>NC_073724.1:120551427-121751427 GCF_023634155.1 Falco peregrinus
TCCACTCTGAAAAGGGTGAGGAGTTTGCATTGCATGGGTTTCTTGGTTAAGACAAACTTGATGTTTCAGTGGCTGAAAGCATGATCAAAAATCTGTGGTTCCATGAAAAGTGAGGGTTTTTTCTTGTTTTTTGCAGAAAGTCCAATTACAGGATCTTTGCATTCCGCACCCTGAACCTTTACATCCCTCTCACATCCCTGGATCTCAGCTCATCATCCCTCCTGAGCGCCAACTACTACCTGGGCAAGGGATGCATGCATGCACCAACACATCACGGTGTGGGTGATAAGGGGCCAACACTGACCAAGCAACTGCAGAGCTCATCACGCATCGCTTCCTTCAGTCAGCTCACCAATGTTAACATCTGAGCTACTGATTTTCATTCAAGTTGCAGAAAACTATTGCCTTCAAGCCCTCTTTTCTGCTAACAAGCCTGACCCCAGGATCAGAGGTTGAGAGGAGCCAGGGATTGATCAAAAATAACAAAGGATAGGTTTAGATTAGATATTAGGATGAGTAACAAGGAGGGATTCAGATTAGACTTGAGGAAGAAACCCTTCCCCGTGAGGGCGGCGAGGCGCTGGCCCAGGCTGCCCAGAGCAGCTGTGGGTGCCCCATCCCTGGCAGGGCTCAAGGCCAGGCTGGACGGGGCTGGGAGCAGCTGGGCTGGGGGGAGGGGGCCCTGCTCCTGGTGGGGGTGGGACTGGGTGGTCTTGAAGGTCCCTTCCAGCCCAAACAGTTCTGTGATTCCATAAACCATGTTTCCTTAAGAAACCAGGCTAACAGCATCCGAGAGACCTGTCAGTGTGAGCCTCCATCAGAGTCGCCCCTAAACAGCGGGAGCTGACTTTGGAGTGAGTGCGAAGAGCAGAAATAGATCACTAATTAGAAGATATCCCCGTGAGGGACAGTTCTTTCCTTTTAATCGAGGTCACTGATGTCACCTGAAACTTCACTGAAAACTCACTTCCAGAAGGGAAAAATGCAATGATGATTTAAGGACAGCATAAAGTTGTCAGACAAGATTTCTCCTATAATTAGAACATTTTAAAAATACAGTTACCTGTCTGACTCTCCCTTTCTGCCAGTCAGGTCTTTTAATCCAAACAAAACGCACCCAATAACTTTCCAGAAAGGGCCAAAATAATGATGCAAACAAAGCTCTCAACCCACCAGGGAAACACAAGTGTGGCAGCGAAGAGCTTGCTCTCCCACAGACGAGCATCCCCTGTGCAGGCGTCCCCCCACGCTGTGCTCCAGGCACCAAAACCACGTGCCATGGATGGGTGTTTCAGCACCTGCCTCCACAACCAACATCTGCAAGACCCTGAGACCCACAGTCTCTGTTGAAGCTTGCAAACACCTCTGGAGTAGACATGATTAAGCCCAAGCTTCAAAATTACCTTGGCCTTTACCTCAACAGAGGAAGCTTTTTTTTTTACTTATTTTTAAATAATTTAAGGAATTAATATATGAAAGCAAACAGCAGAGAACTGTGGTTTATCAGGCAACTCATCAACTCAGCTCAGTATCTCTGTGCAAGGCTGATCAGTCACCAACACATTCTGTTCTGGAACTACGTTAAGATGTTAGCTCATTCTTTCTGTCACAAATCCACTTAGTAAAAATAATAAAAAAAAAAAAACCACAGAAAAAAACCCCAAAAAACAATCCCAAGCACATAATCCCACACTAAAGGGAGACTACTTAGAGCGACTGTTGGCAGCTCAGCATTACAAGAGCTTCCACCTTAACATCAGTACCCTCCAGATAGAGATGTCCTGAGGTCCTGCCCCACAGACTATCCTGTGACCCCCCGAGAGGCTCCCCAGCCTGCCCAAGCCCACCTTCGCCCCGTTGCCAGCAGGTCCCCTCAGGTCCCCAGGCAGGGAAGGGCTCGCAGCCCCTCTGGCCGTGCCCCCTGCAGCTGGCGCTCCCCCTGTCCCTGCTGTCGGGGAGGCACGAGCCCTTTGCCCTAACACGCCTTCCTGGCTCATCGTCCGTACCCTTTTCCAAAAAGTTTACGGAAATGAAGCATGCCATACCACCCACTACGCCCGCTCTGAAGGTGGGAGCTTCGCACACTGAAAGAAGAAGGGTGTACAAAGATTAAACGTAAAAGCCATAAAAGGCTTATATTTGAGCCTCTTGCATTCTTTCAAATAATATCTCCAGCAGCTGTCCCACCACCAAAGGCAGGGAGTTAAAACACAATTACAGGGTGCACACAGGGGTTAAAGCTGATAACCTTGAATGCAGAGAAGCCAAGTGCTCAGGCAGTAGCTGGCTCGCCAAGGAAGATTCTCGAAATACCTTTTTCAGTGGCTTCAAAGCCTTTACTGAAAGTTTAATTTAATTCAACTTTAATAAAAGTTTCAAGCTTAGCAGAGGTAAAGCTTGCAACTGTATTTATAGAATCATAGAATTGTTTAGGTTGGAAAAGACCTTTCAGACCACCAAGTCCAACCGTTAACCCAGGACTGCCAGGTCCACCAGATACAACTTGGGGTCACTACAACATTTTGTCAATAGGTAAAACAGGTATCAATACTAACTCACTGCCAGCCACAGAGACCTACCTACATGTGCACACAAGCGTCTACCACAGAGAGCAATATTTGCATATGAAATGCATAGCACACTCGTTGAGAATGAAAGGGAAACCAGGGAAAAACTCTTGTCAATTCTCAGAAAAGATGCACACTTAAAATATTGAGTTAACTGCGAACTGTGGTTTCTATTTTATTTTGCTTGTTTCCTTCCATCTTGAACCCAAAGATGATCATCACAGACCACCTCTGAAAAGCAGCGGGTTAGCAGGAGGGAAAGAGCCATCACAACAACCACCACAGAGATGTCCTTGTTTTCATTTACAAGTCAGACGTGCACCATCTCGCTGTGATACATGCTTCCCAGCGAGCCCCTGCAAGGAGAAGCACCTCTGCTCCTGCCCGTGTGCCATTGGGCCATCCTGGCTGCACCTGGCCAGTGACTCACCACAGTCACCGCTCCTTGGGGTTTTGGTGTTTGACAGGCTCGGCTTAAACACCGTCTGCCTTTGCCAGCCTGCGGGTTTCCTCCTCCCGCCAGCAAAATCCCACACTAGAGCAGGCACTGACAGTCAGAACACATTTCTCATGGCAGAGCCTGGTGCTGGGCTGCACTTGGGGCTGGAAGGAGAAGGATGGGTTTGTTGGCAGCATTTTAATGCCCAGGTAAATTATAGGAAGGAAGCCATTTAATACAGGCTGTCTCAATTAGCCACAACAAACTTTTAGAAAAAACATAAGACTTCTTAGATTAAAAAAAATCCACATTTATCCACTTCTTCAAACTACCCATGTCCAACCATCAACAGCAGACGGAAGAGAAAAAAAGCTTTTTCCATTAAACAACAGAAACACCATTATCTCCTTCCTTCCTAAGGAGAACCACCACCTTTTGCTGGGAAGCTTGTGACAACTGCAAAATTCCCCCAAATACAATTCAGACACAAAAAGAGCTCAGAACATGACACTAGAGATGCCAGAAGCAGTGAGGGGTGCAGCGGTGGCTGCGGTGACCCCAGAAGAGCCCCTGGGCGCTGGTGAGGGCTAACCCATGACATAAGGGCATGCGGGGTGTCTGCACTCCGCTTCCCTGCAGAGCGGATCTCAGGGAAGGGAGCCAGGGATCAACACGACAACGAACCCCACTCAGATGAGCAGGGCGAGGTAACAGCTGCAGGCAAAAGCAATGCGGCAATCAACGACCCCTGGAAGCAGATGGCAAAGGGCAAGGGGTAGCAACCAGTAAGGGCTGGGGGAAAATTAACAGGAGACTACTGGGAGCACCCAGGAGCGGGGAACACTGCGAGACCCCTCAGCCGCAACA
The DNA here is from genome assembly GCF_023634155.1 of Falco peregrinus. Lineage (NCBI taxonomy): Eukaryota > Metazoa > Chordata > Aves > Falconiformes > Falconidae > Falco > Falco peregrinus. Next base: position 120,555,301 of record NC_073724.1, read on the forward strand.
TGCAACAGTCCAACCACCAAGTCCAGCAACAGCGTCCCAGCGGCTCTGCTTCTAATGGGCACGAAGGGATAACACACACACACCAGAAGCTGGAAAAGAGCTGCTGGGACCAAGACAGGCGATGGCAGGGGCTCTGGCATGGCTGCCATCCAGCTACAAGGGGTTTGAAGACTGCTGAGCAATGGCAGCAAGGCAGTAATTCTGAAGACTTTTAGAAAAATAAATTTTATTACTCATTCAATGGCAATATCTATACATGAAAGGAACTGACAGTACAAAGGCTTCGAACCTATAATACTGTTACTGACTGTGCAGGAAGTTCTAAACTAGTCCACTGGGACAGAGGGCAAGATTTGCTCAGAGACACATAAAAATTGCTAGTTAATGGCCAACCCTAACAACATACGGCTTATCCTCAATTTAATAACAGGCAAGTAGGATGCGCTGAGTGAATTGATTTGCCTGCAGCTACCCCAGGAGTCAGTGGGAGAGGCAGAGCTGCAGCTCCAAAGCAATTCTGAACTGAGAACCGCCTCCAGAGAACACATCAAATTTTAGGAAATGCAATTGAAAGCTTTTCATTTGTTTTAATTACTCCATAAAGTGGGATTTAGGCAAAGGGAACGGCACTGCAACCCGGCAACAGCCAACCAACACCGCTGGCTCCTCATAAACAGGGTGCTCGGCTCCCGGCTGCTGTGCCATGTCCCTGGAGACTGTCGCTGCCCCAGAAACTGAAGGGCCCTTGTGATGGCTGGGTTCGCCCAATAAACTGAACTGCTGCATTAGTTTGGGTGGGGGATTTAACCTCCCTGGACTGCTATTTCTTTACCTGAGAAGCAGAAATAACACACCCTAGAGAAGGGCTATGAGGACAGCGGCTCTCAGGACAGCTGTCACACGCCTTCAGTTTGCCATCTGCATCAGAATGGGTGCAAAAAGAGATGCCTTTTGGTCCACAAGCAGAAGGTCACAATTCTGTAAATTCCCAACCCCACAGAGACTATATCAGGCTTTCCCACAAACTGTACAAACACATACCACCGTCTCCATCAGGCAAAGGCCTGAGGGTGCATTCAGCAGAGCTCCACAGTGCAACACAGGCAGCTGCCAGCCCCACCACCTACCTCCAGTCTGGTGCACGCTGGGTGCTGGGTCACCAACAGCAGTGATCCCAGCAGCTCCCAGCTTGCCTCCTTCCAGGGCCAAGAATTCAGATCATTCAACAACCCTTGCTCCCAGCACAGCCCTGCCTCAGTTTTGGGACATGGCATGAGACTTTTGTCTCTACCCTTGAAGCAGCTCATGTAGCTCTAGAGCCATCCATTGTCCCCCTGAGCCCAGTGACATGCAGCATGCCCCTAGCTGGGCAGTGGTTTTGCTGTGGATTGAGGGATTAGGAAAACTGCCCCTCTGCTCTGCCCTGCTCTGCTGAGACCCCCCCACAGCGCTGCGTCCAGCTCGGGGGTCCTCAGCATCAGAAGGACACGGACCTGTTGGAGCGGGCCCGTCGGAGGCCACGGAGCTGGTCAGAGGGCTGGAGCCCCTCTGCTGTGGGGACAGGCTGGGAGAGCTGGGGCTGTGCAGCCTGGGGAGGAGAAGGCTGCGGGGAGACCTTAGAGCAGCTCCCAGTGCCTGGAGGGGCCGACAGGAAAGCTGGGGAGGGGCTTTGGGCAAGGGCAGGGAGTGGTGGGACAGGGGGGAATGGCTTGAAGCTGAGAGAGGGGAGATTTAGGTTGGACATGAGGAAGAAACCCTTCCCCGTGAGGGCGGCGAGGCGCTGGCCCAGGCTGCCCAGAGCAGCTGTGGGTGCCCCATCCCTGGCAGGGCTCAAGGCCAGGCTGGACGGGGCTGGGAGCAGCCTGGGCTGGGGGGAGGGGGCCCTGCCCCTGGCAGGGGGTGGGACTGGCTGGTCTTGAAGGTCCCTTCCAGCCCAAACCCTTCTGTGATTCTATGAACTGGGACCTAGAGAACTGCCTGTGACTGGCAGCAGATCCCTTCACCAGTCTGTTTTCTTTTAGCCTCCAAAACTTTGACTTTCTTATTTAGATGCCAGTATCTTTACAAGATGGAATTCCTCACCTGGCACAGAGCCATGGAAACAAGCATCCACTGCAACTGAGGCAACATTATAAATAAACAGCTTTCCTTTTTCTAGTAGTCACTTATCTCTGTTGGTGCTTATGTAAGAAATCAGGAATTTTATTTCTCTTTAATAAAGTTATCAGCTAAAATCTCCCAAGGCCAAGACAATGAAAGAATTGTTCCTTTTTTCAGCAGTATGCATGTATGTACTGTAACTGTTTCAGCTGGGTTGGTGAAAGAACGTAGTAAACACTGTAATGTGACGGTGACAGGAGCCAGTGTATTTACTCAACAGTGTCAGAGAGGCTCGATCAGAATTCAGAGGTGCTTCCCAACCCCACAATTAAAAAAGGAATGAACTAATAACAACAATCATGTAAACCAATCTCTTTGTCTCTAAGTGTTGGAGTAAATTGATAATACCTTGTCGGTAGAAGAAGATTAAGTGGCTAAAAAACGCCAGACCAGAGGGAAATCCATACACACTAAAGATTACAGTACTGAAATGCACCGTTTGGATCAGAAACTTGGCTCAAGATGATACGTTGCTTCCTCTGCCAGACAAAGAGATAGGCAGCCTAAGAGTTTGCACACCTGAATTTCAGGCACCCTGCCACATCAGCAATACCTGTAACAGGACAGCCCTCTGCAAAAGCAGAGTGCTGCGTGGGAGAAGGACAGCAAAGCAGCCCAGCACTAACCTCGTCACTCTCCTCTACGTCCACGTTGCCATTGGCATCATCATCCATCTGCTTGTGGATGTTGCGGACAGCTTCAAAGCTGAGCTGCTCATCTTCATCATGGCACAAGGGCTTGTCAATGCGGCAGAATTCTGCTGAGGAAGAAAACACCAACGTTAGGTAGCCTGTACCAAAAATATTGTGAACGTGTTTTCTCACTAAGCTTCTTGTGTTTGAAAAGCGCTCGCTGAGCACTGGAGAAAGCATCCCAGTGCTGTCCTTCACAGCAGGAGTATGTCCAACAGCCAGCGTCCTAAGAAATCCCCAACAGCAAAGGGTAGGTCATGGCCTCAGCAAGGCTGCTCTTCTCCAGGTCAACTTCTCACCATTTCCACCGCCCCGGGCCTCCCAGTGCGCCAAGGGCAGGTTGCACAGCTGGGGCTTTCTCCTACCCATGCCATGCCCACCAGTGCCTGCTGGCAGGGGCAGGAGAGGACTGCAGCTGTTATTTTACCTCCTATTTCACAAGATTCATTCCTCACTTGGAGATTGTTAGTGTTGGCACAGCATCTAGGCAGGACATTTTGAGAGTAAGAGTAGTATGTTTATACAACACATCCATTTAAAAAGTTAGCTTTCTTCCTGATTATGAAATGGATTTCTGTGCCTAGCTATCACATATTTTTCTGTTTCAAGACTAACACTTTAAATTTTGCTGCACGCCTGAGTACACATTAAGTACCAAATGTGGCTGATCCATCTTCCCACGGCACTGCCACGTGGCAACACGTGACTCACCGTGACGACCGCAGACCAACTGCAGCAGAGCTGTCTCTGTTGGTGCAGAGACAATTGCACACATGCCAGGCACTGAAAATAGCCCCCAAAAGTGAGCTCGTTGTATGACACACACTAAGAAAAACCCTTTTGTTTCACAGAGGTTATACCAGATTCACGTAAGCAGATAATGACTATGAATTATCCAGGGGTGACTGCTCCAAGATCGCTGTGCAACCAGTTTAATAGCTCCTGGCCCAGTTCCCATTAGAAAGGTTTCCTGTTCAAAAAGTTCAGACTGAATCCCTAGGAATTTCAGCAGAAAAGTCCAAATTACGTATGAGCTCAAACGAAACTCTAAGATGATCCTCTCAACGTAAGACAAACTTATTTATAGGAAAAGTAGATGTATTTTCTCCTCCTGCTGCTACTACACACACTGTATCTGCTGCAAATAGCTGGGCATGCACTTACCTTGCTACTTAATGATCATTTGGACTATCCACCTCTCTGACACATCTCCACACAACCAGCAAGTACTTGGATTCACCATCAATACAAAAGACTTTTGAATATTAAATCCAGAGAAGTTTTAAAATATTATTTCATTTATTTTAGCACATACTACACAATCCCTATGGAAAAAAGATTCCCAAGAGGCCTTTGGGCTTCCTCTAATCAGAGGTTCTAACAGAATATATGCCACCTACTACATTTAAAAATGCACTCAGTCATTTTCCTTGTGAACTTGAGGACTCGCACTACCAGACCTGCCTGCCAATAGCCCTGCTTTGGTCCTGCCCCTGGGGAGGAACAAGCCCCGGCACCAGCACAGGCTGCGGACGCCCGGCTGGAAAGCAGCTTGGCAGAGAAGGTGCTGGTGGGCACCAAGTTGACCATGGCCAAGGGTGGTCAAGGGTGTCCAGGGCTGCATGAGGAGGAGCACGGGCAGCAGGTCAAGGGAGGGGCTCCTCCACAGAGAGACCTGGGGCTGTTCAGCCTGGAGAAGAGAGAGCTCAGGGGGATCTCACCCATGTACATTAAGACCCGCAGGCAGGTGCTAAGAGGATGGAGCCAGGCTCTCCCCAGTGGTGCCCAATGCCAGGACCAGAGGCCATGGGCACACACTGGAACATAGTAGGATCCTTCTGACTATTGGGAAAGACTTTTCTCTGCGAGAGTGCCCAAGCCCTGGCAGAGGCTGCCCAGGGAGCGTCCATTCTTTGAGATACTCAAAACCATCTGGACATGGTTCCAGGCAATCAACTCTGGATGGCCCTGCTTGAGCAGGAGGTTAGCACCAGATGGACCCCAGAGATCCCTTCCCACCTCAACAAGTCTGATTCTGTAATTTGAGTCTGTAATAGCACCAATCTCCATATGCCTGTCAGTGTTAAAGAGGCATTTGGACAATGCCCTTAATACCATGCCTTAATCTCCTGAAGTGGTCAGGCAGTTGGACCAGATGATCATTGTAGGTCCCTTCCACCTGAAATAAGTTTATTCTGTTCTAAATGCCAGTAAGCACAGAGCCTTCCACATGGAAGAAACCAGACTGATTCCAGCTGGTGCCATGTACATTTATAGATTTCACTTCTGCACTGGTTAAAATAACCCCACAAAAACAACAAAAACCTCCAACCAAACAAAAACCACCACCACCTCCAAACAACCCCAAACCTCCAGAAAACAAACCAAAAAACCCACACAAACCCAAGCTAAACGAATTACACAAACACAACCCCGCTGTGCTTCATACAGCTGTTCCAGGTGCAGGTTTTGCTCCTGCAAGTAGGTTAATGTTAGAGGAGAACACACTGCCAATCTAGAATGGAAACAAAGAACAAATGCAGTGAACATACACTAAGGGAGCAGACAGAAGCATATATACAAATACAAATATTGTTGTTTTGCCACTGATTTACTAGAATTTAAGTGTCCATGCGAGCCAGCTTAAATATTTGTGATAACACAGTACAAAAAACCCAAACAAACTACAATACCATATAAACATAAGCCTGTTTTCCTACCTTTACCTGTTGTTTTTCCTTACCTCCTGCCCCCACACTAAACACGACTGAAAACCAGCTTTATAATGTATGCATCCCTAATCAGGAGGCTGAATATAGCACTGGGATTTTAATTTTGAGGAACACAGACCAAGGATGAAGATTTTAATTTAAACTACTTATCTGCAGCAGAATAAAATACGTTCTTTAAAGTCACGTTCTGCTTAAAACAAAGTGACTCAAAAAACACTGAAACGGACGTCAGAGCATTAATCAAATCAGACCAAGCTCTTAATTTTGGCATGCAACAGTACTTTCTGGTGTGTTTTCATATACACAATTCAAGATTCAAGGTCTTAGCTACAGATTTTGCACTAGCATCTTTCAAATACTAAACTAATTTTATATACTGATGCACATTGTCATACACTATAAATTGAAAGGGAGTTTTGTGGGGTTTTGTTTTTTAAGTAAGATACCCTGCTCAGACTACCGAGCTTTTGTGCTATGTTCAGGAGATCCGAACAGCTGATCATCATTTAGTGCTTCAGAGAAAAGAGAGCTCCTTCAAGGCGCTTGAAGGACCCAAGAAAATTCCCCTGTAAACAACTGCACCTTATGCATGCATGCTAAAAATTGCCATCATTAAATATTCAAATCCATTAATGCTTTGCTAATAACAATGATTAAGTGTGGATAACTGTCATTGCGCCACACACACCCGCCCTGCGCCCTGCTGCCCCAAGGCCGGGAGTCTAGAGCACTTATTACTTCCCCTAGGAAAGAGCAAAAGCCCTTGAAACTACAAACCAAAAAGCCTGAAAAACCCTAAAATTCCATGGCTAGTCTATCCTTTAGAGCTTTTTAAGAAGAACATACTTCTAATCTCCACCACTGCGGTAAAAATTGGTAGATAAGCCCTTAAACCCTCTGACAGCAAGCAGCTCTTCTGGTGCAACCCTCCAACTTCCTGGCATGACTTCACTGCACGCACCCTGATCATGCACAATGTGGATCAGAATGGGTTTTGTTCATACCTAAAAATCTCTCTTCTTCAAACCTGGTGAGCAAACCATCCCAGTGGGTTCTTCAACTCCGGCCCCGTGGCTCAGTGCCACTGCAGGCAGAGCTGCTGGCAGCCCACACCAATGCCAGCACACATCCCCAGTGCCCGCAGCCTCAGCGCTGCTCTAGAGCAGCACAGAAAGCCTTGCCACCAATACATGCAGAGCGTCAGCCACACCACCTCTCCAAAGTGGCCTTTGGTAACCCTCAGACAAACCGCATTTCTCAAGGGGAAGCAGCCGTTTTTGTTACAAAAGCAGGTTTTTAAAAATGGGCTTTCTGACATGAAACCCCACTCACCCTTTAGGGACATGCAGACGAATTGATCTCACAACTGAACGCTGGGAGAAGACATGCTGTACAATCTACTGCTGCAAAATAGCACCGACGAGAAATCAGGCAGCAGGGATGCACACGTGTGCATCAGGGAGCATGGGCCATGTAGGCAACATCACCATGACAGCTCTTGACTGGCTTCGTCCCAACATTAGCTATGGCTGTTGATGCTTTCGACATCAATCTCACCAGAAGAAACTCCCCCTTGCATACATCTGGCTGAGCAGAAGCCCACATTAATGAGTAAGACTCACCCATGCTTCGCCCACCAAGTTGATGTGAGGTGTACCTGCCATGGCCAGAACAGCCCCAAACCATGCTCAGCACCTTTGGGATACAACACACCCCTCCAGCACCCCGCTCTTCCATCCACCCCATATCTGGCCACTTGGGGGGTTGGGTTTTCTTTAGTGACTTTTTTCTAGGACATTCTGATCAATGACAAAATATTTTCGTATCAGAGCACTTCTGCAAGTTACAAGTTTTGACAGGCCTGGGACCAGCATAATTTGGCCTGAATTTATAGGTTTAGTTTCATCATTGGCAAGGAGTTATTATTCAGCACAATCCCCTTCTTCTACCTTCTTTAGTTATGGAAAAAATCCCAGGAGAAAATGTAAAATAGTTTAGCTTCAAAAAAGCCAGACCCAGCATGCCTCCCTGCAGCAGGGCATGCTAAGAGGCCACGTGCTGCTTTATTTCAAATGCAAAGATTCAACAAGCTCCACCAAATTACTTTATATTAAAAGCCATTTTTCTCTCTGGTCCAAATTACCTCGCGCCCTATTGCTTGCTGTTTATCCTTTGCTGTCTTCAGTTATAAAAAATGTAAAATTACCTAGAACTTAATAAATCAGATTCTTTCAAGTTTTCCTATGATAGCACCACACATAAAGCATCTGTAAAAAACAGAAAAAAATTAAGAAAAGGTCATAAAAGGAGTGATTCCTCCCTCCACTGGCGCATCGCTGTGCCCCAGTTGCTGGGCACAGAGTTGCATCCCCATGCTGGCTCCCAGGACCCAAGCACAGCTTAAGCAGACCCTCTCAGGTCCAGCACAGCAAATACTGTGCTTGGGGCACTAGCCAGAAGGCTCTGTCTAAAGTTTTGGGTTTCTGCATTCATTAGCTGAAGAAGAAGAAATAAGCACTGAAACATGCTGCTCCTGCTGACAGATAGAGAAGGATGACTCGGACAATGGGGGAGGCTACTTGAGCGCTCCTGAAGAGGGAGGGCTGGTGTCCTGCTGCTTCGCAAACCTCAGGAAGTTTATTCTGCGCTAACTCATGGTTGTCCGTGTTGCCGAGAGAATCCACCAACCCTATAAACTGGTGACCCAAACCAGTGAGCAAGCTGAGAAAGCTCTCCCTTTCCCAGCAGGGCTGTCCTCCACAGTTGCTCATTGCCAGTCACCATAGGAAGCTGGTGGAGATCGGGGACACCTGGACTCACGGAGCCTGTGGTCGGACCTGGGAAAAACATCCGGTACAGCAACACACAGCAACCAAAGCAGCAGCCAGGGACAACACCATGGTGTGAGAAACGATGGCAGTTCAGGAGGTGAAGTCAGCACTTCCCTGCTCGGGTGTGCCAGGAAGCCTCTATTATTCCATTACACCTTCCGGGGCAGCAAGAGGTGTAGGACTGAGTAACGGCACTGCATGGCCACAACATCGCCCGACTACTTCACAGCAAACTGGGCGAAGCAATCTTTCATCTGCATAATTTTTGTTGATTTTAATTGGCCAGGGAGAGGAACATGGCAGGACTATTTTAAATATTATTGGATGCCCTAACATTGTTTTGCACACATCTGGTTTTCCTCTCCTACCCTGCAAGAATTTTCTTCATAGTTATTGCAAAATGAGCTCAGAACTTTGGGCCGGGCCTTTTCTGCGATGATTTGTCATGCTGATCTCACTGACAGAGCGCAAGAACACAGGATGGTCATTGTAATTATACCGCCTTTGGACTTGACTTCAGAAGGAAAAATCAGGCTAAAAGATATCTCCCAAAATATTACATGATCATCTCATTCTGAGCCTGTGCTTATTATTATAGCAATGGTTGTAGCAACACTCCAGCAAACTTCAAATTATAGGAAGGGAAAGTCATGTTATTATAAAACAAGAGTGGTTTCGTTCATATTAACACCCTCATAATCACCTAACTCGAGCCCCAAACTATGTCTGTCCATGCAGCCCGTCCAGCCTCCAGGTAAGAAAACACATGTATTGAAGTGATCTCGCCCAGATTTCTTGCAGCCACAAGGAGAACCCCTAGGTATTCTAACACAAATGCTACAAATGAAGCACGACTGTGAAAGTGGCAGAAAGCAATGAAGCAATGGTGGCAAGAACTGACGTGTTGATAACCAAGCAGGCAATCAACAGCAATCAAGCTAGTAAACAGAGAGGAATTTTCTGTTTGCTTCAAGGCCAGAAAAAGCCTGAATAAGGGCACAAGTGATTTAATCAGCAGAAAACTCTGCACCGATAACAGAATGGTCATGAGGTTTCACCAGACAGCGGAGCCATTCCCCTTTGTTATCTCAACGGGAAGACAGACTGCAGCTGCAAAAATACCCAAAATGAAGCAACAAAGACCAGGGCCAGCAACCTTGCCTAAGATTTTTAGAAGATTAAAGCAAAAAGATCATACCCTAACAACCCTGGTCTCCCAGCAGGAGACAAAAAAGACCTATCCAAAAGCCAGATCATGACCTAAGTTCCTCTTGACAGGCTGATAATGTAATGAGGGCTTAACAGCCAGGATGCCTTGCCCTCCCCGCCACAATGATGCTCCATGTCAGGCCATTCCAGATACAAGGTGTGGCACCTCCAGTGAGTGAAGGCCTTGAAATGAGTGTGAAATTGGTTTTAAATAATATCTCCCTCTTCTGTAAAGCCTAGAGATTTTTGCTACAGCAGTTTCTACAAAAAGATACTTGCTGTCTGGTCCTCATCACATGTCTTGGTTGCCCTTAGGTGGCAGACCACGCCGGAATTTAGGGGTGTAGACCTCTGGAGCTGACACCATCATCTCCACTCGACCCTCCCACCCCACCTCTCCGAGTTATCAGGATTCTTTTGTCTCTTCATCCTGCTGCTTTGTGCCTCCAGCCCTGTTCTTTATCTCTCCATTATCATCTGGTAATAGCTACCATCTGTCCTTCCTTTCAGAACCAGAAGTCCCTTTTCAGGACACCCCATGGGAGGGACAGACGGAGATGATGGCCTGCTAGCCTTGGCACTATCTCACATGCCATCTTTACATCCCTGCTCCTGCCATTGTTCTGCACTCCCACCCACCCACCATCACCCCTCAGGGCTCCCTCTCTCCCACTTAAGGTATTCTGCAATCTCCCATGCAATCTCCTACAAGCAGACTGCTCCGGGGCCCTGCTGCCAGCCCACGGGGTGCAACCACCTAGATTATCAACAGAGGCTTGGGCCTAAATGCTAGAGCAGAATAGGCAGAGCTGAAGTGATGTCCACCATGGAAAGCACTTTGGGTTGGGTTTATGAACAGATTAGAATGACCATGTCTTATGAAACATCTTAGGAGAAATGACACTTTCCAGTTCTACCCCGTCTGCTGCAACTACCCTGTCAGCTCCAGCCTGCTCCAAAAAGACAAAAGAGGCAGTGACACAAAGTGGAATACAGAGAATCCAGCTTAAACATCAGAAAAGACCTACTCTAAAAGATGTCAAGACTGGCACAGGCTGCCCAGAGAGGGTGTGGAGTCTCTCCATCCATGGAGACAGTCAAAATTCAACTGGACATGGCTCTGGACAACCTGCTCCAGGTGACTCTGCTTGAGCAGGGCTGGAGAGGACTATCTCCAGAGATCCCTGCCAGCCTCAGTGACTGTAACATTATTTTGTTCCAGACCTTTGGTTTCTCATAGGAGTTTCTCTCTAATGAGAAATCTGTTTGTTTAAAGTTCTCAATTTTCTTCTGCAAGGTGGTATTACCATTATCATTTATTATCATTATTATTACAGTCCTCTCTGCTGAGACCCCCCCTGCAGCGCTGCGTCCAGCTCAGGGGTCCTCAGCATCAGAAGGACACGGACCTGTTGGAGCGGGCCCGTCGGAGGCCATGGAGCTGGTCAGAGGGCTGGAGCCCCTCTGCTGCGGGGACAGGCTGGGAGAGCTGGGGCTGTGCAGCCTGGGGAGGAGAAGGCTGCGGGGAGACCTTAGAGCAGCTCCCAGTGCCTGGAGGGGCCGACAGGAAAGCTGGGGAGGGGCTTTGGGCAAGGGCAGGGAGTGGTGGGACAGGGGGGAATGGCTTGAAGCTGAGAGAGGGGAGATTTAGGTTGGACATGAGGAAGAAACCCTTCCCCGTGAGGGCGGCGAGGCGCTGGCCCAGGCTGCCCAGAGCAGCTGTGGGTGCCCCATCCCTGGCAGGGCTCAAGGCCAGGCTGGACGGGGCTGGGAGCAGCCTGGGCTGGGGGGAGGGGGCCCTGCCCCTGGCCGCGGGTGGGACTGGCTGGTCTTGAAGGTCCCTTCCAGCCCAAACTGCTCTATGATTCTATGAACTAAGGAGATGATTGTTGTGGTTTAACCCCAGCCAGCAACCAGGCTCTACGCAGCCACTTGCTCAGTCCCCCTCATTCAGAGACTTGGGGAAGAGAATTGGAAAGGAATGTAAAAGTCAAGGGCTGAGATAAGAACAGTGTAACAGGTAAAGCAAAAGCTGCGCAGGCAAGCACAGCAAAGGAGGGGATCATACCCCGCTTCCCATGGGCAGGCAGGGGCTCAGCCATCCCCAGGGCAGCAGGGCTCCATCACACGTAACGGTTACTCGGGAAGGCAAATGCTATAATGCCGAATGTGCCCCCCTTCCTCCTCCTTCCCCCAGTTTATATACTCGGCATGACGTTATATGGTATGGAATACCCCTTTGGATGGTTTGGGTCACCTGTCCCAAACCCCCTGGGTTGGGGGGTGGGGAGGCTGGGCTAGATGGTCTTTAAGGGTCCCTTCCAACCCAAATCATTCTCTGTATCTTTAATAATGCTGTAAAGCTGTGCCAATGCCATTGCAGCTGACTGCCTCAAGTAACACTGAGTTTTATAGAAAGAACAGACATCAGGATAGGATTAGATATCAGTTTAATTCTAAGAATTGTTATTTACGTAGCTCCACTGGCATGGCAGAAAAAAGAAAACTCTTATATTTGGGGAAAAAGATTGGTTTTTACTACTGTAAACAAGGATTCCATTTAACTTCCTTGCTCAGGGTTCCTCCCCTAAATGTTGTTGGTTTGTTGTTTTTTTTTTTTTCAATTAAAAAAATGCCAAGCAGAACTTCATAAATTTTAACAAAGACATTAAATGGTTTTGTAAGGACTGTATCCAGAGATTATCATTCCCCCTGGAGGGGTATGGAAAATGAAAGGGAACAGGAGATACTTTGCAAGGCCACAGAGCAGCAGCATGGGGAGCAAGGCAAAAAAATGGCAGAATATTCATAGTTTTCCAGCTCTAATTACCAAACAATAGAGCCTGGCAAAGTTGCAAGAGTATACAGCCATCTCCACTGTCATAAAAGTACTCAAAGTATTTTTATACTACAAATTTACACTGTACAGCTGGATATTATTTACTAGAGAATGTTAGGCACTATGCCATGTTTAATGCATAATACTAATTCACAAATGCATGTGAAAATGCACATGTAACTTTTTGAAATTTTTTTTAAAGGTGAATTTGTTGAACAGTATTGGGATTTTAACACATGCCTGTTTCCCCTATTTCATTTGAACTAGTTCCTTGGCAGCAGAATTCCTTCCCTGGGAGGTGCAGAGGAAGGGCACAAAGCCTTGCTCTGGAAGGCAGAAACGTGTGACTCTTGTGTGATGTGTCTTGATCTGACAGCTCACTGGTATTTGAAAGCACAGACCTCATCCATCTTTCCACCTCCTTTAGAGCCTAGGAACTCCAACTCCAGCTAGTTATTTTCATAGGGGTTTCGGCAGGTGGAAGATGACAGCCAAAGGGAGTTTCCTCACAAGCAGCCAAAAAGCATTCAGGCAGGCATCTCACTCACCACCGCTAAATTATTCATGTCCTCTTGCTGTTGCATTACCGCCTCCTCTGAAACAGTGGGGTCTGCAGCAATCAGTTTATTACAAGTTCACTGAAGTAACCCAGTTTTCCACTTCACACAAAACCCTGCAAACTGCTTCTGTGGCACAGATCCCCAGTTCCCCAAGTAACCTTGCCCATGAGTCTTACTAGAAAACCTTCAGCTACTAAGTATTAGCAGGAGTTCAAGGACACACTTTTTTCCTTTAATGAAACAGTTTGCTTGATGCAAAAAAAGCCCCGTACCTAATGCAAATAAAACAAAACAAAAAAAAACCCTAAATTAAACTAGAAAAAATGGAAATACAACCAGAGATCAGACAACTGTACCCCTAATATACTTTTAAGGAAAGTAACAATGCCCTCAGGTGTCTCTGCTGGAAGGTCCAACTAAGAATGTGCACACACCATCTAATACAGCGTTCAGAGAAACAGGCCATGCAGGGCCAAATCTGCCTCCCCTGTTCTGGAAAATCCCCTGATCTCTCAGGATCAACACGACAAAACTCAGTGAGGTGAAACAGATGCAGGAGAAAGCTCTCAGTGATTCATCAAGACTCAGACACTCAACCACTTGACATTACCACCATCAGCCGAAGCCACGTACAGGAAGCAATTAAGCTGCAAAGTGACACTGCTGTACAGCTATTAGCTCTTATTAAATTAAAAATTCAAAATTTCTTCCAGAAATGGGCTTCTCTTGTTGGCACAAGCTCAGTTTATTTACTACAATTAATTCCCTCATTACTAATTGCAATCAGCCTTCTTCATCTTCTCCATGAAACAATTTACTGATTAAATATCAGTGAAGCTTCATCCCATTTCTTCCAAACATTCTCATTCTTCCCTGCAACCAGCAGCAGAGCCCTCTTTAAACCCTTGCTTCCACGCACTCCCCTCCACCACAAATCTTTGTTGTTCCACTCTTCCTCTGCAAATGCTTTGCTCTTTCCAGCTGATTAAAAACCGCACACACACCCCAACACAACAAGCTTCTTTCCCCCAGTCAGGGTGGGAAGCAGACACCCCCAAGCCCATCGCACACCCCGAGTCTCTATCAGCCTGTCCTAGCAGTGCCCATGCCCCCTCCTGCCCATGCTGTCTCAGCACAGGGTCTAACCTATTTATGAGAAATCATCACATCTCCTGCCCCCGCCACCCCCCTGGGTATGATTCTGTGCTCCCAAACCTCCCCAGAGCAGACCTCAGCGTCTTCGCTTGGGTGCTCTGGCCTCAAAGTGCCAATTTCATGTATTTCCTTCCTGATAAATGTTTTGGTTTGCTTTCTTCACATCTGAGGACTCTGTAATATTTCTCTTGGGCTGTCTAAATAAGATAGGAAAAGTTGTTTTAGTACCACCCTTGTAAGGCAAAGCGGTTTTGCCCTGAGTCAGCTAGCAAATACCATGTCAAGTCCTTCTGCAAGATGAGCAGCAAAAGCCGAAATATCCCATGGGCAGGTAATGAGCTTAAATAACTAGAGACTGGGTTACTTCATAATAATAAACTAAGTAATCTAACTGCTCACATATCCTCCCTCTTTTGTGCTGAACAAAATTAAGTAATGAAAACTAATAAACAGTGAAGGCCACTCCAATCTGACCTCAAGGACATCCTTCCCTCAGTACAACTGTCCCTTCACAGCTGATGTTCTTTAGAAGCAACTTCAGCGGAGACCAGTAAAGTTTCACTGACTAATTTAAATCTTCTAGTATTTTGAATAATTTGAAAACTGCAATAATTCAGCTAACTGTAGATACAGATCTGATACCTACTGGCATTGCAAATACCAACAGCAGAAAACACTAGTCACTGGCAAAATAAAAACCTCTCCTTCCTCCGTCTTTGTAAAACTCTTGGCTGTGTGGCTTCAGGGGGCTCCCAGAGTACCAGCATCTGCCAAGAACAGCAGCAATTTTTCTTTATGCTCCACTGATGCGATAATTTCCGCAAGCAACCTCTATCCATATTCCTGAAGAAATAAAGTGCAAACAATTATTCCCCCAAGAGCAAACCCTCCGAGGAAGGAAAGCTCGCTCGCCAGACCTGTGGGCACTTTGCTAAGATAAGAGTAACGGGCCGTGCCAGTGGAGGGCAGCGGGTGCGTGAGAGGGTCGCTCTGCAGGGCAATGCTCCCAGAGCGGTACTGCCTGACCCTGCTCCCAGTTGGGAACTGGGAATCTCAGGAGTCCAGCACAGGCTCAGGCACAAGCCCCGACTGGGAAACATCACTTCCCATGTATTCACCAGGAACATCAGTCTCTGAAAGACAGCATTGCTTCCAGCTCTTCCCCTCCACACCCCAAACACCCACACTTCAGCCCCTGCCACAAGCAAGTAATAAATCTCTTCGCCAGGAAGGATCTTAAACCCTCACAGATAGAACAAGCCAGCTCTTAACTTCCCATCCCATTCATCACCTTGGACAACTTCGCTCCCAGCTCCTGCAGCCCTGCTCCACTTGCTTTGTAGCCCCTTCCATTCACATAAGGTCATGTTTTGGGGAATGATATGCACAACCCTACTACGCCTACCGCAGGCACAGTGCCCAGGCGCAGCAGGCTGCAGCTGGAGCGCTGTGCAGGCGGCCCGCAGTCCCTGCACCCAAGGGGATCCAGGTCCTGTTCTCCAGGACCCAGGATCAACAACACTGCAGCTCTATAAAGAGGCAAAGAGATCATGACACGTCCAAAACCAGCCTTATGGGTAATCTAAAAGACAAGTCGGTGAGGGGTGGGAAGACATCAACATCGGTCTGAAAGCCTGTACCAGACATGACTCAGCTGCTCCAGTCAGCCACAGCCCACGGTACACAGCTTTGAATGCTGGCTGCTGCACATGGTGATGCAAAACTAATAATTATTATTATTTTTTAAGTGAAAGAGAAATTGCTAGAAGTCAGGAAACCACATAATGGATGAGTGAGTCATTCCTGCCTGAAAAATTTGAGACGCCAAAGAAATCAAAGAAAAACCTACGATATTTCTGCCTTCCCATCTCATCATCCTTGACCCCCACAAGCCATTATTGCAGCAGCACTCGCCCAAAGCCAGGGATTTCCAGTCCCTGGCTCTTGGTGCTCCAGTATGTGATATATGCTGCAAAAAATACTGGGAGCAAGAAGAGCTAAAGATACATAATTTCATATTGCAAAAGAAGCAAAAATTTTGGTAGCTGTCACAAGGTCGCAGAGAAATATTTAATTCCCCTCTTGCGCTCAGAGGGTATTTAGTTAATAAATGCCTAACACCTAATACAAACAATGCTAATTTTATTATTCAGGCAAGACCAGAATACAACGGTATCTACCCCAAGGCTAGTCAAAGTTACCACCAAAGCAATGCGTTATACAAGAAAGATGTCAATTAAAATTACAGAATCCTAGAATGACAAAACCACAGTCATGGAATAGCGCATAGGTAACAAGGGACCTCCAGAGCTCATCCAGGTTCAACTACCAAAGCAGGTCTAAATCAGGTCAGGTTGCTCGGGATGGAGACCCCACCACCTCTCTGGGCCCTTTCAGTGTTTGGCTGCTCCTACAGTAAATTTCCCCCTCACTAACGTCTGGTCAGGGTTCCCGTGTTGCAGCCCATGCATGCTGCTCTCCTGCCAGCACCGAGCACTTTGGGAAAGGGTCTGGCTCCGTCGCTGGACACTACCATGGGGTGACTGCAGGCAGCAGCGAGGTCTCCTCTGCCCCGGGCTGAACCGTCCCCTGTCCCCCAGCCACCATGGTGGCTCTGCTAGACTCACACCAGCACATCCACACTTTTTCTGTGCTGGGGAGCCCCAAAGTCAGCACAGCATCCAGGTGCAGCTTCATAACTGCCTGACGAAGGGGAGGACCTCCTCTCTGGACCTGATGGATCTCCTCCCACCCTCCTCACCAAAGGGCTCTCTGCCCATGGGCAACTTCTTCACCAGGATTCCCAGATCCTCTTCCACATAGCAGCTTCCCACAGAGTCAGCCTTCAGCCCGCACTGTCGAGCAGAATTATTCTGTCCCAGATGCAAGCCTTTGCATTATCTTTTATTAAGCTTCAAGTTTAACAGAAGTGCCTGACAGCCCACTTCTCCTGCTTGTCCAGGTCCCTTCAAGGGACATTTCTGCTCTCCAGCACTCCCCATGATTTGATGTGACCTGCACAGACTACAGCAATTTGCATGTGGTTGTTTCCTGGCTCAAACCCTGCTGCTGCTCGAAAGCAGAGGGTAATGCCAGAGGCATGAGGGGGACGGCGGGACAGCACCCTACACCTGTGAGCCTCAGCAACAAACCTGAAACTGACGCTGGCTCTATCCACCCTGGCCACAGCTAACTTTTGGAGGCCAACCCTAGGATCAAAGGAGATACAAGACTTCAGAGAACCTACAAAATTAAGGAGAGTTTAAATAAGTCTAAAGTATTCTGCAGGCTGGGAAGGAGCACCTCAATGCTGTGGTTGTGTCTCCAAAAGAAGAGAATATGCCAGACCAGCTCAAAGCTGAGCCGTTCCGCTTCTTTGCGGCACGAAGGTGGTTTTACCCCCAGTCTAAACATGCTCGTCACCAGTGTCAACCCAAGCACAAGTCAGCGCTACTCCAGCTACCTCCAAAAAGTCACATAAAGCGTGACAGAACTTGCAGAATCACGGCAACCAAACAGGCTCCAGGCAGTGCGGGTACCTGCAGCTGCTCCCCAGCCCTTGCTGCCACCACAGCCATGACACAGGCCGTCCCGTGCAACCACCCCACAGACACAGCACGAGTGGGTCAGCCGCTGGCCCCGCTCCATGGCACAGCTCCCCAAGGAGCCCCACAACTCACTGGCACCTCGGGAGATGCAGGAGGGAGCTGGCACAGGGCAGACTGGCTGTGGTGGCTAGAACACTGCTTCCAAGGGCTGCCCCAAAGCACCCTTGCAATGTGTTATTTCAAAAACTACCAACTGCAAGCCAAGCATGAAGTGCAAAGTGGAGCATCGCTTGGCGCACAGGCTTTCATAAACCCTTATGGCAAAGTGATCCTTCAACATGCAATACTCTTCTTCAAAGTAAAGGCTTCAGGACCCGTGGGACACTTAGTAAAGAGCATCCACAGGGCACTGTGAGGCAGGGGCTGGGGCAGGCAGTAGCTCGTATCATGGAGGACCACGCATGCTCCTGCAGCCAGCCTGCTCCAACCACAGATTTCTGCCAAAGTAAACTTTTTCCCTTATCACTCACACTCCTAACTCAATTTTCTTCTCCTTCAAACAGGCTATTTCAGGGCAGGTCACTGTCTCCTGAATTATGTCATCCCCACAGTGACGCAACCCAACTGATTACATCAGCTGACACTGAAGTACAAGAATGTACATGCAAGTAAATCAGGTCAAAAATGCACTCTACCCCATGATTTTTGCCTTTAGCTAGAATAGTGGCAGTCTGACTTTCTTGTTTGGTTTGTTGCTGCTTTTTTTTTGTTGTTGTTGTTAAAATTTGATCCTTATTACTAATATTAAGACTGCTTCAAAAAGTTATCTGCAAAATTTGGAGGTTATTTCTTCATTCTAATTGGGTTCACATTCAATTCCTTGTAGACACACATCAGTCTAACTGAGAAAAGCAGTTGCAAGCAGCAGCAAGCTTAGGCACAAAAAGCAGCTTTTGCATTGCAGCTACTTGTACTTCTAATACTTGGATAGTTCTACTATTTGGATATCGAAGGGTATGTAACTTCCTTGTATCTTCACGCATACAACTCCTACTGCTCTCATCCATTACACACAACTAAGAGGCATCAGGAAACACTGAGACAAGATGAGGCACCATTATTTGGCACAGGACAACCTGCTGCAGGTGACCCAGTGCAAGCAGGGGTTGCAGAGCACAGTTCCCATAAAGCAACTTCTTGACCCTGTGCTCCTTTTGGCTTCCCAGATGATTCAGACAAGCATTTCTAATGGTCTCCCTGACATAACATGTAATGAAACATGTCAATAAGCAAGGGAAGGATATGGGCATAACCAGATGAGCAGCAATTACACCATGCAAAAAAATCTGCTCTATTTGTAGCAATTACATATGCCATGTAAATCACTTCAGCGGGAAGGGACCTCTGGAGTTCATCTGCTCCAACCTCTCCGGCAAATCAAGTCAAATTTAGATGAGCTTGCCCATGGCCCCATCCAGTTGCGTTCAGGTATCTCCAGGGCTGGAGGTTCCACCACCTCTCCGAGTCCCAGCTTCAATGGCCAACTACCTTCACTATGAAAACACATCCTTTATGTCTAATCAGAAGTTGCCCTGCTGTGATTTGTGCCCACCCCCTCTTGCCCTATCCTTGCAAACCTCAGAAGAGCCTCACTCCATCTTCTCTCTGTCCCCCCATTGCCTAAATTAGGGACCTGCTTTTACTTAGGGCCATGGTTTAGGGGCAGACTTGGCAGTGCTGGGTTAACAGCTGGACTTGACAATCTTAAAGGTCTTTCCCAACCTAAACGATTCCATGATTTTAAATATTACATCCTAACTTGTCAAAATTAAAATCACTTCTAAAAGGAAAAAGATAGTCCTTTTTAGCAAGAGCTTTCTATATAGAAGTTGCACTTCAAGGCTGAACCAGTGTCTTGTTTATTAGTATTTCATTCAGCTTAGGGGGACCAGGCATCTCCCAGTCTAGCTCAGGAATATTAAGTTGTGCTCATAATGCTGGAAGGGAGTAGTTAATCCCCCACTTCACAGAAACTATCTTTTCATTCTTCCTCCCTTATCTCTTGCTTACTTTTTTTTTTTAACAGGATGTGGAAAGAGATAAGAGAAACAGCATCTTAGGTTTATGCACCTGCAAGCGGGTGCTGACTTCTTCCCAGCTACCATGAGCAGCCTGTAAAGCAGTTTTCCTGCACAGCTGGATGCACATAAGCCATAAACACAGCAACTTCAGGAAGAAAAAAACAGCCATAGATTGCTCCTAAAAGTCGAGTGTGCCTGTCCACGTAGGTAGCACAAACTAAAGGTGCTGAACAAGATTTAAAGCAACTTTAAGTGAAATGTGATTGCTTCAGAGATAAACTAACCCCTTGCTGAATTAAACCTTTCACATGCAGCCCGTAGCAGGTGCACACAGAACACACAGCTAACAGATTAGTTCCAGTCCAAAGCACTGCTGCCTTACATTCCCCACTGCAGAGGAAGGAAAGCACAGGAAAAGGTGAGCCTACTTACTATAACTGGAGAACTAAATTCTTCATTCTAGGTTATCCTTGGTTCGGCTAGCAAGCAGAACTGCAGACAGCAGCTCCAACAATCCAACCAAGCCTTCCTTTCAAGGCTTGATTTCTGCAAGGGTTTGACATCTCAATGGCGAAGCACTTCAGACCCAAACAGCTCCTCTGGCTAGAGATGGGTCACGCTAATATATTCCCATTACATTTTATTGAATTTTCAATTCATTAGTTTGGGGAGTTTCCTTAGGCATTTAAAAAGGGATTTCCAATAACAGCAGTGGCAGGGGTGGAGGGTTTCGGAAATTTATACATTTATCAGATGGACAGCAGAGAATTGACCGAAAGACCAGGCTTACATCCCAAGTCTCTTTATCAGCTACATCTTGGCAATACTCAATACTGGACCAAAACAAAGCTTCCAGAGCCATGGGGCTTTTTCAGTGGTGTCCTTTTCTTCTGCTCCTTCTTCCAGAATCCCCTGCCCCTGAGCTGAAGTCCCATCCATCTCATCTTCACAGACTCTGAGGACAGCGGAAGGAGCACATTGGATCAGGAAGAAGAGCATCCTACGTAGACAAGCCAGAAGGACCTCTTGCATGCATTGCCCATCCTCCTCCTCCTCTCACAACAGCCCAGGAATTGAGGACTCCCCGTAATCCATTCACAGACAAGCTTCTGCACAATTAGTTCAAGTGAGGCAGCACCATTCCCAAGCTGCCATACAAGGACAGCTTCTCCCAGTTTTAACCTTATTTATCCCTCATGTGTCTTACCACAAACTGATGATTTAAATTTTCACAGAAACTCTGGAGAGCAGAAAACGCAGCAACAACAGCCTTTGCTCATTGTGCCCTTTCAGAGATGGCACACACTCTGCTCTGGGTGTCTTTCCTGCAGCAAGAAGGAATCAGCTGCTGCTCGCAAATAAACCATCATGTGGGATAACTGCACTGCTGCATCCAGCAAGCTCACTGGAAACACATTTCTGTACCTTAAAAAGTTCTCTCATTTACAAGACCTTTTTTCCTCCTGAATCCAGCCAACTGTTTCTCTCCCATTTAAGAGCACAACTCTTTAATGGACCAAGGCCATCATCCTAAGGTGAGATGCTGCCTGCCACAGCACCCACAGGCAGACCTAGTAGGAAAACGACATTCTGCAAAAAACCTCAAGAACATTATGCAACTGCTACCTTGACTTCTTCAGAAAAAAACCAATGCTTTCCAATCATCTTATTATCCTCCTACTTCCCCAAACTCGACCAAAGAAATGTCTCAAATACAGTTCTCCAATGCTTTCCACCAGCTTCAGGACATTGGTGAAGGGGGGACCCGAGGTCAGCAGGCACACATGGGCCACCCATGATCCCATCAGATGGTGGAGGAGAAAGCTGCAGCACGAGGTGAGACAGGGAAAGAGATGGGGAGAGGAAAGCAGGAGGAGGAAGAGGAGAAGGAGGAAGGGGCTCATGAACAAAGGACACTTTCCTGGAAGCGTTCAAGGCCAGGCTGGACGGAGCTTTGAGCAACCTGGTCCTGTGGAAGATGTCCCGACCCGTGGCAGGGGTGTTGGACTAGACAATGTTCAAAGATCCCTTCCAACCCAAACCATTCTACAATGACACAAATCTGTAGAAAACCCAAGTTTTGTTATTCTTGGTGCTTGCAGACCCAGTTCAGTTCCATGCATGCAACAGCAACAGTCAGGAACCCCATACCAGAACAAGATCCTGGATGTGTTGGGCACTACCTAGGAAGTGCTCTTAGCAATCCAGTTCTACCAGATTTCACACCTAACTTGTTAAACGGTAACAAAAAGAGCAAGGGATAAAGGTAAATGAAGAAGAAAGCAACATCACTCTGCACAAAAAGCTGCAGGAGAGCATTCACAAAGCTCCCCTCCTGCAAGAGGGACCATCTGACCTCCCCATGGCAGCCCTACAGGGTAGGGGACAGGCTTTTCCCAGACAACCCAGCACATCTCCACTGACATAAAAGATTTAAGCTAATAGCCATGTACTTCACTTGTGCTGGGACTAGTTACTGCCAGGTGACAGTGCTCAGTACACAGTGCAGCAGAACATAAAAAGCAGCAACTAGGAGGACCAACGGTGGCAAAAATTAAAATAAAAACTCTTTATTAGTAGGCAAAGACTATTCACATTAGGGAAACAAGATTTTTTTAATTTTTAACTTGCCAACCAAACATGTCGCTCAAGCAAAGAAGGAGCACTTTGGGTTACATCAGCTCCAAGGCCAGCTTCCCCAGAAGCCCAAACAGCCCTCATCCAGAGGAAGCAACACAGGGAAGGAGGAAGCCACTTGCCAGCCTGGCCTCCAACTGACGGTGATCCACCACTGGAAAACATCACGCTCACGACCTGCAGGAAACACAGATGGCTTGGGAAGAGGCAGAGCCATGCTTCCCTGTCCCCAGGTGTACTCTCCCCCTTTAATAACCCAGTCACGGGTAACAAGAGTACAGAGATGACAGCATGCAAGTACAGCACACTGCAAGTATACCAGGAGAAAAACATGTCAGAGAATCTGCAAACAGCAACAGTCCTAAGCATGCTGTTACAAGGCAGGCGTTCCTAAATTATAATTTTTCTGCTCCAAAGGGACAGATGCCATCTTCGAACACAAAGCCAAAATAAAAAATTAAACCTCTACTTTGAGCAGTGCTGCTGCATAGGTGCAGGAAGGCATATGCTGGCACAGCGCTGCTGAGCGTGGCCACCACGCTGTCAGTAAATCTGGCCTGCCTGGCTGGAAGCTGAGCTGATGCCATCTCACTAATAAAGGTTGTTACTAAGAAAAAAAAAGGGAAAAAAAAAAAAAGTCTTGAAATGACTCATTGTGGAACACGGGTTAAATCAGGTATTTGTAATGCTGGAAAATGGAAACACTCCTTTTGCAGGACAGAGCGGGGAGATTCACACCTGCAAAGTACTCTCACAATAATAATAAATTTAATAGTGGGTTTTTTCTGTAGGTGACAAGGGAAAGAGAAACTTCATAGAGCAGAATGGTGACTAAGGGCACTGAAACCACGAGGCTCCTCATTCCAGAGGGGTCCCAGCAGTGCTGACTGCACTCAGCCTGGGGCAGCAGAAGGCAACACAACCCAGAGATGCCTGTGTCGCCGCCTATGAGCTACAAAACCAGAGGACTTCGAGGCTGGCTGGCTGTCAGCCCTGCATGTCCACACCAAGCACAGATGTCTGTTCTGATCAAACCTCATCAGCATTAGTCGGGCAGCCCACTCACAGACCTAACACCACCACAGTGAGACACACACACACACACACACCCCAGGGCTGTGCAAGACCGACTGCTTCTGCTGAGCACCAAACTGCCGAGGGTACAGGAGCAGGCGCTGCCAAAAGCAGGAGGGAAGGAGGAAACTCTTCTCAGCAACAGCAAGCTGTTATTCAGTCAGCTCAGCATCTTTTGAAACCTCTCCCTTTGCTTGAAAAAATACTAAGAGCCAAGCTCCCAAGCCTGGCTTGCCTGCAGATCAGAGGATGGTATGGCCATTAGCGCTTTCTGGAACAGCAGCGATTTCAGAGTGATCACAACCCACATCTGCTCCTTCCCCCGAAGACAGTCTTTCAAAAACTTTCAAGGCTATTCACATTAATAAAATGGCTTTAAAAGGCAAGCTGACAACTCATTGGACGACGTGGTCCTCATCTTGGACACACAGGGAAGAGTTTCAGCATGATGCAATCCGTGTTGATGTTCAGCATTTTAAAGCAATGTTGTTGTATAAGTAAAACACCCAAGGAAGAAACTAGAATATGCCAAATTTTTCCTTAGCACAGCTCCATTGGTATCGCAGCTGGTTCCACTGACTTTGTTAAATTGCATTGTTTAATCCTCCCCCAGCCTACCCTGCACATACGCTTTCACTGCAACCTGGCAGCACAGCAGCTGCTGAAAACAGGGCCCATCCTTGTAGGTTTGACCAGACATTAGGGTTCACCCACAGTGTGACAGCTCACCTTCTTCCCTGTCATTTTTAAGCCAAAATTTAGCTGTCTGCACTGCTGCTTCCCGCTAAGCAGACCAGAGAGACTGTATCACAGGTTTTGCAACATGCTGTTGTCCAAAACACGGCCATGCTCCCACAGAGGTGTGCAAGAAGGATGCAGTTTTAGGGTAACTTAAAACAGAAGAGATGCAATTTTCCAAACACCAGTCAGCCAGGGTGGCGGGCTGCAAGGGCCCAACAGCCACACGCAGCATGTTAACACAGTACATGGAGCCCTGGGCTGGGTTAAAAGCCCCTATTTGGCTTACACTGCACAGCTCAAGAGACATTACTGCTGTGTTTGACCACAGAACACCACGTTTGAGCCTGCCAGCAGTAATTTGGAGAGGATGCACGACTTAAGGAAATGCCAGAGGAAGCAAAAGATGCCTTAATCAAAAACTGTAGCCAGGGTGTTCCATGAAGCTGGCTTCAGGACAGACAGCACCCCAGCACCATCACCTCGGAGGACCTCCATCCTTCAGGGTTCCAGCACCTCAAACCACACAACCCCATGCATCATTTATCTTTACCTTTTGTTTTCTCCACAAGTCTTACAGGTAACGCAGACCTCCAGAGCAAACGCCGCACATTTGCACATTACAGGGAAATCCTCTTTCCGCCTTCTCAAGAGACTGAGCATTACTGACACAGTTTCTCCACATTACAGCTCTGCAGTACACGCACGCACTTTACTGCACCTTGGCAAAGCGAGCACTGTATGATAGGTGTTGGATGTGCTATTTAAGCCTGCACAACAGTTGATCTAATCACTAGCTCCTGAACTCCCAGCTAGCTTTCGCAACAGAAACTACATGATCAATCTCTCTTCATTTTTTTATAAATACCAAGGATGGAAATCACCATTCAAAGCCACCCCAGGCACAACTCCAAAAGACTGGAGTTGAGGTTGACCCCATTTGTCATTATTTCAGCTGAACAAACAGTATCTTTTCCATAACTATTTATTCAGTAAGAAACTCGCCCCACAGTTTCAATGAGAAGGGCAAAATAATAAATTAAGCAGACTTGTTCTTCGGCATTCCGAAAATCCTCCACGCAGATGGGTTTACAATTCAGGTGCGACGGTACGAGACCCTTGTGTCACTAAGCATTATCCAGCCTCTGGTTAAGGAATGATTCCCAGTAGAACTTTATATTTGGTTTGGGATTACAGAAGTTATTTGCCCTCCCCCCTCACATACCTTCCTACACGTGTGGGTGCCTGCAATGCAGCTTACAGCTGGCAGGCCACCGAATCAGAAATTAGAAATGGAAGAGACGTATGTGGTCATCGAGGTCGGCTCGCTGCCATGGCGAGATGCTCCCAGCAGCCTGACCCCGCTCCTCACTGGCGCCTGTGCTCTGTGTCCTCCTGGCCATGCCAGCAGCAGCCACACACATACCAAGGGCTGGACACACTTCAATGGGAATAGCATGTATTAGAACAATCTCCTTAGGATAACGATATTCTTATCAAGAAGGTTTCTTTGAACTTTAAAGCCCCTACAGCAAAGCACTTCAAGTGCTGAAACATCAAATATCAGAATAGAAATGTCAAGCTGAATCAAACAGCAGCTTATAATAGTTTATGACCAACATGAGTAATCAACTTCAGTGTCCATTAACTGTATTCAGAAACAGAACACTTAATTTTAAGTTAATTATAGACTAGCACAGCTTCCAACAATAGAAGAAGCTATTGAAGAAGCTATTTAAGTTATGTACTTCTAAATGAGAAAAAAATAGCCTTGACTTATTTTAAAAAATTATTATTATGAAACACATATAGGAGGGACCATGACTTTTCACATGACATAAACCACCGAACCTGAGACAGTAGTTTTCAGTATTCAAATTGAAAATATTGTGATTAGTGTACAAATAGGAAGAGAATAAAAGAACACTATTACCATCACAGACAGCTTAAAAATAGTTAAACCCTAACAGAAACATGCATCTGGTCTCTTGCAGAAAGAGACACAAAGAAGGTAATTATAATGACACTGTCAATACAGCAAGTGACTGCCCTGCTCACATCTGTAAAGAATGAAGATTTTATGGACACAGGCTGGATGATTCAGTGGAAAACATACCCGCTCTGTTTAAAGAGTTACAGGGGAGCTGCAGCAAAAATGGCTTCTGGTCCTATTGAAGCAAAGATTTCAGCTGAAACTGGGCAAAAACAAAGACTTCAGCTTCACTTGGGGGGGAAGGGGGCAGGGAGAAAACATTTGTGCTGAAAAAGTTTTGCCTGATTTTTTCAGGCTACTTCAACTGAACAACAAAAACAAAAGGATATATTGGTTTTTTCCCTATAAACTCTGTCCTGCCAAAGCCTTTTGACCAGTACAAGCACAGGACCATTGCCACGGGATGTGCTGGTAATATTTATTTCCCAACAGCAGAACTATCACCTCTACAGCATTTCCGCACACTCCGAGCCAGGAAACAGGCAACTAAGTTTAGCAATCATTAGGCTACTGATAAATCTCTTCTAAGTCCCTTCCATTTTCTAGAGTCATACCTCGAAGGCAGCGGATCATTAAGCATCAGAGTCAGAAGCACCAGCAAAGCCAAAACTATCACAGCTTTAGCAGCTTTTACTCTCTGGGCTTTTTACCAGCTATTACAGCATCCATAGAAGCGGAGAAGAGTTGTAGTGCTCATCTTCAGGCCACCGCATCACAGGCACAACCCATTTGCCTTGTTACATTAACACGTTGAGGGAGAAGGAGCTTCTTCAGCTTGGTTGTACTCCCTCTGTGCAGCCTCCAGCCTGACACAGTCTTTGGTCAGGCGACATCCTGCTCTCAGCGGGCTGAGGCTGCTCTTCCCTCCCTTCAGCTGTCTGATGAAAATAGAGCTGCTTTTTTTATTAACTGGTTGTATCTGATGATAGGAGCTCTGTGAAAATACTGCTTGCTTTACAATGACCTACAAAGAACTATACATTTACACCACATCTACATTTTGAAAAAAAAAATATGTCATCATCAGAGAGTGGTAATTCCTCGCAGCTCTCCCAGGCAGACACCATCTCTGCAGGGCCTGGGGGAGCGGCAGCACCAGGATCTGAGCAGTAGCACTTGGATCCGTTAGACTGAAAAAACCCATAAATCTGTCAGTGCTTAAAATTCTGAGTTATTCCTGTCCTGCTGTACTGGATCTGGGTTACGCTGATACATTATTCAGCATCAGCTACATTCAAGTTAAAGAATTCTGTTTACTAAAGGTGTAACTTTGGCTACCAGTAAAATTCTCTGCCAAATCCTAACACAAACACATAGGTGTTTCAGGAATACAAGTGTGGACTCCTCTGAATCTTTTTTAGTACCTCATTAAATAGAAAAAGAGATACTCCATCGTTTCTTAACTCTTCAGGCAGAAAACATTAGTCCCAGTATCAGCATAAAGGGGAAAAGATCCCACGAGCTCTTCTCCTCTGCTTCCTGCAGTTGCCTGATCCTGTATTAGCACTCCCCTCCACTAAAGTCTCCTTTCTCACATTCTGCACTGAAACCTTCATGTGCACTTTCACCAATACTTACACAAAGACTTTACTGAACAGTAAAACCTTTTCCTTCATGCTTTCCAAAGCAAGTTTTCTCTTTTTATTAATATGTAATTTATATATTTATTAAGATGTTATTCTGGTGCAATGTCCAAGAAACCATATAATTGTATTTGCAGTAGTAGTTTGCCCCCCAAGTCAGCAAACCTTCCACCAGGAGCTTGGTAATTTCAGTAGAATTTAGGCAATATCAAAAAAGAAGACCTCACGTCATCCACATACACTGTTCCCACGCAAACGCTACCAGGAGACAAGGTGGCTGTAAAATGGGTTTATAATGGTAGTAACAATTGTTCATTTACATTTTGAATAAATAATGGAAAGTTGCTGGAAGACAACTGCAATTAAAAGTAAAACTAACACAAGTGAAGAGAACGCATTCTCTAGCTTTAATTACAATTCTTTGGAATTGTATTTTTTAATCTTTGAGACTGGTATTACCACCAGCCAGCTCTCAAACTTAATTGCAAGAGACAGGCCTGGACGAGTGAGAAATGAGGACCTCTGGGCACGTGCCAGCTGCAGGAACCTCGTGGTCCTGCCGGATCCTGTTTTCAGAGGCTTGCCGGGAGCAAGGAGCATCCCTGCTGCTACACCGGCAGGAGGCTGGCCAAACAACTGTTCACTCCTCCTTCGGTTCTCATCCAGACACCAGCTAAAGCTGCTGTGGATGAGAATTTATAAATAAGAAAAATTATGCTGGTGATAGCTGGATTTTGGACATGGCAGCAGAGCTGTACCTCCATGGGAGGCCACATCCCTATCACATCGAACACCCGACCTTCAGGCACACGTTTAAAGGGCTGCCCAGCTCTGCAATGCTCAAATCCATAACACAAACTGTTTTCTGCAAACCCTCTTCCTGTGAAAGACCAGGAAAATTGGTATGGAATAGTTACCAAAACAAAGGGAAACCATTCCCCGCAGAAATCTGCATCCTGGAGGGACACGCAGCTGCCAACCACCTCATTGGTCATAATTTGCCTCTGGCAACCCCGGCCTCCTTGCTGGCTACCAAACACGTCATACCCCAAAACAAAACTTCCCCACACCACCACAAAGCGATTTGCTGAGCTAACACAGACAAGAAGCCTACTTTTGGCTATTAAGATTCAAATGCTGAATTTCCATTCTCTTTCTAGATTAGCGTAAGTATTGCAGGTCAGAGATGCCCAGTACCACTGGTGTCAGCTTCCAGACAGAGAAGCAGCATGCTGTCAGGCCCCACTGTGAAACTGGGAGTGCAGGGTGATGGGCAGAGCACAGCACAGCCTAGGAGATGCTTTTATTCACAACTGCTTGCTGCTTCTCCATCCCAACATGTTTCTGAAGGTGTTGCAGAGACTCTCTGAAGGTAGCTGACCCAGCAGATGAACAGATTGACATCAAGGTGCTAAATTTACTTCACAAGCCAGCACAGATTTCGGTGAACTCCCTCATTACAAACTGCCTCTTAAGCAGTGCCCAGGAAATGATGGATGTCCCACAGGCTGGGCCACCAAGCTGACATTTGTAAGAGGGTTCAAGTCCCTGCTCTGCCAGAGGACTTCCTGCATGACAATGATATCTCTGCACTTTAATCCTTCATTTGAAACAGGAAGACCAGTGCTTCCACATCGTATAGTATTATGAGGTTAAATGTACTAGAGACCGCAAGGAACTCTGAGGAGTCTGAAGTGACATCCCCAGTGCAGCTGTTTGGCAGACACTGGAGAGAAGCCACCTTTGCTCACAGGTCCTCTTGGGACTTTAACCAAGGAGCAAGAGTTGGGTTTGGTTTAGAAATTAATTTTACCTGTGTCAATGACGGTCGGAGAGTTTCTCCCAACCCCAAAGGTTAATCACAAGTACAATTTCAAGAATGAACAAATTACATGTTTACAACTGTATTAAGGAAGAGGTGGGGTGAAGCGTCCCCCTCCTCTCACATCTCAGGCAACCTCATACAGATCATAGAATGGTTTGGGCTGGAAGGGACCTTAAAGATCATTAAATTCCAGCCCTCTGCCATGGGCAGGGGCACCTTCCACTAGACCATGTTGCTCACAGCCCTGTCCAACCTGGCCTTGAGCACTTCCAGATGCTCTTGGCACGGACCAGGAGTGGTACTGCACACATCCCTGCAGTTACAGCAAGGCTGCACTACTCGCTGGGCTTTCCTGCTGCTTCTCCTACACAGAGCCTGGCTATGTCTGTTCTAGCCAAGGTGCTGGATCCTCCCCGCACACCCGGCCACAGTGTTTCAGAAGATCAACTGTAACACTGGGATTTGGAGCTCTGTGCAAAGACTGACTGTTGTTCTTACAAAAGACCTGACTAAGCAGTGCAAACAGCCATGGCCAGAAAACAGCCGACGGCTACCAGAAGGCTGGGGTAAGCCCCCCCCACCAGGGAGCCTGCCAGGGGAAGCAGTATACCTCCTTATAGCACGGTCACAGGGAACAGTAAAGCATCTCAGACATTTCACCTTGTTAGGCTGAGTGGCTGAAAATAGCCACAAGATGAAAAACAAACCAGCTGGACAACTTACCCAAACTGTAACGCTAAAGCAAACAGCAACAAGCTGGAAGCAGGGTGCAGGACAAAGACTGAGCCGTCTTCAGAAAGCTGAACTCCAAAGCAGTGTCCAAAGACAATGTCACTCGTCACTGCAAAAGGGACACCTTGTCCATCCAGGGCCAGCTGCTTAAGCTCCTTCTATAGCCCATAGAAAGGAACAGGTACCTCTGGAGAGCAATTCTTCCATCTAATACAGGTAGATGAAACAACTATTTGAAGATAACCATCTCTGCAGCGATGGCACAGGAATACTAGACATTTAGATTAAGATACAGCTTCTAAAAGACAAACTCATAGGGTTGAGCCTCACCCTTATTAAGTCACATGAGCATGAAACATTTGTTCTCCTTTCCTGGGAGGGGGAAAAAGAAAAAAAAGGTAGGAGAAAAAAAAAAAAATAACAGGGGATCCCACCTCCCACTTCTCATATCAACAGCTGTAAGCAAGGCTTTTGTAGAATTCATCCTGCTGCCTGTGGCATAAGAGAGGCACAGAGTGCCCCCAAAAATGTATCTTTCCACCTCTTTACTTAATGACAAAACAAACACAAACGAGAAACAGGAAAACCTGTTTATCTATAAAAGATGGAGTGCTAATCTTCAGGAAATGGCATAGTCCACAAGAAGCCTCCAAGAGCAGCATGATCCCAGGCATGCCACACTGTGGGATGCTCAGCAGCTGTGGTGCTGCCTGCATCCAACACGGCCCCGATACCCCTCAGATACACAGTGAAATAACGGGGAACAGCAAATTGCTATCTCCTTTCCAAAATGCTCAGCGATCTTTAATCAACCACCATTCATTAATCAAATAAATGCTTTATTCCCAATTTATTTAACTTCCTACAAGCTCAGGGCCACCAATGATGGGTCAGACTGATCCAGCTGTAGAAATATCAGAGAGGAAAAAGCTTAAAGGCTCCCCAAGGACCTGCACAGCCTGTTAACATTGCTTTTTTCCTTCAGCAATAAGCTGTAACAACTGCCACCAGCCCTCAGCGCTAACTGACATCCTCGGTAGGTAGGAAAAGCCATCGCATGCAGGATTAAGAAGGAATAATACTTCAACAGGCTGACTGTTCTGGAGGTTATCCTCATACTTGAAACCCTGGAGCTTTTCAATAATAAGCACAAGTCCTTCAGGCCAGCACAAGATGACACACCTTGATTTCTGCCTTAAAACCACAAAGCGGCTAGAATGAAAAACACCTGGGCGGCATTAATAATAGCAGCTACTTGGAAAATAGTATTTCCAGAAATTATTTCTTCCCCCCACCAAAATTCAGGTTTTATCCTGCATCCATCTCTCTATATCAAGTTAAAAAAAAAAATGTTTTCTTTGGCTTACTTGCACATTAATTATCTACTGGCGCACTTACAAATCTAAACATACGCATTGCTTAGCAGCTTTAATCCTGAATTATTTCTCCCTTCCCTGCAATACAAAGCTTAACTTGACTAGCAAAGGGGCAGACTGTTCAAACAAGCAAGCTGTTCATTTGTAATTCAGACGAGGAACATTCTTAGAGTTCTCGTGTTTATTATTATTTCTATCCTCTGAGAATCACAGAATTTCAGGCACCAGAGCTCAAAACCTGAAGGAATGAATTAAACTGACCTTAAAACTCTGCCCTTCAGGGAAAAAGATGTAAGAAATACTTATCTACAAAAATAGTGTCTTTTTCAGCAAACATGTGGTGTGAGCGTGTGCTTGTTAACAAACATCACCATTTCCTATCAGATTGCTACTGCTTCCATGTTCAGAAGGCTGGCTGGGATCACCAAAGCCACCTGTCCTTTCCAAGTCCCGAAAGTGAAGGGACAGTGCAATTAAGATAAAAGAAAGCTCCTTGGTAGGATAAAGCACACTTACAAAGAAGCACTCTATTTGCCTTTGTGGCTCCTGCAGACATCTCTTATAGCAAAGGTTAGCAATGTATATACTTGCCAGGCGAAGAAGCAACAACTCACGCTGATGAGAGAGCAGCTTCAAGGGACACTCAGTGGTTCCCAAAGTCAGCCTGCACAGATGTCTGTGATACACAGCAAGCTAATGCATTTTCCAAAGTGGAAAAAATAGGTTACTTAAAAATAGGTCCATAATCCAAACAAACAAGCATCCTGATACTATTTCATAAAGATCAAACAAACAAGTACAGACAATTCACATACAAAAACATGCACGGCTATCTTAATGACTTCCTTATGTTCCTCTGACTGTTTTCGTATCAATCGTAGAGGTGGGTACTTCGTCCTGTAACTGCCAGTAAAAACAAATATTTTGGCTGGTCAAAGCTGTGCCATCGCTCCGGTTATCACCCGGCTCCCAGGCTCCGCAGCAAGGACAGCGCAGAAAAGCTCACCTCAGTACACAACCGCTGCCAGAGAGGGGTCGGTGCCAAGGGGCTAGTATTTATTTAGTTTTAGGAAGTTAAAAGAACAATTCACTGGTAACACTCCCACCCTGGTGCCCAACACTCAACTCCTAGGTGAGCCGTGCTGGCACAATGATGGTTTTTAACACACAGGCTCACAGTTAGAAGCAGGAGCTTCTCAAGACTCGCATGTGCCGTGGGAGTAACAGAGCAATGGCTTAATTAAAGAGTTCATCGTCTATGCCTACCAGAGGGCCAGCATCAACTGCTAAAAAATGAACCGGAGTTATGGAGGTGCCAGAAAATTAATCATGCAGGACTGCAGGGGCTGATTAAAATGAAGGTAAAGGAAAAATTAATCTGGAAGAGCAAGCTGGTTGGATCTGATCACACACGCGAATCACGGCAAACAGGTCAGCTAGACAGCCACTGCCTACAGACACATAAACCACATCTCAAACTGCAGAAGCAAACTACGTCCTCGGGGCAGGAGATGAGGAGACAAAAGGTCCCGATGGCAGTACCCTGTAACAGGGAGAGCACAGATAAGAGGTCAAAAAGCCACGTTATTAATAGCACTTGACGATAATATAATGAAGGATGGTCAAATCTCCTTTTCAAGCTGTGGACCAGAGGGATTCCCAGTTCACACTGCAGACCTTCACCCCAACAGCGGTTAAAGCCCTGTCTCCCATCTCCAGCATGCTCCTGCCTCAGCAGGTATCCCCAGCATGATTCAACGCCACCAGAGCACCCAGGGAAAATGAACCCCACCAAGTACAAAAGGTTCATTACAGCAGGAATCCCAGAGCTTGCCCAGAAAGAACCACGATTCCCCGTCTCCAGCTTGTTCTGCTTGCTTAGAAGTTTATTTCTCCCTATCTAGCTTTGTTTTTAAAGCAAAGCTAATTAAGTAAACAGGTTTTTTCAACACTAATAGGCTGTGCAATGAGGACTTTCAAATACAAAATGCAAGGCTGGTTACATTCAAGCAGTTGAAAGCAGAAGAGCTGGAGAGAACCCTGGGCTTGGAAAACTACAAGGGGACGAATGCCACTGCCAGCACCTTTTCTTAATGAGCGCAGCCTCCAAACTGAATAAGCAAAAGAACTTTTAGGAGTAGAGGAAAAACCTCACGGGGAAACTTTTGCTTTTCAATCACCTGCTCATACACTCTCCTTTTCACAAACAAATCCGTGTGGAATTACCCCAGGATGCCCTTTTACTTCCCCTCAACCAAAAACCGGGCAGATCTTGAAATAAAACTCACTGCATGATAACAGTTTCCCCTGTGGTATCAGCCTAAAGCACAGCATGCACCGGACAGACATATGTCCCCTGCCTGGAGGAAGAGGAGGCAAGAGCACTTAGCAAGGACAGTATTATGATGTACAAATGTACACCAAGCAGTCCATGAGCCAAGCACAAACTGAGCAGGCAACAGAAAAGCAAATTTTTTTCCCCCCTCTTTCTTACTCCCTTTCAGATGAGGCATGCTCTGCTTCACCAAGACTCTCAGAGCATCACAGACCCTGCCAGCCACACCATAAGGGATGTCAGGAGGCTTCATCACCCACTTATTGTTTCACTCCCTCCTGAGAGGAAAGGATGGAGAGAAGGATTGCTGCTTCGGACTCCCTGTGTGTGCACACATGTACACACATATCCCTGCATCACTTCAGGAAAGGCCAAACCAAAAGGCACAGTTTGAAGCAGGATATAAAGAAAGTCTGCTGTGGTTTTTTTGGGTTTTTTTGGTTTTTTTTTTCCTTCCTTCCAGGACTGCACAGTTAGGGAGCAACCTGAGTTACGCCTTGCTCCACACTGTGTGATGGCACAGCCCCGCACAGCCAAAGCTGCTCCAGACTGCCATAGACCACAGGGGACAGAGACATGGGGGTGGCTCTAAGGTGCAACCCTGAGAAAAAGAGGATTCAGCAATGAAGACACAGAAAAGGCTCACCAACCACATTCAGCCTCTGTTTCCAGCCACTTGCAAGATCTGTTTTCTCCTCCAGGCATCTCTGGACCACAACACGCGGTTCCCTGGCTGCCTGCTCTGATGCTCAGGTCTGTGTTCCGCCTGCTCAGCCTCCCCTGCCTTTGCCTTCCAGGCAGTCAAAGTTAAAATCAGGTTTTTCTCTCCCACGGAGATGGGGTGAGGGAAAAAGCTGCAAGGCAGCTTGGGAAGTCTGAACATAAGCTTTATATGTATTTGCGCCGGCAGAACTCCTGAGAAAACAAATACCCCAGAGAGCTCACCTCCTCTGCTGCTGCGCTCCAGCCCCACAACAGCAGACGGCACCCCAGCAGCAGCACTGCAAGCTCCACAGCAGCGCTGCCCCGTTTGAAAGTATTACCCGAGGCACATGAGGCATGAAAGAAAGTTGCTTTTCCAACTAATAAATAAATAATTTTTTTTAAACAGAATAAAAAAATCCACTCTCTGAGCCAGCTGAGCATTGCTCCAAGTTTCTGGGCCAACACAGGGAACAGAATCAGCAGGCGGGAGCCAGGAGCCCCCCAGCAGCACTACCAGCCCAAACAAATGCCCATCCAGCCCTGCTCCTCTTCTACACGAGGCCACAGTCTGATGCCAAAAAGACAATTTCTCCAGCTCTCACGAGTGGTGATTCCTCGAGAAGAGTTTCGTTCCTAAACAAAGTAAAGGCTGTGCAAGCCACTGAGGCTTCCAATCAAACTGGTCAAGAACGCTATTTCCTGGCAGAGTTTTCCAAGTATTCTCAGAACTGTTCTCCCTTGCCCAGCCCAAAACTGCTACTCACACGTGCAACTTCTAACTCAGTGAAAGTGCATACCTAGAAAGAATTAACTACAGCTAAAGCAAAAGGCACAGTAGCAAAGTCCTGGAGACAAAGACTCCTTTAAAAAGCATTTAATCATAAAGCAAGAAAAGCATAGCAGGTCACTGCATTTCATTAACTCCTACAGGTCTGTGGGAAAGATGGGGTTGTAAGAGTTACTGCAGGGTTGCTGCGCTCTGACAAGCTGGGTCATGTACCTCCTCGAGGCTTCGATCCAGGGCAGGTCGCAGGAGGACTCAGAGGTTTCCAGCATGCTAATACAGGGGATGAAATCCTGCAGCGGTCCTTCTTCCACACCACCAGGAGGTTAATGAACATCAGAGAGAGACAGATCAACAGTATCTCAATTAGCTGCTTGTATCTCAACACCACCAATTTTATGCTGACCTCCTGACTTCAACTGGTAAGACTTTTTCTAAGGGCAACTCATAAAAGCATCTTACTTGCTGCGATGGATGAAATCAAAGGCTCTGGCAAAGGAACAGAAGGCAAATGTGAATTTTTGGCATCATGGTAGGTGACGTAAACATCAGCACTGTGAAATAAATGCACTAACATAATGTTTCATTAACTAAGCAACTAGCAACAATAATATTTAAATTGGTAGATAAAGAAGTAACCATCCGTTTGCCTTCCCATTTTGCAAGATTACTGCATCGAGCTTTCAAAAGACACCAAGACCACAACCTGTTCATATGTCAAAAGATTTCACTGCAAGTTCAAAGTCCAAAACCGATCACTTTCCAAGCTAGAGGTTTTGCAGCCAGGGATTAACTTTCAATAAACCCCTGCATCTTAGCTTGACAAGTATAGGAGTTCTCGGCTGCAGTGCTTGGACACAGCATCCTCATCCAGAAAGTAAAAATTTTTTTGTGCCCCCTATAAAATTAATCACTAGTTAAAAGCTTCTGGTTATAGCTCTCCATCACACTTACTTTGTTAAACATTGATGTTGCTCTTCTGTGTAGCTTAGACTCTTCGTGCTACAGGCAAACATAATAATCTGAGCATGTGCTTTCGGGTTTTGTTTTGATACCATCAAAAGCATTTTTTTGGAATATTTTTATAATTTGTGTTCTGATAACACAACGAACCACCCCCCGCTGGCTGGGGTGAGAGAATCCTGTGTATTAAACACCACTTGAACAAGAGCAAAGACAACTCCAGAAATCTTGTGACTAGGGAATCAAGAGAGGGGAGCAAAAGGCAGGCACAGGCAGAATGGCAAAGGGAAGAGGAGCTTTTGTGCCTTGGCAAAGGTCAATGCCAAACCCTTCCCTGAGCCACTGCTGCCCCAGGGGATCCAGCCCCTCATCAGCCCCCTGGGCACACATCACCCAGAAAATGGGTCACTCTCACCTCGCTGCCCAGAGCCCATTTTTTAACTGCTGCAGAAAAGAGAGACAGGGAAAATCCATACCAGGATCCCTAATCTGTCTAAATGATGCCAGACCAAAACAGGACCCCAAACCACCTCCAGCACAGGCAGAGCATGGCAGATACAGCCTTGCATCCCTACGGATCTCAGGCCACAGAAAGCAATCTCAATATACAACAAAGTAAGGCTCAGGAGGATGTATACTTCTATGATTTCCGTATTATTGTACGGAGACAGAATAGGTATGAATCCAGCAAAGCAGACAGCTAAAGATGAAAAGTATCACCGTTAAGGGAACCAGGAATGAATCCCAGTCATCCAAATCCCAGCCCCTTCACAGTCAGTTTTCCTTGGATTTCCTACAAGCACACCTGAAGCCCAACCTGAAGGTTCCCAGCATAAGCTGCAGCAATGACATTTCCCTGTCCACCCGCGGCTGGTCTGCACAGAAGGTAAATCAAGCAAAAAATCAGAAACAACCTCATTGGTAACAGTTAACGCAATTTAATGAAAAACAGGCTATCGAGCAAGCCTACTGTTTTCATTGAAATAAAATTTAAAAACATTTGACCAAAACAGCTGACAACACACATAAAACTTATGTAAAACATTTGACATAACCCCAGATGACGTTCTGATATGGACTACTGCCAGCAGAAAAACCAACAAAACTTGCATTCAATAGGTTAGGCTTAGGCAACTGACAGATTACAGCAAGTAACTGCAAAGAGGGGGGAAAAAAACCTACCACCTGAAAGTAGTATTTGTAATCATGGCCAGGAGGAGCCTCTCTTGCCCCTTTTAGAGGGGGGGTGTATGTTGAAGATCCCAGGGCTGGAAGCTGCAGCTAGACAAATTCATGCTAAAAATAACCGTCAGCGGGTGAAAACAATAACGGCAGGGTGACTGTCAACACATCCTGCGCGGCGGCGGGGGGACCGACCGCCTTCTTCATGACACCGTGTTTTTCTGAAACATGTGCTTTAGCACAAAAATAGGCTGCTGGGAGATTCAGGAGGTCAAGCACCTTTGGGGATCCACACTGCTCTGAGGCTCGGACCGTGGGACTGGCTGCCCTTGGCTCTAAAACACGCACCACCTCCGTCTTGCTTTCTATGCCTTGAGAAACAGCTCCTGTGCTTTTGAGCATAACCAAATTTATATAGGCAGGAAAAGATTAAAGATTAAGCACTCACTAGCAACGCTTGTCTTGGAACAAGTCAAAGCCAGGATTTTTCCTGGAGTTCAGTCCCCAACTCTTATTTTCCTCCATGGATAAAACTACTCATTTCAAACCCTTACCTAAAAAACAAACAAACAAACAAACTTAGGAATCAGAAACATATACTAAACCTTGATAAAGTATGTTGATGCATCCCTCAAGTGTGCACAGGAATCTAAGCAACCCAGCCGAACAAGCCAACACTGCTAAAATTCATGCTTCTGCTCTTCTGCAAACAACAGTTCCCCATGTCGCCTGAAAAATTTCAGTGTTCCAGGGAAAAGTGACCGGTGCTGTCAAAATGGTTTATCATGAAAATCATGGCATGTCAAAAAAAAAAAAAAAAAAAAAAAAAGACACAACAAACAAACCAAAAAACAACCCAAACCCCACAAATCTCACATCAAAAAGAACCCTTTCACTTCCAGAATCTGTCAGAAATGAACACTTTCACTTTCAGAAATCCATCCAACACCTACGTCTGCTTCACAGTAAGAGCCTGTGCTACAATAGATGTGTGCAGACAGCACAACCCTCATTTTTTGCTTGCAGGGAACACACAAGAGAAAGCATCATGTGCTGTCTGGGGATATTCGCTGCACTTAACTGCAAGCAACAGCTCTCAAAGCTAAAAAGCAAATGGCCAAGTGATCTCAGAGGATGCATTGACTTCTAAGCTGTGCTAGCAGAGAGCAGCGAGCACCATCAAACTTCCCAGCTACCCCAGCAAGGGACACGCCGCAGTTACAGTGCAAACTAGCTGCATTTGGAGTGAACAAATCCCTTCCTGACTGCGTTCATCTGCACATTTTGGGTTTCAACCTGTAAGCCGCTATTCCTCTGCAAGGTGCCACGTGCCTCTCTGCAGGTTTTTAAACCCAGAAGTAACTAGAACATACCAGTTGTGAAAAATACCTCTTTTGCAGGAAAAGCCCACCCGTAGCACCTACTTTTATTAGAGACCAGGTCTCTGGACTGCTCCCTGCCTGCTCTGCCTCTGCTCAAGAGAGAAGAGTAAGTCAGCAGCTGAATCACCAGGACTGCCACACTTCTGCAGGGCCTCCAAAAATAACTCATCTGGAAATTCCTTGGAGGCATAAACCTTGCTTCAGAAGGACTGCAGAGATCCAGATTCCTTAATGGAGCAGACTGGATGTGAACTGGCCCAAGGATTTAGGATCACGTATAAAAGAATGTAGAAAGCAACTTGTTACAGAACAGCTAGCATGCGGTCAGTATTAAGAGAAAAAAGTTAACTCGCATAAATCATCACGTCGCCCAGATGAAACAATCTGCCTGCCCAGGAATCAGACACCGAGTTCCCGATCGTTTGCCTGATACCAAGGTTCCAGGGACTTGCCTTGTTCTCACCAACCAGCTCTGTACACAAAGCCAAAAATGCCTTCTTAACAACACTGCTGCAGCAACTTTCATCTGTACTAACCTGAACGTCCACACCCGCACCTTCCACTCCAACCAAAAACCCTCCATGAGCTTTGGTCCCGGGGTCCTTGCCAACATATCAGCCTGAAAAGCTCTGTGAGGCAGCAGCCCTGCACCCACGCAGGGTCAAACACGGCACCTCCCCACTGCAATCAGGATTCAGAGATGCTCGCCACCTTTTTCTACTGCACTGAACCGGCACGTTATCCCTCCTGGAAGCCTGCAAGCAGACGGGACCCTCCAGAGCCGATCCAGGCTGCGGATGAAGGAAGTGGAGGTCCGGATCCATTCAGATGCTGACAAGCTCTACTTGCTGCCGAGCAGAAAGTTGTGCTTAGCTGGGCTGGCCTGCACCCAGGCCAGCAGCGCTTCAGCTTCAGCAGTTTTTCCCTTCAGAAACCAATTTATTTCTTCACCTGCAATGCTCACTGCACACAGCTCACTGAGGTTTTTTCATAGCATCATTGAATGGTTCGGGTTGGAAGGCAGCTTAAAGACCATCCAAGTCCAACCCCCCCCTGCCAGGGGCAGGGACACCTTTCACCAGCCCAGGCTGCTCCCAGCCCCGTCCAGCCTGGCCTTCCTTTGCATGTAAGAACTCCAGGCTGCTGCAAGGAAAAGGCACGGAGCTGAGGATTTCTGTTTCCCTACCGACAATTAAAAGCACGTTTCGTGAGCAGGCTCCCAGCTCTGACCTCAGGGACTCTCACAAGGACACAGAGCAGCCACCAGTGCCCACGGTGGTCTCACCGACTTCTGGCCCTCTGCCTGGGCTGGCTCTGGCAGCAGCGTGCCACCAAAGCCTGGCTTCTGGGGGGGAAACCCATGCAAGCCCAGAGGGGCGTGGGCTTCTCCTTTTTTTCCGGAATGTTGGCTTTTGGGGCAAAGGGGAGGGAAATAAGGGGGAAAACAAAACAGCTGCCTTTTGCTACCTCTGCCTTTCACGGTCTAGAGGTGGGCTGCGCACCCCCCCGAGCAGGGCGAGGGCAGAGGGCCAGCCGGGGCCGTGCCAGGGATTACACGAGCCTTGGGATCCCCCAGCCCCAGACCGCTGCCTGCCCGCCCCTCTGGGAATAGCCTTAGAAAATTTTAAAAGTAAAAAACTACGCACTGGCATTTTCTGAACACACGGACTCACGACCCAAAACTCCCTGCAAAACACTCCCATTAGCGAATAGCTGGA
The DNA here is from genome assembly GCF_023634155.1 of Falco peregrinus. Lineage (NCBI taxonomy): Eukaryota > Metazoa > Chordata > Aves > Falconiformes > Falconidae > Falco > Falco peregrinus. Next base: position 120,596,135 of record NC_073724.1, read on the forward strand.
GTCCATTACAAAAATAAACACGGATTATTTTTGGTCCTTCGACCCTTGCCCGGAGCGCTGCGGGTTTCCGAACCAGAGCAGCAGCCGCGGCAGCTTTTGCCCAAGAAACCCAGGAACAGCCTGAAAAACTGGGGCCGGCTCGTCGCGCAGTGCCCGGGCTGGCCGCCCCTCCGCAGGGAAACCTGCCCGGAGGCCCCGGGGGCTGCGGGGCACAGCGCGCCGCCGGCCCGGCTCCACAGGGGGCCCGGCTCCACAGGGGGCCCGGCACCGCGGCGGCGGCCCCGGGAGCCGCCGGGCAGCGGAGGTGAGGGGTGGCCCCACCGGCTGGTCTCACCTGCGATGGCGGTCTCGTCCAGGTGGGAGCCGGGGGGCCGCTCGCCCCGGCCCTGCTGCAGGAGGAAGCCGCACAGCACCCACACGGCCACTCCCGATCGTAAATCCATTTCCGCGTCTGCCTCGCCGCTTCCCCCGCCGCTGTCAGCTCCTCCTCGGCATCGGCCCCCGCCGCCGCCGCTGCCGGGCCCGCCCGCTTCACCTCAGCCCCGCCGGACCCCACCGCCTAGGCGGGAGCGGGCTGCGCGCTCCGGGGCTGCGGCCGTCACCAGCTGCGGGAGGGACTGCGGGTTATTCTTCGGTGTTCCCGCCTAAGCGCGGCTTCCCGCTGCCCCGGGACGGGCAGCTGGCACCGGCACCGGCGACTGCACCAGCCCCCGCCCGCCCCCGGAAACAGCAGCACCCCACCCCCCCCGCAGTAGTCTCTCCCGGGAGAGCCCACCCCCCCGCGCAGCAGTGGGCTCTCCCGGGACAACCCTACGCCCGCTCCGCAGTAGTGGGCTCTCCCGGGAGAGCCCTGTCCGTGTGTGTGTGTGTGTGTGTGTGTGCGTGTCCAGCAGCGGGCTCTCCCGGGCTAAGCCTACCTTCCCTCAACCTCCCCCGGTCCGCTCCTTTCTCCCTCAGCTGCGGCCTCTCCCGGGACACCCCCCTCCGCCGCGATCTCTCTTGGGCCAGCCCCGCTTCCCCCCCCCCCCCCCCCCCCCCCGCCCCCCAGCGGTGGTCTCTCCCAGGCTCCGCGCGCCCCGCTGCGCACCGGGCCCTGCCGCCGCCGCACGCACGGTGACAGGGGGCGGAGCTTACCGCCGCCGTGCGAGGCCCTCCGCGGGGCGGGGCCGCCCCGCTGCAAGACCAATCAGGGGCGGGCAGGTAGCCACGCCTCCAGCTTCCTCCCCCTCCTTCCCCACCTCCTCCGGGCTCCGCGAGCCCGCCGCTGAGCCGCAGCGGCCTCTGGCGGGCGCAGCGGGGAACGCCCAGGCTGGGCGAGGGCCCGTGGCGCGGCGAGGAAGCTAAGCAGGGACAGCTGTGAGTAATGCCTGTATGGGTGACCTTACTGGCTGCAGCCTGCCTCCAGCCCCGGGGAAGGCTCGTCAGAGCATCCCAGATGTCAGAGCATCCTGGCTCGTCAGAGCATCCCGTCTTGCTGGAGCACCCCGACACATCTGAGCACCCCAGGTCGTCGGAACACCCTGGCCCACTGGAACACCCCACCTCATCGAAGAACCCAGCTCACCAGAGCATCCCAGGTTGCTGGAGCACCCTGACACATCGGAGCACCCCAGCCTATCAGGACAGAGCATTTTGATGCCTGAGCGTAGTCGCTCGCAGCCGGGCCCGGGATTCCACACTGAGAGCCCTTGAGAACTGCAACACCCCGCTGGGGCCACTTGCTCCTGGAGGCATTGCTGCTCACTGGCGCTGGACCACTGCCATCAGTGCCACTGGGGCCCACAGCCACCAGCGCTCAGAGTCCCCAGCCTGTGGTGGGGGACTGGAAGGTCGCGGGCTGAGGTTTCACATGTCCTTTTCCCTTGGCACCAGACCTAGAAGTGAAGCTCCCTGCAGAGATTGGATCTGGCCCCAAAACAGCTCTGCAGCCACCACCCTGGAAGCAAAATCCCATCCTGCTCCTGCCCCGCTGCCCTGAGGGGTGTCAGCCCTGGCCCTGGATCAGGCGCCTGCCAGCCGGGCAGTGTCCAGCGCCACCACCCCGGGATGAGTGATGAGAGCACCGGGATGCAGGACAAGGGGACTGGCATGCAGGATGCATGACAGAGGGACTAGGATGCAGCATGCAGGGTGTGGGGACTGGGATGCAGGACACGGGGATGGGATGCAGGATGCAGGACAGGGGGACCGGGATGCAGGATGCAGGGCAGGGAGACTGGGATGCAGCATGGGGGGGACCAGTATGCAGGGCTGGTGCTGCAAGGGGAGCCGCAGCACCGGTGGGTGCAGGGGATGGAACACAGGCCTGGCCACGGAGGTGAGCGGGCAGTGCCAGGCAGGGGGGTCCCAGGCAGGTCCCAGCCCTTTTTCTCCGTGCTGGCATGGAAAAAGATCCCAGGTGTGGGCAGGGGGTCCCTCAGGAGCCCCTGGGGCTGTGACACACCCTGGGATGAGCACGGTGACAGGTACACTTGCCCCTCAAAGAACAGCCTCACCTCCATCCCTGGGCAGCCACGTCTCCCCTGTGAGACCCCCCCAGCCCCAGGCTGGGCACCCAGGCCCCTCACGGGCAGCGGGTGCTGCCTTGGGTGCTGCGGGGGGACCTGGCCCTTGCGGGGACCCTTACAGCACCTGGGTCTCCTCTGGCCCTGACCCCGCAGGAGCAGGCTGCCCTAAGGGGGGCTCTGCCCCTGCAGCAGCCCTGGCACCCTGCCATTCACCCTCTGGGGCAGCAGGTCCCCCCCCCTCCCCTCACCCGGTCACATCTTTCCCCACCCAGACCCGAGGGCAGGGGCCGCCCTCCCTCCCATGTCCCTAGGCAGCCTCGATGGCCGGTGTGGGCTCCCCACCTCAGCCCCCCATGCACCCCTGCCTCTGCCTTGAGGTGTCCCAGAGCTCCTGGGCCCCGGGGCTGGCAGTGGGCTACCCCAGCCTGTCCCTGTCCTCATCCCTGTCCCCGAGCCGAGCCCTGTCCCCAGCCTGGCCCTGGGGGGACAGGCACAGCTCCAGCCCTGGGAGCCAGACCCCCGCCTGCTGCAGCGCGGCCCGGGGCCAGGGCACAGGGGGGTGGGGGGGTGGGCAAACCCCAGCTGAGGGTCCTGCCCCAGACCTGCTGCGGCCTCCAAGTCCCCCAGCCCCACAGCTGGGATGGGGATTGGGGGGTCCCACAGTGTGGGATGGGAATGGGGATGGGGGGTCCTTCAGCCTGGGATGGGGAAGGGGAGGCCCTGCAGCCCCGGATGGGGATGTGATTGGGATGGGATGGGGATAGGGGGTCCCGCAGGCCAGGATGGGGGTGGGATGGGATGGGGATGGGATGGGATGGGATGGGATGGGATGGGATGGGATGGGATGGGATGGGATGGGATGAAATAGAGGGTCCTGCAACCTGGGATGGGGAAGGAGGGGTCCCACAGCCTGCGATGGGATTGGGATGGAATGGGGGGTCCTGCAGCCCGGGATGGGTATGGGATGGGATGGGGATGGGATGGGATGGGATGAGACGGGACGGGATGGGATGGGATGGGACGGGACTGGATGGGACAGGACGGGACTGGATGGGATGGGGGGTCCTACAGCCCGGGATGGGACAGGACGGGACTGGATGGGATGGGGGGTCCTACAGCCCGGGATGGGCATGGGATGGGTTGGGGGATCCCACAGCCTGGGATGGGATGGGATGGGATGGGATGGGATGGGATGGGATGGGATGGGATGGGGGTCCTGCAACCTGGGATGGGGAAGGGGGAGCCCTGCAGTCTGTGTTGCGGATGTGGAGTCCCACAGCCTGGGATGGGATTGGGATGGAATGGGGGTTTCTGCAGGCTGGAATGGGAATGGGGGCAGGTCCCGCAGCCCGGGATGGGATGGGGGGCCGGGGTGTAGCGAGGCGCCAGGCCGGGTCGCGGGGTGATGCCGGGGGGTGCTGGGGGCTGCGCTGCCCCGGGACCCCTCAGCCAGGGCACGTCCCACGGGAAGGCCCCGGGCCCCGGGCAGCCCGAGGAAGGAAGCGGCGGGGCGGGCGGGACCGGGCGCGGCCCAGGGAAGTTTCTCCGCGGGACCGCCCGGGGCGGCGGGAGGCGGCCGCTGACTTCCTCCTCCTCCTCCTCCTCCTCCTCCTCCTCCTCCTGCTGCCGCCGCCGCCGCCGCCGCTCCGGCCCCGCGCCCGCCGCCGCGCCATGCCCCGGGGTGAGTGCGGGGCCGGGGGGGGCCGGGTCCCGCCGCTGGGCGGGGGGCTGCCGGAGAGGGACGGGGGACCCGCTGCCGGGGGTCTCGGCGGGTCCCGGGCCCGGGGCGGGGCGGCGGGAGGAGCTGCCCGCCGGGGCCAGGACGGGGACACCGGGAGCCGCCCGGGGCGGGCCGGGGGCTAACGGGGCTCAGGGACAGCGCGGTACCGGGGGCGCTGGCCCGGAGCCCGGGAGCGGGACCGGCAGCTGGCGGGACACGGCGGGGGCCAGAACCGGCTCGGCCCGGTCCCTCGGCGGGGCCGCTGCACCCCCTGCACCCCCCGCCACCGCACCGCATCATCCACCGCAGCCGCTGCACTCACCGCCGCTGCACCCCCCTGCCACGCACCCCGCGCCGTGCAGCGGTCCCGCTGCCCGCACTGCACAGGCTGCACCGCTCACTGCACGCAAGGGCACTGCCCGCCGTGCCGGGCGCTGCACGGGCTGCGCTGCGCGCCAGAGGGCACTGCCCTGCGCCCTGCACTGCATCCTCTGCCCCCTGCCCTGCACTGCATCCTCTGCCCCCGGTGCCCCCTGCACTGCACTCTGCGCCTGCTGCACTGCCCCCTGCACGGCACTGCCCTGCACGCTGTGCCCACCGCACTGCTCCCTGCACCTGCTGCACACTGAGCACTCCACTGCAACACCCAGTGCATGCACTGCAGGGTTCTGCACTGCACACTGCACCCACTGAGAGGGACAACACCTCACGCCATGGGGCACTGTACACATGCTGCACCACACATCATTGCAGTCACACACACACTGCACCCACTGCAACACCCATGAACAGCACCGCACTGCACACACCTTGCAACATAGCTGTTAACTGCATATGCCGCACGTTACATGCTGCAGTGCTCATTGCAACACTGCACACACTGCAACACGTGTGTCACTTGCTGACACCGCAACACAGTGCAACAGACGTGCTGCAACAGGCGTTCAGCAGATGCAGCACAGGCACTGTAATGCACACTGCATCCCTGCCACTGTTGTGCCCACTGCACGCCGCAGCGCACACTGCAGTGCTCACACCACTGTGCTTTCACATGCCGTGGCGTGTTGGGAGGTGTGGGGGTGGCACAGCACAGCGCGGTCAGCTTGACTGTGTGACAGGGCTGTCCCTAGGGTGGGTGTCTGGCTGTGGTGGGTGGTTCTTGTGGGGCCACCCCAGGCCCCCCGGCTGGGTGGATGGTGAGTCTGTGCTGTGGCCCTGCAACTCCCCTTTTGTGAAAGTTGCCAGAGCTTGGGGAGAGGCTTTGGGGAGCCCTGTCCTCTCCTCCCAGTGTGGGGCCATGGGGGGATGTGCTGGGGGGCAACAGAAGGCTGCACTGTGCTGTTGGTCGAACACCAGTTCCTGATTCTGCTTGTGCCACCTCTCAGTGCCGTCCCGCTGCCAGCTTGCTGCAGAATGGGGGCACCCCTGGGTCCCTGAGTGCCTGGGGGAGAATGCCCCCGCTGGGAGTGGCACAGTGTGGCCATGGCTCTGAGGGTGGGCACATGGTCTGGGCTCCTGCTGGGCTCGCTCCTCTTTTCTTGGTGGAAGGAGAAGCTTCCGAAGTGCCAGTGGTGGCATGTGGGGACATTGTTCAGCCCCCACCACCTGGGCTGAGCTGTCGTGGGTGTTTTGGCTGGAGTGGGCAGCGGGGTTGGTGCTGGGACCACAGGGCGCAGGTAGCTGGAACATCCGTGGGTGCAGGTATGCTTCTGGTGATGCTGGTAGGCGCCCAAGGCTGGCACACCTCATGGCAGCAGTGATGCTGGCCAGCGGGTGTAGGTGTGGTGTGTGCCCTGCATGGGCTGGGAGCAGGGGCTGGGTATCCCATGCCTGGGGTTTTGGTGTGACCGTAGCATCGGGAGGTGCCAAAGTGGCCTGGTGCTGGCATGCTCAACACACTGCCTTGCCTGCGCCTTCGCCGTAGGTGTGAGCAGTGCCAGGCTGTTTTCTCACCCCGAGGCCATGGAATGTGGCCTTGCCTGGCTGGCCCCATCCCTCCATCTCCATCAGTCCCAGGATCCACCCAATGCAGGCAACTGTATCTGACCGAGAGCAGCCCTGGCCAATGCTGGCCTCAGCCCACTGCTGGGTGGGGGAGGGGGTTTGCTGGCCAGGGCTGGCCCTGGTTCAGGGGCTGCTTGTGCACCACAGGGGAGTCTGGAGCCGACTCTGGCCCCCAGTGCTGCTGGCTTTGGCAGTGCCTTGAGCAGGAGGCCAAGGGTAGGGAGCAGCTGTGGCTGTGCTGAGAGGCAGACTGGGACCCAGTGTTGGAGCTCTCCAGCCCGGGAGGGAAATAAAATGAGGAAATTAGTCACGACGAGCCTGCAGCTGGAAAATGAGGGAAATCAAAACCCTTCGACTCAGCATGGAAGTTATTTTAGCTACGATGACAGGACCGTGGGACAGAACTGGGGTTACCGGGGGCAGTGCACCTTGGGGCACATCCCACAGAGTGGGGACCCCATCTCGGCCACACCAGCACTGGGTTCCCACCGTGGCTGTGGCAGAAACCACCCCCACCCTGCTCCTGCTGCGGTGCTGGGCCGGCACGCTTTGCTCCACGGTGTCCCCACTTGGTATTTATAGATTTTATTAGTTTCCTCTTTCTGCCTGCTGAACCAGTGACAGCACTGGGTGGGGGGGCGGCTGCGCTGTGCTGCTCCCTCTGCAGAGCAGGGTTGATCATGGCTGCTGATCCGCAGCCCCGCGTGGGCCCGGGCAAGTCCGTGATGGACCTGCTGCCTGGCCCACGAGCACGGGCAGTGACATGCTGGCTGCAGGCTCTGTTCCCTGCCGGCACCACACTGGGTGTGCGGTGTGGGGTGCACAAGGTTCGGTGCATGATATGGGGTGCAGTGTGGGCTGCACAGCGTGTGGCGTGTGATGCACAGCGCACCGTCAGTGGTTTGCGGTGCAGGGTGTAGGGCGCAGGCTGTGCAGCACGCTTCAGTTTGGTGGGGTCAGGTTTGGGTGCCACCAGGCTGGGGCTGGCCAGGCCAGCAGCAGGAGAGGAGCCCGTGGGGGCGGCTGCTCCGCTCCCCTGGTGGAAAAACCCAGCAGGGGTATGCCCTGGCTGTGAGTGATGGTGAGCGGGTTTTGCTTCCCTTTTCTGCTGAAGAAGAGATGAGTCGTTTTTCCCGTCCCCGGCTGGTGGCAATGGAGGGGTGGGGAGGTTGTGGGTGCATCACCCACAGCCTTGCTCACCCACCCGTGCCCTCTCTCCAGCACCCCAAATCCTGGGCGAACACCCCAGCAGTGCGGAGGGTGGCTGGGGTCCTGCTGGGGTGGGGGGTGCTGGGCCCTGGGGCTGGGCATCATGCAGACCCCCAGTGCTCTGACTCTTCCTCTTCCTCCTCTGGTTCCCCTCCTATGGGGCCAGGGTGCAGGGCTGGGAAGGGGCAGGTGCCTCCGGTGCCACGCACAGGCTGTGCCCCATACCAGCTGTGCCCCCCAGCCCCACAAGGCCACCCAGCATCTCTAGGAGGGCCAGAAGGGGTTAAAGGTGCTGTTGGCTATGGACTTCCCAGGAGAACAGAGCTGGCCTTGTGCAGGCAGTGGTGCTGGCAGCAGGCAAGGCAGGCAGCACACCAGGGCCAGGGGTTGCACTCACCCAGTGTCCTCAGGCAGTGGCTGGGCTGCCCAGGGTCCATGGGCTGCAGGACCCTCGAGTGGCCTGGTGTCGGGATGCTACCAGGACCATGGGTGACCTCCAGTCTCTGCCCAGTGCTGCCCCAGCCCTATCCTGGCTGGGGGGTCCTGGCTGCCATTTGGCATGGCTCCCGCCTCCCCTCCTGTCACCTTATGGTGGGGGGCTGGGGCCCATGTGGCTGTGGGTTAGGGACAAAAGTGGCCCCTGCAACACCCCTCATTCCCCCCCAGGCAGGTGAGGGAGGGCTGGGGCTAGAAGCATCCGTGTGGCGAAGGGGCAGCTCTGAGGGGTCCAGAGCTGAAGCCCTCCTGCCACCCTTGTCCTCCTCCCTGGCACCCAAAGCGGGGCTCAGGGCTTTGGCTGCTGCAGGGGCTCTCATCTGCACTAGGCCGCCTCCCCAGTGAGCAGTTAGCCCTGGGCATGCAGGTACACAGCCATACCTTGTTGTGCCACTGGCCCCGGCCCCACGCCCGGGGTCAGCAGTGCCCATGGTACCAGTGACGGTGAGAGCAAAAAGGGTCCTGCGCGAGCACCCGGCTCCCACCACGGCCCCTCCACAGGCTGCATGTGCGCCCGCGTTTGCTGCTTGCCGGTGGCAAACCTTGGGCCACGCTGGGGTTTCACAGCCCCAGGGGCCCTGAGTCACAGAGAAGCGGTCCGCTGCCCACCGCCTGCTGCTTCCTCCTCCTTTCCTCTGTTTCCCTGTAGCAGCGATGCTCTCATGAGCACGAGCATTTCCACTTGCACGCCATCCCCTTAGCAGCCCTGCTGACTCAGCCTGGGCCTTCCTCAGGATAGGGATGGGTGCCAGCTGGGTGCCAGCTCATCCCGGGGTGCCAGTGGCCCCACGGCCGGTTTGTGGGTGTGGGGTTTGAGCTCGGCGTGACCAGCACATGCCATGTCCCACTGTGGGACTGTCGCAGGGCCGTGGCTGGTCAGGGCCCTCCCTGCTCCCTGAGGGATGGGGAGCTGCAGTCAGGAGGGGCACCACTTTGCCCCTGTGCCCTGGGAGAGCCACTCCTTGCACCCCACTTCTGGCTGTGGCGGCTTCCCCGGGTCCCCCGCCAGGGCCAGTCCCTGCCGGTCTGTTCCGCTGCCAACATTGTCCTTCGGCTCTGGTGGCTCTTCCCACCCGTGTTCTTCCCCTGGGTAATTAGTAGACAGTGATGGGCTCTGGTCACATCCCCCCTGGCTGCTCCACCGATGGGGCATCCCCGGGACCCCAGTACTCCCTGGGGTGCCCTGGTGGCTTCTTGGGGCAGCAGACTGCCCCCACACTCCACTGACCTGGGGTCTGGGGCTGCTGTGGGACCCCTCTCACTCCCACCCAGCTGACTGGGTGACCCTGGCTGGCACTCAGAACCCACTGTCCCAGCCTGAGGGGATCCCCTGGTGTCACACCACAGCCAGCCAGTCCTGGCAGCCAGGGGACCTCCGCCTGGGGGGCAGCAGGGACCCTCTGTTGAGCCCCCCATGTGCTGCAGAGTGGCTGCCCAGATTGCAAATAGCGATGAGGACCATGGGGTGCCCGTGGGGACACCAGTGACCTTGGGGTGCCTGTGGACCATGGGGACAGCAGGAGCCTGGGAGTGCCAGGGGGCTGTGTGCCTTGTTGGGGGCTTATGGGGCACCCTCGGGTGCTGTGATGCCTCAGCCTGGCTCCTGCTCTGGGGTGCCGCCCCTCATCCCCCCCGGGCCCCTCCACCTCCCTGCCTTCCCCATCTATTGCATCCCACATGCCCTCGTACCCCCAAGCCGGGTCGCGCCTCAGTGATGCCCCTGCAGCGGGGATGCTGCACCCACTGCTCACAGCTCCTGCATCCCACCGTTTGGGTGGTTTTAAACCCACCGCACGCTCCCTGTGTCTAGCTGAGCGCGGTGCTGCTCGGCGCACCTCCCGCTCCTGGAGGGGAATATACAGTTTTGCAAAGGAAACCAAAGGCTGGAATTTAGAAATAACCTTTTGGGTTGGCTTTTTTTGTTTCTCTTTGGTTGGCTAGTTGGTTTTTTTTCCACAAAGCAAAGCCTGGTTTGGGTTTATTTCGGCTGGGGAGTGGCTGGCTCCAGCTCCTGGCAACCACATGCCTGCCGGCCTTTGGCTTAGGAAAAGAAGGGAATTTAAATCTAAAATACGAACCAAAATGGTTTTCCAGGAAAACTCTTATTTTTGCCGTCTCTTCTTCAACCTGATCTTATCAGAAAAGGAAAAAAATAATCTGCTGCAGTGCTGCCAGCTGCCCCGGAGGGGCTGAGGGAGAGCAGGGCAAGTGGGGTGCCCGTGCCCCCCGAGCCTCACAGATGACAGGGGAGAAAAAGGTTGAAACCAGGTCAAATAGGTCCCAACTAGGTCAGATAGGTCCAAATGGGGTCAGATCAGTCCCAACAGGGTCCCAACCAGCTCAGCCAGGTCCCTGCCATGGCGCAATGGGGGCAGCTGCAGCCTGCTCCAGGCTCTGCCCCAGGGTACCCCCTCAGCCCCAGGAACCCTGGGCAAAGGGACAGGGTGGCTGCAGGACAGACGGGGCACGGGGGCTACGGGGTGCCACATCCCCTGGCCCCACTGCATCAGTGTGGTCCCACCAGTCTCACTGGTCCCCAGCGGCGGGGGGCAAGCAGGGTGGCCAGGGCTGGGCATTGGCGCAGGGCTGTTTTGGGCATGATGGGGCTGGGGGTGACAGCTGAGGGTGGGCAATGACCCAGCGGCACCACTGGATGAGAAATGAGGGTGCGTTGGGCATTACAGGCAGTTAGTACTTTGTCTGAGTTGGGCGGCCCCCACAGGCAGGCAGGACCCCCAGGTGGGGGCCAAGGCACTGGGGTGTCCCCAGGGGTTCCCTCCCCAGCACTGCCTGCTCCCCTGTGTCCCCTCCCCTGGTGCTGCATGGTGATGGCAGGAGGCAGCAGGGTGGCATTACAGCCCCTGGGGAGGGTACCTATCCCTGGAGACGGTTCTGCACAGCCAGGGCAGGAGCTCAGTCTCCCATCACCCTCATCTGGTTCCTTCTGCTCTCCCACTCCCACCCACCCTGCTCCCGCTCCCCCTGCTTCTGCGCCCACTGCCCTGGTGCACCTCCTCCCGCTACCCTGCTCCTGCTCCTGCTCCCACCCCTCTGCCCTTTCTCCCACCACCCCAGCCTCCCGCGGCCGCTCCAAGCCCCACAGACCCTGGTGGGGGTCCCACTGCCTGCTCTGCCTGTACTGTCACCGAGTCCCCCAGGCTCTGCCCCGCCCCGCCCCCCCGTCTGGTGCGAGGAAACCCTTCAGGCTGCGTTTGTTACCAAAGCAGGGAGAAAATCGAGGCCGAAGGCTGTGCGAGCAGACCCGGCGCTGCCGTGGCCGGCCGGCTTCCTGCTGCGGGCAGGCGCTGCCTGCGGGGGGGCTGCCTGCCATGGCCCTGCTGCACCCCGGTGCTGCGGCTCTGCTCACAGGCTGAAGAGTTGGGGATGCCCCCAGCCATCGCCGTGGAAGCATTTTGCAGTGGGGAAACTGAGGCAGGGCACTGCAGGGTGGCTTCGGCAGCGTTCGGGCCAGGGTCCTTCCCACTTGTCCTGCCTGTACCCGGGGATGCGGCGGTGCAGGCAGGGAGCCAGGCAGGGCGGGGGTCACGGCGCACCCGGCCCCGCCACGGGCAGGAAGCCGGGTGTCAGGCCGGGAAGAGGAAGAGCGACTTCCCCATCCGAGGGGGCAGGGTCCGGTGCGGTGGGAGCTCGGGACGGGGGACACGGCCCCTTCACCCTTCCCCAGCCACACTGCCCCAGCCCTGCAGCCCCAGGGTCTCTGGGGAAAGGGGTCCCCGGCCAACCCAGGGCTCTGGGCAGATGTGGCTTCCCTGGGCCCCTCCACCCTGGCACCTCCGTTCCCTCCCCATCGCTGCGGCACGTGTGTCCGCTGCCCCAGCCAAGGTAACCCTCCCACTGTGATACATCCTGTCGGGCGGCAGCTTTTCCCGGTGGGGAGAGAGGCTGCTGGCCCCACGGGTGGGCACCCTCCTGCCCCGGCACTGCGCAGTGCCCCCGCACCTCAGCTGGGCTGGGCTCAGCAGCACCCAGCTCCAGCCTGCAGCAGGAAGGGGAGCAGGATGCAGCCCTTAATGGCATTTGCAGAGGGAACCTGAGGAAAGCAAACAGGGAAACATGCGCTGGGCTCAAGGATAAACACAGCTGCCGGAGCGGACGTCAGTGCCGGGGGCCACGGCAGCAGCTGCTCTTGCACCCAGCCATGGCACCAGCACAGCCTCTGCCTCACCGGTGCCAGCACCAGGCTGCTCAGCGTGTGCAGCACCAGGGCTGGGGCGCATGGCAGCAGCCCCCCCGCCCCCACAGCCCAGATCTGTCCCTGGCCTCGTGCCCTGCTGCCTTCCATCCTGTACCTGGCTGGAGGCATGGCACAGCATGGCATAGCACAGGGTGCTGCAGCAGCCTGGCTGTCCTGGTAGCAGCATCCTGGGGACAATGCGGTCCCCATGCAGGCCAGCTGCAGTGGCACATGCATTTGCCCTGGGTCAGGGGATGTGGTTCCCCCTCAGGGTGTCTCTGGGCTGCTGGGGGGATGTGCCTGTCTAGAAAGCTCACCCGGGCTGCGGGCTGGAGGGTGAGCCGAGTGTGACCCGTCCCTCTGCACCCTCCATGGCAGGCCATGGTGACCCCAGCCTGGCACGCCTCCTGACCCTCTCTCCTCCCCACAGGCTGCTGAAGGGGGACACGAGGGTCACCAAGCTGCAGGGATGCAGAGCATCAAGTGCGTGGTGGTGGGTGACGGGGCGGTGGGGAAGACCTGCCTGCTCATCTGCTACACCACCAACGCCTTCCCCAAGGAGTATATCCCCACCGTCTTCGACAACTACAGCGCCCAGAACACGGTGGATGGCAGGACTATTAACTTAAACCTGTGGGACACGGCAGGCCAGGAGGAGTACGACCGCCTCCGGACGCTTTCCTACCCCCAGACCAACGTCTTCATCATCTGCTTCTCCATTGCCAGCCCACCCTCCTACGAGAACGTCAAGCACAAGTGGTACCCAGAGGTGTGCCACCACTGCCCCAGCGTGCCCATCCTCCTCGTTGGCACCAAGAAGGATCTGAGAAACAACCCCGAGACCATGAAGCGGCTCAAGGAGCAGAACCAGGCACCCATCACCACCCAGCAAGGCATCAGCCTCTCCAAGCAGATCCGTGCCGTCAAGTACCTGGAGTGCTCGGCGCTCAACCAGGAGGGCATCAAGGATGTCTTCACAGAGGCAGTGAGGGCCGTGCTCAACCCTGTCCCGGCCAAGCCCAAGAAGCCCTGCATCCTCTTGTGATGGGGCTGCTGGTGACCAGTGAGAGACAATGCTGCCTTTGCCCTGGCCCTGCTGCGCCCCGAGACACTGCTCGGTGCTGCCAGCTCCCCCTGCCTGCTCCGGTGCCTCTCCGAGCCTCGCTGTCCCCCCCAGGGATGGTGGGACTGGGGCTTGCCAGCCTGAAGCCACCAGCTTTAATAATACAGACCTTGTTTGCACTAACTGGCCACCCTGGGGGCAGCGTGGCTCCCACAGCCCTGCAGGACCCCCACCCCGGCCCTGGCTCTCAGTGTTTGCTTTTGGTGATGCCTCTCCAGTCCCGGCACAGAGCAAGGGGATGCCTGGGGTAGCCGAAGCCCTGTCCTGCCTTGAGCACCCCACAGGGACCTGTCACCTCCACCTTGAGCACCCCATGGGGACCTGCCAGCCCCATCCCCTGGCACCAGCACAGCTGTGGGGTGCATGGGGGGAGGCCCTCACCCCTCTGTGCCAGCCCCGGTTCTTGGCCACCTCTGAGCATCCTGCTGCCCTGGTGCTGGCACGGCCCCATCCCACCGCAGGGTGCTGGCAGCTGCGCCAGGAGGTGTCCCAGGGGGGTGTTTGGGGTAAGCTCAGCCTGGCGCAGCATCACCAGCTCCCTGGGGCCAGTGCTGGGGAAGTCCAGTCCTGGCAAGAGTGGAGCCGGTGCTGCTGACAAATGCTGCCAGAGGAGCGTGTTCCCATGCTGGCCACCACTGGGGCTCTGGAGGGTAGCGGGACTCACCTGCAACCAGCTGCTCCCCGAGTTGCTTCTCCTTAAATAAAGAGACCTGCCCAGGCTCTCAGTTTCCTGTGCTCTCCTGCGCGCACCCACCTTTCCTGGGCATGAGGAACCCCCTGCGACCACCCCAGGGGGGGCATGGGTGCCCCTGTCCCGAGCTAGGTCAGGACCACTCACCCTACCAGGGCCAAGCTAAGGGTGCTCATGGCAGCGCTGCTGCCTGCTGGGGGTCTCTGCCCAGGGAAGCCCAGGGTGCCCCTGCCATCGCCAGCCATGACCTCTGGCCACCCCCATGCCTGCTTAGGGTCAGCACCGAGCTCCCTTGCAGGGGGCTTGGGGACATTGCACTGGGTGGAAATGGGGACATTGCAGGGGTGGGCGTAGGGGGCTGCGGGAGCAAAGCCCTCTCCCTGGCAGAGCCCCGGCTCTGGCTCTGCCCTGTCCTGCCCCACTCTGGAGCCAGAGCCACATGTCCCTCTGCCCAGGGTGTCCTGGGAGACCCCGAGTCCTGTGGCCGAGTGCTGAGGATGGTGATGATGGCAGCAGACCCAGCTGCTCGCCTGCACTTGCCACCCCCCTGCCAGCCCCCACGGGCTGCCGGCACGTGCTGGCCGGCGGCTGGATCCGACGAGGCCCGGCAGGGCCCCTGCTGCCGCGCACACGGGCCCCTTGCCTGGCCCCGGGGCCTTCCTGCAGGAAGGGCAGAGACCCGCCACCGCCACAAGCCGCCTTTGTTCCCTGCTGCCATTTCCCGGCCAGAGACGGGGGCCGCCGGGGGCCGGCGTGGGCGACGGTGCCGCCAGGCAGGGTGGCTCCAGCCGTGTCTCATCCCCATCCCCCTCCCACGGCCGTGCCTTGCTGCAGCCTCCCGGTGCTGATGCGAAGCGTGGCCCCCTCGGCCCCCCCAGCCTGGGAGGCTGCAACGCCGGGGCACGGCACGGCACGGCACGGCACGGCCCGGGGGGGTGCACGCCAGCAGGCTGGCAGCTCCCAGCTGCACCGAATCCTGCTCCCCCGCGGGGATCCCTGTGGCCATGTCCTGCTCCCACCGCACGGTGCCATGAGGGTTGTATCCTGCTCCCGCTTGCTGTCGGGGAGGGCTGTGCTGTGTCGGGGGGTCCCTCACCAGCACCTGAGGGGCTGTGCCACCCCACGAGCTCCCGTGGGCAGGGCTGACGGCAGAGCGATGGGTGCCACAGTGTGGGGCCACACCGGGCAGAGCTGGGGGGCTCATGCAGCGCGGGGCCCCCTCCCTTGCTGGGATGCACTGTGCTGCCTGAGGACCCTCCGTATGCCTGGGGTGCCACAGCAGGGACCTCCCTGTGGCTGTGGCACTGCGGCAGGAGCTGGCTGGAGGTCTCCTGCCAGGCCACCAACGCAGACGCTCCACCCCCAGGACTGGCAGAGCGGAGGCAGGGGCTGCAGCCCCCGCGGTGGGCAAGGTGCCATCCTGGCAGAGAACAGCAGAGGAATGGGTGCTGGGACGAGGCAGGGACCCCAGGGTGGGATGCCAAGAGAGGCAGCAGGATGCAGCCCTGCCCTGGCCCTGGAATGGTGGGATGAGCTCATAGCTGTTCCCCTCCCAGCCGCTCCCTGGCCTGGCTTGGCTTGGCCACCATGAGGTCGGGGTCCAGCCACTGCCCTGGCAGGAGCCCCCAGAGTGGGGCAGAGGGAAACTGAGGCCCCAGGCAGCTGCCCTGCCCTGCTCAGCCCCAGCACCATGCTGCGGACCCCGGCCATGCCCAGCCCAACCCTGCTGGCCCCAGGCTTCACCGCCCTGGGTTGTGCTGGCCCCCTGCCCCGCAGCATCCACAGCCTCTGCAGCCCAGTCCCTGGGGCTGGGTGGGGAGCAGAGCCGCCAGCTGTGGGGTGGACACAGCCCAGCTCTCTGGCTGGCTCCCAGCCTCCTCCAGCCCTGCCAAGCCTGCCCAACCTTGCCTGGCACCCGGGGTCCATGTCCCACACCCCAGCACCCAGGATCCGTGTCCCACACCCCAGCACCCAGGGTCCATGTTCTGCACCTCCCAGCTTCCAACACCGAGGATCTGCATCTCACACCCCAGCCCCAGCACTCAGGCTCCACATCCTGCGCTCCAGCCCAGACCCCACCCTAGCCCAGGGTCCTGGGAAGGGATGGGACCTGCTGGCCAGGCTGCGTGGAAGTGGCATAGAGTCTGCTGAGAGCTCACAAAAATACTCAGTGCTTTATTTGAACCTCAAAACCAAGGCGCAGATGCTGCCAGCGGGCAGCACGCCACACGCATGCAGGCAGGGGAGATGGATGGAGCCCTGCATGGCATGGTGGGAACACTCACGGATGGACACGTGCATGCCAGGACCCACTCAAAGGCCAGCCTGGGCCCGGCTCAGCCAGGGCCACTGGCCAGGGTGGCACCAGGAGAAGGCTGTGCCCCAGCCTCGGTGACAAGTGTTGGGACATCCCAAGGGACTGCTGGTGGTGGCTGCATTCACGTGAGGGGCAGCTGCAAGGACCCACGTTGGTCCTTCACAGCCAAGTGTGGCACGCAGACCTCCCCAAATTCAAGACAGCTCCGGATGCCACCAGGCTCAGCCCTCTCCCTCTCCCTGCAGTTCCTGCCCATTCCTCTTCCAGAGAGCCTCCAGGCGTGAGCCCTGTGCTGCTCTCCCAGCACAGCACCAGCTCCCTGGTGCCCCGCTGTACAGGACGCAGCCAAGTCTTCCTGGGCTGTGGCCTCTGTGAGCCGGAGCAGTGGCAGCTCCCTTCCACTAGCACTGCCCGGGGTCTGGCCATGCATGGGGGAGGAGGGGAGGAGTCTGGGGACACTGCTAGCACCCAGATGGCACCACTGCCATGCCAGTCTCCTGTGCCTTGGCAGCCAGAACCCGCAGACTGGGGGGTCACCACTGGCACTCTCCTCCTGGGGCAGCAGCAGCACCGCTGAACTCCAGCACTTCCCAGCTCAAGCCCCATGGCACAGGGGGTGCAGATGCCAGAGTGAGGATCTCCAGCATCACTTGCCCCTCCTCCCCAAACTGGGCTTGAAGTGGAACACCCCTTGCTTGCTGGAGATGGCTTCTGGGACAGGCAGAGCAGGAGGGCTTGGATGCTCTTGGCATCTGCTGTGCCCCGTGCACCCCTGCCTTTGCACTCTCCTACCTTGTTCCCATGCAGTCTGTGCACAAGATAGCACCTTTGAAGACACTCCCTTCCCAGCAACCAGGCATGGATGGGCCAGGACCCTGCCCCAGCCCTGGATGGACCAGCAGTGCCTGGGACCAGCTCCTGGCCATGGCTCCTGTGCTCACCCGGGGCTCGGGCTCAGGAGGAGCCTGGATGCTGCCCCAGGAGCCGCAGCATGGGCCCAACTCTGCTCCAGCTCCAGCCCGGCAGCAAAGGCTTTCCAGGTAGTCAAGGCTGCGGGTTGCTCCACTTTGGGGTGCAACTAGAGAGATGCAGGGGCAGCAAGTGCCCCTTCTCCCCAGGTTGCCTTAAGCTTCGAGGCCTGAAAGGCCACCAGCCCTTTTTGGGGACCTTGGCCAAGGACCTCAAACCTGGAGAAGAAACCATGAGGCCACCCAGGCAAAGCAGGGGCACAGCAAGGCTGGCCCCCTGTGCCCCGATGCTGGGAGCAGAATCCTGCTCTGCCCAGAACATCTTTCAGAGAAACAAGCAGCAGGTACCCGCCCCCCTCCTCTGTCCTCCTTCCTATGCCAGTATCTGGCAGGGAGCCAGGGCAGGGGGTACTGGTCTCGAGGGTCCCCAGGAATAGTCCAGAGCTCCAGGTGCAGACAGGGACCATGCACAGACACCTGTGGGGCCCAGGACCCCGGGATGATCCTTGCAGCAGCTTCACAGCAAACACCCTGGCCCCAGCCCTGGGAGCAGCAGGAGAGGGAAGGGGCTCTCTGCCTCCTCTAGGGAAAGAACAGCGCCCGCCTGGCACCGGCACCATGGCTGCCACGCAGCTGGCTGCAGCTCAAGGCCGGCTAGAAGTGCTTGTCCTCCAGCAGCGAGCTCACCACCAGCTCCTTGTTGCCGAAGTCCCAGAAGGCAGTCATGTGGAAGGCCATGTTCGAGAGGACAACCAAGTACTCCAGGAAGGCGAAGATGGTGTACACTGGTGGAGGAAACAGAGCAGGTGAGGACAACCTGCAGCCAGACCTGCCCAAGAGCTGGGGGATCTCCTGGGGCACCTCCTTGGGGCAGCAGGGCACTGGGGGTGGGGTAGGGGTGGGTTGTCCTCTGCCTGAAACCAGGCTAGGGGAGAAGGACAGCTGGGCACCATTCCTCCTGGGGCAGCTCTCCTGGCCTCTGGCTGGGATTGGCAGGCAAGGTGTCACCCTGGCCCCTTCCCCCAGCACATCCCCCCAGGCACGGCAGAGCCACGGCAGGACCCCGTCCCGTCCCTGCCCTGGCCCTCTTACCTCCAGGGCTGCAGTACCAGTTGTGGTGGATGAAGACACACACAGCAAATGCAAATGTGATGAAGGTGATGAAGAAGAGCAGCTGCTTCCACTTGTATGACTTGCGCTCCTGGAAGAGGCCAAGAGCTGGGTCACAGCCCCAGTCAGTCCCTGGTGCCTGCCTCATCCCTCTCACCCCACACGGCAGGGACCTGTGGAGGCCAAGCAGCTCAGCCTTTGCCTCTGCAGATGCCCGACGTGTCGGAGCAGCCATCCCCATCCCCAGGAAAGCTCTGCCTGGGCCTCACTGCAGCCCCTCTGCACCCGAGCTCCCTGGGCACAGCCAGCTGGGTAAGGACCACGGGCCACACCAGCCGCTTCGACAGGGCTGTGACCTGGGCACACACTGGGGGATCACACCTACGTGGAGATAAACCAAGCCCAGGCTCCCTGTGGTGGGGCAATAAGGCAGCCCCAAGGGCAAGTTGCCAAAGGGGGCTGCGGCATGCCGCCAGCTCCCACCCAGCTCTTCCCTTGGGAACTCGCTGCTGCAGCTAAGTGAGGGGCAATGGGAGCCACGGGCACCTCTGGCACCATCTGACACCAACAAGCCACATGGCCCCCTGGGAATGCCGGGGCAGGAGCACCCGGCCACTTGTGGTGGTACTGGGATGTATATGGCACATGGGGCCCTTGTAGCTCCCCAGAGATGGGCCAATGGCTCTACCAGACAGTAGATCCTCTGGCTGCAGACCGGGCAGCTGCAGGTGGCCCCGGCTCCCCTGGGCGCTGCCCAACCGCCCCGGCACGGGGAATTCACCAGTGTGTGCAGGCAGCGGCAGCTGGCACTGCACCTCCTCACTTGTAACTGCACCAGGGAGGAGGAAACCACATGAAGGGGTGGCAGCTGGGGCAGGCGCTGCACCGGAGGCATCGCACAAGCCACCCTGGGGCTGGGGGGCCCCCATCCTCCGCCCCAGCACCACCTCCGACAGCACGACGGCAGGGAGCAGAGCATGGGGCTGCTGCCAGTGGCCCCCCATGCCCTCAGCAATGCAGTTTGCTGCTTCTGTGCTGGCAGAGTCCATCCCCTCCAGGAAAGGGAGCAGCTCAGGGGTCAGCCCTCTCCCCCACGGTGGGCTCCCCCAACCCACTGCCCTATATGCATGCTGCCCAGCATCCCCCAAAGCTGGGGGCTGCAGTGGGTACCAGCTCCAGCCCCCTTCCTCTTCTCTTCCATCAGGCTGATCATCGTGGATAAAGAAACCCAAGGCCCTGGAGTGAACAGCAAGCCCCTGTGGCAGAGGAACCCCAAACCACAGCTGGACACCACGAAGGATACAGGGGAGACCCCAACATCTCCACCCCAGTGCAGGGCAGCCAACAAGCCAAGCCCTGGAACAGGGGGGGTGGAAAGAAGGGGGCCAGCTATGGATGCTATGGATGGCCCAGACATGGGCTGTTATTACCATTTCTGGGTGGGCGGGGAATTTCCCCCTTGTCTGATGTTTCACGTGAGACAAAAACTCCATTTTCAGGGACTGCTGAGAATGAGGAAAATTTAAATTGCCCCATCACACTTTCCATTACCCCCCCGAAAGTGTGCTGGCAGGCTTCAGCCAGCCACCCTGTAAGCACAAACTGGTCACGGCAGGAAGGAAAACCCAGAGAGGAAGGATGGCCCCATGGTTGTCTTTACCACCTGGGGACACAGGGCCAATGCTGCCTCCACCCCCCAGGGCCTGGGCAGGTTCTTCCCAGCTTAGGCTGACGGGGGTCTCTCTCCCCATCAGCTCGCGGGACCCTCTGGAGCAGGGCTTCCTGCAGGCAGGAGCAGGCAGCCTGCCCACAGCCCCTGCCCGCCTGCCCACCAGGAAGCAGGGGGTGGCTGGTGCTCAGCCATGAGATTGCGGGGCCAGGGGCATGGGGTGGGACGAACACCAGTGCCAACCCCAGAGTTAAATAACAATGAGCAGCCAGGGTCGAGGCGCTATGTAAAGTTTCACACCGGAAAAGCGGGTCACAAAACAGCCTTGTTTTCATCCAGGTCCCACGGCAGCGGAAACGGTTGCACTACAAAGCGGTAGCCGAGTCCTGCTCGTCACAGCAAGGTGAGCAGCAGATCCCCGCTGTACTCCCCTGCACTGCATCGCACCGTGCTGCGCTGCACGGCTTCATACGGCACTGCACCATGTCACACAGCACCATGCTGCATTGCATGGCACTACAGTGCATCATATGGCACCACGCTGTGCTGCATGTCACTGCACCGGGTCATACGGCACACGCTGTGTTGCACTGCATTGTGTCATGCTGCACCACGCTGCACCCTGGGATGCTTCACTGCATCATATGGCACTGCAGCACTCTGCACTGCACAGCACTGTAGAGCTCCAAACCACACCGTGCTGTCCCACACCACTGTACTGTACCGCACAGCACCTCACAGCGCTGCACAGCCCCCGACTCCACGCCTTTCAGGAGGCTGCTGCTTGCAGTGGATTTAAGGCATCCCCAGATTCCTTGCAAGAGGCTCCCAGTGATCCAGCAGCCAAAGGCTGGGGAATACCAGGCAGCTGAACCTCCTGGGACATCCCCAGGGAATGCTGCGAGGGACCACGTGTGGGGGATCTCCAGCAAAACCGGGGCTATGGGAAGTGGTGATTGACTGGCACTGCCTGAGCCACAAGCCAGACAGTGGGTACCGTCCCTGCTGGTGAGCAGACAGGCAGCTCATCTCCATCAGGCACCGGCAGCTACTGGAGCTCCCACCGCAGTGCCTGAAGTGCAGGCAGCTCCTGCCTCCTCCTCCTCCTGCACCAGGGCTCCTTGCTGCAGCTGGGTGTCCTGCCCATGCTGCTGCAGGGACCTTCCCCGAGGAGCAGCAAACAGTGCCAGATCTCAAGCCAGCAGCTGCTGAGAAACCTCTGTTCAGCAACATGGGCATCTGTCACAACAATGTGCTGCCTCCCAACCCCTGTGCGCCCCTGGGGACCCGCCACCGGCAGCAAGCACCTTGCAGGCATAATCCCCTGGGGCACTGGGCTGAGCTGTGCCCAATCATTAGGGATTAACACCTAATTATCCACTTGCCTTTTATAATCCTTGGTCAGGCTGGGCCCAGTCCAGGGACTCACCCTTCAGGGAGAAGCAGAGGGTGAGCACCCGGGAAAACTCTCCAGTCACAAGGCCCCAGAGGTGCAGGGACAGGGTGCCATGACACGGGCCTGGGGACACCTTCAGGGGTCCTGGCCCTCAGGGGTCCTGCAGCAGGGCGAGGGGCAGCGCAGGTGCAGGAGACCCCCAGGGCAGTGCCCTAGAAGGGAGCCGGCAGCTCTAAGCAGCCTGGCAGGAGGCTGAAGCCTCCAGATCCCTGCAAGGAAAAAGCGGGATAAGAAAATCCCAGGAAATCCCAAGTGACTGTGAAATGCTCAGGATGTGCACACTGAGGTGGGAAGGATGGTTTTACAGCCTGGCAAACCCAGAGGGATATTGGTGCACCCCTTCTCTGGGAAATAAGAATCCTGACCCTAACCTTAACCCAGCATGGTGCGGTGCAGAACTTTGCTGCCCTGCAGGGCTGGGGCAGAGGGATGCTGCCAGGGCGCTCCCGTGCCTGGCATGGTCAGCAGGCATCGGCTGTCCAGGGACAGCGTGCTCCAGGCTCTGGTGGCTTCAGGCCCCCAGGTGCACTTGCTGAGGCTGCTGGGCTGGTGCAGCTGCAGCCAGCAACACTTAGCTGCCAACCCTGGCTTCGCAATTTCCGCCTGGCAAGACAGACTGGGGCACCCAGTGTCCCCTACAAGCCACTCCAGTTTCACACAGCTCCCCCCACCCCCGAGCCAGCTCACTGTAGCTGGATGCATGTCTGGCCCAGAAAACCACAGGCAAATTATATTTAGTCCAGCAGCTTCCAGGCTTTGAGCCGGGACGCATTCCCCGTGCACACAAAGGTGAGTCAGGAGCAAGAGGCCAGATGATGGGGGTGAGAACAGCCTGGCTGTACCAACCCAGCCTGGCAGGGACAGCCCTGCAGCCGCACCCCGGGACACTGCCCCGTGTGGCTCTGAGCCTGTGGAAGGTGCCTGGCATCTCCCTCCCCCATACCAGGGGAGCCCCCAGCCCTGCAAACCTGGCTCCAATGGCCGGAGGATGGCTGCTGTGAGCAGGCAGGTGGGAAATAGCAGCAAGGAGGCACAGAGCCTCCTGCTTCTTCCACTGCCTCTGGAGAAGAAGAGGGACCCCTGTAGAGTTCACACCCCAGCTCCTGACAGGGATAGGAAATGGAATGGCAAAGTGACATTAATTCAAAATGCAACAGCTATGCTCTCCTGGGACCTCCCAAGCACTGGTTCTGCTCCTGGAGCTGTCCCTTCCCAGGGGACAAGCATCACCCTCGAGGCTATGTGCTGCACACTGGTCCCATCTCCCCGTCACGCACTTCTGGCTCCCCTGTGGTGAACCCAAACTGCCCTAGCACCGACAGCTTAGCACTGGTATATTTATAGAGGGCTTGTGTGAGCTACCGTCACCCCGCCATGGGCTGCTGTCGCTAGATTGCCAGCAAGGTGACGGTGCTACCAAGGAGTCAGGCTGAAAGCACGCCTGTTCACTGACTACGCTTGTGGTACCTTCTGCATGGCTCCAGCAGCTGCTGGAAACTAAGCTCAGCTGTCCTGCTCTGGCAGTGCAAGCAGAAATGGCTTAACCAGTGCTGAGGAGGACAGGAGCAGCCGCGGAACGAGTATGGTGCCTGCCAGCCAGGCGCTGGTCGGCCCCGCTGTGCTCGTGCAGGCGGGATTTGCAGCCAAGCGGCACCTCTGCCTTCACACTTGCTGCATGACACACTTTCCAGAAGCCGCCAGCCTGGGGCTGGGCTCAGCCCTACAAAGCAGGCTGCCTGCAGCCTGGGCTGATGCGAGGCAAAGCTCCAGCACCAGCGTCACAGCAGGACCCGGCCCTACTGATGAGCCTAAAGCAGCCAGCCTGGCAGCTGCCATGCGTGTCTCCTGGCTGAAATGCAGCCGCTAGTGACACCAGCCTCTGAGGCGGGGGGGGGGGGAAATATGTTTGCAAACAAGAAGTGAAACTGCTCTGCTCTGCTGCACATCATCTTCGAGGTGGCAGAGCCAGCTGTGGAAGGGGGGTTTTAAAGGGTGCGCAGCTGGCCAGGAGCAGAGGCACCAGCCAGAGAGGGCAACGCCACGCTAGCCACAGCCAAGCACCAAGGACTGGTGTGCTGCCTCTAGTCTGCTATGATCCCTGCACAGCTGGAGGCTCCCTGGCTCCATTTCCCTTTTCCCACCTGAGCTCTCTTCTCTGCTTGGTCCCTTCCCCTCGTCCTCTTAGCTTGCTTTCTCTTTTCTTCCCTCCTGCAGAGCTTTATTTTCCTTTCTCTTACTATTTGCCACCTTGTAACTGGAAACAGTCTGTACTTCCCCATTACGAACAAGTTCCTTAGCACCTTCCTGCCCTTGCAGAAAGGCGGGCAGTTGCAACACAAGCCCTGACAAACGAAAGGCTTTTGCAAGACCAATTCCTGTGACTCACGTGCTGAAACTCTAGCAAACCTGGGGAGCTTTGCCCCTCTTTGGCAGTGCTAAAAAGCTGTGCCAGACATGGAGCCTGAGAAGGGCTGTGCACACACCCCCGCTCCCTCCTCCGGACTGACCAGGAGGAAGGCTGGGTCCAGCCTTCCAGCTCCTCGCATGGAGCTTGACCTGGAGATGGTCCCAGGTTTGGCTCTGGAGAATGTGAACTCCCCTGGGGACCCTTGGTGGCTTCCTCTGCTCTGGTACCCTGCATCCCCCTTGTCCTGGAGCTGGCAGTGGCAGAAGGGGACAGGCTGGGGGTAGCAAAGGCAAATAACCCCCCCCCCCCATGACTAACACAAACTGAGAGAGAATCTGGTCCTGAGATACCACGACCTGCAAGAAGAGAGGTCACTTGCACGCCGCCCTAAACCAGATGCTCAGCGAGCGCTGCCCAACTTCTCCCTGCTCCTGCTGAGGCCAGCAGTTCCCACCGGCTGCTCGGCTCGGGGTGAGGAGGATGTGGCAGTGGCACCGTGCTCACCATGGCCTTGCCACCCTTCCCCTGCCGAGCCAAGCAAGCCGCAGGTGTTGCAGGAGCTGGGCTAAGCCCACCGGCAGCCCCGTGGAGCCCTGCTGCCACCGGCCTGGGAAGTGAAGCAGGCATGCAGCCCAAGGAACCCAAATGGCAGGATAAGTCCCAGGAGACCCTGTCCAGCCCAGAGGAGCCATGGCCCCCTGGGAGTGATTCACAGCAGAAGCCCAACTTGCACATCATGGGACACCGATGGTGTGACAAGGCAGATCTGCAGAGTGGTGATAAGGGCAAGCGCCTGCTTATCAAACGATGCCGCCTGCGGGCACATGCCCAGCAGCATGCCAAGCCCTCGGCCCACTTCGTCCAGATACATCCAATCTGACAGCTGCATCGTCACCCTGCAGCGCTTTCCTTTTTGGAGGGACTCACCCATCACCCTCACTCCCCGGGCGACAGCTCCATCTGCTGACACGCAGCCACACAGGGAGCTGGTGCAGGGGACACGGTGCTCCCAGGCAGAGGCAGATGAGCCCTGGCTCCAGGTCAGGGCTGGCCCCAAAGGGGAACTCTCTCCGTGGGGATTTGGCAGGGGAGGATCATGCACCCTTGCAGGCAGCTCCTCTCCACCAGCAGGGCCTTTCCAAGATGGGAGGAAGTCATGCCAGGTGGTGGCATGTTCAGCCAGGGCATCATCATTGTGCCACTCCACCCTTCCACCCAGGGATGTGCCACAGTCAACACGTCCTTGGAGGGAGCAAATGCTCCTTTTCTGGGCTTGGGCACATGCACCAGGACACAGCAGTGCCCCCAGCACAGCTCAAGCCTTGCAGCATCAGGGAGAGGGTAAGAAGGAAAAGCTGCCACCTTGCCCACTGCAGCACACAGCTGGAGATGCTGCAGCTTGGTAGCAGCCCCCAGACCAAGTGAGTCCTGCAGGATGGGGAGACAGGTTTGCTGTGCCCCTCTCCCATGCCCAAAACCCAGCAGCACCAACACAAAGATGCGTAGGGTGCTCCAGCACCAGCAGGTGCATGAGAGCCCAGGTGACAGCACCCAGCAGCACTGAGCCTGCAGGCTTTGTAGGCGCAGGCTGCTCCCCAAGCAGGCACCCAGCAAGGCCACCATCACACGGCAGCTTCACAGACCAGCTGTGGACGTGCAGACACACAGGACTGGCTCTGGACAGCCATGACAGGACCTCCCACCTGCTTTCCTCAGCTCCTCAGGGGCAGGTAACGAACCAGCCCCACCAAGTGACATGGCAGAGGAAGGCAACCTGCAGGCAGGAGTGCTGTCAGATGGCAGCAGGGTGCACTGGATCAAAACACAACTGGTGGGACATTGCTCATGGTGTTCCCCAACATGAACTTGGGAGAAACCCACCAAAATTACCAGCAGAGGAAATGCAGACATTTACAGGCAGGCTGCTCACCCCCCTGACCCGATCCTCTGGCTCCGATGCTGTGATGGGTCAGGGACACATTACACCAGAGCTCTCTGCCTGCAGTCCCTGCCACACACAGCGATGTGTACCCATCACCATCGGGGTACACGGGCTCAGAGCTCAGCCCAGGGAACAGCCACAGTCCCCACCTCACAGCCAGCATCTGTTTTTTTTTTGCTCCTGCCAGCTGACAGCAGGACTAGCGCTGCTGCTAATATGCTGCAACCAAAACTCACGGGCTTGCTGCAATGCTACAGTCTGCAAAGGTGCAAGGACTGCAGGCAGGTGCTCCCCGGGGGCGACTGCTGCATGGGGAGACATCTGAGGTGCAGCGCTGGGGGAAGAGATGCAGGGGCTTGATGCTCTCACAGAAAACGAAACAAAAAAAACCCCACCCAACCAAAAAAATAAACTGAAAAACAAGCCAAAAAAAAGACGAAATCAATAAAGGAAGCCACAGTAAAGCCACTAAGGGGTGACTGCTGAGCTCCCATTTTCCCCCTATCACCAGAGACAATAGCTAGCTTCCCAGCGAGAGGGGAACCCCAGGATCTCCAAAAGTCCCTTTCACAGGGAGTCCTGCAGCCAAACAACTGCCGGAAGCTTCTTTTCCAGGTCTCTGAAATAAGCCAGCAAAGGGATGGGCTCAGTGAATTGCTGGAAAGGGACAATAAATAGCCGTGATGAAGCAGGAGCCTTACCAAGGCGCTCTCTGAGCTGTCCAAGCAGACCCTGCACACAGCACTCATCCTGCCCTGTATGCAGTCCCTTCAGAAAGACTTGCTCCCAGCCCTTACCAGCTTCCCAGTCCTGAGATAAAGGCATACACCTCCACCAGTTTCCTCTGAAGGTCTCTGCTTTGCAAAGTGATGACCTTGCTGGGGCAACATAGTCCAGGGAGCCCTGGGGACCTCCCTCATGTATTACTGGGGACTGTGAGGGCTGGACTGGGGACCAGCGGGGCAAGATGCATCCCTAAGGAGAAAAGGACTGAGAGGTCCAGGGAGCCCAGAGACCCAGGCAAAGCTGAGCATACAAGAGGCATGCATGCACAGAAGCAACTTTCTCACACAGAATTTCAAAGCTGAATGTCCTGCCCTGCCTGTCTGTGGCTGTGCTGGTGCCCATAGTCCAGGATGGCACCAAAGCGGCATCCAGGTGATGGAGCCAGAAGGCTCTGGCTGGATGCTCTGTCTGACCAGCAAGTCTCTGAGCCCACAGGGAACCAGACCCACAGCCAGTCTGCTCAGTGCACCAATTCCTGGAGGAAAGGAATAACACAACACCTGCTGCCCACTCCTGGCAGCTGTTCCCAGTTCCCCAGCACAAAGAAGCAAATTTCAGCTCAGAAACAGGCATTTTCAGGCAAGAAGGTCAGCAAACTCAACCTGCAGGCACACTGATGGGGTAGTATTCAAACATCAGCTCTAAGTGAAAACCAGAAAATAGGAAATCAAAAGATTCTTCCCCACTTCATTTTGGTAAACCATGACTTTTGGTGACCATGTTTCCCAGTTTCACCCGCTAGTGTTAACTCCTTCAGCACCCAGTCACAAGCAAGCACCAGCCAAAAGTCTACTGCCAGCTGAGTGTCCCCTCCCCAGCACCGCACGAAGAGAAGAAAGGAAAGTTTCTGTACCTCAGGACTTACTGTGTGTTTCTTAGTCATTCTCCAGAGGATGCACGTTAAGAGCATGTGGCCCAGAGCCGATGTAATAAAGACGATAAAGGCATTTTCGTGGATTGCTGAATCAACAAGACAACAGGTTTACGGTTAAATCTGAGCCAAGAGCACAACGGGAACATGGGGCAGGCTTTGGGAGGGTGAAGGACTGCCTTCTGCAGGATGCAGTCCTTCTGGGAGTCCCAGCACCTGGGAGATGCTGTGCCCCCACCCCCCACTAGCAGTGCTCTAGGGACCCAGAGTCTTTGCAGCAGAGAGGCACGGCACAGCTCCGCACCCTCAGAGAAGGGACCTGGTCTGAGAGCTTCCGTTGCTTCACACTATTGTAAACTTTGGGCACCCTTGAGAGCAGCTCAGCATCCCTGCTATTATTCTAGGGATAGGGAAACTTAGGCACGAAGTGGGGGTTTGTGGAGTGAGCCAGTCCAAGATCCAGAAAGGGCCATCTTCTGGCCTCCTGCATTATGTACCTACGAATTAACAGCTGTCATCAGCCCCACCACCAGCACCGAGGTAGTCTCAGGCATCACTGAAGTAGCACAGATACAGGGTCAGGCTGGAAATACAGCTGGAGCAACACTAAGCCAGAGCAGCTCACGAAGCCCCAAAGCCACACACAAAGCCCATGCAACTTCAGGTGAGTTATTTTCAAATGAATGCTTCCATTTAAGAGTTTCCCAGCTTCTTCTCCAGGAGCTGAACCACAGGCTGAATGCCCAACCACCTGAATATAAGAAATGAACTTCCCTGCTTCCCCTCTTGATTCCAGGGAAAGTGAAACCATGCAAGGAGCAATGGTAAAGACAGCTATTAGAGGTGAAGATGTGAGCTGTGTCCTGCAGAGATGATTAACTTGAGCCTGTTCTCATCTCAGCACGGAAGCCAAGGTCTGAAACCTTCCTTCCTCACAAACCTGAGATTAGTCTGTAATAAGGATCTGGGAAAACCAGGTTAGCTTCAGCTCTCAATGCAGCTTTTGCCCAGCCACTCTGCCGCACCTCAGTCTCCCCCTTGCAAAGCTCTGCACAAGCTGAGCAGAGCTGTCAGCTGCCAAACAAGCCACAGGCAGAGCCATTCAGGTGACAGCATGGTTTGAGGTATCCAAACCCCAAAAGACCATCTGAATTTCTAAGGCCACATTGCTAGTCCCTGATGGGCCAGAGAAGCCCCACTGGCAGGTCAGTCTGCAGTCCCTGGCCATGGTGGGGGCAGCTGGGGACATCAGCAGAGGCAGGTGGGGTGGTGATGGGATGCCTCACCATCATGGGAGATAGGGAGCGCTGGCAGGAGAGAAGGAAGGTGAGCTGGACAGGAACACCTCCTAGACCACAGACCTCCCTTGGCCGGGGTTCACATCCAGCCATCCCAGAACACTGGGCTCCACTATGGATCTGCATCCTCACCCTAAAGACTTGTGGAGGTCCTTGGACTCTGCTCATGACACCGCAGCATTGAAGCCATCAGGCTTACTGATGAAGACCCAGCAGAAGCCAGTGAGCATCTAAACTGTGGGAAGCTTCATCAGACTGACAGGCCCAAACCCAAACTGCTCTGGGCATGGCTCCTGAGCGATGAGCAGTGAGCAGAAATGCAATAACCACTGCACTGCGAAAGACAGAAGCATCTGTGAGTAGGACAATAAGCACAGGGACAACGAGCTGTCAGCTGTCCCACCAGCCTGAGGGTGCAGGGGCTCATGACTTTGTGAGCTGTTTTTCCTGGACAGAATCACAGAATGATCAGGGTTGGAAGGGACCTCTGGAGATCATCTAGTCTGAACAACAGCTTGCTGTTTTAGTGGGCAGGATCCAATATCTTCAAACACCAATTCTGACAGGGAATCAGGACAGCACCTGCACTGCTCTGCTTTGTGCTTTGAATGTGAAACCCTGCTTCGATGGCAGCAGTGGGCTGAAGGGAGCCTCAGATATCATGCACCTGGTCCTCTGCACTGGGGCTGGATCCCTCATCCCCACAGTCACATTCCCAGCCTTCCTGGAGGGCTCCGGTGGCCACAGCCCATCTCCAGCTTGCTGCTTTAAGCAGTTGCAAGGCTTCCTGACCCCCACCGCACCTGCCTTTGAGAGTATGTTTTCCTCACCCATTTTGAGTAGCAAAATATCCTCAGTACAATTATCAGCTGAGTTCCCACCTCCTCACCTCACCTGCCTTGCTGCAAGGAGACAAACCCTGTTCTGTCAGCTATCCCTCCCCAGCACTGCTCCAAACCCTCTTTTCTTGGAGCTCTGGCCTGGCCTCCCTTTGCAAGGCTTTGTGACTACATCCTCCAGTGTGGTCCCACAGCCAGGCAGGATATCCATCATCATCCTCCTCTGGGCAGGCACAGCCAACACACAACTCTCCCGACAAGTCCCAGAACTGGGTTTGTTTCTGCTGCAACAGCACCACCTTGCTGGTCCATGGATTTGAGTCCTCTTAAGTCAATCCCCAGTGTCTCCTCCAGATCTCAGGATTAAACAGCAGCTGGATATCATCACTGGCACTTAAATTCATTTCAGATGAGACCATGTGGGAGAAGAGCATTTCCCAGCCTATTGTGACCGTATTTTGCACACACTGACTTAACCTGAAAAATTCTGATTTTGTTTTCAGGTCAATACAGGAAATTTTACACAAATAATTTTGTGAGAGGGTATTTAAAATGCAGCTGGAACAGAGCATGGGCTGGAAGCCAGCTCAGAGCCAAAGCTCAGCAGTGGAGGCAGAGTGGATAACAAGGATGAAAACTAACCTGCGTTTGCTCAGCTTCAGAGAGAAGCGTTAAGCATGGCTTTGGTACGCAAGTGCAAACCAAGTGCTGAAGCCTGATCCTACGCTTGCTACAAAAATTCAGCCTATGGTTTTGGCCAATTAGCAGCAACCCAAGAATTTTGGGACAAACATGGCTATTTGCATATTATGGACATAACTTTGCTCTATAAGTACTAATTTTAATAGATTTTTTAAAAAAACTTCTTTTTTCCCCTCCAAACTGACTACTGCCAAAACCCTGACATGAAGCAGAGCTCTGCAAAGCCTCGGCAGCTGTCAGCAAGGCCACCAGTAAGATGGTCAACAGAGAGTGTGGGAGGAGACACCTACCATAGTTTTCAGATGAGGACACATACGTCAGAATAAGGAGGGCGAAATTTTCAAGCAGATTGAGCAGCAGGTTGAAGTGGCACAAGTGCAGGTAGTGAGGATGTGAGCAGTGGCAGCTCTGGTAGTGGTTCCAGTAGGCAACTGCCACCAGGAAGCGGGGAGCTGAGTGGAGGCCAATGCAGAGCCGCCAGATGTAACGCTGAGGGGTCTCTCCCCCGATAGCAGCACTGATGGAGGGGAGGTAGTTAGGGACCTGGAAGAGAGACAGTAGCTTATGGGGAGAGGCACAGGGAGCGTGTCATACTGTTGTATTTCTAGCTCTCCAAGATGCTAAAACTGGTTTGGTGTTTGTTTGGGTTTTTTTTCCCCAAATAAGTTTATTCCTTTTTCAAAAGCCAGGGGACATAATGTGGCAGCAACCCTGGTTCATCCCCCAGGACCACAAAGCCCCCAGCTCTGCTAGGTCAGTCCCCAGGCACTGGCATGCCCTGCTCAGGGTCCCACTTGGGTTTCTTAGCTTTATACTTCTGACCTTTATTCCTTCCTTTTACTCAGTCATGGTCCCCCATGTGTTCTTTGCCCTCAAGTTTGGGGACAGAAGAGAGGAGGGTGCATGGTTTTGTTAGTGAAACACTAATGGAGAGAATCAATAGCAACAGCAGGCAAAGACGCTGTTCAGGGAGGAACATAAAAACAGCAAAACCATCAACGCAGCCCTGGAATATACTCCCAACTGCCAGAGTTTCACAGTCCAGGGACTTCCTGAGCCAGTCACAGAAGGGTTTGGGTTGGAAGGGACCTTAAAAAAATCATCTAGTCCAATCCCCTGCCATGGCCAAGGACACTATAATTGCTACGTGCCATGTGATCGCAGCATGGCTGGGGCTGGAAGGGGCCTCTGGAGACCATCTAGCCCAACCCCCTGCTACAGCAGGCTCTCCTACAGCAGGCTGCACAGAGCCATGTCCAGGTGGGTTTTAATGCCTTCAGAGCAGGAGACCCCACAGCCTCTCTGGGCAGCCTGTCCCGGTGCCCCGTCACCCTCAAGGTAATGATGTTCTTCCTCACATTCAGTGGAAGTTCCCATGTTACAGTTTGTGCCCGTTGCCCCTTGTCCTGTCGCTGGGCACTGCTGAAAAGAGCCTGGCCCCCTCCTCTTGGCACCTGCCCCTAAGATATTTGTAGCCATTGGTGAGGTCCCCTCTCAGTCTTCTCCTCTCCAGGCTGAACAGCCCCAGCTCCCTCAGCCTTTCCTCATCAGAGAGATGCTCTACCCTCTCATCTTTGTAGCCTGCACTGAACCCTCTCCAGTAGTTCCCTGTCTCTGTTGAACTGAGGAGCCCAGAAGTGGACACAGCACTCCAGATGTGGCCTCATTAGGGCAGAGTAGAGGAGAAAGATAACCTCCCTTGGCCCTACTGGCCATGGTCCTCCTCATGCACCCCAGGCTTTCTTCCACTCTTCCACGATCCTGCTCAGTCTCTGCTGGAGCCCCCACAGAACTGTGCACACCCAGTGTCCTGCAGAGAGGTGTTCCCCAGATCAGCTGCTCTCAAGGCAGCCAAGAAAGAGCTGGTTCCTCAAGCAGAACCTGCCACCTCCATAGGACATCCCCTACTTCTCATACTGGCAGAAGGCAAGCACTGGGTCCCTGCCTGCCCTCTCCAGGCCAGCCATGAACTAGGTCTCTGTCTTGCCTCTCCCTGCTCTCAGCCCATTGTCTCTTCCTGCACACAGCTGAAGTGCCCTTACTCCGCCACCCGAGGAAAAGGAGCTGCATCACACCTCTGAGCATCCTTACTGCCCTGCCCCACACACTCAAGTTGAGAGGAGGGGACAGAACCACATGCCACATGTGAACATCACTTATTTCTCCAAATCAAACTGTCCTGGCATTTTGTTGCCCAGTCAGCCCCCTCAGCAGCCTGCCTCACTATCCCTGCTCCAGGATCTCGGCATCGCCACCACTCTGTGACAGCCCACAGTGTATGGGCACAAGAAACAGCACGGACCCCATAAAGCCCTGTGGTCATCTCCTGCTGGTGGGAGAATATCTGTTGCCCACTGTTCCCGGCTTCTAACCAGCTGCTTATCGACACTTGTGCTGTGGCTGCTTGAAAACCTTGGGAAGGAAGCCAACCTCATCAGTTTCAGAAATCCAGGCAGTCCCTCTGAACCTTCATTCCCCAGGCATGTGTTTGTGACTCCTCTGAAGAACTCCAGTAGATCTGAGGGGCATCAATTCCTTTTATAAAAGCTGGGCTAACTCTTCCACAGGGCAGTATATTTATCTGCAGCTTCACCAGTTTTATTCCTTATCATAATCACCACCAATGTGCTTAGTACAGACATCAGCCTGACCGGTCTGGACTTACCTAGGTCCCTTTTAAAAAGCAAAAACCTCAGTTGCCAGTCCCAAGGTGTCAAAAATACAATATAATCAAGGAGCTTGTTCAAGGTCTGTAACACTTCTGGTGGGAAAGCCCAGAAGACGACAAGAGCCCTGCCATCCCACTCGCTGTCGCTGCCAAACAGCCACAACCTTGGAGGACTTTGCATTTTGATGACGGGAGCTGCTTACCCCGCAATGGGTTGCTGTCGTCTCCTGGAAATGGAACAGCAGAGACCAGATCACACAGAAAAGGAAACCAAAGAGCGGGCATAATACAGTCCCAATGGCTAATGTGGTAAAACGGAGCCGGAAGAGGATCCCATCTCGATCCAGGGGCAGCGGCACCTGTAACATCTTGATGGACCTGAAAACAAACAAACGAGCAAGCAAATGTTTGATGAGGATTCTCTGTCCTGCAAGATCCAGCCCCAGACAACCCTGGGCAGGAATGCACACGGCTGGCTGCCAGCCTCTCACACCCGTGTTTAATAGCAGCACAGCCCTAGGGTGGGATCAAGGACAGGCACCAAAAGCACCATTCTGAGACACAGGAAGCCCAAGACTCACGTACAACAGCGGTCAGAGCAGTATCCCGCATACATGTACAACAGCGAGCAGGGTCAGAGCAGTGTCCTGCATGCAGCAGGGAGGAGCAGGCAGTGGGACGTCCCACACTGTGCTGCAGGCCATAATACCGATCTAGCTGGAAAAGCACGTGAGCTCTTTTCTGTGGGGCACGTCTGTCCAGACTGTTCCCAGGCTGTGCTTGCAGCTGCAGCACAGCACAGTGCTGACAGAGCGAGGACACTGCATGCTGCCCAGTGCTGCTGTGAGCTGCAGCTCCTCCAGTGCATCCTCAACCACCCAGAGCATCATCTGCTGCCACCGCAGCACAACTGCACCACAGCCCCGCATCCAGCGCCATCCCAGCCGAGTACTCAGCACCTTTACAGGCAAGACTCTGGCTGTAGGATCAGGACTTTGCAAGTCCCACACCTTGCACAACAATAAAGCTGTTGCTTATCAGACTGGGCAAGCTGGGACAAGTGGTTTATCAAGCCTGGCAGCCCATTTCCAGCTCATGGCTCTCCATCAGCTCAGTCTCAACACTTGCTAGCTGCTCTCTTGCTCTCAGCCACAGTTGTTCATCCCTGCACCCCTGGCCACAGCCCAGCTGCCCTCTTAACTCCTGGGATCACAGTCACGTTAAGTGTTAAAGGTCATCACCGCATTCATCTTCCTTTGGGCTCTCCTCCTGCCATGCCTGGCCCTGACCTCTTCTGTCCCAGCAGGCTCCCTCCTGCCTGGGGACAAGGGCCACCGAGCAGCTCAAACAAGGGGATGCGATGTTCTGCTATGAGTGAGCAGTCTGGGATCCCTGCCTCACCTCACCCACCGCTCAGGCTCCAGGACAAATCCGATTTACAGACAATCCCTGCAGAAGGCAGTTACCAGCAGGAGCAGGAGTCTGGGCAGCTGCCCCAGGTCAGCATGGCCACGATCTCCTCCAGCACCACAAGGCCCCCCCCCCCCCCCCCCCCCTTTTCTGGCACAGGGACTGTCCCCGCTGGTGCTGTGGTACCCCAGCAACAAAGGGCTATGGAAAACAGAACTCAGCCCCCTCACCTGGGCTGTGCCACTGCTCTGCAGGCTGCTGAGGGGTGATTTATTTGCAGGATGAAAGCAAAGTGAAAGGGAAGCTCTACTGTGGTTCAGCCAGAGCCCTTTGGGGCCAGGACTGCAGCAAGCTGGACTGAGGAGCAGGTGGAGGGGGTTCCCCCAGGCTTGTCTCCCCAGGACCACCACTGGCAGTGACCCGGACGAGATGCCTCTGACGGGCAGGGCTGCTGGGGGCAGCTGCGCTTCTCACAGAGCGAGGCCGGGATGGGGGGCTGGGACACCTGGCACCCTGCACCTCCCTCGAGGTGGGCTCAGCTGTGGGGACACACTGAACTGTGTAATGGGGACACGCGTGGGGGACTGCCTCACAGTGTGGGGGGACAGTGTCCCCACCAACCCCAAAAAGGGAGCCCCTGATTAGCCCCTGTCACATTCTCACAAGGGAGCAAATAAAATAGTAATTTTTTTGTCTCATGCACTGAAGAGACCCAAGCCTGCCCGGCACCAGCACCCACACCCCTAGAGACATCCCCGGACACCCCAGACTCCCCCCGAGATCATCCCCAGGCACCCCATACCCTCCTCCCAGAGACACCAGCTGAGGACCTCACAGTGCTGTGACCCCCCCACGGGCACCCCACATCCCCCCAGAGATCCCACGCCTCCCCCCTGCCCTCGAGCACCGCATATTCCCCCGAGACACCCCCCCCTCGATATAAGCCACCCCCTTTCAGAGACCTCAAAATGCTGTGACCCCTCTGGACACCCCACATCCCCCCAGAGACCACCCCAGACACCCCACATCCCTCAGGGACCCCACACCACAGACCCCACCAAGCACCCTATATTCCCCCAGAGACCCACACCCCGGGCACTCCTTGTTCCCCCGAGCCACCCCCTCTCCAGATACCTCACAGCGCTGTGACCCCCAAGGCACCCCACACCCCCCATGGACCCCCCGGGACCTCACAGCGCTGCGAGTGACCCCGCGGGCACCCACCTGTTCCCCCAGCCCCACACCACCTCAGGGCCCCGTACCGCTCAGCCCCCTCCGCTCTGCTCCATGCCCCAGCCCGTCCCCGCCTCCACCTTCACCGCCCCCGCCTCTTCTTCCGCCGTCACCCCCTCCTCCTCCCACCGCCCGCCCTTTCCTGCCGCTGTGGCCAGGCTCCCCGCTCCCTCAGGCCGGGCCTGGCGGCTCCGCGGGGCCGGGCCCGGGGCGCCCCCCACCGCCCAAGTCACCTCAGCACCCGTGCCTCCTCACGGTCCCTTTAAGACTCTGGTCCCGGCCCCCTTGCGTCACACTACGCAAGGTCCGAAGCGCTCTCCGATTGGATCGCTCGGGGGAAATCCCGCCCCTAACGTGCCGGATGTGGCGTGCTTTTCTGGATCCTTCCGCAACACCGATCTCCACCCTCTCCATACGTCAGAACGGTAGGCGCGCAGGGCGCGGTGACGTAAGGCGCTGCTGTAACCAATCAGAGAGAAAGACTCCCCGTTCCCTGAGGGGAGGGGGCAGAACTGCCTCGCTTTCAAAGGGCGGCAGCCAATAGGCGCCGGGCGAGGGGCTAGCCAATAAGGAGGGTGGTAACAGAGAGCGGGGGCGGTTGGGAGTTGCGCGAGCGCGTTCTGACGCAGCTTCCTTCCCTACGCGGTGGAGCCAGGCCCGCCCGGCCCGCGCTCCGCGCACCTTCCCGGGGCGTCAGCGGTGAGCGCCGCGTCTGCCGGGCTCCGCTCTGGGACCTCTGTCCCTGGCCGTCGGGGCGCCTGGCGGCCTTTGTTCTGTAGCCTTGCTCGGGGAGACCGGGTCGGCCTGGGCCCGTGGGGCCGCCTGGTCTGGGAGGGCCGCGGGTGAACGTTGGGCAGGGAGCGAGCCGAGGTAAGGGGGTGTGTGGAGGCCGGGGCGGCTGGGAGCCCGCGGACGGCGCCCGCTGCGCCAGCTCCTCTTGCGGTGGTCCCCGGGGGTGGGGTGGGGTGTGTGTGGGTCTGTCTCGTGCCGCCCCGCGCCCGTGTTTGGGGGCTTTCGGCTGTTTCGGTTTCTCGTTGCCGGTGCTGGGGTGTTTGTGAGGAATGGGCGGGTTGGGCTGGGCTGCGCTGCTGGCAGCGTGAGAGCCGGTAGCGTTGGGGGGCTTTGTGGGAGTACGGCCGGGGGAGCACACGGCAAGCGGTGGGGGGTATGTGGTGGAACGCGGGGGTGAAGGTGGACCTGGCTCCGGGGTCTTAACTGTAGTGGGTGTCTGAGGATGTAACTGTAGGCTGCTATCGGGAGGGGTTTTTAAAGTTATGCTGATAAACTAATTGAATTTGTTTGGATGGGATGGGAGGGTTATATAACATCACTGTAAAGGTGTAATTAGAGCTTTTTTCCTCAGTAGTGAGGGAGTGGCTCCTCTTTGCCTGTGGATGGTGTCCAGCAAGTGGGAGAGAACCATTGCATAAGAAACACCAACTTTTATTAATCCAGCTCTTCTTCAGTGTTTAGCTGTTGCTGGTGTTTCTGTGGCCAGGGGCTCTGGTTTCCATGGGGCAGCTCAGAGCATGTTTGATTAATATAACTTTTTGCACATGCAGTTGTGAGTCAGTTGCCTGTGGTGTTGCCTTGCTACTGGCTTGGGTTAAAGGCGTCTGCTTGCTGAACTTGAGCTGCTGGGGGTCAGTAAGTAAGGAAAGGTGGGCATCAAAGGAAAACAAAGCTTCAAACCCCGTGGGAGAGTGAAATCTGTTAATAAGTTCTTTGGATTTTAGAAAATTCTGCTTCATATTTCTTCTGATGCAGAATTTGGCATTTAACAATCCTCAATATGCTGACTTTGAAATAGTAGCGGCATAAAAAAGGGGAACAGGGAAACGAGGGGTTTTATGAATTGCAGATAAGGTTGAGAGTAACAAGACCGAACCAGCTGACAGCTGCATTGGACATTGTATCTGGCCTTCAGTGAGACTTGCTTAGGGGCAAAGTAAGAGGACCGAAAATAGTCTATGGAGGCAGAGGAGAAGGTAGCTCAGGTGGGTGTGTGGAGTTAAAGGAGTGCACTCATGTCGGGCATCAGGATAAAATTCATCTTATAAGTCTAAAACCAAAAAACATAGAGTTTTTTTTAAGGCATAGTAGTAGGTGGTGTAGTGCAAGGGAGGGCAAATCATGAATTTTGGGGTAAGATTGGGAAGTGGGTGGAGGTGATGGATGTTCTTGAAAGCCAGGTATGGTCATGCTGGAGCACAGAGGTTGGGTTTTGAGGAAGCAAATGGGAGGTGGTTCTGTATTTTGTCCTGGTATCCAAAGCCAGGTTCTGATGGAAAACAAAAAGCAGCCTTTGCACTGCAAAGGTGAGGTGCTTAAGGAAGAGTTGCAGGTGTAGGGGGGAGCATAAGTGGCACGGGTGTTTGAGAGCAGGCCCGTAGGGAGGGAGGGGTTCATAAAGGTGGTAATGTGTTGCAGCATCCCCTGCATCTCAGAGAAGGATCCTGGTGTGTGACAGGCAGTGCTTTTTCTGCCAGGAGGCAGCTCTAGGCTTAGGATGCTCTGATAGTTTGTCAGATCAACTTTTTCTTTCTTCTACCAGAATAATTTTATTTAAAGTACTCCTTAGGACTCCTTATGGACATAAGGTAGTCCATAAGGGCTTGCATGTGTGAGTGGGAAGCCTCTCAATGCCAAAAAATTGTGATGTACTGCTGTTTTGAACAGTTAAAAGATTTCACAAAACAACTTTTTAGTTGCTCTTCAGTACAAGTGTTCAGATACTGATTTGCCCTTGACTGTTTCAGCCTCCGATAGTACGGCGATTGCTGCAGTGGTATGGCAGGTAGCTACAGCTGCCTAAAAATCTGGATTTGGCTTTTCCCAGAAGGTGATACGGGTTTTTGGGGAAAAAAAATACTTAGGATTTAATGGATGGGAAAATAGGTTTAGTGACTTTGCTGTGGAGTGGCTGTACTGGGCAATACGCAGAGGATGGGCGTGCTTCATTTTAGATAGATATAAAAGGAGCTGGAATTAGGGAGCTATAGAGAAGCTGTCAAACCACCTGGGCAGAGGTTAAGGTGTTGATATTGAGGTTAAATTATTGGTGACCAAATGGAAAGTACTTGATAGGAGCTTATTGCCATCCTGGGTGTTGAGCCTCCTAGAAAACATAAATGGAGTTAAAGAAAGCTGACATGCTAAAAGTTAGTGTGTCATTACATAAATCAATGTTATCCTAACATGATAGTAAGTAGTACTTTGTAAGATGTGGCCCATACCAAGAAAATTTACAGTGTTCTAAACTTACTAGTTCTGCACTGCTGTGGATTAGCTAATGCTGCCAGCAGTGAATTTTTGTGGATAATATTGGCATTTTCAGTGGTGGAGCTAACAGTTTTTAGCCCCAAAACAGAAAGAGACTACAAATTTCTCTGGAGTGTGGCTAAGGATCTGTCATGATTTTATTTTAGCTTGCTCAGGTTTCTTGAAAAAAAGCTGTAACATTGTGTTTGTACTTGGAGAAGAGATTGGAGTGAGGTAGTATACAGATACTCAGTGTATCTGTAAATAAAATGACAGGTGTTTGAAGGTAAACTGGACCCCTGTCTAAATGGGGTAAAACTCTCCTGAACAAGTATTTAAAAACAACTTTTAGAAAGTTCAGAAAATCCTAGTGCAGCCTGGCGAGCAATAAATGGGAAGCAGATGGAAGGTGTATGCTTGTAATTTTTGTGCAGTGCATTTCCACTTGTCTTGTTTGAAGTAGCTGGCAAACAGGGTTTAATAGAAAATCATGGGAGCTTCACAGAAGTGGCTGTAGCCTGGTGCAGATCCTTGTGCATGTTCTTGGAGAGGTGTTGTGGTGATCTTTCAGGCATTGAGATGCTTGATCAAAAAAGGAGTGTTGCCCAGTGTGAATCAAACATAGTAGAAACAGATGTGGGAGGTGCTGTTGGTATTAGATGTTTTAGAGGGGTTTGGTGGGAATAATGTGGATCAGGGGAGTCATGTCACGTATTAGTTTTTCAGTCTTCAGTAAGACATACAGAAAATCTAACTGTAATTAGGGATAGGAGACACCTTACCTGTGATGTCACTGAAAAGTCAGTGTTTTTGTCCCGTCTGGGGTTCTGACAGTGTTTTAAATTGCTTAGTGTGACTTAAACATGCTGTCAAGCATTTTATGGCTTAAGCACTCACATTAGATTGCTTACATCAACAGTGAAGAAGATGAAAAAATAAGTTTTCAAGCTTTAAAGAAAAGCTGAATTCTTCTTTCCAGGTTTTGGGGGAAAAAGTGATACATTGCAAAAATGTTTAACAAATCCTTTGGAACCCCATTTGGAGGCAGCACTGGCTTTGGGACAACATCAACTTTTGGACAAAGTAAGTAATAAGTCTAAACTGATGTTTTGGACAGAACTCGGGGTATTTTTTCCTTGGGTTGCAGCTAGAGGATCAGGTGGAGGTGGTTATTCTTTGTGTGTGATGGAGTTGGGGTGCCGCTAGGCTGTCCAGCTTGCTCTGCAGTGAATCAGGTTCAGAAGCCCTAGGCTTCTCCACTAACCGAGCTTTTGATTTGGATAGATACCAGGATTCCACATACACTTGTTGAAACTTTTTTTTTAAGGGGATGGAAACTAAAATGCTTGGATGAAGGCTGTCTTTCTGGGGGGAGGGGTGGGGTGGGGAGGGGATGGGAAGAGTCCCTTC
Organism: Falco peregrinus; assembly: GCF_023634155.1. Lineage (NCBI taxonomy): Eukaryota > Metazoa > Chordata > Aves > Falconiformes > Falconidae > Falco > Falco peregrinus. The sequence goes on from NC_073724.1 coordinate 120,636,426, forward strand.
AATAGGGACTGGGTTTGTTGGGAAGACTTGGAAAGAAAAGGCATGTAATCTGAGGGGTGTCTTCTGGAGATACACCAGTTTATGGTCTGCTGTAATGGCTGAAAACTCACTGTGGTATTTACATGTGTATGTGCTCTATTTCTTAAGTAGGAAACACAATAATTCTGTTTATTATTCCTAAACCAAGGCATGGAAAGAGCAACTTCTGGGTGTCACAAACAGTGGTAGAGGCCTTGCAGAGGAGTGTCTTGTACATTCTGTAGAAGTGGCCAACTCCAAATACTGTAGGCTTTTATGTCAGGAGCTTTGTAGAAGTATTAATTGTACCACTCCACCTATCTCAGATGCTGATGTGTAGGTGGTCATGCACAAATCTTTTTACAAAAGTTAAAAAAGCACTGACAGAACTTAGTTTCTAGTACACCTCTTTAGAATATAGTTTCATCTGAGCTATAATGCTGGTTTTCAGATGCTGGCTTTGGCACTACAAGTGGAGGAGCGTTTGGAACATCAGCCTTTGGGTCGAACAATAATACTGGAGGCCTCTTTGGGGGTACACAGACAAAACCAGGTATTGCTGTCTTATGGCTGTAGTGGAATGTGATCCTGAGAGAAGGATGTTATTGAGAAAAGGGTGGGGGAGGAAGAGAGAAAAAACTTGAAAAACAAAAAAACCCGACACAACCAGAAACAAAAGCAGCAACAAAACCCCACAAAAATTCCAAAATAGCAACCCCCCGAGCAGTCAGTGATTGCAAATTATTAATAGTCTATGTCTGTCTTCAGGGGGATTATTTGGTTCGACTACATTTAATCAGCCAGCTACCTCCTCCACAAGCACTGGCTTTGGGTTTGGAACATCAACTGGGACATCGAATAGCCTGTTTGGAACTACCAGCACTGGTGGAGGCCTCTTCTCATCCCAGAGTAATGCCTTTGCACAGAATAAGCCTACTGGGTTTGGAAGTGAGTAAACCTGCTGCATCTCTCTTGAGTATTGCTTATTTCCTTTGATTGAAGATCAGAGTGCTGGATGTATTGGTGGATCTGGTACAAGTGTTAATGTGGCGATTTGGTGGGGTTTTTTTCTTTCTTCTGGAGGATATAGTGACATTATTGCAGGCCATGGTAGCCAAGGGTGAGCCTGATAACGCTGTATGCTGCAATTCTAGCCATGAGTTTTAAAATAAGTTGAAAAAGGTGGTTGGCTGGCATTTTCTGTTCTTAAATATCTTTTGACGCTGCTTGATACTAGCTTCTTATTCTGCTGTTGTAGAGCTGTTATAGTTGATTTTGCTTCTGAAACCAGAATGCTTGAAATGCATCTTAAACACTACTGCTTTCCCTGAGGGAAAAGCAACTGCTAGCAGACCCTTCTGAGAAAAGAAACCTCACTGGTTCCCTTTATAAATGTAATTTTCTTAGTGTTGTCGGGAGTAAAATGAAACTGGGTGCTCTGGTTATTCTAAGATTTCCTGGGCTGATGAGTTGAGGACAGTCTTCTGCAGCAGAATACTGGATTAACTGGCTACCTCTGCTGTAAAAGAAAAATAAATAAATAAAAAAAATCCTCTAGCTGTTTCTTCTGGTCCCAGACAACTTTGTAATTTGAATAAAATATCTGGGTTTAAGTTTTAAAAATCAGGTTTGTTTTTGTACCAATCTTTTTTTTTTTCTTAAGACTTCGGAACTAGTACCAGCAGCGGAGGTCTCTTTGGAACCACTAACACAACTTCCAATCCTTTTGGGAGTACATCTGGCTCTCTGTTCGGCCCAACTAGTTTTACTGCTGCTCCAACTGGCACAACTATTAAATTTAATGTAAGTCCTGGTTTTCTTTCTTAATCCAGCCTGTTTACTGTAGGATAACAGCCTATGTTAACCTAATTGTAGGGTAACAGCTGTTATTTGTATAAAGTGCTGTCTTGGTCACTGAGCTGAAAAAAATGAGTAGTTAATATGGAAGTATGCAGTGTTCTGAAGTGACCTGAAAAGGTCCCCTTTAGTGGAACTGTTGCAGTGGAAATAGGATGTCTAGTTAACTCCAAAGAGCTAGATTTTTTTGATGCTGATTTTGACAGTCTTACCAAATGCCGTGGAGTAGTGCCCTATCTAGACTTCCTAGACTTAGAGCTGTGCTAAAGAGGTAAAGCAGCTCTTAAAGCAGAGCCTCCTCAGGAAGCTAGGATGTGCCACAGAAGTCCAGGTGATCAACACTAAATGCTAACAGCAGTAAAGATTAAAGACATCTTGGGATAGGTCAAAGCAAATGCCATTCTCTTATAAGTCAGCATGGCTTTGGATATGTAAGCTGAAATGTGAAGACTGATCCCTTGTGTTTTCTGGATGAGTTCCCTTTAAGAAAGGGTTGAATAATGTCTTGAGAGTTCAATGGCGGTTGGAAATAGAGGGTGGCTCAGAAAAGAAGCTGTCATGGAAATGGGTTAACTGATCAATCTGCTGGAAAGAGTCAGTCTTTTTGCCATATACTTGTTTGTATTTCAGCCCTCTATTTCTAGGCTGAGCTGATTTAACAGACTTATTTATTGCAGGGCATAGACAGAACTGTGGTGATAACTTGGGCAGTCTGAGTGCTGTTAATATACTTTCATAGCACAATTTAAAAAGGCAGATAATGGAATCCATGCATAGTTAAATGATTTATATCACAACTTTAGATAAACCACTTTTAAAGTGAAGCTGAAAAATGAATTGTACTGCATTGTTTTGAGTGTTACTAAGGTAAATTGCACTATTAAACGCCATTGAATGTGCCTCATCACTGGGTGAGGCCACAGCTGTACAGGTAAGTCACACACTGCTTCAGGTCCTGTGTGCTGAATTTAGCTTTCAACAGCATCTGCTGAGGCAGTAATAACTGTATTAATGAAAGTCTACCTGGATTTTAAACCTGATATCTTAACCTCTTGTCTTGCAGCCACCAACTGGTACAGATACTATGGTAAAATCTGGAGTAAGCACTAACATCAATACCAAGCACCAATGTATTACTGCTATGAAAGAATATGAAAGTAAATCTCTTGAGGTCAGTCAATGAGTGTTCAAACATGCTTGTCTTGTTTGGCTGTTTGTAAGCATTGGCTTAGTAGAGCTTTTTTAAACTGTAATAAGGATCCGTTATGCTCATTAATGAGTAAAAACTTCAGTATCTGCATCACTCACAGAGGAGAAGTATCATCAAGTAAAATACTTATTTCATCGCCATATTTATTGCATTTGTTTTTAAATGCTTAATGCTGCAGCTTTTGAGGAGCTGAAATTCCATCTTGCTGTATGCCAGAAGGGTGAGAGACCCAGTTGGGAGCAGCCCTGTGCTGCTGAGATAACTGCAGAATCTTGGACAAAACTCACAGTTGTTCAATATAACCCAGTGTTCCCAAGGGTATAACCTGAAGTCTTTCAGTTCAAGTTGACTTATTTGATACTTTTAAAACGGATCTTGTACTCAAATGATCTTAAACTCTGGGAAGTAAAATTGAAGCCCTGACGTGAATCTTGAGTTTAGGTCATGTTTTGGGTTTTTAAAAATGCAGTGTTAACAGCCTTTTCTTGATACCATCACCTTGTTTTGGGTTTGAATGCTGTGTAAGCATGTTAATGACACTTGTTTAACCTTATACTGTGTAAAAAGAGTGGGTAAAGAGAGCTGGATTTTCCTTTACTAGGAACTCCGTTTAGAAGACTACCAGGCAAACAGGAAAGGGCCCTCGAATCCTGCAGGAGCAGCTGCAGGCTTGTTTGGGCCTTCTACTGCTACATCCAGTACAGCTACAGGACTTTTTGGCAATTCTACTAATACAGGCTTTTCGTATGGACAGAACAAAACTGCTTTTGGAACCAGTAAGTACTGCCTGTCCCCTCTCTTTGCTGGTATGCAAATATGCAACTACTCTTCAGGTATGAAAATTTGGTAATGAAAAAAGGTGGGGAAACACTGGTGTGAGCTCAATTTTACTGGTTGTATTATCGCCATTCAATAATTAGGTTCTTTGCCATAGAAATCTCTTTATTTACTCTTCAGGGTTTGCAAACTTCCTCTGCATCCCCCAGGTTTTGCTGAAAGACCATTCATTAGAGCATCTGGCTTTACAAGAAAGCTTGTTTATGTGGGCAAATAAAACAACCAGGATATTGCTAGTGATCAGTAGAGTGACGGCATCAGTTAATAGTAATGTCAAGATTTTTTTACTGCTGCTAATCAGCAAAAGTAAATTCCCTAGAAATTAATTATGTGGGCAAGTTAATTTATAGTAGCCTGACTAGAATTTTCCAGGAGGTTTTTTCCACTGTAGAGCAGGGTTAGGATGTGAACTTGTTTATATGTTGTGCCTTCCTGGTTGCATGCTGTCTGTTTTGGCATTCTTGGTCAAAAACTAAAAGCCAGGTATGAAGTAACTAACTCCCATAAGTGCTTGCCTGTCTGCTAGTTGCGTGTCGGTTGGGCTAACAGGGTAGTGGACCTTTTTGAATTTAGCATTAAAAAAACGTGCAGAAAAGTTCAAACACAAATTCTATTTTTATTAGTTTCTGCTGCAAATCTAAATGCAAGTAGATATTTGTATTTGTGGAATCAGACTGTAAACAGCAGATCAAAATCCTGTGGTCTGTAGAAATGGAAGTGGTTATCTGCTGTAAGAAAAGCTGTACTGTGTTGGGTTAGAATTGTGTGTGTCCTTAATGACAGACACTGCTGGACTCGGTCTCTGGGCATGCCTGGGTTTAGCTAAGCTGCTGTCCTGGAGAAAGATCAATGTACAGGTGGCCGTATTTCTCTGCACCCCGTGAAGGTACAGTTTGTTAAAATCCACGGACTGCCCAACCTGGCAGCCTTGCCAGGCTTCATGTGTTTCTCATGCAGACGACTCTGAAGAAAGCACCTAGTTCTGCAGAGATAGCAATGGCAGTTGAGTGAAGGAGCAAAAGCTTTTCTCGATGTGTATGCCGTTTTTACTACATGTAAATAGCCCTTTTCCTTTGGGGAGAAAGACGGTGATGGTGACTGAAGTTTGGGTAGAAGTTTCTGTAGTAGTTGTGTGGGTTATAGAACAGAACTGGTGTGGAGGGCACTGCCTGCCTCTTGGCTAGGGAGCTCTTTCAGGTCCTCATGGTGCAGTTTTCTTTGTACAGTGGAGAACAAACTGACCATACCAAAGCTGGTATCTTCTTGGTCAGATCCATCTGTGAGGTAAACTTGCTGGTAATTCTTGGGTCTTATGCTCACATTGACTTTAGGAGAAGGAGAACCTGATGAAATACCTAACATGAACTACTTCCACATGAATGGAGGTGCTGTGCTGTATTGATGATGCTGGGTGTCTTGCTGTTCCATTGAATTGAAGCGGGTCTTTTTCCTGTTTTAACATGCTGAGTGTGGAAATGTAAATGGGATTGGATAAGTACTTGAGGGTTTTTTAACCAGTGTGTGTGTTTGTTGTAGGTACGACTGGCTTTGGAACAGGAACAACAGGTCTTTTTGGTCAGCAATCTCAAACTACGAGTCTATTTAACAAACCATTTGGTCAAGCCACAACAACGCAGAACACTGGCTTTTCTTTTGGCAATACCAGCACCCTAGGGCAGCCAAACACAAACACAATGGTAAGACAAATTGTTTGAACCCTTAAAAATTGTGCTATAGGTACTTCAGCTAGACACAGGAGGCTGTGATACTGTGATTTAGATCTTACTCATTGTAGTACAGCTTCATAAAACTAGGATGCAAAGCTCTGAACTCTGCTGTCTGAGCTAGCCACTTGCCAATCAGCATTTTTCATTCATGATAACTGGACACAGTATAGCTTTTAACGAATAACTTCACCCATTCCCTTCAAGTGGTCTGCTCTCTTACCAATTCAAGTATTTCCGATGGTGTTCACACAGATAATATGATCCCATTGTTAACATTTTGTGGGAACAAATTCTGTACTTTCTGGTGAATAATGAGCAGTATTCATGGGCCCTTTTGATAGAAGGATGCTACATAGCTGCCACTTGCTGTAAAGCTCGGGCCTTTGGCTCCAAATATGCTATATTCTTTCTGAGTATGTTGTGACTTCTCCCAGAAAACTCTGCAAAATGTTTCTTTTCCATCTCCTTCACACAAAGTGATGAGGAAATTCCAATATCCTTTTCAGCGTGGAGCATAAATTCTTTGATTTTTTTTTTTTAAATTTTCTTTTTATGACTTGTTGGAGAATGACTAAAGCTTCTGAAATGCTTTTCACCCATCTTCTGCCCCCAGAAAAAGGGGTAATGTAGCATCATTTTAACAACTGATTTTTGCGTTGGTTCTGTTACTGTCAGTGCTAGACTTTGAAAAGCATTGCAGCGTTATCTTAACCTGGTTCCTGTTTTTTAGGGTCTCTTTAGTGTAACTCAGCCCTCACAGCCTGGAGGCATTTTTGGAACACCTGCCAATACAAATGCCGGTACTGGATTTGGAACCGGAACTGGTCTTTTTGGACAGACTAACACAGGATTTGGTGTTGGCAGTTCGGTATGTCTGTACCTTAACAGAATAACCTGGGGAAGGAAAAAAATAGGAAAAGCAAATGGCTTGGAGCCCTGTTTCTGGGTGTTGACCTCCATGAAAGTAGTGTCATCTTAAGAGTTAAGATGCAAAATTAGTGTGGTTTTATGTAAACTGAAGGATACAGTATAGGCATGCGTAACGGAATGTCCTAGTTTTGGCTGGGATAGTTAATTTTCTTCTTGGTGGCTAGTGCTGTGTTTTGGGTTTAGTGTGGGATCAGTGTGGGTGAGGACTTTTCCGTTTCTCAGGCCTTGCTGATAGGGGAGGGCTGGAGAGGTGCAGGAAATTGGGAAGGGACACAGCCACATCAGCTGACCTGAACTAGCCAAAGAAATATTCCATACCACAGGATATCATGCTCAGTATATAAACTGGGGATGGGGGGGAGGGGGGAAGTTGGCCAGGGCTGTAATCTTTTCTTGGGGACTGGCTGTGCATTGGTCAGCAGGTGGTGAGCAGTTGTATTGTGCCTCACTAGTTTTCTTTTGTCCTGTCACTGGTTTTCTTCTCTCCCTTCCTTTTGGATTTTCGTCCTCTCCCCTTCTCCCTCCTTTTTACTATAACTGTTACCTTACTATTGTTCTTTTGTTTTTATTTTAATTATTATATTGTTCTTTTCTGAACCCTCAAGTTCTACGTTATTTTCTGATTCTCCTTCCCACAACCCACCTCCCCTGCCCCGCCCTGGGGAGTGGGGAGTGAGTCACTGTGGCACTTAATTACCAGCTGGGATTAAAAACATGACATGGAGCTAGTGTTTCAGAGATTCATTTTCTAAGAAGTAATGTCTTGGTTGATAAGACAGCAAGAGAGACCAAGCATCTCTCTACCTATGTATTCCTGGGGATGCCCCAGCACAGTGTTGAAAATACAGATGTTTGAAGTTGTGATGATTGGTGACTTAACCGGAAAGTGGACTTGATTCTTGATACTCAGTCATTTTGGTTGTAATGGAGTGAAAATTATAGAATTGTTTAGGTTGCAAAAGACCCTTAAGATCATAGAGTCCAACTGTAATACTTGTTTCCGGAAGGTCCTTGCCATATACTAGCGTGTGTGGCTTGCAAATAACGCAGCACTGTTGGGAATCTAGGTTGTGGTCTAAGTTGTGCTTTGCTTGAGTTTTGCTTTCTTGCCTACATTGAAACACTAATGCTGTTCTTTTAATGTCTGTCTGGGTTTCCAAGTTCATGTTTTCTTCCTTTCAGACCCTGTTTGGTAACAAGCCTGCTGGATTTGGAACCACCACGACCAGTACTCCCTCGTTTGGTACAACCACTGGCAGCGGGCTCTTTGGTAACAAACCAACCCTGACTTTAGGAACCAATACAAATGTTTCTAATTTTGGTACATATAAAAAAAGTGAGATTTCAATCACTTAAAACTATACTGCATATACCACACACCTGGCTGCTGAATAGCACATGCTAAATGATTATGAATGTTAAAGTTCTCAGGTAAGCCATGCTTCTGATGCATGTTGCTGCAGGGAAAGGTCTTGGATGCTGTTTTATACCTTTCCTCTTGATGGTACTCCCTGGCTTGGGAGGTAGAAAATTCAGTACCAGTATTAGGCGAGCGCTTAAGAGAAGGTGGAACCTGTAGTTGAAAACTACTGAAATAAAAAAATTCAGAAGACATAGAGGTTTGTTACGAGGCTGCAAATATGCTGTGGTTGCAAAGTAGTGCTGAAGGGAATGCAGTAAAACCAGTGATATCTGTAGCCTGATGGTAGGAGATACTGCACTGAAGTGAAGGTAAAATGAAACAGTCAGTTCCTGTCTAGCTGATGGTTATTGCTATCTTTCATGGTGCAAAGGATCAAAGTCCCAAAGAACTGGGTCTTGTGTTAATGTTGGTGTCTAACGCTAATGTTAGAGAACCAGTGTTGAATGAGTGTGTGATTGAGCAGAAGAAATGTGCAGTGATAGTTCAAGTAAATGGCAATCTTCCTTCACAGAACTTCTGTTGAAATGGGTTTAGTCTCTATTTTCATTCTTTTTTTCTCCCCCCTCTCTCCTCTTTTCTTTTTTTCTCCCCCCTCTCTCCTCTTTTCTTTTTTTCTCCCCCCTCTCTCCTCTTTTCTTTTTTTCTCCCCCCTCTCTCCTCTTTTCTTTTTTTCTCCCCCCTCTCTCCTCTTTTCTTTTTTTCTCCCCCCTCTCTCCTCTTTTCTTTTTTTCTCTCCCCCCTTCTTTTTTCTGAACAAAAAAACTATTCGTAAAAGTGAGTGGGAGTGGATTTAGACCCTGACATCTTTTTTTGTTTGGTTCATTGAGATTATTTTTTTTTTATTGTATTGGCAATAAAGTCTGCACAGGGCAGTGAGCCTGCCCTGCTATCCTGCCAGCATAGACAGAAGAAAGTGTCAAGCTCCCAGCCTGCCAGGGGCAGCGCCTTAGCAAGCACAGTTTCTCTCTGGTGACCAACCTTGGGCAAACCGTTAATACAGTACTTTTGAAAGTTGCTACCCATTCCCTTGTAGCTAGAAAGACCTTGGAGAACAGTAGAACACTAGTGTGTTGGCACTTTGGTGGTGAACAATACTGATTGTAGTATGTGGTTTTAATTTGCCTGCTTTACTTGCAGTGGTACAGTTTATAGGAAAAACGGAGTTTGGTTCTAAGGTGTATCTGCTGTTGGTCAATGACTGCAGTTTTTTAGTGTAATTCTGGTTTTGCATACTGACCAGCCGTAGGATGGTTTCACAGTCTTCAGTTTAAGAACTAATCCTGCCTGTTAGATCTGGATTGTACTTATTTATAATTAGAGATTTATCTTTGAACTGTGTGCTTGTTCTGAGTTGTTACCTGCTTTGTTGGTGAGAAGAGAAATGCGTGTGTGGTATATCCAAGCAGTTGAGGGAAATTTAATAAGTCTTTCTCTGTTGCCAGATGCAGCAGCATCACGTCCATTCTGGCTTTCAGTAAAACCTTGAAGTCTGGTACAAACTGAAAAGCTTATGAAGGCAAAAGAGTGTTTCTTCTGTACTGATGTTTATAGTATTGTGTTCATAACTTAAATATGTCTGTTTGCTGTTGAAGTCCCTTCTTGATGCTTGTCAGCCTAACTTGGGTTGTTGTAAACTGTGAAATTTGATCTTGGCTTTGGCAGGGCTCTCTCTGAGCCAGTGATGCTCATTTACTTCAATACATGTTTTTTAAATTTCAGCTCTGATAATGTTAGGTTAACGAGCTACTGGTTCTGTTCTTGAAGGTTTTTGTGCCAACACAGGTGGAAATAGTTTGTTTGGAAATAAGTCTGCAACTGGGTCTCTGGGAACTGGACTTGGAACAGGATTTGGAACAGGTAAACAGTTTTAGCAGCTTATTTCATGTCAGCCTAAGCATGGTCATCAAACTTCAGTGATAATATAGCCTTGGTATTACTTGCCAATTCAAATGTATGTGTTCTAGCTTGAAGTCATGAATTGGACTCAAATCAGAACCAAGCAGAGCTTGCTAACACAGTACTACCTAACTTTTTAGCAATTATAGGTAGTATTGCTTACAGTGATGCTTAATGGTTCATAAAACTGGTGGCATCCTCTGTATTTCAAGCCTTTGGTTTGGTTGCATGAGTCTTGAATGTCTGTAGCATTCATGGACATGTTGAATGTTTTTTTGGTTCTTTGTTGTGGGCTAAATTGGCTTGTAAGTTTGCCACAGTCATGTAGTAGATGAGTCATCTCATGCCACAGCTCTTGGGACAGGACAGACATCTTTATTTGGAAACACCCAGCCTAAACTTGGTGGATCGCTAGCAACAGGAGCATTTGGAGCACCAGGATTCAATACATCAACAGCTACTCTGGGCTTTGGAGCCCCTCAGCCTGCTGTAGGTACGTGTACGTTGGCCTGAGTTTAATTGCTGCTTCCTCCCTTGTTTCAGGTGTGCCTAAACATCCCACCCAAATGCTTGCAAGGGGAAAAAAAAAGTTTTGAGAATCTGAGGCCACTTCTGTTGTTGGTAGCAGTGGAGACCATGTTAATGAAGTTTTTTGTGTGCTGATATGTAGTTGCAGTAATTCAAAGTTTCATAATGTTACTAATAACTGTAGCTATTTTAGAACTTTGCAAGATTGCTGATGTAATTCCCATCGTTGAATTTGGGGTAGCAACAGTAGCTGCTTACAAAAAAATTAAGTAAGGGAAATGTAGTGTTACCTTCTTCAGTAATTCCAGATTGGAGAGCTGGAGGGACTTAATTAGAGATTATGCTGTGCCACTGGTGAAATAAGTGGTCTTTAGATCAGGCACTTGTGCTACCGTTTTGTAAGTTAAAATACCTACTACTTCCAGCAGTGTCAGATCTGAGCACTTAAAATGAATGGTGTACATAACATGCTGTAGCCCCCTGAGGCTGTGATTTCAGGAAAATTTATTTTAAACTTGAGGCAGGGGAAGCACATGACACTGTGTGGGAAGACGGGCCCAAGAAAGCTGCTTGGTGTTCGGGGGTCACCTCCTCTAAGCTCAGGGGAGTTCTGTCCCAGTGAGCGGGAACGCAGGGAGAATGTTAGACGGCCTGCATGGATGAATGAGGAGCTCCTAGTAAAGCTCAAACACAAAAAGGAAACATACAGGAGGTGGAAGCGGGGGCAGGGAGTCTGGGAAGAATACAGAGACATGGTCTGAGCATGCGGGGATGGGTTTAGGAAAGCCACAGCCCAGCTGGAACTTAATTTGGCCAGGGATGTTAAAGGCAACAAGGAGGGCTTCTGTAAGTGACAAAAGGAAGAGTAGGGGTGGCTGATTTGCCCAAGGGTTGTGCTGCCATCCAGATGGACCTTGGCAGGATGGAGAAGTGGGCTGACAGGAGCCTTGTGAAATTCAATGAGAAATGTAAAGTCCTTCTTCTGGGGAGGAACAAGCCCAGGCACCAGCACAGGCTGAGGCTGCCTAGCTGGAGAGCAGCTTGGCAGAGGGGGGGGGGGTGTCCTGCTGAGCACAGTTGGCCATAAGCCAACAATGTGCCCCTGTGGTAAGGGTGGCCAGCAGTGCCCTGTGCTGCACTATGAGGAGGGAGGTGTTTTCTCAGCTCTGCTCAGCACTGGTGAGGCTCCATCAAGAGTGCTGGGTCCAATGCTGGGCTTGCCAGTATGTAACTCTCACACATACTGGAGAGAGTCCAATGAAAGGCCATGGAGAGGCTAGAGCATCTCTGCTGTGAGGAATGGCTGAAAGACCTGGGGCTCTTCAGCCTGGAGAAGAGACAATTTGGAAGGATCTCATCCACACATAACAAGACCTGCAGGCAGGTGCCAAGAGGGTGGAGTCAGGCTCTCCCCAGTTGAACCCTGTGCAGGACCAGAAGCCATGGGCACATGCTGGAACACAGGAGGGTCCCTCTGAACATCAGGAAACACTTTTCTCTGTGAGGGTGCCCAAGCCCTGGCACAGATGACCCTGTTTCAGCAGGGGGCTTGGAACAAGTTGACCTTCAGAGGTGTGTCCCGCTTCACTGTTCCATGATCCTGTGAACACCCATCAAAGTAACCGCATATACTAGTGAAAACAGCCAAAATGTGTTTGAAGAGAGTACCTTCTTGTCATGATGAAATTCTCTCATCAGTGTGTTGCAGTCTTTCTGTGTTTCTTATGCTTGAGCCTCCCTTGGTGTAACACTATAGAGGATCCAAGTTTTCCTTTCTGTAGGCAACAGCTGCAGTGGGGCAGTTTAGGGAAGGGTCTCACTGGCTATCATTGGCTCGGTGAAACCAGATTTTGATCTGATAAAGAACCAGTTGTCTCAAACTGTCGTCTTGGCTGACTTGCAGACTTTGTCTGTTGTTTCTCTGGGAGTGGTTTTGTTGTTCATCAGGAATGCATGCATGCAATCTGGTTTTCTTGGGATTAGAAATAAGCTTCTTTAGATTTGCTCAAATGCTTTGTAGTGTGAACACTTAGAGCATTTTATGGGAATTAAGATTAGATGCTAGAAGATGGGAAAGAAAAAATTAAGAGGCCGTTGTTGTAGAGAGTACTCTAGACCTGTAAGTTTGATTGCTGTAGTAGGAATGTAAAAATTTTGCATGAAATACTTCCCTCGCTCTAGGAAAATGTTTCAGAAATCAAATGTATTAGTTAAAGGCTTTGGCAGGCCAGGCTCATTCTACTGATGTGTAGCTCTCCATGCCCCCGGCTTTTCACCAGTAAAAGCTTATGGAATGTGGTTGCAAATTCTAATGGAGGAATACAGTCTGATTTCTTCCTTTAAACTGCCGCTGCAATGGTGACTGAAGATCAAGGGAAAGAAATGCTGAAGTTCGTATAGAAGTTTGAGTTCATATGAGGAGATCCTCTGATTGGAAGGATATCTTTTCCACCTGCCTTGGTTCTATTAGTAAAGCTGTTAAAACTAAAAAATGATACTCTTCTTACAGCACTGACAGACCCAAATGCATCAGCTGCCCAGCAGGCAGTCCTTCAGCAGCATCTCAATAGCTTGACGTATTCACCCTTTGGAGATTCTCCGCTCTTCAGAAACCCTATGTCAGACCCAAAGAAGAAAGAAGAGGTAAGTGCACATAAACATAAACTCATTTTATGCGTGAGATTTGAAATAACTTCGTATCTTGCGCTCACTTTCTTCACTTAAGTACACAATGAGCAGCAAAATAAGTTGCCATCTGTATATTCATACTGGTGCAGTGGCTTTTTATGCTCTCCAGGATGCAAACTGCTTGTGCTGTGGCTTTGCATTTATTGCCTTTGAGTGCATCGGAGCCTTCACTATGGAGTAGTTCTTGTTATGCTCAGTGCTGCTAATTAAGAGTAAAAATGGGTAAATGCCTCTGGTTACAATATTTTTAGTGCTAAGCTTGAGCTTTACTTATGACACTTTGTCAGTCTCTGATAAACCATACCCTGTTGGCTTGTTTTATTAGGCAACAAAATGAATAGTCTTCAGACGTAAAATTTAAGGGAGGATCTAAGTGGCTGCTGCCCCTGGGCAAATTCCTGGGTTAGAGATTTTTCCTGCCCAGACACTGGAGCCAGGCATGGTCTGCCTAGAGACCCAGGGGTCTCCTTCTCAGGCTGATGGATGTGGCTATTGCTTTCCCATTTGCCAGCATAGTCAGTTGTGCAGCTGGGCCATGTATCCCAGATGCACAGAGTGCACTGGCACAGCTGGCAACGCAGCCACGGGCAAGGCACTACCTTAAGTCCCCATGTGTAACTGCTAGGAATACCATAAAATATAAGCATATACACCCACATCCTCTTCCTCCCCTTTGGCTAATGAAGCTCCCTGGTAAAAGCACACATGGCCATGTTCTCTAGGCTCACCTGCATGTACATGAATCCCTTGATTGTTAGCATGGCCTCTCTGTCCATCTGATAGCCCTGCCCAGATCTTGAGTCCTCTTCCTAGTTCCACAGAGCAGGCTGGTCCAGCTTGATGCTTGCCGCAAAAAGCGTGTGCACTCACACTTGTTTTGTAGGCACCCTGTACGCACAAATCCCTCTATACCGGCATGAGTCCTCTGCTTGTGGTATCCCTGCCAGGACCCAGGGTCTCCTACTTGCAGGCCAGTCCATCTTGACGCTTGCTAGTGAACTACACACATGCACCTCCACGCACAGGAGGTTCAGGGACGATGTGGGTGCTCTGTCTACCCCTTTCTGCCACCAGCTGGGTGGCCCAGGCACATGGGCCAGACAGTGTTGTGGTCTTTCTCAGTGGATGTTGCACAATCTTTCACTCACAGTAGTTGTCCCTCCAGTAGCTATGCCTGGGACATGCACTGGTCCCATCCCAGGGGCTTGAGCAGACACCCACATCTGTTCCAGATGCTGAGGTTTCCTCTCGCTCTAGCTGGTGGCAGCAGAGCCCTGGGGAGCCCACACCCCTGGTCTGTCCCCACATTCACTCAGTCTGGACAGGAGGTCCGCATTGGCCTTCTGCAAAGATATGCTTGTAGGTTCTGAACGGCCACTCCTGACTGACTGGAAACTTGTGGTCTCTGGTGTTGCTTCCCTTAGCTGTTGTCAGCTAGCTTTGTCTGGTTTTGTTTATGGCTTCCTCCTTCACGTATTTGCATTTAAAAGGTCCTTGACTTAATAACCTTAAAGCAGGCCCTCTCGCTGTTTGTGAACCCTAATGGTACATGGTATGAAAACTCCAGTTCTGCATCTCTTTGTTACAGAGGCTGAAACCCACTAACCCAGCAGCTCAGAAGGCCTTGACAACACCCACCCACTACAAACTGACTCCACGTCCAGCAACCAGAGTACGACCGAAAGCTCTGCAGTCAGCCGGCTCTGCTAAATCCCATCTCTTTGATGGTCTTGATGATGATGAGCCATCCCTATCCAATGGTGCTTTCATGCCAAAGTTAGTTTTTCTTTTGTATATGTTGGAGGGAGGAGGTGGTGGAAGAATCTTCTGATCAGATTAAGTAATCTCTTGTATAGTGTCTTAAATTCAATGAGTGTTTTGTGGCCTGATTCAAATATGAGTAGCAATAACAAATTTTATGTAAAACTTGAACAGAACTGTTTTCAGTAGAGGAGATAAAAATGCTCAGCTTAAACTGTTAAGGCTAAATAAGCTGTAAAATGAGGTCATCCCATGATTGGAGCAAAGCTCCTATAAAGTCAATTAGGAACTATTACAAGGAAAGCTTGTATGGTGTAATGCTTCCTGCTTCTGAAATAGAAGTGTTGTTAGGTTTGCTAATGCAGCCAGAATGAAGGCAGATTTCTGGCATTTTCATAGCCTAGCACTGGTTCTGTTTCAGTTACCCAGATGTTTCTGTGAGTAATAAATAACGATGATGTCAATTTACCCTACTGAAGCTTTTGATTTCAGTCTTCAAGAGCATCTGTGGCAATAAAATTGAAAAGGGGTTTAGAAAGCTTGAGTTTAGTTCAAAATGATCAACAAAAAGCTTTGGAGAAAGGTGTCCGTCATTTAAAGTTTCTGTAAGCACAGGCTTTTAGAAAATATCTTGTAACTTTTGTAAACTTTTTGTCTGTAATTTAGCCTGAACAATCTGTTCACTTTCCAGGGAGAGGGGGCAGAGCATGGATTTACTCAAGTGTTTTATTGAAAAACATCAAATGATCAGAACATGGGAATACTTGGCCTTTTTTGGGTGTAATTGGCATAGATATTCAGTGATCTTCAGATTGCAGGCAGTGAACCCTAGCCTGGCCATGGATTTGGTTTTAATGTGACGCTGTAGTAAAGAAGAAACTGCATCTGTGGGCCAGACTTTTGTTGCAGCATTCTGTGCTTCTGCTGGAGAAGCTGTTTCGCAAAACGGATAATACTGTGGTTTACTGAACTTGGGTTTTGAAGCTTTCAGTGACCTGTGCTTTTTACACTTACTCATAAACCAAAGCCTCCGATAGAATTCCAAAAAAAGTTGTAGTATCTCAGCTACTGCAGTGCTCTTACAGAAGACTTCATATGTCGTGAGTGTGGGAACACGGCTTACACAGCTGGTGTCTGGTCACTGGAGCATGTGAATTAAGCATGGAATATATATTTATGCAGTGGATATATTCAAATTTCTCTTCGTTGTTGGTTTTATTTTTTCTTTTTTTTAGGAAGAGCATCAAAAAGTTGGTTTTGAAGAATCTCAGCAGTAGTGATCTGTTCTCCCCTGTCAATCGTGAAAATGAAGACCTGGCTTCTCCATCGGAGTATCCAGAGAATGGAGATAGGTATGTTGATTCATCATGCAGATGTTTATACTTCACGAGAAATGCAAACTGGTTATGCCTGTCTCTAAATTATTATTAATAGAATAGGTAGTTATTTTCAGGGATGTAGTCTTAAATGTTCATTGGAAGCAACTTGACCTGTTGTGAGATTCATTTCCTCATAATCTAGCCACATATTTTTCCTGTGTGGTCACATACCAATACATTCCGTCCAAAATCAGGACTTCAAAGGGGAATTGCTTTTTGGATAGGTCTCTCTTCATTCCCTGTAGCAAGAAGCTAGGGCATTTCTTGAGGGAAGCAGTAAAACTGACCCTGAAGTGAGAGGAGCCTCTCCTTGTGTTTGGTCATCAGTAACATGGGAATTGTAAGGAAGCTCCACTGATCCAGGAGTCTCATAGTAGTAATGTATCTTCTGCATATTAAAATGAGGAATCTCTAAGACAGTCTCTTCTCGCAGAAGTTAGAATACCCATCTCCCCTAAAAAAAAATAATCTGTGGCCATATTTCAGATGAACTGGGGTTTCGGTTTGGTTTTCTTTTAATCAAGCTGGAAAAATTCCTGACGAGCTCAACACTTTGATTTTATTGAAAGCCAGTACAAGTAAGAACTGATGATGGGAGTGGGCAACCTTGTTTCTGATCACCTTAGACCTGATTTAGGTAGTTTGTAATGGGGCAGAGGCATTTGATAGCTGTTGCCAGCAGCCAGGTACAACAGCCAGCTCTCTGAAGCTGGTGTTTTGGAGTGACTGTCACAATAGTGTTCTCAAGTTTGATTTGATCATGATGCTTGCAAGACTTAATCATCCCATTCTTGTAAAACTGTGTATTTTGGGCTTAAAAGTGTATCAGCCCGGTTCACAATTCATTGAATCAATCAGAAGTGGAGTGACCTTGGGGGGGGCAGTCTCTGTTCGTCAAGCAGTCTCAACACTGAATTAACACCTCGTTGTTGTGGACTTTCATAGAATTTGAGTTGGAAGGGACTGTAAAAATAATCTAGTTCCAACCCCCCTGCCACAGGCAGGAACACCTTCCCCTAGACCTGGTTGCTCCAAGCCCCGTCCAGTCTGGCCTTGAACACTTCCAGCAATGGGGCATCTACAGTGTCTCTAGGCAGCTTTGTCCAGTTGGGGGTCTCACACCTCCATGGGTAGAGACTCTGCAGCCTCTGTGGGTCTCTGTTCCAGTGCTTGACTGTCCTTATTGATTTCGCTGTTTTAATTTGACAGTTTTCTCATCCTCCTGCCATGCATATCTGTGGAGAGCCTGAATTTTGTCTTTGATGTTGGAAGGGTGTTATTACACCCCAACTTGCAAGTCTTTTCTCCAGACTGAGCAACCCATTTCACTCAAGCTTGCCTCACAGGGCATATGCTTTAGTCCCCCAGCTATCATGGTACCCTGCTTCTGATCTTACCGCTGTCTTTCGTGTAGTGGGAGCCCAGATTAGAGGCAAAATGGTAGAGGTTGTCTAACAAGGGCAGAGTGAAAGGGAGTAATTGCTTCCCTTGGTCTGCTGACTCTGCAGAGTCATGTGGTGGTTCTCTTTACTTTTTATATGAAAAGAGACCTGAATTTTAATGTTGACGTAAGACCTTTGGAACTAAATAACTCAACTTTATGCATTATTTCTTCAGGTTCTTTTTGTCAGTACCTCCTGATGAAAACCACAGACAAGATGGTGAGCGAGAGGAGGAGGAGGATCATCATGAAGTAACGAGGTTTTACACTAACCCCATTGCGAAGCCCATCCCACAGACTCCAGAGAACACTGTGCACAAACACCAGAACAATTTTGATGACACCATTGTGGCTCTGAATATGCGGGTGGCCTTGCGGAACGGTCTGGAAGGCAGTAGTGAGGATGCCTCGTTTCATGATGATTCTCTTCAGGATGACCGTGAAGAAGAGCCTGAAACTGTGCATCATCTGCATCCTGCAGGTTAGGCTTGGGGGGGAGGGGGGGAGGGGAGTAGATGTGTAGCTCCTGACAGCTTTTCATGCATGCTTTGTTGAAATTCTTTTACTGTTTCAGACCCTCAGCTGCTTTTAAATTCCTTTCTCTTTTCTTCTGAATACAGGTCTTGCTTCTCAGTTTCCTACCTAGTACAGAAATTTTTTTCTGCTGAGTCAATGAACGTTTAAATTGCATTGCTCAGTTTTATATTAGATTGGGGTAGTGAGGTGCATGAGAAGGAGAAAGAGGACCCAATCTAATTATTCTGCAGTAGTACACTGAGTTGACTATCATTCATTAGCAAGATCTTAAACTTAGAAATCTAATGCTTGGTAGCTATCAACATGCAAACTGGACTGTAGAGTTTGCCAGGAAAAGAATGGGCCATAGAACGTGGTTGTGTCTCTAGAGGACCATTGTGTGTGTATTTTCAGTACTCCCAATTCTGGTCACAGGGTTTGTAAAACTGAAAAAGGTGGAGAAGTGTGAAGATGTGATGAGGGGTCTTGAGCACCTTTCTCTCAGTTAAGACTTTATAGTTGTTGAAGAGATAGGAGTGTATATTAGAATATTTTAAACTCAGGAGTGAACTGGAGAAGGTGAAGAGTAAGAGACTTGTTCCTCCTTTCAGGTAATATGTGGCATGTAATGAAAGTAGCAGGTGACATGTTCAAAATAAATGTCTTCAGACATTTTGTAGATGCAAGAAGCTTTTGTGGATTTTGAAGATCATTAGATAAATTAATAGATGAAAAAAGATTGGCAGCTGTTAAATGGAAAAGGTGCTGCATCTTGGCCAGCCGGTGCCTGAACTCCCACATTATTGAAGCTGTGAGAGTGCTTCTGTCAAATATTGCTGTAGATGTTTGCATTTGTCTTCTGACCTACACACCTGCTACTGATCTCTGACGACAGGTTGTTAGGTTGGAAAAACCTGGCATAGCAGTTGTCTTAAATCTGCTATGAAGGCTGTGGAATTAAGGGATTTTGATTTCTCTCATTTGCTTTTGTTGCACTGATTCTCAGTTTGAGACCTTCAGTTGTTCAGGCTTGCAGAAGAAATGGACTGAAACTCTTGAAATGTTAAAGCTGCAAGCTTGCTGCCAGCTCAGTTCTCAATGAATTTTCTGTTGTAGGAATTCTTCTCACAAGAGCTGGGTACTACACCATCCCCTCCATGGAGGAGCTAGCTAGATTTACCAACGACAAAAATGAATGTATTGTGACAGACTTCACCATAGGCCGCAAAGGTGAGCACGTACAGTTTTTCTAGCTGCTTAAAGCTGAACTTAAAAGCTATGGAATCTGAACCCGGGTTCTGTGCCCTCAGTATGATTATAAACAGTGCCCCTACATTGTGAACATTGTGAACAACTTGCATCAAAGTCTTGTCATAGTTTGGATTGGTAGCACTAACAACCTCTGTTATGGGATGACTTAGGAAGCTTGAATATGAATATGAAAAGAACGGAAGCACTTCCTGCTTTAAAGATGCTTGCTGTGAAATCCAAACTTGCTGGAGCATTGATGCAAACCTGATTGTTGTTGCTTCTTTTTAGTTGTGATCTATGCTGGAGCTGACTGAGCTCTAGTGAAGAGCCATCAGCCCAAACTATATTCTCTGCTGGGTTTTTTTGGGGGGAAATTAAAAATTTAAAGAATTATATGGTATATACCAGGGGTCCTCAACCTACAGCCCGTGGGCTGGATATGGCCCCCCAGGGTCCTCAGTCTGGCCCCCGGTATTTACAGACCCCCCTGACCCCCCCGTTGGGGGGGGAAACCAAACAGCTGCAGATGACTGCCTGCCCCTTCATCTGTGCGCCAGCCCCCTGTTTAAAAAGTTTAAGGACCCCTGGTATATACTGTTTTTCTTTAAAAAATTGCTCTAAATAGGTTATAAAGCTGAGGGCACCCATAGTATTTGTGTAGGCAATATGAATAGCTGAATGATAACAAGCTTTCTGTGCAAAAGAATTGGCTTAAAAATAACATCTTCAGCATTTTCACATGGCAGTTGTTGTACTTTGTTCGGAGAGATGACAGTGAGGTGGTAAGATGGGGAAAAAGGAGTATAGCAGGAACATAGCTTCTCTGGCATGCAGTTTTCTTTCATGGACAAAATAGTGATGTTTTGGTTTCTTTTACAGGCTACGGATCGATCTACTTTGAAGGGGAAGTAAATCTAACTAACTTGAATCTGGATGACATTGTGCACATCCGTAGAAAAGAAGTTATTGTTTACCCTGATGATGAGAGAAAGCCACCTATCGGTGAAGGTTTAAATAGGTAATTTTAAAATACTTACTGTGTGGGGACAGTGGCTAGGAAGGGTAGAATTATAACACTGATTATCTACTACATGTGCAGGCAGCTACCAAGAAATCTAAATCTGAGGTGTGCATTCAGATTCCAGCATTATGCAGTTACTAGATACCTGCAAGTTTCTGATCCAGAAATTGGGTTTACAAGCTGGTTTGAGCCCACATGCTCAATTCTCAGCTCCTGTATGCCTGCCTTAATAGCTCTGCCTCAAAACCTTGTAATCTCTTAACACTTTCTTCTTGTCTTTAACAGACGAGCTGAAGTTACATTAGATGGAGTCTGGCCTACAGATAAAACATCTCGTTGCCTGATAAAAAGCCCTGAACGACTGGCAGAGATGAATTATGAAGGTAGACTGGAGTCTGTATCTCGGAAGCAAGGCGCTCGATTCAAGGAATATCGCCCAGAGACTGGATCCTGGGTGTTTAAGGTAACATTTTTGTTCTAGTTGTAAAGTGATTTCCAAGAATATCAGAAGTAGTCTGAAGTTAGACTCTCCTGAGAACTTGGAATTCAAACAACTTTGCTAAATTTCTGCAAACTCTCAAGTCCTTCAGCTGTAGTGCAATCTGTCCTCATCAAACTGACCAAAACTTTGTCTTAAGACTTGCATACAGCAGATGTTCTTGGTCTATACAAAAGGTGAATTTGGGGTGTCACAACTGCTGTGTAAGGTGAACAGTTAAACCAGCTTGTTGCTCAGGCTTTTCAGACATGGATGCCTGAAATACCTCTTCCCAGGTATGACACATCTGCCCTTCTCGTTACACAGGTGGCACACTTTTCGAAGTACGGCTTGCAGGATTCAGATGAGGAAGAGGAAGAGCATCCTTCAAAAGTGGACACAAAGAAGTTAAAAACCACATCTGTGCTGCCTCCAGGGCATCTGCCACCCCAGCAAATGACCCTGAATGGCAAGCCAACACCTCCATCTCAGGTGGGAGGAGGACTGAATTAAAATTTCATTTTATTAATTCCTTTTTAGAGCAGCTGGTGCCTAGAGAGTGGTTCTTGAAGTAACAAATAGCCTGGAAGTTGAAGAGCAAAACCTTACACAAACTCACACAAACTTGGTAGCTCTTCTGACCTCCTGATGAGTGTTTGCATGTTCTTTTTCATTAAGATAACTTGACATTTCATACTGAGGATGTGTGGGGGATGGGAAGGCTTTAAACACTTCTTGTTAAAATTCTGGTCTAGACGGAGTTCAGCATATTTGCACCACTTAGGGAAGAAAACTTGTTTTTGTGAATATTGAATATATGCTATATAATGATAACGCCTTGTGCTGCCTGCCTTGAGAATGATACTGTGCATTAATTTGACTTTACCGTCATCTAGTATGCAAGACTGTATGCATTATATTTCAAGAATGTGCTTTATATTTCAAGAAATTTAAAATTACTTTTTCAAGGCTGATTATATGCTGGCTTTTTAAACTTATTTGGGCTGGATGTGACTGCTTCTAAAGCTCTGTGAAACCTCCTCAGCGGTATGCTTCTGCCTTACATAGGGAAGGTAGCATTTTATCCAGCTCATTGGTAACCCCTTGAAGTTTAATGTTAATTTCATTTTAAAAAATTATTTTACATGGTTTTGAAGGTTACTGTAATCACAGCTGATAGACTTGTGTTTTTCAAATGTAATTAGTATGGATATTGCCAAGCTAAATCAGGAGCTACTTCATTGTGGGTGAAAAAACAGCCTATTGGGAAGGTGTCCTGTCATTGATGGGATAGGACATACTCTTTATGTGGGTGTTAGTGGTAAACATTTGTGAACTACCTACAGCTCTTTCAAGTAACTTTTCTTAAAACAGAAAGCAGGTATAGAGAGCAGATTACTTTTTTTTTTTTCGAGAACGGGGTTCTCGATTGCCTAGTTTTGCGAGTAAACCTTTGGTAGTTAGTGTGCAGGAGGGCTGAGCAGATGGTGTTTAGCAGCTGGATAGGATGTGCTGGGAGGTTTTTGTTGCAGTGCACAAGCAGGCTTTCTGTTTTACCCTTCAGTAATCAGTGACTGCAGTGAAAGGCGATCTCTAAGCTTGTACCTCACAGAGGCATTGGTTGTGTGCCAAGGTGCTGCCTGGCATGTGGCCAGAGTTCATGGTGTTCTGTATCATGGGGAAGCAGAGGATGGTTTTATTTCTGGATCTCTGGAGTCAAAGCATGAAAAACAGCTTAACACGCAGATAGGTTGAACAGGTTTTTTTTGTACTGGGTTTAGTCTTTTCAAAACCAGGAGATGGTTGTAGTATCGCTTCCCTTCATTAGCCAGTGGCTGTGGCCATATAGTGATAGGACAAGGGACAGTGTTTTTAAGGTGAGAGAGGGGAGATTTAGTTTAAGTGTTAGGAAGAAGTTCTGTGCTGTGACAGTGGTGAGGTGCTGGCCCAGGTGCCCCATCCCTGGCAGGGCTCAAGGCCAGACTGGATGAGGCTGGGAGCAGCCTGGGCTGGGGGGAGGGGTCCCTGCCCCTGGCAGGGGGGTGGGACTGGCTGGTCTTGAAGGTCCCTTCCAGCCCAAAACATTCTGTCATTCTGTGATTGTGGACAAGGGTCTGTTTTTCATGTCAGAAGATACACAAGCAGTAAGAAAGAGTTCTTTTACAACAAATCACAATTTCATTACTTCTGTGGTAGGAAAACATTAATGCAACCAGGAATTGCTTTTGGTCTTAGATAGTCTGTGATCTAGTTACAACCTTTGTAGAAATACCTAAGCCATTCCATCTCCGCCGTGTCAGGCTGTCATGCAGGATAGAGGGGCCTAAAGTGGAGTTCTGGCAGCAGCAATTCACCTAAATGCCCTTCGGTACAGCCAGCACTGGTGCATTTCAGGATCCCAGTGGTAGGAGTCCTGATCCCCACACAAACAGTAACAGTGCAGCCTGCTCTTTAAGCCAAGCACATCCTGCTGTAGTGTCACATTAGATGAGCTGCCACCTCTTCTGTGGATTCTGCTTTGGAGAATCCCAAGGTTGTGTACAGCTGCTGCTTTGTTGCTCCTCCTGGCTCACTGACTAATTAAAACCTGCTGTTCATCCTGCTGTCATAAAGTAGATTCCTTAAGTATTTGCATTTTGAGAGGAATGCATGGTTGTCTGACAGACTTGCCTGCATGTGCTACCTTTCAGTTTCCCTTTTTGCTGCTTCGTCAGATTAATGGGGACCAGAACTGATATTTTAAGCTGTCGGAAATACTGGGAATATGTGTGATTTATTCAGACCTGTCTTACAGATTGAAATGTACTTAGCAAAAAATTCTCCAAGTTAATTAACCTCTTTCATTTGCATATTACTAGCTAAGGGTTTTGGTTTTAAAAATAGGAAAACCATCTAGCTGTCTCTTAAACCCCTGGGAAACAGCATAGCATGACTTAAGAACTTGTCAAACTCCTGGTGTGTAAAGCATCTGCAAATAATACTATTTGATCAGAGGGAAGCATTTAGGATCTAGACTTAGAATTTCTTTCTCTTCCCTTGCTAGCTTGAATATTAATGAATTTATTAATGTTGCAAGGTCCACAGGAAATAGTTACACCAAGGACCTGGCTGCATTAAAGCACAATGAAGGGGGTAGTGAAACTTCTGTGCTTGTAACCATATTTTGACTTGTAAATCTGTTCCTCATACTGTAGGCATGCTCAGATACCACTAGCTAATGCTCCTTCCATGTCTGCCATTAGGTTCTATCTTTACAGACCCCCTAGTCTAATCTGCCTCATCTGATAACCTTCATCGCATTTCTTGGCTGATTCTAATGAGCTAAGAAGCAGCCATTTGAATATGCTCTTAAGTTCTTTAGCATTATTTCCAGTGCACTGCCTGCCATGGTTCCCTTGCTCATATATATGCATTGCTTCCATAGTCTGTACGTTGTTGCTTCTGCAAACCAAGTAAGCTGTAAGCATGAATCTTTCACAGGACACTCATGTCTAAGCAACAGGGGATGGTTAGACTGGAGCAAAACCAGTGGACTGGAGATAGGGGTGGTGGTTAGAGCTTACCAGGAGCCACCTGAGAGGCATTCAGCTAATGTGGCACAGGCAAATGACTCCTGGGCCAGGTGCTTCTTTTGGAGTGGCCTGTTAGCTGCACAGTAGCAGTGCTGAGTGGCATTCTCCAGGGGTTTTTGTCCTATCAGTTTGTTAGCAGAGCTGACAGAGTGAATGGGTTGCAGTGCTCTGTCATGCTCCATGTACCAGGTAGGAGCTGACTGCTGACACCATAGTCAGCAAGCTGGGCAGAAAGAGGTGATGGCAGTGCTCGGAGTTAATTTCTGATATCTGCTCATTGTCTGTACTAGCTGAACATTTTCTCGCCCTGCCTGGAGTGTGAGTTCAAGTTGTCTTAAGTGATTGAAGGTGTATAAAGCTCACCTCAGGCTCATCGCAAAGGTGATGCCTTCAGGAAAATCATAAAATTAATTCTTCCTCCTGCCTCAGACTAGCAGTAGAGATGAGAAGTGTAGCTGCAGATTGGAAGAGAACTACTATATTTTAACCTTCTGACTGCTGATGTGCTAGTGATAAATAAGAGTATCATTGGAAAAACCCCAAAAATTTACAGTGCAGTGATAGTTTAAAATCTTAAAGTAATTTTATGTATATGTGTGCACACACATGCTCTGTGACCCAGCCTTACATTATTTTGCAGGGGGCTCATGTCCACTTAAAACTTCTGTTAAGTTCTTTGTGGAATATAGTCAATGGTTTTAATTTGTACTATGTCACAGCTGGGGAAATAAAACATATATTACAGTGACTCATATGCTCATCAGCCACCAGTGGTACCACGTGTTAATGTTGGAGGATTGCTGCTTTTAAACTGGTTGTCAATAATCTAAAATGTCCTAGATTGAACACAGGCGCACAAAACTCTTCTTTGTGTGGTAGCATTTTGAGGGAGAAGGGGAGGAAGGCAGGAACAAAAATCTCTTCCTTTTTGTTGGTCATGTAAAAAATGGAAAACTGAAGAATAATTTCTTGAACTGAATGGCAGAACGTGGTAAACTTCAGGAGGGCATCACTAAACTGTGACTTCTTCACTTTAACTTGCACTGTTACATTACAACTCTGAAGAAAATGGGAATAGGTTATATATAGTCATCTCTAAACTTATTATGGAGTCTTGACACAAGCAAGGGTGTGCTCCACTCCATTTGCAGGTGATTGTTGGAACTATTAAATATACTTCTTGGCAAACTGTTGCAATCTGTGGTTGTCTGACATGGCCTCTGTATACGTCTGCAGACCCCAGAAATGGAGCAGCTGGGCAGGGTTGTGGAACTGGACAGTGATATGGCAGACATCACCCAGGAGCCCATTGCAGAAGATAATGTGATAGAAGAGCAGGGGGCAGTGCCTGCTTCGACTCACATTGTGTCAACCCTGGGTATTAACCCCCATGTGTTGCAGGTGAGTGTCTTGCCTTTTCCTCTCTTTCTGAAAGAGAGGACTTGGTAGTATTGATCACTGACTTCTCAGTTTGCCTCCCTAAGTGTATTTATCTACCAACTTGTGAAAAAACTACATCACACCTGTAGTATGATTAAAACTTGCATGTGAGACTTCTGTGCTGAATCTTCATAGGCAAGAAAAGCTTACTCATCTTAATGCTATACTTCAGAATTCTAAAATCTGAAGTATGGACAGTATGATTAGCTAAACCGATACCCAGACAGGACTGCCTTGGGCCCAGTTTGTGGACAGCAAGGTAATAGGAAATGTGGTCTTGATTTGGGTTTTAGTGTTGGTGTGTGTGTTTGGTGAAAGGATAGTACCTTGAACACTTGTTGGTTTCTACCTGTATTTTTAGTTTGTAAGGAAGAAGTAGTCCTAAAGTTATTATGTAAGCTGAAAAACAAGTAGACAGAGCTAGATCTAAGAAAATGTGATTATTTTAGTAGTAGTAGCAGAGCACTGCATCCAGCTCTGGGGTCCCCAACATAAGATGATCATGCACCTGTGGAGCAAGTCCAGAGGAGGCCACGGAGCTGGTCAGAGGGCTGGAGCCCCTCTGCTGCGGGGACAGGCTGGGAGAGCTGGGGCTGTGCAGCCTGGGGAGGAGAAGGCTGCGGGGAGACCTTAGAGCAGCTCCCAGTGCCTGGAGGGGCCGACAGGAAAGCTGGGGAGGGGCTTTGGGCAAGGGCAGGGAGTGGTGGGACAGGGGGGAATGGCTTGAAGCTGAGAGAGGGGAGATTTAGGTTGGACATGAGGAAGAAACCCTTCCCCGTGAGGGCGGCGAGGCGCTGGCCCAGGCTGCCCAGAGCAGCTGTGGGTGCCCCATCCCTGGCAGGGCTCAAGGCCAGGCTGGACGGGGCTGGGAGCAGCCTGGGCTGGGGGGAAGGGGCCCTGCCCGGGGCAGGGGGTGGGACTGGCTGGTCTTGAAGGTCCCTTCCAACCCAAACCCTTCTGTGATTTTTAGGACTTCACACCCATCCCTAACAAGTACTGTGACACTGATTTACCCAGTAGTTCGTCAGAGTTTATAATCAATTGACGAGCTTGCTTTTGGTACTCCTGAACTGTGTGCCTTCACTGCTGCTTGAAATATTTGTAGCATGAATGTATTGTTTGGTCATGTGGAACATGTACGTGTTACTTGGATTGGGAAGGATTGGTTAGATCAGTTAGCTACTGCTTTGAGAGTGGTTGCTGATGCGCAGGTTTGGCTTACCTTTTTAGATTATGAAAGCTTCTTTGCTTGCTGATGAAGACGACGTAGATTTAATCCTGGATCATTATCCTGGGAAACAACCTGTAAAAATGGATACTTCACAAGAGATCTGTTCTCCGAGGCTCCCTATTTCAAAATCACAAGGACAGAAAAGATACTCCGGTATTGTGAGAAACCACACGTTGCATGAAATAAAAGTTTAATTCTAATATTCAACAGGCAAAGTTCTGTCACTGGCTGAACATATGGCAGAAGAGTTGTGTGCTGTGGTGTTAGGTTTGGTCAGCAGCCAGGTGCCTGCCTAGCTGCACTTTCGCTCCCCCTCCTCAACAGAATGGGAGAAGAAAATCAAATGAAAAAAGCTCATGGATTAAGATAAAGACAGGGAGATGGTTTTACTTGTGAGAGTGCCTAATAAGCAGACTTGACTTGAGTAAAATTGATTTACTGCTAGTTAAAATAGGCTGGGGTAGTGAGGAACAAAGAAAAATTGAAATGACACTTTCATACCCTGTCCTCCTTTCCCAGACCCGTCTTCATTCTTGACTTTTATTTCCTCCCGACCCTGGCAGGGCAGGGGGGTGGGGCATGGGGTCCATAGCAGATCCTCTCTGCTGCTCCTTCCTTCAGTTTCACACACCCCTGCCCACCCCCCATCCCCCTACCCCCCGCACCCCCCCCACCCCCCACCCCCCGCCCCCCGGGCTCCAGCATGAGCCCTCTCCCAAGGGCTGCAGGCCAAATGCCTGCTCCAGTGCCTGAAGCACTTCCTCACCTCTTTCTCTGACCTTAGTGCTTGCACTGCTGTTCTTGCTCTTTTTTTTTCTTTTTTTTTCCCCTACCTGTGTAGCATCTCAAGCTCTTTCTGAAATTAGGGACTTCTTTGGAAATGGCACATTTTGGGGTGAGACTGTACCTGTACTATTCTTGGTGTAATACTACGTGCTTGCATTTTGATAATGCAAATTAGGCTATGCAAGGTGGGGTTAGTGGTCCTTAGTGCTGCAAATAATCATACCTAGCTAGCTGTTACCGTCACAAACCACAGCAGATGTTTTAACTGGCTGCTCAAGAAGTACTGAAATACCTTTTAACCCCCCCCCCCCCCCCCCGCAAAATACCTTTTAAAAGAAGCCTAGAAATGTACTGCTGAAAAGGGAATATCCCATTCATTTAAACGTTCTTCCTGCTTCTTCCTTGTAGCTGGTGGGTTGCTGCAATCCAAATTTGCTAATCTAGCTTTCCAACCACCAAGTGGTGCTCTGCAAGATTTCAAGGGGCCAAGGACTTTGAGCAGTTCCCCTTCCATTGCCGTTTGGTCAGCGACTTCTCCATTAGCATCTGTGTTCTCTGTACCTCTGTCGGTCCCTGAGGTACAGGTAAAAACAGTTGGCGTCCGCAGGCAGCAGGGGCTTGTACCTCTGGAAAAGTCCATCACCTACGGAAAAGGGAAGCTGCTGATGGATATGGCACTCTTCATGGGGCGCTCATTTCGTGTTGGTTGGGGACCCAACTGGACACTTGTCAATTGTGGAGATCAGTTGAGTGGATCAAATGAAATGGAAGATCTTCAGTGTGAGTCTGTGGAATATGGATTCCTGCCAACTCCTGTTGCCCCAAAATCGTGAGTAGTGGTTTCTTTCAGGATGGTTCTGCCCTGCTCTCTCTCTGTGTTTAAAAAAAATCCTGATTGTAGTTTGATCGTCCTTCTGTTATGCAGAAGTGGTGCAAGATCATTGTTAGCCATGGAGATTTCCTTCAGGTTACTACTTCACAAAAATCTGTATGTCAAAAGATCTGGAATAATGCATAGTAAGAGTAGTTACTTTTTTTGAACAAGTAAATAGCACAGTCCTCCAGCAAAAGGTTTAAGTGAGCAAGTTTAAAATTGTTGTCCAGGAGGCTTCTGATCTGCTACTGATTCTCCCTGAGAATCTGACCTACCTAAGAAATCTCTTCTTTAGATTCTGAATTCTCAGGCCCCTTCAGTTCTGCTTGTGTATAAAGCAGTATAGAGGTCTGTCTTGGATTGTGTAACTGTGTACCTAAACTTGGCTGGAATACAGCTAGATGTTCTGCCATGTAAGTCTTCCAAGAACCTTCTTGAGATGTTCTCCAGTGTATCCAACTTGCTGAGAGAATGAGGTGCTCTCACAGAATGTACTGGGGTATGGTAAGGTGTGCTAATTGCCTTTTGAGAGCTTGAAGCACCCAGTTCAGTGAGGTTTATTAGCCAAAGTCTGATTCTAAGTCCCAGACTGTGTAACCAGGTTTTTCATACCTGGCTGTTGACATTGGAATCATACATCTTACTGTTACCATGTTAAAGTTAGGACAAGCTGCACAATGCAGCTGCTCCATGATGGGTGCTGTTCACTTGCATGGAGAACAATTCAGAATGTTGCTAGCTGGTTTTTTCTTTTTTTTTTTCTTTTTTTTTTTTTTCTGCCAGACTCTTGGAATCCTCTTTCAAGGTTCATGTGGAGAAGTTGAGCTTAGAACAACAGAAGGTGGACAGAGACAAACAGCTGTATCTCATCCCTCTGGAGATAAAGCTGAAACACAGTACTGTCCACATGGATGAGCACTGTCCTCTTCTAGCACCCAACCCAGGAGTTTCTGCTATTCATGACTACGCTCACTGGGTTAGGAAGGCATCCGAGGACACCGCTTTGACAGAAAGTGAGTATAGAATAATTCTTTTCACAGTGGTGATAGTCAATCTGGAAAGCTGTCCAATTCAGATTAATTTCGGATTGCAACAGAGCAGTGAAATGTGAATAAAACAGAAAAATGGACTGTACCTCAGCATTCTTCCTAGAAGCATAAACATGGTTCATGGCATTTGAGGAGCTAGCTGACTTACTGCATCAACTTGTAACAGTAGGATATGCTTTAAGATACCCTGCAAGGTTATGCTTATAGTCTTTCCTGAGACCTCTAAATACTCTCTGTATGTTTTCACTCCTGATGACCAAGTAACTCTGTTCTGACAGCTATTGTGAAGCACTGGTGCTTGGCATGGACTTTATGTGAAGCAATCTGGGGGAACCTGAAAGAGTTAGAGGCCAACTTGGAGGAACCCAGTGAGTACATCCTGGCACTGGAGCGCAGAAAAGCCTTCTCTCGCTGGCTGTCGGAGACTGCTGCAGGACGAATTGAGGAGGAAGTCTCTTTGTCCCGACACGGTAATCACATAGAGGCTGTGTTCAGCTGCCTTACTGGGAAGAGAATTGGTGAAGCTTGCAGGCTGGCACAGCAGTCAGGTAAGATGTTTAAGTCTTTCAGCTTTTTGCAGGGAAGAGGAAGGGAATAAAGAGGATTTAAACTTTGGGGAGCGGCCACTTAGAGAACAGAGTTTTCCCTTGTCAGGCAGTGACTAAGGGGGGGGGTTGACGGGTCTACTTGCTGCTTGAGTACATGGTCACATTTACACTGGCTTACTTGTCAGCTCTCCTACAGTTAGGAAGTGATGCTGTACTGCATTTGGAACTCTTTTTTTGCATTGTATCTCCTTTTGAATTTTTCTTAATGTTCTTTTTATATTGAGTTTCTGTTAATTTGTTACACTTGTTTAAAAAATGTATATTTTTCAGAGCCTGATGGCTAGTTTCATCTTGGTCTTTTATGTTGGCTTACATCTTTTCTGTTTGCTTCCTCTGGGGACTCTGTGCTTCCCATTCTTTTGTCTTCTCCCCATGGGCCCCGTTCTAGCAGGTGTTTATGTAGTGGGTTATTTAATAAGAAATTGTGTACAAGGAACCAATTGTGAGGCACTTTGATCAGCCTACAGCTGCACAACTCTGAAACGGATAGCTGTGGCACTGGTAGGTGGGAGGATTTGTCTGATGTGCTCTTGTCCCCTGTTCCAGGTGACCACAGGCTTGCTCTGCTCCTTTCCCAACTGGCAGGCAGCCAGCCCATCCGGGACCTCCTCACCATGCAGCTGGTGGACTGGCACAGGCTGCAGGCAGACTGCTTCATCCAGGAAGAGAGATTGCGCATCTTTGCCCTGCTTGCAGGGAAGCCTGTAAGTTGTTACTCAGCTGTCTTGTCATTGACTTGACTTCCCCTTCTTGACAGCTGTAGCACTCAACCACAGCACAAGGTGCACAGCAGGAAAGTGGTACAACGTGGTGGTGCATGTTTTTTTCACCGATGTAGCCTCTTACTGTGGTATGTCTGGAATGTACTGACCATTGTGTGCTAAGTTTGACTGAACTTATTTGTTTCTTTAGGTGTGGCAGTTATCAGAGACAATAAGTATCAATGTGTGTTCACCGCTAGACTGGAAGCGTTGCATGGCTGTCCACCTCTGGTACCTCCTTCCTCCAACAGCTTCTATTTCCAAGGCACTTGCAATGTATGAGTCAGCCTTTCAGGTAGGTCCGTTGTGCCTGGGTGAAAGGAGATCTTACTCGGTACAATTGACTGATGCTCCACTGAGACTTCTGTGAGCAATCAAGAATCACTGTGGAGGTACTGAGTACGGAATTGCATATGGGTTCATTATTTCAGTTGTTACGGCGTCAGATTCCTTCACTAGCTTTAACAATGAGTTTTTGCAGCAGTTCACTTAAATAGGAATGTTCTTTCCCCCACTGGAATGGGAATAAAGCACTGGGTTGATAATTCTAGTCCAGGAGTCCTCAAACTACGGCCCCCCAGGGTCCTCAATCCGGCCCCTGGTATTTACAGACCCCCCCCCACCCCTGCTGGAGGTTGGGGGGGGGGGGGGAACCAAGCAGCTGCAAATGACTTCCTGCCACTTCATCCGCGTGCTGGCCCCCTGTTCTAGTCACTTCAGAACCTTAGGATCTGCTCTTTAGGATGTTGTGGCAACTTATTTGAAGCATATCTCCCACTGACTGAGTGCTTCCAGGTGTTTGATGGCTAGGCAATTGGGAAGATGGGTAGTGGCCAGCAGCAGGAAGGCCATTTGAGCTAGGTAGCCAGTCGGTTTTCCCAGTGTGATGACTGATACTCAGCTACCTCACTTCTAAAAGGGTCTTTGCTGAGCTATACAGTTTGTTACACTTGCTATTTCTACAGCAAACTGCCTTACAGACAGTATGTGGGTACATGCATTATGCAAAGCCTTGTTTGTTGCTGTAGAGCTGTCAGCCTCTGTATACAGACAGGCAAAGGGCTCTGTTGAAAAAAGTGTTTAATCATTTAACTAAAGGTACTTCAGCCCTGGATCCGTATGCCTAAGGATAGCCCAAGCACAGCATCAAGTCTAGTAACTTCTAATCTATGCAAGTTTAATGCTGCAAGACTATTTCGTGTTACCTTTGTACGCAGTGTGTCAGTATAAAGCTTGGTATTTTGAAGTGATGAACACTTTAGTTTTATCGTGACTTAAAGTTAAGGTAATGCTATTAGGTTAGAATGTGGGGGTGGTCTCGCTGCAGCCTGATGATGTAGAGAAGTAGATACATCTCGTTTTCAGAACTTTGTCTAAGAGGGCTAATAACTGGAAGCCAGCAGAATGTGGAATGCTCTCCCAAATGCATATCTAGCGTTCCTACTAGCAGTGAAAATGTTGAGGATTTTGGTGATTCATCCTGGCTAGATGGTACAAAAGAACAGTTTTCTGGTGGCTCAGTACCCTGTACTTGGTGATTCAGGGCGTTCAGTGCTGCTTACTTAACTGTCCAGACTCTGCTTAGCTATAGAGGGAGGGAAAGCTTGCAGGGATGCGCTCTTCCGTTTGATTGAGACGTATGTGGTTTTCCAGCTATAAAATTGTTCAGGAATACAGGTTGTGTGAGAGAGCTAACTATACCTCCACACAGTGGCTTTTGAGAGCTCAGGGTGAGATCAAATTGAGCCTGCTGAAACATTTTGGGTTTAGGGTGTTGGGTGGGTTTTTTTCCTTCTTAGCATCATGCTAGTATATAGTTGCTTAAGTTTTAACCACAGGTGTGGTAGGCTGTGCCCTCTGCTTCAAAGCAGAGAGCATGCTCATGAGTGTGCTGAGCTGTTTGGAATGCAGAATGCAGCTTTGTTCAGAGTACTGTCTTTTAAACTGACTGTTAAATTTTTTTTTGTTTAGAAAACGCCAGAGTGTGAGAAATACGCATGCTGTCCTCTGCCTCCTTACCTAGAAGATTCTGGTTGTGTAATTGAAGAAGACGATAATGCGGGAAGACCTCTGAGAGATGTCTGTTTCCATTTGTTAAAGCTCTACAGTGACAGGTAAATGGGTAAATAGTTCAAAAACTATTTAGAAAAATCTTGATCAGACTTCTTGAATTCCCAAACCAGGGGTATGAAAGCAGCTTCAGTGTTTAGTGAACCACTTAGAGCAGTCAAAAGTCTGCCTTGCGTGTACACCCTTACAGAATGGGGCAACAACACTGCAACTGCTGGTGATGGTATAGATGATGAAACTTCAATTGTGGCGCACACTTGTGTTATTTTCTTACGATTTCTATGCCTGGAGAATGCAGTGAGCATGCTGCACTGTAGTTACCTTTTTTGAAGGCATCAAGAAATCTGTAGGAGAGCCACATACAAAATAAAAGATTGTGACAGTCTGGATGCAGACTCAAAAGAAGAGCAAAAAGATTTCAAGAGTTGCTCCTGTCTTTTAAAAACAAAACAAAAACCCCAAACCCCCACACTGGTGTAAGTCACATACACAATAATTGGAGGTGGGTGAAGGGAAAGAACTAGGTAGCAGTGAGTGTCTGATTTTGTTATGTGGACACAATTAGCTATTTATATTGCAAATATTTTTCCCTACAGGCACTATGATCTTGACCAGCTGCTTGATCCCAGGAGTATAACATCTGACCCTCTGGACTATCGTCTCAGTTGGCACCTGTGGGAAGTGCTCAGAGCTCTGAATTACACCCATCTATCCAAGCAGAGTCAAGGAGTGCTGAATGCTAGCTATGCTGCCCAGCTTGAGAGTGAAGGTCTTTGGAAATGGGCTGTTTTTATACTGCTGCATGAGCCTGATAGACAGTGAGTAGAAGAATATTTTTTTTCTGCCTTGAAAATAATGTTGCCTGTGTTAAAGCCCTGCTCTGTACACTGTAATTATCATGGCTTCTCACATTGAACTGGAACTGTGCAGCTGGAGATCTTTATGCCACTTGTAAAAATTGTGTGCTGGGATTACAAAGTGGCATGAATAATTCTGCTTAGTTAAATGTCATTAGATGTTAAATAGCATTGTATTGTAATGACTGAAAGTCCTGAACCATGCTACTGAAGCAGATATCATAGTAATTTTGATAACCTAGAGCTGTGTATATTGCCTGTGGCTCAGCAAGCTTACTACATTCAAGAACTTGCCTTGAAAACATCATTAATGCTAGAATACTGTAACTGTACCCGCTGGAGCTGAACAGAAGCAAGTGTGTTTGAAAGGAAAGCTTGGGAATTAAAAAATTGTCTTAAATTTGTAAATAACTCATCTTTTGTGAAACAGCTGTCATTAATGCACTGCATTAGAATTTTTTTTCCAGCCAATAACTTCAAATAGAGCCTGTATATTACTTTTAGGGGCCTGGGTGATACTTAAATGTTCTAAGCTTACAACATTTAAGATATTACAAGGTACTAGCAATGACATTGTTCTTAGCGGTTAACACGCACTGAAGAAATTTTAGAGCTTGCCTTAAACTAAGTCTTGCAAGACCTGACAAGGCTGGCTTTTGCAGTCACCAATAAATACTATGCAGCCTGCTGTTTAGCCTTTGGCTACTTGTATTGGACTGCGTGGTGCAGAATGCAGGATTGCTTGCTTGAGTAATGCCTTGTCCTCTCTTCCCCCCAGCATACGGGAGAAGGCAGTGCGTGAACTCCTAAATCGGCATTGTGTTCTCTCAGAGACACCGGAGTCTTGGGCCGAGGAGACTTTTCTGACACAGAGGCTCTGTGTCCCCCCAGAGTGGATTCATGAGGCAAAGGCAGTTCGAGCAAGGATGGAGGGCGACAAGCATAAAGAAGCCCTCTTCTTGTTCAAGGCTGGGCACTGGAACCAGTGTCACAAGCTGGTTGTCAGGCACTTGGCCTCTGGTGAGTCTGCTCTCCTAATATTTTTGCATTCTGGCTTTTGAACAGCACACAAACGCAGTAGGAACAGAAGTCATTGGGCATTCAGTAATTCAAAGGGGTAGGGCTGTGTTTCTAGCAACAGGGTTTGCAGAGAGTGGCTGTTTCAAAATGTGGTACCTGGCATGATGATTCTTCACTGCAAGCACGTGATAAGGGCAGTGCTTCACCTTCTGCACATCCACCTTGCTGTGCCAGGGGTGCCTTGGAACAAAGGCAGTGGTAGCGTTCCTGGAGCCCTGATTCTGTGGGTGTCCCTGCTCTAGGAAATGGAATGGCTGTAGTCTTGCCTTTTGTAGGTCATAAATACAAGTATTGCCAGAAACGCTTGTCAAAGAGTTACAAAACTGACTGAGAGTGCAGTCTGTCAGTTGCTTTTTCTCTAACAATCAATGTGCCTGACTTGTAAGAAACTTTTTTGTTCTGTTACTGACACGCTTGTTCTCTTTAGATGCTATTATTAATGAAAACTACAAGTACTTAAAAGGATTCTTGGAAGGTCTCGCCCCTCCAGAGCGTAGTGTACTCATCCAGGACTGGGAGGTGGCAGGGCTGGTCTACCTAGATTACATCCGTGTTATTGAGACGCTTGATAGGATTCAACAGGTAACAAACTAAAAAAAAATTGTATTTTTTTTCCCTACAGTTTGGAAGGACATACAGAGTCTTGCTTTTAGAATAACCTTTTATTCACTGATCAGTGCTAATGTTAATGTTTCCCTTTTGCAGACACTAACAAACAGAATACGGTACACCCCTGAAGATAGAGAGATTTGGTAGATACTGTCAAAATAAGATGTGGGCTCTTTCCTGTAGATATGCTTTATGTAGTATGGCGGTGAGATAAGTGGAAGAGAAGGAATAAAACCAGCAGTTAGCTGGCTAGTGGGGAGTCTGCATGTCTGTCCCCCCTAATTCAGTTCCAGACTTCTCATTTCAGGTGTTAACTTCAAACAGGTTTTAGTGTAGATTGCCTTCTGTTGGATGAGTTTTGGCTTAGAGTGCTCTTAAGTGGTCTGTGAGCAGTTCTGCTGGAAGGCTTTGGCTGACTCTCACTTGCTTTTAGCTGGATTGTTCCACCTACGAACTGGAGCGGTTACATACCAAAGTGACATCGCTGTGCAACAGGATAGAGCAGATACAGTGCCACAGTGCGAAGGACCGCCTGGCTCAGTCAGGTACAGTGACATCAATATCTAGCAGCCTGCTGGGAAAGCTGGTTTTACATCCTAGACCAGCTAGTTCTGGTTGTCACCTGGGCTGCCAGAATATCTGTCCCTTTGTGTGTGTGGAGAAGGAAGGCTGTGGTCAGTGAGGTGAGTCCTGAGTTGCTCCAGGAGTTACTGTACATGTGGCTGTTGATCATAATTTCAGGCAGGCTTTGTTGCCTAGTTGATGTGGCATCCAATGTCTGGCCTTTTCAGTAAAGCATATTGTCCGTACTTAATTTTACAGCTCCACATACAGCCATGAGCATACTTGCAGAAGGCAGTCCAATCTAAGGAATAAGGTCAAATTTTGGTTACAGTGGTGGAGAAAGTCTGTGTGGAGAGAGGAGATTCACTGCTGGAGCTGAGAAAAGGCCAGGTCACACTGGCACGGCTCCACCAGCCCAGCCAGATGTCTTTGCTTCAAAACTTGATGTTGAATTGCTGTTCAAGCGCACACCTCTGCAGGCTGAGCTCTTAGCTCACATGCTAGCTCCTACTCTGCAGTATGGTGCGGACCTTGCAGAAATGTTCCTCTTGCTCTTTCCAGATATGGCCAAGCGCATCGCTAACCTGTTGCGGGTGGTCCTCAGCCTGCAGCATGCCCCAGAGCCCGTCACTGACTCCATGCCTGACCCACAGCGTGTCCCTCTTCGCCTGCTCGCTCCCCACATTGGACGGCTGCCTATGCCGGAGGACTATGCCTTGGAGGAGCTGCGCAGCCTCACCCAGTCTTACCTGAGGGAGCTGACAGTAGTGACTCATTGAGGAAGAATCCTTTCCATCCTTTGACAGTTTTTATTGTTTGGTAACTGTTTATCCTTGTTCTGAGGGCGAACCACCTCTCTAGCCACGCAGATTTTTCCAGAGGTGTAAAACAGCTTTAGTTTGTGGGCTAACACAGGGATTTTTGTAACCTGGGGGAGCATTGAGACTGGTTTGACCTTGCTGGCTGTTGCCCTCAACCACACAACGTTTTCCTAGAGTCAATAAAACACCTTTTGCCAAACCTGTCTGCAGGTGAGATTGTCCCTGTGGAGTGGGGCACAGTGTGGGCTTTGTCTCCTGGCTGATCCTTTTCACTCCTTTTGTTGCAGTACAGAGGATGGTGAAGCAAATTCTGGGACAGTTTTCCATGGGGCAGATTTCCACTTCGGTGGGACTGCGCTTGGTAAACCAATGATGAACCTTTGGCATCTGAACTCATGGCGGATAAGCTTTAACTAGGGCTTTGTGTTAAAAGTTTGCTCTGTGATTGGGGGTGGGAGAAGGGACTGAAGTTTGGAAGTTCCTTCCTGCATTCTCTTGCTCGGTTGGAAACCTGCCAACGTGGTGTTTAATTTCTCCATCCTCCACCTCCAAAAGTAAAGCAGGCTGCTCTCCTGACTCAAGAGGAAAGGAGGTGGCACCTCTGTGTGTGCCTTATGGTGAGCTCTGCACCATGCAGGCCTCAGAGGGTGGACATCTCCTGGGTCCCGTGCACAGTAAAACACAGGAGCTTGTCCTCATAGTTGCTGCATTCCGTGCTGCTGATGGGAGGGGGCAAATTCTGCACAGAAAGCACAAACTGCCAGAAAGGTCACCTGCCCGAGGAGCAGAGCAGCCTGGCTGCCCTGGCACTTCAGCCTGCCTCTGCGCTGTCGGATGGCGGCTGGTGTAGGTATTAGGGGTGTGTGCACTCAGACAGGCAGCCCCTCGACCAGCATGTGCCACCTGGCACACGCGCTCATCTGTTTGCCGTGTTACACAGAGCAACACGTGTTACGGAGCCCCCGTCTAGTCTAAGAACATCCTGCAAGCACATAGCTGACCGTGGCATTGTGCTCTGGTATGTACAGTCTTGACTTACTGTGTTTGGAAACCGACTATTTTTGGAAGAAGAAAAAAAGAAAAGCTGTCTATTAGTCTGCTCTGATTTCAGGGTTACTGCAGTGGCACCTCCTGCCATGGCCGGCCAGCCGTGGCTCACAGTGGCTTCCAGCCCACCTGGTGCTGCTTTGTATTGGCTCACTGAAGGTCTTGATGCATGAGGATTATGTAAAGGTTTTTATTAAAAAAAATATAAATAAATGATCTAGATTATTTTCCTGTCTTTTTGAGAACAATAAATAAAATGTTTATAGTATTCCCATGGTTTCCTTTGCTTTTTAAGCAAGACTTCAGTTTCATAGGCATGTGACCCTTGGCTTGTCATACCTGGGTGGCTTGGGCTGGCTCAGGTGGTGGCACAGCTTGTGTGACGGGTGCAGGGATGGTGTTGGGAAAGCTGAATTCCCCTGGAACTGAATCTGTTGGATGTGAGGAGCAGCAGGGAAGGTGTTTACAGGTGTATTGGCACCGATGGATACGGGAAAAGGTGGCTCCGTGTGGAAGGAGAACAGGGATGCAGCACAAGGGACGTTGAGAAGGTACTGGATGTTGTCTTCGTCTTTATCTTTGTGGGTAAGACTGGCCTCCAGCAGCCACAGATGTCTGGGAGCAGTGGGAAGGGTCAGAGTAAGGAAGACTTGGCTTGGTGCAGAGGGGTGTGGCTGGGGAGCACTTAGAGTGGGCATCCTGCATACCTGGGACCAGGCAGGGTGGCCCCATGAGGGCTGAAGGAGCTGCAAGATTGCTTTGATAGTGTTAGAAGGTTGTGGTGATGGAGAAGGTTCATTCAGAGCTGTGGAAGAAAAAGTCACCCCTGTCTCGAGGAGGGTAGGCCAAGTGTGAAAGAATGGAGCTACGGGGTGGTGAGCCTCACCTGGCGCGGTGACAGAGCATGTCCTGGGAACTGTGGAGATGTGAAGTAGAGGGGATCCTGAAGGAGACGGGTGGGGGAACAGCCTTTCTTGGAAGGGGATTTTCTGGAAAGAGGTGAGGGATGGACCAGATTACATCATCATGGCAAAGGGAGGGAAGTGCTTTTCCCATGCAACACAAGGTTTGTTCAGGCTAAAAACTGGCGTGTGCTGGTAAAAGCGTGAAATAAACCCTGAATAAATATCCTTGATTGGGCACAATCCAGACCTCTGCTTCCCAGGGCTGGGTGTTGCTGGGTGCCTGGCAGTCTCTTCTCTTCCGAATGGGGGGCTGGGCGGGACCCACTCCCCAGTGCCAGCTCTCTGGCATGAAAAGCTGTAAAAGCAGTGGTGATTTATATCTTCTTGCCCATGCAAGGTGACTGTCCTGCTGTGCCAGCATCACCACATGTAAACTTGACACTGGGCTGTGCTGTGCGGAGAGCCAGGTCACTCTGGCTTTGCGTCGTTCCATTAGCATAATTGCATCTCTGCAAACCCAGCTGCTGCCCTGGGCGGAGGAACAGAGTGCCCAGGACTTCGGCCTGGGGATGAATAATTCACCACCTGGAAACAAAACCTCCAGCCTTAAAACTGATCGGTGCACTGCTTGGCATCTGCTGCCAGGGATCAGCATGGGAAAGGTGCCAGGGAGGTGCTGGGGGAACAGGAGGCAGTGGCCTCCCCCCATGGCTGGAGCTAGGGACCTGCTCCGGCACCCCTGGGCAGGGACCTCTCTGCCACTTGCTACTTCGTCTCCTGGGTCATGTCCCTTAACCTCCTGGAATTTTGTTCTCACCAGATGGGAATAATCATCCCCTTCCCTTTCCTTGCTCTTTTACTGGGGAGTGGGATGTCCCTTGCTGTGCATGGTAGTTCCTCAACCCAGGGGCCTGCAGCATCTGCCCTTGGCTCTTCCCAGTGCCCTGGCCTCAGTGGGCTTCAGTGCCCCAGTGTGTCCCGGTCAGCCCCAGGCTTTCCTTCTCCAGCTTGCTCTGGGCCAGGACTGGGGGCAGTGGTGCCCTCTCCCTGCAGCCCCCCGGGCCAGAGGTCCCTCAGGCTGCTGGTTTCTAGTGCACGAAGCTGCCAACCAAGAGTGAAGCTGCTGCCAGCTCTGGGCAGACAGAAGCTCCGGACAACATGGCAAAGAGTGACCTTGTCCATGCCTGCTCCAGCTCACTGCTGCACGGTCCTTGTCACCACGGTCCTTGTCACCACGGTCCTGTCCCTGAGCTGCCTGGCGCAGGCAGAGAAGGGGCTGCCCACTGGTGCAGCCAGGAGGGTCTTGTGGCAGTGACGGTTCAGGGTGCCGGTGGGCAAAGCCTTCCCGGGGCTGGGGCAGCTGACAGGCAGCATGTCACTGCCCGGCACCCAGACCCGTGCCAAAGGGGCTCAGCTGCACCCAAACCCCCGCCCAGACCCCCTGCCACGTCCCAGCTGGGCACCCTCAGGGTCGCTTTCCATTACCCTCTGCCACAGAGCTTGCTGCACTGAGACTGTCGGTCCCAAGGGAGGCTGTGCCCCCCCCCGTCCCAGTCCTGACGTCACCCCAGCACTTACAGGCAGCGCGCCCCCCCCCCCCCCCCCCCCGGCCCGTGTCCCCCGGGACCTGCGCAGGGCGGGAGTGCGGCGGGATGGAGCCTGGAGCTCCGCTGCTAGCCCTCTGCCTTGCTGGCTGCCTCCTGGCCCAGGGTAAGCAGCAGAGGGGGTGGCGGGGGGTGCTGGCACCCCCACACCCGACCCCCAGCCCTGGGCGTGGGAAGAGGGTCTGCCAGCCCCTGCAAGCAGCAGCAGCGCTGCACATCGGGCATCTCTGGGAGGGGGACAGTGTCGGTAGGATGGAGGGCTCCGGCTGGTGGCGAGGAGGGACAGGGGCCCTGGCATGCTCCCCCCCGCCCCGCTCGGTTGCCAGGGGGTCCCCGTGCCTGGGTCCCGGGCATCCCTCGGGGGGGTCCTGCTGCACCCCTGGGGCTTGCGCCACGGCTCCTCCAGCCGCAGTCTGGGTGCCTGCAGGCTGCCGGGGGGCGCAGGGCAGGTTCGCCTACAAGCTGCTCCACGACCTCTTTGCCAACTACTCCAGCGCCCTGCGCCCCGTGGAGGACACAGACCGGGCGCTCAACGTCACCCTCCAGGTCACGCTCTCCCAGATCATCGACATGGTGAGTGGCCAGGTGTGGCACCAGCCCCGGCAGCCCAGCCCAGCCCAGCCCAGCCCAACCGAGGCTGTTGGTTTTTTGGCTCCTGGTTACTGCTTGGCCAAGCTCTGCTCTCCCGCAGCGGGTCCTGCTCGACCCAGAGCCGATGTTCATCCCTTGAAACCAGCCCATACCCCCCAAAACCAGCCCAGCTTCACCCAACAGCTCAGATCACCTGAACACAGCTGACCATGCAACACCAGCATAGACAGACAGACAGAAGACAGACACCCCCCGACACCCACCCCCCCCAGCCACACCCCCACACCCCCATGAGGTCAGACCACTTGAAACCAGCTCACATCCCTCCATACCCCCAAAACCATCACAACCTCCTCAAAGCCAGCTCAATCCCTTGGGACCCTTACAGAGGCGATCGGGTGGGGGTCCAAGATAGGGGGGCCAGGCAACACCGGGGTCTCTCCCCATGCCCACCCTCTTTCCTTGGCAGGACGAGAGGAACCAGGTCCTCACCTCCTACCTGTGGGTCCGCCAGGCCTGGCTGGATGCCCACCTTACCTGGGACAAGGACACCTATGACGGCATCGACAGCATCCGCATCCCCAGCAGCTATGTCTGGCGGCCAGACATCGTCCTTTACAACAAGTGGGTTATGCTCGCCCCCCGCCCCCCCCCTTCCCCCTCCCCCCCCCCCCAAGTGGAGGGGGCTCAGGCTGGGGCTGGGGCAGGCTGCACAGGGTATTGCCTGCCTTGGGGCTGTGTGGCTGCACGTGGGGTGGGAGCAGGGAGGTGGGTGGGTGATGTAGGGATATGGTCATACCAAATGGGTGACTGGGGGGCAGCAGGTGCAGGGGGGTCTGGCAACAGCCAGGTGTGCCTGGCAGCAGCCTGCTGGTTGGGACGTGTCAGCATGGGGGTGGCCAGGGGCACTGAGCCACCTCTTTGCGGGGCAGGGTGGTACGGAGAGGGGACATGGTATTGGGTGGAGGTGTTTGGCCCTGGCCCTCCAGACCCTCACCCCATATGGGGCTCGGGGCTATCCTGGCCCCATGGACGTCCCTCCCCCAGTGCTGATGACCGCTTTGGTGGCTCAATGGAGACCAATGTGGTGCTGCGCTCTGATGGGCACATCATGTGGGACTCACCCGCCATCACCAAGAGCTCCTGCAAGGTGGATGTCTCCTACTTCCCCTTTGATGGGCAGCGGTGCCGCCTCACCTTTGGCTCCTGGACCTACAATGGGAACCAGATCGACCTCCGCAACCGTCTAGACACCGGGGACCTGACAGACTTTGTGGAGAATGTGGAGTGGGAGGTGCTGGGCATGCCAGCCACAAGGAACGTGATCACCTATGGCTGCTGCTCCGAGCCCTACCCCGATGTCACCTACACATTGCTCCTCCGCCGCCGTGCCTCCTTCTACATCTTCAACCTGCTCCTGCCCTGCATCATGGTCTCCTTTCTGGCACCCCTTGGCTTCTACCTGCCTGCCGACTCAGGGGAGAAGGTCTCGCTGGGGGTGACAGTGCTGCTGGCCCTCACTGTCTTTCAGCTGCTGGTGGCAGAGAGCATGCCACCCTCGGAGAGTGTCCCACTCATCGGTGAGCCTCAGCAGCACCCAGGACCCTCCCATGGGACCAGGGTGTCTGCGCTGGGGTGAATGCACAGCACCCAAACTGGAGTGCTGTGGCACAGGGATGGGGTTGCGGGTCTCTAACCCTTCTGCCACAGTGTCACCGCCCATTGTCCACACAGGGAAGTACTACATTGCCACCATGACCATGATCACGGCCTCCACTGCGCTGACCATCTTCATCATGAACATCCACCACTGTGGCCCAGGGGCCCGATCTGTGCCCCCTTGGGCCAGGTGGCTTATCCTCCACCACATGGCCCGGCTCTGCTGCGTCTATGAGGTGGGCGAGAGCTGCAAGAGCTCCCGGCGGGTCCTGGGTGGGCGGGCAGGCAGTGGGGAAGCTGGGGGTCTGGGAAAGAGCCCTGGGGAGGGGGAGGCAGATGCCGAGGCAGGGGGCTGCCCCAGGGACTGCTGCCTGTGCCACCATGATGGCCTGCTGAGGAACGTCAGCTACATCGCTGGCTGCTTCCGACGCCACCGAGCCACCCAGCACCTGACCGGCGAGTGGAAGAAGGTGGCCAAGGTGATGGACCGCTTCTTCATGTGGGTCTTCTTCTTCATGGTCTTCCTCATGAGTGTGCTAGTCTTGTGCAAAGCTGCCTGATGGTCTCACACACCAACTGCCCCCATACACCCCCTGCCCACAATGCCCCCCAAGGACAGAGGTGACCATGGGTGCCCCATGAGGGTGGCTTATCCCAAGCACCCATTGGACCCCCATGGAGCTTCACAGTGGGAGCTCCACCAGCACTGGAGGAGAGAAGCCCAACAGCGGGACCCTAACCCTGGCCAGGGCCACCCTGAGCTGCAGGCTTGAGGGGCCTCAGTCCCGTGGACAGCTGTTCCAGGGCATGCACCCATGTGCCCTCATTGCACCCTGCACCCCAGAAATCCCACAAACTGGAAATAAACCATGAAGCATGAATCCTCTCTTTCCTGCCTGGGTTCTAGGGGGGTCCTAGGACCTCACTGCCCTGGGGAGGGGTGCAACACCGGCACTGGCACCAGCTGGCATGGGCTGGGGGTGTGCATGCCATGTGCAACAAAGAGGTGTGAGACCGCCGTGACACCACTCAAATGAGGGTGCGGGGAAGTCGCTGCCCATCTCCTCTCGGTGCTGGCTGAGGCAAGAATGTCACCTCAGAAGGATGGAGGGATCTGACCCTCGATGCCTTAAATGATAAACATGTAGTGTTCCCTGTGGGAAGGAGTGTGGGGCCTGGCAGGAGCTCTGCCTGGGGAGGGAGGCATTGACTCAGTGTTGAGGCAGAGACAGAACTAGACTGCTGAGGCTGGAGAAAGTTCTGGGCACCATCTGATCGAACCCCACCCTGAGCTGGTGGCCCAGGACCATGTCCAGATGGTTCTGAGCATCTAAAAGGATGGACACTCCACCAACTCCCTGGGCAACATCTGCCAGGGCTTGGGACCCTCACAGAGAAAAGTCTTTCCAAATGGTCAGAGGGAACCTCCTGTGTTCCAGCAAGTGACCATGGCCTTGGGTCCTGCACTGGGTATAAATGGGAAGAGCCTGGCTCCATCCTCTTAGCACCTGCCTGCGGGTCTTAATGTACATGGGTGAGATCCCCCTGAGCTCTCTCTTCTCCAGGCTGAACAGCCCCAGGTCTCTCCGTGGAGGAGCCCCTCCCTTGACCTGCTGCCCGTGCTCCTCCTCATGCAGCCCTGGACACCCTTGACCACCCTTGGCCATGGTCAACTTGGTGCCCA
This sequence comes from Falco peregrinus, assembly GCF_023634155.1. NCBI lineage: Eukaryota > Metazoa > Chordata > Aves > Falconiformes > Falconidae > Falco > Falco peregrinus. The sequence continues at coordinate 120,681,199 of NC_073724.1, forward strand.
CCAGCACCTTCTCTGCCAAGCTGCTTTCCAGCCGGGCGTCCGCAGCCTGTGCTGGTGCCGGGGCTTGTTCCTCCCCAGGGGCAGGACTCGGCACTTGCTGCACTCAGTGAGGTTCCTGCCAGCCCCTTTCTCCAGCCCAGCCTGGTCCTCCGAAGGCAGCGCAACCACTGGGGTGCCAGACACGACCACCCCCCATTTTGTGGGTGCCAGCAGTGCCCAGTGCCAGCCCGTCCCTACTGGGGTTGGGCACTGACGGTGTCGCAGCCCCAGCTGTGGGATGGATGGACGAGCCACAGCACCAGGGAGAGAGAAAACATTTCTTTTTTAACATTTCAGATGGGGGGGGAGCTTCCCAGGCAGTTCCCAGCCCTGCACTCCCCCAGCTGCTCACTGGCAGGGGATCGTGCTCCTCTTCTGGCACCAGTGCTGCCACCACAGGGGCTTGCAGAAGCAGATGCAGCGTGGCCTCTACTGGCGTCTCCACCAGTCCTCTAGGAAGCCACGCAGTCAGGTGTAGCCCTTCCGCAGGCATCATCCTGCCCAGCACAGCTCTAGGGCCACCTGGCCACGTGCCCTGCACCTGGTGCTGGGTTCTGGGGTCTGCCATGGTGCTCCTGCCCCCGGAGGTGATGTCCTGGCCACTGGTGCTGCTTCTGCCTGGCTCCACGGGGCTCCTCTTGTTCACCTCCATCGGGCTCCTCCTGCCTGCTTGCACAGGGCTGCCTCTGCCTGGTCCTGTCTCCTTATGTTTGTCCTTGTCCCCATCCGCAACCTTGTCCATGTCTGTCCCCACCCCTGGCACCTCCACTCCAAGGCCCTTAGGCCACACTCTGGTCCCCAGCAGCCCCAGAAGGACCTGGACCTCCTTCCTCACTTGGGGGATGAAGAGCACCCAGGCGGGGCTCAAATGACCGGCGGCCCTGCCAGCCCTTGCACCCCCTCGCCGCTGGGCCACCTTTGCTTGCAGCGCTGCCTGCAACTGATTGCTCATCGTGTGCGTGGCTTGGACAAAGCTGTTGGTCTTGAGGAAGAGCTCCCTCATGGCCACGTTCATGACTGGGGGGCTGCCAGAAGTTGTCTCCACAGCTATGGGGCTCTGCGCCCTGTCCCTGTCCCCTCTGTCCTTGGGGACCCACTCTTCCTCTGGCTGCGCTGGCAGCTCCAGTGGGGGCTCCAGGCCAAGGGACAGCCCCACCTCACCCGCTGGACCCTCAACATCCCTGGGGGACAGGGAAGATCCTGTGCAAGTCAGTGCTGCTGGCTGCACCGGGCCAGGGCTCGAGGAAGGAGTGGATGGAGCCCAGGGAAGGCATGGAAGCCAGCGTGGCCTGCGGGGACAGGTGCTCCCTGCTCTGTGTCCTGTCCCCACTGCCCCCAGGAACCCACACTTGCTTAGGCCTTGCTGGCAGCTCCAGGGGAGTGTCCAGGCTGACGGCTGCCCTGGCTCTCCTGAGAGCCCCTTGATGGCCTTGCAGGACTCGGGGGGGCCACACAGGTCCCTGCAGCCAGCTCTGCTGTTGCAGCCGGCCAGGGCTCTGGGAAGGAGCAGGGGGAGTTCAGTGAAGAGGAGCTGCTCCGGGACAGGGAGTGCGGCACGGTCTCTGGGGAGCAGTGCTCCACGCTTGACGCTTCCAGGCTTGCCCTGCAGAGGGGGAGAGGGAAGAGACCCCCGCTGCACCCGGCCCCTCCGGCGGGACTCACGGGCAGCACACCCTCCTTGGCCGGCAGGCAGCGCTGCCCAGCGTGGGCAGGGGCAGGGCATGGGCTGAGGGTCTGGGGCAGGACCTGTGGGTGTCCCCTGCGCTTACCCCATCTCCACGGTTGGTGTGGGCTTCTCTGCTGCTCCATGTGCCTGGGGAGAAGCTGCCAAGAGAGGAGATGGTGTGAGTGGCCAGCAGCCCAGAGCCCCAGGCCAGGCCTTCTGCAGGGTGTCACCCGTTTCCAGGTCACTTGGGGCTGGAGCAAATGTGAGAAAGAAATGAAACTCTGGCCTGGAGACAAGAGTTTAAAACCCACCTGGGTGAGGCTGTCTATAAAGGAGCCAGGAGACACCTCGGTTCTGCCCCCATCCAGCCTCATAGGGATCGGGGACTGGCAACAAGCAGCTTCCCCCCCAATGCCTGGGGTTACCCTGAAGCCCCTGCACTTTGTCCCCCAGTTTGGCTGAGCCCACCCCCGCCGGACTGAGGGCCAGATGGGGCTGGGCATGCTCCTGCAGCTGCCTGGACCTGCTTCTGCCTCAGGTCCCTGCTGAGAGCCCTGTGAGCAGTGTTGGCACAGGGCTAGGGGCTCTGTGGGACCCCTGCCCCACTTTATCGAAGGAAGAAACACCCTTTTGTTATATCACTGTATACGAGCTGTTGCAGTTTTACCTCAGCTAGTAATAAGTACCATGCAGTCGACTGCTCCCTCCCCAGTGCCCCGAGAAGAATGGGGAGGAAAATTGGCAAGGAATGTAAAACCTCAGGGCTGAGATAAGAACAATTTATTAATTAAAATAAAATAAAATAGGAGGAAGAAAAGTCAACAATAGTAATAATAAAAACAACAACTCAAAAAGCTACTTGGTACTAAAACTTTGCTGTGTTGAAGTTCACATCTTACTAAAGCAGAGGGTTTTTTTAAACAGATGGATTATTCATAATCAAACACTCTATGATCATATTACAACACCTCCAGTACAAAACATGGTGAGGATTGAAATTGTTTCAGATGGTATCTCTCCCAGAATACTAACCACAGGGGAAACTGAATTGTTTGCACCAACAGATTGTGTGGTGGGACTGCGACCGTGATATCAGTCTAGATGTGAGGATTCCTATAATAACCACAGAGAATGCGGTATGGTTCTGCACCCCAACTTCTCCTCTTCTTTTACATCCTCTGTTGGTATCGGATTCTTGAGTTCTAGTATTTCAGGTATCTTAAACAAATACCCGTGCGTTATCTACAGGAGGCAGCATCAAAACGGTGTTATTGGTGTTGCGAACCAAAGAGCAACCTGAAGTTCAATCTGACAAAGTGCAAGCCATAGCTCTTCAATCAGTGCGGCTGATCACCCCACATCAGGTTATGAAACCTGGAGCGATGCGGTCTGAATCTTGGGCTTCATCAAAAGCCACACGGCCAGCAGGCCCAGGGAGGTGATTGTCCCCCTCTACTCCACTCTGCTGAGATCCCACCTGGAGCGCTGCGCCCAGCTCTAGAGCCCCCCACATCAGAAGGACACGGACCTGTTGGAGCGGGCCCGTCGGAGGCCACGGAGCTGGTCAGAGGGCTGGAGCCCCTCTGCTGTGGGGACAGGCTGGGAGAGCTGGGGCTGTGCAGCCTGGGGAGGAGAAGGCTGCGGGGAGACCTTAGAGCAGCTCCCAGTGCCTGGAGGGGCCGACAGGAAAGCTGGGGAGGGGCTTTGGGCAAGGGCAGGGAGTGGTGGGACAGGGGGGAATGGCTTGAAGCTGAGAGAGGGGAGATTTAGGTTGGACATGAGGAAGAAACCCTTCCCCGTGAGGGCGGCGAGGCGCTGGCCCAGGCTGCCCAGAGCAGCTGTGGGTGCCCCATCCCTGGCAGGGCTCAAGGCCAGGCTGGACGGGGCTGGGAGCAGCCTGGGCTGGGGGGAGGGGGCCCTGCCCGGGGCAGGGGGTGGGACTGGCTGGTCTTGAAGGTCCCTTCCAGCCCAAGCCATCCCCTGATTGTGTGATTCTGTGGTATTAGCTGAAGGAGCTGGAGCAATGGCATGCGTATCACTGGAAGGAGACTGCAGTCCTGTTTTCCTCCCTTATCACAGGATGGCTCGTTGGGCTTTCTACTCTTGTACTACAAGGTGCCCTGGATACATTTCTGTGAGCTCAACATGCAAATAATTGGCTCTGGTTGGCCGCTACTGTAACTAAATAATCTGCTTTTTGTATTGAGGAGTATTAACAGCTGCAGATCTTCTGATGAGTCTTTGTGAGGCCCATGTGACTGCACTGTGAGCCCTGGCAACACCCTGAGAGAGAGAGGGAGGGAGGGAGATCACCAGTCCTGCACCCAGCGTCAGACCTGCCAATGGGGGTATTCAGTGCAGAGAGCACTTCAGAGGCTTGTACCTGCTCCTACTTACTGGCCCCAGTCCCTGGGCTTCCGGAACCGCCTCTCTCCCCAGCTCCAGGAGTGCTGGAGACACCCGTCAGTCAAGGGAAGGGACACCAGGCCCCACCTCCCCGTGACTGCCTGTTGCTGCCTCTGGAACCTTCTCTCGCAGCGTGGCCCTGGCTCACAGCACAGTCAGTTGGGCCACGTCCCTTACAGTGGCCAGCAGCTCAAAGCCCCACATCAGGGCTGCTGTGGGGTGTCACCCGTTTGTGGGGTGCCCAGTGCCGGGGTTGCTCGCTGCTCTGCTCCTCCACCCGGGCTCTCGCCACGCTCCTCCGATGCTTTGACTTCTTCCCTCGGCCCTGCAGGACCCCCAGCAGCTGGGTGAGGAGGTGAGAGCAGCTCCCAGCCCCACGACGTATCCCGGATATCGAGCGCTGAATAAAATCAAGTACATGGTTGGTACCTGAACAGTTAGGTTCAGTTACAGGCATTTTGGTATGCCCTGGTAAGCGCTTTGTAAAGCACCAGCAAGTCGTTTGTTTAAAGAATGAACTTAAAGAAAGAAGAAAGTAGCATCACGTGATGAATGAGCTGGCTGGAAGCTTACCACAAGAAATGAGCTCAGCAAAACTAAGCGCTAAGTAGGGGAAAGGTAATTGCGACCCGGGGAGATGGCGACCACCGACTCAAGAGACGCCCTGGCCCAAAGAGAAGCAGAGGCTGAGCATGCAGACTAGTTAACATAAAAACTGAGAGACTTGGTTAGCAAATAGGAAAACAAGCCAAAAATACTGAGAGAAATATGTAACTTGTCACCAGTGAAGGCTGATGTCTTGGTTTGCCAAACTGTATAAACAGCATAAAGTTTTGACAGCCGGGGAGCTAGGCGTTTGTGGGTTACCACCCAGTGCCCTGCTTTGCACGAACTGGAACACAGGGATGGAAATACCTCGACTCGTGTGTGAATTGGCGCTGCGCACCGGTCACCGAACTCGCTACGGCTCAAAAGCCCAGCAGGTGCCACAGCTCTCCCCAGGCACTGTCCTGCCCAGCCGTGCCCTGGGGCTGCCTGGCCACGTGCCCGGCCCACGGGTGCCCGGTGATGTGGGCTCTGCCAGGCTGCTTGTGCCTGGCCCCACGGGGATGGTGCTGGCCGGGCCCATGGAGCTGCTTCTGTGTGGCCCCGTGGGGCATCTCCTCGTCACCTCCATCGGGCTCCTGCTCCGCAGGAACAGGCCATCCCCATGGGCCAAAAGACAAGCTGGCGGGGAAGAGGACTGGCCTGCCTGTACAGAGAGCTTTGGCTGAAAGTCAGGGAAAACAGAGAGTTTCTGACCTTGGGAAGAAGGGCAGGACACTCGGGAGGACCACAAAGATGCCGTGAAATTATGCAGGCGGGAAATCAGAAGGGCCAAAGCTGTGAGCCAAAGCTCATGGCTTGGACAGGCGTCCTCTACTCTGGGTTAAAAGCTGGCTGGCTGGCTGAGCCCAAAGAGTGGTGGGGAATGGAGTCACATCCCGCTGGCGGTCGGTCACACCGGCTGCTCCCCAGGGCTTCCTGCTGGGGCCGGTTCTGTTTAATATTGATCAACACCTTGGCCGAGGCGATGGAGTGCTCCCTCAGTCAGTTTGCTGATGACACCAAGCTGGGGGAGAGTGTTGATCTGCTTGAAGGTACGAAGGCTCCGCAGAGGGCTCTGGGCAGGCTGGATCGATGGGCCAAGCGAGGCCAATTGTTTGAGGTCCAACACGGCTCAGTGCTGGGTCCTGCACTTTGAGGTTCAGAGCCAAACCGGGTGGGATCACAGGGGCAGTGCAGCAGTTGGAGGCACTGGAGGAGGCAGCCTGCAGATAGGCCCCCAGACTCACTGCTGAGCAGAAGTGGAAGTCCCAAACCTCATCACAGCCATGCAGGACCCCAGGAAAGAGGCCGGGTACAGCGCCCACTCCCACCCCGAGCAGCACCAGTGCTGCTGCTCCCCCAGCACCATTCCCTCCCTGCTCCCCGGCTGCTCCCCAGCTGCTGCGTGGGGGACCCACAGGGGTGTGCGGGGGACAGCAGCCCCCTTGAGCAGGAACGCCTCTCAAGGTTATGCCTCGAGGCTGAGAGATCCCGTACCTGACACCAGGCGCCGAATGGCGGGTAAGCAATGGGTTTTGCATGCACGCACTGTTTAAGATGCGCACAGGAAGCTGATACGAAAATCTGTGCATCCCATCCACGCGTAAAGCATAAGAAATAGTAGAGCGTTGACCGCCGATCCATCTGTGCTTCTTAAATGTTTTAGATACCTACAGATACTGATTAGAATTCAGTCAACTAACGCCTAGACCAGCTCTGGCTGAGTGACCTTGGACTCCTCTTCTGCGACAGCGATGGCGGCTTGTGGAGTGGCTGGAAGAAAACGGGCATATTATGAGCAATCCAGGCCGAATAACTTGGTTGTAATAACAGGCTGCAGCCCTAACAAGCTGCAGGTGTTATGAAGGACTTATGCAAGGCCAAGGGAGATAAAGAAACTGTGTATTCACAGAGAGATAAGAGAATAGGACAGAAAGATGAGAAAAAACGGGATGCTTGCACAAGGGGGGAGCAGCGTGTGGGCACCACACCGGGACCAGTCATAAGGGAGGTGGAAGTGTGTGAACGGGTAGTTTTAACCGATCACTTTTTAAATAACAAAGCCTATGTAGCGTGTGTATCGTTTGCTGAGAGTATAAATTGCTGTAAGCCTTTTAATAAAGTGGCACTAACTTGATCACATTGGTTGCATAGGTTGTGTCTGAGCCTTCTGTGCCAACAAGTGGTGCCTGAACAGGGACCCTCTCGTTCATGCTTCCAGGAGCAAAGAGGTGGCTCAGAGGGGGCATAAGAAGCCAGTGTAGCAGGCGCTGCCCCTGTGCCTGGGAAGACACATGAGCACAACCGTTGGAATCTCGCCCTGATCAGGTGAGCGGTCAGGGAGGAGATGGGGGCCATGCTGAGCAAAGAGGAAGCAGCAGTGTGAAGCTCCTCCAACATATCCTCTCTAAGAGAGGGTTATCTTATGATGAGGGAAGCCTGAAGAGGTTGCTGTCATGGGCTCGGCAGTGAGGACTGATCCCCTCAGTGAGTGCAGCCTTTGAACTAGACACTTGGGAAAAGATTGGCGCAGCACTGTGGGAGGACATTAGTTCAGGCTCTAAAGACAGTGGGAAGCTCTCCACAGTGTGGAGGCTGATCCTAGAGACTCTGAAAGAGACGAAAGCAGAACGACAAACTACCACATCTGTTTTTGCTGCCCTGTCAGCAGAAGTTGAAGGTGCTAGAGCAAAAGACTCTGCTACTGCTATGACATTCTTGGGATCCTTGTTCCCAAAAGCCAAAAGAAGGGACAGGGATACATCACGTGTAGCAGTAGTGCGGCTAAAGGGCCAAGAGCCAAAGGAAACGAATCTTCAACCACTTGAATCTCCCGGTCCAAGTTCAAGAGAGCAATCCCTGGAATGTACGTATAACGTCTCGACAGAGGACAGCTTCTATCCACCCCTGCCTCCATCCACGCCTCCGTCACTCCAATCGGCATCTGCAGAACGTCGCTGTGGTTTGGAGAATGTGCAGCTGCAAGATCTCATGAAAAATTGGAGCAACTTGAGATGTGGGTGCGAGAATCGGCGCAGCCTGCTCCTACAGCACCGCCACTATCTCCTTTTTCTACTAATCCTTTTTTACAGGGTGGAGGTGGGGAGGGCAGCTCTGAGGAGACATTAACGGCAGGACCGTTACCACCACTGGTTCCAATGGGAGGCGTGGGGGGTAATTGTAATCCAACACATCGATGGCGGGCAGTCATTTGGGATGCAATTATAGAGGGGCAATTTGGGCAATTTGGGCCGATGGCATTTCCTGTGATAGTAACACCACAGGGTAACGAGTGGGAACCCTTAGATTGGAAGGTAATTAAAGAAGCGAAATTAGCAGTAACACAATATGGGTTAAAATCTCCATATACTAACTCAATAATTCAGCATATTTTCACGGCAGATTTATTAACTCGGTATGATGTGCGTATGGTTGCACAAGCTTTGGTAACGGCTTCTCAGCAGATACAGTTTTTTCAACGCTGGCAAGCAGCCTGTGACACTGCCGCGGCCACGCCTCGTCAGCAAGGGGATCCACTGTTTGGAGTGAATGCCCAAACGCCGATAGGCGCCGGCCCCTTTGCTAACCCTGAAGTGGCAAGTGGGATTCTGACCCGAGGTGTTACGATTAATGCAGGAACTAGCTCTGAAAATGATTTTTGCCCTCCATGATGACAAAATAGCGCCAGCATTTACGGGGATAAACCAGGGACCTACAGAATCTTATCCAAAATTTATAGACAGACTGCATGCTGCTCTCATGAGTAATCCTGATCTGAATGAGGATATGAAAGTAAAGTTTCTTGATATGCTTACTTATGATAATGCTAAGAAAGCTTTAAGCCTCCTGCCGTGTGGGTCATCAGCTGCCCAGCTGTTGGAGGTGACAGAAAGAATGATTGATCAGGAAAAAACTGCCTTTATGGCTGCCACGGTAGGAGCTGCAGTGAAGCCACTTGTGCAAGGAAAAAATAATAACAGGAAGCAAGATAGAAGACGTTTTAATTGTGGCAGGATGGGACATATTAAATCACAATGTCATGTTCCAGGCACACAGCAAAAGAAATGGTGTGTGCAGTGTCGGAAAGATAATCATAACACCAGTGATTGTCGGAAAAAGGGAAACGAGACACAGAGCGCGTCTCGCCCTCGCGCTACGACACAAGTCCAGGGTGCTTGGACCGCTGCTCCGCCGCCACCTCCAGAAGCGCCGGAGTGGACCTGGCAACAGCAGTAGCTATTACTTTTACCGACACCACAGTTCAATTGATTGATTCAAATCTTGTGGGACCTTTGGGACATGGTTTAAGCGCCTTATTAATCAGATGTTCTTCAGTATCTAGGAAAGGTATTTTTGTAGTCCTAGGTCTTATTGATGCTGAGTTTGAGGGACGGATTAAAATAATGGTTTACAAACTAACTCCCCCTGTAACTATTAAGGAGGGATCAAAAATTGCTCAATTAATTCGTTTTGAAGCAAAAGTGCCTAATGCAGAACAAAAGAAAAGGGATGTAGAAGGTTTTGGATCCACCGGTCAGCCCGATGTTTTGCTAGCCATGGACTTCAGTCGGGGAAAACTAGAGGAACAAACGGAACTGAGACACCCAAGTGGACAAGTGTGCAAATTGCAGACGATTATAGACACCGGAGCTGATGTAACGATTGTACCTTTTTTTAAGTGGCCTAGGCAGTGGCCTCTAATACCAGCGGCTACCAGCATTGTAGGGGTTGGTGGGACTCACGCTACCTTTATCAGTAGAGACGTAATTGCATTTGTTTTCTGATGGTAGGGTAGTAACTACATGTCCCTATGCAATACATCTGCCGGTGGCACTAATTGGAAGAGATCTGCTCAGTCAGGTGGGAGCTCGGCTCCTTATTTTGCCTTTTTAGGAGTGGCCGCTGTTGAGCAGCCGATTCTAAAAATCAGCTGGAAAACTGATGGTCCAATTTGGATTGATCAGTGGCTGCTAAAGCAAGACCGGCTGCAGATTGTTAATAATTTGGTGCAGGAACAATTAGATGCTGGACACATGGTGCCTTCAACTAGTCCATGGAACACCTCAGTTTTACAATCCCAAAGAAATCTAGGAAAAGGCGTCTGTTACATGACTCACGAGCAATCAATGCTGTTATGTGTGATATGGGCGCCTTACAACCCGGGCTACCCTCTCCAGTTATGTTACCAGAGGACTGGGATTTGGTGATTATCAATTTGAAAGACTGTTTCTTTACAATTCCTTTACATCCACAGGACACTGAAAGGTTTGCTTTTACAGTGCCATCGATAAATAAAGCAGAGCCAGTGAAAAGATATCACTGGGTGGTGCTGCTGCAGGGAATGAAAAACTCACCTATGATGTGTCAATTGTTTGTTGTCTGGGCTTTAGAACCTATTCGTAAGCAGTATCCTCATTTACTTATTTATCATTACATGGATGATATTTTGGTTGTAGGAAAACAACTGGATTCTGAGACGATTTTATGTCAGCTCACGCATAGTCTTGGAAAAAGGGGGTTGAAGATAGCCCCAGAGAAAATTCAAAAGAAAGGGCCGTGGTTGTACCTGGGTTGGATCATTACAAATGGAATGATTCGACCTCAGAAACTGAAAATTAACACAGCAATAGAAACATTGTCTGATGTGCAAAAATTAATGGGAGATATCCAGTGGGTTCGTAATATCTGCGGAATTACGAACGATGATCTGAAACCATTGATGCCGCTCCTGGGAACATCTGCACAGGCTCAGGAGCGCCGTCAATTGAATGAGGATCAGCAACAGGCGTTGCAGGTGATCACCAATAAGATAGTAACAACTTACGCTCACAGACGACTAGATGACCAAGCTCTTTCGTTTATGATAATTAACTCAGGAGGTGAGCGAGAACACCCATTAGGGGTTATTATCCAGATGGGAGAAGGGAGACTGCATTTATGAATTTTGGAATGGGTTTTTCTCCCTTTCCAGCCCAGAAAGACAGTGGTTACATGCCCAGAATTGTTTTCACAGCTTATGATCAAAGGCAGGCAGCGAATTGTAGATATCTCAGACCTTGAACCGACAGTTATATATGTACCTGTGTCTCAACTGTATTTGAACTGACTGTTGTCTGCTTCAACCGAATTTCAATTAGCAGCTGCTGATTTTTTGGGAACTCTTACAAACAGTTACCCTTCGGACAAACTTTTGCCATTGATATCTCATCAGCGCATTGAACATTTGCCTTTGCGATCGGAGGTTCCTGTAAAAGGGATAAATGTTTTTCACTGATGCTGGACGAAAATCTCAGAGAGCTGCAGTCACCTGGAAAGTAGGAGAAACTTGGGAACATAAACTACTCCCTGGGGTGACTGGAGACTCTTTAGAGACTTTAGAACTCCGAGCTGTTATTTGGGCATTTCGACACTGGTTTCAAGAACCTGTTAATGTAGTATCAGACTCATTATATGTTGTGGGTACGGTACAGTGTTTGGAACATAGTATGGTGAAACCTGTGTGAAATCCTGTATTGTATACTCTGTTGTTACAATTGTTAATGCTTTTGAACCAACGTCGGGATGAATATTTTATTGTGCATATTCGCAGTCATCAGAAATACGGAGGTCTCGCGTTAGGTAACACTCGGGCTGATCAGCTTATCACTCCAGCCTGGACAGGTCCTGTTGTTAAAACCTTTGAACAAGCTAGATTATTACATGAATATTTTCACCAATCAGCAGAAGTGTTGGCCAGGCAATTTCACATTCCTGTGGCTGATGCTAGAGAAATTGTACAGTCCTGCCCTGATTGTCAGAAGGCAGGACTTGGCCTTGATTTGGGGGTGAACCCTTGGGGACTTTGACCTCTACAGCTTTGGCAGATGGATGTAACTCATATCCCAGAATCTGGTGGGCTTAAATATGTGCATGTTTCAATTGATACTTTTTCCCTAGCACTCTGGGCAACGGTGCAAGCTGCTGAAACAGCATGGCATGTAATTAAACATATGCATGCTGCCATTATGGCACTTGGAGTGTCTGCACAAATAAAAAACTGATAATGGCCTGGCCTACACTTCTCGGAACTTTACTCATTTTTGTCAGCTTTGGGGTATACGTCATGTCACAGGCATACCGCACTCCCCCCCGGGACAGGCCATTGTGGAACGAGCGCATCAAACACTGAAAGCGCTTTTGCAAAAACAAAAAGGGGGAGAGGTAATGGGTCCAGCAGAGCGTCTTGCAAAAGCGATATACGTATTGAACTATTTACGGTTTACAGGTGATAGAAAGGAACCGCCAGTAATAATGCATAGTTTGGGTTTGAGATCTGGGGTAAACCAGTGTGGAAATAGTGTTTTTGTTCAATACACAGATGTCGCTATAGGAGAATGGAAGGGACCTGCGGAACTAAAAATGATGGGGCGAGGATATGCTTGTGTTGTTACAGATACCAGTGTTAGATAGATTCCGAGTAGCTGGGTGCGGCCCTGGAAAGGAGATCTTAAGAATAATGAAATAGAGGATCAGGTTGAAGTAGAGGATCAGGTTGAAGTAGAGGATCAGGTTTAATTTTTTATGTTTTACAGGGCATGGGTCAATATCGACGGTAGCCTTACATCCTGAGGCACTTCGATGACACCAGCATCGACTGAACTTGGTCTTGACCCCATGTGAGCACAGCTGCTCAGCTCAGAACAGATCAAGAAAAACGACACAGCTTGTAGAGAGCGTGGTCTGAACTGTCAACCTTGGGTTTTAATACATTGCACGTGGTGTGACAAGAAAACTTGGAGAGTCGCACGTGCATGTGATCGGGATAGTGTGTTTAAATGTCACTCATGTAATGATCGGGTTGTGTTTTGTTCTGAAGTGAGCGGGTTGTCTGACCTTGTAGGTTTGTTAGCATATTGGCAATCTGCTGCTAATATAGAAAGACAAGTGTGAATACTTAGAGAATAACAGTAGTTTTCTTGAGGTTTTAAGCTTAATTAAGGACCTTGGGTGAAGGGTTTTTAGCAGAAATTAGTTTCAGGCCTCTAAGACGCTTAGCTTTGCAGTGTATTAATCAGAATAATAAGATAGTTGACAGGATTTGTAGAATTAGACTAAACATTCCTCGAAGCTTGCAGGTGCATTGGAGCAGTTGGAAAAAGGAGGTAAAATGATGGCAACACCTCAAACGCGGAGCATAGTTACGTTGATTTGTTTTCTACCAGGTAGTGAGGGGATTTTTGACATTTTACCTAGAACAAATATTTGAGTAACATGGGCAAATACAGCTGGGGTAACAGGTTTTTGCCTGAGCTTGCAACAGCATGTTACTGAAGGACATGATCCTTTTTCTGGCTGGCTCAGTAGCCTCAGGCTAAGGGGATGGTTGCAGATTGCAGTTAAAGGAGCATTGGTAGTGTTAATAGTGTTCTTGATTTTGATATTGTTACTACCTTGTTTGTTTCAATGTTTGCAATGCATAATGAATGGGTCAATTAAACGGATGTCCAAGAATGGGGTCTGGATTGCTCAAAAACAAAAAGGGGGAATTGTGGAGTGGCTGGAAGAAAACGGGCATATTATGAGCAATCCAGACCGAATAACCTGGTTGTAATAACAGGCTGCAGCCCTAACAAGCTGCAGGTGTTATGAAGGACTTATGCAAGGCCAAGGGAGATAAAGAAACTGTGTATTCACAGAGAGGTAAGAGAATAGGACAGAAAGATGAGGAAAAACGGGATGCTTGCACAAGGGGGGAGCAGCATGTGGGCACCACACCGGGACCAATCATAGGGGAAGTGGAAGCGTGTGAACGAGTAGTTTTAACCGATCATTTTTAAATAACAAAGCATGCACAGCCTGTGTATATTTAGCTGGGGGTATAAATTGGTGTGGATCTATTAATAGCACCTGTACAGTATATATTGCTGTGTATCCCTTGAATAAAGTGGCACTAACTTGATCACATTGGTTGTATAGGTTGTGTCCGAGCCTTCTGCACCAACGCTCCTAAGCTCCAGTCTCATCTCTTCTGCTCTCCTCCACTCCAATCCCGTCTCCTCCACTCTCTTTGCTCTCCTCTGCTCTCCTCCACTCGCCTCATCTCCTCCGCTCTCCTCCACTCCAATCTCATCTCTTCCGCTCTCCTCCACTCTCCTCCACTCTCCACCGCCCTCATCTGCTCTCCTCCGCTCTCCTCCACTACAATCTCATCTCCTCCATTCAAATCTCATCTCCTCTGCTCTCCACCGCTCCAAACTCATTTCCTCCACGCAAATCTCATCTCCTCCCATCCAAACTCATCTCCTCCACCCTCCTCCACTTCAATCTCATCTCCTCCACTCAAATCTTATCTCCTCTGCTCTCCACCACTCCAATCTCATCTCCTCCATGCAAATCTCATCTCCTCCGCTCTCCACCGCTCCAATCTCATCTCCTCCGCTCAAATCTCATCTCCTCCGCTCAAATCTCCTCCACTCAAATCTCATCTGGTCCGCTCTCCTCTGCTCCAAACTCATCTCATCCACTCAAATCTCATCTCCTCCACTCTCCTCTGCTCAAAACTCATCTCCTCCATGAAAATCTCATCTCCTTCACTCTCCTCCACTCCAAACTCATCTCCGAGCAAATATTATCTCTTCCACTCTTCTATAGCTGCAAACTCATCTCCTCCACGCAAATCTCATCTCTTCCACTCCAAACTCATCTCCTGTGTGCCAATCTCATCTCCTCCACTCTCCTACGCTCCAAACTCATCTCCTGTGTGCCAATCTCATCTCTTCCAATGCAAACTCATTTCCTCCACTCTCCTTAGCTCCAATCCCATCTCCTCCACTCTCCTCTGATCTCCTCTGTTCTCCTCCACTCCAGTCTCAGCTCCTCTGCTCTTGTCCGCTCCAATCTCTTCTCTTCCACTCTCCTCCACTCTCCTCCGCTCTCCACTGCCCTCATCTGCTGTCCTCTGCTCTTCTCCACTCCAATCTCATCTCCTCTGTGCAAATCTCATCTCCTCCGCTCTCCACCGCTCCAAACTCATCTCCTCCACGCAAATCTCATCTCCTATGATCCAAACTCATTTCCTCCGCGTAAATCTCATCTCCTCCGCTCTCCTCTGCTCCAATCTCATCTCCTCCACTCAAATCTCATCTCTGCTCTCCACTGCTCCAATCTCATCTCCTCCACTCCAATCTCATCTCCTCCACTCAAATCTCTTCTGGTCTGCTCTCCTCTGGTCCAAAATCATCTCCTCCATGAAAATCTCATCTCTACGCTCTCCTCCACTCTAAACTCATCTCCTCTGCGCAAATCTCATCTCTGCTCTCCTCCACTCCAAACTCATCTCCTCCACTCAAATCTCATCTCCTCCACTCTCCTCTGCTCAAAACTCATCTCCTCCATGAAAATCTCATCTCCTTCACTCTCCTCCACTCCAAACTCATCTCCGAGCAAATATTATCTCTTCCACTCTCCTATAGCTGCAAACTCATCTCCTCCATGCAAATCTCATCTCTTCCACTCCAAACTCATCTCCTGTGTGCCAATCTCATCTCTTCCAATGCAAACTCATTTCCTCCACTCTCCTTAGCTCCAATCTCATCTCCTCTGCTCTCCTCTGCTACAATCTCATTTGTTTTGCTCAAATCTAATTTCCTCCACTCTCCTCCTCTCCAATCTCATCTCCTCCACTAAATCTCATCTCCTCCACTCTCCTCTGCTCCAAACTCATCTCCTCCACGCAAATCTCACCTCCTCCGCTCTCCTTCACTCCAAACTCATCTTCTCTGCACAAATATTATCTCCTCTGCTCTCCTTAGCTCCATTCTCATCTCCTCCAAGCAAATCTCATCTCTTCCATTCCAAACTCATCTCCTCTATGCAAATCTCACCTCCTCCGCTCTCCTCCACTCCAATCTCATCTCCTCCACTCAAATCTCATCTCCTTTGCTCTTCTCCTCCGCAAACTCATCTCCTCCACACGTCTTGTCTCCTCCACTCTCCTCTGCTCCAAACTCAGCTCCTCTGCACAAATCTCATCTCCTCCACTCAAATCTCATCTCTGTCGCTCTTCTCTGCTCCAAACTCATCTCCTCCAAGCAAATCTCATCTCCTCCACTCTCCTCCGTTGAAATCTCAACTCCTGTGCTCCAGTCTCATCTCCCCATGCAAATCTCATCTCCTCCATGCAAATCTCATCTCCTCCGCTCTCCTTCACTCCAAACTCATCTCCTCCACGCAAATCTCATCTCCTCCACTCTAATCTCAACTCCTCCGGTCTCCTCCGCTCCAAACTCATCTCCTCCGTGCAAATCTCATCTCTTCCACTCCAAACGTATCTCCTCCATGCAAATCTTATCTTCTCTGCTCCAGTCTTAACTCCTCTGCTCTCTATAGGGGAATTTTTAAAGGACTGAGGACATATGTTACCATTGTCTGGGTTGGACAACCCAGGCCTGTTGGTTGAAGCTGCAGAGCAACTTTAAATTGTCCTTGGAACAAGCAATGTGAGAAAGAAAACAGGCTATGCACGAACAAAAAGCCAGGTGCAGAGCAAGTCCTGGGAACTGCGAAATCAGCACACTCTCATCAGCACACTCCGATCAGGCGCCTTCAGCATGCTCACTAATCAGTGACACAAACACCTGCATGGCCAGAGACTTTTATCCAATCACCTGTGTGTAAAGTCGTGTGAGCAGTTGGTTTAAGTTATAAATATGACCTGTTTGTTTAATAAGGTGAGCACGGCATGTAGCCATATTGGTGTGATTGTCGTGACTTGGCCAACTCTCCACGGGGGACCCTCATCGAGACTAAACCCTAAGACTTAACCCTAAGACTTAACCTTAAGACTTAACATTAAGACTTAACCCTAAGACTGAACCCAAAGGCCTAACCCAAAGACCTAACCCTTAACACTTAACCCTGAGACTTAACCTTAAGACTTAACCCTAAGACTTAAACCTAAGACTTATCCCTAAGACTTAGCCTTAAGACTTAACCATAAGACCTAACCCTAAGACTTAATCCTAAGACTTAGCGTTAAGACTTAACCCTAAGAGTTATACCTACTCTGACACAGTATATGATATGGTTATCTGATTTTTATGAGCTATGTGTAGTAGCCTTGATTGGAAACCTTAATCGGAGAATTGCTGTTAACTAGGAGCAGTTGGCTGGAGAAAATAATTGTGCCAATTCTGTGACTCAGGCAAGGTATCCCAGGGACAACTGTTTCAACTGAAGGAGATGGCTATTACAGCAGTCAGGATACCGGAGTCTTGCCTCAGTCTTGCAGGGTCCTAGAGAGTCACTAACTTTAATACTAACTTTATTGATCAGCTTCAGAATACTTTGCAACAACAAGTCGAGCATGAGGAAGCTCAAGGGTTGCTTTTAAAACCACTAGCTATGATAATGCCAATGAAAATTGTAAACGGGCAACTTTCACAATCGCAACCCCAACATGTGTCAAATGAGTATAACACAGAACACACAGCAGACTGTAACTCTCGGGCTGAGTTCTCGAATATAACATAACACATTTTTTTTGTTTGCTTCTCTAATCTCTTCTGTAAGAATAGTACACATTCTTAACTTGCTTAATAAATTAGGCTGCTAGCTTACTAAAGAAAATAATACTACAAATACTATTTCTTGTTTTCTGGCTTATTAACAGATGTTGATTATGTCAGTCATCTGTTGCTACAGAACCGAGTTGCTATCAATTTTTATTATTAACACAGGGATACAAGTGTGAAGACTTTGATAGGATGTGTTATGTGAATCTGAGTGACCACTCTGAGTTAATTCACAAAAGCATACAAAACTTAAACCCAAAAATCTGCAGCAGAGCCAGGGGCAGGATGCCTTTAGTCTCTTTCTCACAGATGGGAAACTTTGGGCCATGACTCAAAAGTATTACAGGATTTATTATAATTATTTTAACCACCTTATTGATGTTTGCCTTATGTCTCCCATGCCTTATTTCCTGTATTCAGCGTTTAGTTGATTGTAACATAAATCAGGTCATGGTCACCCAGCTACACACAACCTTTGCCTCATCACAGTTAACAAGCAAAAAAGAGGAAGACAGAGAATTATTTGACCTAACAAGAGATGAGAGAACAGCTAGGTGTTGTGAAGGAGAGTAAGAAAGATGAACATGGTTATCTAGTGATAAATAGGTGTCTGTATGCTTATAGTGATACATAACTATGTAACTACGTGAATGAATTCTGCCCTGAGCCTGGTGATACATGCAGCTGTGGTTTGTGTCCAGGCTCAGAGATGTAAATATGGGCTTCTATGTTACGGTGAAGTGTCTCTGGTTGCATGTAGTCAAAAAAAAAAGAGGAAAATTAAGGGAATGACCCAAGAGGTACGTTCAGCGAAATCATGTTATGTTTTGAACTTTTTGAAAATGTCTGTCAACAATGCAATGCCTCACATTGTGCAACACTTTGTGTCAATTGGTGACAAACAGCAAAAGCACATAGGCATCTTACTACGTATGAAAGACCCTCATACCAGGCATTAGTCCAGACCGATGAATTGTTAACTTGGGGGAGAGGTTATGCTTGTGTTTCTACAGATGAAGGTCCGCGATGGATACCTGCTCGCTGTGTGCGGCCTGAGCTTAACGTGCTGGACCGTGGGACCGCTGCTGCCACCGGTCAACCCAACAACTGATGTGTGGTCTCCTTACTGAACCAGTTCTTGTTTGGTGTGCACTTCCTTGAAACTGACCTGCAGACATTGTTGCAAAAAAGTGAATGTATGTGAGGAATGAAGAATCTTACTGAAAGCCTTGATATTTGAGATAATTGATTGCCTCTGTATAATGTTAATCCAAAATAAGTTGATATTGTTTACACTTTGAATTCAATAGCTGTTTTTATGTAGATGCTAGTGTAATAGAAGGCTATGATAGGAACATATAACAGCGGTTCTTCTCTTATCCAGAGCAACAGCAGGGAAAACATTAAAGAGTTAAATCTTTTTTTTTAGTTAAAATTTAGATTAATTAATTAATCTAAATTAGTTAAATCTTGTTTGTTAGGCAGTTAAGAATGTGAGTCAAATTTACCACTATTACATACAAAACAGAACAACTATTAGCCTTTTGTTGTTGGCTCAAGGACATGGCTGTGAGGATATTGATGGCATGTGCTGCATGAATCTCTCCGACCATTCAGAATCGGTTCATGCCAGTATTCAACAGCTTAAAGCTGGAGTCTTTAAACTTTCACAAGACGATAGCTGGGATTGGTTGGATAAACTTTTTGGAGGATGGGGGTTGTCGCGATGGTTAAGGAGTTTAGTGAAGACAATTGTTTATGCCTTGGCCGTTTTTGTCTTCTTGTTACTCTTTTTGCCCTGTTTGTTGCAGTGCCTACAAAAGTGGGTAGCACGCTCTATGAAGAAATTTTTTTGTGCAACAGGAAGGGGGAGATGTGGGACAAGGCCTGAGGAGCAAGTCTCCAAATACTGTCCAACTGATAAGCAGGGATGTGCTGGAACTTGTAAGCCACAAACCCTGGGAGGACAAGGAGGGTAATAGATAACTACCGACAGAATGTTGACTGAGGAGTCATACCGAGATAAGATGTTGAAATGAGGAACAGATGGTGCCAAAGGAGAAGTAACAAGTTGCACAACGAAGGCTTAAATGCTATTGTGGAAACTCACTTAAACTGTCCTTGTTTGTTGTTACCCAATCACGGATTGCCTAGTATGCAATGCTTAGCTTAAAGAACCAATCTGTTTAAAATACACAGCTACTGAAAACATATATAAACTCAAGATTGTGTACAATAAATCGACATCTTGCTTGCATCAAGCTGTGTCCCGTCTCTCAGTTGCAGCACCCCACATGACGTGAAGTCAATCAGGACTGACGGGACCCGCAGCGCCGTGCGGTGGAAGCTTTTGCATTTTTCTTTACTTTATTTTTCCTCTCTCTCTCTCCATTTCCTGCCTTTAAACAAGCAGTTATTTTTCTACCATTAAACCTCGTTTTTTTACTGCATATGACCTTGTTTGTGTATGAATCTCACTCTGAAAATAATGAAGAATCTCCCCAGACCAGACCATTCCAGGCCTGGACACCTCCCCATCCCTCTGGGTGAGGGGGAGTGAGCAAGCGGCTGCGTGGTACCTGGTTGCCGGCCGGGGTTAAACCTCGACACACCCCCAAGTTCATGTACCAAGCAGGACGCCCCGTGATATGGAACCTCCCTTTGGCTAGTTTGGGCCAGCTGTCCTGGCTGTGTCCCCTCCCAACGTTTTCTGCCCCTCCAGCCCTCTGGCTGGCAAGGCTTGAGAAACTGAAAAGTCCTTGACTTAGTATAAACATCACCCAGCAACAACTAAAAACATCAGTGCGCTATCAACATCGTTCTCGCGCCAGAGCCACAACACAGCACTGATCCAGCTGAAACCAGGACACCCTCACAGTGAAAAAGTGTTTCCTGAGGTTCAGAGGGAAACTCCTGTGGTTCAGCTGGCACCCGTTGCCTCATACCCTGTGAATTAAAGAGGATGCAACAGTCTGTAGCGAACCACACAGGTCCGTGTGTTTTCTTCCAGCGCCCAACTGAAGGGCAAGCACAGGGCAGCGCCAGGCAAACACGTTGGTTCCTTTCAGGGACAGACAGACGACTGTCTTGCACTTCACACAACACTGCCCGCCACTCCTGGGTGGACGGCTGGGCAGCGCGACACGTCCTCAGTGCCAAAGTTGTGAAAGGTCCCCTTCCAGGAAACTCCCCAAACTTCTTTCTTCCAGAATAGCCTTCAAACCCGCAAATCTCGGCAAGTACCACCCAAACTCTTTAACAGAGAGCAGAGCGTAGGACCTGCTGCTTTTAACTCTCTTCTAACCCCTGCTGAGCTGCTGTTCTTCACATCCTACAGCTACTTTATTTGCTTCCCCAGCGCTACCGACTCTTGTTTTCTGCTTCATTTTTATTCTTTATTTAATTGTGTCTTCTCATTTGACCGCTGGAAAAGCGGGATCACATGGATGCAGCACCAACTCCAGGCACCAGCCTTGGTGATGTCACAGACACATCACAGTGGGGACTGCTCGTGGCTGGCCACCTCACCGAGGGGTCGGTGACACGGCTGCCCCACCTCAGGGCTGTGCTGGCTCAGACCGCCAGACAAGGCAGGTGAGCAACAGCTGCGAGGAGCAGGCACCGAGGGGAGGGCAAGGGGGCTGGGGCTGACCACAGGGGTGGAGCGTGACTTCTCTTTTGTTGTTTCTCCTGGGAATTGCAGCCAGACTCTTGGAAAAGGACGCAGCAAGAGCACGGCTCCTGTCCTTTCTCAGCTCATCACTTGGCGCGAGAGTTCTCGGCGTTCTACAGGACAGGTAAGACAGGCCTGGCTTCTAGCCCATCCTGGTTTTTGTGGGAGCCTCCCGACACCATAGGCAAAGGTAACTTCACAACCCGCTCCCCTGGGTAGCCCAGGGCTGGGCACCAGCCCCGGGGATGTCCCGTCCCGTCCATGCCACAGCAGGCAGAACAGCAGCAGTGGCCCATGTCATGGTGGCTAAGGGACAGCCTTGGTCCAGGGCATGTGTCGCCTGGCTCTCTGGGGTCCATATGATAGACAGCCTTGGCGCAAGGCCGGCCCTGTTCCAGGCAGGGCAGCTAGGGCTGCTCATGGTGATAGAGAGTGGCTGCTGACGTCCTTGCTTCTCCTGTCCTTGACAGCCACACCCTGGATGAGAGTGTTACCGAAATCTCGGAATGAAGAACTTATCGACACCAATGTGATGTAGATAAGCAGACACTTCTTTATTGATGGCCGGGTGCGTGAGCGAGTCCTCTCACGATCAACGCACGCCAGGTCTCAAAATCAGACACCATATATAGAACTTATTCATACATATTCATTAAATATTCATGCATAACCATGATATTTCCCATAAATCATTAACATATTCTCCTCCTATATCCGATTCTGCGCAGCAGAGCTTAGAAAGGTCTAGAAATGGGTCTGGGGTACGATTTGGGTAGGTGGTATATGAGTCGGTGGTCGCGATCTCCCCCTGCCGGAATCACCTTTTACTAAAGTTCACGGTTTCTTGGCAGGCATCTACAAGCTGTTCCAGTCGACTCTCCCCGGTTTCCATTAATCTCATATTCTGACATTTCAATACACCTCTGCATACAGAAGACTGGTCAAACACAAAGAAACCTTTCAACGCTAAAGTTATCACCTGAGTTTTAACACTGGTTCTAGCCCCTTCTTCTAGCCTTGGTACAAGACGTACAGAAGATCTCATAGCAGCTTTTACTGTACAACTATAAGTTTCATTAAAAACATTTCTTATCCTTCTATTTTTCAATTTTATAAAATGATTTTATAAAATCAATTAATCAATCAAATAAATTAATCAATCTTAACTTATTAACAAATCGATAACATTTCCCCCCTTTGAAAGTGCTGAAAATCATTCTTTCAGTACTTTCACATTATTTACGTATCATTTGTTTCAACATATCTCGGTGATGGATCATGTCTTGATAAAATAGTTGGTACTTCTCTCATAATCATACCAGTGACTGCAATTCTATTGGTAAACTGTTTCTTCAAACATGCATATACTAGCATGCTCATCAAAAACACAACTAGTAACAGAAACAAAGTCTTAATTATAGATTGTATCCAAGAGCTCAAATTCCATCCCAGTTTGTTAAAAATTTTCCCAAGCCAATCTTCTGACATATCCTGTTGAATTGTTTCAGTTTCTTTTTCAATTTTTCCTAATAGGTCTAGATCATGTTCCACACCCTGAGTGACATTTGGAATGTGGATACAACAGTGGTCCAGTTTATCCTTGAGATATCCACACACTCCGTGTTCTTTAAGTAGGAGCATATCTAGTGCCATTCTATTTGTAAAGTCATTCTGGAGGTCGCCTGTAATTATATATTCAATTCCTTAAACCCCTTTTTGTTAACATTTGCTAATTTTTCCACTTGACCAGTTAACTGATAGAGCCATGCTCTGTTTCTATATGAAGCTATAGGATTTAAAAGTGATTCAAGTGCCCCACCAGTTTTCACTCCTGTAAATGGTTCATTCCAAATATCATCATTTATCTCAGATCTCTTTATCCGTTTCAATTCTAAATTCTCTAAGGATACTTTAAACGGTGATTTCTTCCAAATTGGACACAATGTTGGCATGCCTGAAGTGATTTGTTTCACCTTACCATCTAATGGTAAGTGAGTTGTCCAGGTTCCAGCACTTAATGCCCAAACTAAATGTCCTGGACTTCAAATAGTAGTTTTACTACAACTAAACAAAGTTCCTTTTCTAACTGTAAAAGTGCTGGTTAAATTGAGAGTGTTCTTAAGACCTCGACAAAAACAACCATATTTCAAAACAGTGGCCTACGGAGGAATTCTTTGGATTACTAAGTCTGCGTTACTGCAATCATACACTTTTTCACATTTCCACCATGGCACTACTTTATTTTCCTTCTCTCCCGATGAAGTTGACCTATCATTGACCCAGGGTAATACTGAAAAAACTTTTCCATCCCAGGTAAAACACCAAGAAGTTCTTGCCATATACTGAAAATGGGAAAATATGGACATAGACCATATAGAGTCCCATTGTTCTACTAATTGGGTACCTTGGCCAGTTTTGTTACACTTCCATTTCATGATACTTCTGCTCACATTGGTTTTAAGTTGTTCATCATAAGAACACCATCCTAACTGGGGATTTGGACCCCCAGGAAGAACTCAAGCTATGGCACTAGGTCGGGATCCTGTTATAAAATCATAATTCAATAGTTTGTTTGGGTTGGTTTTTTTTTGGTTTTTTTTTTGTTTTTTTTTACAATCTGTTTCTTTACCTGGTGACTTCCACTGTTTTCTAATAACCTTTACTTGTTCATACCATTGAGTTACTGGCCTTTGTTCACAATAGGTCGTCTCATTTTTATATTCCAGATTGGTCAGATTCATGGTTAAAATTCCTCATGGAATAGATTCACCTACTGCCCTCGGTATTGGCAAACAAGCAGCGATCTGCGTGCCATTTTGTAAATTGGCAAATTCTTTAATCAATCCTACCATCAAATTTTCCTCAGCCATTTGTTTGGGAATGTCAATTACTTGTTCTGTTTCTATTTGTCTTTTGTTCCTGTCCACCAAGTCAGCCCATGATCCCACCAACACTACCGACCAAAATAAAATCCAATATAAAAATTAGACATCTTTCAGTGTCAATTTTAAAGTCTCTGGGTCACGATTGACAATCTTCCACGGAGTAGATGCTTTCTTCACTTGAGTATAATGTATCCAAGCGTCTGATTCTGCTATCTTGATAGCTGTAAAAGTGGTTAACAGTATCTGGAAGAGGTCCTCTCCAGTGCTCCTGCAAAGGTTCGGAGGTCCAGGTCTTCACATAGACATAGTCTCCTGGTTGGAAATCACGCACTGAATTTTCCTGGAATAAAGGTCTATTCCAAATTACTGCACTCCAAATTGCAGCCAAAGTTTTCCTTAGAAAAAGCAAATAGTTATACGCATCTTGTTTTCCTTTTACATGTATGTTTAGATTTGGTTCTAGAGACTCATATGTTTTTCCATATAATAATTCATAAGGACTGACTGAGGTTCCACTCTTTGGCTGTACCCTGATTCATAATAATGCCAATGGAAGCGCCCGAGGCCACTTTAGACTGGTTTCTTGACAAATTTTACTTATTTGTCGTTTCAAAGTTTGATTCATCCTTTCCACTCTCCCACTAGATTGTGGCCTCCAAGACGCATGTAAATCCCAATTAATACCCAATACTTTGCTAACACTTTGGACTACTTCAGCAACAAAGCGTGGACCTCTGTCAGAGGAAATTCCAATAGGAACTCCAAATCTTGGAATTATTTCTTGTAATAACCACTTTACAACCTCTTTTGCTTGGGTGGTGCGACAGGGAAGGGTTTCTGGCCATCCTGTAAAAGTATCAACCCCTACCAAGATGTACCGGTACCCATTGTATCTAGGCAACTCTGAAAAATCTACTTGCCAGTAATCTCCAGGTTCTGTACCAGACTTCAGCCTACCCATTTGAACCTTCTTCTTAATCGTTGGATTATTTTTCAAACATACCTCACATTTTGCAGTTACTATGCAGTTACTATTCCCAACATTTTAACTGGTATTACTTGCTTTCGTAAAGATGTTACTAAGGCTTCTGCCCCCCAGTGACATTCTTGATGTCTCGTTTGAATTACCTCTCTCATCACAAGAGGTGGAATTACTACTTGTCCATTAGGAGTTATCCACCATCCAGCTAAGTTTTTCTTAGCATTTAATAACTGACCCAATTTGTCATCTTCCTCTGAATATCTCGGTTTTTCCCTAGGAAGGGTTACTGCTTTAGAAGGAATTACTGCCATTTGCAATGCTTCTTTCTTTGCTACCTTTTTTTGCTGTTCTATCAGCTAAATTATTCCCAGCTATCATTTTTGTATTCCCAATCTGGTGTGCCTTACAGTGCATGATTGCTACTTGATCTGGCTTTTGAACTGCTTGCAATAATCGTACAATTTCTGTTTGATGCTTAATGTTTGATCCTTGAGAGGACAATAACCCCCTCTCTTTCCACAAAGCTCCATGGACATGCACTACCCCAAAGGCATATTTTGAATCAGTCCAGATATTTACTCTCTTGTCTTTGCTTACCTCTAAGGCTCGAATTAAAGCGATGAGTTCTGCCTTTTGGGCTGATGTGGTACTCGCCAGTGCTCCTGCTTCTATAACTGTAGCCTCTGTTGTTACCGCGTATCCGGCGTATCGGACTCCTTGTTCCATAAAGCTGCTTCCATCAGTATACAATTCCCAGTCTGGTCGCTCCAATGGCACATCCTTCAGATCTTCACGACTGGAATAAACATACTCGATGGTAGCCAAGCAATCATGTTCCAGTCGTCCTTCTTCCTGTACGGAACTTAAAAACACTGCAGGATTTACCAGGTTAGCTGTCTTTAGAATCACATCATCCTGTTCAGTCAATACCACCTGGTATTTCATCATTCGGCTGGGGGACAGCCAATGTCCCCCCTTCTGTTCTAGGACAGTTATCACCATGTGTGGAACATAGACTGTTATTGTTCTTCCCAAAGTCAATTTCCGAGCTTCTTGTATGAGCATCACTGTTGCGGCCACTGCTCGAAGGCAGTTTGGCCACCCTTTACTCACTGTGTCCAGTTGTTTAGAGAAATATCCGACTGGTCGTTTCCAGCTTCCTGTCCTCTGGGTTAACACGCCCAGTGCAAGGTGTTGTCTTTCATGTACAAACAGCTGGAAATCTTTGGTTAGATCCGGCAGTCCCAAGGCAGGTGCAGACATTAGGGCACGTTTCAACTCTACAAAAGCCTTTTGTCGTTGTGGGCCCCATACAAAGGGAGAGTTCTTTTGGGCCTCGCACAGCGGTTTAGCTATTAGCCCATAGTTCATGATCCAAAGGCGACACCACCCAGTCATGCCCAAAAATGCTCTGAGTTCATGAATATTTCTCGGCTCAGGTACACCACAAATAGCTTCTTTGCGATTTTTTCCTCATTGTCGTTGTCCTTTTGAAATCTCAAAGCCGAGATATATCACAGTCTGGCAGGCTATTTGGGCTTTCTTCCTGGATACCTTATACCCATTTAGTCCCAGGAAATTCAAAAGGTCAATAGTCACCTGTATACAAATAAATCTTTCTTCTGTAGCAATCAATAGATCATCCACATATTGTAAAAGTAAATGCCCAGGTCTTGATTTATCCTGTTTCCAGATTTCAAATTCCTTTGCTAAATGATTGCCAAAAATAGTTGGACTGTTTTTAAATCCTTGGGGTAATCTAGTCCATGTCAACTGCATCTTTCGCCCAGTTTGAGGATTTTCCCATTCAAAAGCAAACAGTTTTCTGCTTTCCTTTTCCAAAGGTATACAAAAGAAAGCATCTTTTAAATCAAGCACTATAAACCACTGATCATTCTCCCTCAATGCTGTTAACAGTGTATAAGGGTTTGCTACTACAGGATAAATATCCTTAACTATTTGATTTACTGCTCTCAAGTCTTGTACCAGTCTCTATTCACCCGAGGGTTTTCTGACTGGTAAAATAGGAGTATTATACTCAGATTCACATTCTTCCAAAATTTTATACTCCAAAAATTTATCAGTCAATTTCTTCAATTCCTGTCTCACTTCTGGTTTGATTGGATATTGTTTAATTCTCACGGTTCCTGCGCCTTCCTTCAAATCTATTTTAACAGGTTTTGCTAGTTTCAATTTACCAGGAATATTTGTTTCCATACAGTAGGGATCACTGCCAAATCCACCTTCCGGTGGAATTTCTTGTTCCTTTACCTTTTCTTGTATCATCAGGATTTCTCCCGTTTTTGACTCGGGTATTTTCAAGAAAAGTTCTCCTTCGTCAAAAACAATCTGTGCATTTAATTTGGATAACAAATCTCTTCCTAAGAAGGGTATCGGACATTCTGGTACATACAAAAATTCAGGTGTAATTATCTTATTTCCAAATTTCAAATCCAGGGGTTGCAGGAATGGCCTGGTTTTGTTCCAGTTTTTCCTTTACAGGTATTTAATAAAAAAAATGTCGCTCCTGTATCCACTCCCAACCTCACAATTTAAACAACATTTTTTTCCACTTTCTTATTATCACAAGTTATAGCCATTACCAAATTATCTCTAATAATTAGCTTACATTCATCCTGCCAATCCTTTCTTTGTCTTAAAAAAAAGAAATCCACATCTGGCATTTTATTCCATTTCCCTTCTCTTTTACAATACAGCATTAACTGCAAAATAGTGTTATAATTCAGTGTCCCATTCGTGGGCCACTTTTCCTGATCATCCAATATATACAAAGGCCACCAATTATTACAGTACTCAAATTATTACAATACTCAATCATCTGGCTCTTTTGCAGATCATCCTGTAAATTTCCCCAATGTGCCAATAAACATCCCAACAAAGAATTTTTCGGGATTTTGTCATTTACAGCAAGATTGCCCATGCTTTGACTTTTAAACAACCGAGTTAACTTAGCTGCCATGGTGTAATTACTCACAGTACAATACACAATTATTCAACTCTGTCACTCCGGTCCGCGGATCCACACTCCACACTCGCTTTCGTTCTCAATTACACGTCTCACCCTTACAGCCACACTCACACTTTCCCACAGTTACTTTAAACAAACCTATAACACAATATTATACCTCTTCATTTTCTTCTTAATACACAAACTCACAAAACAACAAAAAAAACCCCAAAAACCTCTTCTAACTTCTTGTTAGAGGCACTACCTTAGAGAACACTATAGCATATAGTTTCTCTTGTCTACACTTTTGTCCAACCCTGCAACAGCTTTCGCTTATGTCTTACGGGCAGAGTCCTAGTCCTACCCTGCGCAGCTCTTTCACCGCCTCTGACAGGCAGACTTACTCAGTGGGACTCCAACCCACTGGTGGGACTCCATCCCACTCCTTCCCATACACTTATTATAGTGGGACTCCTACTCACTTCCTCTAGTGCACTTACTTACTTTAGTGGGACTCCAACCCACTTACTACAATTAAAAAAAGAAGTGTCTTACCAAAAATCCAGGGAACGTCGCCAAGAGCCTTACGGATCGGGGATCGATGGGTATCCCCGAGAAATCCTCGGTGCCGGCTGGAACCGATCAGGTCCCCGACTCCTCCGGTCTCCTTCAGCGAGGTCCCATCTGGGGTGCCAAAACTGTTACCGAAATCTCGGAATGAAGAACTTATCGACACCAATGTGATGTAGATAAGCAGACACTTCTTTATTGATGGCCGGGTGCGTGAGCGAGTCCTCTCACGATCAACGCACGCCAGGTCTCAAAATCAGATTCCATATATAGAACTTATTCATACATGTTCATTAAATATTCATGCATAACCATGATATTTCCCATAAATCATTAACATATTCTCCTCCTATATCCGATTCTGCGCAGTAGAGCTTAGAAAGGTCTAGAAATGGGTCTGGGGTACGATCTGGGTAGGTGGTATATGAGTTGGTGGTCGCGATCTCCCCCTGCCGGAATCACCTTTTACTAAAGTTCACGGTTTCTTGGCAGGTAACTACAAGCTGTTCCAGTCGACTCTCCCCGGTTTCCATTAATCTCATATTCTGACATTTCAAGACGCCTCTACATACAGAAGACTGGTCAAACACAAAGAAACCTTTCAAACCCTAAAGTTATCACCTGAGTTTTAACACTGGTTCTAGCCCCTTCTTCTAGCCTTGGTACAAGACGTACAGAAGATCTCATAGCAGCTTTTACTGTACAACTATAAGTTTCATTAAAAACATTTCTTATCCTTCTATTTTTCTATTTTATAAAATGATTTTATAAAATCAATTAATCAATCAAATAAAGTCAATGAATCTTAACTTATTAACAAATTGATGACAAGAGCACTACCACACAATGGCACATTCCTGTGGTCTCCCACCTTCTCACTCAGGGAGAGAGCTCTCAACACTGCAAAGGACAGATAAGACAGCCCTGCCCCTCTACACCACCCCGGACTTGCAGGGAGCGCCCCCAAAACATGGGCAAAGGGAGCTCCACAGAATTCTCCCCTAGGAAGCTGAGGGCTGGGACACAAACAAGGCCCTGGCCCAGCACTGGTCGTGTCACGGCGATGTCACAGGGGGCCAACTGCCTATGCTGGTCAACCGTGCAGAGTGGATCGTGATACGGTTGGGCCCACACGGCTATAAAGAGGGCTGCACCAGACCAAAATGGCAGAGGAGCAGATGGGCAAGCAAACACTGAGAGGCTCCACAACACCAAGCGTATCAATAGCCAGTCGTGACCACAGAGACAGCCACAAGATGCCCACAGAGGTGGGCAATGCAACTGTTGTGCCACCCACCTTATCTCTACCCCATCCAGGTACCACAGAAAGATCAAAGGTGCCCACAGCCATAGATAACAGGAGCATCAGAAGACCCACTTACCTGCACCCCATCACCATCCAGCAGCCAGCAAGAAGGTGCCCACAGCAGTGGGCAAAAAAATGGCTACAGCACCCACCCTGCCCGTATGCCACCCAGCTCCCACGGGCAGCTCAAAGGTGCCCACAGCCTGCGACAAAGGGACCTCTGCAGCAAAAAACAACACCTCTCGAGCATGCCAGGGTCCCCCAGGAAAAGGGAAGCAACACGCAGCCGAGGAAGAGTGGATCCCAGTAACACACACGCTACCTGTACTGTGTCTTCATTCCACAGTCCACAAGAAGGTGCCCACAACTGTGGGCAAAAAGACTGCTACAGCACCCACCCTGCCCATACGCCACCCAGCTCCCACGGGCAGCTCAAAGGTGCCCACAGCCTGCGACAAAGGGACCTCTGCAGCAACAACCACCACCTCTCTACCATGCCAGGGTCCCCCAGGAAAAGGGAAGCAACACGCAGCCGTGGAAGAGTGGATCCCAGTAACACACACGCTACCTGTAGTGTGTCTTCATTCCACAGTCCACAAGAAGGTGCCCACAACTGTGGGCAAAAAGACGGCTACAGCACCCACCGTGCCCGTACGCCACCCAGCTCCCACGGGCAGCTCAAAGGTGCCTGCACACATGGACAACGGGAGCACCGCAGGGCCTGCCGTACCTGTACCCCGACATCCTACAGACAGCCAGAAGGTGCCTTCGTACATGGACAAGGGCAGAGCTAGAGCACCCACCCTGCCTATACGCCACCCAGCTCCCACGGGCAGCTCAAAGGTGCCCACAGCCTGCGACAAAGGGACCTCTGCAGCAACAACCACCACCTCTCTACCATGCCAGGGTCCCTCAGGAAAAGGGAAGCAACATGCAGCCGTGGAAGAGTGGATCCCAGTAACACACGCGCTACCTGCAGTGTGTCTTCATTCCTCAGTTCAGAAGAAGGTGCCCACAGCCATGGGCAAAGAGGGCGCCGCACCATCTACCTGATCTACACCCCATCCAGTTCCCACAGGCAGCTCAAAGGTGCCTGCAGGATTGGGCAACGGAGCTTTGCGGCAACCACCACCTCTCTACCATGTCATGGTCCCACAAGCAGCTGGAAGGAACACGATACCATGGACAAGGGGACCTCTGCAACAGCCACTGTAGCTGTACCCTCTCACCATCCAACAGACAGCAGGAAGTACACACAAGAGTATCTGGAGTTCCAGATGAAATTAAATCATTCTTCTCTTATTCCTTCCAAGTATTTTCAGATCCTTCTCTTTACGCTGAACAGAGGCATTCGTTCTCAGTGTTCAGCACTACCTCATACACAAGCTGGCCTTATTCCAACTTCGATACTTTTTTTAAGGTAATTGGACAGTAAAGTACAAAGGTTTGCTCTTTAGAGGCAGGTGCCAAGAAACACCATTATCTTCACGGAATCCTGACAGAATTCTGTTCCAGATACCGCTTTAATATTTTTCCTGAAAACCAAGGTTGCCTGAGGAGACAGTCCAGGCTGTGGGACCTATGGCAATTTGGAAGGCCAGTAACACAGAGAGAATGATTTGTCCATTTCTGTACCTCACAAGCACTAGGAATTCACGAATTCCCTATTTAGGGAATTAAGTTGTAAATGAAGGATTAGACTGAAATAATTCAGGACATTTCCTTCAAAGACCAAAGTATCCCTTTAATAAACTGCTACTGGCTTATATTATCCGACACAAATACATCTGGAGCTAGGCTCATTTTCCTCCGGTCCTGTCACAGGCACATGTCGCTTGTCCTAAGAGAGGTCTCAGGACTAGTTTTTGAAAGGCAATCGGACACCTGAGGTTAGCTTTGTCCCAAAGAGTCGCTCCCTAAGGGAACACACCGGAGAGACACCATAGTGGAACGACCTACTGCTGGCTGATATCAGTAAAGCTTCCAACTTGCCAGCCAGTGAGAGGGCTGGAGGGGCATGGGAAACTGGGAGGGGACACGGCCAGGACGCTGGCCCAGACTAGCCAAAGGGGTATTCCATACCGTATGACGTCACGCTGAGTATATAAACTCTGGGGGAAGGAGGAGGAAGGGGGGCACATTTGGCATTATGGCGTTTGTCTTCCCGAGTAACCGTTACGTGTGATGGAGCCCTGCTGCCCTGGGGATGGCTGAGCCCCTGCCTGCCCATGGGAAGCGGTGAATGAATTCCTTGTTTTGCTTTGCTTGTGTGTGCGGCTTTTGCTTTACCTATCAAACTGTTCTTGCCTCAACCTTTGAGTTTTACATTCCTTTCCGATTCTCCTCCCCATCCCTCTGGGTGAGGGGGAGTGAGCAAGCGGCTGCGTGGTACCTGGTTGCTGGCCGGGGTTAAACCTCGACACACCCCCAAGTTCATGTACCAAGCAGGACGCCCCGTGATATGGAACCTCCCTTTGGCTAGTTTGGGCCAGCTGTCCTGGCCGTGTCCCCTCCCAACGTTTTCTGCCCCTCCAGCCCTCTGGCTGGCAAGGCTTGAGAAACTGAAAAGTCCTTGACTTAGTATAAACATCACCCAGCAACAACTAAAAACATCAGTGCGCTATCAACATTGTTCTCATGCCAGAGCCACAACACAGCACTGCATTAGTTACTAAGAAGTTACTAAGAACTTTTGCACATTGGAAGTACTCAACAGGGGAAAAAAAAGTTTGCAGCACTTTGGCAAAGATTCCTAAATACGTTGTAAAACGCAGGATTTTGCACAGAAATAAGCCAGGTCTAAGCTCCTGCCCAAATCTTGCCGAAGTGCCTGGGGCGTCTTTTACAGCCAGAAGCTTTCACCATTCTCTCAAATCTTGAAAGAAAGCAAGCATCCTGATCGGCACAGGACCCAGCTGCAGATTCAGTGCTTGAAAGAAAACTGCCAACCACCTGCAGCAGCTTATACTTGCTTAGGGAAAAAAAATCTCCCACTACCACCGGCATTGCTTCACCTTAGCTCGTGACCTACCACAGCAGTGCATGATAAGATGTCAGGCAACAGAGCTGCACCTATGAATTCATGCCATCCAGCACAGCATTTTAATTGTGCCACTGACTAATCAAGCTGGTCTTAACTGGTCTGTGGTTCCATTTCACCATCTACATTTCAAGGTCACTTTTGGACTCTTGCCACAGCACCGAAATAGATGTTATTTCTCTTGCAAAAACAGAAAGAAAGTGTCCAAATGAGAACATTCAGAGGCACAGCAAGTCAAAAATACTGGACCAGGGGCTGCTTTCCTCCACCCATCAACACAGAGCTCTTGTAGTCATCATAGAACCAATGTCAAATTCTAGGCTTATAGGACAGACTTTCTGACAGCCAATTTCAAAAGCCTACAGTTAAGCAAAGCTGGTCGTTTGTTGTTTGGGGTTTTTTTGTTGTTGTTTTTTTTAAGCTGCTTCACAACTCTGCCTCACACTGAATTTGTAAGATGCGCTGCCAGATGCAGAGATATCAGGAAGGAAGCAGAGAGAAAGAATCCCTCTCAAAAGGGCAAAGAGATGCTACAAGAGCTCCAGAAGAAGGTGACATCTGCAGAATCAGGTGGTCTGATTTCTTCCACCAAAATACAACCCCAGGTTTAGAAAAAAAACCAGTGACCTTGAACCACAAGAAGCACCATACCCAAGTTATTCTCCGTAACAGTATAAATCAATTTGCAAACTCTCAGCAGCAGCATGACTTCCTTTTCAGGTGAATACATTCACCTGCATGGTCACAAACTTGACTTTAATCTTTTCAACATCCACGAAGTCTGGTGTTGGAACAAACACGCCCAGCTCCTGATGATTCCTCTGCCGTACCAACTGAATGTTTTTCTTCAGTTGTTTCCAAGAACCATCTGCAGTATCAAACTCTTTCAACATCGCCTCAATATGGCTCTTCAACAGCTTCAGAATGCACTTATGCATGGCCTTCTCCAGGACAACACCTGCAACGGGAAAACACAAGTTGAGCTGTCTTCCTCCTCTAGAGCAGAGCCAGCACTAATATAAGCACTCCCAAGAGTGCAGAGCAAGACCTACTTGCTAAGGCTTATTTATTACAGAAGCAGAGTCTCCAGATGTTTGTTAACAAGAAAACAAGAGGCAGAACAGAATCTGTATTCCATTTTCATTTATGACAATGTGGTAAATAAAACAAAAAACCCCACAAGGGCAGACTACAGACTGTCACAACAGAAAAACCCCACAAAACCGAAAACAAAGCAGCAAGCCAGCAGCGGCTCCAGTTAACTTTTTCTTTTGTTGGCCAGAAGTCTCTGAGTTTTATTTTACTTTGAGCTTAGACTTTTAATTCCCAAACTTGAAGCATAACACAGTCAAAACCATAACTTTTGTCTGCTTTGGCATGAAAGCCTATCCTTTTTTGCATAGTTTCCCTCAGAAACTATAACTCACCCAAGGTCTCAGAAAACTTGGCTCAGCTTTAAGATCTTTATGATGCTGGACAGATTACAGGCATGAAACTATACACGAAAACCAAGCTGTGTTTATCCAGCTTCGGATTTCATCATGCAAGCTTATATACAGCTTTGTCATCAAGTTTGAAGTTCTTTGTTTGGCAATAGCGTGCACGTGGCACAGTAACCACTTAGTTCTTTTTTTTTTTATGCTTATTTTACTCACTTTTTCTTTAACAGTCATTCCCCATTTCCAAGGCATGGAACACATCAATAGAGAGAACTCTTTGGTAAATATTTTCTTTGAAAACCTTTACTTTATAAGTCAATTTCCTCTCCCACTCAGCCTCCCATTGACAACATAGCTTACATTAACAATTAGCTTATATTCATTATTTGTACCATAGTGAACCGCCACAAGCACAATAGAAACTAAGGACCCTTCAGCCCGGCCACAGCACAAACACCCCAGCGATGGGGCAGGAGCAGAGCCCAGACTAGGCAGATTTATTAGGGGAGCACAGGGACCGAGAGGAGAAAGAGGAGAGGCCGTGTCACTAGATCACGCATTTATACAGGCTAGCAGTGGACATTCCTGCTGCTAGTGGCACCTCAAAGTTTTGTTAAACCTCATGCCCTTTCCAGGTTCTTTGCTGTTCTCACGTGTTTCTCCTAGACCACAGTCTCTTTTTTTCCTCCCCCTGTCCTGCCCTTTTTGGGGGTGGCTTTTTAGAAATTGCAGGTTATTCCTAAGGCTTGGGATTCACACACACACACTCTCCTCCAAAAAATCATTACCTACTTTTGTTTTCTTGCTTTTGCTTTATGCTTTCCTTTATTTTACCCTTGTGTTCAACCATTTTTCCTTTTGTGCCTTCAGACTGCTCTTTTCCATACAAACATGCCCTTCACACACTCCTCACCTTACGGTGTCTTTGCTTCACATGTAGCTTTTATTCTGTACTTGTCTGGCAGGCAATTCCCACACATCCAGCTCTGTTGGGAGCTCCCATCTCCCCTGTCCCAATTCTGCTGGGGGTTTAGTAGCTTCTCTTGCTATTTTCCCCTTCCGAGATCCTGACGGAGGTGACAAAGCCATGTCTGCTTCATTCCCAGATGTTTCAAACACATCTGGGTGCTCTCTCACAGAGCCTGCAAAAACTACTGGAAGGTGGAAAGAGTGAATGTGAAGAGCAGCACTTGCCCTCTGATTTTGTCTATAGCCACCAGTAAAGGCATAACCAGTCTGACACATGGTCTTGATGGCCTGTCACACAGCATGTCCCACCAGGCCAGAGCCACCAAGTATACATAACAAGTGGCAACATTTCAAATGACTGATCTTGGTAGAGCCACACAATCACCACCGACGGCACTACCAAACCCAGCCAGGAAAGCAGAAGCATCACCCTCCTGCACAGTGACAGAAACTGCCTCTCCCTGCTATCAGTGCCACCCTCAGGGCTCAGACGGCAGAAATATTTTTCCACCAAGAAAAAATGCACAAAACTCACCCACTGGTATGTTAGCTAGCTGAATTTCTAGAGGGTACACACAGTTTCACTGATTGTTATTATTATTTTTTTATTTTTTGTTTTACAGTTCAGCTTGCTTACTTCATTTATACTGCCTGTTCAGTTTTTTTAAAAAGCGAACACACCAAATGCTTTGCTTGGAAGTGGAACATCGCTGCAGTTTGCCTTCTAACTGCCTGGTCTCATTTAAGTCAAAATTAAAGCAGTTGGTGCCACCAAGCATTGGATTAAAGAAAAGAACTCTCTATGCCCATGTTAACTCCCACAGGAAGTTCTGCACATGACTAGTTAGCACCAGCCATCCTTCGTCTCAATAAAGCGGGGTCATCACCACGTTTGGTCACAGGGGGCTCAAACTGTAAAGAATTCCACACAGACCCTCAGAGTCCTTGGTCCAAAAACGAGGGGGCACCTAGCTTGGGATGGGACATCGGAAAACTCAGTACGCTTTTCCGATCCTCTTTATAGGCTCCAGGCCGGGGCTGGTTCAGCTGCTGCCTGCAGCATCAGCACAGAGGGAGCTGCAGAAGCCGTCCCGCCCCAGAAGCCATGGGAACCGGACGCGGCAGGCAGGGAAAACTCCTCCACAGAGCCCCAGTCCCTGGTTGGGGCCAGGCTTGTTACCTGTAGGCAAGAAGTAGAAGCCTCAAGCCCCCTGCCCTCAACCCTCGCTTAGTGCTGCTCCCACAGCTTCCCATGCAGATGAGCGGCGCAGGAGGCATTATTTTACATTTGCAGTTCGTCATGGGCTCCAAAAGCAGTGCCTGGAAATCGCTCCAAAATGTACTTGATAACATTCCACAATTACTCTGAAAACTGAAATTTGAAGAGCACAGAGGAACAGAGCGGATAATTCACGTGACTGTGCTCAAAGCTCTGAACAGGGTCTAAGTACTTATTGCTGAAGGCTGTTCCTAATGGTTTCTGTGCCGTTAAGGCATTTGGGTAAATAAAAACAGGACAGGATATTTAGTAAAGCATCCTTCAGTGCTGTCCAGTGACTATGCTACAGCTAATAGGAAACAAATGAAATAAAGGACATAGCCTCTCTTTGGAATCACAGCCGTAACTGCCTTGGCTCCGTAAGGGCAGACCGAGAGAGACTGGCATTTTAATGCAGCATGTTTGCACAGAACTAGCAAATGAGGAGGTGACTAAGACTAAGATATGACAGTGTGTCTGAGGCGGTTGCTGGTTTTTTAAAACAAAACAAAAAAAAATCACAACGAAAAAAGCCCACCAAACCAAACAGAAAACCCCCACCCCAAAACAACACACCTTTTATTCTCCCTCATGAATTCTTGGAATAGGCATAGAGAACCATGGAGTTCTGTCCTCAAATTAGAAGTGGCAAATTCCAGCAAGCTGAAGCGGCCAACACCACAGCAAGATTGATAAATACTGGACTTTTTTCTCAATGGTCAATAAACACCCCTATGTATCCTAATTAATAGAAAACCTATATAAACACTTAGATTATTATTAAAGCCTAGAAGGACAGCATTTCTAGTAATCTGGGTCTTAGACCAATATTCAGTGTCAGAAGACACCTATAAGCATGCTTGGGATCAAAGCATCAGGCTGTTTATCTTTTCTACTGAACTGCTGTTACCGCTGCCTTTCAGAGAAAGGCTGTTTCTGGATACACTCCCCCAAATCAATTCCCAGCCAGCAGTTTTCACTGATTAAATACAAAAAATGTATAGGAGGGTCCCCCAGGCAAATCAGCATCTAAGTTCTGAACTGAGGACTGATTTGTTGCATTAACATCTCTGTATACTCTCCAAATCCAAACTGGCAACAAAAATTCTTGTTTACTTTAGCATACACAAAGTGTTCTCAGCTGTCCTCCCAGGTTGCTTAATACTCTCCAGCCAAAACAGCCACTCCTCCGGTTTTGCAGGGCTGGGGTTTTTTTGTTTGTTTGTTTTTCTAATTGAATGTCATTTGAGCTGAGCACCATGTAGTGTTCCTGAAGTGATACTTATCATTAGCCTCTAGCCTCAAAACGGGAACTGGAAATGCTTTGATAAATTAATTGTAAAGGCAAAAACGCTCGTTTCGTCATGACTTGTGGAAATGCATCTGTATCCTGTGCTGACCTGCTATTTTGTTTTGCTGCAAACCACACAAGTCTGCATCTAGAGAGGACAACGTATTAGTCATCACCAGTGTCCTTCCACAGCCTCTTTACAGCCCTCACTGCCCGAAATTGCAGGCGTGCTCTTGCCTTTCCTGGCTTCAGTTTACCCGTTACCCACTACTGTTGCTCCACTGAGATTACCCGTCAAACTCCAGCCCTAGATTCACATACAAGCCCTGTTTATCACCTACGATAGAAAAACCATCCATCCATAAAAGAAGGGCTCAGTACAAGACTGAACGAGCCTGGGAACCATCACAAAAAGGCACAGTCCTGCACAAGGAATGTTGCCTGGGAGGCTGAAAGCAGAAGGCTGCTTTAGAACACCACAGTGTGTGGTGTGTATGTGCAGAATACACGACTACGCTGCATTTGCTTTCTTACAGCTCTTCCTGATATCTTGCACATTTATAGACTGGCATGACTGGTACGGATCTATTTCAAGACACCTCATGTCAGGATGGCCAGGTGTCCAGCTCTTGGTGGACGTCTACAGTGACACATGCCCCAACCCTTGTGCAGACAAGGGCATCTCCTCCAAAGAAGCAAGGCTCGAAAGTAAGACCCCACACAACCTATCTGCCTTGATAACCTGCACAACCCTGAAAAGAGATGTAGGACTGAAATGGGCGATAGATAGGTGGTGGTGCCAGAGGCTGAACAACTAGGGAAGAAAGGTCTCCAGAGTAAACTTCCTTTCATTTTACCTGCCTAAAGCACATCAATGAATGACAGAACTATCTATGCTACGTTTGTTCTGCTTTGTGCAGCTGTGGGTTCATTAAAACGTCACAGCAGTGTGGCAAATACGTATCTTTTCTTAAAGAAGAGGTAATAAAGGAGCAGGGAGTAAGTCACAAAGCAAATCAAAGGGATGGCTGGGAAAGGGAGAACCAAATCCTCTGCTCGGCACTTTTAACCGCTGCTTCTTACTTGCCCCATCTGCCTGCTCCTATAGCGAAAGGAGCAGCGGTGAGGGACACACTGGTCAGCCTCAACTCAATATGAAGATACTAGGATGAACCACAGGGTAGGGGAATGGGACACCAAACCAGACGTACAAGCACCTAAAAAGTAACACTCCATCAGAAAACAGTCACCATTTTTTTTCCCCCAAGAGCCAACAGTGGCATACCATTCTAATTCCTTTAAGAGGATAATTGGATCAGTGAAGAAGAGGGAAGCAGGGGATGGGCTGTACCCTAACATTTTTTAAGACCCATAACCCTATTCCATGCAACTTCCCTATAAGCAAACAAGGGAAATACTGTCATGCTGTAATTACCATAAGGTGGGTGGCTTGAACGGGTGTATAAAATACTGCACTTGGAGC
This sequence comes from Falco peregrinus, assembly GCF_023634155.1. Taxonomy (NCBI): domain Eukaryota; kingdom Metazoa; phylum Chordata; class Aves; order Falconiformes; family Falconidae; genus Falco; species Falco peregrinus. The sequence goes on from NC_073724.1 coordinate 120,720,313, forward strand.
CCAATTCTCGACGACTGACTGTCAAACAAGACAAGTATTTGAACAGGGGTCAGCCCTGGGCTTTAGTCTGCTTAGTATCTTCATTCAAAATCTGGATGACAGAGCAGAGACTGTACATACAAAAGCTGCATGTGACATCACGGCAGGGGTGGGAAAAGGGCATCCCCAGTCCTTCGCAGTCCAGGTTTAGTTAATAAGTGGGAAACGGGCCTAAAGCTAACGTGACAAAATCTCATGAGAACAAAAGTAAAACATTGCCTCTCAGCAAGAGGAATACAAAAGCGAAAGTGCTGCTCAAAGCAGCCTCCTTGGAGCAGCCAGCAGAGTGACAAAGTGGGGAACGGGCTGCACCCCTGCACACTGCAGCTCTGCCCACCCGCAGACCCCAGCCCCTGCCACAGGGCACGGCCTGCCGGCCAGGGACCAGCACAGCCCCTCCAAGCCTCCTGCAACACCCAACGTTTAAGAATCCATTATAGATCAGACATACTGAAACAAAAAACAGACAGCATTGTTTAGGTGCCTTCCCACACAACCAGTCAATACCTTATGGCCAAATTATTTAAGCAGCCAGTCATTTCTTGGGCTGGGCCCAGGCTTGGGCATTGAGACCGAAGCTGTTCAGGTGTCCATCCTGCCTGGCGGAACAGCGACAGTCGGCTTGATTCCCTTCTGTTCACAGACAAGAGAAGACAATGCAGTATTACCATTAGATTGCAACACTACCAGAATCATTCCCGATGTGTATTGAAGTACAACAGTAAGTCATTAGACATAGCACGTAAAAAGTGTGGAGAGGAGAGGTTTATGTATAGCCAAGCACCACTTACTCCAATTTTAACTGACAAATCAACTGAAATTGATAAAAACCAAAATTTAACAGGTCTGCATTAACACACACAAAGTAAACGTAGGAAGATGCAAGTTTAGGCTTAAGGGTCAAATCAGTGGAGCCTTCCCTGGAGAGAGGGAGGCCCTTTCCTCTAACCAGCTCACCCCATTTGTCAGCCTACCAGGATTTAAAGATGCAACCAAAGTCAAGTTTTGCCAGAACAGCTGCTTGATTTCTAGTAGAAAAAGCCTATTCACTCAGCAGCTTTACTCCCGAAATGCATCCAGGAGTCCTTGTCGCAATTTCAGAAGGACTAGGCCAAGGGTCCTCAAACTTTTTAACCAGGGGGCCAGTGCGTGGATGAAGTGGCAGGCAGTCATCTGCGGCTGCTTGGTTTCCACCCCCAACCCCCGCCCTGGGGGGGGGGGGGGGTGGCGGCCCAAGGGGGTTCTGTAAATACGGGGAGCCGGATTGAGGACCCTGGGGGGCTGTATCCAGCCCACAGAGGACCCCTGGACTAGGCAAAGACTTGCCTTGCAAAAGTACCGAGTATAACAGGAGCTTGTCTGATCTGCCAGTGTAATAGATTTGTGTCCTATACACTCTTCAAGAGTTTGTGGCATTGAAAATGCTCTGAATTCAGCCGTCCCTTTTTCCCATGAATCTCACAGCAGGCATACAGTGATGGAAAGACTATGAGAGCATCCATCCAAGAAAAGCAGAATAGCATCTTACTGTGTCTCTCAGCTTCTGGAGTCACATGACTGGCAGCTTTATCCAAGCGTTGTTTAAATGGATTGTGCTCTACGTCCAGCTGCTGCTCTCCTGCTACGTCCATGGCATTGACACTCAAATCTGAAATCAGTGATGAGCAAGGAAAGCGGTCTATGAACACACATTTGTTACGGCCTGTGGCAAGCTGAGGAAGTGAAAAGACAGAATCTTTCAGCCAGCAGGGTAAGAATGTGCCAAACTGGGAGAGTGTGCACGGCTGGGGCCAAGTGACCTACAGGGAATAAAAAGCATGCTGCAGCATGCTAAATGGCCCTCCCAGGTACGGGATTTGGTTTGGTGTCCAAGAAGAACCATTTACAACTTCCAAGAAAGCGTTACCCTGAAAGGTAGACGCACTTAAGGCAAAAAGCCAAAACCAAACCCCTCAAAGCCCAGAACCATTCTCAGGAACACAGGAGTTAAGCCTAAAATTGGTTGAAAGCTGCCTCCTACCTCTTCCCCCGCCACCCTTCCCCCTTCAACATCAGCACATTTCCTTGTGATCTCTTTTCACAAAGAAGATTGAAGTCTGCGGTCTCAGCTTGGTATCAAAGCACCACTACGTGCTTGCTGGCTACATGCTCTCATAGAAGGCTGACAGCTTCTCCACACGAAACAGCTGAGGCTCCCAGTCTCTCTGGCCTTCCTACGCCCTTTTAAATGCGAGGAAGGTGTTGCTAGGTAGGGCCTGGCGGCCGGAAGATCTCACGCTGTATGGAAACATAGGGCCCCCCTCCAGGTAGCCAACAGCTTTTAGTTTATGATGTAAGCAGACGGAAGTGACATTGTAAACCTAGGCTATATAGTGTCGTGTCATTCAGCAATAAACGCCATTTGCCATCCACCACATTGGTGTCTGTGAGCCGATGGACCGTGCGGCCAGGGGTCGGCCGCCGTGCCGTTCCTGACCCAGGTCACCGTGTGCCTGTGAAGGCAACAAGTGGTGCCAAAACCCGGGAACAATCACCTGGAGTCGGGTGAACGGCGGCCGGAGCGGCAGGACCAGCCCAGCGGGGAGGACGCTCCCGGACCAACCAAGAGGATGGAAGCTCTTGCGAAGGTCGTATTACAGCTGCATAAGCAGTGGGGTACTGACTGTAAGCCTAAAGATTTTACTCTCGCAGTTGCGAGACTTTTGGAGCTCGGGGTCATTGACCAGCCAGTGGATATACTCCACCCAGATGCGTGGGACAAATGTTCCCGCGCTTTATGCGTTTAAACGATGTCTACTGGTAGCGGGGAAAATCTGAAAGCGTGGGGGAAAGTCGTCCAGGCTCTCCAAAAAGCTAGACACGAGCAGGAGACCTGGAAGGCTGCCAGGGATTGTCTGTTAACCACCCCGCGGGTGGGAATTGGGGCGGCTACGCGTACCTCACGCCCCCCGGCTGAGGAGGGTTCCGTCGACCCTCAAAGCCGACAGAAAGGTGACGCGCCCACTCAGCGTCCGAAAGACTCTAACATCTTCAGCTCGCCCACTGACTCCTCGGCGAACTCCTTTTGGGGCAAACTGGCTGCAGAGGCCAGTGGTGCTGAGGCGAAAGCCGAGGCCGAAAATACACGGATTGAACCAGCACCCTATATGCCCCAAGATGGCGCCGAGCAGCAAGGGGAAGGGCGGGGCGAGACCGCCCTGGCGGGAGCAGGGGGGCAGCGCTAGAGTTAATAAGCGCACACAGAGGGGAGGAGGAGAATGGGAAGGAAAAGAGTGATTGGCATGACCAAAAAAGGGAAAAGATCACGAGCGAGGGGCAGAAAGCCAATCAGAATGACCCTCCCCAAAACCGTCCTTATAAGGCAGGCGCCTCCCCAAGCGGGAGGCGGGGCGGGCAGAAAGGGAAAGAACCACCTGATTATGCAAGACAAGGGAGGGGCCGAAGCCCGACCACACACCACCAACACCCGGAAGTGAGCAGTCAGTCGGACTCCGACTCCGACTCTGCATGGGAGAATTGGCTTGCAAATACAAAGACCAAATTATCACCACTCACGGGAAAAGAAAGACATAAGGGGACAGAAATCACGCTCACTGATTGGAGAAAAATACAAATTGCATGTGCCGATTGGGCCCCACCAGACACACTAGCATTCCCGGTCCGAGCGACGGACGGGGGACACAGGGTTCATTCGCCCTTAAGCCCTAAGGATATACAAGCGATTGTTAAAGCAATCGCGGACAAAGGACTCAATTCTGCCATGGTCTCCACCCTCATAGATGGGGTTTTTGGGGGGGATGATTTGCTCCCATTCGATATAAAACAGACTTGTAGGTTGATTTTTGATGGGGCAGGGATGATATTCTGATTGCCGCACCATCAGGCAATCAGGTAGACCACCTGGTGACAATAATTTCAGAAACCCTCAAGACAAACGGGTTTGAAATCGCGAGTGCGAAAATTAAAAGAGGACTCTGTGTCAGTTTCTTGGGAATGGGAATCACAAGTCCTTATATAACACCTCCTCAAATAAAAATCCGTAGAACCGTTAAAACACTCCATGATATGCAACAGTTAGTGGGGTCTTTGCAATGGCTCCGCAATGTGGTCCTGATCCCTCCCGAAATCATGGCCCCCCTGTACGATCTTTTGAAAGGGAAACACCCATGGGAACAAAAAACCGACGATGACAGAGGCAATAAACTCTCTCGACTTTATCGAACAACAGGTGTCATCAAACACGCTCGCCAGGTGGAACCCAGCTATACCACTCGATCTGTATGTGCATTTCACGGAGGGGGGGGGAGTCGGAGCGCTGGCCCAAGGCCCTCCTGAAAAAGCTCAGCCAATACAATGGGTAGTTCTGGGGAAAACGTCACGTGCTTTCTCTCCAGGAGTCGAGTGCCTCGGTAACCTCATCATGAAAGGCAGAAAACTCGCCCTAAGGCATCTGGGCATTGAGCCAGCCAGAATATACCTGCCCTTTCACAAACAGCTCCCAGCACAATCAGTGGCAATGTCAGAATATCTAGCTATAGCCCTCGCCAGATTTGGGGGGGAAGTCTGGTATGCCACAAAGCCCCCCTGGACTCAAATGCTAGCTATTGTCGACGTCGACCTTCCGCGGAAAATCATGGACCGGCCCCAACAGGGACCAATGGTCTTCACAGACGCATCCTCAGCGACCTCAACCGCGGCAGCAGTATGGCAGTCGGGAGGAGAATGGCACTGTGTCAAAATGACCGATCGTGCGATCTCCGTCCAACAGCTGGAAGCAGCAGCTGTATTGCTGGCGTGCGGTCTGACCCAACAGAACATCTCAACATAGTAACTGATTCAATGTTTGTGGCCAAGCTTTGCTTAGCCATGTCAGGGCCTGGTGTGGCAACATCCACAATAGCTCTGATGCTAGAAGCAGCACTTTTTTCCCCGAAAGGGCACTATATCGGTTATCCATGTCAACAGCCATAACCCAATCAAAGGGTTCTTCCAAATCGGCAACGACAAAGCAGACGCCGCTGCAAAAGGGCTGTGGACACTGAAAGATGCCCGCCAATTACATGAGTCCCTCCACATTGGAGCTAAAGCGTTAGCAAAGAGATGTGGGATCTCGGCCACTGACGCGAAACATATAGTAGCTACATGTCCCCACTGCCAAAAAGCACCATTGTGGTCTAGCGGAGTCAACCCCAGAGGTCTTAAAGCCTCCGAGGTGTGGCAGACAGATTTTACGCTCTGCCAATTGCTAAAACCTCGAGCATGGCTAGCAGTAACTGTAGACACATATAGCAGGGTGATCGTAGCGACACAACACCTTAAGACCAACGCTAAGGCAACCATCCAACATTGGCTAACAGCCATGGCGTGGCTTGGCATCCCTAATCAGATCAAAACGGACAACGGTCCGAATTTTGTGTCTAAATCAGCCCAGGCATTCGCTCTGAAATGGGGTATTACTCTGATACACGGCATCCCATATAATAGTACAGGACAAGCCATAGTCGAACGAGCAAATCAAACTCTGAAATCTAAATTAGAGGTATTAGCAAAACCAGAAGGTTTTACCAACGCCATTCCCTCAAGGGACCAGACATGCTTATTAGCGACAGCCCTATTAGCTTTAAACCAGTTCCCATGGGGAGACAAGGTGAATAGCCCTGCCCAGAAGCACTGGGCCACTCGAGCGCTAGAAGAAGGTCCGTACGTTATGATCAGAAATGAGCTAGGAGAGTGGGAACAAGGGTGGAAATTAGTTCTGACAGGGCGAGGGTATGCTGCGGTCAGAAAAGATAACAGAATCAAATGGTGTCCACTTAAGTCTATCAAGCCAGACCTTCAGAATAAAACTAATGAAAACTGTGAGTTTTTATCTGCAGTACCGGATCATCGGACACCCCTGTAACCCGTATACCCTGGTGACAAGAGAAGACGACAAGTTGGCAAGCGGCCTGTCCGCATCTGAGGACTCTGCACCGGTGGAGTCCAGACAACGGCGATACAGCCCCTGCAGGGGGGTCCAGAACCAGCTAGAAAGGGTCAACATCATGTTTGTAGAGCACCAACAACTGCTTTAAAAGTGTACTTGATCAGTATTTCCCCCGATTCTCCCTGGCTCTCCCCAAATATCCCAAGCCACACTCCATTACCCCCAGTCGTTTCCCAAGTGCCAATTGCTCAGTGTGCCTTATCTTTGTATATGTTAGCCTGTTTAGTTAAGCATGGGGGGGGGGGGGGGCGGGAAATGTTGCTAGGTAGGGCCTGGCGGCCGGAAGATCTCACGCTGTATGGAAACATAGGGCCCCCCTCCAAGCAGCCAACAGCTTTTAGTTTATGATGTAAGCAGACGGAAGTGACATTGTAAACCTAGGCTATATAGTGTCGCGTCGTTCAGCAATAAACGCCATTTACCATCCACACATTGGTGTCTGTGAGCTGATGGACCGCGCGGCCAGGGGTCGGCCGCCGTGCCATTCCTGAACCAGGTCACCGCGTGCCTGTGAAGGCAACAGGAAGGCAAAGACCGGTAACATCTTGGGGGATCAGAAGGAAGTCAAGATTAACTACATTTAGAGCCCAACGCATTACCTGAAGGAATTACTACAACAGAACAAGAGGCAGGAACGATTGGTAGACAGGCAGGTAACATGCGCAGCAGCAGTACCCAGTCAGACTTGCAGGACTTGCAGTTACTTCATCCTGCAACTTTGTTTTGAATTATTAATGTTCATTCTGCTTTGAAAACTTCCGGAGAAAGGCTAACATGTGGCACTGGCATTACAGTCAGAATTCAGGTACCAAAATCACGGCAAAGCTGTGCCTTGCCAAGTGACTTCCAAAGCAGGCTCTCGAGCCTTTCAACAAGACAGTCAAGTCTGGAGTCCCAAGGGAACTCTGTGCCAGCTCTGTCAGTGCGACTGAGCTCTCTGACAAAGTACACCGCCATATAGAAACGTAAGTGGGTTTAAATCTCAGGCTCATTTACAATCTAGAAAAATGATACCACCCGACTGGACACGCTGGTTTAAGCGCCCAGCAGGCCTGGCTGCCTAACCACGAGGGACCACCAATTCCTCCCCGGCTGTTGCCCAAGCAGCAGCGCAGCACTCGGAAGCTGCAGGCACACGGAGCCCCGTGAGCCCTCAGCAAGTACAAAAGTTATCCCTCCACAGTCAGCAGTCCGACCCACAAGCACAAGGCATACATGGAAAAATAACATCTAGACTGGCCTTCAGTTTAGCTCCCCCTGATGCGTCAACGTACAATTCCAGATGAACGCAGGTACAAAGAAAAAACAAAGAGCCCCGTTCCGCTCAGAAGCGAATCCAAAGGCCTCTTCCCCTCGGCTGCTCTGGCCCAGGAGCTGACTGTCACGACACAGGAGCAGCGAGACACCTGAGCTGCTGCCTCCCAACCCTCCCCGCTACCTAAGCGCTTGGCATTTGCAATACTTTTTAGAGAAAGACAGCAGTCAGGGCGGGGGGGAGTGGGGGGGATTCCGCTGCCGGCTATCATTCCTTTCCCTTGCCCGCAGGGGCGGGAAGAGGCTCCTGAGCCACCGCCCTGCGACAGCGTGACCGCAGGCCCCAAGGCAGCCTCTGCGGCCCGCGGGGGCCGGCAGCCCCAGCCCGCTGCCACGGCCACGGCCACCGGCTGGGGGAAAGACAAAACCCCCGCAGACGGGGAGGAGGGTGGGGTGGGGCGCCCCACCGCCGCTCCTGGCCTCCTCGCTGAGGTAGCGGCGCAGCTCCGAGAAAAAAAAAAAGGCAGCACCCTGAGGAGCCCGCGGACCACCGTCACTGCCGGGGAGACGAGAACCGCCGGCAGCCCCGCCGGTCCTGGTCCTGGTCCCGCCCACCGCCAGGCCGCGAGCGCCGGCCCGCCATGGGCCCCCCGGCCGGCCGCTGCCCCACGGCGAGGCCCGGGCCCGCCCGCTCACCCAGCGCGCCGCCGCACGCCTTGACCCGAAAGTCTTCCAGGCTGCCGGGGAACCCCCGCACCGCCGCCGCCACTCCCCAGGGCGCCGCGTGGCCGGAAATGAACCCGCCTTCCGGGGCCGGGCCGGGGCCGCCGCTGGCCCCGCCCACGCCCGCCGGCCCCGCCCCGCCGGGCAGCGCGGCCCGGAGCCGGCCGAGGAGGGGCTGGGCTGCCGTTCCGCGCCGGGGCTCGGTGCCGCCGCGGGCTCCCCTCAGCCTGCCGGCCCCGGGGCTCTGCGGGGGCCGCCCGCGGGGTGCGGGCTGTGCCCACAGCGGCTGCCTGGGGGGGCTCGGTCCCGAGGCGAAGCTGCTGGCCGAGAGCAGCTGCCGCTCGGTGTCACAGCCCCCCGGCCCGCCGCTGACCCCGCCCTGCAAGGCGCTGCACTTGCTTACAGACGCCCTGCCGAGAGCAACCGAGCTGCCCCTGCGAGCGGCTGGCACAGCGACGGAGCGGAAAGCAAATCCTCGCCGGAGGGTACGCGCTGCCGGGGGCAGGTGGGGGGGAGGGAGGGAAAGACCCGCTCACTTGTTCCACCTTCCAGCCCTGCCGCGTACTCTGCACCCCTTCACTCCGGTAACACCTCACTTTCCCGTCGCAGGGAACGGCTATGAACACAAGAGGTTAAATCGTGCAACAGCTCATAATGGCTTAGTTATGCAAGGAAAAACCTAGTGTGAGCTTTTCCTAAGCCACATATTTACACCACTCGTTTCTTCCTACTAAAAAAGTGCAGTCCTGCGAAGTCTCTTCTATTTTTTAAAAAAATAATTTAAAGGTGCTGTTACTAACAGATGCTTCCAAATGCAAACAGAGCAAATGCACCCCTAGTTCCCACAGCAAAACGGAATGCATCATACGGAAAGGATTTAACAGCTTGAGCCACGTGGGTGCTTTTGCATACGGAGGCAATAAGTATGAATGCCCGGGCTGCGAGTGGGCAAAGGGCAGGGGGAAGGGCACCCCGCAGCCGCAGCGAGCAGCACTCCCGGGGTCCGGTGGCGTAAACTGGGCTGAGACCCCGCTCAGTGCTCGCCCGGCCGGTGCTCGGCACAGGGTTGGTGGGGCGCTGCTGCCTCCTGGCGACCAAAAGTGGGTATTGCACCCGCCAGGTTGGGGGAGCGCTGCTGCTGTGACCCGGCGGCCAAAAATCGGTGCTGCGACGCGCATGCGCGGTGGCGCCTCTCCAGTCGGCGCTGCCGGCCGCCGTTAACGGCATCACGATCCCTTGTTGCGGGTAGCGCCGCGGCGCCCGCTGCTGCTGCCTCCCGGTAAGGAGGCGCCGCTGCCGTCCCCCGAGCACGTTGCCAGAGCGTGCTTGGCACGGGAGTACGGAACTGCCGCGCCGTTGCAACCCCGGGACAAACGCAGCCCGCGGGTGCTCGCTGCTGCAACGGCCCCGCCCCTGGCGACAAGCCCCCACCTGGGGACCGCAGGGTGCGGGGCAGCTGCACCCCTCCACGGTTTAATTTCCCGCCCACTCGGACACGCCACGCTTGAGCCCGGGTCTTACCCGCCGAGCGCGCATGCGCTGCCCGTAGGTTTGCCGGTAACGCTACTGCGCACGCGCGATATAGTCACTGGCAAAACTAAGGGCGGCGCACGCGCGGAAATGCTGTGACTCCGCTGGGCGGCGTTGCGGAAGCGCATGCGCATTACGAATTGGGGTTCGGGCTAGCGTTGGGGTGGGGTTTGGGGTTCCCCATCTCACCGCAGAAAGCAGGAAGCACAACTTTTGTGGTCCCGGGGGTCCCGGTCGCTGTCCCGGTCCCAAGTCGCAAGGGTCCCGGTCCCGGGGGTCCCGGTCTAGGTCCACGCCCGGGGGGTCCCGTTCCCGGCGGTCCCGGTCCCAAGCCGCGGGATTCCCGAGCCGCGGGATTCCGAACTCGGGGGTCCCGGTCGCGGTCCCGGTCCCGGTCCCGAGCCCAGGGCGTCCCGGTTCCGAGTGTGCCGGTCCCGGTGTCCAGGTCCCTGTCCTGGTCCCGGCTCGGAGCCCCGGGGGTTTCGGTCCCGGGGGTCCCTGTCCCGAGCCACGGGTGTCCCGGTTCTAGTTCCGGTCCCCAGCCGCGGTGTTCCCGGTCACGGCCCGAGCTGCGGTGTCCCGGTCCCGGGGTTCCCGGTCCCGGGGTTCCCAGTCCCGTTTCGGGCCGCGGGTGTTCAGGTCCCAGTCTCGGTCCGAGCCGCGGGGGTCCCGGTCCCGGGGGTCCCCGTCTGAGCCTCGGGGGTCCCTGTACCGAGTCGCAGGGTCCCGGTCGCAGCCACGATCCCGAGCCGCGGGGGTCCTGGTCCCAGGGATCCCGATTCTGGTCCCGGTCACGAGCCGCAGAGGTCCAAGTCCTGGGGGTCCCTGTCCCGGGCTTGTTCCTGAGCCATGGGTGTTCCGGTCCCGAGGGTCCCGGTCCCAGGTTTCCCGGTCCCGGGGTTCCGGTCGCGGTGCCGTCACGCGCCGCGGGGTTCCCGGTCTCTGGCCGCGGGGGTTCCGGTCCCGGGGGACCTGATCCTGGTGCCAGTCCTGAGCTGCGGGGTCAGTCCCAGGGGTCCCGGTCCAGGTCCTTTGCCGTGGGGGTCCCAGTCCCAGGGGTCCTGGTCACGGTACTGGTCCTGAGCCCTGGCGGTCCCGGTCCTGGTCCCGAGCCACGGGGGTCCTGGTCCCAGGTATCCCAGTCCCAGGGGTCCTGGTCACAGTTGCAGTCCTGAGCTCTGGGGGTTCTGGTCCTGAGCCACAGGGGTTCCCTTCTTGGGCGTCCTGGTGGCGGTCCCAAGCCATGGGGGTTCCAGCCCAGGTCCTAAGCCATGGTGGTCCCCGTTCCGGGGGTCCCGGTCCTGGTCTCGAGCTGCAGGGGTCCAAGTCCCGGGCATCACAGTCCAGGCCCCAAGCTGCAGGGGTCCTGGGAGTCCCGGTCCTGAGCTGCAGGGGTTCCAAGCCAGGGGGGTCCAAGCTGCGAAGGTCCTGGTCCCAGGGGTCCTGGTCCCAAGCTGCGGGGGTCCTGGTCCCGAGTCATGGGGTCCCGGTCTTGAGCTGTGGGGGTTGTGGTCCCAAGCCGCGGGGGTCCCGATTCTGGTCCTGAGCCACTGGGGTCCAAGTCCCGATCCCAAGCTGTGGGTGTCCAAGTCCCAGGGATCCCTGTCCCAGTCCCGAGCCACAGGGGTTTCGGTCCCAGGGGTCCCGCTCCCTACACAGGGTGTCCCCTCATAGCTGAGGTCTCCAAAGTTGCTGCAAGAGGGTCCAGCTTTTGTACTATTGAATAAACAAGCTCACCTAATGGCAAATGCAGAAACATCTGGTTTCACTCTCCTCTCAGGTCCCACCAAAGCCTGGCCAGGGCTCAGGGAGGATGCGAGGGAGTTTCCTTTATCTACTGGATTTTTCTCACCAGGTTCCAAACAAGGCCAAACAGCTGGATTCACAGCCTTGGCCACCTGTCTCTAAGCAAGGAAGGACGCACTATCTCTTCTCTCAGGATTATAGTTTGTCTAAGCTACATCTTTTGCTGAGGATTGTACATAGATCACTAAGGATCATGCCTGTTTCACTCATGACAGGATACTAAATATACATATATATCTATTGTAAAAGAAGAGACTCCAACTCTTATGTGTTACTCTAGGTTTGCAGTTTTAATCGGTCCAGCAGCGTTGGGTCACCTCCGCAGAGAGTGACAAGCTTACAAGATTTTCAGCTCTACATTTACAGTCTCTACAAAGCATTACCTAATCTATTGGTTTCAAACAAGTCTTTTATTAGTCATTATCTTGACAGTCGGTTTCACAAGTTGTTCTATATCTTGACCACTTCGCTATTTTACTTTTTCTTTCAAGGATGATCACTTCAGGTTCTGCACATCTCAGTTCTGAGTAATCACAATGGACAATCTCCACCGTCTCAGCCTCCTAGAGGTCAGGGTCTTGTGTACTTAGAAACTTCTTTGAACTGTCAGGTACAGTCTTACTAATATTAAACTTTCATTGTCTAGCATCTATTTGCCGACCGTGCTTGCAGTCGTGGTCTGAGGCTATACAGGGGACAAAGCTGAGGTGTACAGCCTACAGCAGCATTGATCTAGCATTTTTCCTCCAACATCTATACCATTCAGTTGGCAGCTCCATCTAAAGGTCAACTTTGGCTCGGGGCCTGTGGCTCAGGCCTCACTACATCAGGCCTTCATTGATTTTTAGAACCGTCACCGAGTTTCAGGGCCTAAACTTACCTTGGTTAGCATCTTCGCCAGGTTTCAGGAATCTGAATTTCTCCCCCTAACCACCCTAACACTAAACACAGTAATTTCCCTAACCCTAAGTAACTTTAATGTCCTAAGCCTAAGTATACTAATCGACATAACCTTAATCAGTCTAACTTTAGGGGAAGCCTGCGTCGGGGGTGGGAGTGAAGCAGTGTGGAGGGGAAAGGGGAGGAAGAGACAGCAGGAGAGGAGAGCTAAGGAGAGGAGTTGGGGAGAGTGGCAAGGGCAGGAGAGGGGAGGGGTGGGGAGGGGAGAGGTGGGGAACTGAAGAGAGGGGAAGACAGGAGAGTAAAGAATAGGGGTGGGGAACAGATAGGAGCGGAGGGATTGGAGGGGAGGAGTGGAGATAGGAGAAGAGGAGAGGAGAGGAGAGAGGAGGGGAAGGGAGAGGAGGATAGCTTTCGATGAAATCAGAATATCACTTTTGGCTTTTACAGCTAGAGGTATTTATTTCAGAATTTTAACCAGAATACCTTTGGTTTGAATTACTACTATTATTATTATTAGTAGTAGTAGTGATGTTATTATTGTTATTATTATTGTTATTGTTATTATTACTTCATGAAAACTATAGCAAAATATTTCCATCTGCTTGAAAAACTAAATGCTCTTTCATGGAGTGTTTACATTTCTTAAAGTTGTTTTATTTGTCTGGTCTTATAAAAACTGAGGTCAAACTATCAAACAGCAAAACATGCTCAAAACAACAGCATGCACACTTACACCCTCCTTTTATTCCTAAGTGCACTGTGAAATGTGCTGAGAATCCATCAGATGGCAAGATCACTACTTGATTTATCCCACATCATATTTTCTTACAGGAGAAAAAAAAATCAAGGCTATCTTCTGGGTGGATAAGTGGACTTCCAGGAATTTCTCCCGCAATGATTTGTGCATAATAAGGATTTTTTTTCCTTATCATAGGAGAAGAGCACAAAGTCAATCACAAGACAGATTTAGTGGCCAGCCTCTTAAATATCTACTTGCAGAGCAGAGGCAGAAACGGTCTAATGCCTGGCCTTTTGGCAGATCAGACTGGGTATGGTCAGATGTGCCGGGGTAAATAAACTGCTGGTGCCCTACAGATGACCCACAAAAAATTTGCAATTTTCTGGCACTTTTTCACTCTTCCTTGAACACCTCTACATTACAACTGTTTTTTTTTTCTTCTCCCTTAATTGCTGTTCTTTAAGGGGTGTGGTGCTGAGAGAGGCAAGATTTATATTAAAAGACAGCTTTTTCTTTTTCCCTGCTTGTTCACAGGTTAGTGAATTACTCTATGTGCCTTCCAGGCATCACAGAATCACAGAATTGTTTAGGTTGGAAAAGACCTTTAAGATCATCAAGTCCAACTGTTAACCCAGCACTGCCAAGCCCACAACTGAACCATGACCCTAAGCACCACATCTACACCTCTTTCAAATATCTCCAGGGATGGTGACACCATGGCATCCCTGGGCAGCCTGTTCCAGTGCTTGACAACTTTTTCAGTGAACAATTTTTTTCCTAATACTCAATCTAAACTTCCCCTGGTACAACTTGAGGCTGTTCCCTCCTGTCCTGCCGCTGGTTCCTTGGGAGCAGAGACCGACCCCACCTCCCTACAACCCCCTGCCAGGCAGCTGTAGGGAGCCAGAAGGGCCCCCCGAGCCCCCTTTTCCCCAGGCTGAGCCCCCCCAGCTCCCCCCGCCCCCCCCCGAGCTGTGCCGCAGCCCCTTCCCCAGCCCCTGCCCGGCTCTGGACACGCTCCAGCCCCTCCGGGTCTGCCTGGGGGTGAGGGGCCCAACGCTGAGCCCAGGGCTCGAGGGGCGGCCGCACCAGGGCCCGGCACAGGGGGACGGGCACTGCCTGGCCCTGCTGGCCACGCTGCTGCTGACACCGGCCAGGGCGCTGCTGGCCGCCGTGGCCACCTGGGCACACTGGGGGCTCATGCCCAGCCGGCTGCCGACCAGCCCCCCCAGGCCCTTCCCCGCCGGGCAGTTCCCAGCCCCCTGCCCCCAGCCCGCAGCGCTGTGGGGGGCTGGTGTGACCCACGGGCAGGGCCCGGCACTCAGCCCTGTTGGGCCTCACACAGTTGGCCTTGGCACTCAGGACGATCTGCTCCATAACCTGCCCCAGCACCGAGGTCAGCCAGGCCTGTAGTTCCCTGGATGCTCCTTCTGGCCCTGCCTGCCGATGGGCACCGCACGGGCTGACCTGCCGTCGGCCGGGACCCCCCAGTTAGGCAGCACTACTGGGAGATCATGGAAAGTGGCTCGGTGAGCGCTGCTGCCAGATCCCTCAGTGCCCTTGGGTGGGTCCCACCCGGCCCCGCAGACCTGTGCGTGTCTACGTGGTGTAGCAGGTCACCGACCATTTCCCTGTGGATTATGGGGGCTTCATTCTGCTCCCCGTCCCTGTCTCCCAGCTGAGGGGGCTGGGTACCCTGAGAACAACTGGGGTCTGATAGTTAAAGGCTGAGGCAAAGAAGGCATCGAGTACCTCAGCCTCTTCCTCAGCCTGTGTCGCTATGTTTCCTCCCACGTCCAATAAAGGATGGAGATTCTCCTTGGCCCTCCTTTTGTTGCTAACGTAGTCATGGAAATGGGTTTTATTGTTTTTTACAGCAATAGCCAGATTAAGTTCTAGCTGGGCTTTGGCCCCTCATTTTCTCCCTGCATAACCTCGTGACATCCCTGTAGTCCTCCAGAGCTGCCTGGCAGGTCTTCCAAAGGTCACAAATTCCTCTTCCCCTGAGCTCCAGCCAGAGCTCTCTGTTCAGCCGGGCTGGTCGTCTTCCCCACCGGCTCACCTTTCGGCACATGGGGTCAGCGCGCTCCTGCGCCTTCAGGATTTCCTTCCTGAAGAACATGCAGCCCTCCCGGGCTCCTTTGCCCGTCAGGACTGCCTCGCGAGGGCTCTCAGCCAGGCCCCTCCACAGGCCAAAGCCTGCCCTCCAGAAGTCCGCGGTGGCAGTTCTGCTGACCCCGCTCCTTACTCCTCCAAGGATCTAAACCTCTATCATTTTGTGATCGCTGTGCCCCAGATGGGCTCCAACCACCACGGCACCGCTAGTCCTTCTCTGTTCACAAACAGCAGGACCCACGGGTGCCAGCCCTTGCTGCTCCCCCACCAGCTGTCGGGAAGGTCTCTCCTACACGCCCCAGGAACCTCCTGCACCGTTTCCTCTCTGCCGGATTCTATTTCCAGCAGACACCTGACCAGTTGATGTCCCCCACAAGAACAAGGGCTCGCAGTCATGAGATTTCTCCCAGATGCTTAGGAAGTATTTCATCTGCCCCTTCACCCTGGTTGGACGGTCTGTAGCACACTCCCACCGTGGTATCTGCCGTGTTGGCCTTCCCTCCAATTCTTACCCAGAGAGACCTGACCATCTTGTCACCATCGTCAAGCTCTAGACAGCCAAAACGCGCCCTAACGCCCAGGGCTGCCCCACCGCCTCTCCTGCCTTGCCTGTTGCTTCTGAAGAGTTTATAGCCATCCGCTGCAGCATTCCAGTTGTGTGAGTTATCCCACCTTTTATGGCAGCTATGTCATCGTTTTCCTGCTGCATGATGGCTTCCAGCTCCTCCTGTTTGTTGCCTGTGCTGCATGCATTGGTGTAGATGCACTTCAGTTGGGCTGTTGATCCTGCAGCCTTTTTGGGGGAAGAAGCCCTCATTCCTACATGACCATTCTCAGACGGTGATTTCTTCTGTGGTTTCTAAGACATCAGTAACCCTTGCACTTTTGCTGCTGCATGGATCTCCATCCCCTACCTCCACTGAAATGGTAGACCTCACAAGTGATTATGACATACCTAGGTTTAAGCAAACCCCTGTGCCAACACCTAAACCAAAGACAAGTCAAGCAAGGTTCTCCTCCTCCTCTATTCTGCCCTGGTGAAGCCGCATCTGCAGTACTGTGTCCAGTTCTGGGCTCCCCGGTTCAAGAGAGACAGGGAGCTACTGGAGAGGGACAGCAGAGGCTACAAAGATGCTGAGGGGATTGGAGCATCTCCCTGACGAGGAAAGACTGAGAGAGCTGGGGCTGTTCAGCCTGGAGAGCAGGCTGAGAGGGGATCTTATCAATGCCTACAAATATCTCAAGGGCAAGTATCAAGAGGATGGGGCCAGGCTCTTTTCAGTGGTGCCCAGTGACAGGGTTAGGCAATGGGCACAAACTGCAACACGGGAACTTCGATCTGGATATGGGGAAAAAATTCTTTACTATGAGGGTGACAGAGCACCGGGACAGGCTGCCCAGAGAGGTTGTGGAGTCTCCTTCTCTGAAGACATTCAAAACCTGCCTGGACATGACCCTGTGCAACCTGCTCTAGGAGAGCCTGCTTGTTGGGCTAGATGGTCTTCAGAGGTGCCTTCCAACCCCAACCACTCTGTGACAAGCCAAGACTTGTTGTCCCTTACCAAAAGGGAGCAGGCTGAGATCAAAATCACCTAACAACAGGAAAGGAGTGAGATTGTAAGAAAACCCTATAGAAAAGCGTTTCGTATAATACGTTGTGTGCTGATCATATTCTCAGCTGTGTCTGAGAAGAGTGGCTGGATGCTGACCAAGGCAACATCAGTGTTTCTCTAGGAGTTCACCACCCCAGATTGGTGGAGGGGATATTCCTAGTGGAAACAGAAATACTCTATCATTGACTGGTACTGGAGACTGAACAGGGAGCAGAGAAAGAGAGAAGGAATGCCCTGAGCCTTTTATCATCTGTTTTATCTACTGTTGACTTTGCAATCAAAGCCAGCAGCTCTCCTCTTTGGCCCCCAGTTAGAAAGCAAATTGTCACCAGCCAGTGAAGCGGAGTTAGAGAGCAAGGGACAAAATCTCACGAGTTCAGAGCTGGAAAGCGTCTGACCCACTGACAAAAATCTCATCTGCAACCAAAGCAAATCCAGCCTTGTCTGCTGCCCAGGCGAGTCCTGACATCTGGATTTATAGACATAGTTACCACTACATTAATGAGCTCGGGAAAGCATCTGCTGCCAGCTTCATTACAGATGGGTGGAAAAATACCATTCTGAGGAATCCCCCAGATGGACATAAATATTTAGCATGTGATCAGCTGCTCAGTATTCCCCTGACCTGAATAAATCTGTATTGTTTACCCTGCCTTCAAATAAAAGGTCCATAATAGGATGACTCCCCTCACTCAATCTTTCTGAGGGGTGCAGTGGAGACAGCTGGTTTATATCTCTCCGTAGCCCCTGTACCCCTCTATCTCTGGCAGAAAAGCTGTTTAAGGCCAAATCATCTCTCTGAGGCAAATTCAGTTCAGCCCAACAGGACATTACAGTAATTCATACTGCCTGTAGTGTGAAGGCTGGTGCTGCTCAGCAGCTGAAACAACCCACTCTTGGGTCTTCCAGTTTGGAGCAGGCATTACATGGGCGAGTTGTAAACTCAGCCTTTTAGGCCCCAGGAACAGCTATGTGGCTTCAGCTTACACTTCTTTCTAGTCCAATAGAGGGTGCAAATAGATACAGAACCACAGAACAGTCTGGGCTGGAAGGGACCTTCAAGACCAGCCAGTCCCACCCCCCGCCAGGGGCAGGGCCCCCTCCCCCCAGCCCAGGCTGCTCCCAGCCCCGTCCAGCCTGGCCTTGAGCCCTGCCAGGGATGGGGCACCCACAGCTGCTCTGGGCAGCCTGGGCCAGCGCCTCGCCGCCCTCACGGGGAAGGGTTTCTTCCTCATGTCCAACCTAAATCTCCCCTCTCTCAGCTTCAAGCCATTCCCCCCTGTCCCACCACTCCCTGCCCTTGCCCAAAGCCCCTCCCCAGCTTTCCTGTCGGCCCCTCCAGGCACTGGGAGCTGCTCTAAGGTCTCCCCGCAGCCTTCTCCTCCCCAGGCTGCACAGCCCCAGCTCTCCCAGCCTGTCCCCGCAGCAGAGGGGCTCCAGCCCTCTGACCAGCTCCGTGGCCTCCGACGGGCCCGCTCCAACAGGTCCGTGTCCTTCTGATGTTGGGGGCCCCCGAGCTGGACGCAGCGCTGTGGGGGGGTCTCAGCACAGCTTTCACTGTGTATTGCCCTGGCAGTTTGTGGCTAATGGTATACTTGAGCTAGAAATGGTATCTTTGAGTTAAAACACCCTATAGGATTTTTCTTTCATGAATTTTGTCCATTTGCTTTCCTGAGCCCATGTAAAATTTTGACATCCACAATGTCTTTTGGTAATGACTTCACAGATTAATGACATGCAGAGAAATACCTATATCAGCCAGTTCATAGCTTCCCACCTGGTAATGTAACTAAATGACCTGTAGTTTGTGCACTATGAAAATGACCAAATATTCCTTTTTTGCTTTCTTTATTGCTGTCTTTAAATCACTTCTGGCATCTGTCATTGTCGTGGTTTAGCCCCAGCCAGCAACTAAGCCCCACACAGCCACTTGCTCACTCTCTCCATGTCAGGATGGGGGAGAGAATTGGAAGGGTAAAAGTGAGAAAAGCCATGGGATGAGATAAAGACAGTTTAATAGGTAAAGCAAGAGCTGTGTGTGCAAGCAAAGCAAACCAAGGAATTCATTCACTGCTTCCCATGGGCAGGCAGGCGCTCAGCCATCCCCAGGGCAGCAGGGCTCCATCATGTGTAACGGGGACTTGGGAAGACAAACACCATCACTCCAAATGTCGTCCCCCCCCTTCCTTCTTCTTCCCCCAGCTTATATCTACTCAGCATGACGCCGTATGGTCTGGAACATCCCTTTGGCCAGTTTGGGTCAGCTGTCTTGGCTGTGTCCCTCCATCCCTCTCACCCGCAGGGCCCCAGAAACTGAAAAGTCCCTGACTTAGTACGAACATCACCCAGCAACAACCAAAACCACCAGTGTGCTATCAACGTTGTTCTCATACAAAATCCAAGACACAGCACTGCACCAGCTACTAAGAAAAAAATTAATTCTATCCCAGTTGAAACCAGGGCAGTCATATTTCTCTTTATCAGGCTAAAATGTCTCTGCCTGTCTAGTGATGTCTTTTCCAGCTCTCCCAGCCAGCCTGTGGTTTTGCATTGGAGTCAGGCAAAGACTATTTCAATTCCCTTTGGCCAAGGAATTGCAGACAATGCAAGGGATTGTAACCAAGCAAGCTCGTGTCTGCATGCAAGTAGCAGACTACAAGAGCTGAAAGAATTGAGCCTGCAGAAGCCCTGGCACAGACTATGGGAGATGTACATCAAAATCCATGTTCTGCCACTGACTTGCTGGGCAACCCTGAGCAAACAAAGCAGAACAACAGCCCCCTGGGGCACTGGACACCCATGTCCCATCAGGTTCAGCGGGAGACAGATATTTCCTACTTTGGAGGTATCCATGCTGCTCTCATTGCATGGAAGCTGAGCAACTTCCACTAAAAGAGGGCCGTTGAGATGCCAAAGGCATTATGGATGTGGGGCAGTGTGTGCCTGTTTAAGCATGTTGATTGATGGGCCTGGTGCAGAGGAGTGAAGGCAACTCCAAGGGTTCACCATCATTTATTTTCACGTGGCCTGAAGATGCATCTATTCATGTGCATAAAGGCAGCTTTTTTTCTTCCCTTGTGTCATTATGAAAGTAAAAGTTGATTCAGAGCCGTTCTGCAGTTTTAGACACAGTTTTTTTGATGACAGCTTGTGCATGCCATTCACATCAGGGGTTAAAAGAGGGCTTGGCCCTGAGTCTGCTGTAGTGAGTAAAAGGCTTTTTATTAGCTTTCCTGTGTTCTGCATCAGGCTTCAACAGTTAAAAAATGGAGGGGGTGGATTTAGTTACTATGAAGATCTTTGATACCATTGCTAACACCTCCTGTAATAACTCCTGGAATGCCTTAATTAATGAAAAAGAGGAGAGAGCATGGTGTCTCTGAAAAGCATAGATCTCCTCCATTATTTGTAATTTCTTCTAGAAACTGGGGCCCTGGGAGTGCACTGCTTGAAGTGAAGGTGGGGAAAAACTAAGAAAACCAGGCTTTATTGTGCTATTTTTATATTTCTTAACAGGCTCTTGGCTCAATCCAGGCTTCTTAGTTAAAAGGGTCTTAGCCATATTCTTCCTAAAAGGAAAGAAATGAGGTGAAATAGTTCCGGGAAGATGTGGACTTACTAGGAGAAATTTCTCATGGCTGATTTATTTTTAACTAGATCTGAACATGATTGCAGCCTGGTTTGCTTGGACTCAAGCCATATGCTTTACAGTTTACCGAGATCTTGTATTGTAGATTTCTGTCCCTCCACAGCCAAAGGGATGTGCCCAAAGTGTACAACATACAATTTTCATAGGCACTTTAATCTGTGTGAGTAATGGTGCACTAAAAACGGTCCTTCTGATAAAGAGCAATGTTCACTAGAAGCAGGACAGGTGGTCAAATGCAGTAACACTAAGCATCAGATTCTGAATAACCGAAGCGATCAAAATGCAACTTCCCCACCACCCCCTGCCCCCTTCCTCCACAGTTTTCCAAAACTTCAGCTTTCCAGATCCCACTCCTTTCCTCCACCAGTAGCATGGACATCTCCAGCAAATGTTGTTTCAGGATCTGACCTCTTTCAATGAAACACTGCAAAATCAATGCAATTGCAAAACCTCAGAGATTTGGTCACCAGCCTCAGCATAAGAAATTAGTAGCTGAAGGAAGAAATCAAAGACAGGCAAATTCTGAACCATGGCTGGCAAGCCAAGATGGGCCTTTACAAGACGTTGGTGGAAGAGTTGCAGAAGAAAGAACATTAAAGACACGCTGCAACAAAGGGAAGAGAGTCTTTGACTGCTAGAATACAAAAACAATACTCTGAAGAGTGCCAATTAACAACTCATCTTGCAAATCAGTGGTATGGCTGACCAACTGGCTGCATGTGAAGACTATCAAACTATAACAGACATGCTAGGAGACAAAGATGAGGCTCAAAACCTAAAAAATTTTGCTCAGTGTCTCTAGGACAAATTGGAAGGCATCCAGCAGCAATACAGGAAAGAAAAGCAACAGACCTCTTGGTTATAGGAGGCATTGAGAGAGCTTATCCATATATACAAAGTCAGAGGAATGATATAATGCAGGATGGCTGGAAGCAGCGAAGCAAGCAGCTCCCCACAGATGTGACCATGAGTATTGGTTCCCCATGGGCTCATTGCAGGAGAATGGAGACAGGATCAAGATGATGAAAACTCCTCAGAGCCAGCTGTGATGAGACAACTGCACTGGCTCAAGGACCTCAGGAAGATTTTATCCCTCTTCATAGCTTGTGTTGCACTTGTGTGTTTTGCACCATTTTGTCAAGGATTATTTCACTGCTGACATTCTTCTGCTCTTAGTGAAAACATCAGTTGTGGACCTCCTATCTCAATGTCTTATTCTTTATCCTAAATGGAAATGGTCTCTTGACAAATTAGATTTGCTGTAGTCCCCTGTTTGAGAACTTCTGTTCATAAGTTAAGACTTAGTTTTGTGTCATACATTTGTTATATAGATATTTATTTAAAATATGTATAATTTAGATAAACCCATCAAAACAGATTGTCGAGTAGTTGTCCTTTCAGTTACTTGTTCACTGAACTGCTCAAGGAATTTCTGTAGACATCAGAGAAATTATTCATTCATTTAAAGCCTTATTTTACTTTTTTGGCATTTCACCCAACTATTCCCAAAATGAAGACTGTTTTGCTGTGCTTCTTCAGATTTCTTACAGCACAGTGAAGAATTCAGTTTGATCCAACTGCAGCTTTTTCTTCAGGAACTGGTGCTATAGAGTGGAGAAGGAAGATATGTTGGACTGATGAGCGAACAGATATTTGATAAGTTAAATGACTTGGTTGAGGTCACTTAGGGAAGAGTTGGCAAAGACAAATACTGGGTCAACCTAGAGACTTGATGCAGAGTCACCCTGCTCTCTAGAAAGAAGACAGGAAATAAAATAAGCTGTCTCCAGGGCTTAATTAAACCACAGGTGACGACAGTCGATACATGCAATATCCTACTAAGGCTGCTAAGAGTACATGCATCTGTGGGGAATGGCTCAAGCATGACCGAGGTATTATTTTTATTTCAAGAGGATGAGCCACATCCTAGTGGGACTTGCCCAGGCTTCCTCAAAGCAAAAAAGGGGAACATGATCTGTGCAGCTATTTCATTTTTTCTGAAGATTTTTTTTTTTTTGGCATCCCAGAGGTCTTCAGATCTGCTCAGATCTGCTACCCAATACGCATTTCTTGTGACTGGCTAGGTCAGTGCAGGAGCAGGTTTTGTACCACATGCTGTGTTGAGGTGTTCAGCTGTGGGTTGGAACGACAAAGAGCCAAGGTGCATCAAAATGTAAAGCTCATGATTTGCAAGCAAAATGGCTGTAATAGAGACCTTATTGCTTTTCCAGCTACCTGAAAGAAGGTGTAGTGAGGTGGGGGTTGATCTCTTCTCCCAGATAATGCAAAAGGACAAGAAGAAATGGGCTCAAGTTGCACTAGAGGAGATTTAGGTTGGATACTAGGAAAAATTTCTTCACCAAAAGGGCTGTCAAGCATTGGAAGAGGTGGCCCAGGGATGCGATGGAGTCACCATCCCTGAAGGTATTTAAAAGACCTATAGATGTGGTGCTTAGGGACATGGTTTAGTGGTGGACTTGGAAGTGCTGGGCTAATGGTTGGACTTGATATTCTTAAAGGTCTTTTCCAACCTAAACAATTCTATGCCACCTAAATCAAGTTCAGCTGTTAGGGTGACAAACATAACAATGACATTTTAAAAACAGTGAAGTTTGAGAAATATTGGTTAAAGATATATGTAAGGGGTTTTTTTTTGTTGTCATTAAGTGTAAGAGCAATAGGAAAATGAAATCTTTGCTGTTGCTTTGTTACACTTGACTCTGAAGATACATTTTTAATAGACAAATAAGACACCAAGAACAGGTTAGGCATGGGTTTTTTAGGATTTTTTTTAGGATTTTTTTAGGATTTAAGCAGTGCAACTTCAGAGATGGCTAAATGAAGGAATCTTTAAAATGTTGCACCAGAGTTCAAGACTAAAGGTAGTTATGTACTTACAGCAGCCCAGGGTCAGGCTCTAGTGACTGCCCTCCAGCTCTATTAGTTAACTGATGAATTCAAATTATCACCCTATCTGATAGCCACACTTCTACATTCAGTGAAAAGAGAAAAGCATCACCAGAAGGTAATCCAGATCTCTTTATTGACTGCAGGGTTTTAACATTAGGACCTCTATAAAAAGTAGTTCAGGTCAGGTGGGGAGACTCCTGACCCCACCTCTGCTTCCTACCCGAGTCCTTGAACTGTGGATTTATGGGGCCATAGCGACTGGAGAAATATTCCATGGCACCCGACAGCTTTGCAGGGCTGGGTCTTCATGTACCTCTTGTGCTTCCAATGCCCCCTCTGACTGAGCTATTTCCCTACCCCACAGGAGTATTAAAAAGAGCAAAGCATATTTCAAGCAGCGGAAGCCACATGTGCTGAGCTAGGCAGACCTAATAACTAAAAGCAACCAGTTTAGCTCTTATATACCATCATTGTACTTTATCACAAAGGATCACCTCTGTTTTACTCCACAACCTGGATTTTCCCTTCCTCTCAGCCTTCGCATCCAGCTCTTGCTGCTTCTTTGAGCATCCCTGCCCCACATGGAGGACAGAGATGCCCAAGCAGCTTAGGTGGGTAGAACGGCCTCCTTGAGCAGCTGTGGCTCCTCCAGGCAGAGCAGCCCCTGATTCCTGCTACTGATGGGGCCTGGTGCACACAGAGGCTTTCAGTCTCTGTTTGGTGTCTTGGCGGTTCATTGAAAACAGGCTCTGTCACCAAAGCAGCGAGCACAAAATGCTGCTGGCCACAGCCCAGACATGCCTCTGAATCCCCTTTCTGCAGAGATTAATGGGAACCAAACCGAAGACCACGCAGACTGTCAATGACCAGTGTTTCGCCAAGCCCAGGCTGGATGGGAGCGCAGCTAACCCTCCCATGCAGAGCAGTGTGGTACCCTCGGCCAGCACTGAGAGACAAGTACCACCTTTTGCAGAGATGTTACACATGGTAGCCCCTGCCCACCTGTGCAGTGGAGCCCCTGGGGACAACCCCAACTCCAACCACCCCTTCTGCAGACAGTGGCGTTTTAGGGTAAGCTCTTCTCATCAAGGTTGCTCAGGTGCACATTTCCAGCTCTCTGGAGCTGGGTGAGTGTTGGTGCCTCAGTCTGGTGTCGTCATGACTGGCTGATGCAAAATGAACCTTACGTACTTTGTATCTTAATATCTCTGCAAAGGTGTGGTGTGGCAATGCTTGTTCCAAGCCCACTATCTGCTTGAGCAACATGCCTCCTTCATGCCATCTATCACCTGTACTCCAGCTCATGCAGATTCTTTTATGGGTGACCTTCCAGCAATGCTTGTGCTTTGTGCATCAACTGATTGCTCTGTAAGAAAAAACCAAGTCCCTCACCCTCCTTTCAGGGGTAGCTGCCATCTTTTCTATTTCATTCTTCAGTATAGTTTTAAGATTTTGATCACTTCCTAGGCCTCTAAGACTGTTACATCGGCAATTTTTTATTCTTGTGAATCCAATAAACTTTTAAGCCAACGAAGGGAACACCTGCAGACCATCGAAGCTTTCAGAGAATCTAGGCTGTCAGCATAACTCTCTGCCTTTCAAGTAAATATGTATTTATTTCAACTAAAAATTGAAACACAGAGAGGTCTTAAAAAGGTTAGTCAGGATGAGTTTGGTACAGTGCTCTAGGTGATGCTCTGTTTGTGTTGAGAAAGGAATGTACTCTGAATAATAAGAAAAGAAAAGGTGGGCACCTGAAGGAGATAAGGAGACCATGAGTCAGGAAATCGTTGAACAAAGAAAGTTGAAAGGTCTACTCCACCTAGATCCCACCTGTTAGGAATAGAATAATTAGAAGTCAAAATCAAATGAATATGTATGTAAAGATGTTGTAACCTCTCAAGAAAACTGTATAAATTACCGGACTTTCACTGAAAACTTGGGAGCTAGTTTGTCTGGTGCGAATCGGCTAGCTCCCCAGTGTTGCACGAAATAAATACCTTTGCTGCTTAAAGACAAAACTCATCTCTGAGCAGTTACTCTGTGCTGTTTTGGCATCAAAATGTTTAGGACTTTTAGGTCACCCAGTTTTGTCTGATATTTGCATGCCTAGGAATATCTTTTTTTGTTTCTTTACTTCACAATAGTTCTCAGTCTACCCTCTGAAACTGTACGGTCACAGGGTGAAAAACAGTATATAGGCCATAAAATATCAGCTGCTGTTCAATACTGTGTCTCAGGACTTGAGAATTCTCTCACGTTCGGGCACAAACTCTCTCAGGTGCCACTGTACCACATGAGATGAAGCAGTTGATAACTAACACATGAAGCCCAACAGCTGGACAACCCCTGTTGCATCTATACACACAACACAGTGCTTGCACCCATGATGAGCTGCAGTGTGTACATGAGTCCTAAAAGCAGGATTCAATTCTTATCACTACAAACTGGTAAACATCTTATTCTACATGAAGTGGAAATTTGAAGGCAGGTACTGCATCTAAATGACCCTGCTGGTCCTACCTTTATTTGCATTTAATAAGAAATAAATCTGACAGTTCCCCCCTCCCCTTCCTCCTTACAGGAATATTTAAAGCTAGAGAGACAGCCACTGAAACTGCTATTACCTCTGCCCACCAGTTCCCAGCTGGCTATTGTGACCCTTAATCTGAGTTAATCAGCACTACCTCATTCTTTCAGATGGGACTTGCATCCCTGTGCGCTGCTCTCCTGCCCCACGATGCTATCATCTCCTGCCAGCTGGACAGCTAAAAGCAAAGACAACTTCAACATCTCCAGGGCCAGAGCATAGTGATGCCCTGCCACATTCATGCTGGGGAGGTGTTTTTTCAGCTCTGTGCATTAAAAACAATTACCATATGAGCAAGCAAGCTGGATTCATTAGAGACAGCACATGCATCAAGGCTGAAGTGATCGGGTAAGAAGGAACAGGAGTAGGCAAAACAGCCTAGGCCAAAGGGATGTCATGGGGCAAGTGATATATCCTTGGAGGAAAAGCCTGTATGTGACAATCCAAAACTAGAAAAGGAAGGTCTGGGCTTAGGAGAGGTGAAAGGGCAGCACGGGGAATGAAAGGATGAAATAGTTTCTATAACCAGTGATAGTGTCACAGGTAGCTGGCAAGTCTTAAAGATGGTCTCTCTCTGTGTCAGTGGAAGTCAGTGGTGGGTTTAGCCCAACTCCAATCCATGGCAAAAAACGTGGGGAGCTGTGGTCATCTCCCATAGTAAGCTTTGAGTAAGTCTCCCATGAGAAAGCTTTGCCTAAATGGAGCTATCTCAGCCTTGCATTATAGAGAGAGCATTGGGTGGTGAAAGATATTCCCCAAAATGCCCACTGCAAAGCACTGATGGCTCTAACCTCCTGCCAAAGCACAGAGTAGTGACCTCTCCATGATGCCACAGCCGACCAGAGCTGGAGGCAGATGGTTACACTCCATGCAGCAGGCTCAAACCTTCTTTGAGACAAGTGCTATAATTATTCCTTCATTTATCACAGTTACCAAGAGCATGATAATTTGGGTAGAACTAAAACATTTTTTACAAAAATGTATCTAGTCTTGATGTAAAAGACTTGCAGCACAGGAGAGAGGCTTCCTCCTGAAGGAAGCCTTTTCTACCTAAAGGTTAAGTAGCTACTTCAAAGTAGTCATCAAGTCTCTCTCAGGTCCACCAGGAGTGAGAGGCAATGCCAGTGGGCTACTCGTCTTGCTCCAAGAGACGCATTCAGGCAAGGGGCTTAACTCGCTCTTTCAAGGGGCCTCTTTTCCCTGGTGATTTTGGAGGAGGTTCCAGTTTCTGTCTTTGAGGAGTACACTGGCCTTTCTGATGGCTGAAAGCTTAAGCTTATGAACCTCACCTCGGGTATATAAACCCTCATTTAGATTTACAAGACTTGATCTTCCCACAGTTGGGTTTTGCTTGCTGGAGCACTGAAGGACCCCGCAGTGTCTGCACACGACACTCAGGTCATGAAGACTTGGTATCAAATGTGTCTGTGCTTTCTTTCTGCTAAATACCACAGACTGAGTACAATGCAATCCTTACACTACTCCTGAATAACTTTGATGGCTCTTCTCTGCTCCTCAGGATTTTCACATGCTCGACCAGATGGATCTGCTCCCACAGTCCCTTCTCCGCTGCCAGCGACCCAGTGCAGCCCTCTGTGTCACCCCTCTGCTCACACATCCCAGAATCATGTCTCTGCTAACATGTCACACCAGAGAAGCAGCTCCACTCTAGCCACCAAATCCTTCTTTCATTGCTGCGTAGGACCCTTCCCTAGCCCTGGGTGAAATTTGTTTCTTGACCAGTTGCATCATGTCTCATTTGCCTTCAGGAAAAAGGCATTTTTTTCCCTAGGTAGCCAAGGCTACCAAGCAGTTCAGCTTGCTTTCCACAGCAGCCCTGTCTTCCAGGTTATTTATAATTCTTCTAGTTTGTGTGTCACGGACAAAAGTTATGAAGATCTTGCTGTCTACACCACTTGTCTGATTTGTTAACAAAAAGCTTTTTCTTCCCTTTGGCTCCCATCCAAAATACAAACATACACAAAAAACCACAACTACTAACACAAGCAGCAGGAAAACCAGAAAGGTGGGGGAAGGAAGGAATGGTTTAAGTACTACTCTGAAGTGATTGACACTCGCTGTTTTGGAGTACAAAAAAAAGTCATTTATTTTGTTTTTAAAAGCTTAAATACATAAAGCTGAAACTACTGCACATGCTTTGCAGATGATCACTACTTTCTTCTACATCTTTTGCTATACAGAGCTCCCACAGCAAGTCTATACATTACTGTAAACACAGCAAGGAGGTGCTTTATTCGTGGTCTGAGAAAAGTCTTCTCAGAAACTGAAGCAGATTGTAGTAGCAGACAGTTTCATGCTTTGTATTCTTCTGCCACAGCAAGGAAGACCAAGAATCAGCCAACACAATTTTTCATTTTCTCTGGAAATAATTTTTCCATCATGTCAAAATATGAGTAAAATTTTCCCCATTCTTCAGCTGAGTTTGAAAGATCCAAGCACCTTCTCAACACTGACTTGGCCATGACCCCATAACCACATAATAGTTAAAGATATCATTCCCTGCAGACAAAAAGTAATACCTTGGACTTCCTACTTGCTTAGACTGGGAATTCAGGTATCGCAGACAGAGGCTGGGACACCTCAAGGATGGTGCTCCCGAAGCTCCTCTAATGCTCCATCAGCAATATATTTTTGGAATGCCATGAAGCAAATGTGCACAAATTAAATTCCTGCAGCAAAAGCCCTTAGGAGTCAAGGTGAATATATATTTCTAAATGGAACCAAGTTAAATTCCTTCCCTAACCCTCCCCTGCATGCCCACAGCTCACAGTCCTTACAAAATACAAACACATTTCAGTGGTAAAATGAATATCAGGACTAAGAACGAGGCAAACGTTATAGAATCTATGCCACGACATCCACCACCATGTTACACCTATCGCAGCATATCACACGTGTCAAAAGCACATGAGAAAGCTGATGAGAATATCTGCCACCCTTTTGAGTGTGCTTGTTTCCACAAGAATAAGTTGTAAAGTAGTATGAAGAGGATTAAGACACTCCCAGGAGGCATTAGGAAAATCAGGAAAGACTGTGGAGAGAGAAGTTGTAAATGCAACTGAAAAACTCTTCCTTTTTCCTATTAAGTTTATTGTTCTGTCTAAATATATTACTATGCTCTTTTCAAGAGGACCACAAATCACAGTCCATCTCTTCTCCCTAGTTTTGCCTCTCTTAATGTTCCCTTGTGTCTTAAGCAATTCACCACTTCGGTATGGGTGTCCCTTCAAAGTGTGTGGCTTGGGACCCAGTATCTCCACCTTGCCCCATGATTCATACGGCCAAGGAGGTTTTTAATTCTCCACAGACTGTCCCATTAGCATGTCCTTCCTCATGGTCTGCACTTCAGAAAACACTACTGGTGTTTCAAGGGAATGAGCACATCCAGAACTTGCAAGGGTGAAACAGAGCAAGGTTTTAAAGGATTGGTCAGGATGGGTTTGGTACCATGGTCTGGGGGATGCTCTGTTTATGTTGAGATGTAACAGACACGGCACGGCCTGTTCTGTTCTGCTGACGGTACTAAAGTAAGAGACAGAAGAAATGTACCCTGAGCAATCTAGCAGTCATAGATGATGATAAGGTGGACATTTGAAGGAGATGAGAAGGCCATGAGTCAGGAGGTTTTGCAAGCTCCAGCCGAAAAAAGGAATGACCATCCAAAAGTCTCCCCAGAAGACAATTCTAGAAGACTGCACCTCAAGCTCTGCCTAAACCCCACCTATTATGAATATGATGATTAGACGTTGAAATTAAATGAATATGTATGTAAAGATGTTGTAACCTCTCAAGAAAACTGTATAAATTACCTGACTTTCACTGAAAACTTGGGAGCTAGTTTGTCTGGTGCGAATCTGCTAGCTCCCCAACGTTGCATGAAATAAATACCTTTGCTGCTTAAAGACAACATTCATCTCTGAGCAGTTACTCTGTGCCGTTTTGGTATCAAGGGCATGCATTGAGCAAAGTCTGCTCAGCTGAGGATGGCAAGCATCACAAGCAATTGGGCCTGTGGGCCTCAGGAACCCAGGCTGTAAGAGGATGAAAGGTCTCTCTGGCCCCGAGGGCTGTCACCGCATGGGTTGATGTGCCCATGCTTTCTTTTGTGCCAATTCAACTAACTGAAGGAAAGGTCCTAATTTCTCCTGAAATCTCCAGTCCCATTAAAGACCCAACTGTGGAAGCAATTTGATTGCAAATAAAATTGCCTCTTACCAGCATTAATTTCTTTTCTCTCCTCATGGGAATAACCTATACCAGTATTGAATCTCCTTTATATTGCTTAAAGGACACATTGTGCTGCCCATGATCTGATAAAAGGGCTACCACACGTGCACAAACCTTAAGGAGAATTTGAGGCTAAGCATGTCCAAGTAGTGCACCTTGACAAGCAAAATGGCTACTATAGCCCTAAGACTTTCCAGATGTAACTATAAGGAGGGTAAGGTACATTTCATGCAATGAAACACCTAGATCATTGCTCGGGCAGTGGAAGAGCACGCATTTCCTAAAGGGAAGAGGAGATCAGTGTGCCCCAGTTACAGCCAGTTTTGGTTCTTCAGCAGGAGCTTCTTCTTGCCATGTTTTACAGGTGAGCCTGATATCATCACAAAGAGGAGGTGAACTTCTCAGAGTTGACAGCAAACAGAAGTACTAAAGGGAACCACGTAAAAACCGTATAGGGGAAGCAGGCAAAACCAGGAGGTTTATGACAGTTAACAGGCCCTGAAAAGGGGAGTATGTGGGCCAGCAGACATAGTTGTTACCTTTTTTTCAGGAAGACATGTAAAACATGGCAAGAAGAAGCTCCTGCTGAAGAACCAAAACTGGCTGTAACTGGGGCACACTGATCTCCTCTTCCCTTTAGGAAATGCATTGGGGTGGGGGAAAGGAAGGTGCAGAGAAAACAGCAGCCAGCCAGCAGCCTGCTGTAGAGGGGTGCACCCTGCAATGTATAAGTAATGGGAATTTTTAAGAGAGCCCACTCTACATTTGGCAGCAACTAAGTCCCTAACAGAACAACACAAACATTTACATGGAGCCATCAGAAATTACCAGTTCCAGATGTGGACTAAAGATACTGACACCAAAAGCTACGGCTATTCTACCAAATCAAATATGCTCAGGATAATTTCTGGACCTAAGACCAACTGGCTTGGAGCAATGCAGTCTGTGTAATTGAACGCTTGCCCTCTGAATGAGCTGCATGTTTAGGCTCCCAGGGACACTGTATCAAATCTGTTAAATATTGAGTTTAATACTTGCTAGCATACTCCAGAGCCAAAATGAGCCAGATGTGATTCTGTGGCTTCAGGTCTTCATGCTTAATTCCTACACGTTAATAGTGCCCGCTGCCGCTGCTCTCTGAAGAGGGAACTCCTGGCTACAAGTCACTTGTCCTCTCAATGACAGAGAAACAGCAAGGCAGCAGTCCAACCACAAAACTTGTATGCAAAAAGACAGCACTCTGTGCTTTAGGGGAAAGGACCCTCATACAGTACTGTAGAATGGAGTACATGCAGAATGGAGGCAGAGCTTGGACTGTTTAACCAGGTTTTTGGG
This sequence comes from Falco peregrinus, assembly GCF_023634155.1. NCBI lineage: Eukaryota > Metazoa > Chordata > Aves > Falconiformes > Falconidae > Falco > Falco peregrinus. Next base: position 120,751,753 of record NC_073724.1, read on the forward strand.
GATTTAGTGGAGAAACCTTGGGATATCAGCTTTGAATTTTCAGTCTCAGCTCTCCGCTGTAATGGGGCTAACTGTTCATGGACATTAATGACCATTGAGGTCACCACCATGGTTTGACACAGGGTTCTACAGAGCTAAACACACAAATATCTGATAGCTTCAGCTGAAGAATTGGATCCCGTAATTGTTACTGCAAGTTTTGTATGTCAGAAAGAAGCAAATACATGTCCTTGCAGGACAGCCAGCCTCTGTTGCCAACATAACAGAAAACTGTAATCTACAGCCAGGAAAACCTAAGTAAAGGTCCAATTCAATAGTTCCAGGGGCTGCAAGGATACTTGAACCCTACTGTGGCAAGGTCTGCAATGCAACTTCACACAGCCCAGCACCCTTTCATCCTCTCACCTATATCAGCATCAAAGCCATCAGCATCAGTAGGCCAGGAAAAACAAAACAGATGTTGCTCAGGGGCTGGCTGGAGCACATCTTCAATGTCTTGCGCTGCCCTTCCCCACACAAAGGTGAGATGTCTGTCCACATGCTGGGTTGCCACTGTCTCAAGGTGAGGCAGATGCAGTTGGAGCCCTGTGGTCATCTGTTCGTGCGCTGCAGGATGGTCACACAGCCGTGATAACTGGTACAGCGCTGCAGCGGTGGCTGCTGCTCCACGCTCCCTGTTACCGGGTCAAAAGTGAATGCTTTGTCTGTGCCTTCCCCGTTCTCATCTCGGCCACCCAGGATGTAAATCTTCCCTCCACACACTGTGAGGCCACAGCTTTCCTGGAAAGCAGAAGGAAAGCCCAAGAGCTGATGAACAAACCTTTAGCTTTAGGAAAGAGGGCTGAGCAGGAGGTTGAGTCATTTAAATGAGCTCAAGTCTCAGCTGCCCAGGAGAAGGGGAAAAAGTAGGCAAGAGAAGTGATGTCTGCCTTTTGGGGTGGTGCAATCTTATTGTTTCAGTAAGAGGTTAGGCACTTGAAATGCCTCAAGACAGTAATGGGTTCATTGCTATTTTTGGCAGTCCCCCAGGCACAGTACAGACTCACAAGCACACCGAGACTCCAGAGAGCCAGACAGCACCTCTCTGTGAAAGCCACTTATAAGGGTGCATGGACATGGGCATTTCAAATTCAGCTTGGGGCAAGCTGTCCCCCATCATTCCTCTTCACTGCGCCATGGCTCACATTGCAGCATGGTTGGAGTGCAAAACTGTAATGACACTGAACCAAGATACACAACCACCACTAGTCTGTGTTTAGTCCATGGACCAGACCAGAGCCAATATAACCCTCACCCTGAAACCTGCAGCATGGAGAGCAGGTCCTCAACACTAATGGGTTCACCCTACAGATCTACTTCTCTGACATTAATAGCTAGTGTAGACCCAGCCTCAGCAGGAAAACTTGGGTTTGCTGAGAGAAAGATATCCTCCAAGCAGTATGGACACTGGTGGCAAGTATATATGTTTGAGTTGCTCTGCAGAGGTCACGTTCAAGTGCTCAGAGCCAAGTCCACAATGTATTTTCTTTGCCTTCAATCTCAGATGGTTGCTATTCTAGAGAGAAAGGGAAGGCTCAGAGCTTCTTTCCTAAACCTCTTCCTTACCAGAGGCCCAGGGAGGGTGGCCACTTCTCGCCAGCTGTCTTTCCTTGGATCGTAGCTGAATATTTTACTGAGGAGTCCACCTACAACATAAATGATGTTGTCCAAGCAGACAGCACTGATGCACCTCTGGTAAAAAGGGGTGGGAGACAACAGCGTCCACGTGTTGTCCTCTGGATCATAACACTGAACCTGGGAGGAGAAACATAGCTATGGGAACATGAATTTACCACGTCTCCCTGCGTGGATGAAGCTGCTGTTTGCTAGAAATAAAAGCACATAGGGACAGAAACACAGATGGGAGCTTCAACACCCAAAGACCAGTGCAGTGAGCAAAGGAATGAGGGGTTCTACCATTCTTTCTTGCATTCACGTCTCCCAGAAAAACTACTAGCCCCAAAGGTGACTACAGTGCACAGTTAAGTGTTCAGAGATGGAGCTGAGAAGCACTGATGGCACTTTCTGCAGCTCAGGAGAATAGAAGCATCATGCCTGGCTTGCAGAGGTCTCCCCTGGACAGTTACTACTGTTGGTGCTTCTGTGAAGTGAATGCCTACAGTGTTGGAGGTTTTTTCCTGTGGTGCCTCAGGCCTGACCAGGCTTCAGAGCAGAAAAGGCTCTACTGAAACCACGCATAATATATTGACCGCTCCTGACACCTTATCTCTCTAGTACCTAAGCCTCCTTGGCTTCCATTTAAATATATGACTTCTTATCTTATTATAAGGGAGCCTTCATTAGTTAAAAAAAAAAAAAAAAAAAAAAAAAGGCAGGCACCCTTGTAGCTTAAGGACCACCCCATTATGCTCCATGTTCACTGGCAAACCTTTTTTAGGTCTCTGCCCATTCTTGATGACCCAGCAATACCTTGTCAGTGTTAGCGGTGTCATCCACAGCACCGCCCAGCACATAGATCTTGTTCAGGCAGGAGACCACAGCTGCTGAGCTCACGGCTTGAGGCAATGGGGCCAAGGTTGACCAGCTGTTGGAGAAGGTATCATAGCACTCCACACTGGAGAGGCGGTAAAAGCCATCAAAGCCTCCCACAGCGTAGATCTGCCACAAAAGGAGAAAAGCAGGTAGATTAGAAACTCCTGGACTTACTTAATGGGCTACACGGACACAGCACACGTAAGAGGCTAGAACTTGGTCAGAAAGATTGACATCAAGCCATGATAAAACCTTTGGATTGGACTAGATGACCTTTAAAGGTCCCTTCCAACCCAAACCATTCTATGGTTCCATGAAACACCCCACATTGTATAGCTTTCACCCAGACTCAACACCACTATCTGCAGAAGTCTTGCACCATCCCACGGTAGATCTTATTACTACAGTTTCATTTGTGGCTACTTCAGGTGACAACACACAGGCAACTGAAACAATGATGTCTTAGTCATGTCCTAGTTGTTCCCCAATCAAAACCATCTCTAAATGGTTCAGAAGACAAACACACACTGACTACTTCTCATTGTACTGGGCAGCAGAAGAAGCAGGGGAAAGTGCTCCACGTGGCTCCTTTCAAAATTTGGGCCATTGCTTACCTTGCCCTGAAGTGTTGCCATTTTGTGCCTCCATCGGCCTTTCTGCAGACAAGCAACTTTGATCCAGACATTCAGCTGGGAGCTCAGCACCCAAACATCATTGCTGCTGATGTGTCCTCCTGAAAAACAGGTACAGAGGGCTGGTGTGATCCCAAGGACAGCCCTATCACCTCACTACACAACAATATTGCATAGTTCCTCCATGCAATGGAACAGCTCAGGCCAGAAGCTGTTGGGTTATTGGGTTATGGCCATGGTACCTCCCTTGGAAAGCTGAGTTTACATCTGGACTTCAAGGCACTTGTTACACTGCTCCATCCTTTACACAGAACTCATCTGATAGGTATTATATAGGCATTATGTAGGCCTCATCTGATAGTCCTGGAGAAGAGAAGACTGAGAGGGGTTCTTATCAATGTCTACAAATATCTCAAGGGTGGGTGCCACAAGGACAGGGCCAGGCTCTTTTCAGCGGTGCCCAGCGACAGGACAAGGGTCAACGGGCACAAAGTGCAACATGGGAACTTCCATCTGAATGTGAGGAAGAACATCGTTCCCCTGAGGGTGACGGGACACCGGGACAGGCTGCCCAGAGAGGCTGTGGGGTCTCCTGTTCTGGAGACACTCAAAACCTGCCTGGATGCAACTGTGCAACCTGCTGTAGATGAACCTGTTGTAACACAGAGTTGGACTAGATGATCTCCAGAAGTCCCTTCTGTGACTCTGACCATTCTGTGATACTTCAAGTGAGGGACAAGCAGGAGACTCTGATGTTTTAGGAAACCCTGCCTGACAGCACACACCAAAACCAGCTCATTCCACAGCTGAACGTTTTTGACAGATGCCAAAGAGGAGGGAAAGGTTTTTGAATCCTGGGGAAAGGTTTTTTCAGTCCTGCCAACCTTCCCCTCAAAGGTGAAATTTTTCCTTGGGACAGCAAAATCCAAACCACCTAAGGATAAACTTCACCAAGAAGTGACTTTGCTCCAAAGCTGAGACATATGTGAATGAGTCCTAGTGAACAGACCTAAGGAGCGGTCTGTCCGAGCAGAGGTTGTGCTGTGTTTTCAACCAGAAAAGGACCATCTGGCCCAGGGTAATCTCACCTGATATGTACACATCGTTCTTCAGTGTGCAGGCAGCAAATTCTGACTTGGTGTAGCCAGGCACGCTGGAGAGGGCTGTCCACTGCCTGCTCTTTGGGTGGTAGAGGTCTGTGAAGGGCAGCTTCAGAAGGCCTTTCTTATCACAGCCCCCAATGACAATGATGACTTCTGCCAGCTCCATGAACCTACACCATGAATAGCATGGGTAAATCCCCGGGCCAGGCTACTCTTTTCTATCATCCCTCCCATCCTATCTAGGACACTGTGGCAGCACAGTCCTGTAGATAGGGCAAGCTCCTCTACTGCATCTATTACTGATTTTCTGGGCAAATCATTTCACCCCTGCACCTTTCCTTCTGTCTGCACGATCAAATCAAAAGCACCTCCCAGCTTGGGTGGGAAGTGATCCAAACTGCATAGGTAAAGAGAATGAGAATAACCTTTTAGAAGTCCCTCGTGAGATTGCCTCGTGCCACTCACCCTCCCCCTTCCAGCACAATCAAATCTAATAATCCTCAAGGCACAGACACCAGCATGGAAAACCATTCCTGGCAGCCTGCCTGCGGCAAGCTGTCTGCCTGGAGAGAGAAGTGTTTCCAGGAAATATCTCTCCAGCCCTAATAGCAGCGAGCAGATGAGACAGACAGCAGGGGAAGGAAAATCCTTCCAACTAACAGGAGGCAAGAGAGGAACGGCTCTGCAGGAGGGGAGGGGAGAGGAAAGAGGAGTGTGAAAGAGGATTTGAAAGACTTGGTCCAGTCCCCAGCTTTGCCATGGTTTGTGCAGGCAATTCACTTAACACCAAAGCTGTAAAAGGAGGGAGGTAGAATGTGGATGCTACGGAGTGGGGTTTATCCCCAGTGAATTTTAGCTGTTTGCATCCTTGAGGAGGTCACCACAGGCCTTGTTGTTTAGCAGTTCTGTATACAATAGCCAGTTGTGGTATTCAGCATAGAGATGCGTCAAACCATCTCTTCCACCTGACAGAAACATTACCTATATACCAGGCTGGGACTTCTGAGATGCGCTGGAGCAACCTCCATCCTTCTGTCCAGGATGCTCCACTAAGCGACAAAAAAACCTGCAATCCTTGGGCTGAAGAGCAGGAGAGCACAAGACCCTGGCCCTGCAGCCCAGTTGTCATGGGTGTCCTCTGGAAAAGGATGTGGAGCCTTGGAAACCAACTCAGTTTGATACAGCAACCCACCCCAGAGCAGAGGTGTCCATCAGGATTCTTACCAAGCGCACCCTAAGGGACCTGTGGCACCATGAAGAAACTGAAAATATGGCTCATCAAATTCAAACTTCACAGTCACAAAAAGGTGCAGATTTCTGCACGCACAACTTTATATATCACTTTTTCTTTGCCTCTTCGCCTTTACACTGGCAGCTGCCTGGGCCAGAATCTCTATCTTCTTGCTGTTCATCAATAAATCAACCAGAAAAAAAAATAAAAACAACAATCTGGGGATGCCTGGGTAACCATCTGGACAGTAACTGCTTTTTTTTTTTTCTGTGGACATTGATTCCTGATGCTGCAGCAATACCCTTGACCTAGGCACCACGTTGATGGCCAGGAGGACTGAGACCAGTCTAAGCCTTTCTGCTAACAGACAGCCTGGAGCAGGAGAACAGACCAGTGGCAAAGCTGGGAATGGAGAACAGGTCTCAACCCAGTGCTCTACCCATCGGTGAAAGCAGATAGAAATAAAGAGCTACCAACACCCCTTCCTGCCCATAGCTCGGACACATCTGAATAGCAGCATTGCACACCCAGAGCAGTGTGACTAAAGTACTTCTTGCCAACAAAAAACAAAACAACAACAAAAAAGCATCACATACATAAGTATAAATTTCACAGGAATCTCTTAAGCCAGGCAAACATCTCCGGTGCTTTCATTTTGGAAACAGGGAGGCCAAATCAGAAGCAATCAGAGGGAAAACAACCCCAAACAATCCAAGAATTCCCCTCAAACTTTAAGATTCATCAACTTAAGCCCTTCTGGTCTAGGGAAGAAGACACTGTGTTTTACCTTCTGGGCCTTGATCGCAAAGAGCTGACCTCATTCCCAAGGATGTAGTACTTGCGGGCCTCATGCAGCAGAGGAATGCACTCCTTTGAGTCCTGGATGAGTCCATCCATTTCCACCTTCGCCAGGAAGTAGGTGGGGTCAAGCAGGGGCAGACGTACATGCTCAAGGAGGTCCTTCAAGACTCCCTTCCTGGCAGGTACGTCATGCCGTACCCAGCGCATGACTGCCTCAAAGACCACTTCCTCCTTGGGGACCACCAGCTGCTCATCAGACAGATATTCAACCAGTTCCTTCACACCCATCTCCAGGAACTCTTCATGACACGACACCTCCACAAAACACTCCAGCATGAACCTCTTGCTCTTTTCTGTCAGAGACGCGATGGAGAATGAATCAGCAAACTTCATGATGCCCAAACAATTGCATGGGTGAAGCTGGCCTTCAAGGAAGGTGACACAAGCATCTCTGAGCTTGGAAATCTGCAGCAAGTCAGACAGTTCCAAGATGCCTTCAACATTGTCCTCCTGAATTATGATGTTCCCCCCATACATATAATCAAGAAGGAGAGACATAGTGGAAGCAGATATCTTCTGGATATTAATGATATCCTGGTGGCCTTCCTTGAGATTGCCACCAAACATGGCCCGGAAATATGTGCTGTTGGCTGACAAAGTGGCACGGTGACAGGGGAATTCTTGTCCATCAATTAACAGCACCACATCTGTGAAGATGCCACTCTGCCGGTAGGAGTTCAGTGTCTGGAGAATTTGCTCAGCATGGCAGGACCCACTGCAGAGCTTCATGTGCAGCTTTTCTTTGCTCGGGTCCCGCGTCATGTTTTCCAAGCTGCTTGTCCTGAAACTTGATTCTTCTTTCATCATTCGATGCATCCTGATTGCGAAGCAGACAAGAGAACAGTACACTATTAAAACACCTGACTGCAATGTCCAACACCATCATGGTTTCTGCATCTTCCTGGGTGCCATGAGGAAGTACAGATTCTGCCCCTTCATCAGCACATATGGCTTCTCATCAGCAACCAAAACCCCCTCCAAACCAGAGTACGGCGACAGCACCAGGCTATGTCCAATCTAATCCCATCTCAGTGGCCAAATTTCTGCTTTTAAGTTACTTCTGGGCGAGTGCCAAGAGGAGGGGGCCAGGCTCTTTTCAGCAGCGCCCAGCGACAGGACAAGGGGCAACAGGCACAAAGTGCAAGACGGGAACTTCCATCTGAATGTGAGGAAGAACATCGTTCCCCTGAGGGTGACGGGACACCGGGACAGGCTGCCCAGAGAGGCTGTGGGGTCTCCTGCTCTGGAGACATTCAAACCCGCCTGGACGCGGCTCTGTGCAACCTGCTCTGGGAGAGCTGCTTCAGCAGGGGGGTGGGCTGGGTGGGCTCCAGGGGTCCCTTCCCACCCCAGCCACGCTTTTTAGAATTTTAGAATTTCAGAATTTTAGAATTTTTAGAATTTTAGAAGGTATTACTAAGACATCACTGGCTTTGTGGTGTCCACTTACTCCCCTGCAGGAAGGCAGGTAGCACATCCCTTGAGAAAAGTTACCTTGAATTTCTCATGAGTGAAAATCCCTGTCTTTGCTCTAGTCCTGCCTCTCTATTCCTACACCTGCATCTCCCAGACAGCCATCGCATCTGACCACAGACCCCAAAGGTGCTCAGATTCTCCCACGCTCCAGAGGACACCTCCTGGCTGCACCTGCACCAAGGTAGCTGTGTATAGGACAACCAAATCTAGTCTCGAGGATCTTCACCCCACCATTCCGAGAAAGCATCACTGTAACCTTTGTGCCTCCAGAATCCCCCAGCAGTGGGGAAAACACCTCTGCCTGTACCATGGGGAGCTGCAGAGACCTAAAAAGCAGTGAAGCAGCATGACAAGCCCTAACTAAATGTCTTAAGAAATTCTGTGGAGGCTCTAAACACCCCAAATGCCACTGACAGGTGCTCAGGGCTGTGTACAGAAAGGAGCAGCTGTTAATCGGTTCAAAGCGATTTAGAGAAGTTACACTAAAGGCAGCTCTCTAGAGATGCCTTTGCAAAGAGCACAGCAGACTTCACATTTCACCCACACATGCGGCTCCAGCCAAGAACGAAAAGCACATCTATATCCCTGCTTCTCTCCCTGATCCACACACACTTCCAAGCCATCAGGATTGTGCACAGCTGTGCACAGCTCAGTGCTGGGAAGAAACAGGTCAGGCTGACCTCCTTACAAAGAGACACAACCAACCCACCCCCCAGTTAATCCAAATGCCCTTCCCCAGCTCACATCCCTTCTGTCCACCCATGAGACAAACGATGCCAACACCAAAGAAAAAGTGGGTTTGCCCCATTACCCTCAGCCATGCACGTTCTTCTCTGGGTCACCATCTCCATCCAAGTGCCACACAGCAGCAGATGCTGGGGGTTGTTTTGGTTTGTTTGGTGTGGGTTTTTATTTTTTGGTTGGTTGGTTGGGTTTTTTTGCAAGCCTCCCCAGCTGCTAGTACAAGAAGTCCAACATTACCTGGCCCACAAGTTGTGCTCTCCAGGTGGGTCCTAGAGAAGACTCAACTTCCCTCTTGGAGAGCTCCCATCCAGGCACGGAGACAGGTCCCCTCCACAAAGCACGCTCAGCCCTTCTGCAGCAATGCTTGGGGAAGCACAAAAGCGTCCCCTTTATCCTCACTGCCTGAGAGGTGGGGGAGCAATCCGCTTTTGTTTCTCCTGAATGACATGCCACAGAGCTACGGAGCATTAGCCATGCAGCTGTCAATAACAGCCAGCCAGGGAGGAGCCAGGACCCAGGGAGAACCCAGCGCAGCTCAGGGAAAATATATCACACCAGGGCAGCTTAAGAGGGACAAGCCATCTGGAGAGAAAATTGAGGTCCAGGTGGAACAATTCATTTGATAGAGACTTCATCTTGCTGGAAACCACACTAAAGCTGAAAAATAAAATATGGCTCTGTAAGCAAAAAGACTCCTGGAGCAAGAACAGGGTGGGTCAGGGAGAAGCTGCAGTCCCCCTTGTTAATGTGTGATAATTAGGTAATTATGTCCTTGAGGATGATGAGGACAGAAGGGGAGGTCTGCCCCATGTGGCTTTCTGCACCCTCCCCTGTAACTCCATCCCAGTTGTTGGCTGAATTTTTAAATGGTTATAAGCAGGGATCAAAGCAGCCCTGGGGAAGCCCCACAAAGCAACGCTTGTACTGAAGATTGTCAGACCCCCTGATGTGATGCAGCCAGCCTTCTCTTGCCCAGCATCTCTTTGAACAACTTGTATTATTTCACATAGACAGAAGAGAAATATTAATAATAACCAGCCACTGCACATTGTCATCACAGTGCAATTGCCTTTTCGGGGGGCACCACCGCCGCTTTTGCTGGCTGGCTCCTTTCTGTTCTGCTCCCATCCCTGGGACAGAGGGCACAAGCTGGCATCCTGTTTGCTTCCAACATTTGCATATGAATCACTGGCAACCTGGAAGGGACTGTGGTTTCCCAGCCTGTGCAGTGGGCTGGGAGCGTTGCGGGGGATTTGCTCTTAGGACCTTCCACCCTGATAGAATTGGCACTGCCAGGCGGCACTGACTGACCAGGGGTGCAACCATGTCTATGCACAGGTGGAGCTAGAGATGACCGGGAGCGGGTCATCAAGACAAATGGCAGCACAGCACTGATCCTGCCCTGTGGGGCCCAGCAAAAACGGCTCCAGACTATTGGAAAGTCTTCAGCAAGGTTGCAAAACTGTCACCTCCTTACAGCCATAAAGCATGGGGCTACCAACCTGTTCAAAACCAAACCTCAGCTTCAAGCAGTGTGTGCAGCCCCAGGGGTAGGGGGGACCAGCTACTACAGTTGTAAATGCACAAAGTTCCCACCACAAGAAGGCTTTCCAGGGTGCAGCTATCCCTACGCCCATGCCAAGCTGCCTGTCAAGTGGATTTCTACAGCCAGGCTGCACCTGGCCCTAGACCTTCCAGTTTGATGTCACCATGCCCCAAAGCAGCTGTCACCATGCAAAGGCTGTGTCACAACCCACACCATGGCCTTTCTGCGTGACACCAAAGGCACTAAATATCCCACAGAGCTGCAGGACATGGGGGTGTTGGAAAGGGGTGTCTGCTAGGCAGCACCACAGGAAGGACGCCTTCTTCAGGGGCAGGAGCTCAGCCTCTCCTTTGCGCCCAGTGCCCTGGGTCTTCTCTCAGGGTAAACACAGAGATCAGAAGCAGTGATCTTACAATGGATCAGGACTCTCCCTTCTTCACATTAAACATGCCCAGCCCCTGGAACATGGCCCACGGAAGCCATTACGCACAAAGCTACAAGCATTAAAAAGGTGCAAAAGAGAAATACAAGTATATAGAACCAGGAATTCTGGGCATCTGTGAATGTAGGACCAAAGCTTCCTGAAGGAGCAGCAGAGTAGGAGTGCCAGGAGAAAGGAATAGGAAGAAGAACAGACGCAGTGAACCTGAAGAGAAAGCAAGGAAAAAAAGACTGAAAAGCACACGAGGAAGGGTCAAAGAGAGTTTTGGATAAAGCAGGGAACAGAGGCCACAGTGAGACATCTTGAGGGAGATGTCACTAGGACTTGATTATGCTGTGGTCTGTACCTCCCCACCACATGCCCAAGAGAAGGAAATGCATCCTGTCCAGGGCGGGCCTCTATGCACTCCTGGTACCACCACCCATGGCTCCAGCTTGCTACGGAGAGTCAGGACACCCTCTTTTCGCCATCAGCACTTGGCAGAAGTGAAGGGCAGTCACCAGCCTCCGAGAGAAGAAACTGAAGCAGGAAAGCCAAGTAGATGAGTAGGGGCAGAGAAGTAACTAGAACAGAAACAGGGTCCAGACAGAAGAGAGAAAACTAAGAGGCTGAAGGGGGGGGGGGGGGAAGGAGAAAAAAACAATTTGGCTTCCTATTTCACATATGATCAATACTCAAACTAAGCTTGAAACCTGGTCAGGAGCTTCAGGCAAGAAGAGGTTGCTTGCACCTAGAGTCCAGAAGGGGAACGAGCCATCAGCCTCATGTTGCTGCTGCTCATATCATGGCTAGAACTTTCACACGAACTTTGAAAGCTTCTGGCCACTACATCATATCAAGGCTTTAGCTGAGGTATAAGAGATCCTTCTTATGGCAGATAACTACATAGGTCTAGGGCATGGTCACAGCAAAATCACCTCACAGACCCCAGGACTACAACCTACTGGCAAATTTAAAGGGTTAGAAAAAAATCCCAGATACTACAAGAACTATCTCGGCTGCACCACAAAGCCCTTAAAGGTAAAGGTCAGTTTTAGAAAGGAAGAAAAAGAGTTAAATAGCACAATGCTGGCTGTCCCAAGCCATTTGGGCTTAGAGCCAGCAACCAATCCTCAGCTCTTTTATTTGAACAACAGGCACAGCCTACATGACTCTGGCTTCTTTCCTTTCTACTTTTCAGTATCTTTCCCTAGGGTACAGCAACGACAGCCTCCAGTTAGGGATTATTCAATATTGTAGTTATCTGGAGCTCTACCCCTTCCCCTAAGGGCAATTTTCTATTTAACACTCAGACGGTATTCCCAGAGCCAGCCAAGTTCATGACACAGTACTGACGACCCATCACCAACCAGTGAGATAGCACTGTATTTACTTTAATCCCTTTCAACTATCAGTTAAATGCAGCCATTCAGGGGCTGGAAAAAACAGCTGCTTAACAAAGAATAATCCCACGCTGACCAAGACAAGACCCTCTCTCACCCAAAGCACACACAGTCTGCAGCTGGGAGCAGATCCTGGGGTAAAGGATAAAAAAAAACCCAGAGCAAGCACCAAGCAAGCCTTTCCCTTAAAATACACTTTTAGCAAAGAACTGCTCAGGGACTTCCCAAGCTGGACCTTGCACCCAAGTCCTGTGTTTAATAAGTGCTAATGGATGTACAAGCCATTTATTCCTCTCCAAACCTGCTTATGGTTTCTGGCCTTCGCAGCACCCTGGGTCAATGACTTGCATAATGTGTGTTAAATTGCTTCCCGTTTGGTTTAAAACTCATGCCTGATCGATTCTACGGGTGCATCATTATCTCTACATGGCCACAAACACTGAAAAATTATTCTGTGGTTACTGTTTAAGACCTGGGTCTGCACAGCCACCTCTTTCCATGTGACTGCTTTTCAGCTACTGTCTTATAAGACTTGGATGGTAGAGAACTATAGAATCAGAAAATGATTTGGGCTGGAAAGGACCTTTAAGGGTCATCTAGTCCAACCCCCCCTGCCACGGTCAGGGACATCTTCAGCTAGATGAGGTTCCTCACAGCCCCATCCAACCTGGCCTTGAATGTTTCCAGGGATGGGGCATTGACCACCTCCCTGGGCAACCTGTGCCAGTGTCTCACTGCCCTCGTAAAAAATTTCTTCCTTACATCTAGTCTGAATCTCCCCTCTTTCAGTTTAAAACCATCGCCCCTTGTCCTATCGCTACAGGCCCTACTGAAAATTCTGTCCCCATCTTTCTTGTCAGCCCCTTTTTTAAGTACTGAAAGGCCACAATAAGGTCTCCCCGCAGCCTTCTCCTCCCCAGGCTGCACAGCCCCAGCTCTCCCAGCCTGTCCCCACAGCAGAGGGGCTCCAGCCCTCTGACCAGCTCCGTGGCCTCCTCTGGGCCCGCTCCAACAGGTCCGTGTCCCTCTGATGCTGAGGACCCCTGAGCTGGACGCAGCGCTGTGGGGGGTCTCAGCAGAGGGGAGCAGAGGGGCAGAGCCCCCTCCCCCGCCCTGCTGGCCACGCTGCTGGGGATGCAGCCCAGGGCACAGGCGGCTTTCTGGGCTGTGAGCGCACATTGCCGGGTCATGTCCAGCTTTTCATCCCCCAGCACCCCCAAGCCCCTCTCCGCAGGGCTGCTCTCCATCCCTGCATCCCCCATGGATGCCAGGGGCTGCCAGGCACAGAACCCTGCACATGCCTTGTTAAACCTCATGAGGTTCACAAAGGCCCACTTCTGGAGCTTGTCCAGGTCCCTCTGAATAGCTTCCTGTCCCTCAGGCGTTTCAACGACATCGCTCAGCTTTGTGTCATCAAGAGGAGATGCAACACAACTGCACCAATCTCAAGAAGGACAGATCTCTAAACCTCCCTCTGGTCAAACCTTTAGCTCCCTCACGAAGCACAAAAAAGCAGAAACACAGAAAGAAGATCAAGGCGGCATCATTTTGCAAGCGAGCTCAGAACACAAAATAACATTGCAGACTGGCAGGGGAATACTAACAGTTTATTTCACAGAGCATTGCAGAGTTTATTTTGGTCTAGCTCTATTTTCATCAAAAAAGTATCATCCTTTTTTTTAAAAAAAGGTAGCAAATATTCAGGACGATAATGGTAACAGACAGCGCATTACGCATGAAGTTTGGATCTCATCATTAAAAAGATTAAAGAAAAATGAATTGTGAAAACAACTCTTTTTTGGATTGCTTTTAACACTTCCAAGATTTTAAGCACTTGACCTTTCAATAAAGTAATCTCTAAGGATAAAAACAGAACATGCAGGTGATTATCAACAGATGCTTAGATTTCACATCTCTGACTTGGCAACAACAATCCACCGGGAATGTTTCAATACAGCACCACATTAAAGGGAGAAGCAACTTTGTTTTCAAAAGCCTTCAAATCCACCAAAACCTTGCAGTTTTGCAGAAAAAAACCCACAGCGTTTCACAGACTTGAGAGAGTACCATATAGAAGGACAGTATTTGGGGAAAGTAAAAGGAACCATGGACTGGGGTCTTATTCCACTTACATTCATAAAACCCCAGGGCAGATGCAAAGGAATTAAAGTCTGGATTTACACTGCTTAGAAGGTGCTTATTAAAGCATCACAATTCATATTTTCATAATCAATAGGGGCATTTTTCTTTTACACAGATAAGATGGCCCCTTTTGCCCAAAATTCTTAGACACTAAGCCCAAGACTCTGGGGTTTCAAAATACTACTGCAGCACATCTTAAAAAAGATAGAGCTGTTCAGTGCTGCCAAAGCAAACTGCTCAGGCTGGTTTTATCATGGCTTATTTTTGGCCTTTCCAAGCCTGCTTTGGGTGTGTGATGCACATCAGCATCCCCCAGACCACCTTCTCCTCTGCAAGACGACTTCTCCCAGCCACTCACGGGCTCTACAACCCAGTTTGGCTAGCACCCGAAGACTCAGCTCCCATTCCCCCCACGGTAAACAACTTTGATGGTCCCACTGCTTTCAAGGCGGTGAATGCCAAGCTTGAAAGGAAGCTCGCACTCAAAGGGATTTCTCACGTTGCACATTGTGTCGACCAAAATCCAGCAAGGAAGGAAGCAACCCAATACCAGAAGGCCATGGGGACTGAGCCAAGGCCCATTCACAGCTCCAGCAGCCTTCTGGCTGGCTTCAGCTGCCTTGGGAACCAGCTTCGTGTGAACAGCCCAGTGACCCCAAACCAGGCTTCTCTCCATGATGTCTTGAAGGTCAAGAGCAGAGAGTTAAGACCACCCTTGGGCTGGCTGCGAGCCATTTCAGGGAGGGGATAAAATTCAACTACTATCTACTTAGTTTCTGACTTTTTTTTTTTTTTTTCTTTTTTTACCTCTTTTAAGTCTGGTCTAGGATTTTGGTTTAAAGCCTTTTGCATTGGAAACACGCTGATGAGAGCTCTTGCTTTCATGAGCCTGTCAGCATCTGCTGCAAGATTGTCACTCCTTTGGAGGACATGAACATGCAGCTTTAAAGATCCTGCTTTTAAAGCAAGGAGGAAAGGTCTCCTTGCAGGAATAAATTATACTCCAGGGCTGCTTCACCTTCCAAACTATTTACAGCTACTTCACCCCTGGGCATCTCCTTGGCCCAAAGAGGGGGAAGCTCATACTGCACCACCACCTTCTCTTCTTATGCAGATGCAAAGACAGGGAAGCAAGGAGCAACTGCAAATGCCACTTAGAGTGGCAGGCACTTTAGCCAGATCAGAGCAGTGATGGTGCTCATGGCATTGCTTTTTGCAAGCCACCCAGGCTCCCGACAGAGCCCAAATCAGGGAGAAGACAGAAAGATATTTATTTTTTTTAAATAAAAAAAAAGGGGGTGTGGGGGAGAGAAAGCATTGCCGCCAGCAGAGGCCAGCCTCCAGCCACCGCTCAGGATTTACCTTCAAGACCGCAGCAGGACATTTCAAGAAAGCCCTTTCCCTGTGAGCATCCAGTCTTTGTGGAAGTTGGACAGGACAGGAAGAAGGTGCTCAAGTGACTGAGCCAGCGCAACCCCTTCCCTGGCTCTGAACTTCAGCAGGGAAGAGCAGTGCTATCTCCTCTCCTAGGAAAGCTTCTCTCCTCCAAACAGTCTCCTGTTGCGTTAGAGCTAAAACTTCATTGCCCAGGAAAGGGGGAAAACAAAAAAAAAAAGCCAACCAAACAACCACCCATAATAAAAACAGCACTTCACAAGAACATCACAATGTTCAGCTACACAGTCGCTGCACCAAGGGAAGGAGTAGAGCAGGGCAAGAGGGAGAAAGGGGAGATATGTCCAGTGTGTTCTTTCTGTAACCCCTCAAAGGGAATCAGGCTATCACGTCAAGATTCAAATAACTTCAGCCATAAGGTCGAGGATTTAATGAACACGGTATTTCCACTCATGCCCTGGAAAAATTACACTAAAAAAAAAAATTATCAGATTTTCTACATATTTACAAAAATAAGCCCCCCAACCTCACAACCAGGGAGGCGGATCAGCTAGTGATAGGGTATGGGAAGGGGTCTCCGCCCAACCAGCAGTTCCTCAAAGCTTCCCATCCCACAGCAAGCAGGAGCATGGCTCTCGCTGCCAGAGCGAATGTGTGGGACAGCCATGCACCAGGGTTGGACCGAAGCCCCTCAGTTCATCCGCAGCTTGGTATCCCGGTGATCCGTGGGTGTGACCATCTCGTTGGCATAGCCGTTCTCGGAGCAAAGAGACAGCTCATCTGTGGTCTCCACGCCACTGTTGATCTCTGGGGAGCACAGAGAAAGCAGGGACATCATCACAGGGGTGCAAGTCCCAGGAGCACACACACCCCCCATGGGGAAACCGAGGCACTGAGCAGCTGTGTGATTCCAGCACATGAGATCCATCTGATCCTACAGGGATTTCACCCTAACTTTAGTAACACTGCACCCATTTAAAATCAGTTCTGAACAGGATCTGCTTTCAAATAGGAGATGGCCTCTAAATTTCAGACCTTGATAATCCTGCCACCATCAGAGGCAAAACTAGACACACACACACACCCCCCACCCCACCCCCCATACACATGATGCTATGAGGCTGAATTAGTCACCTGTGAGAAAAGGGAGCAAAACACTCAAACGTAATCTCTACCCACATGGCCATTCTGGAAAAGGGTAGACTCTTATAGTCACTGGTTTCACTGGGAAAAAATGTGCAACCACCAGTGTTTTAATTGTAAACACCCTCCCTAAGCAAAAAAAAATTGTTTCAGAGGCACAAAACTTTAATATGCGTTCCCTGCCTCTGAGGATATTTTATGTCTAGAATAGTTGGGGAGGTTTAATTCTGCTGTGACCAATTGCTTTCCCTCTCTGGACTCCCTTGATTTACATCTCATTTTCAACCATCTCTAGAGGGCAGAATCAGGCCTGCATGTCACACAATAAGCTCTTTGAAGCAGGAGTCATCATTTTGCTCTGTGTGTGCACCCAGTACAATAAACCCTGACCCCGCTACAAGTCTCTAGACACTAAATACAGAGAAAGAAAACCCATAACAAAGCTCAAGGGGAGGTTATATTCACATTCCTTCAAACATAAGTTTTCCAGCTTCATGCACCAACTTTACTCTTTTAAAGCTAAATGCTTCCCTCTTTGTACACGTTTCTGAAATCTTTCTTAGCGGTGGGGTGAGATGGACACATTGCCAGCGTGTTCCAGCACAAATCCTCTGGGAAGAGCACAAGGGTATCAGGAACCCCTCAACCTATCTATAGTGCCACTGGATTCCAGGTTTACCCCAAACTCATCACCACTATTTTCAGTGACTTACTCCGTTATTTCAAAGGGGTTTATAGCTTTTGACACACTGTTGACAATTGAGAGCAGAGAAGATGTGGGACAGTGAGAGCTGCATGGCATAACTTGGGAAGTTAAATGCAGGATTTCTGAGCAAATCCATGCTCAGACCTGCAACAGTTTGGGACGGATAAACCATGACCATATTCCACAAGTGGTTCAGTGCAGCAGGGTCAGCCCAGTCACCCTTTCCCTGTCCCACCAGCAGGAGATGACACCTATATCGATACAACCTCCTCCATCAGAAGAGAGCAGGGTGACAGCTGAGGGATGGTATAAACGGCTCTGACCGGCCAGCCCCATCTGTACCTGAGAAGATCAGCTTCTCCTTCATGATCTTGACATCCCGACTGGACCGGCGGACAGCAGCGCTGAGCATGATCTGCTCTGGGTTGTAGGTTCTGATGCTTCCTAGGCGCCACCTGCAAGACAAAAAGGAGGTATTAGGGCTTGGTCTCTCCTACCACGGCAGCATCCTCAATCCAAGCAGCCACAACAATGTGGAGACCAACAAGTCCCAGAGACCCTCAACACCTTTGCTCCCTTGCATCTGCACAACCCCGAACGGCAGGAGAATGTTTAGAGATGAGCATGTTATCTCAGAGGGGTACAGACATACAAGCAGGTCATCTTTGACCACCTTGAGCATCCTAATTCCACTAATTCCAACAAGGATTGCAGATGTCCCAAATCCTTCTCTATCACATCAGCTATTCAGCTGCCCAAAGGAGACAGGGCTGTTTTGACTTTTAGGGTTGGAAAAGGGAACAGAACAAGAGGCCAAGCCAAGTAAAGAAACCATCTTTTCCTCACCGAGTGACATGCTCACGTTTGTGGGAGAAGAGAGCTCAAAGACAACTCCAGTTCTCAAGCCTGAGACACAGTGAAGCCACTGCCATGAGCTGCTCTGCAGAAAAGTGCAAGCAGTCCCCATGCAGGCGGCTGTCACATACAGTGCCCTTAAATGTTAATTTCTCCCTGTGCACTTCCCTCCCCAAATACCAGGTCTTTACTTCGGAATATTTACATACACATCCTCCACTTTTTAAGCTTTGATGAAGCTCAAGTGTTCACCAGAAGTTTCTACCACATGAACAGTATGAGGCTGATGGGAACTTGGCTTGACTTAAAATTAGCCAGACTCTTATTCTCATTACTGAACACATGTAAAGAAAATTACTGATGTTAGTAATAAGCAACAGGAGCAAGTTCAAGGGAGATTTTGCTTTTAAGGCTGCTTTCAGCCTGAGAGCACCCCTGTAGCAGATCCTCAGCTGCAGAGCTGCTGGCATTAGCAAGGGAAGTGGGCTGCTGCTGCAATAGGGGAAAACAGGGCTTGGTGGCCTCAGAGAAAGCAGCCATACCCCAAATCCCATTGCAAAGGGATGCTGTTCAGGCCAGGCTTTCATAGCCCACACCCCACCAATTTGTCCTACCTCCTGACCGCAGAGGAAGGCTTTCAAGGATAATGCCATTCTCCCTGCCAGAGCCAGGGATGATACAAGGCCATTTCTGAAGGAGAAACAGCAGGGATTTAGGGTGGCTTCTGCGATTACTGATCTTCTGGCACCATCTAGTGGCTCACCCACACAAGAGAAGGTGAGGGTTTTTTTTAAAAAAATATTTTTTTAGAAGGTGGCAACCACCTTCTCTTAAATTTCTAGGCCCCTACCCAGGAGCAGAGGATTTGAGGAGCCCCACACATCTCCAGCCTGGGTCCACAAATCAGCCTGACAAAGCAACATCCACAAAACAGGTTCTGCAGTTTTTCCCAGGAAAAGCTAGCTGCTGTTGATTCCATGGGGTTTCCATCCCCTTCCCAAATCCCAGTAGGTGACACTGCACCAGAGGCTTTGACCAGGGTGTGGACGGAAGGCAGATGCTCCGCTACAGAGAAAAGGGGTGGGATGGCACCACAACACAACGCACAGATCCACGGACAGAAGCAAGACAGAGGAAGTACAAGGAGACAAAGACTAATATTAAAGTATATTAAAAAATTTTAAAAAATTATTTTCTTCTATCATCATCATCTAAGCT
This sequence comes from Falco peregrinus, assembly GCF_023634155.1. NCBI lineage: Eukaryota > Metazoa > Chordata > Aves > Falconiformes > Falconidae > Falco > Falco peregrinus. Next base: position 120,771,161 of record NC_073724.1, read on the forward strand.
GAGCCACCCTGATGGAAGACCCCCATTTTTGCCCTTTGTGGCCCCTGCAGGCAGATCCCACTAAGGTCAACGTGGTTGCGAGCGCACAGGATCTCACAGAAAAAGACCCTCCGATAAATTATAATCAGGACCAAAACATATTGCTACGATGAGTCTCGTCTTTGCCCACACCATCAGGGTTTTCAGCATCAGGCTGGGCTGTGTGGCCAAAAGGCAGGATGATCTCTTGCCCATAGGTCCTAGACATCCCATGGAGGGCACGGGCCATTCCGAGGCATAGACAGCCCAGCCTCAAAGGGGTGCAGGGACCAAGGGCTTTTCTCCTCCTGCCAAGAAGACAAAGCACTGCTCTCTGCTCTCCCTCTCCCATGGCGGCTGCAGTCAAACCCAGCGTGGTTAAATATGCACAAGGGGCAAGTGACTCTTGTCACAGGGGTGCATTACTCCAATTAAACTAGCTAGGAGAGGGTAACCCCATTTTTCAGAGGTACTTTGAAATACCCTCTCTTAGAAGAGCCACCAGTACATTTAACCACAATACAACTCCAATCGATACCATATGAAATACTCTCTGCTGTGCTCAGTAGCCTTTTGGCCTACAGAAAGCTTGTTTAAAAGAAAATAGCACCTCTCCTACCCCCTTGGACTCTGTTGTGATCGACCACGTTTAGGACAGCAGCGTGCAAAAAGGCCAGACAGACAGCAGGTAGGTCTTGTTCTGGGAGGTTGGCATCAAAGCAGACCAGACGGACACAGGGTGGGAACAGACTAAAAAATACTGGGACAACAACACAGAGACAGCATACACCATGTTAGGGCCACGACCAGACCCTTGGTTTGGAGGGCAGATGCTAAATGGCAGGGAAAGGGGGTGGGAGAGGGACAGGTCAGGAAGAAAACAAGGTTGATTGGTACTGAGGTGATAAGATGGGAGCGAGCAAAGAGCCAAGCCAGCTGCAACCAGAGTCCCCATCCTGCAACTGCTCTTGCCAAAAGCCTGTCTACCTCCATGCCAGTCTTCTCCTTATCCATGGGCCAGGGAGCAAAGGGCAGGCAAGAAGAGGAAAACACCCAACCTCCCTGCACCCACAGAAGGGCTCTGCCCAGCCCCATAGCCAGGTCCTGCTTTGGGGAGATGCCGCAGGGACGTAACACCCCAAGTCCGAGAAACCTCATGGAGCAGGCAATGCTGGCAGGTGGCCAACCCTGACCCTTGAGGTGGTGCGTAGGCAGAGGGGCAGATAATCACAGATAGGAAGCAGCCAGGTCCTCAGAAACACTACCCTATGGCACACAACTGAAGGAATGGAGAAAGGCACTCAAAGACTTTGGTCCGAGTACGGACACGGCGAAGGCTTTACTGCAGAAAAGCAACAGCGCTTCCCTCCAAACGGGTGAAAACGATGGGTGAGCAGCCAGCCAATACAAGGAGAAATCTGGGTTTCCAATTGACAGCACTTCAAATCCAGCATCCTAGGCTCTTACCCTTCCTGGGTGCAGCGCTATTTATTTTCACCCTGCATTTTCAGTTTCAGTGCTGCAACTGCGACGAGACTCCTGAAGGATCCCCAGCTCCAAGTGCAGCAATTGTTGAGCCAAACCTTTCCAGCTACTACTGGCCTTATTAATCCATTCCCAGGGCTAGAGAAGCACTATTTATATAGCTGAACAGGTTACCTTAGTTTCTTTAGAATTGGCCAATTCAGAAGAGGTTGGTCTCAAAAACTTCTGGTAAATGCAGGAAGGAAGAGGGTATTTTGCATGGAATTATTTCCATAGAGAAGGCATTACATTCACTGGAAACTTCCCAATTACAGCATGCTGCAGGACCTCAGAATAGGGCTGTTTTAAAAAGCAGCGACTTAGATCATTGTAACAGAAGGTCAGGATGCTTTCAGAACATCCACTGGCTGCAGCATCAGACTTCCATGGTGTTCATGGCTATGGCCTATGCAATGTTCTGACCCTGATGGTCCCTCTGTGAAGCCAGATGTTGAAAGTATCATGAAAAGCTGTATCCTGCCCTGTCCATCTGCAGTGAAGCCATAGCAGAGAGGGCAAAAGAAAGAGAGAAAGCAAGGTTGAATGAAAAAAAGAGAAAGAGGAGGAAAGCACCAGAATTACCTGATCATGTGATAGCTGTGAGATGCCAGAATGCAGCAGAGAGAGAAAGAGGAGGAACATGCACAACAGTCAGAGCAGTAAGAAAATAAACAAGGCAAAGAGGCAAAAAAAGATCAGTTAGAAGTCATCACAGTTGGTACTCCCCTCCGGAGAGAGGCTGCCACGATCCTGTCACCAGGGCTGAAGCAGAATAGCAGGAGCAATCCCTACCCGTGGGTAAGGAGGAGAGACAAGCCACGCGTAGGAGAGAGGACGAGCACATCGAAGCGGTGGCTCTGTTCCCACCCCCCCCATCCTTGCATGAAGGAAGCAGCTGTTTTGCCCCAAAAAAGACTTGAGGGGGGACACACTGACCCAAAAAACAACAGCACCCCACCACTGTGCCCCCCCCCCCCAAAAAAAAAAAACAAACCCAAAAAAACAACAAAACCAAAACCCCACCACCACCCACCCCCAAACCGAGGGCCAAATGCAAAGCCCGCTATCCTGGAGCTGAATCACATCAGCAGGTAGTAGTTGGGCAATTGTGCCGTGATTTGTTTTTTATATATCTTCAATGTTGCTGTCAATTCTTTCATGTGGTGGAGAAACTGGAACAGCAGGGAAATGGGTGTCTCCGGCACAAGGCTCTTGGAAGAGCATTTGCTGCACAAAGTCCAACCTCTGGTACTAGAGTTTCTCCTTCTTCCTTTTACTGACTTGGGGTTGAGTTGTCTCAAGGGAGAGATCCAAAAGACGACATTTGGCCCTGCTACAACAGACCCCACACAGACAGACCTCTCTGAGCAACTGCCTTTCTACGTCAGGTCCAGAGGCTGAGCAGGGAGCTCAGTGCTTCAGGTTGGTGGACCCTGAGGAAAGCTGGTGGCTGTTTCCAGCTCTTCTCACCTGTATCACACTTACACAGAGGGTAGAAGAGAAATCCTGCAATACTGCTTTCCTTCCTTATCCTGCTTCCTCTTGCCCTATTCCATCAAGCCTCTTCCAAAGTGGAACAAATTCAATCTGTGCAGAGAGGAAGAGTCCAGCTGTTGCAGAGTCCACATAGCTGTGACTTCTCCCTCTCTCCAAGCACACATCATTTCACTGTGCTCTGGGACCTAGCGCTCCCATTCTGCAGGTTGAGTCAGTTGAATTTCTTCAGCTGTGGTCTCCTGGGCCCGATTCAGGAAAGCCTTCTAAAACTGACCTGGGGAGATGACGCAGAAGACTGCAACTATCTCATCAACTTGGCCTTCAAATTCTGCTGTTCAGAGAGGTCAATCCCTGCCTCCAGACTCCTCCGTCTATTTCTGTATCTGACAGAGAAATACAGGGTCTGAAGAGCAGGGACATCTCTTACTAAACCAACTGACAAATCTGAGCGAGTGGAGGAAGCTTCCAGACAACAACAGCAACAATGCCCTTCTGGCTTGATCACCCACAATTCAGATAAGATTTCTCAAAAAAAAAAAATTGATCTCATCTTGGTCAGTGGTTTCATTAACTGTTAGGAAAACCAATCTGAGAGGAGATCCAATCTGCTGCCCACTCCATTATCACATGCTGGAACTGGGGACCCACTGGGCACAGATTTACCAGTGTGGGACTGTGCAAGTCATGAATTTAGACACAATGATAAACGAACCCGATATGTTGCCTGAAGTCAAATCCATAACAAGTGCTGGCAGGAGCAATAGCCTACTGTAACACAGCAAAAATACCTGGGTAATTATGCACCCAGGGGAGCAAAAGAGATTACTGCAAGCAGATGATCTGGGACAAGACAACAGCAAAATCACTAGCTCATGAGGCTGAAGCAAATTAAATTGCTGCTTCTAATGCGAAGGCATTTTGGATATTAAGAAGGAAAATGTAGGTCCCTTCATGTCTCTAGGACAGTCATTTGTGCATGCCAAAGCAGATGAGATTACAGAGCCAATGACACACTTTCCCAGGAGAAGGCTGCTACTTCTCGCGGGAGGGAGCGCATCTCTCCGAGCTCATGCTTTTTGCCAGAGAGTGTTATTACACTGTCACCACTGACAGCTAAAACACCTCCTAGAAGAAAAGGCACATCACTGGGAAGACACCATGGTTTCCTCTGGTATAATCAGGAGGAGGGTAGCTTGGCCAACTCTGCCATTAGGAAGTTGATTTGCCTCCTCCTGATTTATCAGTGCTCAGTGTCTGAACTTGCTCTGCTCCTAGGTTTTATGCTCCACGTTTGTTTTCAGCGACCCTGGCTAACAGAGGGTTCTGCCATGCACTCATCAAATCCTTGCTCTCCCCTTTTCTTTGGAAAATGGAGATACTTTCTCTATGCATCAAACTAAGCAACTGATGTGATTTGCAAAATCATAGTATTTCTATTTCTTCATCCAAATGGGAACAAACTATTTAAGAAGTTCATTTTGAAGACTCTAATGGTGGAATCTCAAAACATCTCTTCTTCCTTTAAAGCACTTTAACCTCTTTCTCAATGTCCATTTCCCTAAAGCATTTACAGTTTCTCTCCCACACACATTTATGAGCGGAGCAAGGCATCTATCGCTACTATTTTGACATCTCTCATTCTTCTTAAAAAGTAGTGACCGCGTATCCAATTCACTGTCACATCTCAAAAGTGGAATTATTGTTTGCAGTCTTTGTAAGGATTTTTAATAAACAGTTTCCCTGCTATTGCAATCCAAGCATCTGAGGAGCATGGTGTTCCTCTCTCCCATCTCCACCCCATGCTCTGAATAAGAACACACATCACAGATACACGAGACTCGAGCTGTAACAATGCTACTTACTTCTGGAATATAAAAACTCCTACAATTACGATAAATGAAATGAGATCAGACGTGATCCAGATTAGGTGGTACTCATCTGGAGGCTGGAAGACAAAAAACAGAAGCAGACCTTAAACCTTCTGGTTTGTACAGCCACAGAGAGATCACACATTGCTAAAGTGACCACCAGGGCAGAAAGAAAAGCACAGAACTGCAGGGGTCACGCATAAATCACAACGTTTATGACATTTCTAATGCTAGCCTGTAATCCAAAATGATGTTATCATGAAAAACTGCAAACAGGAACAATTTTAAACTCTCCCTCCTTTTGTGTGCTGACATTTTTTCAGAGCTCTGTGTGCTGGAAGTTTTCTCTCTCAGCTGTACCCCGAGGTGAGGGTAAGATGGTGTTTAGAAACCCAAGTCTGTGGGAAAACAAGGAAATGTATACACATTGCACGAGACATGCGGAGTCCATTTTGAGTGCTAATATTGGCTGTTCTGCACAGTCCCCATGCTATAAGCATATACTTCTCAATTTCTGTCCTTTCAGGCACTGGTAGCTCTGGCTCTATTTTCCAGTCTAAGCAGCTGTGACCATCGCACCAGCTAAACCCAGCTGAACTCGTAGTCTGAACCAAGCACAGAAGTACACTATTTCACATTGTTTTCTGTGCTGCCCAGGAAAGACAACAAAGTGAAGCGATAATGATCAACTCTGATGCTCAGAAAGCACTGACCCAGGAGAGCCACCAGTGATGCTAAAGAATTTCTCCTATCCCAAACCTGGACTAGTCCCAGCCAGGAAGAAATTGTTGATTTCATACCAGGCAGATCCATCAGAACCACCATCGTTAATGCACACAAGTAATATTTCATTAGAGAAACAGAGTACGTAATGCATACGGATGAGTTCACGCAACGGTAGTGTGACACGGATAAAACCTGTTGGGAGACACCAACTCTGCTACCTCTGTCTCCCAGAAAAGATCAACTTATTTTTCTGCTCAGTGAATCTTTGTCTCTCTGACTTTATCCTGTGAAAGTGTGCCCTAGAATTAGCAGGGTAATGCTGTAATTAGTCAATGCTTCTGATTGAGATTTAATTCTCGTTACTTCCCAGCTTAATTACAGAAGAGTGACACTAAATGTTATGTTTGCTGCATCTATTAAGACGAAGACACACAAAACGTGTTTCCCATTTTCTTGGCGGGAAAGCACCATCATAACTACTTTGATTGAGAACTCAAGAGTCTTCTAAATTAGAAGAAGATCTACACATCTAAATTTTTCATTTATGCAACTGTTGGTATTTCACAACTGAAGAACCCAAACAACAGATTTTCCTCGAGTGCAAAAGTTGCATTTCTTATGATATACCCCAAGCAATAGGTAGACATGAACACAGCTTTCTGGGCAAACTCCAGCATCTGATTACAGGCATTACATATAGATATATTTTATTCCCCTCCCCTCCCGGCCCCAAGTCCTGCAGAAAGCTCAAAGCTAGAAGTTTTTGGTACCAAATCAAGGTTTTATAAGTGACAAAAATGGAATTTCAAGTTGATTAAAAGGGAAAAACTGGATTTTTTCCAAAGACATGCACCCCACACATCAATACTAAGACGACTCAGCAAACTGATGCCTCCTCAGCACTGCAGAGGAGGGACCATGGGTCAGCAAACATCTCTTAAGGAGACAACTTGCTATTCTGCTCCATCCGCAAGCTCAGGAATTTGCTATATTTCACCTGCAGTTCCTTCCTTTTTTTTTTTTTTTTTTTTTTTTTTTTTAAGGCAGGGCTGTTTCAGTCAGATTACTTTGGGTTTTTAGAAATTTTACCCAGTATAAGTCCTATTCCTGAAATCCTCACATTTACAGACCATCAAACCTTTCATCAATTCAGTGTAACTAGGCAGAGAGCAGCTCAAACCCTGGCTCTGACAGCGACTCCCAGAAATGCAGACCAGGATCCCACACCAGGCCCCTGCTTTAAGGGCATCAAACTGGGGGCTGAACTCCAGCTCAAGCTTTTCAAACTCCTCCTTTATGCCATGTCTGGTGGCCTCTTTTCTTACCAGCAGCTTTCCATCAAGAGTAGAGGGGAAAGACATTGTCACTTTTTCTTCTTTGTTTTACTTTTTATTTCACTGAAACACAAGTTAAATGTATTTTTGCAATTGCAAATCGCCCCGAGTGAATGAAGCAGAAATGATCTGTGCTGTTCAGCTGGCGATAAAGCCCAGCGAAGCCCCTGAGGGCACTGGGCAGCCAAAGCCTGGCAGAAACAACTGTTTCACTCCAGCTCCCAAGCCATGTGGTGGAGGGGCTCAGGCAGCAAAGCTATTTAGATTACATCACTCAGGCACTTCAATATGCTGGAAATCAGGGGATTCTTATGCTGCCAGTAATGTAAGACTGTGCACCTGCAGCAGAAGGCTGAGTTGGAAACCCAGCAGATGGGAAAGCTCTTGGAGGAGAGCTCCAAGTATCAGCAAAGAGGGTTTTGGAGTAAAAAGCTGCCAGTGATGTGCCCACAACTCCTGACAGCTGTAGTGGAGAACAGATGTTTGCAGCAGCACAGCCCAGACGATGATAATATCTTCTGCCAACAGATTCAGTCTTTATAAAACTATTTCCAATTCTCCAGCTTCAGCACACACCAGCGTGGATTTGTGTGGTCAGACACAAGCAGTAGGTTAAGCTAAGGACATCATGCATAGACATTCATCCATCTAGGCAGTATTCTTGAGGTCCCATCTCCAGCTACAGATGCAGGTAGCTCATTACCATCAAATTCTCTTTGCGCTTATCTTGTTCTCCCCTTTGCCGAGCAGATCTGCCAGAGCAGCAGGTAGAACAGCTGCCTCCTGTCCTACCCCCCAACAGGATCCGTCATCAGAAAATAGCCCCTCCGCGACATGCACTTACACCTCCACAGCTGAGATCTTGTTTGGGGAATACTTTGATGCAACTATTTCATCATTTTCCCTCCAATCCAACGTGAATATTTCTGTTTGGTTCAGAGATTCAAAGTGTTAGGGGCGTTTTTAGAGCATTTACTGGCTACATGACAGAAAAGAGGGCTACCTCTGGTCTCTGGTTTCTTGTCCAACAATGCAGTAGCCAGAGGTAAAACTTGTCCTCATGGGGTATTAAAAACAGGCAAAAAGCTAGTTTTGCAGCCTGGCCAACACACAGGAGCCAGGCTGCTGGTTCACCTATGAGCCTGCTTCTCCTGCAACTCTAAGAGCTGCTCAGCAGGTCTGGAAAGATGTTTTTCCATCAGATGAAAATGGAAAATATCATGTGGGTTAAATGGGGCATGCAATGCAATCTCCAAGGATCCAACCCAAACCCTGTGTGGGGAGAGATGAGGCGATCTGAAGGAAGGGATTATGCAAGAGGATCATTGATCTGTTAGCAGCTCAGGGCTTAGGCATACAGAGGGGGGAAAAACCTCAAGCCCAATAGCACGTTGAACCCAACAAAAGCTTCCTGGAGAAAACCACTAGCCCTATGGCTGCAGTGGCCACCTCTGCACCCCTCCACTGCATCCCCTCCTTCCAGGGGTTCACAGCACCTTCCCAGGCATCGTGCTTACCATCAGCCAGATGGGAAAAGGCACCTTGCGAAGGACGTGGGAGCTGTCGGAGGTGACCGACTGGACGCCAGCGCACCACAGGATGGAGTATAGCCAGGGCTCATTCACAGTGTAGAGATTCACACTCAAGTTCGCCATGGTGTAGTCCCTGCCAGCAGACAGACAGGGTGAGATATGAGTCTCCCAGCAAACATCAGACCCTCATCTCCAAGAGGAGAGCTCTTGCCATCAGTCACTTCTGTAATCACAGCTAAATTTACTGGGTTTGAATTGCATGAAAGTTTGGTTTTTTTTAACAGGGCACAGTTACTTCAGAAGCGACCCAAGGGCATTGTAATCAAATGGTTTGAACCAGAAAGCTTTCTTCACCTCTTCAATGCTATCCAAGCCAGGCCACAGACCCCCTCAGATACCTCCACATGAATGATGGACATAGCACATTTTTGTAACAATTGCCTTGTCACAGCCACGTAAAATTAATATCAGACTCGGATGCTTGTAACCCTTCATAGGCAATCTGCTTAATTAAAAACCCAACAGATTCATTTCCAACATCAATTTCAACAACTTCCATACCCTTATTTTACAGATAGTTGCACAGTTACAGCTTCCATTCTCTTGAGGTCATCTTCCAAGAAGCTAAAACTGCAAGCTTGGGGGTACAGGAGCTGTCAGCAGCAAACCGAGCACTGACAGTGGACTCCCTGTGCCCATACGATTGGCATAAATTGCTCTGTTTCCTTATCTATGAAGCAGAAGCATCACTAATCTCCCTTGCATGGGCAGCACAGAGATTAATCCTTGCGATTCAGTATGGGCAAAGCACTCTGGGGTGGAAAGCCACTGTAAAAGTTGTGGACATCTCAAAGCTCACAACGTGATCAAGTTGCTATAAAGGCTAAGGGATTCTCAAGGGCAGAGGTGGCTGCGGTAATGTTACACGCAGATGCGCATTTTGGGGGGATTGATAGAACTGTGTTAAACCAGGGCCTACTGAGCCTGCTCCAGCTCATGCTGCAGGACCGCAGCAACATTTAACTGGGCACCACAAGGCCTTCAGGGTTCGAGAAACACTCCGGTGGCAGGTCTGACTTTGGAGACAGCTGAGGTGGGATTGATGTCTCATTGGGGCTGATGAGCTGTTACAGTTGAGGGAGTTGGCATATGGTCCTCTCCAGGAGATAGAGGATGTAAGTAGCGGGCAAAACCAGGCAGAAATTATCCTGCAGGTAAAGCACAGACTTGGTTTTAAGGGTGAGCAACTAGACCAATTGCTGGCAGCCACGGAAAGACACCAATGCACTACACTAAATAGGACCACGCTCTCAAAAAGCTGCAGGCTCAGCTCTTCCCTACATCCAGCCCCAACATACAGTAAGACCGCTCCTTTGGACATATTTTTCTTCTGTAAACCTGTAAGCTGGGAGCTACCACGCGGAACGGTTCAAATACAGGCTCAAGCAGGAGAGAAATGCTGTGGCATTCTCAAACAGAAGACCTGATGAGTCCAAATACCTGACACAAGACAGTAATGAAATGGGCGAATTCTTTGCAAAGAGGAATTTCTGAAAGTATATCCAGACTTCAGATAAATCAAAATTCTGTGATAGCAAGTCTATAGTGAATGAACAGCAGCAAAGGACAGCTGCTAATGAAGATGAAACAGCACTTGCAGGTACTCAGTGTGAAAAGCCTTCACTTTTTCCCCAAAGCTGACAGCGTAATAAGAATCAGACAATTAATATATTTGCTTCAAAGAGGATCATCATATACTGAATTAGCATATAGAGTTATGAGTCAGCTCCTTGGGAACAGCCTGGATTCTGGGTGATGGGTAGGGACAAGCTTGCACAACTCAAGCTTTCAAGAGCAAGTCCATCTGAAAAAGATATCTCTGTGCAGATAAGACAGCCTAGGGTGATCAGAAGAAATGCTGCTGGGCCAGGGATGCATGCAGGGCACAAGGGTGCACAGAGCTGTGAACACCCACCACAGAGTGCATGGGCTATCACGCAGTGTCCAAACAGAGAGCTGTACCTGACATCCTCGTTCGTGACCTTGGTGTAACGCAGGTTGAGCTTCACGATGCCCTTCTCCCTCATGCGCTCCGCACCCAGCTTGAGGCCAGAAGTCTGCTGGAAACCTGGCGCAATCTGTCTGACCAGCTGCCTCTCCATGTCTGGCAGCCACATCACCTGCGGAGGGAGCAAGACCAAGGACAGCTATGGCAAAGATGGTTCGCAAAGCTGGTAACATGAGGCAACTCTGCAGACAGCGGGTTTGCACCAAGCCAGAAGCAAAATCACATGAGACATTGCCTTGTTTGTCATACAGATTGTCTAGGAGACACTCAGATCCTCCCACATCTTCAATATATTCCAGGATTATCCTCAAACCCAAAGGACTTCAATGCACAACATCTCAGAGGTGAAAAGGATGAAGGTACACAAGGGGATCAGGCCAAAGGCTCACGAGAAGGGCTTCTTGAAAACCTGACCTCTGTGCCCAGTTCAGGGCAAAAAGAGAACTAAGGGCATAAGGCTAAAAAACTGACAGCACAGACAGGATGCGTGGAGAAGCCTCTCGTGCTCCCATGGCTAAGACTAGTTTTATTAATCTTCTTTTATCAGGGCTATATCTACTCCAACCCAGGCCAAGGCTTTCCCCAAGTTCCTACCACACTTCGAAAGTGTGTCAAATTAATTACTATTAACATGCTGAGCTGCTAGATGTAAAGTGGATGCAGGAATCAAGCTGGGCAGTTTTATGGCTTGCGCTGCGCAGAGGCTGGACCCAGCCAGGTGATCTCAGCAGTACCACTGGGCACTGCATTGCTTGAACCCATGTTTAATTACTCAGTGATGCTCATCTACAAGACAGACATTGAGGTGCTGAAGCATGCCTGAAGAAGGGTAAGGAAGCTGGGTAAGGGTCTAGAGTGTAAGTCTTATGAGAAGCAGCTGAGGGAACTGGGGTTGTTTAGTCCAGAGAAAAGGAGGCTCAGGTGTGATCTTCTTGCTCTCCACAACTATCTGAAAGGAGGCTGCAGCGAGGTGGGTTTGGTCTCTTCTCCCAAGGAACCAGTGACAGGACAAGGGGAAGCAGCCTCAAGTTGCACCAGGGGAGGTTTAGACTGGCTAATGGGAGAAATGTCTTCCCCAAAAGGGTTGTCAAGCACTGGAACAGGCTGCCCAGGGATGCAGGGGAGTTACCATCCTTGGAAGTAGTTAAAATACCTGTAGATGTTATGCTTAGGGACATGGTTTAGTGGTGGACTTGGCAGTCCTGGGTCAGTAGTTGGACTTGATGATCTTAAAGATCTTTTCCAACTTAAATCATTCTATGATTCTATACCAAAGCATCAGAGCAGCACAGATGCAGCCATATGCATTTTCAATAGGTAACCATGAAACCTGGCTGAGAAATACCACTTCACAACCCCACATCTTATTTCAACTATTTTTCTGCTGTTCTCCATCCCAATATCTAAGGAGAAGACAGCATGGTCTAGCCAAGCTGCAGCCTCTGGTGCCACCAGCCTGGTGGCACAGTCCTCCCCAACATGACTTCCTGGCATAGGGTAGCATTTCAAATCAAGTGTCCGAAACGGATCACTGAAGGATTGATGCCCAAATGGAGACCCTCAAGGATTTAGGGAAACCCACAAGGAGGCAATTTTGGAAACATCGCCAACCCCACAGAACTCACAGCCTGTTGCCGAATTCCTGATGCCAGGATGGTTTCCAGGGTGATGTTGATATAAGTGCTGTAGTAGGGGTGAGCTGATGGCAGGTCCTGGAAATTCAGGATGAGTGATGTGTTGTCCTTGACCACCTCCAGCATATCTGCCAGCTTGCAAACTGACTGGTTGGCAGCTTCCAAGTAGTCAGACTTTGAGAGAGACCCAGCTGTCCAGAAAGGGTCATTCTGAAAGCAAAGCACATCCCTGTATTACATCCCACGAAGTCCAGACTCCCCAGTACAACTGAAGACCCTTTTCTATCCCACCTTGGCCACAGTGGGACATGCCAACAGCTATTTTGATGACAGTCTTGCAGTTTGCTGAAGTGTTTCTCCACGCCTCAGTTTCCCTGCCCAAGGGGAGGCCACAGATCCTTAGTGAAAGCAAGCTGTGCTGGACAGGTCAACCCCATTTTCAGAGGAAGAACAGAGCTACAGGCCAGTCATGTAAGTTTCCAAGGTAGTGAGCTAAAAGGGTACCTTCTCACACTGTGTACACAATCACCAAGGATTCTTCAGGATCCAAAAATAAAAAGGACCAGCTATGACACAACTAAGTGATCAGAGAGGAGCGAGGGGCTGTTGGAAGAGACTGTCTCCTGACTTAAGGGCATTCAGGAATGACTGCTTCAAAGTACGTGCCAAAAAACAGCCTTCCAGATGCTGCCTTGGCCCTTCTCATCTGGCAAGCAGCAGTTTCCCTGCATTCCCACTCCCACAACCACACCTGCAAGCCAAGGAAGTTTCTGTACAGCTGTAATACATAGACATCCCCACCACACCTCCACAGACCAGCTCAGCTCAGAACGGCAGTGAAGCCTACAGTGGTTTCAGGCTTCCACCAAGCAGGCACCCAGGGAACTCCAGGCAGGCATATGAAACTGGTACCTGAGCTTGCATCACTGCAGCAACGCCTCGGCAAACCGCATTCAAGTGCGTGAGTTGTGCCAGAGCGCTGCAGTCCTCCTTCCAGACCACCCCCAGTGCGCTTCAAGCAGAATACAGCCACTGTCTGGAGAGCAGCTTGGCAAAAAGAAGTCCCACCTGCAACCTGGCTGCATGCTGAAAGATGGGACAAGTCCATCCCACAGCATTTCATCCCCCTCTCTCCAGACTTCAAAGGCTGAATTTCTTGCTTTTTCTTTATAAGACAATTGTTTCCAAGAGTAAATTAAAAGAAAAAGGAACAGCACATAACATGCTGTCTCTTGTGTTCTCTTTATAATCACGTCCTCCCTCCTGAAGTTCTTTGTGGTGTCAACCAAGCATTAAGGCCCCTTCTTACAGGTGGTAGAAGAGGTACAGGAAGAGAACATGTCTTTTAGACCAAGTCTGAGTTTAGTAGAGAGCAAAACTAAATGTGGTTCATGAACACTTGGCCTAGCTGCACTTCAGACCACTCCACCAAGGAGATGGATCTACACCTGTCCACCTCAAATAAGGTTTAGTCGTGAGCTTTCATCCCACAGTCACGGCCCCAGGACACTCTCTCCATGGCTGTACCCACCTGTAGGAACCACTCTCCAGCATTAAGCTTTTCCAGGTCAGTCCAGTTGAACATGGAGGAGTGCTCATAGGCCCGCTCTGGAAACACTTCCTCCACATTTGTGGTTCTCCTGAGTGTCTTGTCATGCATCAGAAATGGCACTCCATCATAGCTGCAAAGACAGAGGCCCCGTTACACGTGGAGGTGCATAACCGCATACACAGTACCAGAGAAATGCCCGTTCCCACTCCAGCCTCTCTCATGGCTTCACATCAAAATCATTATGAAGATCTCAACCAGCTTAGCACATCCCCAGCTCCCTCAGATCACTTGAAATGAGATACACCCAGAAAACAAAGCCTCTGCAATGCCTGCAAGATGTCTGCAGTCATTCACACGTGGACATAACCCTACCCATCCCCTCCCTCCTCCCACCACCCCCTCAAAAATTTCTAGAGTGCCAAACTCCCATAGCTTGGACAGGAACACGCACCCTGAATGCTCACACAAACCAAAGCTTTCCACAGTGTCTGTAGCTCCCAAAAACGTCAGAGGTTTTTTCAAACCTTGTACGCACAGACACGTGCAAACTGTTCTCAAATTGTTAATAGCAGATAACGAGTAAGATTTTTCAAAGGCTCCCAGACTACATGGGAACTTAACATTCATGGCCTTTCAGCAAGATGCAAGGCTTCCAAGCTACCAAAATTTCTCTGAAATTGATTTTTCCAATTGAAAATTGGTTTCAGGAAACAGCCATGCTCACATGAGTTAAGGTCACGCATCCTAAAGAAAACCCACCGCTCAGATGAAACTGAATAGCCAAATGCATGCCCTGTGGTTTTTAAGCCACCCAGGTATTACAGAACAATGGTAATGGGAAACCTAAAAAGCTCTTTAAACTGTCTTCCACCCAATTTTCTGTGACTGGGTCAGTGGTAACTGTGCAGGGCAGTGCTGGTTTCTATCAAGGGCAGGGGGACAGTTGTCTGCACTAATAAACCAAGATAAACCCAGGGCAGCCAGCCTGATTACAATGACCTTTTCCAAAGCAGGGAGCCCATCTTCATAAAAGGAGACTGGGGTAAGATCTGGAAATGGGACGGGATTAAAATACAAGCCCCATTTGAATCAGGAGACAACCCAGAACACTCACCCCCACAGCTAGAGGGAAAACAAAACCCAGTTTTAGATGATGGAGCAAATGTTGCCTCAGCTTTACTATTGCTTACAGAAGTCCCTTATCACAAAGGTCACTGGCACCTTTATTTGCTATTTCTAGCCTGCACTGCCAACTAGTTCCCCCCCAGTCCAAAGCAACACGCTGACACAGCAATACCATGCTCTGCTGCAGCAATCAGAAGGGGTTTTAATAAATACAGTTTAAAAAAAAGAAAAGATGCTAAGCAACTGCACAATTAAGACTGTGGAGTGTTTACGGGAGATAGGAGCTCAGGTCTTAACATCTCAGCAGAGTATCATCAGATACTGCTAAGCCTTAACCACAGTGCAGAAATCCTATGGGGCACATACCATTTGTTCCCTCCTTTCTAATCCTCCCCCTTACAGAGTCACTCAGCACCACCCAAAGCTAACCACAATGTACTAGCAGGCACAGGTTTGAAAAATTAATTCAGAGACAGAAATCAGAGCTTTAGAAGAAGAGATGTGGGAGGAAGTAGAAGATGAGAGAGGGGCATGCAGTGATACTGTGCCCTTGCTGCTTGAAGTAAAGCTGGTATAACCAGCGCTGGTTTTATAACCGAGGTAACCAGTTTGGGGTGTGTAATGGGCAGGGAGCAGGATGCAATGGGTCTGAACCTATGCCCAAGCAGCCCACCCACAGCTGATATGTACCTAGAAGAACATGGAAACATCCCAGGTGGAGCGGACCCATCAGCCACAGGCACAAAGAGCATCTTTCAAAGGGGTAAGGACAGCAATGGGTGTTGTGCCACAAACCCTTCCGAAAGTTGCTGTCAGCTGTACTGATAGCTCACTTTTTTGTCTGAAGGTCAGTAGAGTCTTCCTTTTGTAAAGACACTTGGGTCTCCTAGAGAGGGTCTCAGATAACTGAGCCATCAAGATCATTGTTTAAGCTATGGATGCTTGGAGTGCTCCTCTGGGACAGCTGATGAGTGGCAACGTCGAAAGCTCTCGGAGTTTCTCCAGCTCTCCTCCTCCCAAAAGTCCACCTTTCTCCTTGGCCAGTGCTAAGGGAAGCAACCAGTTCAGTGACATGATCCAAGCACTCATCTGTGAGCCTGGACAGTCGTTTTCCCTTCACAAAACAGTTAACTAACTAGTTTTGGAAAGAACAAGAATTGTATCACATCCCAGCTCATACTTCATCCTTCCACAATGACCCTCCACTCCCTAGTGGGAAGAAATTCCTTTAGATTTTATATCATTTACTCTCAAACAATTATACAAGATAAAAAATGGACCCTAGCAATTACACTTCAGAAGTCCATCTTCCACCAGGCAAAAATATCTTTCCATCAACACCAACCTCCAAAGAGGCTGGGGAAAAATAAAACATCAGCCGTGAGTCTTTCCTGTATTTATAACAAACTGAGGGATCACCAAGATAAAGCATTACTACTCCCTTTGTGCCACTTCTGCCCTCTTGCACATCTATATAACTCATGCGAAAGAAGTTCAGAAAACGAACAAGAATGTTCAAAAATTATCATACTCCTGCAAAAAAGCACAGTTCCTGAAATAACCCTCTCTATACCACCTCTAAATTGGCCTTGTCAACTCAGCCTAACATTTATTTGCCTGCAAGGAAGGACTTTTTGACAGTCAACAGTATCGCTGTGCCCCTTCTTCCCCCAGCATTAGTGACATGGGAGGGAGGGGAGGAGGAGAAAGGGCTTACTTCCTGGGCTGCTGAGTTCTTGTGACAGTTTTGCAAGGCTGGTAAAAACCCTCCTGAAGACTTGCAGTGCAGTGAAGTCAGTTTGGGATCTCTGCACTCTGCGCCGGGGGCATCCCAGCAAAAATTCCATTTAGATTCACAGAATCATTAAGGTTGGAAAAGACCTTTAAAATCATCAAGTCCAACCATAAGCATTTAAGCCGCCATGTCTCTTCCCAAGGCCAGCCGATTTCAAGCCAGGCTAGAAACCAGGTTCTGCATTTCACTGCCATAAAGACAGTTCTAGGATAAATTAGTCTTCCTGCAAACGAAGATTAGTTTCATGACAAAGAGATCCAGGTTCCCCCATCTGGACAACTTTACCTTTAATCAGTCATTATCTCAGTGGAACAACTGGTAGTATCTGTGCATTCCAAATGGAGGCAGCTAGGAGTTAGCAGATAGATTGACCACAAGAGCCCTTTTCAACAGGGAAAAAGCAGTGACAGCCGGACCCATGCCAGGTAGGGAAGAGTCACCAGTATTGTGGACGGCCCAGACCAGAGAGCCTCAGACCAACCAGCACACTGGCTTACCTCAGTACAACATCAGCTTGGACTCCATATATCTTCTGCTCCACTGCCTTCTGAAAGGACATCAGAGTGTTTTCTGGTGCCAGCTATGGGTGAGTGAGAAAAAAGACCAATGAGTATTAGTAGTAAGTGGAAAGCTGATGAATCACTGTCAGCGAGGACGCTGGAATGAAGGTTTATAGATATTAGGGAGCCAAAACAACCTTGTTTTGCAGATTACATAGCGACCAGTTACGCTGGAGTACCAGCACCTCCCAGGCAAAATTGCGTCTTACTGAAATCTGAAAACGATCAATACATTTGACTCCACTGATGGTCTTTCTCACACAAAGAGTTCCATGCAGAGTTACCACAGCCTGCAATACCAGAAACCCAGCTAGCTCAAGGTCTGCTGCAAAATCAGTGTACAAGAGATTTGCTCGCCAGCATGGTCCCGCAAACAGTGGCTTGCTGGAGATCCCCAGAAAATGATGGGTAATGTGATACCAACTTTCTATCCACATGTTATATCTAGAGCTATCTAAAACATCTTACCAGTTCTTAATTCTCCTACTTTTCCATGCAAACAGTGATTACAATGCCATTATAGTAAGAAGAAAGTCCATAAACCAGGGTATTACCCATACCATGGACAACAACTACACCACAGAGTCTGTAGCACACATTTTATTTCCACATCTATTTATTCAATAAAGTCATCTTTTATTCAGTCTAACGATCAGATTATTTCTCTAATAACAAGCGTTCCAGTTAGCTTTAACAACAATTTTAAACATAGCCTTAAGCCTAGAAAATTTATCCCTATGGCTGTCACAGACAAGGACTCAATTTTTATTTCAAATTCCTTCCTGTTGAATGCAACAGATGGTGAAAGAATTTGGGTCTGTTTAAATACAATACGGTGTGAAGACAAATACTTCGCTTTTCTGGAAAAGCAGTACAGTCCAGCTAGCCCCAAAATGTCCATAAACAAACAGGCAGACCAGAAACAAAAAAAAATTGCACAACTACGGAGAGACAAACTGGCAGGTTTTCTGCACTGAAACCTGAGCACATACAAAAAAAAAGCTGGTTTTAAAAAACATTTTCTTCTTTCCACTTTTGCTTTCAGGTTTAGAGTACCTGTAACATCCTGCTACTCCACTCATCTCTGCCACCACTAGGACCAGTAACTTTCCATCAAGACACAATGAGCGTTCACAAACTGTGATTTTCAAGAATTACTCAGGGGCTGGAAAGAAGAATAATTAAGAACAAAGGCCTAAATGCACCCTGCAAGCAAGATGCACAACAAATACCAAAACCTGCTGGATGGTTCAAGGTGCTTCTAAGAATCATTTGTTTTCTTGCAGCAGATTGCTTTACACGCTCAGGTCAGCAAAGCTTTGGGGTAAAATAATCAGACCAAATGTCAGCAACAGCCTTCACACAGCTTCAGTATCTCTCCAGTGAATTCCTCTGGCTGAAGCCACATATCAATACCAGTTCATTTTCATGTTTGTTCAACGAGGGCAACACAGAGGCACATTATCTTCCAAAAAAAGCTCCCAATCAAAGCCTGAGTTGTCTAGGTGAGGACCGAGGCAATGCTGCCCTCGCACCCTCTTGCACAGCTCAGCACTGGGTCACGCAAGGTCGGGCTGAAAGAACTTTTTGCAATATACACGCAACACCCAGAGCTGTCAGCAGGGAGCAGCAGCCACAAAGAGCTGAAGAACCCACCCGGATTTGCTCCATCTCCTTGGGTTACTCTCAGCACCTCGGGTTTCCCCCTCCCGAGCAGCTCAGGTTTCCTCAGGATCACACTGCAAGGTGATTGCTCTCTACGGGGTAATGCTCAATATTTGCTTTTGGAGACTGCAGCAATCCCAAGGAAATAAAGCGAGTAGTCTCCAAACAAGAGACAGCTGACCTAGAGGAACCAAAGGGCAATAATCCAAGACCCCCAGCCTGTCAGGGAGGGTTGCTGGGTAGATGCAGCACAAGTCCCAGCTCAAGAGTGCCACCACGTCATGCAGCAGCTGAACTCACACCCCTATAAAGCAGTCTCACCAAGGAGGTGGACTACAAGGAACAGAAAAGAAAAGCGTACCGTGTTGTAAATCATCTCTCAGGCTAAGGGAGGCTGAAAGGGCATGCTGGCCTACCTCCATTAAGCAATCAGTGTAAAAACCGACGGCACGGCTAGGATGACACGGCTGTTACTCACAGCGGTGAGTTCTGACCTCTGGAGGAAGGACAAACAGCAGGACAGTAGAATCTGACCGATGGTAAAAGCCTTGCTGCAGCCTGCTAGCTTGTTTGTGCTGCAGCAATGGGTGCCCCGTGTGAGGCTGACTGAGTTGGCCTCCGACTACAACAACTGGTGCCCAACGTAGCTGAGACAAGCAGGAGAACCCGTGATCCATAACAGACACCGTGAGAGGTGAGCCATTGGAACTAATTGATATGGGTGTATTGCAATATTTGTTGTCCATCTTAACTCAAATTGCAACTACCTACCTATGCAGTGAAGAGCTCACATTGCATGAACTGAAGCTCATGTAGCCACAAGCGTGGCTACAACAGTATTCCACCTCTGCACAGGTGGACCAGCATGACCAAGTTTTTTTTCACATCTTACTTGTATACCAAACTCTGGCTCAACAGCAGAATCCTAACGTAGAGAGAGCACAAGATCTGCTGTTTGATAAGATTAAAAACACTTCTTGCATCTTTTCAGTGTATTTCATTTTCTGCAGGACCAGGGTCAAGCCTTGCTTGAACACCATCCCTTCTGAGACAGCGCTGGTCTGAGATGCAGGGGAACCTTTAGGCTCAATGACCGGGGAGCCCCAGCCTCCACTGCTGGAGGCACTCGAAGGAAACTGAGCCAAATAGATCTGAGGTGGCAAGTCAACACACAAGGGTCTCCATCACCTGGACTGGGGAAAAGTAAATTTAGACAGAGCTGAGACTGCACGTGGAAGCGACAGATGAAAGCCAAACAGAAAAACAGCTTTTTGGGGACGGGATTTCTCTTTGCCAGGCTGGACAAATCTGGCCATGTGAAGATAGCAGTCATGTTCATGCATCTTAGTGGCAGTGCTGTAATAGATGATGCAGCAAGCTAAACCCCAAGATTTTCATTCAGTTTTAAAACTTGGGCACGATGACTGTCCCATCCTCAGCACTCAGACATTTGCCACTGAGCTTAAGCCCATGGAGATACGATCTCAGCCCTTGGAGTGAAATATCCCACTCCTGCCTCATCTCTAGTCACTACAGAGCTTGCAGACCAAGCTTTACTCTTCAAGAAGAGCAAAACTTAACTGCACCCCAGCAGGGCTGCATGTGGCTGCTGAGATACAAGGCACATCCATTCCTTCCCCAGGAACTTGACCCCAAACACAAGTTAAATAAACTTAGAAAACTCTGGCCAGATCTATGTTGAAAACACGGTTTTGCAGCTGTGCAGAGGAAACAGCATTTGAAACTGTTCTAAGAGCAGGCTGTCACTTAAGGTCTAAGTGTGTAATCGGATGGTCAGGAGCTGTAACGTCACCTTCATCACACCACCACTAGAAGTGAAGAGCATCCCCTTGAAGGGCAGCACAGAGGGATGAACACCTCTGGCTGCTCTGAAGCAGCATATAGCACGGACATCAGCAGAAGTCCTGTAGCTCTGTAACACCATGCCCCACGATGGCACCTGCTGGGTAGTCTCTGTAGCACCACAATGCTATTAATTGCCAGTCTGATTCCCTGTATGTCAGAAGCTTTTAAAAAAGTAGATTATAAGCCTTGCAGACAAAGACATCATCTTCGTGTGGGCATGTGGTGGGTAAACTGCTAACCTAGCCAGAACCAATCACCCTGATATAGATAATTGCATCTCCAAATGAGTCTACCACTGATGCAGAAAGCTGTCTTCCCAGGTTTCTAAACCTCTAGCCTTGAGGAGACTGAACAAAGCCATTCACACCAATGACATAACCCAATGAAGGTCAACCAGAAAGCCAGGAAAGCAAATTTAATCCTGCCCCCTAAAAATCAGATGCTGTCTATTCCCAGAGGTTCCCCTGGCACTGCTTTGGGGGCAGGATTGCTCTGTACCAGGAGTTCATATCGCCTGCAATATGAGGATTTTGTGAAAAAGGAGAATCCGAGTTACAGGTTTTTCCATCATCCCAGCCTGTCTCTGTTTCCCTCCATGAAACAGGGAGCCAAAGCCCCAAATTCAGCATGTTTAGAACAGAGATGCGTCCAAGTGGGACAGTTGCTGGTACAGGAATTCCTAGCTGAGATTAGTGCTAAATCTTTTCTAAAAGGTTTTACAGCAAAACCTCAATAACTAAAATAAATGCATAATCTATCTGCTTGTATTTCTGTCTCCGTCCGGTTTCTTTTATGGGGTTCTTCCTTGGTACAACACATTCAGGCATGTTATAGCTGAACCCTAAATCCTGGTTTCCGGGAACGCAGTGCAACTGGACATAACCGATTTCTTAAGAAACCAGTGCCGAAGCAAAAGACACCCTGGGACACAAAGCAATGGTTTCACTCCAAAGCCGCTGCCCTATGTAACCCACGCCAACATCCCCTGAAAGCCAGACAGACCCTGTGCAGGGTTCCTAGAAGCTGTTCCCTCACTTCGCACTTGTTTGACAGGCACAGCCTTGCAGAAACCCGGCCGCTATTCATTTCTTCCTGCTACTACAGACACACAGCAAGAAATTTCTAGAAAATTCCCCATGAATGAACTCATGTTGACTATTTTTGTGCTTAGAAGTCAATTGCAAATGCTTTCAAATGGAGTCAAGAGCTTTGGACCTTCCTTAACGAAGATTAGGAAAGTGAGTTAGAGCAGCACAGCCTTGCTACAGTTGGACATCACTACATTGTATTTTCCCCCTAACTAGCCACCTTGCCAGAGCTAAAATAAATAAATAAAATAAAAAAAAAAATCAGTGCATTATTTGCACGTTGGGGAGGCTAATGAAGAAGCTTGCACAGAAGAACTGAATTTGGCCCGAACTAACTGCAGCCACTGCACACCTCTGGCACTGTGCACTGAGCTGCACAAACAGATTTGATTTTTGCTTCATAAACAAGTTTAAGAATGTTTTCTCATCCTTTTGGAGATATCAGCATCATTTTAACATTTTTTAATTTATTTTTCCTCCCTTATCTCTCCTTTCCAGCATCAATCTGCATGTGAGCCAATAACTGGACTAAAAAGCACATGGCATGATTAGGGCAATACCTGAAAAACTAAGTTTTCCTTCCTGCAAAAAGACACCCTTTGGAAGTTCCTTGTGTGGGGCTTAGTATGGGATCTGCCAGTACATATTGGATTTCAGGATTAGTGTCCATTGTGCCAGGTCACTATCAGGCAATAACAATACTGTTTAAAACATAAAATGTGGTTTTATCCCCAGGAATTCAAGGCATTTTAGAGAGCATCCATACCTAACATTCCTAGAAATAGCTCAATTAGACTGAATGGAAGTGAAAGAGTGCAAAACAAAGAAAAAAAATTCAAAGTATTGCCTTGGACAACAGGATAAACTGATAAATAGCCATCAGGGATTTAATAACTAGATACAGGAGATGAGACTCATTTATTATTGTACTGCACACAAAGAAAGCTGAAGCTTGATTTAATGAAACACTACCTAACCTTATGTAGATTTATTTCAATGAACACAAGCCTTTCTCCAGGTCTGACAGAAGATGCTAATTGTGATTGATTTTTACTATCAATCAGACCAGCAGACAGGTTAAATGACCTTATTTTTAACAGGTGGGCATGTGTAAGATGTACAGCAAAACAAAAAATGCTTCCGGATTTCAGCAGCACAAACCAAAGCATTTCAGAGCCCTTAAAAAACAAAGCCATCCCAAAGAGGTGGTGGTAAAGTTTTGGTACCCAAGATAAGATGCAATTAAGGTCCTCAAAACCAACAGGAAAACAAACCCTCTAAAACAATAGAAAGAAATCACCAGTTCCCCATTAGATGAAAGCTCTCCAATAAGCCACAATCCCAACCAGAAGTTTTCATTACTGTTTCTATCGATCGCTGGCACCACAGGATGACAAACCAGCATCTCCATGAGAATGCCCACACATGTTGGAGGCTTCACCTTCAGGTGCCAAAACATGGGGAAAAACCCACAAACCAAAACCAAACCAAAAAGCACACAATCCCACATGTGCAAGGTTGGATTTGCTAGAATTTCCCCCGGAACAGCACGACACACTCCCTGTCAAGGCAAAATATTCCCATGCAATAATCCAACAGGCAGACCCTAAGCACAGCGTAACGCTGGCTGCCCACTAAGGTACTTTGTCCCAGCAATGGGTACTTTTCCACACTGGAGTTGTGCAAAGCCAGCGAGTCAGCACCACCAAAAAACGTTCCTCTGCACGGTGCCTGTGCTTGGCAAGGAGATGGACATTGCCTGCCGTGCAGTAAGGAGCTCGACGGCATGAGCATTGTATTCTTCACGGCACACGGACAGCTGCTGCGGCACAGCCCTTCTCAGTGCCGTTAGGACATGCCAAAACCCAGCTGTATGGGTGGTTTGGCAAAAGTTTATTTCAATGCTATCTGTAGTCTCCAGCTCTAAAATCAAGAGCTATTCTTTCCCCCAACATGCTTAGATGGTTTCCACAGGTTTACCCTGATTGTTTTTAGGCCAGCCAGCATCTTTTTGGTCCCAGGAACAGGAGGTGAGTTTCCAGACTTCATGAAGGTTTCCAGGGAGACAGATACAGCTCTGGCTCAGAAAAATCCTTGCTATTATTAATCCCTTGTGCGATCTACTAAATTTGATGATCAAAGATCACCATGACGAGCCTATTTATTTTTAAGGAATGTATATTTATGACTTAACAACCTAAACCCAAATAGGATTCAACAGTATGGACAACACCTTCTTCAGATCCCAAAAGCAAAGACAACCTGCTTCAGCCTGAAGCATCGTGTAATGAAAGACATTTGGGAGAAGACTTTAAAGGCGCAGACAGCAGTTGAAGTTGGTGTCCTACTGGATGAAGTTCCTCATTTCCATCCCAGATTTGGTCACAGCTCTTACCTTCTACCATTACTTTGTCTATCCTCAGCATATGCAGCGTATTTACTGCCACAGGGAGAAGGCAGTCAAGCCTATCAACAGTGAAGACAAAATGCAACTAGATTTCTGGAAAAAGAATAAACAAAGATGGAAGACTAAAGACAACAGACACCTGCTCATAAAACGCTCCAAAGTGTTTAACATGTTAACATGCAAACTTTATGGAGAACCCCCACGTCATGTTTTTGGGTGTTGGATGATTTCTGGACCCATCAGGACAAGACCCTTTCAAACCAACAGAAATCAAGTGAGGGCTGGAGCCCTCAGTTCCCAGCACATTGCTGCCACAACCCTGATGCCATCCTGATGGGGGTCCAGAAAAAAAGAAAGAGATCCGGAGACTGAATAATTAATTTTAAAAGAGCCTTTGAAAAGGAAGTGATTGATTAACTAAACACCTGCTAAGGGAAAGGATTTTCAGATAGCACCCCGATGGGAACAGACATCTAGCACAGCAAAAAGTGGGCATAACTGGATGACATTTAGGCAAGGGAAGGTAGGAGGAGTCATGCAGAAGAGCCTTCCTAGCAGTGAATTAAAGTTCACGGGGGAACAGGACAATACCAAAGGGATGTTGCTTGGAGGAGCATTACACCACTACAGACAAATGGTCAGCTGGTATGAAACCAGTAGCTCTCCTGTACTGCAAAAAGCCACACCTCATGTAGGTACAGATGACAAAACGGTTTCTGATTTTTTCTTGCTACTTAAAATGCAAGGCCTTCTTCCCTTCTCCAGTGTTTCAAGCCAAATTATGAGCCATATGGCCTCTGGTCCTCACTTTTTTCCTCCACAGAACAAGGCCAGCAGTTGAGTCACACTCACACAGATGCTAAGAACACTCCTCTTAAAAATCCTGAAGGGACAAGAGAAGAGAGACAGGGTGCGTGCATGGATGGAGAAAAGCAGGCCCTGGAGCTCAAAGGAAGATCGTTACCCCTCTCTGAAAATGGGGCTGCGAGCAGTGATGGATCAGTATCCCTCAGTATTGTATCCTTCTGGAAGTGCACACATCTACAGCTGTCCTGGAAAACTTCATTTCACCCTCTTTTGCCCCATCTACCATATGCTATACCCTCAACACATCTTTTATTTCAGGACAACAAGCATCTTCAGCCAGCCCACGGATCTCCTTTGCTGACTTTTATCAGAAGAGCACTCAGTTATATCTGTGTCTTTCTAGTGTAAGAGTGCTGGATGTGCAAATGCAGTATCACGGACCTAGTCCTGCCAGACAGGCGAAGCGCTCAGCCATCAGGCTCTATCAGAGAGCCTCTTCATCTGCACAGGAAATCCCATTTGTCTTGCTTCAGGAGATCTGAAGGCAAATATTGCATCGCTTCTTCTCATCTCCAGTCCCACTAGATCAAGTTTCACCTCAGGTCCCATACTCCCAGGCTCTGCAGACTTTTGATCTTGACATTGCCCAAGGAAGGATGTCTGAATCCCACAGCCCAGTCTCCAGACTCTTCTCTGGGCTATTTCCTCCTCCCCAACTCCCCTTGGCCATTTCTCCAAACAAAATCTACATACCGTTGGTCTCAACAGCAAAAGCACAGCAAGCAGCCCTATGAAACAAGGCCCTACTAACAGAAATGCCTTCTGGCAAGGCTTCAAAATCATTAGTCTCCAAGCAGATATGATTTCGTACAACCCAAAGGCTTACACTGTAGGTGGAGCTCTTCAAACTCAAGGTGACATTCAATATAGTGAAAAGCTGGGCATAGATGGAAGTATAGAAGGAAGTTTTGGCCACCTCCTCTCTGGTCCTCATCTTTTTCATCCCATCTTCACTTTCCCATTCAAGGGCACAGTCAGAGGACACTCACTGCACATACGACGGCAAAGCTGCTGGATAAACCTACTGCCCACTCATCATGGGACATGCACACTATTGCTTGGAGGTTGGAACAAGGCTTGTTAGTCTCTGATCTTGCTTCTTGGGGGCTTCAGAGCAAGCCATCTGCTGTTAACAGACAACCAGCTCTGGGCATCAGGGAACAGCGAAGGGGAGGGATGCACTCCGCTGAACGCCACCCGGGCCACAGCTCCACACGCAGCACTGAGCATCCTCCACCACCGCTCTCAATCAGCCTTTGCAGCCCTCTGCACCCTAACATGCAAGCACCATCTTCCCAGATGTTTTTATTTGATACTGCAAGGAGTGTTTGCTGTCTCTCAGGAAGAACATGAAACCAAGCAAAGGGCCAAGTCTCTGCTGGGAGTCTTGCTCCAGATAAGGTTTGCCAAAGCTATCTGGAAGATAGAAGGAATTTGTCTGTTGCTTAGTTTCTTTAGAAGGCTATGGGGGGCACACAGGCCTGAAAATGCCACAGGAAGGAAATCTAACAGGTTTTGTGATTTCCTGCCATGCGGAAAGCATGCAGAGCCCAGGTTCTCACTTGGCTGCTTCTGGCTTCCATGGATGGTACAATCCCAGTGGGACAGGGAAAAACACTTATCATGCCCAGAACTTCATTCCACCGCCCACAGAGGCAATGTAGTTAAAAGTGTGATGCAAAATAAGCTGGCATTCCAAGGAATTGCCTATAGAAAGAAATCATTAAAAACAAAGATAACTAAAATAAAATACTTGTGTCATTTCAGGTGTTTATATCACCTACGAAACTCCTAGTGAGCACTCTTGAACTTGAAGAGGACCTCAAGCATGCTCCAAGCCTGCCAGGTAGGTTCTGACAGCCTACAGAGATATTTTTTCTGCTTTGAATGTCAGCATAAAAAGTTACTTAGATGCCTTGAAAAAAATAAAATAATTGGCATTCAAAAGGCCAGTGCCTACGCTACAGTATGCTATCTTGTCTGAAGTCAGTCAACCAGCAGAGACAGTCGGAGGTATTCAACAGACCTAGGTACAGAAGTACTCAAACTAGAGACTCAGACCAGTACGACTAAAGACCACAGGACATCTACCCAAGCCCAGGGCTGCGTCCAAGCCAACATGCTCCAGCTTTAACCTGGACCTGCCCAAAAACCTTGGAGAAGAAAGGACTATATGATTATGATTTCAGGGTCTACTCAGAGGCAGATGACAGGAACGTTTCATCACCTCACCCAGTCCCATGATGATCTGCAATGCAAGATTACCGTGCAGTCATGTAGGGTCAGCACAGCCCGTTTGTTTTGTTTTTTGCAGATTGCCACATACTCAACACATCTTGCTATGAGCCAAGTTTAACCACTGCTGGTGGGGTTCTGCAAAGGACACAAAGACTGAGCCTCAAGCTCTAACAAAAACAAAACAAAAAAATCACAGACTTCTACTGCTGCAGCTCAACAGCCAAGCCTGGAGAGCAAAACCCAGCAGAATCAGCAGCAGAAAAACGCAATGGCACAAACTGTCCTGAGCAAGGCAAGGATTGTCTCTTTTGTTTGTAAGGCATCTAGAACATCTGGGGCATGACTTGACTCTGGGTTCATGTGCTGACTTACCGCCACAGTAATTCTATGCAGAAGAGGTGCCTTAATGTTGTATTTGTCATATATATTGTCTGGAGAGCAGCCTGGAGACCATCCAACCCAGTACCATCCTTTACACAGGCAGAAGAGTCAGACACCACAGTACTAGTAACATGAAACTACTCACCATCGGTGCTCCACGGTGACCTATAATGGCTGGCTTTGGTCCCAGAGCCTTCTTCTCCATTATGCAAGGGGACGAGATGGTGAGGGGGACGAGGTAAAGTGCAACTACAACTGCAAGGTATGCAGTGAACATCAGCATCTGAGAAGCTGAGATGGAAAGAGAGAGAAAGAGCTGATGAAAATGTTGCTCCTGACCACCCCACACCGCAGCAGCAAAGTCAAGACACCTTCAACTTCCTCCAGAGGAGGGACTAGTCTACAGCTGTTGACTCTTGTACAATAGCAGAACCCTGTGTTTAGGGAAGATCATATTCTATAAAAAAACAACAACCAAACGCAATTTCCCACCCCAAAAAAACCCAAAACAACAAAACAATCAAAAACCCACTCTGAGGTAATCAAGTCCTGAAGGAAGTTTTCACATTTTGCATTGAAGAAACAAAGTTAAGCAAATTGCTTAAAGTTCCAGCAACACAGCCCAAAACACTGCTGATTTCCAGCCTTTTGGGTAGGGCAGCACCGGATTTTGCCCTGCCTGAACAACAGAAGTAGATGACCATTAAACATACCTACAAATAAGTCATGACACCATGCTGCTGCATTTAGCATCACTTGGGTTTACATCAGTTGTGTTTACATTGGTGGTTCACTGCCACCACCCATTTCAGCCAGGGTAAAGCCACTTTAACTGCTTCTGCATTAAAGAACTGTGTCAGCCAGAAATGAGTTAATTCACAGTAACAGTTTACTGATTAAGTTGCTCACGTTTAAATAAATCCTTGGATCGTGGTGGTGCTGCACTCCCCAGGGTCTCCCGCAAGCAACTATCACAGGATCAGCAAATGCAGCAATGAGGGTATTGAAGGTACCGGCTGCAAGGCGGCTGCAACGCCTGGGGCCGGAGGAGCAGTCCTGCCTCCCACACCATGCCTCAGCCACCCACCTCCGACAGCCAGTGACTTCTCACAAATTCCAGTCTCTGGGAATCTTTCAAAGGTGCTGACAGTGCAACAGAAACAGCCCTTGTACTCAACAGATGTGGATTGCTTATAAAGAACAACAGGCACCTTTGAACTCCTTGAGCTATTTGGAGTCACTTGAAACCACGCATACTAAAGCAAAAGACATTTTTATTTTTAAATTATTATTTATTTTGCAAACTCATCAAGGCTTTGGGACTCAAGGGGGAACTTCCAAAAAAACCCTTTAAAACAAATATTTGCAATGGCTGCAAGATGGAGAAGCTCTTTTGGGTGGGTTTTTTTGTTGTTTTTTGTTTTTTGGGGTTTTTTTTTTTTTAGGAAAGAGACAGAATAGCCCAGCTCTGGTCCTGACCACACCGATCTGGTTTCACACATAAATAAGCTGCTTTTTGCTTCCAGCATCTAATAGCCACATTCAAACATGTTCCTACAAGCCAGAAAGTAACACTAGTAACTTTGCCAGCTAATTTTTTCCTCCTCTTTGGAAGAGATGTCAATCACCCACAGAGCACTCAAGGAACTGAATGGCATCTTGCTAAGTGAGCGCATGCTGTGTCCTGTGCCATAAAGGTACAGTGCCCTGTAGTTGCGTGTTACCAGCATCAAAATCTCCAGATGGACACAGGACATGATCCTGACCCAACTCTTGCTCA
The DNA here is from genome assembly GCF_023634155.1 of Falco peregrinus. Taxonomy (NCBI): domain Eukaryota; kingdom Metazoa; phylum Chordata; class Aves; order Falconiformes; family Falconidae; genus Falco; species Falco peregrinus. The sequence goes on from NC_073724.1 coordinate 120,800,686, forward strand.
CCCCAGGAACACCACACACCAACCAGGCTTTGAAAGTCAGCCTAAGAGTCAGCAAAGTCTCAGGCTTTGCAAAAAATCTGGTCCCTTCCTTCCTAGTACTGCAGTTTAGAGATTAAACGGCTCAGATTCAGACTGAAGGTTAAGTACCACGTGAAATGCCTGTGCTTTCAAATATTTTGATCATTGGACTGCACCCACAAGGAAAGGAAGTCCCCGCATGGGTCACAGACCCTGTCAAAATGGAGCTGAAGACCTCTCACCCAGCCATGCATACGTGGCAACTGAGACCATGCACAAAACCCCCAAAATGAAATACAAAGTACACACTGTCCAATTTGAGGTTGGATGCCTGTGTGGAAGAAGCTCTTCTGGTGACCACCCAAGCCAAGCAAGCAGGACCGATAAATCTCCTACTTTCTACAACATGACGCCACCACCAGCAGCAGCCTTCCTTCTTCATTCCTCCTGCTCTTAGTGATCACTCCAGCCTAGTTTGGGTTCCCAGAAGAGCATGCTTCTCACACTCCTGTTTGCTACCCAAGACTTCCAGGGATGTTTTGAGTCCAATGTTTTCTATCTAGCCTCTGAATCAAGCTTTTGAAAAACCAGCTACTATCTTTTAAAACACTAACTATTCAAGAAACTTCTATTTTTTTGGGTTCAGAAAAAGTAGCAGGGGGGGACACAAACAAATAAAACAACAAAAAAACCCCACCAACATATAAATTTGCTCAGAAAAGCCAGTTGCTGAAGATTGTCACATGCCTCAAAGAAATGGCAAGAACACACTTGCGTAGCTACACCAGTTATTTCCTAAACGTTATTAGTGAGTGAAATCCTATTTTCCCATTACAAGTGACTGTAGGTTCTCACAGAGATTTCAGTTCTTCTCTTCAATTTTTAACACCACCATATCAAGCATACCTGCACCAAAAAGCCTGTAAATGCCTCCAGGCAAGATACCTTTTGCAAGTAAAATGACCCTGAAATAATTGTAATACACAATGGTACAGAAGAGATGGACATTCTTCCTTAAAAGCAAACAATAACAAAAACCCCAACCCAAGAGAAAAAAAAAAGGAAAACAGCAGCCTGGATTATTTAAAAACAAATTTTAAAAAAAGGGTGGAGGGTGGGGAGCAAAAGAAAAGCGCCATTTTCATTTTCAGGGAACTCAGCTGCCAGAGTAAAAGCATGAGGAATTCAGGAGCACATGCAGCCTCTGCTCTAGGTGGAACTACACATCCTCCCTCAACTGCCAGCCTAATTACATGTGAGGACATATTTAAGAACCACCAGGTCCAGCTTTACTGGCATATTTATGAATTAAGGCAGAGCAATTCTTTCTTGAAAGGTGTCTCTGGATATCAAAAATCCTTCCATCTTCAGACACCATTTCCTCGTTCTTAACTCCCACTTCTTGGAAGTCTTTTGCAAGTGTCTGCCAAATCCCTCCAGGGCTTGTATTTTGCTGCAGGTTAAATACCAATGAAAATAATTTTCCTGGAGCTGGCACAAAGGTCTGAGAATATCCATGGATACCCTGAAGAAAAAAAACTTCTGAGGGCACAGAAGGATCAGATTATTTCACAAGAAAACCTGGAGGAACAGCTCAGGCCTGGGAGAGCCCCTGGCAATGAGGTGGGACAGGGGAGATGCCCAGAAGACCTTATTTCAGTGGATGGGACTATCAACAAGAAGAGCTGGGTTCAGTGTGCCCTTTATGGCTCTGCTCCCTTAGGCCTTTGACCATATCTCAACATGCATTTAAGGAAGCACAGAGCAATCAGGGGACCAGATCTCTACTGAGCCCTCTGGGTCCTACTGTACCACAAGCAACAAGTAGCTTTCAAGAGCTACAAATGCAGGTGAAGGAGAGCCAAGGAGCCAGGGAAAGGGAGAGGTGCTTATGAGAACGTTGAATGTTACACTGCAGAGGGTGTATTTATATTTTCTAATGCAGACTGATGGAAATCTAGATGCTTTTATTCATTTCATCATTGAAAAAAAAGCCCTTTCACCTCCAGATCTGGTGTGCTTCTGATGGCAACTTGACAGACATAGGATCTGGGTGTATGCCCAGACCAGATATATCCACTCCAGTTCCACCTGGGTTATTCTAGGAGAGCATCCACCTCCTCAGCATGGCAGAGCTGGAGGGTGCTGAGCCCTGGAAAGGAACCAGCACTGCCTCCTTCCAGCTGGTTCCCAGCAAGAGGACCCAGTGCCCCAGTAGCCACCCACCAGCCCCTGACCACCATGCAAAGACACACATGGTACTTACTGGCTTTCTCTGTTCGTGCAAACTGCCCAGCTATCAACCATGACAGGGCCGTGATGGCTGCAAGCGCTCCTATGTGCAAGAAGGGGGCTGTGGCCTACAGAAGAGAAAAAATTATTGCAAACACCCCAGCACCTTGCAAATTCACTGATCTTGCAGGCTCCACAGGGCACCAGATAGCTCCGTTTCCAGTTGGATTTCACACCATTCCTGCATCAGGCTCCTGCATCTGTTTTGGCTATCTCTTCTTCCAAATCTTACCATTGCCTTTAGCACTCAGGCCACTATGAAGGCAAACCAGGAAAAGTCTAACCCCCTTCTTGAGGAAGAGCTCACCCAATAACACAAACATTTAGCAAAGGACTGCTTAAACACCATGCAAATTCAAGTAAGGCTCTTGGTTCCACCAACTATTAAATTTCTTGTAGTCCAGTCGAATGCTGATCAATGGCTCAATGTCTAGATGTAAAGAGTAGTGTCCCTTGAGATTCCTATTGGGACCAATACTGTTCAGCATCTTTACCAGCAACACAGAGAGTGGGATGGAGTGCACCCTCAGCAAATTTGCAGATGATACCAAGCAGAGTGGTGTGGCTGACACTCATGAGGGACAGGACACCATTCACAGGGACCTGGATAAGCTCCAGAACTGGGCCTAATGAATATCATGAGGTTCAACAAGGCCAAGTGCAAGGTCCACTACCTGAATCAGGGCAACCCCCGCTATCCATACAGGCTGGGGGATGCAGGGATGGAGAGCAGCCCTGCGGAGAAGGGCTTGGGGGTGCTGGGGGATGAAAAGCTGGACATGACCCGGCAATGTGCGCTCGCAGCCCAGAAAGCCGCCCGTGCCCTGGGCTGCATCCCCAGCAGCGTGGCCAGCAGGGCGAGGGAGGGGGCTCTGCCCCTCTGCTCCCTTCTGCTGAGACCCCCCCACAGCGCTGCGTCCAGCTCGGGGGTCCTCAGCATCAGAAGGACACGGACCTGTTGGAGCGGGCCCGTCGGAGGCCACGGAGCTGGTCAGAGGGCTGTAGCCCCTCTGCTGTGGGGACAGGCTGGGAGAGCTGGGGCTGTGCAGCCTGGGGAGGAGAAGGCTGCGGGGAGACCTTAGAGCAGCCTTTCAGTAACTGGAGGGGGCTTGTGGGAAAGATGGAGACTGACTTTTTAGTAGTGTCTGTATCAATACAACATGAGCTAATGGTTTTGAACTAACACAGCGTAGACTTAAGACTAGATATCAAGGAAGACATTTTCTATAATGAGGGTGGTGAGGCACTGACACAGGTTGCCCAGGGAGGTGGCCAATGCCCCATTCCTGGAAACATTCAAGGGCAGGTTGGACAGGGCTGTGAGCAACCTCATTTAGTGGAAGGTGTCTCTGCTCATTGCAGGGAGGTTGGTCTAGACCTTTAAACATCCCTTCCAACCCAAACTATTCTGTCATTCTATGAACACACTGGACTGTGTATCACCATGATGTACCACCATGAGGGAAAGTTTGAGATGGACCCTCTGAGTCATGCTTCTGTTTTCCAATTGCCTGCCTAAAACTTAAAAAAAAAAAAAAATAAGAAAAAGGAAGCACTTCTGAGAAATGTGAGTCATTCGTGTGAATGCTATTTTTTCCCTCCTGTATTTGTGTACTCCCAAATACACAGCAGTGATCACCAGTAAAACCTCTCAAACCTTTCACAGGCAAAGTATTTTTTATCCCTTTTTGAGGAAGGGGTGGGGAACAAACAGAGAGCAGGTCTATCAAGAAATTAACAGTTTGCAACTATTTTCCTCTAGTACTTATATAACCCCACAGCATACCACAAGTCTTCCTTAAAACAGGACTAGAGCACAGAAGTTAAATTTATCTAAATCTAAAAAAGAATGTATGTGTAATATAAAAACAAACCCAGAGTACTCCTCCCATAGGGACTTGGAAAAGCATGATGCTCCAGGCCTGGACACCAACGTCCAGAGCATCGCTAGCCAAACCAAGAAGAGGAATTGCCCTCTCCCTCCAACAACTATGAGTCACACCCAGCCTCAGTATCTTCCACATCGAACTCTGCAGCCAAGCCCTGCTTTGAGTTTAAAGGAAAAAGCCCAGGAGATGGAGACAAAGCAATACAGTAGCCTTGAGGACTCTGTGAGAGTTCTGCTGTAAAGTTTCTTGTTGCCAGAATTTCAGTATTTGGAGTGACAAACATCAGGACAGGGTTTTATACAGCAGAAAGTCACAAAATCCAACATGTAGCTGCACTGGCCCTTTTCCCCACCCAGAAAAGCATCCTTGCAGACAACTTACTTGCAGTGAAATAAATACCATCTCCCATTCGTCGTCCCAAAGCTGTGCTATCGATGACATGGTCACCACGGTAGTTATTAAAGTCGTAATCAGGCCAATCTGCAACAAATATGAGAGTACTTACATACTGGATCCTATCATGGTGTCAGTTTTACAGGTTGGGAAAGAGAAAAAGAAAACTTTTGTATGTAATAAAAGGCCTAAGCCAACTACCCTTAGGGCCCACAAGGAAAGAGGCTGGGCTCATGTACTGTCCCAGCACAACCTCCCCTTTTCCACCACTGGAGATATAACACTGGCCTGAACAGTCCCAGGAGGGCACATCTCATGGAGGATATCTCTCACTTTCTTCACACAGCGGACAATGATATGGAAAGATCAGGTCATATTCTCTGCCAACACACTGGATCAATACCAGCTGCCATAGAGATTGGGTTCTGCCATGCAACTTCAGGAGGTGATCCCAGACTCTCCTGGCCCTGCTGCAACAGCCCATGACGTGGGATGTCTGGCAGGCTTTGTTCACCTTGACTGTCCAACACCTCTGTTCAGACATAAGCCTGGAATACACCCAACAAACAACGAACATTGCACTTCAATAAAGGGTGAACGTGTGCAAGCAGGGCTGTGCATCCTTATCACTAAGCGATCATCCTGAGATGGTTCAATTACAATTCGCCTGGGTCTGAAATGGCAGCAGCTGTGCAGTCAGCATCCAAGCCACGTTGACAGAACTGTTCTAACGACAATGCAGCTTGAGAAGAGGCTCTGGATGAGATGGTGGCTGAACTGAGATGACAGACCAAGACCCAGTTCATCAGCCACCTCCCCCCTAGCCTCCCTTTCCCTCCACATGGAAGCACTCAGAAGCCTGAGTGAGGCAGTCAAAAAGAAAACGTCACCTCCATTTTGAAGGTAGAAAGTTCAAACCATCAAAGACTACTAGAAATAACTCCAGCTGTAAAGACCTAAAATCCAGTATATCAGTATATCAGTCTTTGCTGTTCCATATGCCTGCCAGATTCAAAGGAGGAGGAGGATGCTCTACGCCTCAGTCTCATGTACCATCTAGGTCTGAAATCTGTGTGGGAGTCTTGGGGCAGAAAAGGCCAACTTCGCAATGAGTTGATCTAGGATGCACGCGACATCTCTAGACCCAATTTCAGATTTACCTAATACCTTAGACAAACAAATAAAAAACCCACACATTCCCAGCATTTACAGAAATTACTTTTGTACATAAGAACAGGATTTCTCTTTCTAGTTTAGCTTCTGTTCGCACCTGCTGTTCCTCTCCTAGATGCCCACAGATGGACCTGCCAAGAGCATAAGAGGTTTCCACAGGACAGCAGTGGCTCGCTCTGAGCCTCCACCTTCTGGGGAACATGAACAAAGCACATGGGACAGCAGAAGGGGCCAAGAGATCCAGCTGTCACAGGCTGATGAGAATCCTGGTGCCAAGAGGCTGCATTCAAACCACTTCCTAAATCTAACCAACCCATTTCTGCACATCCACGGCAGGACGGGGTCCGTTTGCCTATTTAAAAGGCACCCCTCAGTGACCTATAGGGGCAATCCACACTATTGCAAGAGGTTTCCTGATTAAGGACTCTGAACTAATAAAACACAAAGCAATGCATGTGGACAACTGCGCTTTGCGGTGGGGCTCTGCATGCAGTAGGCATTCTGCTCCCCGACCCTGCGGCCAGACAGAGGTCTGCGGCCGCCTGCCAGAGTGTAACACCGGCACACAACTCTGAATCTACTTTTCATCCACTTTATATCCACCAAAGCTGAACTCCAAATTCAGCATCAACAGAAGACTTTATCAACTACATTTCTTCAAGTGCAACCCTAATTCCCCTTGATGTTGCTGCCCTGTGTGGCACAGAGGTGTCAGGACACAACTGTATCTCCATTCCGTTACTTCTTCCGCCCATCAGCTCCAATCTATTGCTTCTTACCCTCCCTCCATGCATCTCCAACTTGGCTTACAATCCTCAACTTTTTTGCAGGATTACAGGAGAAAATTGGAAGGAATCGTGCAGTTTGCACATACCAGCCCTTCCCATGTGCTTTAATCTATATTTGAAGGTAAATCAGCACAGTTGCAGAGAAGAATATTAACTTATTCCAGTCTCTTATGTCAGCCTCCTTAGAAAGCTGAGGGAGGTGCAGGGAAGGAAAAAGCGAGACAGAGCAACACGTCTGAGCTGTGATGAAAGGTGGACTTTTTTGAAAGAAGGGAAGGAAGGGTAAGTTTCTCTAAGCAAGAATTAACTGATTTCCACCAACACATTCCTCTTCTGGACTTACTCATCCAAACCCACTAGCCACCTGGAGCATGTCTGAAAAATACCATTTCCCCTGATGAAGAAACATATGTTAGACTCAAGAATCAACTGTCTTCCAGCAGTAGTCAGATGGTCCCTGCCCCCTCTTTGCATTGCATCCCCTCCTCCAAGGAAGCATAATTTATGCATTTCTAGGGGGAAAAAAAAAAAAGCCCCCAAGGAGAAGGTGAGGTGGTCTGTGCTTTCCCTGTCCTAGGGGGTGGTACATCTGTTCAGGCTCTGATCTTTCAAGACCCTGTCACATGCAGTACAACTGCAGTTTCAGGAGGAGATGTGTATCAGCACATTCAGGACTGGTCCCTTAATTACCTATTAGCAGATTGCCAGTTACAGTTGAATCCTGCCAAGCAGTTTTCTTTGGCACTGTCTTCTCCGGCAGCTTGCTGCATATCCTTCCTCTCCCCTTCTCTGCTCTAAACGTCAGATCTGCATCTCCACTTATATTTCACTGCAATGTTTTCCAAACTGCTTTATGTATAAATCAGGACCTCCTTGGGTTCCAGCAAACCACAACCTGCACTTTGCACACTCCCAGTTTTAACACCTACATCTTCCTCCCAAGGCTTTTCCCATCAGTTCCTCCAAGCATGTGCAGAACAACTTCGTATCTGCTCAGCCCCTCTTCCAGGGCTGGGTTCAGCACAGAAAGGAGCACCAGAGAGGTTCACAATGGAGTACCGTGCTGAGCAGAGACTGAAGTCGGGTTTCTCTAATGGCCTGGTGTTTCTCAGTCTCCAGCACTAGACCCCCTGTCAGCAGGGACCCCAAAGCATTTCACCAAGGTCTTAGTCCCCGTGCTTTGGCTGCCCCTGCTGTGCAATTTGCTCAGTCCTCTGAGCCGAGGACACATGCACCACAGATATCTACAATTTATGCTCCTCCCAAAACGCCCATGAAAGTGAGTGCCACATACACCGCCTGCTTCTTAGCTCCCTTCCAAGATGAGAAGAGCTATTTACCTTGTGAAGCCAGTGCAGATTCATCTGCTGTCCCACAGCTATGTGACATAGTGCTAGTATCTGGGAGGAAGAAATCAAATGTCAGACATAGGCACAACACAACCTTTAAGTGTTTGAACACGCAGGAACATCATCGTCATCCAAAAAGATAACCAAAGAGGCCAGGACAGAAAACAGGGCTGGCAGGAAGATGGTCCAGCAGACACCACCTATTTCAGTTGTACAAACAGATCTTCTCCAAAGCCAAGGATATGAAGGGAAAGACACTGACCTCTGAGAGGCAGGGAGCTGAGACTTTGGTCCATGGATACACAGCTTCTGGGACTGCAGGAAGCAGTGCCTACATGGGGCCAGGGACCAGCATGCTACGGGAATGGACATCACCTTGAAGGTCCCAGCACCCCAGGGTGGGGGGAAACAACTTGCACTTGCGACTGGCAGACACACCAAAGTGGAAACTATGCAAAACAAGAGCTGTATTCCTCCTCAGGCCAACTGCATCACTGGTATCAAAGTCTCTGTCTTTGCTCTTCATCATCTGAGGTCAAAGACCATGCAATTTTTCACTTTCTATTTATTTTAGGCAACTTAAGGCACAGGGGAAGGAAAGAGAGAGAAATCACTTCCAGAAAAAAAATTGTTCAAGCCATAGGTGGACTGAGAAGTTCATGCCCTTTTAAAAACAAACACACAAACCTCTAGAAAATGGCATTTTATTCTACTCACCAATAACACTGTAATGTACGTAAAGCCAGCAGCAGTTGTTACAAGTATTGGAATGGACCAGTCACTCCAATATCCCATTCGGTTATATAAAAACCTGAAAGACAAGCGTGAAGTACAGATTACGAAGAGATTCAGCACTGTAACAACTTCACTGGGATCAGACAAAACTTTTTAGAAAATGGGTCTGTCTTTCTGTTCCTACTGTACAGATGAGACACAGGCAGCAAAAAGCACAAGTCACTCTGAAATAAAAACTCAAAACGTTTGTGCTTTGATGCCCCATGGGAAATTAACTCTGCAGAGAGGAACTGGACAATTATGTCAAACAGCAACAATGTGACACTGGAGAGAAAAAAACAAACAACCAACAAAACCATACAGGATCAGTGCTTGAGGTTTTTTAAAAAAACACACCCTAGAAACAAGATAAAAGTATCCCCACTTGTGGTGATGTTTGCCTAAATGATAGATCCAATCCTGTCCCATGTGCCTGTAGACTAATAAATACAATATAGAACTAATTAGTACTAAGGACAGGGGAGAAAAATTAATGTTGCTGTGGAGAGTTCAAGCCTGACCTGGATTAAAACTTTTTCCACTGGATTCTTAGAAAAAAACATCACTAAATTGACTTGGATTGGGGTTAACTTTCTCTCCATGTAAATCCCCTGGTACAGCAAGGACAAGAAGGTTTCAGGGTGGATGACGCAGCAGTACTGCTCACACACACCCAGCAGAAACACAAGCTTTGGAGCAGCGCCGGGCTGCTGTGTTCTCTCTCTCAATGCAAGGACCACACGGAGCCCACCCTGACCTGCCTATCTCAGGCCTAAGTCCTGCTGAGGAGGAGCAACCAGGTTCAGGACACACCTGAGCAGATATTCCAGAAGGCTCAGTTGAGACAGACCTCATGATATGAAGGGATTCCATAACACAGTAGACCTTGGGCTTCTCCAACAGCTGACAATGTGGGTCTCAGGTCAAATGGTCCCACTAGCCTTCTTCTGCCCTACCCACCAGCTCATTCAACGGACTGGCCAAGGTGAGCACCTGAGGTTTTTGTTGCTTTTTTGTGGTTACAACAGACGGAAATGCTGCATGCAAGCAGGTCAAAGATTCAACCTCCCTCCCACCACTCAAATCCAGCATCGTTCCTAAGCCACAAACTCTGGTCTGGCAACTGCCTCATCTATTCTGTGCAGGAATAGAACTCCCACAGAAGATCCGGAGAGCAAATCCTTGAGCTCAAACACACATGACCCATGTCCAGGTTCTGCTTTGGGATTCAAACAGACATAAAAGGGATCCAGAGGGATTCAGACGTGCTGTTAGTAGAGAAGAGGGAAGAAAGAGAAGAGGGCTTCTCTGAAGTCCTTGCTCAATACCACCACCAAGAGCTTCCTTAGCTCATCTTTAATACAATCAATTTTTTGCTCTGATGTCCCTTCAAATGGCCCTCAGAGTCAGGTCTTCACCTGATGTGCAAATGGCTGTTTTAAAAAGCTGTTTCCATGGTAGTTATGAACCAGATAAGCCTTCTCCAGAACTAAGGAACAAAAAAATTTGCTACACAGACTTGCATTTATAGCCCTGCTCCAAGAGGGAACACAGCCAGGTTCACAAATTACAGCATCTCCCACATCCTTCATTAACTGATGTTGAGCTTTCTGTTGTAGCACATAACCTCACACACCGGAGATCTGAAGTATAATGCCATTAAGTATAGACACCAAAAAGTGAAATGCCTGAAGCAGTAAACTAAAGAAAGCATTTACTTAAATTTAAAAGGCACAAAGCCCTTTCACTGACAAGGACCTCATTGCATAGTCAGCCTCACTGAAAAAGGTTAAAAGCCTGCAGCAACACATGCCGAGCTATAATTCTGCCTTGTCTTTCTGAAGCCCACTGCAATCCCAGAGTAGTCCCCTAAGTCTTTACAAGTTTAAAGGCCAACCCCCCACCTTCAGGTAGGTAAACCCTACCACTGCCACAATCTAATTAAGTCAGTTTGTTTTTACACAGCTAGATGCATTCGCTGCTGGACCCCAAAACCACTGCCTGAACTCAGGCAGCATTGCTATGCTCATCTGTTGGTCTCTGCTAGCAGCCGCTCAGCCGCACTTAGCAATGCTCTGCACATCTGGGTTACGAAACAAAGAACATCTTAATGAATCCAGGTTTCAAGTACCATTTCAATCTAAAGGACACAGAAGAGAGGTATTGCAGCACACTGCAGTTTCAACTAGAATAATGAAGCTTTACATTAGCATGCTAATAACTCTGCCGAGCAGGACCTGGGGAAATAGAAGATGTGAGGTTGAATGAGCCAACAGGGTGCCTCCACCTGTGATTAAGTCCAACCACACACTGGGTGGCTTTAAGAGAAGTGTCACCAGCAGACCAAGGGAAGTTGCTATCCCTTCTGCTGAGCACTGGTGAGGGGGCACCAGCCCCACAGTGCCCTCCCTGGTTTGGGCCTCCTAGTTCAAGGAGGATGTGGAAAGGGTCCAATGGAGAACTACCAAACCAAGACGATGAGGCACCCGGGGAACACAGTTTGCTAGGAAAGCCTGAGGAAGTTGGACTAGTTCAGTCTTACAGAGAAGAGGCTGTAAGATGACCTGATTGCCAACTATGCTGTCTAACAGACAGTTATGAAAATGTTGAAATCAAACTTTTCAAGAGTGACAGACACTGTCACAGGGGAAATGGCCCTTGGAGGTTTGGGTTGGGAAATCTTCTCCTCACAGAGGGCGGTGCAGTGCTGGCACAAGTCCTACAGTTTCAAGACTTCAGTCAACTTGATCTACTGCTGGCAATAGTCCTCCTTTAAGGGGCTGGTCTGACAGATGCCTCCAACCTTCCTTCCCCTGCCATGGTGGGACAGGTTGAAGAACTTCAATGTAGTTGCCTGCACATGGCACGAGAAAGGAAAGCTTACAAGGATGAGCTCTGGAGGGCAGGAACAAGCTCAGCAGTGCATCATACCAACATGACAGCAATTCTTTGTCCCAGTTCCTCCAGGGAGCCCCTGCCAATATCTTGGTGTGCTAAGCCCTGTGCAGAGATGGAATATGCCCCCCCTGAGTCCTCCTTCTAGTCCGACAGAGGTCATGGCTGGCAATTAAGTCAGTGGAGCAGAAAGGCAGGCACAGAAACAAGTAGCAAAGAAACTTTATCCACAAAAATGACCCAGAAGTAATAGCCATTGAGGAACATCAAAGATGGGGTTTCTAAGAGCCAGAACCCCACTACACCTTATCAGAACAGGCTCACAGCACTGTTGGGACCAAAATTATGCTTTCATCTCCATTACACCCTGCCTGGCTGAAACCTCTTCTGGTTTAATGGAGCCCACACATCTGTGCTGGGAGGGAAGAGGGCCAGGATCAGCCTGAATGGACCCACTGGAAATTTCCTCTCTGTTTGGAATCAGCACGGCCATGATTAAAACCCTGCCCCATGTTATCATCCTTCCTCCCAGTCTTTCTGAAGCATTTCAGGCTGTTTTTCAGAAACCCTGCTGTTCTCCTCGACCTCTGGCGTCATAGCATAGAGCAGGGATCTAACTGGGGTTACAGCACATACAAAGCACTGACCCATTTTCAGCACTGAATGGCAATGCTTGAACAGATGTAGCCCTGCTATTTCGCATCCAAAGAGCCTCTTCCACGGCTCTTGTGCACGAGAAGGCTTGCTTTTCCAGCGCTGTCAATCCAGAATTGCTTATAGCACCCTGTGCACACGGGGTTGCATAGCAGAGGAAAGGGGCTTTGGTCTGCAGGTAGCATGCATGAGCATTTTAAAGCCCAATACCTGTTGGATCCAGAGCAGACCTGCACATCTCGCCTCATTCCTGCAAAAATATTTGGGAATCCAAAACTTTTCAGCACTACAGCCACAATGCTCATTCACAGCATTCCCAGGGCTTTGCTTCATCTCTGCATGATTTTCTTTTTTTTTTAAAGCCCATTCTCAACTTCAAGCTAAAACAGATTTTGTTTTGCACTGGAGGGATTAGGAGAGTTCATGTTTTTTACTGAAGGTATAAAAAAAAAAACAAATCAAAAAAAGAGGAATTTTAAATATCCTTTAAAAAAAGGCATTCTTCCCATGCTAGTATTATAAATAATCAAGAGCAATGGTGATGGTTTCAGTTCTCAAAGCATGGGTCTAAGCGAAGAGGAAAAAACACACTCCTGGGAGGAGACAGCTCACATCATTACATTAGTAAACACTCTCCCTCACGCAACTTCAGCATCTAAAGCAGGTGATTTATTTAAGGGACCAACTATCCACTGTATTTTAAAATCCAGTTTACATATTATCTTTGACAAGAAGATGATGTCAATGCAGTTTCGTTAGAAGAGAGCCCAAGGTACTGTCAAAATGTTCAAGATGCTGCTGAGGTAGTAAAAGAAAGAATCATTTCCAGCACTGGGGTTAGCTGGCAACACCCAAAACTCCCCAGCACATCCCACTGGAAAGCTTGTTGTCGGCTCCTTCCAACTTTGCAAAATTTTCCACACCCATGTCTGCTTCAGGCTGAATTCCTGTCATTTATATTTTCTGGAAAGTTGCAGTCAAATTGCTCAGCCACTTCTAAAATCAGCCAACCATAGAAACAAACAAACAAAAACCAACCGAAAAGCTTCTACACGATTCCAGCACCATCTTTGTTTTTGCATGCCATTCACGGGGGAGCACACCTACCCCACACTCCGTTACAGCCACGCAATAGACACGTGAGGACATACAACATTTATTAGTGAAGACAGGCAGAAGCAGCCCCCCTTCACCCTCACTTCCCAGCTCACTTTCCCTTTACTGTCATTAACAATTCCATCTGAAGGACCCAAACACATCCAGCCCAGAGGCACATGATGGCAGCCAAACTTAAGGGTCTGCCCCTCTGCAATGGGGAAACTCTACTCACCAGTTGATTTCATTGTAGTCGTTGCGAACTTCCCACCAGAAGTAAAACCAGACCAAAGTCAGGAAGAAGGACGAGGTGAGGATGAGGAACCAGAGGCACTCCCACTGAGAATGGAAAAAGAAGCCAACATCAATACTATCCCATCTGAGGGCCAGTGCTGCCCCACATCTCACCTAGAAGTTGTTGAGAGTGGATGGAGTAACTAGACATTTCCAAGGGCAGATTTCAGATCCTTGCTTCCCTGGGGCAGGTGGGAGATGCAACCCTTATTCCCAGCTCTGGGCAGAGGGGCTGCTTACATAGACCCATCTTACGTAGGGCTGGGACAGCATTTCTCCAGCTCTCAAAGCATGTGGAACAAGGGAGCGTTTCTGGATACAGAACTGCTGTTTTTGTTTGGTTGAAGGTTTGGTGGCTTGGGGTGGTTTTTTTTTTACTTTTCCATTCACATGCGAGAGAGGCAAATTGGCATCTTACTCTCCCATGGGTTCAGCTCAAATAACTACAACACAGACATATAAACCCTTATTCCTTCCCCCAGGGCACTCAGATCCTGCAGAGCTAAACCACCCATCTGCAACATTTATTCCCACCACCACATATGCAAATATTTTTGCAAATAATATGACAAGAGGAGAGACTACACCAGCATCGGATGAAAGATTTGCACCAACATTCAGTTTTCATGAATGTTTCAAATAATACTACACACACATGCATCCCCCCCCCCCCCCAAATCCCTAAAACATCTGTTCAGTGACCTGCTCCAATAGCATGAGTAAAATCCTAAACCACAAGGACATCCATAAAGAGAACAGTGTTGCAAGAAAACAGGACCATTTCCACGTGGTCCTTGTTGGTTTTAATCTGCAGGCATTAAAACAGTCCACACATGTTTCCATTTCAAATAGCATCCAGTCTGGAACAAAACACTGAAATAAATTCTTTATGGAAAATATTCAAATGAACCCTCTCTTCCCAGAATGAGCAAGTAGGAAGGAAAATTGAAAAAGTGTACGAGCAACTCTACTACTATAAATTCCTTCTAGACCCTGAGCACAACATTAATCTCTCTTGAAAATGCCCTTTTCTCTAGTGAACTGTCTCATGGCTTTTCAATTATGCAAAACAATGCAACCAATATAAACTCTTTTAGTGATACAAGAAACATTGCTATTCTTTGCCCTTCCTTTCCATCTTAAGAGCTGAAGCCATTTGCTTAACTGTGTATTGACTATTTTCCATCATGCATCACCCTGGATACCAGTCCTGTGGTACAGCTCATCCTTTTATGCTCCATCTTATAAAAAGTGCCAAAAGAAAGAGAAAGCAATAAAAAGGGTCAGAATTATTTAATTTTTGCTGTACCAGAATTTATGTTTTCTGCTAGAAGTTCCCAATTCTTGACTAGGGTTATGGTTAAAACATTTTTTTCAGCTCAGGTCGTTTGTTAGCCAACTTCTACCAAGCAGGTGTGTAAGTCCCATGAAGGGCTTGGTGTTCCAGATAAACGGGACAAAAAGGACCAGGAGGTGGTAAAAGGGACTTCTACAGTGCAATCACCAAGTACATTCAAAACCACATGGCCAAACTGCTCTGCCAGGAGTTTGGAGACTACAATCTCTTCACCTCACGCCCAGAACTGCATCTATATGCAGAGCTGAGCTGCTGGAGGGAAAGCACTAAGGCTGGAATGGGGTTTTTCCCACAAAACACCCTGCCTTTGGTAGCAGGATGCCAGTCACAGCATCTACATCAGCCAACGCTGGCCTTCTCCAGAACTAAATGCAGCAGCAAGGCTACAACACCTCTCCACGATGAACCTCCCTGACGCCAACCACCACTGCACCACTAAACCAACCCTTTCCAACCAAGAAGTCTCAGATCCCACGGAACATCTGGGTTACACAAAACACCCAAACCAAAACCCACTCACGCGTTCACTCCATCCCACCAAAATTCCCTAGGAGGAAGCGAGTGCTAACCCTTTCAGCAGGCTATGACAGTATTCATGCACTAGACACTGATTTGATAAACAAGCCAAGAAAAACTTTTCAGAACGTATTTGGGCTTTTTTTCTGTGTGTATGTGTGTCCCCATTTACATGCAAGTAGCGTAGCTTGTGTCAAGCTCTCCAAAAGCTATATTTGGTCTGTCCTTGACGGTGTACTTGCCAGGAATATTTGCCTGGCTGATTTTGTGAAAACCCAGCTAAATTCCTTAAGGCTCGACATAATTCAGTGAGTTCAAACACAAGTCTGGGTGGGCTTTCAGAAGGACAGGGAACATCTTCCCAGCACCACTGAAGCTATTCAGCACAAACTGAACCAAAACCTGAGCCTACACGAATCTGACCTACATGCACAATATACTGGATTTAGCCCAGGTTCTGTACAACCTCCCTCCAACAGCCCCTCATCAGAAGAGCTTTACAGGCCCCTACTTTGCAAGCTCCCATATGCTTCAAAGCAAGGTGAAATCTGCAGCGTGCAACAGCTTCAAGCCTCTACTGCCAAAAATAAACACTTAAAATCAGTCATCCTGATCACTCAACCACAGCCACAAGTAGGTGGGGAAAACAGTGCCACTTCACCTACAAGAACTCGGGCAGAACCACTAGAAAGTTTGAAGATGCTTGAAAAAACATCCATATTTTTGGCTCCATGAGATTTTAGAAGAACGTCAGCACTAACAATTTTGGCATTTCTTCTAGAAAAAAACCCCTTCCCTGCCTTTCAGCTTCTCCCTCTTCACACTGAGATAAGAGGACATGCTCACTAGTTACCAACTACTTGCACTAAGCTTAAACACACTCAGCTCACACATTACTTAGTATCACCCTGCAGATGAACCCCACCAAGCACTACCAACGGACACTTGGTCCACAAGACCCAATTAGAGCTAGTCCTAAGTGACTACGCCACCACCACCTCCCAAATTCTTGGGCCACGGATGTCAGAATCTTGGCACCAACTACCTCCTTCCACAAACATCTCCAGGGCCACCCTACTTGCTAATGCCGATGTAGCCACGTCTTACAGAATGGCACAAAGTAGTATTAACCTCATTATACTAACATCTAATTTTAAAAGAAAGCAATAAATGAAAAGCCACCCTTTTTCTCCAGCCAAATGGCCAGAGAGGACATGTACCATGTGCTTGGTTAACCTCAAAAGCCAACCAGCATGCAGACAAAGTCTTTGCGGAGCACATCCACTGAGATGGCCACAGCCCAAAGAAGGATGGAGAAAGTATCAATTAAAATAAGATAAGTAACTTTGAAGTAAGACTATTTAAAAGGATTCGGCATGGGTTGAAGATTTTTCATTGCAGAAGCACTTTCAAAACCAGGCATCTTAAACATACCACTGTGCTTGTGATCTCAGATCTATTGTGGAGCCACCTGTAGCAATGGGAATAAGATCTCGTACTCCAAGAGTATCTACAGACAGAATCAGAAGAGCCACAAAAGGGAAAAAAAGTTAAGACTGAGACATGTTACCAAGTTGCAGTTTGCCAGCAATTTTTTAAAATTATAAAATTCTTTAAAAATCCCAAACAAACATATCAGCATTTCATCCACATTCTCCACCAGTTTTGTGCATCCCCAATCTCCACCCTGTGTCAGGTGGGAACACAACCAGCTCCAAAGTAAGGGATGGGGTGGGGTAGAAAAAAAGCTAAAGGAATTTGCCACAGAAAAAGCCAGTTTGTGATTCAACTGTCAAGCTGGTTCACGCATTTTACCTGCTCTTGTGCTGCAAGTTTTAATCTTACTTGTTTGAAACAGCCCTGAAATTTATATCACAGAGCATGGAAGAGATGTCTCCAACTTGGAGATTAGTTTTGGTTAGCTGAAGTCTGCACCAACCTCTATTGCTGCAACTACCCAACCCAGACGAACGTCGCAGCATTATTTACCACCTGGCAGGAAAACAGAGGCTCAGGAAGATTATTTTATTTCCTGTAAGATCTGTAGGAGATACCGTGAAGTTCATCTACGTACACACTTCCACCTAACCCTCCTACAAGGATTGTTTCAATTTAGTTAAACTTGCTGTATTAGAAGCGATGATATTTCTCACTCATTTCTATATTCTAGCTGATCACACATATGCTGGAAGAAATCTCTGTGTGTGATACCATTTATAAACCAAAAAAATTCTTCAACCAAAAAAATCTGTGCTTTTTCAAAAGTTTCTTTAGTGGAGGTTCCTTGGCTGTCACTAGAAAGTGATCCTCTGCCAAAACTAGCCACGTGCACAGCTAATGCACATTTCTCTGCCACAGCTACTCCCTGCTGAATTATAGCGCGAATACAATGCAATGCTGTGCCATTCTAGAGAAGCCAGAACCATGTCCATTTGATAATTGACTTGACATACCTTTATCAGGCCTTTAGACTACCAAATTGCCCATTATCTTCCCCAAAAGCAGATCAGCACAACATCAGGATCTAAACAGAGTGTGAGTTGGACTTGGAACAGAGAGAAGGAACGTTGAAGATCTTAGAATTAAGATTGCCCAGGGTGAGACTCCGTTGATCAGAAGCGGCTATCACAGCATTTACACATGCCCCTCTTCCTGAGGTTTAAATATTTTGATAATTAAGCTGAGTCTGTCAGGAAATGTGTCCCAAGCCCTGTCTGGGGCATGCAGGCAAAACAGAGAGGTACCACATGCGGTATCACATTAAATTGCTTATTTATTACCAGGTATGTTCCCAAAGGTCATCAAAATGCTGTGGAATGAGCTAAGCTGCCCCTCTTGCTCTTTTCTTTGTGCCCAGCTGGAGGAGAAGGCTGCATTTTCAGAAGGGAGAGCAAGTACAGTTGGCTCAAGGTCTGCTCCATTAAAGCCAAGGCTAGAGCTAGATGAGCTGCTAGCAGCCTATGGATGAAGGAAATCATAAACATTTGCCTTCACTGAAATTGTTGGAGTCACCCCAGCTGACACTAGTCCTGAAATGCCCTCCTCCACCTACAGTTGCTGCTGGAGATCTCTGTCAGCTCATCCCAAGCGAGCAGCAGGACTTGCAGTCTTGAGATGCGCCTCCTGGCTTGGGATGAAAATGCAGGAGGATTTTTAAAATGCTCCTGTCTAAAACAAACCCACCACCTCCAGCATCTTCTCTGGCACCCACAAGCAACACAGTTTCAAAATGAACTGGGGGGGGTGGGTGGGGGGGGTGGGGTGGGGAGCACATGTGTGTGTGAAAATAAGAGAGAAGCCTGCTTTGAAGTGTGAACGGGTAGGAGGAAATGCCAGTGCTGGATGATTAGGGCTCCATTCCTACGTGGATTAGCTCATAGCCAACAACAGTCCAGCAATCAATCAATGTGGGCAAAGTTGGGCCCCTTCCAACTTGTGCATCCCTAGAAGCTTTCCGGTGAAGGAAGTCAAATGCCGTTGCTATTATGCTGCTGCAAGCTTGCCCCAGTTTATACCAGTACAGCTAACTATGGCAGCTCACAGATGGAAACTTTTTTTTTTTTTTTTTACAGTCCCCCTTTTGATTCACATCCAACCATGAGGATTGCACCGACACTCACATCAAACCTTCTGTAGCAGTATGTTCCCAAAGCTCTCCCAGAGCAGCTGAAACCACAGTGAGCAAGATTTCACCTAATGGGCCTCTGAAAGACCCTTATATATAGGGGTGAGTTTGTGGTTGCATGGAAGTGAGGAGATGCACAACAAAGCAGATGTCTTTTCCTGATTAAAAGATATTTTCTTTAAAAGGATAAAAGGCAGAAAATGTTAACAACTTGACACTAAGTGACCGTTGAAATCAGTCAGAGGAAACAAACTTCTTCCACAAAACAGTAGGTTAAGTCAGACAAGTGCAGCAAGTGGGGTACTATCATTTTCTTTTCCAATGCCCCATGAAAACCCTGCACAGAGAGCATAAGGAGGCTTAAAAGAAGGCAAGAACAAACCTGCATTCACAATTCGAGTGAGTCGGCTCTACAGGTGCATTGGTCTTTTAAGAGCATTCAATAAAACAGAATACAGTTTTTTTTGAAAGAGGGGCTCAAACAGCAAAACGCAAAAGAGAGGGAGAAACAGCTGTTGATTTCCTTCAGACTTAAAGCCCCCTTAGCCTGGAGGGCCTCAAATCAATATAGATCACTAACAGTTAGAAAAAGAAGCAAAAAGTTTTAAACCACAGACCAAAGAGGGGAAGAAAAAGAAGAAAAAAAAAAAAAAAAAAAAGAGGGGGAAAAAAAAAAAAAAAAAAGAGCCCTTCACCACAGACCACTTTGTAAAAACTCAGCCTTTATTTGAAGAGCAAAGACAGGAAAGACAGGTAGCATTTGCTACCACCCAGAAAGGCAGCATGACGGCAGGGAGGCTGAAGGGCAGCAAAAGGATTAGACGAGCCCACTAAAATCAATAGAAAAACTCCAACTCACTTCCTTGCACTCTGGCTTTGAACCAAAAATCTTCTATTGCTAGATTCATTATTTCAGGAAAACTGATAAACTGAGTTCTCTTTCAATTCTGCATTCTTCTTGGCTGTTAATTTGTATTTCACACTGCACCAGGAAATCACTCGTCGTTAAATGTTATTGGTAGAGCAGACTCCCTCCTTGCCCGATTGCTGCTTCAAGCAGAACCAAGGTTTATTCTGCCAAACTATTCAAAGATCCCCTTCCTGCTTTTAAATATGTATTTTTTCAACCTTCCTCTTAAAATAGTTGGCTTTCCAAATCCAAACGGTCCCATGTTTAGAAAAGTCAGCACAAACCAGAGCCAGAAACACATCTGACTCACTTCTCCACATTAACACCGAGTTATAATACACATTGTGCAGCATAATCCAACCTAACAAGTTAGTTAAAATTATTTTTCCGTTTCATCTGCTGATAGAATCTATGTTCTGGTCAGAGGTTTCTGTGGTCAGAGACATTAAGCCTGTTTCTAATAAATATAACCGGCTACTGAAAAAATGGTGGAAGGAAGTTACTCTACAGGGGGAAAAAAAAAAAATAGAAAGTGTATTTCTCTATAGCTACCTTGGACAAGATTATCTACGCGTAAATAAGGCTATAGTGGTCTCCATGTACAGTCAACCAAAGCTTTGCTCCAAACAAAGGTTTCAATTAAATTATCTACATTTCGCTCTGAAAGAAGCTGGCCCTTTTTGTTGGCTATATAAAGAGCCTCTGAAGCTATCTTCTCACTTTCAACTAGCGTTAATATCTTCCCACCAGCCCATGGGTCTCTTTCCACCAACATTAATAGCAGAATGCTCCACCTCCATTCCCCATGACCGAAGAGGATTTTCACAATAACTTTGTGTACAAGGGGTGCTGAACAGTCCCAGCTTCCACTCCGCTCTCTCCAGCACCTCTGCCAGAACCACCATTGGAGCATGACCACAGCATGCCATGTGAGGTGGTAGATGTGCCTGCTGGAGAAGCTCTCCTAGCATAGCTGGCACTCCCCAGCTGGAACTGAAGGAGCAATCGGAGAGACAGGCTGGCTTCTGGAACTGCCAGTCATCCGACACGAAGAGGGCTCTTGTTCAAGTCAAAGCGCCTCTGGGAATTCATGGGTTTCAGTCTTCATGATGGACACTACCCATTCTCTGTCTCCTGATTACAGCAAACCTCCTGTTCATTCATTAAAAATAAATAAGTAAATAAAAATCAAACTAGAGAAGAAGCTTTTTGCAATGTCTTCCCCCACCACCACCACCTTTTTTTTTTTTTTAAAAATCAAAATAAATTCCAGTTGTGAAAAACAGAAGTCCTTTATAGGAAATATATTTTAAAGCAATTTCTTGCTGAAGGGCATCTCAGCTTGATGCTGCAATTTCTGGTCAGAGGAAACCAAAGAGACTGAGCCCTCCCAAAACCTGGCAGCACATCGGTCAGGACATACACAAGCAGATGGAGAACAACAAGCACATGGATCTGACCACACATACACACAGAAAAAACCCAAACAAAGCTCAAACGTGGGCATCTCTCACCAGTTCTACCCATCCAGCCATGCTACTGGAACAACTGCAGATGCAAACTAGGCTATACAGAAAAGTCAAAGAGGAAAACTCAGAAATCTGGAGGGGTGATGTGACGTGGGGCGATGTGATGTGCTGAAGATATGGGCAAGTGACAGGGACAGACCTCAGCTTCTTGAATGTCAGCTTGCTACCATGACCCTGGTCACCGATCTCATTTGCTGTTTATTTGCACACAACTCAGCCTTGGGATCATGCTCTGTTGGCTTCTGTCTTCTCCCTATCACAGGTCACATCCACAGTTGGAGGAAGCCACCCTATATTAGTTGAGCCCTGCCAGCACTAGCATCTCTAGACAGCAGCTATTTTAGACTGCTCGGTTAATACACCCCGGTCAGATCTTAAAAGTCTAAGGGTATCACCCAGGAGCAAGCCAGGTTTACTCAACTTTGTTAGAAATACATCAAAACCAGTAAAGCAAGCGGTAACATCAAACAGTACCTCCACAGCTCCACATAGATCAGATGTACAGATGCTCACGGGCTTCCCTTGGGCTATGGTGAGATCTCCCTGAACCCCTCCTCTGTTCATGGCCCCAACACTCCTCCTCCCATCACTCCTTTTAAATTCAACCCTCCACCACAGAAGAAAGCACCTAGCCGTTTAAACGCAGCACTTTCAGACGAGCTAAGCTACATTAACCAGAGCAGTTAAGCAAGCTATGGATGAATCTCACCTCCATCTCCCCACCATAAGATATTTATCATTTTCCCACAAAACACTGGTAAATCTCTGTACTGAAGGCTTTACATTCAGACAACATTCATGGACACATCCAATACAACCAGGCCCTCAAACTCACAAACACAGCAAGACAAAAAAGGTATTTTATGTCCCTGCAGTGCACACCAGCCCCGTGTCCCCAAACACCCACCAGCCCAGGCACATGCTTTTAGCAATGAATGGATTTTGTTGAAGGCTCAAGGCCATACAGTCTTAAATAACTGCTCTCTACCTCAAGAGCAAATACTAGAGCTGAACTCCAATCATAGCACCACCATTACTCAAGTGTGTTTTCAGGTCGTTTAAATTAACTCCCGGATAGAATGAGGAGCTCGCTAATGAGTCTTCACTACACTATTTTCTGACGTTTTCAAGAATGAATTTCCTGCAAACATTTATCAGTATTAGCTTAGAGCATAAAGAAGGCAAGCTAATGTTTACCTAGTAAATACAGAAGAAAAATTGATGGCACGATCCTTCATTTCCAGATTACCCAATCGGACCTCATGCGAACAAACAAAAGAGAATCTTCAAGCAAGTTATTAAATCATCTCTGAGGATGAAAAATGACTACAGCTAGAACCAGGAAGTGCAGATGAAGAACAAATATCAGCTGGAGCGTTTTGTCAATGTGCACAATACTTAGTTCCTACAGTGAAGTTACAAAATTTCATAACCCACAGTATGTGAATGCACAGTCCTTAAACCAGTGACTGGTATACCATAAGTGTGAACCGTTTTCCATCCCATTTGATTTTGACCTCATTAGCTCTGATAGCAGTGTCACAGGTCAAATGCAGATCCCAATAAACATTAAAGATAAAAGTGAGGCAAGCAAGCTGCCTCTGGCAGACACTGCTCTAAACTCCCACCCAAAGGAAGGCCAGCTCAGGTCAGGTTGCTCAGGGTAATGTCCCAGCAAGGTTTGAATGTCTCCAAGGATGGAAATTCCCACTCTCCTCTGGGTCCTCCTCTAGGGTTTGACCACCCTCATGGGGAAAAACTTTCCTACTGTCTAACTGGAATTTCCTTTGCTGCAGTCCATTGCCCCTTGCCAAGATTCATCATCCTCTGTACAGCCACTCCTTAGATAGCTGTAGGGAGCCGTAAGATCCCCCCTTCCCTTCCCCTGCTGCACAACCCCAGTTCTCAGCCTCTCCTTGTATTTCCCAGGCTCCAACCAGTTTGGTGGCCCCATTGGGCTTGCTTTTGTCTGTTATTGCCTGCCTTGGTTTTAGAGAGCCCCAAGCCAGGCTGAGTGCTCAGATGCGGTCTCTGTAGTAGAGAATAAAACCCCCACCCTTCAAGCTGCTGGCTGCACCGTCACTATTGCAGTCCAGGATGCAATCAGCCTTCACTGCTAAATGTACATCCAATAGCTGAATCTTGTATTGCAGAGGGGTATAACAGAGGGAAAGTACCTTGCGCTCCAAGGATTTGAAGCATTTAAGCAAGCAAATCGATACACTTGACTAGCAGATATTGACATATCAGACCTTATGTACATCAGGAACAGAATCAAGACGCCTGGGCTTCGATTCCATCACCTTAAAGAGGCTGAAGAGGGATCAGGCTTTCACCCCTCTGCTGGATTTATGACTTGTGAACTCAGAGAGCAGGCAGCAGTCTGCAGGACTCCACAGTGCAGTCAGCTCTCACAGTACTTTGTAACCTGTCCAAAGGCTTCATTATCTCTCCATCTTAACCAAGGCATGAACATCTGGTGCAAAACTCCACTTGAGCACATTCTCCAGCTCTTGCTTTTTAGTCTTCATCCTCAGCTTTCTCTCTTGTCCCATCTTTGCTTAGTACTTAAAATCTCATAAGGTATACGACTTTCTCCATTTGCCACAGCCCTCTCCAGGCAGGAGATGGACTGATTGGAAGGGTGCATCGTCTCTCACCACAACCCATTTGAGCCAGTCTTGGCCACTTCATAAACACTGCAAAGGTTCTGGCTGATTCACTACTCCTAGGTAACATGCTGTGGTCTTGCGTAAGAGGCATGTGCCAATGAATAAATAAATGGGAAGAACAAGTAAGAAATTGGGTCTAATGCCCTGCGGTGGGTCTGAAGTAAGAGAAGGAAAAAAATATTTCTGCCATTCTGGCTGTGGAGGCTTCAATAGTTAACCAGATGCTTCCTCAAGTAAGTCATTGCACATCTCAGACATATCTTACTTGATTACTGTAAAGACTAGGCTAACAGCTCTCTGCACACCTTGTTAGAGAAGGCCATGAATGAGATTTCTGAGCTGTGACACGCTCCATTTACAATTCAATTTAGCAGGTCAAAGAAAGTGGCAGAGAACATATTATTGAAATATGCGTTCCTGCTGGGGCTGCCGTAATTGAACTGTAGATCAACAGATGCAACAAAAAGAGAGCCAAATCTCTAAAAATAACATTATTACACTTTGTTAAATACTTGGGCTCCCAGCCTCCAAAAACACAACCAGAAAGAGTAGTCAGGCAGGACTGCTAATTTCCCCCAGGCTTCAGGGCTTGCAGCCTTGCAAAGCTGAGGAGCAGCCGGGCAGGTCTGCTTGCCCAGGTAGCAAACAAAGGGATAAAGGTATCTGGACTATGGGATAACCCATACTTGCCTGCCGCTCCTTCCCCCCACACTCTGCCACTACAGAGGACCAGCTTCCCTCTAGGTGTACTTCACTGAACAGAGGCAACGTCTAGCTGTATCCCAGCAGCTGTACTCATCACAAATTATGCCAGCAACTCTCGATGGCACTGTGATGGGAATTCCTACACCGTTTCAGAGATTCTGCACAGCTGGAGCCAGGGCTTTTTCTGGCTATTAGTGGCCCCAGGGGACTTGCTGCAGCAGAGACCAGCTCTGCCTCCTGCAGTTACATCCTCCCTCTTTCATTCAGCATAGAGGTAAACAAAAATCCCTTAGGGAGCCTCTGATTCATGAGAAAACAGGACAGAGCGATAGGGGTTCCCCAATCTACCCCCGGCAGAATGATTTACTTCCCCAGCTCCTGATAATGTGTTTTTAATCTACTGGACCTTTCCCAAACAACATAACCAGCGATACCCAGTGCTTCTGGCCATATTAATGGGAAGAATGCAAGTATTACAAACCTATTACTGATGCTAATGATGAACTATTCCCTTTCTCTTTACCAAAGACTTTGCATATTTGGAGGCTGAGGATAGGCAGCTATCTTTTCTAGTCTAAATAGGTCCAGCTCTTTCAGTCTCTACTGATGAGGCTCATCCAGGGAGAAAAAAAGATAAATAATACAGCCCATTGCTCTTGCACAGACTGACTGGATGAGGTCCAAACCTTGCTTGAAGTGGAGCACCTTGCTGGGCACAGCATCCCTGCTAAGCTCTCATCAGCATCAAGCAGCAGGAGGACTACATCCTTGATGCCTCCTGAGGATGTTATTTCTGCTAACACATCCCAGTCTCATGACAGTCATTTTCACAGGCACATGATGTTGTTGACTTGCATTCAGCTTATGGTTCACTTTAATTAAAGCACCAACAGACCAGGGCAATAGGTTTTAAGATTAAAAATAGTTTTAATAAAAATGAACTATGTAAGTCAACTAAGAATAGAGCCAATGAAGGCTATTAAATGTAATGGCCTCTGACACCTCTTACTCAAGAAATCTCAGAAAAACTGATTACCAGAAAGAGGATCATTCTGTTCACATCCTGGGAGTTCTGGAAGGTCTTTCTGTACCTATCTGCTTCTGACCCCAGCTGGCAGCAAGACATTTGGCTCTATGGCTCCTATACCAGGCCTAGAAAAGGCTGTAGCCATTAAGAACCCCAGATATCTTCAGCAAACCTGTGGCCCAACTACCCTGCATTTCAACAGATCACTCAATGGCAAAGGAAATAGCTCCACATTTGCCTTTGTTGATCCTATTTCTGTCCTGGCCCCAGACTGCTTTTGCTGTTTGCCCAGCTCCGTCTAATCGCAGGCTCTGACGTGCCTCCAGCTCTTGCCTGTTTGGTGTTTATGGGCTTAATAAGCATGGCTTTCATTAGGAAGAATGGTGGGTAGGATAAATACTGAATATTTATCCCTATTTAAAGGCAATTACTGTATTTCACAAGTGTTTACGTGAATTCTATTGTAAAATGTTCTCTTTCAGAGCAGATAGCCCTATCCCAAATAGTCTGATACAGATGTGAGATGGATTCAAGGGCAAAGGATTGCAATGGGAGAAGAAACAGCCAGTAAGCTTATTCCTTGGGCAATTGCTTTCCCTTGCATCTTACTCTTAGCAGCAAACGTCTGCAAACCAAACTCCAAAAATGTTGCTTTGTCATGAAGGTTGGCACAAAAAAATAACCCCAAGGATTTCTTAGCTGGTTGAAAGGGTGAGAGCATCATCATCCAGTGCTGGAAGACAAAAACCTGATGGCAAAAGAGGCAACGCGTGCCATTCTTGATATCAGTATGAGGTCTTTCACCTTCCCTCAAAAGGAAAGACAAACAGCCTTCAACTTGAAAGGAGAAGGAGTCAAAGGAGAGATTCACAGAGAGCAGGATCAAGTGTTCACAAAATGACCAAGCAGCTCACCCAGCAGGGGCAATCATAAAGGACTCCTGTATTACACCCTAGATTTGGGTGTAGGAAATTCTCGGTTTGGGTCTAGGAAGATCTTGCTTAGCTCTGTGTTTTACATGAACAACAGATACCAACATGTTGTACCCTCCACACAAGGTGACAGGCTATTCATGTGGAATCTGACACCCCCAAAACCAGCCTTGTCTAACTGGTCATTTTGGTCCACCTTCAGAGAGTGCCATACCCACACCAGCAGATGCAGAAGGAGAAAGCAAAACCAGGAACATCAACAAAAACGATGCCAAAAGGCAAACCAGAACATTACCCTACATGGAAATCTACATAGGCTCACTCTTCTCTCTCCATCAGTGTCACAAGTGACAGGCAATGACAGCTCAAAAAGGCATTTGCAAGGGCTGACTACCCAGCTATCCTGCCCGATGGGTCAGCTGGATTCCAGCTGAGGACAGCAGCAAGAAAATATGAAGCAGTAGATACCTACATGCTTGTTTTATTCAGAAATCACTGTCTGGAGAGCACAAAAATGATGATTACATGCCTAATGAAAGCTACAACAGAGAAGCTGAAGATCCGACTTACACAAGGTCCCCTTTCCACTTGCAGGAACTCTGACAAATCACACAACCCTGTTGTTGCAGCCAGGCATTTTCCGTGATGTTTACAATTCTGGCATAGCAAAGTCAAATTATATAAGAACAACTCTGCCCTGCTTGTCTAGAGGGGAGCCATGAGATTCCCCTGAAGCTATTCCCTTTCAGTACCCATCACCACGACTGAAACACAAACACCCAACTTGCAGATAAGAGAAGTCATTTCCGTCGTGTTTTAAGCAGGAGCAAGAGCCTGACTGCTCTATGCACATGTTGAAAAAGGCATTGCAAGTGCTTTGTCTCCTGGTGCTTTCCAGTGGCAGGCTGGCCCACGCACTGTTCTTCAAATCTTAAAATAATGGTATTGCCCAATTAAATATACTTTTCTTCTCTTTATTTACTGTATAATATTCTGCAGCAAAACCAAAGACACACAACAAGCAGAGAATATCGCAAGTGAGAAGAGGTATGGAGCCTCCAGGGGAGGGACACTCTTGATTCACCTTTCCAGAATCTAAGCAAACTTAACATTTCTGCTGGCATGCCCAGTGGGTGCCCCTGGAGACAACCAAAGCACACAGGGAGGATGCACTTTGGAGAGAAAGCTCAGTTCGTTTCCTTGCAATAAAACTGTTTGCAATTTCAGAAAAGGCATTTTAATCTCTCTTATATTCTCAACTCTGTAAAAATGGAAATAATTATCCCACTCATCAAGAGCTGCACATTGATTAAAGCACTTCAATTCCTCCAATAGAAGGCGTTACAGAAATAGCGAGTCTGCTATACCACTGTTTCTGTACCTTGATGTACTCAAGAGTTTTTTTTTTTCAAAGCAGCATCACAGCCAACCTGACTTTCTACTCATCTTTAAGAAGATAACCTGAAGAGGACATTTCCTGGAAATTCAACAGAGCTCACGCTGAAAATAATCCAGACAGTCAAAGTTCAAGATTCTTCCCGGTTCACCACCCGTTGGTTGTAAAAGATACCAGACAAAAATGCTAATCTTGCAGCTTTCCTACATGACACTGGACATTCTGCACTTTGCACAAGCCACCATAGATATTAAGCAAGTTGGAGATAAAACCACTGTTCTGGCCAGGAGATGAATGGACCACACAGATACCGTGCACGGGAAAAACAGCTTGGGGAAGTATGCAGGAAGAGAATTCCCAAAGCATCACTGTTTTGCAGCCTGGGATTTTATAGACAACAAACCACATGGCTTTTGGCTTCACATTTAGGATACATGCTAATAACAAAACATTACCAAGCACAAGAATAGAACATGACATGGGCACTGGCCACAGTGTTAACAATACCATCCCAAAAGA
Source organism: Falco peregrinus (assembly GCF_023634155.1). Classification (NCBI taxonomy): domain Eukaryota; kingdom Metazoa; phylum Chordata; class Aves; order Falconiformes; family Falconidae; genus Falco; species Falco peregrinus. The sequence continues at coordinate 120,829,488 of NC_073724.1, forward strand.
TACTCTTATCGAAACCACACACAATCTCTCTCCTGCTGTGGCAGTCTCCTTCCTGTGGGGTGCCCAACTAAACATGTTTTTCTTCGCTTCATTTACTGTATGACCATCTGCAGCAAAAGCACAAAGACACACAACGAGCAGGGGATACTCGTCCCGTTTGCTGCAGCCCCAAATTCAGCACAACCTGCATCGCACCAAGTTATAAAGCCTTCATTCAACGATCCTTCATCAACTTTCTCATGGAACAACGGAATGGCTTTCTGTGACACAGGTCAAGTCACAATCCACCCTGTAAAAAGTAACAGCAGAGTTTGAGCTCTTCCCCACACTACTACAGATGTAACATGTCCAGCGGACTTATACATACATATATATATGTATGTATATTCATTACTCACCTTCTCAACAAGTTTAAAACAAAAACCCCCAACACCTAACTGATCTCAGAGTTGCTTTTATCAGCATGAAAACAGGCTCCTTTATAGAGAAGCCAAAAGTGTTGTGAGCACCAGAGCGTGACAAACGGCTGGGTAAGAGCAGCACCAGCCTCCTTGGGTGTAAATGTTGTTTTTTGCAGCTAAAGGAGAAAGGTTGCAATTGCAGAGGCAGACAGTCCTAGGGCTCTGCATGCACCAGCACTTTGTGGATGTGCCACCTCCCCTGTGCACAGGGTGGGGTGGGAAAGCAAATCAATCCCTTCCACTTTACAATGGTTTTCATCAACTAGGCACTGTGTTGCAAACCCATAAACCCCACCTCAAACTCAGGGATGATCCAGATCAGCAGGCAACAGCACTTTACTGATAGTTTAAACCCTTGTTGTGATTCAGAGATGCAGCAGGACAACGCAACCCATGAAGCTGTGGAAAAGGAGCGATCACAGCAACATCCCACCCCTGCAGCTCAGATGCTGGTATACCATCTCTCTCATCTTTTAAAAAGCGGTACCAGGCAATTTACCCGGCTGGTCTTTCATTAGGTCTCCTCACGATGGTTAATGCGAATGAAGTTATTTCCCCATGAGCTGTTTCTCATATGGCACTGCTTTCTCCTTGTATCTTACTGGATATCAAGAGAGACAGGGCCATGATCTGAACGGTGGGGGTATCAGCCCAGACTCATGCACTGGCCACAGGCTACCACATTCATGGGAGGTATTGCTCCCTTTCCATCCCAATTAATCTGCAATAAGTTACAGCCTGCACAAAACTCCTTAAAGCACAAGGCAACCTGGCAGACAGGCCAATAATATCTTTGACATGCAAACGTAGGAGCTGGAATACCAGGGCAAGGGGTAGTAGGACTCAATAGCTAGAGTTTGCAGAGATTAGCTCAAGCCTTTGTATCCAGCAGCCCTTCCCAGGTAGTCATTAAAACACTCAAAAGGAGCCACTCGTCGGGTATCTTGTCATTAATAAAAACTTCAGTGGAATCATAGAATTGCTTAAGTTGGAAAAGACCTTTAAGATCATCAAGTCCAACCGTTAACCCAGCACCACCAAGGCCACCACTGAACCATGTCCCCACACAGCCTGTCTGCATGTATTTTAGCCCCCCCATGGACGGTGCCTGCACCCCGTCCCCGGGCAGCCTGTGCCAGCGCTTGGCCACCCTGTCGGGGAAGACATTTCTCCCAGTGCCCACCCTGAACCTCCCCTGGTGCGGCTGGAGGCCGTTCCCTCCTGTCCTGCCGCTGGTTCCTTGGGAGCAGAGACCGACCCCCCTCGCTGCAGCCTCCTGCCAGGCAGCTGTAGGGAGCCAGAAGGGCCCCCCTGAGCCCCCTTTTCTCCGGGCTGAGCCCCCCCAGCTCCCCCTGCCGCCCCCCACCAGAGCTATCCAGGCATTAACAGCTCAATACATGGACTTTCTTCAAGGTACTTAAGTGAAAGAGTCTTGCAGAGATGCCGAGCAGCCAGCTTGGGCACACAGGTTGTGACAGGCATTTTTCTCCACTTCAGAAGTTTAATAGCAGCGCTTCAACATATTTCTTGTTACACAATAGAAGGAAACCTTGGTAGACAGTCAAGATGCTGTAAGGGCTGCTGACCACATTGCTATCAGAAGCATTTTTTTCTCCTCCTCTCTATTCAGACCATGACAAATAAGTCTTCAAAAGGAATAACGAGGGGAGATAAATGCACAGTAGAAAAAATAAAATATTGAATTTTACGTTAATTTATGACAATTTAATCTTTATCTAAATAAAAAAAAAAAAAGGTTTCCAGACTATTTTTCCAGACTATTTAACTTCCCTGCTGTGGGTTTTGCTGCACAAGCAGTTATAAAGGCAGAGGGAGAGATCTGCACACTGAAAAGGCATCTGTCGTCTCTGTGGGCTTTGACATTGAAATCCTTAAGCAGGAAACTGTATCGTCGAGTTAGATGTTTTGGGGGATGAATGGTCTACAACAGGCCATAGTTCTGGCTTCACTTGCTAGCTGGGCTTTTTTGGGCCCTGAGCTCTTCAGTGCATTTCAAAGCATCCAAGCTTTTCTAGCGAGAAACAGGTGGTGAGGAAAGGATGCCTAATATTTTAATATCTACAACGGTTCATAGTTATGACTAATTATATCAAGGCATGTTCGCTATAAAACACCTGCTTATGGACCGCTTATTGTTCATACTGATTAATGCAGTCAGTGTTGCCTACACAAAGTGCAGGGCAAAGGAAAAGCAAAGCCTGATTTATAAACCCACAGCCAAATGTGAGGCTGCCAACTGGCTGCCTGCGGGATGCCCATCCAAACAGATCCAGGTTTCTTTGTCACAGGAAATATCCAAATTATCTACAGCACCTCAGCTTCCATTTCAGTGGGACTGATGGCACTTCTAAATATAGTACATGCAAAGCCAGATTTCCGATTTTTTTATAGATGTGATTAAAAAAATAAATCACTTTAGCAGTTGTGTTATTAATGCTTTAAATCCGCTAAAAGAATATAACGGGTATTTTGCTGAGCTGCATAAGGACTCTTTGCTCCTTCCTATCCAAAAACAGGTAAGGAATCTCAGAGGTAGAAGGTGCCTCTGATGTTTAAATCTACAAGCTCAAGAGGGGACTCACCTTGCACTTACTCCAGGTACCAAACACGCTGCAGCTATTAGAAGAGGCAAATAAGAAAAGCAATAGGTCTAATGCTAAGTACAAGCAGTAGCTCCCAACTCCCTAAGGGATGCAATCTTTCGAACTTCCTTATCATATTTAATACCATATTGGTTATTTTTATTAGGAAACTCATCACAATGAAAAGACAAAATAGATTGAACTGTGAGCTTTGGCCGCTGAAGCAAGGTGGTCCCATCTCCTTGATGGGCACAGCTGTCCAACAATCATATTCACCTGGAACTGTGACTTCCAGTAACATGGGATTATTCCCCACCAGTCTTCATTCCGTCTCTACCTGAATTATTCAGGCAAAGGGTCTTCCATCATCTCCCTCAGCATTCTAGCTCCAAATGATTACCATCAGATGCTGAAAGTTCAAGGACTGCTAGCACCACCAACCCATGCCCGTAAGACAGCTGAATATTCAATTACCTGGCTCATATTGCAGGGGGCATTTCCCAAAGCATTTGCTGCCTGTGGCCAGTAGCCCTGGGAATAACAAAGGATTGAGAGAATAAAAAGATGGAGCCAGTTCCTGCCTGGCATTAGAAATGTGAGGGTTTTTTCCACCACCAAAAGGGCATGAATCTTTGATGAGCAACGCTTTTCTGTCACTTTTTAATCCATTAAGGAAATGTCAGAACTGATTTCTCCAGCCCAGGACCCTCACAAAAGTCCTGCCTAATGAAACGATTGCACTATGCGGGGGGGGAGGGGCAGAGAAAAAACCACCCCACCCCCACCCCCCAATGTTAATAAATCACATGGCAGCAGCCTGGAAGCAGGCTGTGACCACAGCCCAACCTAATTTACAGCTGAGCTTGCAGGAGGTAAGCAACAGGGAAAAATGTGGAATGTGACCCCCTCCAACCTCATATTAGGAAACCACAGGGAGAACTGCACACGGATGTTGGTATTTCCAGTATGATAATTGTTGCTGGAGCCTGGTGCTAAGATATCCAGTTTAGCCAAGTCTCCAATATAACAGATGCTGGACCATTTAAGTGAGCAGATCCAGCTTGCTGGTCCCATACATGATTCATATCACATTCTTGGGTACATCTTGAAGTACATCACCTCCCTTTGGCTTGATACATCCACGCCTGAAAAATGCAACGAGGGAATGGAAAGTTCTATGCTTGGAAACACCAAAGGCTTAGGTTGCATGAATGGGAAACTATAAGCCAAATTCACTCGCCTCTCAGCCAAAGCCCATGGGTTAATTCAGTATAAGAACAGAACCAGTGCAGGCCAATGTTGCATGCAGTTCTGCCCACTGCCAATTGATTATTTACTGAATAAATATTCAGCAGTCATTTGCATGGCTGGGAAGACGGTGCCCTGGTGCTCTCTCCTCACTGGTAGTGGTCCTCCAACTCTTCTTCAGAAGTTTGGGTTGTGCTCATTAGACTGAAGTGCTCTCCTTGCACATTACCTGCATAGAAAATCTTCAACAAACTATGTGGACTTCAGTGGAAGTGGTGGATTTATTCTTGTGGCCAAATCTTTTTCTCCTTCATATGCTTAATGCCGTCTCCAAAACAGAGTTACTAGTGTGCAGTGTTCCCCAGTGACTGCCATTTCACACAGCAGAAGCACATGTAGGAAACCACAAGACAGATACAGTAGCTCCCTGGGGTCATGCACGAAAGAGTATACAATATCGTGTCTGAATCACACAATAGCTTGAGAAAGTTAAACTCTGGAGTTTTCTGCTAGCAGGTATTTAGAAAAAACTTCACCATATCTAAACTAAGTTCTGTGGTACACAAAAAAAGCTTTATGCATATGCTTGGGTAATAAATTGAGTATGCCAGTCAGCACTAAAAGTGATTTCATTCACTTTCCTCTGCCTTGTCACAGGGCTCGATATAGCAAAAAATAAAGAAGGAGATTTCTTCTTTAACCTGTTTCTTGCACTGGTATAAAGAGTTGATCATCCCACTACTCCACCGTCACAAGCAGGGAGGTCAAGGCACATAGTTAAACGTGAACTCTTCCGCTAAGATGCAGTGTCCCTTAAATGGATTAGGGAGGGCTCAACGTGAAGAGCTCATCTTTCTTCCAACTATTTCAGCTTCCCCCTTTCAACAGGCACTATGTAGATAACCAACTATCACTGAGGGTGTTTCCTAGGTTACAGTCACTAAACACTTCCTAAAAAAGAAGCATCAGATCTCCGATTTGGGACAAAGCAGCCTCAAAAAAAAAACCCTAAAAACCAACCACCATCCCTGCACCAGCTATGGACTTGGAATCAGCAGGGCTCACATGGATACTTCGCAGAAGACTTGTCTGCAATGGCTAAACATCCCCAAACAGCTTTGAAAGTGACAGGACATGACATTATAAAGTTCATGCCTTCATTCATCAAGGCTCAGCAAAACTAGTCCCATCCTTTCCCTGGATTTCAGATCATTGAAGGGCCTGAATAAAGATTCCTCAGACATAATTCAGTTACTTCACTGTGCTAGACTGTGAATAACACAAAGCATCTTGACTATCTCCAGACTCCCAGATGATGTGAGCGCTATGCGGTCTGGGTGACTAAAGCTTTGGCCATGCTCTTTATGGAGTGTAAGGACTCCTGTCCTACTTTTCTCTAACAAAAATCCCCATTAGTTTCTTCCACCAAGTTGCTTCCCAGAAAGCATTCAAGAGCAACAAAGGAACTTCTACCCTGTCAGCCAACCAACTTACAGAGCAAAAGGGTCTACAAAAGCTATACATCAAGGCAGAAATAAGCTCACTCGGAAGAGTACAAAAGCATCCCTTTCATCACTGTCATCTCACACCTATTCCTAAGTCTCCTCTCAGAGAATCACCTCTCTCCAGCACAGAGATATTGGAAGGCAAGTATATCACCATGTAGATAGGCTCATTTCCCCCCATCAAGAGAAATTAGACAAGTTGTTCTTGGATTGCAGCAATAAATTCAGAACACAGCAGCACACTAGAAATAAACAAGGTAATGCCAAATGGGATAAAGCAGCCCATAAAACCAACTGCACCGTAGATGCTATTGAGCTTACTAATTCTAAATTACTAGGTCTGGCCTGATATAACATGCCTGTCTGGAGCAGTGATCTATAGGTTCATTGGATTATAAATTAAAGTCAACATCTCTACAGGGAACAAATTAAAAATCTGCTTTGGAAGCATAATTATCATAATGCTGTAAATAGTGATACATGGCAACGCCCTTCTATTCTTCATTACATTTCAGATTCACTTTAAATGTATGATAAAAATTCTGTAGCATGAGCATCTCTCTCCAACAGCATCTTTTTAACCAAATAATCTTCCTGTACTGGATAAGAAAATACCCCACAAATCAGAACATTTACTCATCTGTGCAGGGGGATATACAGGAGGCAAACAATCCGCTTTGCATGATGATAAATAAGGAAGCAATGACAGCTCAGGCTGAGATCCAAGGGCTATATCCTCACTAACCCATTTAGCTGGTTGACTGAGAAGGCAAGCGGGAAGACCAAGAAGCTTCTCCAAACAACAATTCAGGGGGACAGCCAAATTTCACTGAAACTCCAACTCGACTGGCTACAACACAACCCATGCTGATGTGGTTTAAATCAGGGGAAAGATTTTTGCCTTAACAAATCCTGCTTTTATTGGGCTTTTTGAAGGAGCAAGCCAGTCTCAATGGGCTAGATGAGCATTAATAAGTGCTGGAAGTTGCACAGACATTTTGTTTGATTAACACAAGTACCTCAGAGATATCTAATAAGCCAGAAGTTACATGGAAGGGAAAGGCAAGTAAGGAGCGGCAAACCTGCTGTAGTTTCCACCCTCTTTTTCCCCAGGGTTGGACCAGCATGTGCCAAAACTCAGGCGTTCATGCAGGACGTAGGGTTTCAGTCTCCCCTTCCACATCGCTTGTGAACCCAATGTGCTATCTACAGCTTCCCACAGTCCTGACTCTGGTCCATATTACCCAAACACAAAATTGTTTAGGTTGGAAACTACCTTTAAGATCATCAAGTACAACCATTAACCTACCACCGCCAAGGCCACCACTGAACCATGTCCCCAAGCGCCACATGTATGTGTATTTTAGCCCCCCCATGGACGGTGCCTGCACCCCGTCCCCGGGCAGCCTGTGCCAGCGCTTGGCCACCCTGTCGGGGAAGACATTTCTCCCAGTGCCCACCCTGAACCTCCCCTGGTGCGGCTGGAGGCCGTTCCCTCCTGTCCTGCCGCTGGTTCCTTGGGAGCAGAGACCGACCCCCCTCGCTGCAGCCTCCTGCCAGGCAGCTGTAGGGAGCCAGAAGGGCCCCCCTGAGCCCCCTTTTCTCCGGGCTGAGCCCCCCCAGCTCCCCCCACCCCCCCGAGCTGTGCCGCAGCCCCTTCCCCAGCCCCTGCCCGGCTCTGGACACACTCCAGCCCCTCCGGGTCTGCCTGGGGGTGAGGGGCCCAACGCTGAGCCCAGGGCTCGAGGGGCGGCCGCACCAGGGCCCGGCACAGGGGGACGGGCACTGCCTGGCCCTGCTGGCCACGCTGCTGCTGACACCGGCCAGGGCGCTGCTCCCCCCAGCTTGGTGTCCTCTGCAAACCGACCGAGGGAGCGCTGGATCCCCTCACCCAGGTCATCGGTAAGGGCATCAAACAGGACTGGCCCCAGCGCTGGTCCCTGGGGACACCACCTGTGCCCGGCTGCCAGCGGGATGTGACTCCATTCCCCACCACGCTCTGGGCGCAGCCAGCGTTGTACCCAGCGCAGAGCACAGCCGGCCAAGCCACACGCAGCCGGGTTCTCCAGGAAAATGCTGGGGAGATGGTGTGAAAGGCTTTGCTGAGGTCTAGGTAGACACCACCCACAGCCTCTCCATCATCCACCAGCTGGGTCACCTTGTCATAGCAGGAGATCAGGTTCATCAAGCAGGACCTGCCTTTCATAACCCCATGCTGGCTGGGCCTGATCCCCTGGTTGTCCTGTATGTGCTGTGTGATGGCTCTCAGGATGATCTGCTCCAGAACCTCCTCTGGCACTAAGGTCAAACATTGGGACTACTTGACTAGCAAAAAGCACACTGCAAGCCTTTGCAGCTTCCAAGCTTTGAAAAGTTGCAGCAGCCTTGCTCCTCAGCTGAGGTCTGTCCAGCCACCGCTGCCAGGGACAGACAAATGTAGAAACCACAAGCCTGAAGGTATGTCTTTGGAGGCTTTTCATTATGGTCCTAGTTTGCTGACCAGAACACGACAAACGCACAAGCAAACCTGCTTTGTAGCTCTGAAAGTACCCATGGCAGAAAAAATAATAAATGACAATAAAAAGCAACTCTAACAGCTACAGGGACTCCCCTGAACCTAGAAATTCCCTCAAAAGTTGTCCTTTGGAACAGAGATACAGCTTTGTCTTCTGAGGACACACGGCATCTGAACACATGGCAGGCACTAGAAGAAGACTTATTGCTTGCTTAGTCCATAACCCAGCCAGCTCCCTACCTTTTACAAGCATCCCAAAAAACTCAGCGTTTCTAATTTCCTGCCACCCCGGGTACCTGCGCTAGCCCAGCTTTCTACTCTTCAACCATACTTTTAGCGTAACATATTCCAAGAAAACAATTCAACCTTTTCCAAGGATGTACCACCATCAAGACACTCCAGAAGGAACGTCCCAGAAAGGCCAAAGGAGTCAACAGATCTGTATCGAGGTTCAAATAGCAGCCAATAAGTAACAAGAGCATCTTGAAAACAACTGTATTGAGCATCCCTGCACACCAAGTGAGGCAAGGGAAAGCCAGCATACCAGTAAGCCACTGAACTGGGATCTCCTCCAGCAAGGCAGACTGGCCTGCAGCAATACCCTGATGATGTTTTGCTTGGACCACATAGATGTCAGTCTTAGACATGTGAACTCTCCCCACTTTCTGCAGAAGTTCTTATTCTTTCTTTGCCTGTTTCATGGGTGTGTGAAAGGAGATCACACCCGCCTTCGGCCCCAAAGAAGAAACGCTGCTCAGCGGCCAAGAAAAAGGTGGTGCCTGCAGCAAGGAAGTCCAGCAAACCTCCCGAAATGCAACCTGACCCCTCTGCACTTTGCTTCTCCTCCTTATCCACAAACCATGTACCACAAGGATTCATTCCTGGCCAGAAAAATTATTTTTTAACGAGTACAGCAAGTAGAGAAAGCCCAGCTTTGGGGCCAAGTAAAAAGGAAGAACTACATGAGACGGAGGGCGCATGAATAAAACTGCCCAACCGATTAATAGAAATATGGCCCATTTTCCCTAAAAGCCAATACCAGGAAAGCTTTTCCAGAGGAATCGTAATGATCAACAACTTCACAACAGCCAAGCAGATCTCTGCTGCATCCATACTTTATTTTTACCCTTACCTGCAGTTCAGAAACTGGGAAACAAGAGGTTAAACCTTGAATTTTTCAGGAGTCCACAACTCTGATATCTCTTTGCTTATAAAGAGCATAACACTTTGTGAGCCCTGAAAGCAAAAAATATTGCTTCTTGCATCAAGCCCATCACAGGATGCCTGTATTTATTTGGCTCTGAAATTACTGCAGTAGATACATTTTGTAGCTACAAAATGTTGCATCACAATAACCCAACCTACTGCATTTTCCCCACAAACCTCCCCAATGTCTCTATAGGAAAGTAACATTTTCAAGAAGAGACTGACCTGGATAATTTGGTTTTCAATATTTGCAATGCATACGGAAAGAGACACAGTGGCCCTGAAGTTGTCTCTTAAGCTCAGAGCCCACAAAAGCAAAGTCTCTATTCACAGACAGCAAATCAATCCTGACACCCTCTTTCCACCTCTGAGAAAATTAAAATCATTTTTTAAAACCTAGCAAACTCTGACATCTGGAATTTGACTGTAACAGGACCCTGAGGACAATAAATAGATGCAGTTTTGCAGACAGGGATGACAGAGCATGCAGCTATGGAGGACTCCTTCCCTACCATTTAAAATAATTGGATTCATATGTATATAACCTTCCTCCCACCAAATTATATGAAAGCAAATCTACTGTAGAAAGCTCTAACAAATATGAAGCAGTAGCCAAACACACCAGAAGCCCATGAATTATTTCACAAGCTTTCATCATTGATGTTACTGTCCTTACATAGTAAATGTGGCTTAATAGAGCTAAAGTCCTCCTTAAGCAAAATTTCAGGAAGCCAAGAAAAACAAACCTAATCCTATTTCAAGCCAGCGCTATGATCATAGAAAAAAGTGTTTAAACAAAACTCAAGATGTTGATACATGAATTACTAAGCTGAAAGCCTCTTCACCAATTCAGAAGACATGCAAAAAGCATTTCATCACGATCCCACAAGCAAAACACCAGTCCAAAAATTTGCCAGTACATTTGCTCAGTGATCATCTCCCCAAAGCACGTCCACATAATTATTTTTTTTCTCCACTTAGTAACTCTGTCCTGGTCATCTTTTGTCTTTGACCACCCAGGTAAGAGAGTGTAAGCTCTTGATTTTGGGACAGGTTGATCTCTTCTCTATACACAGTGCTCTCCAGAGGGATGGGCATCAGCTCATGCTCTCAATGCTCTGCAAAGCCATCCAAAAAGGCAGGTTCTGTTTCTAGGAATAATAATTCTTTTTTTAAAGCAACAAACTCAGAGGTCGGGTCTGCAAAACAAAACTCCAGGTTCCCAAGTCCCTTTTCCAAAGCAGATACTTCCTAAAGCCCCACAGTAAAGCACTTTGTTTACTTTTCTCTGAACCTGAGATACATTTGCTATACCTCCAGAGTTGCCAGAATGACTGCTATTGGACAAAATATTGAGGAGGCAAGAAAAACAGTTACTTTGTCATGCCGAATTCTAGACCGAGCTTCACTGTTTCTTTCAGGTTTTTTGAGCCAACTCAAAACATTTTTGGATATTTAGCTGCATTTTCCTGTTCTAACCAAGGCCTGGTGGGAAGGTGAACACAATGGAGGATGCTAGGTAAGAATTAATTTCTAATTAGAAGATAACAGCACTTTCCATTTTGAACAGCAACATCTGGAGTCCAGAGGCTTGCAAGCCATTTCTGGACTTTACTTAATGTACTCCCGTTTTGACTCATCATAGTAAAAGAGCAGCACTCAGAATAAAATGCAGCACCGTGATTTGCAGTTACAGGTACATTTACCACAGCTGCCTTCATGGATTTGTTAAACTATCATGATCCCTGCTTCAAAAAATAGAAAGGATTTTGGTCTTCATCAAAAGAGAAATGACTAAATTATTCTTTGCAGCTATCTACTGCCCTGACTCAGAAGGCTGCCTGATTATTTTAAGTGCACCTTAACCCAGCTGATCGCATGCCAACCCACCCGCCAGCTGCAGCACTGGGTGCATGATGACAAGTCAAGGGCACTCCTTCTATTCGGGGTCACTTCTGTTTTGGCAGGTGTCTTTGCACCACTTTGCATATTTTACCACCCCAAGTTGACCTGGCATGTGGTAGGGCTGTGCGCAAGTGTTTCCACTGAACGCATGGCAACAACTGGAGACAGGTACATTTGCACTTGCAGTTTTAAACAAAAAAGTTAGCAAACCTCTAGTTAACACCTTGCCTTCCAGACATCTAGCCATGGTCTTCAGCACGCCATTTGCCCAGCCCAATCTGACACACGGCTCTCCAGCCAACAACTAACTGGTATCCCATTAATATAAAGCAGACAAAGAGCAGCAGTGATTTGCCCAATAGGGAATAAAAATCCCAGTAAATTTAGGCTACGTGCCTCTTACATTTGTCACTGATACCAAGACCAGGGCTTCAGACTTTAGATTTCTTCATTTAACATTTGGAACCCATTTACTTATATCTAGCCAAGAAATTGCAATAGACACTTATTTGTCCTTAGACAACTGGAAAAGGGAAGAAGAAGAAAAAAGTCCTAAATAAGAGCTGGGATTCTTCTTTAAAGCTGTTTATTAATTCAACTTCCATGGTATCTCTTTCAAGGGAAGTTTTACCCCAGAGCACAGAAGTGGGAACAGTGGGAGCTGTTTTCACATACGGAAGTGAAACCATCATCCAAACCCATATAAGCAGCAGCTTAGTTTTCAGAAGCAAGCAGGCATCTTAACATCCTCCTGAAGCCAAGAGTAGGTTGTGGGTAACCCTAAATTAGGAGATAACTTGAGACTTCCGGGAATGCCCCAATATCATTGCAGTAGGAGTATCTGATTTCAGCACCAATCCTTGAAAACAAGGTGATCTTGCACCATGCTAAAGTGAGAAATTTATGTTCCCCGGTCTCCAGTCTGGTATCCAGAGTGCATCTCCTGTCTTATAGCAGAAGCTGTTGGCATGGCCAACCAAGTCTACATCCAGACAACCCAGGAGCATAACCTACCACCGTTCCTCCTACACATGCTACTTCTCTTCATCCAAATGATCTTAAGAGATGGACTTCGAAGGGTTGAGTCATTCATCACTGCTCAACTCACCTGAAAAATAACTACTGCCTTGTCTTTTGAGAGGTTAATAGAGAAGAATACCCATGCAGGATCCTTGCTCCTATAGCCTTTCAAACATGCATCAGTGATATCCAACGAAGGACAACAAGGCAAGGTCCGTATGGAGCAATGAGCTACTTAACACCACTGCGTAGCTGAGACAGCCTAGCAGTCTTACAACATCATGAGGGAGAAGTGTCTGTATAGTGAAAAGCGAAAAAGTGCAGAAAAGCACCAGGACCCTTTGTGCCTGGCCTTCTTCGCACACAACACACAGGTCAGCGTTCACGTTGCTAGAGATTTCTCTTTGCTAAGGCCAAACCACCCTGTTATAACACTGCAAAGTCAATCAACTGGGCAGAACACAGAAGTGCTTTTACAGAATGAGACAATACACAGGAAAAAGCAAATTCAGTATGTTCTCTGTCAGATTTTTGCCTTCATAAAGCTGTAAAGGTAAAAATAGTTGATTGGGAGCCTTTAGCCTTGAATATTTTCACTTCAAGGGTTTCTCAGAGGCCTGGGAGATCAGCTCCCATGCACTCAGACGGTGACACTGGACACATCAACCTCAGAGCCATGGGAAGAGCAGGAATCCTCAGAGCTAACATGGACAAAGGGTGTGAAAGCTGCACTTCCAAAAGCCGTGGCCTCCCAGTCAGATAAGAAATGCTGCAGAAGAGAGGCCTTAAAGCCTTGACATACCAACATCTCATTTGTGCTTCCCTCCAGAGCACAGACACTACAGAAAAGGAGAAGTTTGGTAAAGAAAGAGGAAGGAAGGAGAGAAAAGAAAAAGAAAAAAAACAAACCAGACTTTAGACCCATCCCCTTACAACTAAAATAGAGGCAGGCTGGATGATTAGACATAAGCTTTAATTGAGGCACATCACCAAGATGCTACAGAAAAACAGCAGGTATGTCCCCTCTGAAGACAAGAGTAATAGCAAACCAGGAGCTAAGGACTGGACCTCACCTGCCAGCACAGGGCAGCTAACAGCAGCATTCTCATGACACTCACTGGCCCTTTTCCAGAAAAGCCAGAGCTTTAAGCTACTAAAACATATGTCAATCAACTCGTTACCGAGCATAAGTCTATTTGGCAGAAGACACAGGATAGGCAGGGCCAGGATTTAAAGAGCATGGAATAGAGCTGATATAAGCCTGGGATTTTGAACCCAGCTGTCATGGGCTGGGACAACAGTCAATCCCTGTTCACATAAAGGATGTAAAAGAGCACAGCTTTTACCCAGATGTTATTGTGTACCAGCCCAGGAGATGCATTTTGCACAGCTGCAAGCCAAGACCATGTTATCCCAGGACAAAACAGGACAAAAAGCTCTGGCATTGCCCATCCAGCCCCACATCTGAAGTGAACACTGCTGTACTGGACAGGCAAATTAAGAAATTCAGTTTTCCTCTTGCACATGTGGTTGCATAGCTATCATTATTCACAGCAAAAAGCAGCAGCTTTAAGTTAAACAAATCAACCAGTACATTTTCAGAGCTGCTTTTCGACACCATCCATCCCTGAGGACTGCACTGCCTGGAGCTCCAAAGACCTCCAAAAAAAAAAAAAAAAGCCACCACAAACCCCACCACCACCAAAGAAAAACCACCACAAGAAACCCTCACCAACCTTCTTCCTTTATAAAGGAGATGTACCATCCCCAGCTAGCTCCAGAGAGGGGGACGATGACAACATTGCGCAACACTGCCATTATCTCATGCTGAGCCAGACCCTGTGCTCTCCAGCCCAGCATGTGGCCCCAGCCACCTCCCTGGACAGAGGCTCATACCTCAGACACCCAAGAAATAAGCAACACACTACAATTCCTCTATATATTCATGAACAGCCATATAGTACCAAAGACTATAGGTACTGCAGGCAGTCTCAAGCCAGACATACCTCTCATAACCCTCCAAACAGTCCTAGTAGCTTGTAATCCAGCCTGAACCATGGGTGGTTTGTAAAAGGAGACAGAGAGACCTGCTAAGGTCAAGGCCTCCATCACAAAGGTATCATCCTTCCCATTCTTCGAAAGATACCAGTTTCCCAACTAGGCACTGACTTCCCAGAGGATAAATGGGTGGCATTTAATGCATCTGCTGATCTTGCATCTCGAAGGCCTCCTCCATCTACAGGAGAGGTATGATTTTGAAGACCATCACTTCCCTTCCTGCTCCATGTTTAGAGTCTTCTCCTGCTCCCAAATCCCTCTCCTTTTCAAGCATTTCCTTAAACGCAGTGATTTGTCACCACTCTCTATAGTCCCATCCATTCCAGCATGAAGAAGCAGCTATTTTAAAAGAACCTGCTGACTTTTGTAAAATTAACTTGATATCCTGCTCTGCTGAGTGGTAAGCCTTGTTATTATTACAAGCTTGTTACCCTCTGTATGAGCATTTCAGCACACAGACCTCGATCCCCATTCCTCTTTGAAACCTCTGA
Organism: Falco peregrinus; assembly: GCF_023634155.1. Taxonomy (NCBI): domain Eukaryota; kingdom Metazoa; phylum Chordata; class Aves; order Falconiformes; family Falconidae; genus Falco; species Falco peregrinus. The sequence goes on from NC_073724.1 coordinate 120,844,500, forward strand.
GGCTCTTTTGGCAAGTGCAGCCATCCAAACGTGCCAGAGCAGACCACAGGTGACATGGGACACTCCGTGCCCTTGACCTCTGTACGCAGCGTTGGATCGGTTCACTCTCATGGGTCCCCTGCGTGGGAAGCAAGAGCATTTCTCAAATGACAGTCTCACATTTAGCAGGAAGAAAAAGGGGAATTTCCTCTGTGGGCACTAGTTTGGGGGTGGTATCACAAGGAGGGACGTGCTCATCTTTAGATACCACTGCTATAATTAAATTTGGGCACAAAGAGCAGCTGCACAGACAAGCCTTGAAGTGACGGAGTGGCAATATTCACTCTACAATGCAACAGCTGGACTCATCACTACCCCAGGGTCATTTAAACAGCCCCAATTTGGCACAGCTACCTCCAACTCCTTGCAAAATGCACAGCTGGCCAAAGGCAGCCTCCAACCTTTTCTGCAACAGCACAGCCCTCAACCAAGAGAACCCCAGCCTCTGCACCCTGCAACTTCATCTGTGCAAGAGCTCAGGATGTCCAATATCTATAGAATACCGTATTAGTCACTTCAATTCACTTGTACCTCTCTGGCTGCATTTCCTAAATCTTGTCTTTCCTCTGGTCTCTGACACAGGTTTCTGTGCTGTTAGCAGTGTCTCCCCTGCACCATGGAGAAAGAGATACACAGGGCACTGCAGATCAGTGGGAAATGAAGCTGCAGAGCTCAGGTAGGCTCTAACTTGCTCCAAGGAGGACACAAATACACACAGAAGAAACAATGATAGCCTGTATACACCTATTTCCCCTGCTCCTCCTCCAAGGGTTTCCACCCAATTTTCACTCCTACTGCCCAGCAGCATCCAAGCAAGTGGGTCGTGATAAAGTTGCTCAAACACATAAAAAACAACAAAAAAAAAAGTAGCAAGAATACAAATAGCACTGCCCAGAAGAAACACACTCTGCCTGTTCCTGAGAAGTGCCATGAATGTCACTCAGCTCTTTTCTTTACAGACCTCAAAGCAGGGGAAAAACAATCTCTTTCTTAGCCTGGTGTTGTCTTAAAATCAGCATCATCAGGAATAAGAATACAAGAACTCACTGTCCTCAGCGAGCTGTAGTGCAAATGAGATACCAGAGTTAAAAGGAGTTTGCATTTGAACAGTCTGATGTTACTGGCATTGCAGCTCTTAGGAGAGAGATTTCTTATTTCTCTCCTTGCAATTGAAAAAAAAAAAAAAAGACATCACAGAAAGAGGGGGAGAAACAGAACTGGGAAGAAGGGATGGGAAGAAGCGTGCACGAATGAAATAAAAGACACAAAGCAAAACGTGCAATTTTACTGCGGGGGGGGTGGGGGGTGGGCGGGGGGAGGAGGGAGTTCATTCAGGGCAACATTAGGTGTTGAACAAGCCCGTGTTCCAGAAACACTGCAGAAATTGAGAAGCCGGAACCTTTCTTTTCCCCCTGTTGCTTTTTCTGACCTCAAATCCTCTGGAGGCTTCAAGGGGATTGTTTCCAGCAGGGACACTGTCCCCTTACCCATGGCTACCCCTACAAAAGACACCACCAAGCATCAGCACCAGGGCTGGGAGACTTTTTTGCCCCGACTCCATTCACCCTCCCAACTTCACCGCAGACTTTTGAAGGAGGAAATTCCAGAAGCTGCTTCAAAACCCACTGCAGCGTATCATTGCTTTCTGTTTGCTTTATTAAGCACTTACATTCAGCGTTACAAGGCACCTCTGCAAAACACTTCAATCAGCGGTAATGATTATAATGGGGGCTTTAGCAGTCATTTCAGCCTCTTCTAACCCTCTAATAGCTTTAAACATTGGTTGCAAGTGTTGAAAATCTCAAATTTAATTTGTTTTTGAGCCACAGAGGCACTAGACTAATAAGAAGTTGAGTGCTGGCCTCCCATACTGCAGTTTTAGTGCTAACCACTCATAAACCAGTTAATTTCAAAAATTCCCCCTCTGGTATGATATCCAATGCTACTGATGGGAGTCATTTACAAAGCAAAGACAGAGCAACACCCCCGAGTGCACTATCTTAAGGGGAAGATGACTATTCTCATTTGTAGACAAGTCAGAGGGAGTGAAGGGAGGAGGGGAAGATGGCTCTTCATCTCCCAAGATGGCCTGCAGTGTTTTACAAGATAATAAGCTAAAGGGGTGAAAGTACCCCTGCGAACAAAACGAGTCCAAGAGCATCTCACACACAGCAGCGAAATGGGCCCTAAAAGATCACAGAAAAGCAACCAGCAATTCACTCCAGCATCCACTGCAAGTTGCTGCAAACCACATCACCACCATCCATCACGTTTTATATGCTTGCCCAGCATCATTTTGAAGGAAGTGACAGGAGCATTTCTAGCCTACACCTGAGTCGAGGCAAACCCATCCACCACTGCTGGCAGTCCCGGAGGCAAATACATGCCCCTGGGGAAGCCAGTGCACCCAGCTTCCAACCGCAGGTAATGACAGGCTGCAGAACAAGTGATAATTGATAAGGGAAACAATTTGGGAGCACAGGCAGTGAATTATCTCATGAATCACACCTTGACAGAGAGGGAAGAGAACTCTGCTAAACCTTAACCCTGTTGCAAAATACAATTATTTAGCTCCAGTTTTCAGCTGACTTAATATCTTAAAACATCCTGACAGGTCAATGCAGCCAGGGACTAAAACATCTTTAGCATCAGCATAGACGTTTGCTCCCTCTTGCCACAATCCAATGGACAAATCCCTTTAGCCAACGGTCCAAGGTTGAAAAAAAGAGCATCCTCCCAACTTTTCACACTGAAATTGCTGAAACACAAGGAGGATGCAACACAGAGCAAAACTGAAAACCAAACATGCTACCTGGATGCAGAACTGATTAAAAACAGCAAAAGGAAGACTTGAACCGAGACAACTGCAGGGACCCTCAGCCAGAGCCTCCTGCCCAGACCCAGCTCCTGCAAACTTCCTCATTGCTCTTCCCCAGCTGTGACTGCTGAGATGCTCTTACATACATCTGCTTTTAAGGACCAAGTTCAGCATAGGAAAGTTTTGTTTCATAGAGCAGGAAAAAGTGCTTTCTTGAATTTTGCATACGTTTCTAGGAAAGGGAGAAAGGAGTAACTTCAAATAACTTAGCCTGGCTGCTCCACAGCGGAGTTTATCCACTGATCCCTATATTTGAGCACAGTAACGTAAGTTCAACCATAGCATCTCCCCAGATGGCATTTGGTCTCTGTGAAGACATCAGGCCTGGAGAACTGCTTTGGGACATATCGCAGCCCTTTAGGTCACTGTATCCCATAAGTCACACAAGTGTCTGCATACATCAGCACCTTCCTGCAGGCAGTCCACTCTCCAACAGCCTTTGAAAAGCCTTTGCAGCATCACTGCATTGCTGTCATGTTCAGAGACAAAAAAACATCACCTCTTCTCACCACTCTGCATCTACCTCTACTCAATTTTATATATGCCAGGAGGGTATTAAACACTTTCATTACAAGATCCCAGGAGAAAGACATTTACACCAATTATTTGGCTACAGGAGGAAGTAGAAAGAATCTTTATAAACTTGTATGTATGTAAATATTCCACGAGACACATTCTACTTAAAATGCAGGAAGAGCAGAGAGAAATCAATATGCCTTGCCTACCAAGGGTTAGACAGGTTACAAGCATTCCTAATATTTTCCAACCTCACCATGGCAGGCATAGCCCACAGCCAGTTACAACTTAATTCACATCTCCTCCACAGGGGCAAAAGCACATCTTTTTGCACACTGCAACATCTGGTCCCCAAGCAATGGGATACACACACGTTAACCAGCTCAACACCACTTCAGCACTTTTGCACGTATATTTTCATAGCACTGGAAGCGTTAAATGCCACTTCACTGATGTCAGGCCAGCACTCCACATCAGCAGGTGAAGGATTAAATTAACACCTTGAAAGTAATCGACTGGTAAGACAAAGGCCAGACCGCAGACCTACTTTTAATTTACCAGCCCCCATCACATCCATCATTCAGGGCTTTTATTACAATTAAAAAGACACCAGGGGAGAGAGAGAATATTAAGGTAAGAAGCACAGACACAGTCCAGGCTGCTTAAAGATAAGAATGTTAAAAAAATAAATAATGAAACAGACACCAACCTTAGGACCAAGCACAATTTTTACCATTCAGTGAACTCTACTTGTCTCACATAATGAAACAACAAAATGCACTGAATCACAGTTTATTAGCATAACACAGCACCACTGCTGATACTCCCCATCTCGGCTAGGATCACTCCTGCACAAAACAAGCAGCTCCCTGAGCCCTGAAGAATTAGCAGTTTATAGAGGAGGCTGAAGATTTATCAATAGCACCCAAGGAAACACTTCACAGCCTGCGATGAGAACGTTCTTGGCAAACCAAGTGAAAATTTGGTAAGGTTTTTGGTAAGCAAAGCAAGCACACCATTATTTGTTTTATTTTATTCAAAAAGACATATCAGAAGAAGCAATATAGAGCAGCAACTCCTAACAGGACTCCAGCTTCCCCAAGCAGGGATAAGTTTCATTTGCAAATAGTCCCGAATGGTTTTGTTTCGTATCAATCCATTTACTTTCTGAAATATGCCCACTTCAGTTAGACACATCAGGGCAGAGAAGAGATGTTTCCAAGAAAAATGGCACCTCTCTACATCAATCAGCTCTCAACATCACCACCGCTTTGCCAGTGTAAAGGAACCTGATCAAACCTTGAAGGACACGTTGATTTTGGAAAACTGGTGAGCCAGATGTGTTTATATTTCACATTAATAAACACACCGCAAAGTCGAACTAGTTCCTCACCTCAGGCTCCATCAGACAAGCCAAACCATATAAAGCAAATTACTTTGGTGATCATTATTTTTCTTTCCCTCTGTAATGCACCAGGGCAAGGAAGGAGTGACAAGAGTTTTTATTCAAGTGGTACTGAGATACCACCAACCCTTCAGCAGAAACAAGCTCCTGAACACACTATGCCCTGGATAATAAATACTGAAAAAAAAGCAAGACACAAAGACAGATCCCAAACCAACCAGAAAGTCAAATGAGGAACTAAGGTTGAAAGGAACCACCAAATGCAAATACCTGGCTTAACATTATCCAACAAGTGCTGACAGTGCAGTGTGTGGGTTGTTGATTACAACAGTGTTATCCTACACCCAAATCAGACCTTGGTGGGTTGAAATCAGAATAAATCCATTGTGTCAACCTCTATTCTAGTCACAGCCTAGAAGTGGGGAGAGTAAAGCCAAAGCACTCACGCATGTATTCACAGGTTGGAATCCCTTTCACATCCATGATCCTACTTGCAAGAGAGGCTTAGACAGTCTCAGTGACAATGGGCTGAGCTGCCTGTCCTACAATATGGTCCAGGCTGCATCTCCTCCAACAGTCCCTGTGTGATCTGTTGCACAGCCACCACCCACTTGCCATGAGAGAGGGTGCATCTGCCTGGGATGGGCAGTACAGCACTGCCACCCGGACGGACACGCTTTAGGCTGAAACAGTAGGAGTGTCCGAATCATAATGCTGTCAACAGGCTTACCAATCGACGAGTCACACAGTGCTGAATTACACTCCTTTTTCCCCAGCACACATTTATCTCTCCGAGGATGGAATGCTGGTACAGGCTCATATGGGAAATACCTGCACCTCAGTAGTTTCTTTGACCCCAGAAGAACCAGCTTTGTTAAATGTGGTAACGAGATGGAGCTCCATGACTGCACATCTTCTATTTAGGAAGGGACTTGTGCAAAGATGCACCACAGAGCCAGGGCCAGAAACCACATCCCAGGTCTTTCTTCCACCAATTCCCCCCAGTTCAGGTCAGTTTTGTGCTGCTCTGCCAGACATCTCCTCTCACAGCAGGTCTGAGATTGGAGCATGACCCTACAGCAAATCAGCAGGAAAGGAGGTGTGGGGGGAAAATGAAAGCAAGGAAAAAAAAACCAGAAAAAAAAAACCCCACCCAAAACCAACACCTTGAGATTACCATTTGCTTTTTAATTAAGAACTGCTGCAAATCTAAAACTTATGAAAGCAAGTACCAGACCTATCTATTCAGTAGTTATTCCCACTGAAGACAATTAAAATGCTTAAGCATAGCTAAAGGCTCACTGCCTCTGCACTGAGTAACTACTTAAAAGACAAATCTGAGCAGAGTTTGTCATCAATCCCAAAGAAATTAATTTACCATCTATCCCATTGGTCAGCCCTCTGGGTTCATCCCAATGAAACTAGCACTAGAATTCTGACATAAAAATGACACTTTGCTATAACAGAATTTGCTGGCACTTCAGCCCGGGGTGGGCAGAAGGGCTATTTTTATTTGATTTTCTCAGCTGTCTTTTATAGGAAACACGAGGCCACCTCCTGTTTGGTTTAATGTATTTGCAGGGCACAGACTGGCCCCATCACTAAATTCTCCTATCACAAGACCAGTAATGAATTTCGAAGTACCAGTTTTCAACAAAAACTGAAGCTCCAGTTTTCGACAACTGTTGATGAAAACTAACTGTAACTTCAGAAAAACTTTCTTTCAAATGTATTTCCTTATTCCACAACCATAAGCAGTCCAACTCAAAGAAAACAGGGAAAGCAATTTTTTTACTTTTATTGAAATAATAAAACACCACCGCAAATGAAATGGGTAACTTTTTTCTTCTGGCTCTAACAACTGAATACATGAAAGTCCTCCCAGTTCTCTACTTGAAGGTTCATTCAGAGGCAAAAGAAAACCTTTCACAGATTTACCTGCTGCCCATAAATATTGTGGTTTATTATGGAAACAGTGACAGGTTCCCAGTGAAGAACCGATGCTAGAGCTTAGGAAACCAAACCCAGTGAGAATATCCACTGAATTATAGAGCAAGGAGTTGCTCAAAACCCTGTTCCAGCTAGCCATGGAAGATGGGGAAGGGAAAAATAATAACTATTTCCCAGGTCGGCTGGAAGTTTTCAAGCCATGTTGCTGAGGCTTACGAGTTATATTCCAGAATCAGCAACAGAGATTTAAAAAAGGAGAGGAATTACCAAGTCTGTAACTTTTTTTGGAAATTTCTGCTGCAAGGAAGAAATAGGCTAGTAGCTCTCAGGGGAGCCAAGCTCCCCACATCACATGTTTGATGGTAGGTAAATGGTGCCATGTGATGTTTTTCATGCCAAGCATTACAAAGATGCCCCCCAGCCGGGCAGACACTGCTCATCTTTCTCCTCCTAAATATGTTTATGCTATCAGTCTCTTGGGAACTATTCAGCTACCAAATTCTCCAGCGTGATCCAACCTGTCACTGTTATTAAACAGCATTTCCACTGAATACAGACCTATAAAAACCCAGATCCTCTTGGTGCCTCTGCATTGGTTATGCCCTGGCATCAACCTCTCCCACCATAGCAAAACTGTCATGATGCTTTTCCTCAAGACAACTGCCCCACACCAGACCTGCCATGGCAACCCTGAGTAATCAGGCTGAATACAACAGCAGCCTTCCCCTACACCTGTACAACCTGGGGAAAATATCTATATATAATCTGAGGACACCAGAGCATCACATCCTCTGAGTACAGACACAGGTCAAAAGAACTGGTCCAGATCCAAAATCCCAACCAGCTGGGAAAATTCATCAAGAAATAATTTTTTTTTTTTTGGGGGGGGGGAGGTTTCATATAATTTGCACGTTACAGCACACACAACCTTATCCTCTTTACCTACAGCATCTCCCTCAGAACATGAAGTCAAATCATTCACGAGCAGCTCACAGCTTGGGTCTAGGTCAGATGCGAACAAACCGCACCGATTTACATGAGGTCACCTGCACCATTTTGGGTGCTCAACTCATGCTTCTGAGCAATGAAGATGCAAAGATCAGACTAAGCCACGTGTGAACAAGAAGTTGGAAGAAAAAGCACTTAATTCACAAGTTTAGATCCAATAAGACATGGGCTCCCTAGAAAAGTTATGAAGATATTTTAGTATGACACTCCTGAGAAGAGCTAAAAAACTGCCTTGTAGAAGGAAAAAAGAAAAAGAAGAAAAAATAATCTTTAGACAGCAACAGCAGAAATCCAGCAAAAATACAACCAAGAGATGATGATCCTGGATTTGTTTCTACTTCCATGCAGGAAGCTCTGCCCAAGTCCTGTAGTACACGGAAAGGCTCAGAGCAGTAGAACAATATCCTAGATTAAGAAGTATGTGAAAATACAATATATGGAAGGAGGTCCCTGGGGCTATCTCCAGCCACTCGTCCAATTGTCTAGTTTTCAGAAGGAGAATGCTCAAAAGTTACGCTAATGCCATTTCATTATACTTGAAGAAGTCCATGTGTCCATCCAAAGCAGTCTCACTAGAAAATGGAATGTTTTTTCCAGTTGCAAGATACTGTCAAGCAGTATCTATTAAGTTGGAAAGGTTTTTCTGCTCATTTTTCAGGCAAGTTAATGGACACCAGATAATTAAAATCAAAAAGTGTGGCCAAATATTGGATCGAAGCCACATCTCTACTCATTGCTGTTTTATTTCCTTGCCCTTCACCCCCCTGTTCCTCTTCCCCAGGCTTTGTCTTGAGGTTTTACAAGTCTCAGTGCACCAAGTCAGCAAGCACATATAAAAGAAATTCAGTCTCACAAGCACAAGAAAAAGGATTGGAATTTCAGTCCATCCATATAGCTAAAACCTGCTAGAAAGGAACAAAAAGGGCAAGATGGGAAGACAGCGACAAAGGAAAACGAGTGAAACTTCACACCAGTACTCATCCCCCTATCAGACATACCACCACGCAATTCACGTTCCCTTAGCCAACTGCCCGTGCCTCGGTTGCAGAAGTCGTGTGAAGGACTACACTGCGCAAGGCTGATGGTCAGCTGCATGTGGACAGTCTGTAGCGCCTTCAACCTCCTGTGATTTATTAGTCAAATAAAAAGACTTCCTTGCTAGGGACACATACTAGCCAAGCAAATTTCCCATCACCTGCACTCAGACTTCAATCCCTCTCTTGCTGTAATCTGGGTCTGTTTGGTTTGGGGTTTTTTTTGTATGGTGGGGGGGTTTTTTTGGGGTTTTTTTTTGTTTTGTTTTTTTTGTTTGTTTGTTTTTTAGGTAAATGAATCTCCACGTGTATTCAGCATTCATCAGAATTACAATTTTTGTTGAAGGCTGTCCCTTGGGCTGCTCATAATCCTCTTAAAACAAAGGTGCCAGGCAAGTTACAGCCTCTTTATAATCCTCGTCTTTGAAACAGAGCAGGAGGGAAGAACAATGATAACGTTTATGGCAGAAGAGCACTCCTCCTCAGCCCATTCCAGGTACGACCAGAAGCTTGATCCACCATCCTTGTTCCACACCACCTCCCCATCCCCACCTGCCGAAGTAGGGACCTCCTACCACCAGATACACTGACCTGTTTCTGGAGGTTTAATTCTAGACAAGCATCCATAAGGAAGATCAAGTCCCAGCACATGGACATCCTCTGCCAGAATGAAGACCCCAGCACACGGGTGCACAGCCACCATCACCTCTTCCAGCATCTCCAAAAGCTCTTGCTGAGACTGTGTGTACACTCCCCCCCTGCCATTTATTCTCACCACCACCCCACCACCCCAACCCTTCCCACCCAAGGCCCTGCCTGTCTCGCCACTATCTTCCCCTTGGCCAAGTTGACCAGCCACTGCCCCGGGAAGAGGAAGATGCCCAAGGTTCATGTCTTATCCCACGTATTCATCACTGGCCAGCATCCCTAGGTCATGGTGTACCTAAATGGAGCAATGGGTAATGACAGATGCTTGTGTCCCCTTCCAGTTACCCTGAAAGCAGTTACAGCCCATTCCCCAGCCAGTGCGCGCTGCCCTGGGGGAGGCCTGGGCTCTCCCCCACCAGCCTGACCCCTGCTTCTACTGCTTGCCATTAAGGAAGCCTTTCTCCAGATGGAGATACCAGGCTGGAAAGCAACAACCTAGTCCTTTGCAAGCCCTATGAGAGGAACACATCCTTCAAAGACGCCAATTAAGCCAGCGTCCAATTTCCCAGGAATTCCTCAAAGGGATTCAAGGATCATTTGTCAGATCACAAGCCATCTTCTAATTTTAGAGCATTTCTGGAGGAAGCTGTTGGCACAAGGTCACTCCAGATGAGCACAGGCAGCTTCACAGAGCAATGCTTTGCTTTGCATTGCATTCAACCGTTGCTTGCTAGAAGCCAGGAGAGAAAAAGGAGCATGGAGCAAAACAGGATGATCTCTTGCTCCTCTCAAACACCCGTTGCTGGGCCCTTGGAGAGACAGAATGCCAGGCGAGACGACCTTTTGTCTGACGCCGTTGGCAAGTCCCACGTGCTTGCCCTTTGCTCCAGAGACATTGTCCCATCAATACACAGACTTATTTATCCCACGTGAGGAGATCCAGAGGGCAAAGACACATCTGTTAACAAGAGCCACTGAACACACTAATGTGCAAAATGCTTCCTCCCCCATCTTTGAGGGCAACCCAGTGACCTGGAGAGCTATAATAAGAAAGATTTAGGGGAGGGGAAAACTGAAGTCTCTCTCTTTTAAGGGGAAAATAGATAAGATCAGGGTCCTCCCCAGCCTCCACATGCTCAGCTAATGTGAACAGAGACTATCTGAAACAGCGGACAGTGACAAGTCAGATTTACCAGCATGAGGTTAGAGCTCTGCTTCCCAGAAACAAGGGTGCACTTGTTTCTGTATCTGCCAGACAACGGGACGCTTTGTGTAAGTCAAATAAATTCATGTATTTTTCTAATACTTGACATATGGAAGGGATTTACCTATTTTCCCTGTAAAAGATTTAAATCTGTTCAGTGCACTGGCAGAGGGAAACCAAATGAAGTCACAAGATTCAGCAGCAGCTGAATATCCAAAGCCAGCATCTGTCTGGAGAGGGCAGAAGCTTTGCTTGTAGGATTTATTTTATGTATTTATTTTTTTTTTACCTCTCAAGGGCTAAATATGGGGGTAGTGGGGGTGGTGTACAGTATCAGCCGTCATGAGAATTATTTAAGTGCTGGAGTTTGCTCATCACACAATAGCTTATTCAAGGCCTTATAGCCACAGCAGTGCCACACTTGCACACCACAGATAAAATGCACTGGAGCATAATACAGCAGCATCGAGGCAGGTTTCACTTTGAACTGTGCCATTTATCATTCACTTCTTGCTGAGGAAGCAGGAACCCCTGATGGCTGCAGACAACTGCAGCAAAACAGCTCGTTCAGACGTGGGTGTCTAGTAACTTTTGCAAACACATGCACACATACCATTTCCCATCAACCTCAAGAAGAAAAGCAATGAAATGAGATATCCTGTCCTGATATCACTCAGCTAAAAGCTACACCACCCCATTCCATTCAACTTCAAGCTCTTGAGCTTACTGGGAAAGGAAAACACCAAGACAATAAGGCATGGCTCCCAGCAGTGCGGTTTGCTCAAGATCTGTGGCGGTTTAGGTGGTTACAAACTAGGCTTGTTAAGCAAACCCTAAAGTAAGGCACAGCAGCATGTTCAAGAATTAGAGGAACCAGGAGGTGGTTTGTTTTTCCCAAAAGGCCAACATAGCTGCGTCAAAAAATGTAACACCAAGAGACAGCAGCTAGCAAGAATGAAAGAGCAGTTTTGTGGTGAAACCAACAGTCTGGACAAGTGGAAAAGCCAACACACGCTCTTCCTTAGATGTTGGCCTGCAGCCCCTCAGGCTGGCTACAGGGCTGACATCACCGGAGTCCTGCACAACACTAACACGGGGGCAGGGGGGAAGAAGAAAGAAAAAAAAAAAAGCATTGCCCCAACCATCACGATCAAGAGATGAGTTGGTTTCTCCTGAAACATATGAAAAGAGAAGCTGGATCTCTCTCCTCTCCCTTTGTTGAAGGCCCGACTGACTTGAACCCATTGAGATGGCTGAGTTTTTAATCCCTTTGGAAGTTTCAGCCCAGCAAGAAGACTTTTTCACAAAGGTGAGGTTGAAGGCACCAGGCTTCTGCTAGTCACATCACCCTCAAGTCAGCCGCTGTCTATCACAGCACGCTCCCTGCCCACCAGCCTCAGTCACCCAACTGACAGGTAGGGAGGTAAGAGCTGCTCTGAGAGCAGGGGCCACCTTTGGCACACATAAGCAATTTGAACAATCATCCAAACTTTATTTGGTGGCAATTGGGACTGCTTTTTCTCACCCAAAAGTAAACTTCAACTTTACAGCTGGCCAAAAAGGGTTCAGGAAGGCAAACAGGGAAGCTGATTCAATTCTGAAAAGTCAGAGTGCTCCATGTTTAGAAGCCTTCAAATGAGGCCCTGTTTCAATTTTTTCCCATAATTGTCCCTGAAAAAGGGCTCCTTTTGACTGCATCAAAGTCAATTGATTCTCAAGTGCTGGCTGACATCATCTGCAAATAAGCATGCTACCAAATAAAGGCTCAAAACCACACGTCAAGAACATGACAAATGATGGGCCCAGACCACTTCATCAGCTCTTCTCCTTTAACAGCTCACTGTAGAGATGGCACAGTGGAAAAAAAAGTAATTTTCAAGGTTGAGGTGAGCCACAAATCCTAGCCACCAAAGAAACATTAAAACCTCCAGCTACAAACAAGCACAGCTTCTCTTTGCACATCTCCAGCTGCCGTGTAAGCCCTTGACATCACACTCTGGAACTCAGCAGCAGTTCCCTTGGAAACAACCTGGAGAAAAAGGTTGAACTGGGAATCAAACACACCCTAAATTCAAGGCCCCTTTTCAAGAGGGCCTCTCAACAGAACAAGAGAAAACGGCGTCAAGTTGCACCAGGGGAGGTTTAGATTGGATAACAGGAAAAACCGATTGCCTGACAGGGTGGTCAAGCACTGGCACAGGCTGCCCAGGGAGGCGGTGGAGTCACCACCCCTGGAAGTGTTTAAAAATGCACAGATGTGGCACTTAGGGACATGGTCTAGTGGTGGTCTTGGCAGTACTGGGTTAATGGTTGGACTTTATGATCTTAAAGGTCTTTTCCAACCTAAACAATTCCATGACAGTAAAGGCAGACAAAAATTATAGATCAACTTCACAGGCAACAATGAAGACCAGTCATTGTATTTTTCAGCATTGCTAACTGATTTTGTTAATAAGGTAGCATGTTAGCAGCACAGAGGTTCCCAATTCATAAAAACACAAGCATTTCTGGAATCCAAGTGGAACACCCCAGTGTTGAAGTAGTCTGGATTCCCACCCAGATGCCACAGGCAGTTAAGTCATTTCTAAAACAGCATAGTGGCCAATTACTGAAATGCCGTGTGACAGATGCCAGGAAAGCTGTATCTCCACATACCTTCAAGTTCTTCTCCACTAACCACACAGCACTGTAGGGCTACCTACCAGAAACCAAACCACCCCCGTGCATGTGGGCACAGTGCACAGCTTCATTTTACTCACCACCCAACAACACTTTTGAAAGCATCAGAAACCTACACACACCATGGGACATCCAAGCACCCAAACAAGGTGGAAGTCAGACATCTGGGGGCTCTCAGGCTTTCCGACCACACTGGCAAGCTGAGGCAGAGACCAGGTTGCACACCACCATGGTGTTACCAGCTCAAGTCTTATTTGCAGGACTATGTGAAGGACATTACTACAGGCCAAGGATTTAACTTCATAGTCAGTTTAGCCCCATTTGCACAGCAATGTCTCACCTCCTCACCCCACTAATATACTTATTGGCTTGAGAACTGAATTGCAGATAGCACCTTGGAGAACAGGCAACCAACAGAAGTGCACAACACCGTGTGCTAGCAGAGTTCAGCGGGAACGAGGTTGCAGCAACTACAGCCAAGCTCTGACATTAGGAATATCTAGTATCAAGATTTCACAGGTTCACACAAACCCCCAAGTGCATAGACCTCTGGGTCAGGAGGCAGAGCTGGTCTGGCAGCCACTCTGGGTGTTTGCTCAATGTCTGTCACGAACAGCTTGAAAGAACAACTCCCAAAACACCATCATAACCCATCTGTACTCCCTAGTCTTTGCTATGAGCTTCCCAGCTTCACCCAGCATTTGTTCAAAGAGGAGCCTGGCCTTCACTGCAGGTAAGGATATGGCCACCTGCAAGCACGTTCTGGAGGGCTTTTTGCTTGCCTCCACCATGCAACCAGCACAAGGGAAAGCATTACAAGAAGTCTGGTGGGGCTGGCTATGACCGCGTCGCTGCCGAGACCTGAAGGGCATTCAGAGCAGGCATTACGAGCCAAACTTCAGTATTAAATGCACGCCGTTTGGCTTAGCTGCTTGTTCGTATATGCTAAGAGCACAGGAGAGATGTTGCTGCCAACTCCTCCTGTTTATCTCATCTCACAATCATGGGCAATGCTCTTCAGCTCCAGCTGCTGAAAAGCCAGACTTTACAGGAGCCAGGCAGCTGCTGCTGCAGTGGTGTTCATCTGGGACACGGCTCCTCTGCCCTCATGTGCAAGGCAGGGTGGGAGAGGGGTCAGGAACACGATTCAGATGGTGCATCCTGAGGTTTAGAAAAATCTCATGGTAAGTAATCCCATCACTGAATGCCCAGAGTAAGGAAATTTTTCAGTCATCTCCATGTTTCCCTGGACCCAAACTGCAGCTTCCTGAAAACCTGGGCCAGAGCACACAGCCTGGCAGAGGAGGTGTCTGCTCTGGTCCTAAACAACACAGCCACGATCAAAGTAGTGCATCAATCGCAGCACCTTTCTAGAAGCCAAAACTCTGTTTGAACAATAAGCTACATGAAGAATAGAGAGTCTTCTGATGTAGAGCTTTGCATCCCAAAAATGCGTGCAATAAGCGCACATACAAAAAAAAAAATCTGCTGAGCTGCTACAGCATTTTGCTGGTAAAGGGGGAGGAAGGCGCAGCCACAACCATCAGATTTGATCCCCTGAACAAGCATCACTACGACAACCCACACACCGCAAGCAAGCTGCAGAGTTTCAGCTTGTGGTGGCTTTTTTTAATTTAATGGGACTAGCCTGCAAACTCCAAAGACCAATTGCCCCCCAGGGAAATATGCTCTATCTACCCCATTAATGCAAAAACCGTGTGTCTGGAACAGCATATAGCTTGATTTATTAATAAAAGCTAATGGAAACTCCAGCAAGGAAATTAATCTCAGGCTGTACCTGTTCTGGGACAATGTTGGGATGAAGGACAGGACCAGGAACTGCGTACAGTTCCTCTACGCAGGAACTTGGCCAGACTCCCAGAATAGGAAGCATGAATGTGAATATCTGTATTAAAAGGCAGAAAGATATTGTTATGCAAAAGAATCTCAGCTTCCAAAGCCTTTGTGTTCCAGGACTTCTAGCAGCCTCTCCTTCCAAATTAGGATGAACAGCTGCGATGTATTTGGCAAGCTAACCTCTGCACTCAATTTAGAAGCTTTTTACATCAGGAAATAAAACACATACATTTTAAAAACCAAAGGGACCATTAAATCATCCAGTTTGACTTCTGTACAAGAAAGGGCACTGAATGTCACCCACTTACTTGAATATTGTGCTACAGCTAAACATAGTTTCTAGTCACACTGTCTAAAAAGGCAGCTGATTGTTTCAGAGACTGAGAATCCTCAACATTGCCCGCAGTAAAACAAGGGGAAATAGATCAGAGTGATCTGCTTCTGCAAATTGTTAGTTTTGCTTGAGCAGGTTCTATGTCCATCAATGCAAGTCAGGATGGTTGCTACAGACTTTAAACCATTCCTGCAGTATTTCCTAAGGCCGCAGAGGACATGTGACAATGTGAAATAGTGCAACCCACTCCCTAAAACAGCAGGCCAAACATGGTGTAAGATGATGCTGTTTTGTAAAACAGCATCAAAACCCTTGAAGAGCACTCGGAACATAGTACCAGAACCTCCAGGTTAACCTTAACAGGTCCACAGGTCTGTAGCATGAGGCAGTTCCCACTCACCATCTTTAGACATGGCAAGATGTGCCTCATTTAGAGCTACATACTACAAAAACACCTTGTGAGGAGAGCCTGCGCACTCAATTGCCAAGAAAATCAGGTTAACAAAACCCAAAAATCAGCCTAAAAGAAAGCAGCACATCAGGATTTTTTAGTGTAACCTTCCAAAAAAGTGCCAAATGTGGAAGTTTTCCAGGAAACCACAAGATCAGGAAATTTCTTAAATCCAGGATGCAACTTGTGGTCAAAGCCAGAGACCACCAAGATAGACTAGCCCTCATGCTGGACAAGAGAAGGAAAAAGACAATGACTGTTTCTGTATAGCATTTGGAGTGGGTAGCTGTTTATCTACCCCATGCTAGCTGGGTCTATGCTCATGGGCCAGGTGGCAAGCCAGACAGAAGAGAATTCTTAGCTGCAGGCTTTCCCCATATGGCTACAAGACATTGCCCTCTTCCCAGATGCTCATTTTCAGCATCTGTAGGAACTGAGAAGCTCCAAAACCTGCTCCCTCCGCCAAGGTCTCTGAGCAAGGCTTATTGCACGGCTCCATTAATCACAACTTTGCAGTCCTGCAGGACGCTTGTTTCCCCTGCCATTTTCAGCCAAAGGACCTTCCCGCACACAAGCCGCTGCCTTCTGCAAGGGAGTGCAAAGCTGTTGTAGTATAGTGGGGCCAGGGGAACCACAGCGTGACACAAGCACTTGCTCTTTCACACTGCGCTGCCTCTCCGTAGCTTTTAAAGCAGCTGGATGTGTCACCCAAGGAAAATAAGAGCAGATGATACACGTGCAATCAAAATTACATCAGTAGTGGAAAAAAGTACACAAGAGAGTCCCACTCCCCAGCCTCCCTTGCCCTCCTCCTGACCTCCAAACCAGTTATCAGCAGCACAGAGACAGGACTTCTATGAAAAGGATGGGAGGGAAGAGCATATTGGTGGAGGCTTTCTGCTTCCCGTTACATCGACATTTCTACCCTTTCATAATAAACACATGAGATAGCAGCAGCTGTTAAGAGCAACTGCCTGTTTAACTGTACTTAACCAAAAAGTTACTTACCAAGTCTTTTATTCTCAATTCTACATTAATCCAATAACAAAGAGATAAGGTTAAAGGACAGCGCGTGTCTTTTGGCAGAGGAATTAGTAGAAATAAAAAGAAAACACTGGGCAGGCTCAGCTGCATATGCGGTTGCAGCTCACAGCAAATATTTCAATCCCTCACTCAAGCACCCCTGTACCAAGTTGCACAGAGTTCCCAAAAAGCTCTTTAGTGCAGCAGACACCTGGACAGGTTTCTCCCAGATGATGCAGGACACGAAGGCACCGCTTCCAGCTCAAGCCTCACTTTCTCCCTCCAACTCTCCCTTTTCACCCCACCAAGGCAGGCTCTCCTCCACAGCATTTGGCAGCTCATCGCTATTTTGAAGCTTTCCCATCTCAAGCCTGCTCTGCCTCCCCATAGCAGCAACCTATATATCAGCCTGTGCCCCACTATCTGCGCAGCAGCATCTCTCATTCATCACATCTGGCAAGAACTAGGCTCTCCATCACTACAACTTTCCTTCTGCTGGTGAAGTACCAGCACCCTCGCAGGGCACTCAAACCCACTCACACACAGAATCAGAGTGGGTTGGGTTGGAAGGGATCTTCAAGACCAGCCAGTCCCATCCCCCTGCCAGGGGCAGGGCCCCCTCCCCCCAGCCCAGGCTGCTCCCAGCCCCGTCCAGCCTGGCCTTGAGCCCTGCCAGGGATGGGGCATCCACTTCTCACATGGAAACTGATGTACGCCTCTGAGAAGGGCCATAGCTGCAGGACACCGCTGTCTTGGACCATCTGTGCTCCACACGTGGCTTTGCAGGAAGTTCAACCTCTTCAGCACAGAGATCTCTACTCCCTTTTCTCTCTTCCCTGAAGGCTGCTATTCAGAGACATTTAAAATCAATGCTAAAGTGATGCCAAGTATAAATTGTTCTTATAAATACCTAATCCACAGCTGAAAATAGAGAGGCTGGTTGCAAAGCAGAGCTCATCAGCAGTCCCCAAGCAGGGCCCTGTGGGAATGCAGCCTCTTAGTTTCCATCAACATCTTGAACGATTATTTTCAGCCGTTCACAGTTTTGGTGGGAACAGCTGGCTGAGAGCTGGGATGGAGCCAAGCAGTAGTGAAAAGGAGGTGGCGGCTGCATCCCAGGTGACAGGACATATGCTGGGGAAGGCAGGAGACCCCATCTACCCTCAAACTGTTGCTTGTCTAACTTCCACCTCTGTCCCTCCACACACACTTAACAAGGGAACATCATCACAAGTTCACCCTGCTCCTTTTTATTTCCTCCATTTCATTCCTTTACTCACACTAGCACCAGGTTTCCTCCTCATCTAGCTGATTTTTGTGGTCATTTTGGACCCATAGCATTCTTGATCAACTTCCACAAAATCTACTTTTGAGAGGCAGGGAGATTTGTCCTATTTGGAGGGGAGGAGGAAAGAAAGCCTTCTCCATTGGCCAACACACCCTCCCAGGGCACACAGCCACCCAGGACACACTGCAAAGTTGTTCTCCAATGTTTTAGGCTCTGTCACAGCACAACTGTCCCTGGATCACTTCCAGAACACCTGGGAACAGCACTAGGAAATCAGACTCAGCAGACCAGTATACTTGCAAACTCAGCCCCAAAAGGAAAGCAAACCACTCTAGTCCAACTGATGGGCAGCAAGGTCACACTCGCTTACCTCTGGGTGAGAAAAATAGTCTCCTCTGGAAAAGGACCCTGGTTTCTCACTATCCTCGTTGGTATTAGAGAGAGGGCTTCAGACACCAGAACAGACCAACAAGTCAAACTTCCATGATGTTAATATCATTTCACTTTATCATTTGTTCATCTCTTCAAAATTCACACGCTTACATCCCTAGACATGAGGAATTACTAAATATCTAAGTCAACAGCAACACATTGAATTAACCCATGCTAGTGCAGCTATCAACAACGAACTTTGCACTGGCAGGAGTACAGGTTCCCGTTGCCTCTTTTGAAAAAGGAGTTATCCAGTTCAATTTAAAAAGTCTAACTCTAGCACTAACAGCAACTACGCAGCTGGGAGGGAAAAACATTTGTTTTGGAAAGAAAGCAGAAAAAACACCTCATTCCCTGCCCCTCCCCCTTTTAGAAGGAATTCAGTAAATATTCTACCTTGATGTTGCATAAGCACTCTTCAGCAATAGCTGAAACATCCTTGTGTTGTCAACACTTTTGGTCAAAAATTCAAACCACAGCACCATACCAGCTACTACGCAGAAAATTAACTATATCCCAGCCAAAACCAGTACAGGGGACTCACAGGGACAGCCTGGAAAGGCTCTCCCATCTGGGGTGATGGGTTAAGCCATGAGTTTATCGAGCCATTCAAGTCTCATCTCTCACCCAGCATCTTTCAAACCAGTAAAGATTTTGCAAGAGTGGTTGCACACCACTGTTGATGACTGCAAGGACTCAGTTGGTGTATCCAGGTGTCCAGGGAAAAGCCCTAGAAAAACCCATCTGAAAACTCTTGTTCACAAAGTACAGGGCTGGCCCTAAGGCACCACGGCTCCAAAATCCCTCTTTTCCCATGTCTCCCACCTGCCTCCCTGCTTTCGCCAGGTGCAGCCCCAGTTCACTGCTGGCTGTTTATAGCCTCAAACACATTTTGCAGATGCTCTACAATAAAAACCTTTGACACCTATAAAGCATTATAAATCATAGGGCATGTTAATCACCCAGTCTGAGCCCATAATCCTAACTCAGGCACAACAGTCAATGGGTTTTGCAGACTCCCTCCCACAGGCATTCTGCCTACATCAGGACTCAGTCAGAGATCTAGCGTTAGTCAAACATCCTCACCCCGACAGCGTTAGGCTGCACCAGTCTGCAAGTTATCAAACACTGTGGCTTTCCTGGTGTTTCCAGGGCTTGGGATTTCCCATCCTTCAAACAAGCGTTACTGAAGTAGGAAACTTCTTTCACATGGAGCCAGCAGGAATTTACAGAAGCCACAGTATCTGCAACCAACAGCCAACTATTTATATTGAAAAATGACTTGAGGAAAAACACAACCCAAACCCATTAAGACTAAAAATGTCTTTATTGAGTAGACTGTAATTTATAATGCTGTCTGGCAGCCCAGCCTTTTGGTCAAGCAGGCGTGAACACACCAGCTTTCTAGGCTTGTACCTCCATGGTACAAGATTCTCCACAGTAGGATCTAGAGGTGACCAGCAATGGTCTTCTGCAGGCTCACCTGCCTAATGGCTTCAGCATCAGCCTTGCCCTGCGGCAGGTTCACCCTAGCCTTCCTAGGAGCTGTCTAAGGGTGCGGGTCTGAACAATAAGCAAGCTTTTGGCAGGTTAAAGCGCAGTTTCTGAGGCTAGCACACCCCTCTGCTCCTCGCCAGTCTAGCACAGGACTCCTGTCCAGCCTAAGAGAGGTCTTGCTCCTTCGTGAAAGCCAAAACATGCCATTCCCAGACAGACTCCCTAACATGCCTTGCAATGTCTGGTCTGATGGCACCACACACAGTAAATGCAATTCCAGCCCGGCTCAGCTGACCACATGCCTGCTTTCAGAATACACAATGAAGAGACAAGGAGACAGAGGAGAGAAAAACCATGTTATAACAACAGCACGATGCCCTGTCTAAATCCGGTTCAGCCCCGAAGGCTGGATGCAGTTACACTTCAGAAGAGATTTTCTTTGGTAGATGGCCTTAGGAAAAATTGGGAGAAATCCTGTCTTTTCATCTTCCCCACTGTGGAAGAAAATTTCCACCATTGCTAAAGCTTTGAATGTGTTTCAGCATTCAAACATCACTGAGCAAGACAAGACTTGAATGGGCCCGTACTCCTAGGAGAACCACCTGCAACCCCAGACACAAGGAGAGTTCTGCACTTTTCCCTGATTCCAAGGCATCTCCCAGAGCCAAGCAAAACAGATTTCATGAGGCAGCAAGACCTCAAACACAGGCAGCGTAACTCCTGCGCAGCAGTGTAACTACTATGACAACAACTCAGAGGGAGTTCAGCAAAACCTGCAGCAGCAGCCAGAGGCTGGGCAGGGTGAGGTGTCCACATGCAGTTATGAACATCTCAAACACCTTCCCAGCACAACCTCTGCCACCTCACAGCCTCCCTGTAAAATGAAGGGCTCAAAGATTAATTTAAAGGATGTTTAAGTGAATTGTAAAGCCCTGAAAACAGGGTAATTTTTGCTTTCAATTCTAAGCATTGGGGGGTGGGGTGGGGGGGGGGTGGGGTGTGGAAATCAATATTTAATTCAATAATGGATTTTCCTGCATTTATCCCATTACCCCAACACAATCTGACACATCCATTCATGGGGATTCAGCTCAATCACTCGTCATGTCGAATGTGCAGCATCCAATGCCTTAGTGCTCAACCTCAAACCAAACAGGCTTGAAGGAGCCTCTTTCCATCAAAAACTCCCATGCCCTTAGGCCTACAGTCAGGAACATTAACAAATTGAAACTGCATGGAAAAAGGTGAATTCACCCATCCTCTAAAAGCAGTTTTCAGCAAAGCAAGCAATTTCTGTGATTAGTAACCTTTGGCCGTCTGGGGATTAGCACTGAAGACCCAGCAAAGTCCCAGCTCTAAAAGCCTATGGTCACACAGATCTATCATGCCAACATGGCTTAGATCATCTGTTCAGGTCATTTAAGAGTTCTTGCCAAGTGGGAATTACAAGAGTATTTCACTATGAAGTGAATTAATACACGTACCACAGACACAGCGCTGCAATCCATTATGTCGATGGATCACAGCTCCTCATTTGTCTTTTCACAAAAGGATTCAAAAAAAGCCATCTGAAGCCTCAGTTCAAGGTCACGTGATGTTTTTAACCAAATGGACCATCTTGAATCATTTGCATTTCACATTAAGGGAATAAATTTTGACAGTGAGTGCCCAATTCATTAGAAAGGGTTTGATATTTCATTTATACTGGCTTGCAGCTACACGAACAGCAACAGACACCTTAAAGGTACGAAGAGGAATCACAAGTTTTTAGATATTCCTCCCGTCTCTCCTCCCATTTCCACACAGTTCAGACACTTTGCATTTATTTAACCATGGATTAGGAGATACGCAATGTAAAAACACCATCTCCCAAAGCACAGCAGCCATGCAGCTCCTCCAACAACAGTGCTGCTTTCTAACGAGCATCTTCAGTGGCTCCATGTGCCATAACAAACCCAGTGCCTTCACCTCTCACAACACACACCAACCAGGACATCTGCATAAAACATTTATTTAAATCATAAAGGGGCAGTTTGGTTTCTAATCGCCATGAGAGCAGCTCTCCAATATTTCCTGCTAAGTGAGCACTGCTGATGTTTAAGCGATGCTGCTTGCAAAAAGGACAGGGAGATGCATCTGGCTCTGAGCATTTCTGTATTTCTCCATTCCTCTTACATGTGCCTCAGCAACCCCCATCTCTTTGCTGTGACCTCAACACGGTTGGACTTGATTATCTTAAAGGTCTTTTCCAACCTGAAATGATTCTAAGAACTTACTCATTTTAAAAAGCATGTTTTGATAGCTCAGCAGCAGCCGACGCATGCTGTACCATCACCTACAACATTTACCGTGTTCAATTTTTATTTTTTTTAATTACAATTACCATTACCCCCTATAACACAGCACCCTGTATTGTGGGCACAGACTGGAGGAAACTCTGCTTCTCCCTGGGTTTGCACTGGGTTGCTTTAATTGATTTGTGCAACCACTTCTTGGGTGGTAGGAAGGCGCAAAGGGATGCATCAGCCTAAGTATCTTCTGCCTTAAACACATCTGTAGCTGGTCAATGGACTAAAAAAACCAAACCACAAACCACACCTTTGTATTATCCAGATTTTAAAAAGTAACAAAGCAAACTTGTTCAGTAAGTCTTGTACTGCAGTATCCCAGATGGGACACACTGCATCAGGAGGCAATAGATCCATCAACCCCTGCCTCCAAGTACCAAAACCTGGATGATTGTCATGGAAACGCTGGCAGAGTCATAAACATCCAAGGAGGAACTCAGAGAGAAACCTCAAGGAAAATTATCAGGGTGAACATCTCTCAATCTCAAGCTGAGCACCTGAAGTTATTTTTGGTGGCTGTTTTGGCAACAGCCACAACTTTCATGTCTCAGATCAGCCTTCCCAACACAGGGCATGAGGCAACGGGCTACCGCTTCCTCCCATCTCTTCCATCAGCCACCTCTGGAAGCCTTCCAGCTCTGCTCCCTCTTCCCTCTCCACAACCTCACTCCAGTAAGAGATCAGAAACCAGTGCTCTCACAGCCAACCATGTGAGCCTTTAAAGTTTCCTCCTTCAGCACCACTTATCTTCAAGCGCTTCAAGGCATCCACCGTATCCGCTCTCAGACTTTCTTCTCCCCCAGGCTGAGCGTGGCAAGTCTGAAGTCATTGCTTTCCAAAGACTTTCTAGGAAAGGCTTGGCTAAACCCCCTGATAACGTGTAATTGATTTCCTGGGAAACACAGGCAGCATAGACTTCTGTCTGGAAACCAGAGATAAAGGGAGGGGGGGGGGAATAATAATAATAAAAAAAATAATACAGGAGCCATCACCTCAGGCTGCTGCTGCTGGAATAAGGACAAAGGAAACGTGGAGATTTCTTGAATATCAGAAACAGGACAAGTCCAGTTTTGTCCTGGTTGTCTGGGGATCTTTAAAGGGTACAAAGGTCCCTTTTATCCCTATACCCTCTCCTAACTTTAAGGTGTTGCTCCCCCCATTCCCTCCTCAACAGCCCAAAGCCTCTTTTTCTTGCACACACAGCACTTGGCCATGGATCCTCAGATCTACTTGCCTACGCAGACCACAGACACACTAATTATTCAGCCCTGGTTTAAACTGTTCATTCAAGGTCGGTTTTCACTGCAACGCAGAATGAAAACTGGGGGTAGCAAAAGTCCATCCCTACAATCTTCTTTTGGTTTGCTCTTCTGTTTTTGGAGCTTCACCAGCCACTTGGGGACTTTGTGGTGCATCTGGCGTGGGTTTCATTAGGGAAACAACCTACTGACACTCAGTAACGTTGAGCTCACCTTCCCCAATTATACTTTAAGGCAACCCAATGCACACAGTCCCTTCAAGGAGCACAGAAGAAACAACATCTGCTATATCCTCCTGAAAAGGTACAAGAGCAAACGGGAGGAAGGAGGGATGACTGGCTCCAGCAATGTAATTCTTCACCCAGCTTATTAGTACAATGCATAAAGAAACAACAGTTGGAAGGAGCACATCTGGCAGCTGTAACAAGGAAATGCCACAAACTGAATAAAACCCTGGAGGCCCATAACGTTGGGAAAGTCACAAGGCACCTTTGTGTAGCCAAGGGGGGCTGGCCTGGCCGTTTATCACAGGGAGCTTGCACATGGATCACTTCAAAGTTTCTAAATAAAGTAGTAATGACAAAGTATTAGAAAGCCTGTAAGCCATTGCTACGTGAGCTAATCAATCACCTTTAAAAAGGTCAGCCCTGCCCAGGGACCACTTATAATATTACCCAGACCCTAAGTTCACAGGCAGAGAAGTTAAAGCTGCAGAGAACCCAGCTACGCCCCACCAAGTTAGCTGTGATTCCTGGTGGCGTTGGCCACACCACGTACTGTTGCCAGCCCCTCACCTCCAAGCCAACAGGCACCAGTCAGTGCCATCAGGATGCCCCTAAGCATATCCACAGGTACTGGGGAGAAGTGTCCACATTAGGATGATTCCTGGCATTCAGAATTCAATGGTAGCCACCACCAAGTCATCTCAGCAGCTTTACTTCTGTGCCTCAGTCAAACCAGTTACAGAAAATAATAATAATAAAAAAACCCCAACACACACCAAGCTGGCAGACAGACTTACGCCACATTACACACTGCAAGATAAATATGGGAGGTTGTGTTGATTACAGGCTTTTGTATTTTGCCTGAATATTAGCAGTTCCATTTATTAACACCAGAACATCGCACTGGGGAGGACGGAGGGGTACCTGGAGAGTGCTGAGCAAGAACTCGTTGGCTTGGGAAGCTCTCAGTTCCTTCTTGCTTTGCCATGCCCATCTGCTGCAGAGGCCTCAGGTCAGGAAAGTGGAGATGCTCTGCCAAGCCCTATTAAGCTTCTAGTGCACTAAATCAGAGCAGCCCCAGGAAGGCATTCATAAATGCTTCTCAGTGTCTTCCCCAGCAAAGATACAAAAGCCTGGTATTCAAGAGCGATAGAGCAACACCCCAGGGCCCAAGGTGCGCCCAAGGAGCCTGTAAGATCCAGCTAGTGCTGCCCTTTTATTAAGTGGGTACCAAAGACCCTCAGACTGTGACTCATCAGCACATAACAGCAGCTCCTGAACCCCACAAACTGTGGAGCATCTGCTGTTGGGTTCAGAATAGCAGACGCACTACAAGGCATTGCTCCAGCCTTCACAGCCTTTCGCTGACAGGAGCGGCAAGCCTACACAGCAACAGCAAAGAGGAAACCTCTCTGCTGCAATTACTGAGTTACCACTGTCAGAAGAGGATGGAGCAGAAAAAGAAAGGTTGCAGCAGCTACTAGTAGGACCAGAGGAGCCACATATCAGGTGGGGAAAAGACAACCTGCAAGGACATATTCAGGGAGGGGACAACAACAACAACAAAAAAACCCCAAAAAACAAAACCCAGAGAAACAGGGACACTTGGTAGCACATAGAAATGGAGTCTAAATACTGCAGTGGGGAAATGCCACCCAACGGCAGCACTGGAAGCAAGGGTTGCAGGAGTAGCAACCCAACACCAGGAGCTGGTGGGTACAACCAACCAGCATTTCCAGCTCTCGAGCCAGGTCCCTCTGCTCCTCCCTGATGGAGATCTCTTGAGAAAGGAGGGGGACAATGCCTCTGATGCACAAAAACAAGCTTTAAAAATATGAGGTTTCTAGGAGGCCCAGACTTGAAACAGGCTGTGTTAATATATGCATCAGCTCTACAGAGCCTCACTGAAAGATAAGAGGGATTTTTTTTTAAGCTGGATTCTGAACAAGTTGTTGTTTTAAGGACAAGAAAACATTAACATTATACCCAAAATCCAACTCCACAAACCCACATTTCATTGCCTACCAGTCCTGACCACCCCCAAAGCTTTCAAAGAAATCCACTCCTCAGCTTGGATGTGGGTCTCGTTAGCAACAGTTTCAACATCATCCCAGGTTCTTAACAAGGGTTTGGTTTATTCGATGCTCAGGTTAACACCTGCAGGATTACAGCATTCAGAGAGCAGTGGGATTTTGTCACTAGTACTGCTCCTTTCACACACATCATCTCTGAGAGTTTACAAGAGAAATGGGAAGAAGAGAGATTATACAAGCATCGTGAAGTGCACCATGCACAGAAAGCTGATGAAGAGACCTCCATTTAAAGGTTGCAGATGACACTGAAGAGCAGGAGTCACAGGGATCTTGACATTTTAGTCACCTGGGATCCAAAGCTGCAAATTTTGGGTTTATTCCCAGGTGGTGATGGTCCTTCCTACTGTACGTAATCAAACCAGGCAACTATCCTTGCCTATTCTTGGCAATTTTCTGAAGGAAAAGGTAGTTTTGTAAGCATGGCAAGCTTCCAAGGGAAATGGGAGAGACAAGAGGAGGTCCCAGTTACATTTTGTCTGCCTCAGCTTGTATCTCAGATAGGTTCATGGTTGGGAAGTACAGTGTCAGCCATGCCTGCTGCTAAGCGGAGAAGCCAAAGCTCTTTGCAAGTGGTCATAATATTTTATCCTATTTGACAGGCTACTGAAGAGAAATAAAACAGATCCCAAGATTTTTCAATACACAGTAACAGAGGGAAGAAAATACCCTCAACAAAGAAAACCCACAAACCAGCCAGCCAATAGAAGTGGCTTCTTCTGTTTCTTGGATAGATAAAAAATAATCATTGCAGTTTTCTTCTGCAGAATATCTCTTTCCTCACTCCCCCCTAGGATGATTTCCCAGGTGTGATACTTGCTGTGTACAAACAACAAAGGTTTTAAAAACAACAGGAAAAACCCCCAAACCCTGAACAAAACCAGCTGATAGATTTAACTTCATGCTTATACGACGCAACCCATCAACATCTCCCACAAGGATACTGATCCTGCAACATCTCTGGATGGATTTTAAAAGAGGCTGCTGCCAGCCCTGGACTTTACCCCAGAAGCAAGAGCTATTCTGGTGTTGTAATACCCAGCAGCAGTTCATTTCAGGTGAAGCACACAAGTTGTGTGCAGAGCATCAAGTTTATACACTGCAATTATCAGTGCTGCTCTCTGCGTTTAATTGCTGACAATCCATCAACAGGATCATGGTACCTGGGAGCTACCTCTGAAGCTGCCATCTGAACTTCAGACCCTTAAAAGCATATATGGCAGCTACAAGCCAAAGCTTATTTACCCGCAGCTTCTGTGTTTAGGGCAATAGAGCCCTGTTAAGATGATGCACTGACTTCATAAGAATTTCCTTGGTCGAATACCTGATGAACAAGCTGTAGTTAGATCAGATATTGCTTCCTCACACCAGCTGAAGAGAATATAATGCTCTGAATCTCAGCCAGACCATTTCTTCTCTTTTCTATGTCTTTCATTAAATAAACATTAAATATTTAAAAAACGTTAAAGGGAATCTTGCCATTAAAGCTAAAGGCACACAATAGAAAAAGGAATTTTGCAGCTGTTCAAAATTTAAAAAGGAGACCGAGTGCAGGCTGGGTGCTTTCAGCCCCTCTCTTCCATTCTCAAAAGAAGAGGGGAAAGGAAAAGATAATTACAATTCTAGCAAGCAGTCTCCCAAAAAATTTAGAACGCAAGCTTACAATTAAAATTCTCTTTTTCATGTAAATTTTTAATGTGTAGTAGAAAGCCTGATCTGCATACATTTGGGGGGAAAGGAGAGGAATCATTAAAACTCTGGCTGTTGAGCTGCAGCACAAGTCAAAAACCAAATGTTCACAGTCATCAGCAGAATACTGCAAGGACACAAGGTTGGGTCATAACCTAAACTTAGGTGAAGGGTTTGAAGAAAGTTTGATCTTCTAAAAAGAAAACAGATAATCACGCTATAGCCTATCCTAAAAAAACCCTGCTCTCTGAATACATGCCTTGCCTTCTGATAGTTAAAGAACAGAAACATAATGTGTGTATTCCTTCCTTCCCAGAGTTCTAGGTTTTCGCAAGACTTAAGATGTCTCAAGTATACCATACACCTTTTTATAGAAACCATGCTCAGGAAAACATGTATTACACTACAATTGCCTCTACTCTGGGCTTGTAGTGGCTGAGTTACTACAAAGTCAGATACAGGGCAATACAACAGGTATCATCATCAATATGCCACTGTCTTTGTGTAAAGCAAATGGGCACCTAAGTTTTGCTATGGTATTATACCATGAAATGCCCTCCCACCCCATTCACAGAGGCAGAGGGATGCTGATACTGGTTTGCAGCCTGCAAAAGTTACCTACTTGCTCAAACAGCCAAGGATTATTTTGCAAAATAATAATAATAATAATAATAATAATAATAATAATAAAAGAGGTTTCTCACTCATCTCACACATATCCTAGAGTTCACACCTATTCTCTGCAGTACTCAAGCGCTGGCAAACAGACCTGTCCAACAGAGGA
This sequence comes from Falco peregrinus, assembly GCF_023634155.1. Taxonomy (NCBI): domain Eukaryota; kingdom Metazoa; phylum Chordata; class Aves; order Falconiformes; family Falconidae; genus Falco; species Falco peregrinus. The sequence goes on from NC_073724.1 coordinate 120,873,137, forward strand.
CAATTAGCCTTCATTTGCATTTGTCCCCTTCAAATACAGTGCTACCATTGCTCGTTCCAGCACTGACACCTGCAAGATGCTTCATAGACAGCAAGATGGGAACAGATTCTTCGTGCCTTGGTTTTGCGCAGCCTGTAGCTAATTTTAGCCTTTCTTCTCTTGCTCCTGCAATAGCAGTTATTTCCATTTCTCTGTTCAACAAAGTGGAAGTCAAGGCCTCATGCAGACCTTAAAAAGACCAGCTCTGAGACTGGACGTATTTTTAAGCCTAGATTAAGTACCTTTATACACAACAAATTCCTTTCTGCACTAGAAAAATAAATGAATTTCCAAGCCGAATTGGAAGATTGCCACTGGGTATTTTTTTGTAAAATAAATCAGTGCGAGTGGAGCCAGCTTTCACTGAAAAATTAAGTCAATTGCAATTGTTCTATGGCTTTTTAGCTAAAAAGCATAATGCTCTGGTTCATAAAGGCATACAGAATTAGGCATGTTGAGTATTTAAGTTAGTACATGCACAGATGCCAAGACATTACGTTCCACTGTTTTCCTGACAGAGTCTTAAAAACCCACCTACAGCCTCCGCTACGGATGTGCCTGGGTATTTGTTTGAAGAAAAGCTCTGCTGGCTCAGAAGTGGTCGCTCAGACTAAGCCGGCCAGGCTGAAAGTGGAGGAAAACCAGCACAAATATTTCTACTTTGCAAAAGGAAATTTGTTTTATGCTGCACAAACACAAGCTGTAACTTTTCAATTCCCATGGGAGCTCCGGGCAAGCTGCACCACCAATCGATGCAATTCAGAATGAGGAGCACTTTTGGCACAGGATCTGCCACCCAGAAGTGGTTTCTCCTTAACAGCCTCTTTTCCAGAGGAAAAGCACTCCGCAGCCAGGAAGATCCCTGGTTATAGACTTAAAAACAAAACAGAGACGCTAACTGTCACCAGAGCTAAACTAAGCCCTCAAAAAGCAACAGAATTATCTCCTGGGAGCATTGCCAGAAGAAACAGAACTTAAAAAACCCCAAACCAAAACTCAAGAAGCAAGCACACTAAAAAACAGAAAACCAAAACAACAACAACAACGTACTCAAACCACCAAAGAGACAGCTGAGAGCACCGAAGAACAGCAACACACAACCATTACCCAGAAGATGTAACAGCATCGCTTTGACAGCAGGTTTTTTCTACGCTTCTTACTATGAATACATAGGGTCTCACAAGATCCCATCTCGCAGCCCCAAATAACAGGGAAGGTGCAAGTCCAGCCCCGCTGCCTGGATTCCCTCTGCCAGAGCTCTCAAAAACTGCATTTATCTGGAGGAAGGAAGAGTCACCTCTAACAGCGCTCCATTTATCCCCAGCTAGTTCTCACCTCCTGCTGCCTTTCCCTACCTACAAACTTATTTTCATAAAAGCTAGAGACTAGGCAGAAATGTGGGTCCTGCACTCTGAGACAGAGAAACTGCAAGCATACCAATAAGACACAGAGCAAGGAATAAAACAGAAGTCTCCCCTAGTAACAAAAAAAGAAAAATACAAACAGATTTGGCCATACCAATGAACCCCTTTGAAAACACGACCAGCTAACCAAGGCCATCTGCTGCATCAACCACACGGTGAGGACCTCTCGCAGACCTCCAGCCACGGGGCCAATGATTTCCGTGGTCTATCCAAGCCAACAACAACTACTCAAATACCCAGCACTGTCAACCAAGACCACAACAACTCTCCATCCAAAGTGTGTGGGACAAGGCGACGCAGTCAACTACCTACCTTGGTGGTGTCATCATGTGACCGCTGGTACCGTTTCCAGCGGCAGCCGTAGATCCCGGTCAGACAGGACAAACATAGCTGCGGCTCGTAGTACTGCAGCGGTTGGTGTTTAACCATGCTCCTTCCAGCCCCTCAGGAGCGAGGTATCAGAAATCCATCAGGTCCTGGGAGCGCCCTTCAGCAAAAGAAAGAAAAAGAAGGAAGGGGGTGGGGGGATGTTAAAACAAAAAAGGAAATTAAAAATTCCAAGCAATATTTCAATACATTAACAAGCAATTTAATAATTAACCATGTCCTCTGGCTATCGAGAGGAGGAATGATAATCAGATCTATTCCCAGCCTTGCCAGCATCTCTGCCTTGTTACTCAACAAGCTGCGAAGTTTAATTAGTTTGCAAGTTCTATTTCCTTGTGCAGTTTCTCCCACACCACTAAAAGCAAATGTATTCACAGGAGTTATCAGTAAGAAAAGCCACACAAGGACAAGAGCAGCAGACTGCTTATTTGCAGCCCAGATGATTAGATTTTTATGAATGACTGAAACGTAAAGAACTAAAGCCTCTGCAAGCACAACCTTAAAATTGATTCAGAGACCTCTGTAAAGTTGAAACCCAGCCAAGATAAATCAGTTTATCTTGAGCATCCCATGGAGCCTGCAAAGCGGTCCCAGACAAGGAACTAACACCTCTGTGCGCACTGGAAGAGGCAGGTATTACCCTCTTCTTTATAGGCATCTCACACAAGCACTCACAGGGATGCAGAGCTGGTTGCAGCCTTCACCCAGGAGAGAGATCCCCTCTCCACCAAACCACATTCGCTCCCAAAGGACCAGACTGACTCCAACGCAACTCTTGATTTACCATCACAGGAACATCACTGTTTTGAAGGAAAGTACTCTGCTCCATCAATTACATGCTTTGTGCATCACAGGGTTGGGTTGGTTGTTTTTTTAAAGTTTTATATATATATATACACACACACTCATTTTTGTCTCTGGTGAGGTTCATAACAAGAACAAGCCAAGTAATCATATGCTTTTACTAATTCATAGAGTCAGCATTCAGGGATGGGAACCTCAGAGCAAATATTTGCCAGTCTGGTGGCGTCATGCTGTTCTCAGCTGCACTTAACTCTCACCAGGGGTTTTCCACCGGTTTCTGGTGCACAAGCGTACACCCACAGCCCCACACATGGCTGGTATGTGGACAGCCAGTGTGCGATGAGGGATGTTCAACAGCAGCTGAGCATCCTACATGCTTAGCTACCTTTCCAGAGTGTGCACAGTCGCATGCTTGATGTGTGGGCAGTAAGGAAATCTCCCTCTCTAGAGGAAACCCTTCATTTCCTTAGATGCAGGATCCCCTGCACTCAGGTCGTGCAAAAAGCTATGATAGTTCTGAGTAGCAACACCCTCAGCGGCATCAGCAAAGCATGACACAGCTTAAGGAGATAACCCGAGCCACCTAAGAGCCTTTCATTGCCACAGCCCATGGAAAGATGCCTCCAAGAATGGGGTTTACCATATTTTTCATTATGGCTAATGTATAAGGGTATGCTACACACATCGCAAACGCTGGCAGTTCAGAAATGTCAGTGAGGACAGAGATAGCTCAACCCTTCCAGTTTTCCATCCTTCTTTGAGTCTGTTTACTCTATGCTTCATACCGACAGCCAAGGACAGCCTTGTCCTGACTGTCTCTGATGAGGACTCAGCATCCTGGAGGCAGACAGATCGCGCTAGTTGGTTGGTGTGGGTTCAAAGCCCACCAGACTGTGACAGCACGCTGCCTCCAGAGTCCACAAGGCACAGAACCTCCGGCTTCTTCTTAAGACAGACATACAAAGTGTAGCTTTGTCCTTTCAGCAAACCTCTCTGCAATGCTCTGGGCGCTGCGCCAGGCGTCGACCCAGGGCAGAGGACACTAGGTGTACAGGACTTACAGACTGATAGGCAGCCGGCCTGGATCCCTGCGTGGTTCTGCTCATCCCCTCAGGGAGGGCATGCAGGACAGAGGCACAAACACATCCAGCCTGAAACAAGAGCTGTAGGCTGATCGCTTCACCCATGCTCTCCCAGCTCATCTGCCCCTAAGCGCTGCTGTACCACCTCCATGGCCTCACGCTTGAGGTCACCTCCCTGCCTGCATGTCATCTCTTCTCATGCTATTTAGAAAGCTCAGCATTAGTCACCGCACAAGCTGCCTCCTATCTCCAGCTTTTGCCTGTTTCGAGATCATCCCTACAAAGTGTGTTTCCCCACTCTGCCCTCCCCATCACCGGCAGAAACAACTGTCAGTTCGAATAGGGCAGAAACACGGAGGACGTGCAAAGTTAGATGCTACTTAAGGGTCTTGGACAAAGCCATCATCTCTGCCCTGAAGACCCTAAGCAGGAAGTGATGTAAAAGATGTTGTGGGACATAAGCAGATGTAAAAATTACACACAGATTGTTAACAAATCTGCTGTCAAGCCCCACATTACCGTCCCAAAAACGCAGCAGGCTACGGCCGTTACAGGAAATCCTTCACAAATTAATCTCTCCCAGTTTCCACCTCCTCCTGCTTTAGTCGCACAAAGCAAGGGGGCAGGCAGACCACCTCCATCTATAAAAGCTTAGACCACGTGCTTTATTTGCTAGCTTACAAGAATTGCATTGCAAACTCGAACACAAGGGGTACACTCAAGCATTTCATCACTCCACTCTTCAGGGAAGCTGTTCTCCAGCCCAGACACCTGGGAAAGAGGTGCTGTGCACCAGCCATACACATACAGAGGGCCGAGGCTGGCAAACCCTGGCCTTTCCAAAGAGAAATCCAATTCTTCTGAAGGTCAGGGAGTCTAAGAGCAGAGGCTGCCCTTTGGAAATAGTATAACTCCTGTTATGGATCCATCATTCCATTAGCAAAGTTGAAGCTCCAGCACTTACGTCCCCCACTGAAATTTCACAGCACAACTCGCAGGAGGCAACTGATAAGGCTGTGAAGAGAATAGGGTGAGCTTGGGCAAGCACCACAAGTTAGTAGGTACACAAAGAGTCCTCATCTCAGTGCTGTCACCAGGATCCCTGATTCAGCCTGTTTGAGATAGAAACATCCCTCTCATGACTGCATGTCCAAAGCTATCGGCATGAACTTTGCTGCACAACCAGAGAGAGTGGAGGCACCAAAGACTTTTTAAACAGCACTGCTTTAGTAAGGTACAAGTGCACTTCAGAGGTGCAGAGAGACCAGCAATCAAGCCTTCTCCCTGAAGAAAAATCCTACCAGAAACACCAATACCCACAGTAGATGCAAAAACTTTGAGCTTATCATCCGGTTCAGAAGAGCATCTATCAGCCTCCCACAACAGCATCTAATCCAGCATTTCCCAATCTCCTGGAGGAGTTCAGGAGGGACACAAGTGTTTTCAGTACAAAAGGGCAAGTCAAAAGCACACCTGCCCACCAACAGTATCACCAGAAGGCACTGCTGGAAGGTTTTAAGAGCAGCAGAAACCACTAAAAACAGCCAAAAGGATAAAAATCAGAAGCAAGGGAAAAATGCAGCTGTAAAGGCTCCATAAGCCACCACGTGAAGCTCCCACCCTGGTTCCTCTCGCTGAAGCCCAGCACAGGCAGACGCTATGGGAGCCCACAGGTTCAGGCTGCTGTCCATAAAAGCAGTGAGGAGAAGCACAAAGAGAAGAAATCCAACACAAGACTTTAAAAAAAAAAAAGCCATTCCTAAAAGCAGATGAATCACGCGAGGCACAACCTACAAGCCTAAAATCCTTCCCTCTTCTCCACAAATGCCATGAGCAGATGCATAAAAGCCCACAACAGAAAGGAACGCACAAAACATCACCCATCCTCCCCACCACACGCCCCCCTGAATGGTAACACGAGATCCAGGAAGAAACTGAAACACAGCAAGCAAGATGCTACTCCAGAAAAAACCATGCTGATACCATCTGTCCAGAGACCCTTGCTTGGTCACGAGCAGGGACGGAATACTTACTTCTGCTTCCAGAAACTGATTTAATGGAGAGAAGCAGAAAGTCCGTACCACTGTTCCCATGACATCTACGGCTTTGAGGTGGAGAAAGCAGGCTATGAATGATTCAAACCTCTGCTGGTTAGCATTGCATACAGAAGTGAAAACAGGAAGCAAGACAACATATATTAATTATTTACATTCAGCAACACATACACACACAGGGGGTGGGGGAATAAAATAGAAAACAAACCCACACAAGCTATCAACCTTGACTTTAAAGATGCATCATCTGCCAACGGCTACAAACTTCTTAGAGCTGAATAACTGAGTTTGCCAGCTAGCTTCCCCAAAAAGGGGGAGCAGGGTAGAGTCCATCTGCATATACAGTGGAAGCATTTTCTGAAAGCTCCAGGATGCCTAATTAGCACACACTGCATTCCTGAGATGCTGGACTGTAGGTATCCATTACAGCCTGTGACACATTATTCCTTACCAAACAGCTTCTAAGGGGTGGGAGGGGGGGAAGCAAGAGAGAATTCAAGTTGCAAATTTAAAAAGGAAAGCTCTCTGGGGAGATCTGGCCTAAAAATTTGGATCTCTGTCTCTATGAGTTAACTCGTCCATCCCTGTAGCCTTAGAGCGATACTCAGAAACCTGGCGTGGAGAGGGAACAGAGCCATTGGGACCGACTGTTAAACCATCTCAGTGCTGTCATTTTAGCGAAGGGAAGAGCAGCAGTGCAAGTCCTGAAGTGCACTGAGTAAATAATGTGAATGAAGCCACAGAATAGCGGGTTTAATAGCATCTAACCCTTTCACAAGGCTTGGTACAGTCCAAGCCCATCCCTTTAATCCCCCTCCGTTTTTATTTTTTTCTGTCAACCCAGTTTCACACAGGTCACACTGATCTCGTTCAGCATCTTGGGACAAGCCTTTTAATATCCCAGAGACAAGCAGCTTAGTGTCACTGGATGTGCAGTATCGGCAGCGCTATTCTGAATACCCGTATGGTTTGGTCAGGGTGGTCTGGGGGAGCTGTGGGGAGAGAAGAGAGCTATAGGCTCCCGCTTGCTTTACCTTGACCTGCTACCTCCAGCCTTCCCCCAAATACCCTGAGGCTCAGCGTGATAAGCACATGACCCCTTACTTAATCCTAAACTGGATGAGCACATCCAAGAAGAATCAAAAGAGAGCCAAGGATGCTTTGATGCATGCTTGTGAATCCCGAAGCCTAAGGAGATGCTGGAGTGTGCAAACCCAAGCACTTGGGGAGAGGAGGACACCTGTGGTCTTCTACAAGATCCCCAGCCATCAAGATGTGGAGAACACCTGTGGTCTTCAGCATCTCCATCTATCAAGACATGGCTGAAAAGACCTACCAAATGGAAAGCTTGGGCTTTCCACAAGGAGGCTCCCATGGTTTCAGAGGCAAATTGCTGGGAGAGTGAGGGGGATAATAGAGAAACACCATCACAGCCATATTTCCACATCCTCACCCTATATCTGGTGAGGCGAAAAGGCCATTGCAGCAGTGGGACACTCAAAACCAAAGTGGGCCCCAAGCTCTGTGGTGCAGTCTCCCAAAAATCAGGCCCAAGGAAGCTTGCCCCACTTGCAATGCAAATAAATGCAGAAAATACAAATTCCAGGGTTGTTTGAGATTTTTTTTTAAGCTAACCCATTTTAAGAGAGCTTTGACAGATTCTACTGATTTCCACATTAAAAGAAGTGGTTTTCCTCTCATTGGTGACTCATGGGATCACTGTTTGTCAAGAATCTCTGTAGAGTTTCAACATCTCCATCTCTATTAAAACTTCTAGCAAGCTAGTTATGCTTAAAACCTTGTTAAGCAAATAATTACCTATACCAATCAGGTGAGAACATCACTGATAACCAGTTATGCCTATTGATATTCTTGTAAGCCTCCTGAAATGTTTCCCCAATTATACCGCAAAATCCCGATTTTCCTTAAATACTTTCTAAACAATAGAAGTTAAGCTCTTCCAGAGCAAACCCTCCAGTTCTCCATGCAGAGAAGAAATCTCCTCTATTGCCCAGCCAGGGCTGAAGTGATTTAAAGCACTTCATGGAACTGATCTAAACTCTTGACACTTTCAAGGACTCTTCATGGCTTTCATGGCAACCTTTTCTTTAACATACTGAACTCATCCAAATCGGAGTAATGCAATTTCACTTTCCCCGACTCAGAAGATGGAAATGGAAGAGGGACGCTATTCCCATCTGTTTAATAACAGAACAGCTCTAACAAAGGGATGTTTGCTACAGCCATTCCCACAGGGGGAAATATATATGCACACACACACCGAGCAGTACTTTCCACATTTTGTTGGCCCAGACCCAGAGCATCTCAACTTGCAAGATCAAGATTTAATTTCAAGGCAAGAACGGTAAGAGAACACCCCAAAGCCATGCACAGCCTCAACTGCCATGGTGATGCATTTCAGTGGTGGAAGGTGCCCAGGTAATGACCCCCCCGACGGCTCAAGACCTCTTGATGACCCAGCAGGGTTATTCTTTCCAATACACTGTTATTCCCTGCTGTGGAAACTGGGTTGGGTTAGAGGTCTCCCACCCACTTTTCCCAGGCTACAAACATTGTTTTATACAGATAACACCGCAGAGTCTCTGTACAAATAAGAACAGCAGATGTGTTAAAATGCCAGTTGCCATTTAGAATTTTTTCCCTGGCAAACAAACAAACAAGATAATCTGCAGCAAAGTTTGCCATGTGTGTATATAAATGGAGTCTTTTGGATGAGAACTGATGCAGGAAAGCACACATTGGTAGAACACCCTTGTCCTAAAAGCCAAGTGCTGCTGCCATAGTGACAGAAAATAAGGGGTGGGGTAAAATTAAAAAAAAAATAATATTGAAAGAGAGGTCTACAGGCCATATCTTGATTTATTAGAGAACTTGCACATCTCTGGAGGCAAACATCACCATTCCCCTGATGTCTGGTAATGCCAAACCCCATGACTACATCCTAATCCAGGGAGACAGCCTGCAGAGCCACTTTGATTCACAAAGTGGCAAGTGGTGACCTAAATAGTCAGGATCTGGCTGACGTGCAGCCCCTATGGGTCCGGCCTGTTGTTTAATTTTTTTAAAAAATTAAGAACAATAACACTTTGAAACTAGGGCAGCATGTAGTTTGGGGGTTGTACACTTCCAGTTAATGAAAATTCAGACTTCAAAAGATAAACACTTCAAAGAGATTACAGAAGAAAAACGTAGACTTTAATCTCACTAAATAAATAAGCACAGTATGTACTAATGCCCTCTGCAATCTAGCTTCTTAACGTTTTCCACAAACTAAGGGCATACTGGGTGCCTAGCATTTTAAAAGGGTTGAAGAAGCGGAACAGGATACCAGAAAAACCTGCACAAACTTCTCGCAGAGCAATAACCAAATGCAACCTCCGCTTTCTGCACAAGCCTTTGCAATAAAACCTTGCAAGTCAAGGCCTGGGCACAGCTCTGAAAACTCAACACCTGCTGCTACATTCAAAGCTGTTGAGGAAAGCCAGGTTCTCTCCTACCCCCACACTGGGAGGCGACCAATACCAGTTACACAGATATTTTTTTTTTTTTTTTAATATTAGTAGGACTACGATGCATTTTTGTCTGTGATGGCTGTGGTTACATAGTGCCTGACTTCAGATTGTACCTACACGACACATCACAGCAGAGTCCTTTCCTTCAAGCATGCCCTCAAGGAGATCACATATTGCAAACTGAGTCCCAGTAAAGAGAATTCCCCATTTAGTTCAATTTCTATGTAAACAACAGTTTGCATCTGCATATCCTCAAAAGACAGCAGCAATATGGTTCTGCAATAACCCCAGGTGGCAGCTGCAATGTCCAAGACAAAGATCAACTTACTTTGTCTTGGCAAACACCACTAGGGATGGACAAAGCACAAAAAAATCCAGTTCACGGTCAGTTCAGATTCTTCTTAGACAGGTATTCAGAAACGGAGACCTAGGTGGTAACAGATGAGAGCTGACAAATACATGCAAGGAATCCCATGAGCTGTGCCCACCTGTTCTATAAGTAACTGTTCACTGGAAACCAGTGTCACCGCTTCAGGTGTGTTCTGCTCAATGCTCAGAAATTAGGAAACCAACAGAAAGTTGGACGTCGACAGAAAAGCCATGAGGACACTCCACATGTTTACCTGGGATGCCGTCTTGCCTAGGCAGTTCCAGAATCAGAGAAATAAGAAGTAATGCAGACCAAAGACTTATGCGCAAAGGAGACTAAAGTCACTTCAGACTATGAAATAACAGGTAATAAACAAACACGCCCGACATCTCCCAGGCTTCCCTAGTTGGAAAAGACCAAAGAGTCCACATTGCTTTGGAATTTATTAGTTGGTTTTCCAAAGCACAACAGTTCTGAGAGCAAGCTAATGCAGCAGAGACCATCTTCCCAAGCCTCTGGCTCCTGCTTAGATACGAGTGGCCAAAACACGAACTCTGCTCAAAGTTTTTCCTGCCATGAGGGTAGTTCCTGTGCAATAAACCTCTGTGGCTCAACAAGAGACCTCAAAAAACAGCTTCCCCCTTGCCTTGTTTGGCTCGTCTCCTCTATGCTACTCTTCATTATTAACAAGCCCTGTAAGCTTTGTCTCCCACACCTCCACTATTCTTAAAAATAAATAAATACCTAATATCTAAAAAAAAACTCAGGTGAAACCACAAACAGATTCTGAAGTTACTGGAAGCAGCAGGCAAAACAGATGGGGCACGAAGACTTTTAATTAAGAGGAAACACAGGATAATTTTGGTCTCCTCTGCCAAAGACTTCCTGGCAATCCGAGTATGAAGAGTTTGATCTTCTGGGGACTGGTGGAGAGACGGGCAACAACTCATGATGTGCTCCCATCTGCAAGTCTAATGAGGTTCTTGGCTTTTAAAAGTAGCAAACAGAAGTTTTAGGCAGCCCAAGACGTATAAAACCCCATTCTTCCCAGCAGAGAAAGTCAGCTATTAGCTGCTGCAGAGACAGATGGTTGGGGTAAGTCAAAAGTACCCAAACAAGCTAGAAAAAAAAGCATTAAGTGACATGAGCAGAGCTGATCCCACCTCAGGGTAGCTGGTGGATATGTCAAAAGTCTGCTTCCATCTCAGAGTATGTCACAGGGGAGGCCCAAGTTGGGGTGCCCATAGTAGGACATCTCCTGTGCTGGACAAGAAAGGCCAGCAAGTGTCAGGCAAGACAGACCAGCGTTCAGCAGGCACAGAAACGTTTATGTTACGGCAGTAGAATAATGATGAATTCTGTCGTAAGCAAAGCTGAAAGAGTCATCCTGTACCCACCACCCCCAGCCAAGAGTAATAATATTAAAAAAAAAAAGGTAGAAGAAAAAATTATAAAGGCAGTAACAGCAACACCCTGAATTCCCATGCCAAGGAGTTAATTAGTCCTATAAGCACATTTCCTCGACATAGTGCCTTCTGGCTGAGAAAAGCTAGGAGTCTGTGTTGCATCAGAGTCACTGACCACGATTAGAAATGCAAACAGTTTTATGTGAAAAGCTACAGCAGCCCAACTGCTGCACAACTGTTAGACCGTGCGGGAGTGTACCCCAACCTATGCAGCCAAGACTAACTTCCAAGCTAAAAACTGCCAGGAAACCAGTGGACTTTAGCAGATACCAAGCTGCAGTTTTACTACCTAAGAAAAAGCCAACTAGACTTTCCAAGAGGGCCTTGCCAGTATCACCTTGAAGGAGGTGCTCCTCAGTGGCATCCAGGAGGACCAAAAAAAAATTTGTTTAAAAAAGTCAGGGTGCTTTTTTGTCCTTCAGAAAGATGGGCTTGATGCATTGAAAAAGTTCAGTCAGGCACCAAAAGGTGCTGAATGGGTTAAATAGAAAGAGTGACGAGGACATCCTAGTGCTGCTCAAAATAAGGGCTCTGAAACCCATAGCCAAGTCAACTGGAAGAGGTGCCAGTCACGCTGCTAAAGTTTTCCTGCATTCAAGTAGTATTCCAGCTAGCAGGGATGGCAGCGTTTGGGAAGAGGGAGGGCAGGCAGCATCCAGGAGGCAGTCAGGAGTTTCCATGTTACAACAGCCAACCATTGAATTTATGCCACTGCTGGTAAACGGTGGAGGGACCGCAGGGAGGAACCTCTGGGTGACAGCCAGCACCAGCCACTGGAACAGGTTGGGGACAGAGGGTTTTTACTAGGCACAGAGCCAAATACACCCAAGTGCCCCTGACTTCCCCAGGCACGTACAGGGCATAGTGATTCCAGTATGCATCTGGTCTCGGACCATCAGCTCCGCTGGGGAGGAAGACACACAGGTCACACAAAGTCATCACAGCACATCACTTTGGAGCAGTGGTGAGCACTGCCTTGGCACCATGCCTGGAAGAGTCACCCTGGGACAGCGTGCCAGAAATGTTTGGACCAGCACAAGTACACAGCGGTTCAACAGTTAAGACGAAAAAAATAACAGCTCAACGGTTAAGCTGGGGCGAGACAACACAAGGACAGACAGCACCAGGAGTGGCTGTTGATCTTGGCAGAAGACATGGCAGAGGAAGCTTGAGCCACAAAACCAAACAGACATGCAGGAAAGCACCAAACAGGTCTGGGAGAAGTTGGAAGGGAAAGGAGGCTGCATTTTTACTAAGAGACCCCGTGTTAAACCTCTGTTGCCTAAAGATCATCTGAAAGAGAATGCACTGCGATACCAGCATGGTCTGGGTGATGAAATCACATCAGCAGGGCTGAGCACAGAGACAGCCAAGGTGAGAGAAAAGAGGAAAAGCCATCAGTGGAAAACAAGATCTAGGAACACAGCTAGATCCTGAAGAAAACTCTGAAGGGGCTCAAGCACAGACAAAATTTTTTAAAATATTTAAGAAACTTAAAATATCACATCATATTTTTCCTCTCCACAGACTCCGAGAGTTCTGCCATCTTTACCAAGCTGCAAAACAAAAGTTTACATCAAGCCTTATCCACTTTCAGCATGTGCTTTTGCTGAAGGATTAAGTGGAAGCAGAACCGGTTTTGAACCTGCGCACCCTGACAAGCCGCTTCCTTTATAGACACACTTTTCTCCCCCCTCCCCGACTACCCTCCCCTACACACAGCCCTGCAGAGTTCACCATAATCACACATGGATTGTATTAGCTGACCCTCCAAGGGGCAATTTTAATCTTCTCTGGAAGGTGTTTGCTGCTGAAGCAGAAGCCTGTCCAACACATGGCTGGTAGAGGGCTTGTCATCTGCTTTCCCTGAGACACGTTCCCTGCTGCACTGCTGAAAGTTTGGTTCCTGCCAGCAGGAGAAAACTGTGTGAACCATGCCAATAACACTCTAACACTCATCTGAGAATAAGTAAAACGCCTCCACACCCACTGCACACGCTTTAATTGAAGGGGGGGGGGTGGGGGGGTGACAACAGCAAGACTCATTTTACAATCGATACTTTGCACATCTGCTGTGCAACTGCAATCCACAGAATTCAGCATGAATGTCTTGCGCTTAATGAGAGGTGGAAAGTCCTAGTTAAGTGGATTACAAGCTCTTTATTTCCTATGATTGATTCCTTCCATACGGCTGCAAGAAACAGCCTTCAACAGAGAAGCTAAATTAGCGAAGGAGCAAACTTGCTTTCCCATACTTGCTGCTCCTTGCCTCCCTTTCCGCGCACAGCGAGCGCATGCAGCGCAGCCCCAAAATGCCTTCACCAGTCACATCGTCAGTAAGACTTGCATGCACAAGACTTATCCCCTCCACATCTTCCAAGACGTCATCTCTGCTCCCATTTCTAAAGCAAACATGCGCTGCTTCATAGCAGTTGGCGGCTTCTGTGGCTCCCTTGTCCTACAAGCCGGATACCTTTCTGGCTTCCTACACCAAGAGCACATAAATTAATCTGCTAAGACTCTAATTGCACAGCTAACTCCTTTCCCACTACAAACACACTGGATGTGCTGTGGCAAAAATAATTAAAAAAAAAAAGATAGTCAGCAGGACCTGATCATGTGAGAGACTCAGAGAAGTCAACTCCAGCTCCCCGATTTTGGAGAGCTTCTGGCCTTCTCATTGCAATTGGACTGATTTGGAGCAATCAAGACAGACTATCTGACACTGGAAAGGCTTCCTAGGTAGTCATTTTTGGATAAAGCACTCTCAAATGTCACCAGGTAACTGATGAAGCCCAGGAGAGTTCAACAAAGTCAGCCTGGATTAGGAGATGAATACAGAAGGATTGTTGACTGATATTTATTATGTAGGCACGCAATGGGAAATACCAAGGTTCTCAGCAAATCCAACAGCATGAATGCACGTGATATGAAGGAACAATAGGACCTGCTGCCTCATGCCTGGGAATGCCAGACATGATGAGCTCTGAAAGCTGTTTGAAAGGTTCATGGAGGACATGTGGACCACAGCTCTCAGACCTGAAGACACCAATTCTGACTCAGGAAGGCTTCTGATGATAGAGGTATTGCTGAAAGGTTCCACAAGGTCCACTCTTGGAGATTTTCAAGAACTGACTGGACAAAGCTCTCAACAACCTATTCTGAGCTCAGTGCTGACCCTGCTTTGAGCAGGCTGAGACTAAGTAGAGACTTCCCGATGTCCCCTTCCCACCCAATCAACCTGACAGGTCCAAGATTAAGTGAAATAGCCAGTGCAACCCTCCCAGAGGCCTCAGTTTCCAGGACGATGCATACAAGCATGTTTTTCAAGCAAGCAGTTACAGCACATCCTGGAAGCTCTTCTCATAAAGCTACTCCAAATTTAACATGTTGCACCCCGCAGCTATTCCAGTTTGCGAAAAAATAATCCCCTTTTCACAAGTTGTCAGGGCAAATGTGCACAATTGGCTGTTTCTGTTTCACCGCCTCCCCCTAGAGCTTTCTGGTCACTTGAAAAACACGGAAACAAAAACAGTATCAGAAAAATGAGATCTACACAACCCCACCCCCTCCCCCATCCCTATTGCATAGCAGAGATTTTGATTTCTGACAGAGAAAGGGCTAACATTTAACATCCCATTTACCCCTCTTCTGTTCCAAAGATGCTCAAAGCACAGGTTTGTCACATGTTCCTAAAGCCTCCTTCCAGTCATTACTGAATTCTTTCGCAGTTGTATACGAATCTGTCTCTGTTCAATGCACAGAGAGAGACATGAGTTTCCCTCCCAGAGGATTTACAGGCTCAACCTAGACACTGCGTGGTGAATGAAAATTGCATCTAAAGCAGCAAGCGGGTAACGAGGAACAGGTTATCACCACACCATCACAGAGTTACTCAACACCAGGTAAACACTTGTCTTGACTGCTGATGTGTGTATTCTTTCAAAACCTGGACCTGATCTTTAGGAAGACATGAATAAGAACAAAGTGAATTTTACTCTGCTCACAGCAGCATAAATCTTTCAGGAGAAGGGAACTCTCTCAATTGACTTGGCAGGCAGTTGCAATATTCTCAAATGCTCTTTGCTTTCCACAGAGTATGCCGAAGTGCTGGTCAAGGTCATTCTGACTGACAATCGAAGTGACACATCAAGGGAAGGGGAGAGAGGGTGAAGTCAGGAAGGAAACCGCCCCTCCATCCACAGGGTGACGACCAGCGTCAACAGAAGAGATTCATCGTCATTTCCAGCCCATGCCTGGAGAATCCTGTTCTAATGAAAACATAAACACAAGATTCCATCTGCCAGTTGCATCAGCTACTATCTTGTTTTCCTTATGGAAAGGACCAGGCATGAGGGATTCATAAACTCATTTACTGATGCATATCCAAGACCTATTAGTCAAAGTGCTTTCAATCATTTTTGAGGGCTTGTAATACAATGAGCATTAACCCACTCCATCCCAGCGCCCTCCCCAGCATCAGGGACCCTCTTCCAGACAGTTACCAATGTCACCACCACTTAGCACGTTATCGACAGTGATGACCAAACTGGCATATTCAAGATAATCATCATTAAGAGTGAAACAATGACATCTGCAGCAAACTGCCTTCACAGCAAGAGGCTACCTTCCCTCCACCTCACCTCCAGTGGAACTCGAGGCAAAGCCAAACAGGAGTTCTTTGGGTGGACAGTAAATTCTAAGGAACAGGGGTAACCTGTAACTTGTGAAATGCTGAGCATCGCTGCTCATCCTTACAGCCCTTTCTACGTCTTCCCCCCCTCTTTTTCACAACCATCAGACAACTGATGTCAGTCAGGCAAAGGTAGCCAAAGCAAACCTGCGGCCAGGTTATGATGAGCCTGAGGCGCTGGGGATGCTGGCACAAAGCTCTATCTGGCACGCTGCAAAGCGCTCATTTAGGTCATTGCTGATGATCCTCAGCCTCCTGCTACAGAGAAGGCAAGACCCCAAGGGGTCCATTAATACGTAGCTATGTAGTTTGGTGGGAATTGCTTCCAGCCCACAGCAGCTTATCCAAACATCTGGAGCAGCTGAGCAGCTAAGCAGCAAGCCCCACAGGAGCCCAAAGACCTGGATGCAACTGCACCAGCATTTCTCGTCCTTTCCCTGTAAAACACTAAGCTTTCTAGGAAAAGGCCTCAGAAAGAGGCAGCTGAAAGCACATTTTTCTTTAGTAGCTCTGCGACATTGCAGTAGTGAAAAGAAAACTAAAAGATACCCAGATTTTTACCAGGGCAGAGTTCTCAGCATCACAGACTAAAGAGCAATTACGCAAACATTCAGTCAGTGCTAATAAGACTGACCATGGGGAACACCGGTTCATTCAACAAGATGACCTTTCTTTTCCTTCCTAGAAAGGCATAGATGTCACCACAAAGACAAGGGCGCTCAAGGCAGACCTTTGAGGACCAGAAAAGAAGTAGGGGGAGGAAGGGCTTCCTACACATCTTGTGATAAGCCATCCTTACACAAGCATCAAGGAAACAAGGGAAGCATGTGCAAGGCTTCAAGGCTATGCTGGCTCTGAAGACAGAAACACCTACCCCAGGTGGGTCAGGCACCTCACATGTCTGGAATACAGACCAGAAAGCAGCCATATCTCAGGAAAGTAGAGAAAGACTTTTTGGAGCACAGAACTCCCACAGAAAAGCTGCCTTTTTTTTTAATCACCCCCACCCCCCATCGTTTATTAAGAGGTGCCCAGGAAAATAAGCCTGTTTAACTTGAAAGGGGAAGCCAGCTGCACACAAACACAGCATTTCCAGGATAAAATGGTTTTTAATTCAGCCTGCTTCGCTTCCAGTAAGCCACTTTGGGTTTTCATCCTAAATCAATTCAGATTAAGAGCCTGCCTCAATAAGAACATTGAGAGAAGCTACTGTGTGGTTAGGAAAACAGGCAGCTTTCCTTACACTAGCCAAGAGCTAAAAATATGTTTTCAGCTTATTTTCCTAAGAAAACAGACTGATCACCTGCTCTCCTCTGCCCTCCCCTACCTCTCCTTGTCTCCCCAAGGAGCAATGCCCTGGAGCATTGGCCTTTCCAACCCAGGAAGCAGTTACACACTGGCAAGCTCTCCAAGAGGAGCTGCTGCTGGGTGGGAAAGGGTAAAACGAACTCCCCCCACCCCCAAGAGATGAGCAATTCTAGTCCAGCCCACCATCAAAGACTAGTCAGCACATACAGCTGGAGACATGAAAGGATGAAAGCAGGAAGACCGAGGATTTGAAAGAAGTCCCAAAGAAAGTACACTTCATTTGCTCTGGGGGGTCAATGTTTTACTGTTCAACCAAAAAACGGAGTGCACCTCACATTAAATAACTTGCTGGATGGATGGCCAAGCTGGTTTCTGCCACCCTTTTGAACATACTGAAAAGGTCCTGAAAAATTACTGGCATATTGATCAAATTAAGAGAAGCACCAAGTACCCAAAACAGCATCTCTGCAAGCGTGAATTCAGCAAGAGATTTCAGGATTAGGTTTTATAAATACTAGAAGCAAACAAAAAACCCGTCAGCACTATATTTTGTTTTGTAATGGTTCCTACATATTACTGAAACTCAAAGGAAAACCAACATAAAAATTACTGTTCTCTGGATGAGCACACCTGAGTTCAAACCACCAGTATCCAGACTGGATAAAACAGAAGACTCTTAAAGGAACAGAGCTGGCCAAGAAAGAAAGAACATTAAAGCTATAGGAGGGGTTTGTTTCCTGCAAAACTTATAACCTCCAGACCACAGAAGTGTATGTAGGAGTAGGGAAGAAGAGAGTATCTCTTTACTCTTTGGCAGACTGTAGCGGAGGGCTGCAGAGAGCTTTTCTCAGCCAGGTAACTGGTCAGACTGGAAAAGGGGAAAGGAAGACGGAGTTAGGAAGTGTAAGTCAGAGGTGTAAACACCGGGCAGGCTGTTCCTGATAGTGCAAGTAAAGAGTAACAGGGAAATATGTGTATTTATGCAGTGAGGAAGAAGAGGAGGAAGAATCTCAGCTCATGCTTCAGAGCACTAATGGGAAGATGCGCAGCAGGAAAACGAAAGGACTGCATTTAGTGAGAATTAATTTATTCCGATTTACACAATAAGTTGGAACATAAAATACTCTGCATTAACAAGGTAGAGGCACTACATGACAGACTGAGAAAAAAAAATACACTCAATAGGAACAACAATTTTTGGAGACCACTGCTGCTACCAAGTTCAGAAAATACCCTTTAGTGCTCTCCAAGCCAAGCAACCTTCCCCTCAAAGTATTCCAGGGTAAGAAGCTCCTCTGAGGTCAATCACTTTCCCAGTCCTTACAAGGTGTTTACAGGACCTAACACAATCTCCCCATTTACAAAAATGACCAGGATCTTGCTAGTCCTCAAGGGCTCATTGAAAGCACAGGGCAGAAGGGAACTACTCTGGCATAACAAATCAGCAGGTTAATCCATCACCAATTAAAAAAAAATAAAATAAAAAGAGACAATGGCAGGGGAATAGTCAAGTGTACTTCATGCCTTTGTTCCCAAATCTGGCAATCTAGCTGTTTCTCCATGTCTTAAGAACTATTTTCAACTGAAAGCAGGGAATCTGACACTAATGCTTCACCTGCTTTACCACAGCAGGAGTTTGACCTCCAGTTTGCCCTGCATCCATGAGATGCGAGCATTGTGGTCTAGGTAAGGCATGGGAGATACAAGAGCTCCCACACTGCTTGCCAGAACTGGAAGACTTTGCTTTCCCAGCTAGGACATAATTTATAAACCAACACAGGCATCTTCACATCAGGATTACAGCCCAGCTGATGTGTGACAGCAGGTCTCTCTGGCTCATGGTTGATTGACAGAAAAATTCAAGCAACCATCAAATCTCCAGTAGACCATTACCTCCAACAGGTCCTTCTTCATTCCCGGTAGCAGGATCCTATTTTTGGATTCTCTGGGGATATCAGCAATACATTTGACTAGGGTTGTGGTTTCTTTCCCCCCCTCCATCTCTGCTATGTCTTAAGCCGATTTAAGAACAGTTACGTAAGAGCCCTTCTGAGTTACAATGGGAAGGAAGCACTTTCTTCCGACCTCAATTCTGACATTATTAGCACATCTTCCAGATCTCTATCAGCCGCAGCCTTACCGAAGCTACTCATTTCAGAGATTTAAAACAAACCACTTAGCTCCCCAAAATTAAAGTATTTTAGGTATTAGAACGCAGAGCGCTTTCCGAAACAGATTGTTTCTTCTGAAAAGGCACTGAATGGAATGACTGAGAAACACCACCTGAACCAGTGCCTTACCTTTTCCAGTACAGTCAAACCACGGCTCAGCTATCACATAAATCTAGTTTCAGAAGCTCTTAAGCCAATAAAGCTGGGAATAACAGAGCATATGCACCTTTAAGTCAACAAGAAGCTGGTCAAGAAGTCCCAAGGGTGGATGAGACAGAAGATGCCTCGCTCAGAAAAAAACAGACCAAACAACAGCAGCATTGTTAATCTCTGCACCCACTAAAGCCAACTGAGTTAAACTAGTTACCTTCCTTGGCACTTTTAAATCCATGGGTGTTAAGTGAGACATGAATCAAGCTCTGCACATTCCTCCTACCCTTTCCAGTTGAGTCAATGATTGTATCATTTGTATGTCCAAGGAGGCCAAAAAATCAAAGTAACTGCTAGAAGACACCTCCCTTTCTAGCCAATTCAAGGAGTAACTCCGGTACTTTCGGTACTTTTCAGTGTGTGAATTCTGTTGCGAATTGCACATCAGTCAAAAAACCCAGCAAACTTAAACTCCTCAGCTCACACTCTTCTGTACGATACAGGGTGGGGTTGTGGTGGTCCCTGCTCATCTAACAGTGCTTTTAGAGTCAGCCTACATACCCTGCAAAATCATACCAGGCTCTAGCAACCCACAGGATTCAGCTGTCAGGGTTATTTGATCGACTCACTCTTCAGATAATTTCATGGCTCAAGAGAGCAGGTGGTTGGACTAGATGACCTCCTGAGCTCCCTCCCAACCTGAGGTACTTACCCTATGGTTTTATGTACAGGAATGACTTTCTTCAAAGAATGTAAGGCTCTGCTTCAAAACCCAAGCTTTGCATTCCAGGAAGTTCTCCGAAATGGCTTGACAAAGTGAAGGAACACCTCCTCTTCTGCAGACTGCTTGATCAGAGCCGGGCTTACAAACCCACTTGAGCTCAGAGGAGCATCTAGCTCTCAGCACCCAATATCTGCTCTTACAAGGCAGCCAGAATCTACATTCTCCAAACTGGCTGCGACTTACAGGAAAAGCACTCACCCAGAAGAGAACTTGTTGAGCCACAGGCATTTTCTAACTCTTTTAGAACACTGATGCCCTATCACTCTGCATAAATGCTTGCGAGTCTTCATTTCCTTATGCTGTCAATCAAGGCAAAACATGGTCCTGTTCTGCAGAAAACACAGCTGGACTTTTGCCTGTTGCATCAGGAGGACCAATGTGACCAGTCCTAGGCTGCCTCCAGCTACAGCCATCACCGACACTGGTGTCAGTCCCTTGTACAAAAATATTGATGAGCAAGGCACATGTGAGCGATGCCATCTCGAAGTATAAGAAAACACAGGAGGCAAATAGAAAAAACTACTGAATACTAATGGGGGGGGAGGGGAAGAATTTAAAAAAAAAAAAAAAAAAAGGCTGGAACCTGAAAGCCCAGAGGTGTTGCATTTTCTTCACAGACCCATGCCAATTTTCCTCCCATGCATCAAGGCACTGTAGAGAAGAGAGGCAAGGAAGACAGTGCTCAGGCAGATTCCATACAGGAGAGATTTTGGAGTTGGCTCTGCCTCCTGGGCAGGAGGAGCACAACCCAGCAACCTGGGAAAAAGTGACCGCCACTCTGTGCTCAGAAGCAACTGTGTGTCATGGTTTAAACCCAGCCAGCACCATGGAGCCACTCACTCACTCCCCCCGCAGTGGGATGGGGGAGAGAATCAGAAGGGTAACAGTGAGAAAAACCATGGGTTGAGATAAAGAGAGTTTCACAGGTAAAGCAAAACCTGCGTGCACAAGCAAAGCAAAGCAAGGAATTCATTCACCGCTTCCCATGGGCAGGCAGGCGCTCAGCCATCCCCAGGGCAGCAGGGCTCCATGACGCATGGCAGCGACTTGGGAAGACAAACACCATCACTCCGAGCATCCCCCCCTCTTCCTTCTTTCCCCAGCTTTATGCGCTGAGCATGATGCCATATGGTATGGAATATCCCTTTGGCCAGCTGCAGTCAGCTGTCCTGGCCATGTCCCCTCCCCATTCCCCGTGTCCCTCCATCCCTCTTGCTGGCAGGGTCTGAGAAACTGAAAAGTCCCTGACTTAGTATGAACATCACCCAGCAACAACCAAAACCATCAGTGTCCTATCAACATTGTTCTCACACCAAATCCAACACGCAGCACTGCATCAGCTAGTAAGAATATGAACTCTATCCCAGCTGAAACCAGGACACTCTGAAAGAGAACTCAGGAGAACTTAATATTTTCCCTTTTCCGTCCCTTTCTAAATGGATGTTTCCATTAGAGAAACTAAGCGCTTCACCAACTTTTAAAACAGCCTGAGATTTCCAGCCAATGTACAAACTCCAAAAGAGCGTGGCTGGTTGGGATGGAAACATCTTTTCCAGCATAAACCCCTTAAGCTAGCAACGTTAGCCAAACTGCTGTAAATCACTATCTTCTCCCTCTTTGATCCTGGCTATTAACTTCTAGCTTTCCAAGCAATTTTACATATTCCAGCAAGTTGGGGTTTTGCTGCTTTCCAAGAATGCCTGTTTCTCTCTTCAGCAGCTCAGCAACTGCAAGCTGTTGAATAGACAGTGAGACTTTAGTTAGGCAAGTCCTCATCCCTTAGCCTGATCTTCCTTAGCAGCATTTAAAAAACAGCAATGACATTTTCACTGGGCTAGAACACACAGTCCCCAGTATTACTAAGATCTTGTAAAATCAACTTGAATTCTAGGCAGTTTTCAAATGGAGGAGTTGTTTGCTGTTAAATCTTCTGCCAAGCCCTCAAGAACAGCACACTTTTCCTTTTTTGTTCCATTTAGTGTTGACTGGCCAAAGCCTGTTAAAACCTTCCTGTTTTTTTTCCCCCCCTCCCCCAAACAGCTGATAACACCAGTTTCCTCCAGCAACAGGGACACGAGCAGAGCATCATGCACCCATTTCTATTCTGGTGACATTATGCAAGTGCCTTCTTCACACACTACCTATGCTTCGGTCCTCAGTGTTTGGCTCCACAGCATCCCTCTAGAGTGAAGACATGGGCAGCTTCGTGTCTTGTCTAGCTATGTCTTTCAACGGGCTGTTTGTGTTTCTTTTCACAGCTTAATAAGGTTTTGCTCCCCATGCTAGAAAAGTATCTTGCCACCTAGCACTTGTTCAGCCCACAGGTTTGAACCCAGCTCGTGCAGTTTGTTCAGCACACCCAAGCTCAAGAGCCCTGTCTGCAACAGGTGGCTCAGTTTTTATGGGGATGTAAGCACGATTTTTCTTAAAACTCTCCCTGAGCACAAAGTAGACTTTAACATAGGCTCCTGAAAGCCCTTGGGATTTCTCCTAAGCTAAACTGACGTGTCAAAGCTGTTGTTTTTCAAACCTGCAGATGAAAACCCCGGCTATTTACTATAACAGATCTGCAAATTTGACAAGCCCAGCTTTGGTGCTTCACCACCAGGCACAATGAAATAAGCACAGGTACAGACACATGTTCTAGAAATAGTTGAAAGGAGTAGAACCAGCTTTTCTTTGGCAATGGGATGCTCAGTAATCTGCACCTTTCCCTATGACGGAATCTTTCCCAATAGGGTTCGAAGGAAGTTTCTTCAAGTTCTTAAGCTCCATAGAAAGTAACAGCAGTCTTACCCAAAATACTTCAGCCACATGGCAGGAGATAATCCTGCTGATGGTTTGGTCATGGCTGCAAGAGTTCCATGTGGTCCACAGCCAGCACATCGCTAGACTGCACCTAACTGCAAGACAATGAGTACAACTCAACACTATGCTGCTGTCTGCAGACCAGACCCAGGGTAAACCCAGCCTTATGTCCAGCCAGCACAGAGCTGCCCAAGGCCCCGTTGTAATGTCACCACACAGGCAGTTCCCTGCCACGTGCTGGAACCAGGCCAACCAGTGCTGCTATCCCACTATTGCAGCAGAGATCAAAACACAGCTGGATGCCACAGGATGCATTTAACGCTCACAACACTGGTTGAGCCTCTCCACACCAAACCACTGCCTCCACATTTATCTACAGAAACTTTTCCAAAAGATAAGGCTGCTTGCCTTTTGGACAGAAGCAGACTCTGTGGCTGTGCCACTAAGCTCACACCACCCTGCCATTAAGGAGAGCAGCACAGAGGGTAACGCCATACGTTGATGCAGGGAAACTGCTCTGCTTTCTTCTGCAGTGACATCAAGAGAGAGATGACCCTCAGTTGGTAAATCCCAGCCCTATGGCACCAGCTTCTACATCAGCTTCTCCAGTTCCTGGCCCTTTGTTCAGAGACTTCAGGAGCTAGGTAAGATTCAGAGTAGTGGGACCTTCCACACTTGCTTGGAAAGGCTTCACTTATGTTATCATCACAACTGAACTCCCTGCACTTTGTTCTGCCTGTCCCAAGAGCCCTGTTCTACAGAGCAAGTGACATCAAGACACAACCATCCCATAGCAGCATGGCGAGGCTCTCACAGAAAGCATTGAGGGTTTTGTGCACAGATGGCAGCATCTCATTTTTTTGCTGTTGAGATAAGGAGAGAAGAATGGAGGTCTGGGATTTTTTTTTTTTTTTTTTGCTTCATCATTATTTTAAGGGGACTAAGCTAAGTGGCTACAAACCTATGCATCTTGCAGGGGCCAACATCCCTAATCTTCAGAGCTTCCTCCTGTTAAACATTACTTTAGGATGAGCAAAACACAGGAACAACAGCATCCTCAGAGCATCAGCTCCAACCACACCCAGAATCCACAGGAGGAAGGAGCAGAGCATGCAGAGTAAATCAGAGAAATCACCAAGCCTTTCATTACATCAGGAATGTATTTAAGAGCAATCTCATCCTTGCCACTCTCTTTGCTTTTACACAAACAGCTTGAACTCACCAGTTTATTTATAGGTTTTTCCCTTTTTCCATCCCACTCAAGCTATCAAGTGGAAGTGATTGAAACAAAGTCCCAGAAGGAAAAGGGTCTGACGTGCTCATGAGCGCCAAAAAGATAGCAGGGGGACATGAGGAGGTTTGCAAACTTCTTCTAAAGCGCACTCAAAAAGGACATTATTACAGTTATTTTTACAAGTAACTTCTTTCCTCCAACCATTAACATCCTGGGTTTGGCACATCCTGTGGTAGGTTTCAGGAGAAATGTGTGTCTTGGTTGCTTCGTAGCCCAAACCTTTCCCTACACACTCTAGAAACCAACTAAACATGACAAGCTGACATTTTTAGACATCAGAATAAGCCAGGGTTTTTTTCAGGAGAGTCTGGCAAGTAGCACACAAAAATTTCAAGCCTCTCATGCATCACATCAAAGGCTGCAGAGCCAAGTGGATGACCTGTTTTGCTCTAAAATAAAACCTAAATAAGCTGCTAGAGCTGACCGCCAAAGAGGAAAAAAGCAGGTACAGGATCAGCTCCAGCAGATCCGGTGCCAACATCCATCAGACAATCCCAGCCCCAACAATGCCATTTAAATAGAGAGGAAAAATGTCATCTCTCTCCTCTACCTGCTCTTGTCACCACTGTGACAGGTAAGTCTCCTGCCACAACTCCCATGCCATGCTTATCAGAAGCATAAGTGACAGCTTTTAAGAGAACAGTCAATAAACATTCTTGGCAAGAAGTTGGAGTTTTGCAGATTTTTGTTCACTGCACATTCATGCGTTGTAACCAGCCCCCTCTGCTCTGGAGGCTGAAGCACTTGACTCCTGAAGACACGATCTATCAGCAGCTTTTCTCCTCCTTTGTGGAGTAAATGCTATCCAGAATAGTTTATCGCTACTAAGTTCTTTATTTTTAGCTTGGCAGCCATAAGTTGTATTCAGGATCGTCTCCATCTTTGTATTATGACAGTCCTGAATTTTGCTTTAAGTTACAGTGCAATGTATTAGCCGAAAGGCTTTCCAGCTGCGGTTATTGCCTAGTAGGACCTGAACTGGTACCATTCATCATCCTCCTACTTACAAGACAAGACTGCACAAGAAAGCTAAAGCTCATCATCGATTTCCTGCTAAAATCAGGTCCTAGAGGCAGGTGAAACTCATTATATATTCTAATCTTGTTGGGCTTTGATATTCTCCTCATGAGATGGTTTAAGTAACACAATTTGGAAACTCGCAGCAAAACTGGAAACAGGAGGTAGCCGAGACTTCACCTACACAGCAGCTCCAACGTTTTGCCTGGCCTTAGCCTTGTAGCACAGAGAAGAGATTCCAGACCTAGGCAAAGGACGGCAGATTTACGTATAGATTCAGCAGCCATGGAGCTATTCTTCGCAGCAATCTGTGTGCTACTGAGTGCATGCAGAACAGGCTATTCACCAAGACGCCTGCCCGATGTACAGAATCACTTCGGCACCAGCAAGCTGAACAGAGAGAAAGCGAGAAGTTTCAGAGTTGAGAATAATACTGGTTTTATTTGAACCACACCTGGAGGTGAAGAGAAGGTCAGACGCAACACAACACTGAGGAAAAAAAAGCTCTTTATGGAGACAGGTATGTTGAGCACAGGGTAACAGGACCGCTGCAGCGCTCTTGTTTGACCACAGCATCATCGAGGGACTAGAGTCCCACCCCATGGCTGCAACACCAGCACATGATTTCCCCCATTTGTTTGCTAGAAATGGGAATACGTGATGGAGGAGGCGTATTCCAGCCACAAAACTAGGTTACCTTAGAAGCTCCTATAACTCGTGATGGTTGAGTGCCCTGGGTGGGGAGGATTAGCTATGTTCATGCATACACACGTGCAGGAGGTGTTTCGTCTCAGAGGGCATTTCAAGCGGAAAGACAATAGCCACTTCTTGTAACACCTCTCCTGCGCAGATGATCTTACATACACCCACATGCCTCACGACTCCGAAAAGCGGTTCTCAGCATGTAGCCACGGTGCTTTTAACACACAACAGCACAATTAGAAACTTAATACCTGAAGGGAACAATAGGACATCCGCATGGATTAATGTGAACAGCAGGCTGGATGGCAGGTACAAGAGGAAACAAAAAGAAATCAAATGTGCTTTCATTGCAATTCCCAAACCTACACTCAAATTAAGTTCTTCCAACCCTTTAAAAAGGCTCAGACTATCTTGTATTTACTTTTTAAGCAGCCTTCCTATTATCAAGGCTTGAACATGCAAAAGCCCTAAGGAGAGAGATCAAACAGCAGTGCAGGATGGGGGGAAAATTCAGCTCCCAAAAGGTCATTCCTGTACAGAAACATCTCAAAGTTGCTGACACTTTTTGGCAGCTAACTTTAGCTGAAGGGGCACAAATGGGAACAGACATGACATTGCCTGCTACTTGCAGAAGCCTTAGATTCAGGTTGGAGTTTCACTAGTGTAAAGCAGATACAGCAGGTAAGCCACCCTGAAATTTCCTTGGAAAAAAAGAGACTTATTTTTGGCTAAATGTGTGTACATGCTACCACAAATACAAAGCAAAGTTTCAGTGAAGAATTATCCCTACTTTAAAAATATAGTGAAAATCCATTAAAACAGTGACTGCATCACATGAATATAGTTTCTACCACTTTTACTCATACACCTGCCTCCAGGTCACACAGTTGGCTTTATACTTCTGATCAACAGTAAAGCAAACAGGCTTCTAGAGAACGTAACCAGAAAAGCCCACAGCAACTCACCTACACAGATGAAGACAGACCAGCATCATGCAGCAGATTTTTCCTTCCATCATAAGTTAAAAAAAAAACACTATCACATACATATAAAAATATATCATATATAAAAAAATACTCCATTTCAGGATGTTACATTCCCCTTTTTGCCAGATTACTGAAAGAACCTGCTAGAGATGCTGAATCACACAGGAAACCAAACCTTGTTTTCAACCAGAGACAAGAAACAATGAGAGCTAGAAATCCTAAAAAGAGACGCCCCCTGCTCCCAAAACCACAGGACAAGCTGTCATCATGCTACGTGGGGTAGCACAGGCTGACCCAGGTTTCTACCAGCCTCTGGGGGCAAAAAAAACCCAACAAAAACCAACCACCAAAACGCAAACGAAACACACACATGCCAATGGATGGTGCCACTTTGTGCCTTAAAACCTACAGAACCACGTAAGGATGCTCCCCACCACAGCACATCAGCTAACCCCGCTCTCCTGTCCCAGCCTCCCCGCTAGATGCCCTGTTACACCAGACCTCACCTGGCACCCCTGTTATTTCCGCACACTGTTGCAACAAAGCTTCCCCACCCCCACCCCCCAGCGCACAAAACCACGATGAAACAATCCTTTGACTGCCCTGCAGTACTACTCAGATGCTTCTCTGGTTGCACTAACCTACTGCACCCCATCTTCTCTTCCCCCCCACCCCAGCACTGTAAACCAGGAACAAAACACAGAAGCGCTGAAAAGAAATCTCACCATCACATTTGCAGCACAGATGATTTAATCCCAATTACTTGCTCTTGTCATGCAAAAAAGAGCTACAGGAGAAAATTTAAATCCTGATCCAGACAATACAACAGCCAAACATGAAGACAGTGCCCCAAGCATTTATTTCAGATTTGTACATGCTGGGATCGGCCCTTCAGAGTCTCCCAGAAGTGCTCTTGAAGGGAAGACAGACATTAAAGCCCAATTATACATCTGAATTTAAGTCTTCACCCTCTGATTCAGGGGAGCCCCAGGAACATGCACGTACAGGAACAGCTTGTTTAAAAAGAGGAGGAAAAAAAAAGGAAAAAGTGTGCAAGTTATGCAGAGAAGCCAGGCAAAGAATGCAAATTCTGACCTACTTCTCCCTCCTGGCTGGAAGAGGGCACGAGGCAGCTGCTATTGCTGCTCTGCAAGCAGAAAAGATGAGCAGGAGACCTGCCAAAATCTCTGCAGTGATGCCTCTTCCAGACACAGGCTGGTCCACGCAGGTTGCTTGCAAGACAGGGGCAAGGGCAACCATCCTTCTGCCCAGGCAACCAGCCCACAACCACCCAAGCCCAGCAGCAGGTGAAGCCAGGACAGATGAGCAGGGGTGTCTCTGAAGGTCCTGGATCCAGCTCTCGTGCCAGCAGTATCTCCCACTGGGCTCCTCTGCCAGCACCTGTCTTAGTGCTGCTTCAGGCAGGATGGGGAAGAGTCGTGACTTCCAGGTAGGTGGGAGGTCAGATGCCGTCATAAAAGCCTCTCTCAAAACCAGCCTCCAAGATTGGAAGGGAGACAGGGACAAAGCCGCTGGTGACACACACATTGGCTTGACTACAATATCAAAGGACACCCATGAACAGCAGCAGCTTCCCAGACCAAGAGCCACATGAAAGCCATCTGCTCTCCCAGTGCAACAGGCCAACGATACAAGAAAAATCCCACAGGAGAGAAGTGGAGCCAGAAGAGGATGAGTTTCACTCAGCAGCTCCTCCACTGGAGGATGTTTCTCACTTACTATGCAAGTTGAGGCTCTCGAACTGGATCTTCCTGCTGGGCTACCCACCCAAGAGCCACCACCCTTCTGCAAGGTCAGCGTGCAGGAAAGTCACCGGCCTTCAGCCACTTCTCACCCCAGGACGGAGCCCAGGCAGCCCAGTCACTGCAACCAGAGCTGAAGGGGAACCAATAGCATTTATGCAAGATTCACCCTACCGTACTTTTAGACTCCAAAAGGTCAAGTTTTCCATGCACTTGCAAAGACCAAAAGCAGTCTTTAGGAGTCATGAGAAGTCTTCCTCCCAAGTTATTCCACATATTTTTCTACAGGAAAAAGCCTTTCAGATGAAAAACCTCATCCGATCTCACACAGACATGAGTTGATTGGGTTAACCATCAATTTAGGTTAGATGAGTCCGAGATGTGTTATTGCAAAATATTTTCATTAAAGCGCCAAGCAGTTTCAGTGCAAGGTGAAATAGAATAAATGCAACCAAGAGCTAGCAATCTTAACATCAACCAGAGATCCAGCTCATTTTACAGAGTCACATCTTCACCCAGGGCACACAATGCAGCTGGCTTTGAGCTCACAGCTGGTGCTGCTAAAGCAATGCCTGGGTGGAGGTTATCGGATGTTCCTGCCTTACTGCAGCCAGCTGAAAAGAAACTGGGACAATTTCAGAGAAGCACCGAGAGTAGCAGTTTTCAAACCGCTCCAAGTCTCAGCACATTTCCAGCGCTCACATAAAGGCACACCGTGCCCACAGAGGGTAGAAGTTACCTGCCAAATTTCAAGCAATGGGAACATGAACAGCACCGACAGTCCCACATCCCAGCAGGAGAAACAAGCATCTAAAACTCTCCAGTGATACATTTCCACAAACGCACTGATTTCTCATGAGTTCTTGATGCGCAAGTAACTATCATACATTACGCACATTAATCTCTTCAACGATACAGTCTAAGGTATATTATCCAGCATCTCCCAAACCTCCTGGCTGGCACAAATGCAGTTATAGATGGAGCCATAAAATCCTTGCTGTACTGGCCAGCAACTGCTATTTCTGTCCAAAGCCTAATGCAAACTCTGATTATAGAGAAGGCTTTGTTCAGCCAGTCTCCTTCCCTTCCCTTGGGAAACCTACATGTCAAAAGACCAATAAATGCTGGTTATTTATTACGTGGAGAAACAGTCATGCAGCTGAGTAAGAGGGAACGAAGAGCTAAACAGAGTTTATGTTTGAGATGGTCACAGAGCCCTGTGGTGGCAAGTCAAATTTGTTGCTCCTCTGTTCATATGCACATAAATATTTGGGGGCGAAGGGATGTGAGGTAAAGAAGGATTATCAGCATCACAGGAGTGGTGAGCAGAAAGATGTAGTTCAGATTTAAAGACTGTTCAGGGATTGTGTTGCAAGAAAACAGAGGGGGGGGGGGAACCAATCTATGAGGAATCAGATAGCTCCAATTTGAAGAATTTGTTTATCAGCATTAGTTAAGTAAATACTGGGTTCATCCTGAAGGTCAGCAGGTGAATCACCACAAGTCCTTAGGGTTCTCATCTCTCATAAATAGATGCCACTACCCTGGGCTCTGGAGGCATCTCTGGTGTAACAAGAATCACATACATGGTATTTGGGGTTCTTCCAGCCTCCCATGCATCCAAGTAACCCTGCAGCAGACACAGGACATCAAATCTTGCTCATCACCATCTATGAAGACACCCAAAGCACAACCTGCCAGATGACCCCTCATTTCTCTCTGGCCTCTTCCCCAGGGATTGGAAATTCAAACACCACCTGCATAATTCACTTTGGCCTTTTCCGTAGGGCTGCAGGCAGACTTGGCTGCATTTCAGTTAAGCTGACCCAGCAGAACAACTTTCTCCAGCTTCATGGGATGCAGCTTACAGAAATTTCCCTCTCCCACCCTACAAAGTGTGCTAGGACATTAAAAAAACACTGAATCTTTCCTCCCAAAACCAGTCCATAAACAGCCCAAGGGCTTAGACAGGTACCTGGGATGCACAAAAGACTTTCAAACCTGTGTTGTCTACCCCTCACATCCCAGGCGAGCCACCTGCCTTGTCCATCAACAGCATTTCTACTCGAACCAAGAGGAAGAGAGCTCTCTGCTCCAGGATGGAGAGTCACCAAGTACACTATGCCCCTGTTGCTTTGGTTTTTTGGTTTTAGACAGCAAGCAGATGTTTAGAAGAGCTCCCAAGGTCTGCCCTTGTCTGAGCCACTGCTAGTGGAACAGCACAGGGACAGGGAGCTTGGGAGTACTCTACCACTCAGAAGTATTTGTCCTCAGCAGTCTTGCTGCCCTGCCAGCTGCCTGCCAAACCCATTTGGCCATATAACTTAACCAGCCAACTCCAGTCAGATTTGTTGGCAGCTGCTGGCTGCTCTTCACAAGGATACAAGGGTTTAGTGGGTTGTTCAAGGTTGCTGGCAGGACGCTGCTGCCTCTGCTCACACACACTCTTCAAGCATGACTCATGAGTGGCTTCAACAGTGTCCTACCGCACAGCTTCTGGACCAGAACTTAGCAAGTTTCACCACTTCGGATGACAAAAGCACATGAACCCTTCCATAACATTTTTAAGGAGATAAGGATGTAAAGTAGCTCCCTAGCATATTTGGATAAATGTTAATTAAGTGTGTCTTTACTCTTACAGACCTAGCTGTTGTAGGAGGCTTAACTGCCTCAGTTTTAACAAGAAGGTCACTTCTGTATCTGCTAGGAAAGCTGTATTTTGCACCTCACCACCTCTAGCCTTTTTAGAGATTCAGAATTTAAGCCTTTATACACAGCTTAGAGCAAGATGGAAGAGAGCATATGGATTTCTCTTCACCTCCAAGGCAAGTTAATGCCAATCAATCAAGAGGAGAAAGCAGGTCACACAAAGTGGGGTTTAAACCTTCATAGCAGCAAAGTCATTTTCACAGCAGAAAAGAAAGGCCAGCTGCATTTAATAGTGCCTGGGATGCAGATGGGATTGAGGGAGCCCAGGGACATCTCAGGTCCATGTTCTGCAGCGACACAATGGAAGAGATTATCTCAAGTCATCACCCCCGTTTCCCTTTCTCCTTCCTTCTGTGAGAGACAGTAATTGCAACCTCTGAAGTTTGCATTAAACCAGAGAGGGCCAGCAATCTTTTTTTTGCAGGCTTAATGAGAATGGCATTCACCAAATGAGATAGTGGTGGGAGGGAATCAATACATCACAAACATTTCCTGCTTTGCAAGTTTAATCACTCCAGCAAGCTATTAACGTATTTCAGAACAGAGTTATTTGCCAAAAAATAGATTTTCAGTTGCACTGAACAGTAATCAAGATACTCAAGTCTCCAAGAGTCAAAGAAATGGTTGTGCAGCCTAACAAGGGCTCAGTTTGGCTTCCCATGTGCAGCTCTGATGTCCCACCATGCTCCGGCTCACACAGAAACGCTGTGTTCAAGGCTCTGCCTTTGCTACATTTTCCTCAACCTGCCCTACAGGTTCACATGCTAAAAAGAAAAGCTGCACCCACTGCACAAACCTTGTTTTCTAAAAGACCAAAAAGGAGGAAGAAATTCAATCAAAGCACTGATTTATAAAGATGTGGATTTATAGGCTGCAAACATACGCTGGAAAGGGGAGGAGGATAAATTAGCACAGTCAGTCCAAGTCATCGCATCTTCGTTATTAGCCTCCTGTCATCTCTGGGACAGGGATCCAACTGCAACGGACAGCACGACTCCAATCCAGCATCTCTGGGTCTGCCAGCCCCGGCGATTAACTGCACAGATGTTAATTACAGGATGTAAACAGTGCCCTTGCCTGACCCGTAACTTGATGTCAGGCACTTACAGCTCAGTGCTCTGGGGAGCCAGTTGGCCTTGCAACATGGCTTGACAAAAGGCAGCACGTGTGCCACTGTTGCAGCCCCTTCCCACTATCCTCCCAGTTTGGGGCAGTGGATGACATCAAGCATGACACCACTCATACTCTGCACTCTTATTTCTACCCCCACTTTTTCCATTCACAGGGTAAAAGCAGCTTCTCTGTGCTAAAAGCTCGCAGAGCTTCTACCACAAATAACAAAGCAGGATTAAAGCATCACATCAGCCCAAGCATCCAAGAAACACCTTGAGGAACTGGACCAACACCAGTCAACAGCATCCACAGAAGCTGGCGGTTCACTCTTTGGAAGCGTTTAAGGCTGTTGTGCTTCTGAATCTCCTCTGCCACACAAGCACCCCTGCTGTCACTGTCACAGCAGTATTTAGCAACTAAGAATGCTGCAGACAACAGCCTACAAGGACAGCCACTGTGTGACCAATACAGATGGCTGGACTCTTAATACATGTCACTGGGACCTTCTACTGCTCCAGGAATAAACACAGGCATAAAAAGATAACAGAATGGCAAGCACACCATGGAATAAAGCAGTTATTCCTGATGAATATTCATTAGTGCCTTTCCTTGTTGAAATCTTCCCAGGCACCTTTTTTATCCAAACACCTAGGAGAGAAGAGTAGATCCCACCAGCCCAGGAGATGTCTGGCTCTGCTAGTTAATAAAAGCAAGAAACATACCCTGAGCCTTTCTACCAAAGGAAAAGCAAAAGCAAACACTCTCCCATCTCCCAGAAAGTTTACCCTCACGTTAGCTTTCCTCCCAATATTTCTGTAGGGCAGCTTTTGAAACATCTGAAAACTGCTGTTTCATGTTAAATTCATATCCAGAAGGCACAGACACTGAAAGAGCACATGAAGCACAGTCAGGATTCCCAGACTGCTTTTTAAACTGTAACCGCTTAGAAAAGCGGATGACCTCAGGTGCAAGAGAGCTGGTGTTAATGAGAATTCAACAGCAGCCTCTGGTTTGGGTATTTGCTTTTAAATGCGCAGTGTGTGATGCTGAGCATCAGTGCTTCCCCATAAAGGGGCCAAAGAGCTATCCATGCATGGCGCTTACAAGCACCAGGGTTACACACAGAGAGGCTGAATCATCTCATGCTGTACAAGAAAACGGGTTCTGTCCCTCCATCCATCCACCTGTGCAACACAGGGACTCCTGCTCATCTCACAGGGATTGATGTAGAATAAAAAAAAAAACACACCAAAAAAACCCACACAGGACCAGCAGCCCATTCTGGCCTAAAATCGGGACTCCTGCACCCTGCAGTGCAGTCCCTGATGCAGAGCAACCTCAAAGGCAGGAGGTTTGGTTATCCTCCGTTTTGGCCAACATGTCCCCAAAGCAGAGATTCATTTCTTCCTTGAGGTCCCAAGGAGATGCAGGGAATTGGGCTGGAGCAAGGCACATGCCACACCACTGTCACCCATCCCAAAAGAGTGGGAAAGTCCCAGGGGGACAGGACTTGCACCAGCACAAGCCACCACAACACTTCAGTGGTGCTTCCAGCTACGTCATGCAAACCTCTGGTTTTCTTTAAGCAGCCCTTTCCTTCCAAAGGTTCCTCTGATAGTTTAAAACCTGTCTTTTCCCTTCTTATTTCACATATGCACACCCCACAGTATGAAACACAGGCTAATAAGCTCGCCTCGGGCCAAATGTGATGGCCACAGATAAGGTCAGTCTGGTGTTTATCTCCCACAAAGCTGCTTGTTACTAGCAAGCCAGGCTCGACCCTACGAGCAGCGCATTCATGCAGATCAGCCAGAGCAACGCACACAGCCGGGCCACCCCACAGCTGGCACCTCGAAGGCACCCAGCTTGCACCAGCGTGCTGCAGGAATCCAGAAGAGAACAGAAATGGTTTTACTTAGATGGAGGAGTCCATCCGTTAGGTCTCCCTTGCACTACAGCCCGTGAGGGAGCTCTCCAGTAGCTGGTTCAGAACATGAAGCTTTAAAAAAGAATTTAAAAAAACCCAACACAAACAAGAATTTGGGGGTAATTTTAAGCTCTAGAAAAAAGTCAATTCTCTCCACGCTTTTGCGGGCAGCCTCATTCATCCGCCACTAATCTCTGCTCAGACGTGCTCTGTTGACAGCAATTTTAAATAAGTATAGGGATTAAATGGGGTCATTCAGATGACCAAGGTCAGGCTGAACAGGATCTGAAGCCGCCCATGCAGCAGCAGCACAGACATGCCCTGTCCGTGCCCTTCACGGTCCCTATCCCAAGGGACATGATGCAAACGTCCTCCATGGCTTTCTGCAGCACCAAGCCAAGGCTGGTGCCTTTGCACATGGTCTGTCTGGGGACAAAACCGCACAGACAGGGCAGCATACAGGAGCCCAAAACTCACCCCGGGAGTCAGAGCCTCCTGGGCTCTTTGCAACATGGTTTCACCAAGAGTGGCAAGTCCAATACTCAAAGTGACTGTCACCAGACAGCTTGTCTGCAAAACTCCTTGGCACAGATCTCAATCTTAAGGGTCTTTTCCAACCTAAATGATTCTATAATTCTATGATAGGTCACTGGGGAGACCAACTTTATAGACTTTCAAGGGGAATAGGCTTTTAAGAGCAAATTCCACCAAGACCTATTAAAAAAAAAAAAGGTTGTATTTAAACAGGGATACAAGTATTACACAGCTAATGCAAGAGGTTTCCAAGCAACAAGTGTGGAGGCTGGAAACATACATCCAACGCTAGCATATCTTTAAGCATCGACTCTTCCTCTGCTCGTTTCCATGCCTCAGGATCGGCTTCGCATTGAAGACTTCCCAGAAGTACCTTCCCTGGGGCCCAAACTCCAGGGCAATTCATATAAGAAAAAAAAAAAAAAAAAAAAAGGATGCAAGAGAAGAGCAAACAGCTTATGCAGAGTCAGCAGTATATTCTGGCACCTAAATCAACTGACTTGTTTTCTTTTGAGGAATTGGAAAGGAAGGAAGCGGATCAGCACTTCAGAACAACACTACTACAGCTGTATCTGTGGAGCATTGCTGATTCAAAACAGGCTCCAGCAATCTAAGGGCTGCTGCAGATTACACGGGAGTTTGACTTGGAAACTTATTTGACATTTCTGGATGAGCTAGCAGTGTTATTCCTTACACAAAGGCAGAGCTGTAGAGTACCCAAGCTGGTCTCTGCAGGACTTCTCCCCAGACTTCTGCCATCCTCCTCCAGCAAGGGATACTCTGGAGTACACATTATCACCTCCCAAGAGGAGAGAAGGGGGAATTCTCAGCCCACCTCCCAGAACCAGTCCACCAAGAGGAGTCTCAAGCCCCAGATTCTCCAGCCTGGCCAGCACCAGGTCACCATTTCAGTGTTCGGAGCCCTGGTAAAGAGAGACTCACTTTCCTGCCAATCTCCCAATAGCTCCTCACTTTGCAATTGATTTATCTATTAATTAAAAGCAGCAATAAAGGAATCTGAGAGAACAGCCTAACAGCTTTGCTCAGCAGCATCAGGGGTAGCATTTGAGGTGCTGCAGCCACCACTGTCCCAGTTCCCACTACATCAGCATCCCCTTTGCACTTCCCACAATGCCCAAATAAGCTCTCAGTACAAGAGAAAAGTCCTCTGTGCAACCATTCTTGTCCCCATGAGACAGCATTAAGCAGTTTTGACAATGTCTATTTAAACATTGTCTAAAAATACATCTGGCTTTCAACCACTACAGATGCAGGTGAAGTCCCACAGTGACAGTGATATGGCAAGGACAGATGCTTAGGTACAGCTTAGACCCCACTATTTCAGGGTCTTATCTGCCTAGTCAGCAAACAGCATAATTTTCAAGCAATTCAGTCAATCATTTCAGAGGATTACTTGCAATTCCTAATCTCCATGTGTTTTGTGAAGGGCACAAATTTTTTTTTTAAAAAAAAGCAGGAATAATAATGGATGTCTGCCCAACATCTCACAGGACAAGAGTGAGAATCTGCATTGGTTTCAATTCTTTAAGACACCAAAACCAGCCTCCATTCCTGCACATGTAGGCAGGCAGTCGTCTGGCACCTCATGGTACCCATGGCCAGTTAGACAAGCATCCAACAAAAAAAAAAAAAAGGGGGGGGGGGGGGAGGGAAGCCACCTTGGCCAGAGCAAGTGTTAGAATTGCTCTGTAATACTTCTACAGTACAGATTTAGTCCAATGTTTTCGTAGACAAAACATCTGCTGGAAGGTAATTTCCATTCCTGTGGACCCAGAAGGGCTTAGAAGTGTTCTTGCCGCCCCACAGCCTGGCCCGTGTAACATCCATCTATCAACATCTCCTGCAAGCACAATCCTATCGCTGTTTCCAAAATCCAGGGTGCTCATACCGAGCTTGGTCACAACCTGGGACATAAACATGATCAGAGGTGGGAAACTACTGCAGTTTGTACAAGAGCCTCAACACTCATCCCTGCAGCATCTTGTCCTCCACTCATACAGAAAGTCACATTAAGTCCAGGCAATATATTCATCCCCCTATAACCTTTCCATTTGCTTCTCTAAAGAAATTAAACTAGTCATGTTTAGGTCAGGTTCTGTCTTACCTACAGTGCCCAATGCCTTGGCATTTCTTGTCCCCCCCTTGTTACGTGTAGGGGAAGGAGGTTGAAGAGACTCATTTTATATTAACACACACACAAAAAAATCCTTTAGAAATATTAGAACTGATGACTCCACAAATACAGAGTTCACATATATACTAGATCACTGCTCTGCCCCATTTTTATTTTTCTGGAGGATTCTTGCATTAGTAATGGAAAAGTAACTCCCCCCCCTCCCCATTTTTCAATAGCAGCATTGGCTTTGTAAGGGCATCCCAGAGATCAGTGATCTAGAAACAATTCAACCAAACCATTAGTAATGCCACTGAAGCCAGCAAACTTGAATCTCACTTCGAATTTGAAAAATTTAAATTCCTGAGCAAAGTTGGAGCCTTCCAGTGACAACTGGATCCCAAACTTACCCTCTGCACTGTACTGGATGCAGAGGGTGGTGTGAAATCCTCAGTCGGCCAATTATTTGTTACAGCTCTATAACGGTTCTCACCACATGTCCTAGAATTGACGTCTGATGTAGGATCCAAGCCAGATACCAACAACGTCAACCAAAAAAAGGCCTCACACTCCCTGTTATTACATGAGGTGTTTTCTTTAGAAGATCACACTCCCACAAAGCATCCAGCTATGCAAACCTCCACCACAGAAACCTTTCCAGAGAAGCTTCTATCCAAAACCATAACTGTGGCACTAACAAGTCCCATGAAGATGAGTTTCTGCAGCAGAGCTGGAGTAAATAACCTACATACACCTTCCCAGCTCCGGGGAGTGGAATAGTCACCCATCCCACCAGACAGCTTCATCTCCAGCCCTGCTGAGTGGAAAGTTTTCAGAGGTTCATCCTCTTTGTATGCCAGGGAGACAACATCCTCCCCTGCTCTATACCAGTAACTTTTAATAGGGAAGTGTACATGTGCTCTCACTTTCCAGTTTCTTCTTCCTCCTAAATTCCAATGCCAAGGCTCTTATTTGCTAGAAAAAGTGTTTCTGCACCAACTTGCTAGAACGGGTCTTGTAGCAGCGTTTTATTGCTGCTCTGCAAACTGATGAATGAGAACACAAAGTCAGTCACAAACTGCACAAAGTCAAGGGATCCAGCTCCAAAACCTACATACAAAATATCAAAACACCACCATCCCAGTGCCCCAGGAAAGACCCTAGACATCAGGACAGTCTTTGAAGCTCAACTACATCATTCCATCACATGTAAGTCACAGCTGAAAGGATTTAGGTTCACTTCTCTCCATAAACTTAATTACATACCCTATGCAAGGAGGTAGTTTACCACTGCCCAAGGGAACAAGGTTTTTAAAAAAAAAAACACCGTGGGCTTCTCTGAGCTTCTTGCTTACTCTCAAGTTACAGCTTTCCATCTCGCACAGGCTCAGACTGTTAATAACTGTGTTTACCGTGGGCGTTGGCTTTATCAACAGGATGAATGTGTTCTGGCTGCATGCCCCGTTCTGCTGAAGCATGATATAATCCCTTAAAACATATTATCAAGAACTTCTGTTCCTTAATTAGACCACGTGACTTCCACTTAACAGGAGAGGGCAAAATCCATCAGTTTGCTGCTGCCTTTCCTAGCTCACAACATGAGCCAAGCAATCCAAAGCCTATCATGAAACATTCACATAAGCCACCTTTCCTCTTCCTCCCCAGCGTAATCACCAACAGGTCCCTGCAGGAAGCTCTTCTGATAAATGCTGAAAGCGCCTGGAAGTTCTTATCTGCTCTGTCATGGAGTCTAGGGGATATTTTGAAAAAGAAGTAGGTCATAGCAAAGTAACTGCATAATCAGGTGGTTGCTTACATCCTTAAGCCTGTAATATCCAAGGGGTTATTATCTCTGCATATGGCACACCATGAATTACTCAGGTCCAAGTCAATCCATGTGCCTGCAGTAAAGTCATAGTGAACAGATGAACATCCTTCTCATGCTGCTCTCTCGAGGCCTGATGTGTAACAGCTTTTCCTTGGAAATGCTCTTGGAAAACATATCAAGCCTTAACACAGAATAGTTTGTGTTGGAAGGGACCCTTCCAAGTTATGTAGTTCCAACCCCCCTGCCATGGTCAGGGACATCTTCAGCTACATGAGGTTGCTCACAGCCCCGTCCAACCTGGCCTTGAATGTTTCCAGGGATGGGGCATTGACCACCTCCCTGGGCAACCTGTGTCAGTGCCTCACCACCCTCATTGTAAAAAATTTCTTCCTTACATCTATAGTCTGAATCTTTCAGTTTAAAACCATCACCCCTTGTCCTAGCGCTACAGGCTCTACTAAAAAGCCTGCCCCCATCTCATAAGCTCCTGTTAAGTACTGAAAGGCTGCTCTAAGGTCTCCCCGCAGCCTTCTCCTCCCCAGGCTGCACAGCCCCAGCTCTCCCAGCCTGTCCCCACAGCAGAGGGGCTCCAGCCCTCTGACCAGCTCCGTGGCCTCCGACGGGCCCGCTCCAACAGGTCCCTGTCTTTCTTATCAATGGTATTCAAGGAAGGCCTACTAATTTTTGGTATAGCAGATGTCATATGGGATTGATATAGAAGTAGGGATTTGCACAGCTTTAGCATTTCATCAAGTTATCTGCAAAATACTAGCTGGTCTGAGCTGGACACTGTCTGCACTATTTTCTTCTTCCCCTGCCCCAGCTGAAGACGTAGGTGTCTGGCTCCATTAAGCCACATGGCTGATGGCTGTTCAGACCCACTGTCTGGTTTGACTTCATCTCTTCTCCTCCAAGTCTGATCCAGGAAGAGAAGATGAAAGGCCCAACAGGAGGAAGCAAGGGATGCTTAGGCATCACAGATTCAAAAGTGAAGAAATAAAAATAAACTAAGAATATTTTTTTTAAAAAAAAAGTCTTGTCCCCCCAAATGGAAGCATTTGAAAAGATGAGGCCGATCACAAAAAGACCAGATTTTCCTTAAGGAAGAAAGCAGCCCTCCTATGAGGAGGCTACATCAACTTGAGAGATGAAACCTAGGAAGCCTGATAAGACTTTGTGGTCCCATGTCTCTGGCAGGTAGAAGCTGCTCTGGTAGTCAGTTCTCTCCACCAATGCAAAAACATCTGGTTTTGTGGACCCTAGGATGAGGATCCAGGCAGAAATTATAAAAAAGGGACCTGGGCAGGACAAAGAAAAGTAAACCAGAGACCAAAGTTGAGCCTATATATCATCAGGAGAGTGCTTCCCACGATGGAGAGGAAAGGGAAGGAAGAGAGTCAGCTGCACAGGGAACAATTGCTCCAAGGAAGGAAGCAGCATTGTTTGAGAGATTTAACAAAAGAGCACAGAAACCAATCCCCCAAGCCCACCCCCTCAAAAAAGGAAAAAAAAATAATTCATAGTCTTTGGGAAGGCTCAGCTCCACCTTGACATCATACACCCGCTCTGAGCCAGAAGGGAAGAGAAGCTGCTTTGTTTGATTTTTCCCCGAGCTGCGTTACCAGCCCTTTTCCCCAGGAAGGAAACCTTCCACTCTCCCCTTTCCCTCAAATCTGCAAAGGCTGAGCCTGGCTCCTCATTCCACCTCCGCCAGCAAAGCAGGCCGCAGGACAACGGGGCCATGCTTCCACTGCACTGCTCAACAGCTCCCAGGAGTCCTGCAGCAAAGGAAACAGGAGCAAAATGCAGCCGCTCACCATGGGTCATGAATTCAAATCCAACCTGGAGTAGCAGGACCCTGCAAGCTTTTCAGGAGCTTTCACGGGAAAGCCTGCAGACCCAATACATCCCTGGCCTTTCCCCCTTCCATGGAAAAGATCTCCCTCTTTCCAGCAGGGAAGACCGCAGGGTATCTGCACAGGCAGAAGGGCGGGCTGCGCACACCTGGTTTAGCAATGGTAGAACTCAAGCCTCCCTGCTGTAATACAAGTGCAGCTGAATTTTATTCCACTTAAGCCTTTCTCAAAATACCTGCGGTCCTTTGAGATACTTTTCCCACTCATCAAAATCTTTTGAGATTAAATCCTGCTAGCACATAACAATCAGGCTGTAACTGTAACATTAGAGCTGGTTGTTTTTGTTGGGTTTTTACTGACATCCTAACCATATCTTCTCCTTCAAAGAAGAGAGGTTCAAAACACCTGAAGTCTCAAAGCATCCTCCTGTGCACAGCTTTTAGTGCTAATCCCACCAAAGCTATGCTGCCCTTCAGTGCTAACAGTGGTAGTGATCCACTGCTGGATCCCAGGTCTCTGTCCCTGTCCACCCCAGCATCCAGGAGTGCAGCTTCACTACATTGGATCATTCCTCATCCCTCAAAGTACAGGTCAGGGCAACATTTAAGTGATTGCTAAAGAAGTCACCTCCTCATGATGGCTGTGCTTGGACTTGAATTCATCTCAAACGCTGCAAGAGCCTCAAGACACTCTTCTCCACTTGCCTTTTCAGTGCTAGAAACATTGCATCTTTGCACCTCTTCCCAAAAGAAACTGGACACGTCTGTTTATCATTCACAAACCCCATTACCTTTAAGCTTTTTCCTACAGATATCTCTGCATGTTTTAATGCTACAGCAGCAACATCAGGTCAGATATCACTCCTTCCTTGCTGACACCTTCTCAAAAATTCCTATGGACTCTCTGGAAATAAGCTTTCCACCAAGCAGAGGAGAGGGTACCAGCAGTCACCAGCTGAATGGACTTCCTGAGGCTGTCCTAGCAGCATTAAGGAGAGGGATGTATCTGAAGCATAGTGCTGGGGAGACCCTCAAGATGTCACTTGATTTCCACCTCTGCAGAGGGGATTAATTTGTAATTCATGCACGAGGGTCATCCAAGTGGCTCTCAGAACCTGGAGCGTTGAGGTCCTACAGCCATGCCCAAGCACATCACTACCAATGGAAAGATATCCTGCTACTAAATCTAAGCCACCTATCTCCCAACAAAGATAGAATTCTTCCTCTTGTTTTCCTTATTTCGCCAAGATTTCAGCCCAAAACTGGAAATGCAAAAACAATTGAAAATGGTTTTGGAATTGAAAACTGACAGAAAACAATTATATTCCCTTTCAATTTTCTTGTTCCTTCAGCCAGCTACCAGCCACACTACCACCTTCTCCTAGGTAGTCATAGAATGGGTAGAGTTGGGACCCTAAAGAGCACCCAGTCCCACCCCCTGCCAGGGGCAGGGCCCCCTCCCCCCAGCCCAGGCTGCTCCCAGCCCCGTCCAGCCTGGCCTTGAGCCCTGCCAGGGATGGGGCACCCACAGCTGCTCTGGGCAGCCTGGGCCAGCGCCTCGCCGCCCTCACGGGGAAGGGTTTCTTCCTCATGTCCAACCTAAATCTCCCCTCTCTCAGCTTCAAGCCATCCCTCCTTGTCCTGTCACTACAGGCCCTACTGAAAAGTCTGTCCCTATAATCCCCTATTTCACCATGTATCTTGCCAGAACAAGACACCATGGCATCCAGCCAGGACCAAGAGGATTGCTTTCACGTGCACTCCGCTTATTTTCGCCATTCTTTTAAACAGCTTTTAATCCAGCTGCCTGCGGTGTTTCACATGCCTCGAGACACAAGGAGCAAGGTGCTCTGGCAGCCCTGGGTTTGATCCACTGCACATGAAGGCAGCAACAAACCCACTCACCTTAAAAAAAAAAAAAAAAAAAAAAAAGATAGTGTTAGCTCACATTTGGCTGGACATTAAGTTGGTATTTTAAGTCATGGGGCTCACAGCCTATTAGACCTTCCCTCCCCCATTCCCAGTTACCAATGGGCAGTTTTATTTATAAGTTATTCCTGCATCACACACACAACCCAAGCACGGGAGCAACAGACCTGCCAGGGAAGCTGTTCTCCATAATACACCACTCCAAGTTAGAGAAGAATTTTGTGACAAGGGTGACAAGAATTTACGAATCCCATTATAGTAACCAGCTTCCCATACACAGTCCCCAGATCTGAGGAGTTTGTTTGAAAAGCAAAGTCAGATTTCTGAAATTCTCTCCATTTTTGACCTGCAGCTTTTCATTGGCATCTCCCACTGAGCCAGAGACTGGTTTCTAGGGAACACTTTCAACCCAAATCTTAAGGGAAGAAGCATGCAATTCAACTCTGACATCAGCTTTCCAAAGGGCATTTTCTCCTCTGAAAGCTCAAAGTATAAAAAAGCTTTATTAAGCATAATAGGAAGTCTTGCAAGAACTTTGGGAGGCGAGATTTTTTTTTAAGAGTTAGATATTTTCTGTCCACTATTTGAATCATCTTTGCAGGCTTTGTTAAGCACATTACAAATTTACTTGTTTCAATGGAAGTACAGATGCCATTTGATCTAAAGATTAGGATCATGTTTCCTTCCTCTAAAGCAAAAGACAAACATTAGCAAGGACTATTGGGATTAAACTTTAATTATGGCTTAGGAGAGGCCCACACTTGCTGAAGCAAGAGACCCGGGTTTAATAAGTTAGTTGCAGCATATTAAGGGGCATTTAAGAGACGCTGGTAGCAACATGAAGCCTTTATTTCACCCCCTCCACTACTTTTGACCTGGCTGAGAAGCCATCCACAGACCGCAGTGAACTGAGCCGGGCTCAGCACCACAAACACAGGTAGGGACAGGCAAGAGCATCCACATGCAGGGCTATGAGAAACTTATATTGCAATACTGCTGCCTGAAGAGATGTCCTCCACAAGGCCCACATCCTCTGCAGGCTCTTCAGATATTTGCTTCTTACTCAAGGGTGAGCAAGGATCACTAAGAAAAAGCATGCAAAGCAGAAATACCCCCAGCTTGGGGAGCAGATCCAGCCAAGGCTGAATTTAATCCTATCCCTAGCTCAGGAAGACCAGTTGATAAATAACAGCTTTGGCAACAGGCTTGAGAGAGGTAAGTTCTGAAGCCACAGTTTTCTGGTGTTTAAGTCACCCTGAAGGCTGCAGACCAGGGTAAGCGTTCAGTTCAATGCCTTCACAAATATCTTTGCTAGCCAAGAGGACAGCTCCTCCTTCCCTCCCAAGGGTAGTTCCACAGTTTTGTTTTCCATTTTAGCAAACGGGAGGTCATTGCATAGGTATTAATTTAGCTGGAGACCTCAGCAAGCCACTAACACAAAGTTGGCTAGCAGCTCTTCCCCACGTGCTGGGGGAAAAGCAGTAGGACCATGTCCAGCCTTCCCACAGAATCTTGTGGAACAGATACAGCAGCTCTTCAGCAGTTTAAGGAGCAGCTTATGGAGCCCAGAAGCTATAGAAACCAGAACCTACCAGAAGCCTCACACTCACATGGTTCTGCATTTTGCCCCAGGGAGGCTGAAAGGCTAACGTAGAAGCTCCCTGTGAAATGCTCTTCGATCTATAGCTCCAGACAGCCTTTCTGGGACATGATAAAACCCAAGCAGATAGGTTGCCACTATCTAACCATGACCCAG
Source organism: Falco peregrinus (assembly GCF_023634155.1). Taxonomy (NCBI): domain Eukaryota; kingdom Metazoa; phylum Chordata; class Aves; order Falconiformes; family Falconidae; genus Falco; species Falco peregrinus. The sequence goes on from NC_073724.1 coordinate 120,917,757, forward strand.
AGCATTGTGTACCTTCATCCAGGTAGAGAGCCGAGACCTCTGAAGACTGCTGGAGTCCAGGTGACTGCTGGAAGCCCTGAACAGGATGGTGCTCAGAAAAGCCCAGCTCTGACCCATCTGCAAAATCAACTTTTGTGTGTCAAGCACAGAGAAGGGGAGAAATGGGAAGTTACAAGGAAAACCGTACACAGTGGCTGAGCAGAGCCAGTAGTGACTGGCTGAGCATCCCCAGCACCTCCTTGTCCAAGATGTGCGACGGTGAGCAGAACACCCAAACTGTGCAGAAAAAGCAAACAGCAAAGAAACCACATGAAATCTGTTACACTGCCATGTTCATTCCCAAACATACAACTGGCCAAGTGTTATGCATGAGCAATGAGCAAGCCACAGGGGAAGAGAGGATCTCTTAAGGCTTTTATCCCTTAGATCCTCACTTCTATACTCGCTATGACACCCCTTCAAGAGAAGCCTTCAGCTATGGGATCTGTCACCAGGCTGCAGTTCAAAAAGATGCTTTGTAATGCTCCTGCTTAGCACCTTCCTGAGTGGAGGCCTGTACAAAACACGACAAGTGCAGTTTCCTTCTGGTAGCCACACTTCTCAAGTGTGGAAACAGCGGACGTGCCAGGCACGGCTGTCCTCCGAGCTCAATTCCTGCTTGTCAGCATCCAGGCTGTGGCAGCGTTGTACCTTTCCACTTCCTCTGCCATAAAATTGAGTTATTCTAGGCTCATAATTGACAAAGTCAAACTCCATCTGTTTCCACCAAGATAAAGATTCCTCTGAGGGTGCTCTGCTAAGTACCTGTGACTTTGCTGCCCTGCCTCCCATCACCGCTCTCCCACACTGGGAGCGGTGAGGTGTGTGATGCCAAAATTAGTGCCTGGATTTGCTCAGGGTTTATTCTGGGCTGGGTGCAAGGCAAATATCTTCGTACTATTTAAGTGCCCAGACCCATCCAGTAAGTCAAACACAATGTATAGCATCAGTAAGTGAGAGTCTTATAGCGTGGAGTAAAAAGGAAAATTAAACAATCCCAGGAGAAACTCAGGCAGAGAGCTCTTTCTGAAGCCATTTTTTACTACACTGAAGTTTCCTAAGTTACATCAGTCTCAGACAACTATCCCACCTATATGTAACTCTGTTAACTGTTTGTTTCAAATTTAACTACTATTAAAAAAATATTAAAGCCTTTCCAGAGGTGCTACAGTGCACAGCCAATAGCCAGGGTTAGGCAAGCAAAAGCCACAGTAGCATCGTTTGCACCCACCAAGAAACAGGATTAAAAATACTTGAGCACTGTCTGTAGTCTTCAAAGCAGAGAGGCTGCATTAAGGCATTAGTGAGCTGGAGGAAAAGAGCGAGCCGAACAGCGAGAAAGCAGGTATGCAGGCAGGAACCAAAAAGTGTTATTTTCTTCAATGGTTAATTACGAGTGATCAGGCTACTGGGTGACAAATCCATTTGCGCTGTATAAATAGAGGCAGTCAAGCCAAGTTACCCCATTGCCAAAACTAGCACCAGGAGGCCAATGACTTACGGCAAAGTCATTGCACTCAGTGACAGCTTAGATGCAATTTGATACCGCCACCCTTGCAGCCAGCAGGCAGGAACAGGGGCCAGCGAGACCAGCATGCCCACCAGCATCTTCCTAGCCACACTCGACCAGGCAAATGCTGCACAGAAAGTTCTGCCGCACACTCAGTTCTTTCAAGCCAGAGTAACCACTGAAATTTCTAACCCTGTTTTCAGCAGCCACCCTATTTAGGTAGCCACCTTCCCACAAGCTGGCTTTAGTCCGCGAGCTGTACAGCATCATACACAGGGTATACTCCTGCATGGATAGAGTGTCTCTGCAAGGTTTGGTTCCCTCTGTATAGCAAGATATTCCTTCCCCAGTGCACAGCATGCATGATGGGCAAGCTCTGCATTTCCCAGGGGGACAACGTGGGCAGAAGGTCTGTCCCCTGACAGGGAAAATATGGCATGAAGCAGCACCACATAATCGCTGTGCATCTGCGCCCATGCAGCCAGCGGCTTGCACAGAAAAGGGTTTCACAAGGAATCCAGCCCTTTGTCGGCATCCACAGAGATGTCAAGGGCACAAGTCTGCTGACAGCAAAACCAACACCCAGCTTGTGCTTTGAAAAGCACGAGCATTTTGAGAGAGAAGCCAAAAGGTCTTCACAGACCAGAGCTCTCCCTTCAGCAGAGCACCAGTCACCAACTCCTTCCTCCAAGGGCTGCAGGATTGGGCGGAGAACAAGAAGGACCAAGGTCTGAACACAAGCCCTGCCCTCGCAGCCTGCGCATACCTGGGTGCCACGTGGAGCTTCAATGCCACCAGATGATGGGCATCCCATGCCATATCAGAAGCTGTTTCAGACACACAACCCACAGCTGAGCCATGCCATGTATGAACCCAGTTGCAGCCTCCAAGCTGGACCCAGTTTGGCACACAAGTCCTTGCTGATGGCCAAAGGCGTCACCCTTGGATCTAGGAACAAATCTTTCCAGAGAGCAGCTGGCCTTGCTCTCCCCTCCACACATAAAGGCCACTGAGCTTCACAGGCATATTTCACAAAGGAGACCAGAAGTTACTTTTCAGTTACTCATCAGCATCACGTGTTCCTATGAACATGAACCTAAGTACCAAAACTACTTGTGAGATTGGGCTAGGAGAGGCATTAAAGCATTCTGCCTTACAGTGTGAGGGATGACGAATCTCAGTTAAGATCAGGATCTTGATGTACCAGCAATGCAAGCTCCTATATCGCCAGAAAACCACCAGCCTAAGTAACATAAAAAGTTCCCCATAACCCATAGCAGACAAACCCCACTACTGTCCCCAACTTGCCAGCAAATAGCCTCACATCACAAGGAAGCTCTTTGGAAGATAATCACCTCTGAGATGTCTCGTTTCTTCTCTTCTTTTGTTCCAGATGGATCAAGGACTTTGGGGACTCTATGAATATTCCCTTAGCAGTTTCTCACCTCCATCTCACCCCACCCATCAGCTTCACATCGTATTTCATGACAATGTTTGTTGTGCCATTTCTGCTACGCCGTGGTGAGACTCACCAGGTTAGCAGCCCCTGCTCAGCAGAAATCGGACTTGCCCACATTGGTCAGGGTAAGGATACAGAGCAGCCTCAAACTCTCTTGATTAAATCAAGTTTTATTCTGTGTTTTATCCCATAACAGCTCATGAGCCGTCCTTAAAAAACCCCCATATTTAGTTTGAAAACCATCCTTTCGCCAACAGTATTTGCAGAAGCTAAATCACATCGTTTGAAACAACCCCCATGCTGTTCACGCCCCTGGTGGAGAGGTTATTTCATGTGACTAAGCACCACAAAAATGATGCTTTACAGTTTAACATGAACCTCAAGGTCAGCCTGATAACACCAGTGGAAAGCAGAGCCTCCAGAACTAGGCAGACCTCCCACGCTCATCAGCTCCAGCAACATCCCCCACTTATTACCACCCCCACATGGGAAAGTGCCATTTCCCTATTGAATGCAAGGAGCCAACACATTCCCTATTGCCCTCCTCCCAAATTATTCACACAGCAACCCATGGAGTCTCTACAGCAGGATGGAGAGGGTGCAGCAGAGACAGGTTCAGCTGCCAGACACTTCTGCACCATGTGCAGCAAGTGCCGCCCAGGGAAGAGCGGCTAAAGATAGCTCACAATCCTGTAATCAGACCCGTAAGACTGGGATTTTACTCCCACCCCAGCCGATCCACAGTTACTGGCATAGATGACTCCTCAACACATCTGAAACCATTACAAGCCGCTTTTGCGGGGAGCTGCCTGGGTTTGAAGACCTCTGTTATGTTCCCAGTCCAATCGCAGGGTACCAAAAAGTACTCAGTCATTGGGGTGAAAAGCAGCGGTGCTCGAGTAATGGTTTCTAGCCGCAAAACACACCACCGTGAGCATCCCACAAGGTGATGAAACAGTCCCTGTGTCACAGACGCAGCAGCAGGAAGGTTTTCCCATTACCACCTTCACACCCTGCTGGCTCCAAAGGCACTCTGTGAACTCAGTCTGTTGGCACGCTTGGGATAAAGTGAGCAGAGCCCTTTGCCAAGTAACAACCCCCCTAGGGGTCTCAGCTATTTTTGGCAGGCTGTGTCCAAAGCTGAAACTATTTATGGTATCTAGTTACCATCCATCACTAGGGGAAGAAAAAAAAAAAATAATCACAAATCAAGTGTTCACCATTTGGCTGTTGCATTGGAGAAAAACTGATAGAAAGGCAAAGGGAAGGAGGAAAACTATTACAGACTCCCTTTTCTCGTCCCATCCCACATAGTTCATTTCTTCCAGCGGACCTGTATCACTGCTTGTGTCAAACAGTGACATTATGCTCAGGTTATTGTCATAGCAGAGCAAAAACTATGGACTAAAATGTTGAAGCCAGGCAAAGGCTCCTATAAAGCCTTTTCAAGACCTTCTCTCACATCTCAGCCTGCACCACCTCCCAAGAATCCCACCCCTTAGGTAGGTCTTACCACCACTATGGAGGCATTGCACACCCTGCCTATTCCAGCCCTTCGCCAAAGACAAACCTCCATCAAGTCACTTCTCTCCCCGCAGAGGTCACCCAGCTCCTTCTGTAGGGCTGCAGAACCACCACCTTCAAGTTCCCCATAGCAGATCTCGGAGAATATTTTTGCCTACTGCAAGAGTGCATACACAAAGCACTTGAGGGACAGGGATTGCAGGACAAGGCTTTGAATCCCAGCTTCATCACAAGCACAGTGCTACAGATACTCGGGTACGTTTGAATTAAGCATCTCGCCGCCTAACAGAGAGAAGATGGGATGCTGCATGGTTAAGAGCAGCATCTGTCTGCACCCAAAGAGTCACCCATGGTACATCTGAAGGACCACCAACAGCGACAACAGTAGCTCTGCTCTGCTGGAGGGGCTGTCACCCTCCCTCCAGTCAACCTGCCAAAAGTACTCTGAAAATGTCACTGGAGTGAGGTTGCCACCTGTTAGAGCAGGCACCTGAAGAGTGGAGTTTGCCGGAGTGCTGCAGCGGATGGCTATAAACTCTTCAGAAGCAACAGGCAAGGCAGGAGAGGCGGTGGGGCAGCCCTGGGCGTTAGGGCGCGTTTTGGCTGTCTAGAGCTTGACGATGGTGACAAGATGGTCAGGTCTCTCTGGGTAAGAACTGGAGGGAAGGCCAACACGGCAGATACCACGGTGGGAGTGTGCTACAGACCGTCCAACCAGGGTGAAGGGGCAGATGAAATACTTCCTAAGCATCTGGGAGAAATCTCATGACTGCGAGCCCTTGTTCTTGTGGGGGACATCAACTGGTCAGGTGTCTGCTGGAAATAGAATCCGGCAGAGAGGAAACGGTGCAGGAGGTTCCTGGGGCGTGTAGGAGAGACCTTCCTGACAGCTGGTGGGGGAGCAGCAAGGGCTGGCACCCGTGGGTCCTGCTGTTTGTGAACAGAGAAGGACTAGCGGTGCCGTGGTGGTTGGAGCCCATCTGGGGCACAGCGATCACAAAATGATAGAGGTTTAGATCCTTGGAGGAGTAAGGAGCGGGGTCAGCAGAACTGCCACCGCGGACTTCTGGAGGGCAGGCTTTGGCCTGTGGAGGGGCCTGGCTGAGAGCCCTCGCGAGGCAGTCCTGACGGGCAAAGGAGCCCGGGAGGGCTGCATGTTCTTCAGGAAGGAAATCCTGAAGGCGCAGGAGCGCGCTGACCCCATGTGCCGAAAGGTGAGCCGGTGGGGAAGACGACCAGCCCGGCTGAACAGAGAGCTCTGGCTGGAGCTCAGGGGAAGAGGAATTTGTGACCTTTGGAAGACAGGCTAGGCAGCTCTGGAGGACTACAGGGATGTCACGAGGTTATGCAGGGAGAAAATGAGGGGCCAAAGCCCAGCTAGAACTTAATCTGGCTATTGCTGTAAAAAACAATAAAACCCATTTCCATGACTACGTTAGCAACAAAAGGAGGGCCAAGGAGAATCTCCATCCTTTATTGGACGTGGGAGGAAACATAGCGACACAGGCTGAGGAAGAGGCTGAGGTACTTGATGCCTTCTTTGCCTCAGCCTTTAACTATCAGACCCCAGTTGTTCTCAGGGTACCCAGCCCCCTCAGCTGGGAGACAGGGACGGGGAGCAGAATGAAGCCCCCATAATCCACAGGGAAATGGTCGGTGACCTGCTACACCACGTAGACACGCACAGGTCTGCGGGGCCGGGTGGGACCCACCCAAGGGCACTGAGGGATCTGGCAGCAGCGCTCACCGAGCCACTTTCCATGATCTCCCAGTAGTGCTGCCTAACTGGGGGGTCCCGGCCGACGGCAGGTCAGCCCGTGCGGTGCCCATCGGCAGGCAGGGCCAGAAGGAGCATCCAGGGAACTACAGGCCTGGCTGACCTCGGTGCTGGGGCAGGTTATGGAGCAGATCGTCCTGAGTGCCAAGGCCAACTGTGTGAGGCCCAACAGGGCTGAGTGCCGGGCCCTGCCCGTGGGTCACACCAGCCCCCCACAGCGCTGCGGGCTGGGGGCAGGGGGCTGGGAACTGCCCGGCGGGGAAGGGCCTGGGGGGGCTGGTCGGCAGCCGGCTGGGCATGAGCCCCCAGTGTGCCCAGGTGGCCACGGCGGCCAGCAGCGCCCTGGCCGGTGTCAGCAGCAGCGTGGCCAGCAGGGCCAGGCAGTGCCCGTCCCCCTGTGCCGGGCCCTGGTGCGGCCGCCCCTCGAGCCCTGGGCTCAGCGTTGGGCCCCTCACCCCCAGACAGACCCGGAGGGGCTGGAGCGTGTCCAGAGCCGGGCAGGGGCTGGGGAAGGGGCTGCGGCACAGCTCTGGGGGGGGGGGGCGGGGGGAGCTGGGGGGGCTCAGCCCGGAGAAAAGGGGGCTCAGGGGGGCCCTTCTGGCTCCCTACAGCTGCCTGGCAGGAGGCTGCAGCGAGGGGGGTCGGTCTCTGCTCCCAAGGAACCAGCGGCAGGACAGGAGGGAACGGCCTCCAGCCGCACCAGGGGAGGTTCAGGGTGGGCACTGGGAGAAATGTCTTCCCCGACAGGGTGGCCAAGCGCTGGCACAGGCTGCCCGGGGACGGGGTGCAGGCACCGTCCATGGGGGGGTCAGAAGATGTATAGACCTGACTGACACTGAGGGACATGGTTCAGTGGTGGCCTTGATGGTGCTGGGTTAACGGTTGGACTTTATGATCTTAAAGGTCTTTTCCAACCTAAATGACTCTGTTTGAAGATTCTACTAGCTCATACCAACAGTATCACAACAGGAACAGGCTGAGCAGCCCACTTAAGGAGACGTACTTTCCAGGAACGAGCCTCTTACCTTGACATACAACTGCTCAACAGCGTGCTTGCATCACTTTACTGGTTGAACGTAGGAGACCAGTGCATAAATACTCCTGTTAACAACAGTGAGCCTGAAGAAGGTTTATACAAGCTGCTAACAGTAGTCTTCAACTGAGAACACACATTTTTGCCTCCCAAAAGGCAAACCTCCAAGAGGTGGCTCACACTTGGTCCCCCTGGTTCCTCTCATCCAAGGAGATGTCAAGACCTGGATGCAAGTGTACTGGAAAGCAGACACCTGACTTCTTACATGAAACCATTCACTTTTTACATCACACATGTCTTCAAAGCAGTTATGTCAGAAGCACAATTAGCCAACAACCAGCACTGAAGAAATTGGATTTGTGGGAATACAGTTCAAGGAAGAAAAAAAATCTACTTATCTACCTGCCTTTCTATGGTATCCAAGTTTTCACATGCTCATCCTGCCCCACTGAGGTAGTGCCATGTCCTTTATTTTGCTACTGCAGAACTAGGAAAGACACTTTTCTCCTTGACAAAAACCGATGATGTCTGCATAAAGTAGACAGATGAGCTCCAATCATCACCCAATTCCTTCAGTGCAGCAACCCAAGACTTCATGGCTACCTTGCTGTATCTGAGGACAAATAACCAACAGCTCAAGCATTTCTTAAACTAGAAGGCAGGATAACAAGCTCTGCTCTTCATTGTTCCCAGGGTGAAACAGGGTAGATAGCACAAGCAAGAATTAAGTTCTCCTCTCTTGAGATGCCTTCATTGGAGAGGAAGGACGCCAAGTTCACCAGTTCCTGCAAACAAACATCTCTTGCATGGCCAAGGGAGGAGAAGTATCTCTGCTTGGGACTTCAGGCTGCCACAGTGCCACTGAGATGAACCGCTGCAGGACAAGGTCCCAGGCAGAGGTGAGACCTGAGACTGACCAGACAGTATCCCCAAAGCTGTAGCAGAAGCATCCAGCTGTGGACAGACCAACCAACATTTCTGCTTTCTCCTTCACTGCCAACTGATGATGCACCATGCAGCCACTCAAGCTCTCCTGATTAAGCACTGAAGAGGCCCATCAGCCCCCAAGGACCCAGGGGCAACCAGCACTCCCTGCTTTCATGGGCTCCACAGCACAAATGATAGCAGAAGTGACCACACCAGTCAGAGAGCATCCAACGGGGACACAGGCTGACATGGGACACAAGCCACCTACACCCAAGGGGTGAAGTTCTGCTTCCTATGATCCCATAGGGCTCAAAGCAAACACTTGCCCTAAAACCCAGCATGACTTGAGCTACATAGGAGAAAGGTTTAGCTTTTTGGAGGGGAATAAGGGAAACCAAAGCCAAGCCATTTTAGTAGTAACTTCCAGGAGGAAAAAAGAAAAAAACTAAGCAAACAAACAAAAAGTTTCTTAAATATAGGCACTTTCTCCCTGACCTGAAGCGGGACAGGACACAACGAAACCACAGAAGGGTTTGGGCTGGAAGGGGCCTTCAAGACCAGCCAGTCCCACCCCCTGCCCCGGGCAGGGCCCCCTCCCCCCAGCCCAGGCTGCTCCCAGCCCCGTCCAGCCTGGCCTTGAGCCCTGCCAGGGATGGGGCACCCACAGCTGCTCTGGGCAGCCTGGGCCAGCACCTCGCCGCCCTCACGGGGAAGGGTTTCTTCCTCATGTCCAACCTAAATCTCCCCTCTCTCAGCTTCAAGCCATTCCCCCTGTCCCACCACTCCCTGCCCTTGCCCAAAGCCCCTCCCCAGCTTTCCTGTCGGCCCCTCCAGGCACTGGGAGCTGCTCTAAGGTCTCCCCGGAGCCTTCTCCTCCCCAAGCTGCACAGCCCCAACTCTCAGCCTGTCTCCACAGCAGAGGGGCTCCAGCCCCCTGGTCATCTTCATGGCCTCCTCCAGACTCATCCAACAGGAGCACTCCAGAAGTAAAATGCATCAGCTTGTGCAGACCTCAAGCACCTGAGAGCTCCAGGATAGCCATGGCATACAGGTCTGCACTAAGCCTATGACACCATGACACCAAGAGCTTTCAGCATTTTACAGTTCTTCTGTGAAAGCAAGAGAAGTATCAAACCCTACTTTGTTCATCATCTAGAACATGACAAAAATAAGCTAGAAGATCAAACTCTGTAGCTGATTTCAACTCTAGAAGAAGTGTTTTAAACACAGCCTTTGTGTTTCATGGGAAGGAGACTATTTATTACTACTGAGACACAGAATTTTCCCCACAGGCAGGTAACTGCTGCCTTTCCAAATTCCCAAATCTCCCACCTGGCAGTGAGCCTTGAGGGGAATGCAGACACCTCAGTAGTCCCTATATATCCAGTCAAACAGCCACAGCATAACTTATTTCAAAGCTCAGCCACTTGAAGCTATATTTATTTTTTAATACCAGCTACATTGTCTCAGCCCAATGCTTTTTCTCGACAGCTCTGCCATTTAGCAAGCATTAAACCTGATGGTGCATGAGACATAACAGGGTTTTACTCACACCCATGTCCAAGAGCCAGCTCAGTAGAGCCGACAGCCGCAAGTGTTTCAAGCAATATTTACCTCATACCTTTCCTTCCAAAAAAATAAAAGCGCCAGCCTTTTTGGAATCAAACACATGGGATCTATCGCCAGAAGTGGCCAGTTTAGGAGCAGAACATCTCATTACTTCAGGCAATACTGAAACGCAGCAATAAGTTTATGGGCACCCAGTAGCAGACAACAGCGGTTGAGCTGAGACACACGAGGAGGATGTGAAGTCCAGCTTCTTGACCAAGCACTGGCGCATTCCCATGAAACAGCAACACTGAGACAAGAGTTTCCCTCTCCCCACATGCCCCTCAGGATTCCACAAGCCTCAGGAAACAATTGTCTTCTGGAGCCTAATAAAGGGTTGGAAAGAAAACCTATGTGAGGAAATAAATTGGGCTGAGGTCCAGACCTGATGCCAGAGCCTGAAAGGTTAAAGAGGAGACTGTACATGTAACATGATGTAAGCTGTGCTTGCTGCTGCCTCCTACCACCACTCATTTTTCCTCCCAGACTTGACCCCAGGCTCTACCACAGTTGTATTTCACTTCCAACTTGAAGCAAGAAAACTTCTTCTAAACAGTATGAAATGGGTCAAGGATCCAGTTAGCAGCTATCCAGATAAGAAGAGGATTTGAAATCACTGCAAACCACCTTCCCTTGATGCGAATGGTTGCTTTGCGTTTTCTGATTGCAAACAAGTGAATTTTCACAGGAGACACTGCCTTAAGCATGGGATGTTTGAGCTGTAGTAAGTAACAACAGATGCAATTTGTCCCCAGCTTTATGACATTTTGAGTCAATTCAGATATAATGATTAGTACATCAATTCTGGAAGCAATCAGATGGCTTTGCTCCGTGAGGTACTGGAACTGGATAGCCCCAGGAACTCAAGTTTCCACTTACTTTAACTCTGGCTTTTTTGGATTAGGTTGCTATCACAAAGCCAAGTTAGAAACACTGGATGCTGTGTTAAATCCTATTAGCTGATTACACGGCTGAGCAGAAGCAATTGTTCATTGAAAAAGTGAACCCGACTGCCCAATTTGGGAACCAGACGGTCACACTGACCTTGTGCGCAGCAGCACATAACGACAACAAGCATTTGCTCCCGCTTTTGTCAAAAGCCATCTCTTCCAGCAGCTCAGACTATCTGCAGCACAGCCAGGGCTGATGTTCCCCGGCCCAGCCAGCCTACACCCTGCAGAGGGCAGGCGGATTTCTGCCGGCACACTACCAGCAAGCATCACTCTTGCCAAGTCCCTGCTCCTTCCCTCCTCCATCTCCTGCCATGCCACCAGTTGGTTCAAACCAGCCTTCTTCATGCCCTTCTAGGGAACCCCTCCCAGCACGTCAGCACAACAGCAAAGCAAATAAAGTTATTCTAAAACTGGGATAAAAATAAAGCCTTCAAGAGTAGGGCCTGGGACAGCCTAACACGTGACAACAATGAGGACTCATTTGTCTTGTGTTCACAACAAAAGGAACACTCATGCAACAGGACGGCAGCCTAAGAGTGACCTTCCTGCCATGACCAACAGCAGGTGAACCTCACGTTTGACCCTCCCATGACTTTCTGTACATCTGTGGCATCGCTGGCAGGAGTCATGAACAACAAGGAAACAAACAAGGAAAGTGCCTTCCCACCCTGGCTCTACTTCCTAGTAGGAGCATTCAAAGAATCAGGTTCCCTTTTCAGGGCCTTGACTTGTTCTTGGCTGTCTGGTTTAAACCTCCAGGCTCCATCCCTCCTGGGGAAGGAGTTTTTACAGAGGCTGGAGATGAACATTTTCATTTCTTCATGCCAAAAGGAAAAGGAAATTTCTACACAGCTGTTCTGATCACACCATTCTCCCATAAAGCAGGTATCACCATATGTCTCTCTGAGCTTAGCACAAGAAAATAAACACTATTCCCATTTTTAGAGAGAAGCTGTGGGCACCTATCCTCTGGAGGACACTGCAAGTTGCGGATCCCATGAGGATGGAGATGTCTGCATAAGCATGGAGCCAGGTGCCCAGATTTGAGGGGGACAACACATGCCCACACTCATTCCCCACACACTCATCTCAGCACATTCAAGCAACACATGGGAGCTCCTGGGAATTGTGTGCTTCCAAATCAAGGTGGGAGCCAGGTGATTCCTGGCCCAGGTCTACACCACTGCACCCTTTACCAGCTTCAACCCACGTTTTCACCACCCCTTCAGAGATCAGTGCCCTGAAAGAGCACCAAGCCAAGCTAGGACAACTGTCCTCCCTGCACAAACATTCAATGGCTGCACAAGAGCTCCAGGAGCACTTTCTCCAAGCAAAGAGCAGCCTGGTGAGGTGTGAGCAAGTGCCTCCCTCAATTTAATTCAGTCCACACTGAGACCAGCTACCGCCTTCATTAAGCATCAGTCAGCTCATTACATGCACAAACATACCGTAAGCAGCCAGCTGCATTTAAGGCACATGCTTGACCAGTTTACAAGCCTCAATCCCCAAATTTTCTACTTCCTTTTAAAAAAAACACAACACATTTGAGAGAGACTTACAGAGCAGCAGCACAATTCTTTGTTAGATGTCTCTGTACTGCTAGAAGACCCGAAACACCCACATCTCTCAAGCCTTGCTGACCATTAAGGTTTTAATAGTGCTGATAAGCTCTCAGCTGGAACAGCTCTTGCGCACAGTAAGTTTTATCTGCCACAGAGCACACTTGTTACAGAGCCTTTCTTATCGCTACTGCAAATATCAGCAGAGATAGAGAAGCACGTAATGCCTGGGAAGAGAAGGTGCAGAAATACGAGTGGACATGTCATCTTTTGACTCTGCCCAAGCTCATGACCTCGGGGGCTCCCTGCTCCTCACCTCACATACCCTCGAAAGCTCCATAGCCCCCAGCGAGAACAGCCCTACATCCAGCCCACAAATTGCTCAAGGAGAGGAGCGGACTCCAGACCTTAAGCCAGTGGCCCAGATATGTCCCCCCAGGGAACATGCAGCTGAGCTACAAAGTTCAAGAAAATAGGGAAAAAGCCAGTGTTTACCATGAGCTGGGGGGAAGAAGCCAAGAAAGCAACAGTGATTGTCTCACGGGTCCAATACAGCACTCAGTACAACCCAACTATTACCCCAGAAGCTTAGATTTAAGGACTCTCACAACAGGAGGGTTTTAACATTACAAGCTGACACTTTTAGAAATACAGAGAGCCTCCCCCCACCCTCCCTGTTTAAGCTTATTCTGCTCTTAGAAGTGGATCTATAGCTGTTCACAACAGGACACCTCTAAGAAAGTCTGGACATCAGGTTACAGCTTCCCAATAAACTCACAGGCTTCATCCCTGCTAACTCATGACATTCCCACTGTAATACAGTGGTATCAAGCACATCAAGATGACAACCATAAAGGGTTTTCAGCCCAGCAGGAACCTTTGCCTTCAGGCACCCGCTCAAATCCAGCCTTGCTATTAACCAGCCAACCTCGCTCATCACACCTCTCACCCTTGACCAGAAGGGCCCATCCACCAGCCAAGGCATTTCTCACCCCGCTGCTCCAGGTGACACTGAGGCAGGTCACCAGCATCATTAAGGCTTCCCAGTATGTTGGTATTCAGCCAAGCATGGTTCAAGATCAGTGTGCACCAAAGCTTTCCCAGTCTGGCAGATGGACTGCAGCAGGCAAGCTGTTTGCAACACCTCCACAAAGGTGAGCCCTAACAAACAGCATTCCCAGCCAGCAGCAACATTTGGTGGAGCTAGAATTGCACAACAGACCCAGCAGAGGAGCAGCACAACAGAGCAGGTTTTGAAGGCTGGAAACCCTTGCATTTGAGATCCACAGCTTGCACCCTGTCTTTCTTTTTGGAGAAGACAAATAGGTACATTCAGATTTGCTCTACGTACACATATTTCCCCAAGAGCTCTGACAACTCCTAGCCAGAGGCCATTTATTTTAATCTCCCCTGGAGAGGAAAAAACCAACCCAAAAAACCAAAACCCAACAACAACAACAAAAAAAACACCCCCCAAAACCAACACAGTAAAAGCCTCCCACTTCCCCCAGTGTCTGGCAGGGTGTTCTGCCCTGTGCTGGGGTCTCCCATCTACTTCATTAGTCCACATGGGATCACTCACCAGTACCCATCGAGCTATGGCAAGTGGTTGTGTGGGTTCCTGCCATGTTTTTTATGCCTTTAAAAAAAAAAAAAAAAAAAGACTATTAAACAGCTTCTTTGTGGTCTTCTTCACTGCCCAGAGAAAGATACTGGTCTGTGCCGCTCTCCAAGCGGGTACCAAGCATGGGCCCAAACCTCACAGGTGCCAGCAGGCATGATGGCTTCACAAGACTCTGGGGTACTGCAAGGATAGCATTGCACCCAGGTTCCCCGTACTGGTTACATCCCCGCTGGCAACACCCCCCACCTCCTCCCTAACACTCTCATCCTTCCACTGGGAGAGCAATTTTCCAAACTACATCAGGTTAACGGAGCTGTGATACATCCATCTCCCTTCAGACAATGCTCACAGCTTCCAGCTTGCTTCAGTTGAAGACTTTAGCCTTAAATGAAGCAGATGAAAAAGGTTGGTAGATGCTAAATCCTTGTCATCAAATGCAAGGTGCACTGGGTGGACTGTTTTTTATTTTTAAAGGCTCCAAATTATATGTGCTGGTCCCATTGACAACATTGAGGAAGCTGAACAGGTTACTGCCTCCACCACAGCTCCTGTGACAGCAGGAGAGATGCCCACCCTCCCCAGAGGCTTTTCAGGACTGGGTTGCACAAAAGGTACAAAGACCCCCTTGCACCCAAGAGAGTCCCTTCCAGCTCAAGGGGTCTAGCAAACCACAGAGCAAATTTTGAGCTCCTTGTTGCCCACGTTACTCCTCACACCCCATGCAAGCTCAGGACCAGAGCAGAAACCACAGCACACTGCAGGCCTGACACTTGCCTGGGTACAAACGCAAGGAAGGACATTTCTTCAGATGTTGGCCTTCAGCCGCACCGCTCCTGCCCATGCTTTCAGGGACAACAGCTTTACTGCTATAATCCAACAAGCAGCTTTATTTTTCTTTGCAAAGCAAAACTGTATAAGGAGAACCTGCACTGTTTGCGTTTCGGGAACACGCATCTATGCAGCGGTGTGACCTTGCGAGGCACAAATGCTTGCCTGCCAGCATAAGGGACACCAGAGCATGCTTATTCCCACCACATTAACATTTTAGCATACACAGCTGTCTTACCCACAAGTACACTGCATTCCTTTAACATACACCTCTCCAAGAGCAAGAGATCCAAACAAAAAAAGCCACCCTGATGCAAAGGAGACAGATTAGGAAATACTTGTGATAAGGGAAAGTATCTCCAGCCGAGCTGTCAACCTTGCACTTTAAATTAGGCTTTTAATGAGGACTGCAAGCACTCTGCATTTCAGTGATTAACTCAGTGCTAAATATGAGTTTAGCTGCTTCATTTCTAACACTGATTCTGCCTCCAGATTTTGGGCAGGAGCAGAAACAGAGGAGAAGACAAGCACAACTGCACAAAGCTTGCAGGCTGTCAGACACCAGCAACTTCTGAAGCTAATGCCAAAGCCCAAGCAGGGGGGGTAAACCACCCCTAAAATTAGAGCCACCCACCATTATATATTTACAGAGCATCAAATGCAACATTATAAGTGGCTCAGGAGCTCATAGGACTGAGCCTGTGAGCATAATACATCTGGTTTTGGCAGGCATTTTGATTTCCTTGTAAAAGCTGGAAAGTGGGGCTTAGAAGTTCAGTGTACTAAGTGCAGAGCAATCCTTTATGATAAACATAATTTGCATATGAACAGGAATGCATCTAAAAATAACATTTTGAGAAGCCATAGGTCTTGCCTTACCTCTTGGCCTGACAGTTTCCAGGGCCCCCAACAAGCTCAAAACCATCCACAGGTTACAAGGACTGTTCAGCCATTACTATAGCGCAGATCTCTTAAGCTCAAACAGTCAGTTCTCGGCCAGGGATGGGGAAATCACAGCCCAAAAAGCTGGAGAGAAATGGAGCAAATCAGGCAGCTGGATTTCTGCCTGGACACCCAGAGCAGGACACGAGTGCTGCCTGTTTGCTGGGTATCAAACAGCAATAGGTTTGATAGTTTAAGGTCTCATAGACAAGAGACATAAATAATTAGTAGGTAGATTGGCACCGAGATTCCCACAAGACCCGCAAACAATCACTGCTGGAACAGGCGACTGCCTACAACACATCACCTACTTGACAGCCTCAGGAAACTTCTTTATGGGGCTTCTTCATACAAGAAAGTAGTGGGGCAAGAAAGACACACTGGTTTTACTCTTCTTCTCAAAAAAAGCCTTTTTTGTCTCAAAGGTCAAAGGGTTGGATGACTCCTTAACTACATTAACAGCTGAGACACAAAGGAAACATTTTAATCCCAAGGAAAGCATTAATTACCTCTTGGCAAAAAAACCCCAACCAAACCCAAAAAACACACACAAAAAAAATCCACCTAAATATCACAGGGTGACCTCACCACTGTGGTAGATCGCTGTAAACAAGCCCAGGCCCTCCCTGTCCCTTTCAGAGACCAGGTCTGGGCACCAGGAGCACCTCCACTTAACTTGATCTGGGAAGCCCCCAGCCCCATCTTGCCCCTTGGCAGCGTGATGGAGAAGGGCTGGGCACAGCAAGGGAACTTGAGGCATAGCCCTGAATACATCCCAGTTTTACCACCACTCTCCAAGGTTTTGCTCAGAAAACAGCCCTGCAGTCAGCACATGGGTTTCAGATGGAGTCACCCACAAGAGACACCTTGGAAAGGCCAAGCCTGCCCCTTAACACCAGGTTTCTGCCCTCCTCCTGGCAAGGTCCTAGAGAATTTAGTAGGACAGCAAGCCTAGACACAAGCTCCAAATCCTCTCCAAGCTGTTAAGTGACCTGCCCCAGGATTAGACCTACTTCCTGACTACCCCGTGGAGCCCCCAGAACATCACCCTGCCACCCCACAACCTTCAGGTACCAAGTCCCAACTGCTAGCCATGGGGCTGTAGCCATCTGCAATCTGAAAATTTAATACATTTGTTTTGCTGCAGTTCTGCAGTAGGCAATCAGACCACTGATTTGGTTTTAGACTCAGGCAATTTGCTTTATGATTAGGTGACTGTCAACTCAAGAGATTCATCAAATAAGTGGCCCAAGATATAATCTATTAGAATGGCTCAGAAGAATGCTTGGACATCGAAGGGTACAGCCAGTCCGCTACATCTTTTTAAATGCTACACCCAAAATACCTATTAAAGAAAACTCTGGTCTTCACCTTGTGCTATTTAAGGCCAATGCAAGATGCTTCCTGAGCTACCTGTGCAAGTGTGAGCCTGAAAATTGGTGCAGCTAAAAACAGCAGGCAACCGGAATATTTCTGCACTGTGCATCTAACCTCAGGCTGGGTGAGGGAGAAGTTTCATTTCAGCTCGCCAAGGAGGGGGGAGGTAAGCAAAATGCAGGGACCAGACATTTATAAAGAGATTTTACAAGTTACAGCAGAGTTTTAAGAGAAATTGCAGGATTATAAGAAATAAATAAAAGGCAAGCTTGCTTTAAGGGGAAAAGTGTAAGATAGAAGCTGCTTTCGCACAGTGCCACACGGTAAATCTGAAAGTGAAACAGATTATTTTGAGCATTTCCAGACAAGAGCAGCATAAGCTCACAGTCCATCACCTCCAAGCCCTCTGGGATCCAGCAGCCCGGACCCCAAGCACCAGGCAAAGCCTGGCTCCCGAGCAGTCAGCGACACAGACAACAGTGGTTAGAGAGCAGGAGGATTCAGTTTTGTTATGACTAAGGAATTACATTAAAACCAGTAAGAGCTATTTCCAAGGAAGGGATTAGCCACCAGCAGGACTGCACAGACATGTGGGCCCGGTGACTGAGCTGGTGCCCAGATTTGCACATCACCCCAGGAAAGGTGCCATCTGCCTCCCTCCTATCCCCATCCCACCCTTCAACCAGCAGAAAAAAAAACCAAAACCAAAAACACCAGCTCACTTTAGCACTACATGGATCAAGAGCCACAATCCCCTCCCAAAAAAAATCCACCGGTGCAAAAATATATTCACAAAAGAAACATTTTTCATAAAGTTGATCCTGCCCAAAGACCAGGCAGGCAAAAGAGACAGATCTCAGTCACAACGTGTAATAGATTCAGCATGTGAAAACACACGATGTGTCGAGATAGGCATGATCACAGAAAAATTTCCAGTTGCCACCCAAGAAGGTCCTTGTTTTAATACCCTTCAGGGGAACACTCTGTACCTTGAAACCACTCCTTGGCAGAAATTTTATACAAATATTTAATTACATATAAAAACAAGGCCCTTTTTTCAGGTTATTGAGCAATGACAGACTATTTAACCAAATGTTCAGGCAGTTGCCCTGCCAGTATCTGTGGGTATTTTTGAAGGAAGTGAGGAGAACACAGTGGACAGCAAAAGAGGAAAAAGCAGCAGTGCCAGACACCACTGCACAAGGGTTTGCATATTTTTTTTTTTTGAAAGTCAAGACATGCATCAAAGTAGCTGTATCTAATCACTGTTTATAGAGAGGCTAGCAGGCAAAAGCAACTGCTATAAACAGTCTTTTAAATCCCTTTTCCCAGCATCACGCTTAGGATATTCTTACAAAGGTCTGTTAAACACCAGCAGCATATTCAGACATGGGAAAGCCACCAGAGAGCACAGCTAGAAGGGGAACATTTTGCTTGAGGAAGAAGGGCAGCAGAATTAGGTGCCTGGGTCCCACACCCACACCGGATATTGCCCCCCGCCAAGACCCTCCTGAATCCCTGGATGGGCAAAAGTTGTCATCTCCACAGCTATTTCAGCATGGGCAAGGAAAAGCGCGTTGGTGTGACACTGCCCTCTCCTGAGCAGAAGGAACTGCTCAGCTTCACACCCAGCTCATCAGTACGATTTTAGAAGAGCAGCAGCCCTGAGCAAATGCCCTACTACAAGGAGAAAAGCTGAGACACCACTCACCCCACAACAACCACAGTTAACACCAACAAAGCCGAGAGCAGCTACAGCCTCCTCACACCAGCAGCGCTTGCTTTTTCTGCACGAGAGTGAACTACCACCATGTGGTCCCCTTGAAATGTAATTATCAGCTACTGCAACCTAACGAAGCCTTTTTATGGCCACAGCCAAGTGGCTGCACCAGGTGGGTCCCATCACTTCATCTCAGTATCAGCAAGAAGGTGCAAAGCATCTCACTAAAAGGCTTTTGGACAGGAGCATGGCCCCTCTGGCTACAGCTTCTCAAGAAAAAGGAGTTTCAAACCAGCATCACAGCCTCCAGGGAAAGCATATTTCTACGCCCTGTGTTTGTAGAAAAGCTGCTCTTAGAAGGAGCCCCAAGTGCCCATCCACATCCAACCCCAGCACTCAATGTCAGCGATAACCACACCCTCACACACCAGCCTGTGGCTGTAGGGCAGCAATGCCACGAGTGTTTCAAAGGTGCAACCATACCCTTTCATCTTTACCCTTGTTAGGACTTACAAAGCAAGTTAAAGGACAACATTGCCCATAGGTGTGTCAGTTAAAAGGGGACTGAGATCTAACTTCCACCACCTGTGAGCATCAAAGTGCCTCCAAGCAAACAACAAGGTGAATGAGCCACCTGCTACCAGTGCATCCTGACCTCAACCTACAACATCATTTGCAACCGTGAGTTACTGTAACCCATATAAAACAAAAAACAAAAACAAAAAAACACACCAAAACCACCTAAATATACTGATTTTGGCATTGAGCAGTGTGAAACACCATGGCAATTTTAATGCAGCTACTTGAGATCAAACAAACACATGGCAGTTTATGGATAAAAGTACAACAAACGGTCCCCAGCCCTTGCAGCTGGTTCAGTATCTCATTATAATCTTCCTGGTTCATCAAAGCAATTTGTTGCCTTGCAAAATCTAAAACCTTTATCATTAATTCCAAGGCAGCAGTTTATGAATCTACAACCCAACACCAAATAAATTGATCTAACCAGAACTCATTTTCTTTGTGCTGCTCGCTGTCAACACACAAGACAAACATCAGTCATGCTTCACCTTCTACAGAATTCATTGCAGGGAAGAGCATAACGTGCAGAACATGCTTATTTAATAGAAAAAGTACAGCTTGACAGAGACACCCACTCTAAAATTAACTCTGCCTCGAAGCAGAGCTTGTATTTGCCATTGAAGAAGCACCTTCTGTATCAGAGAGAAATATTCCGCAACTAAATATTGCTGGGATATCGGCGTGAAGACGCTTCAAGTCTTGACAGAGGTAAACATGTTAAAATAGCAGGCTTTAAGGATTCAGGATGCATCCCTGCTCAGGTGGGTAAAGGCTGTATAATGCATTAATGGGCCGCTTTCCATAGCAATCTGATGACATGCCAGACAAAATGCAAGGCAGGAAATCCATTTACTTCAGCTTTTCCCCAGCCACACCTGCCAAGTGCAAGCTAGCAATTTATAAGAAGGAAAGAAGGTAGAAGGCATTTATCCTGCATCCTTGTGTGATCCAAACCCCAAAAAGCTCTTAAAAAACAAACACTGGTCTAACTTTTGCTCACTAATAAGCAACAGTCTAAATTTCCTGGCAGCTGGGAGCACCCTGAGGAGAATACAGCATCCGAACGGCGTAGTCGGCTTTAACGTTCCTCATGCATGGCGTAACTTTCTAACGGAGAAAAACCTGTACGGGCGTACTGAGCGAGCACTCGTTTTCCCTCGTACAGGGACAAAGACCCAGCAAAAAGAACCATAATTTTTTTTTTTTTTTTTTAATTTCACATGCAGTGTGGTCACAACTTTCCGATCATCTATCCATAATCCCTTTCCAGCCCCAAAATAACCCTTAAGCCAACACGATTACAAGTAATAATAGTGGCTGTACAGACCCACCCCTGAAACCCCAAAGCACGGCCAGTTTGACAAAGCCAGGTTTTTTCTGGCTGAAGAATCCCCATTTCCATCTTGCCAGGGGTGAAATTTCACAGCTTCAACATCAGGAATTGCTACAACAGACCTTTTCCAGAGGAAGGCTCACATTTCCACTGCAAGTCCTCAATGCCCAGTTTTCTAGGCGGTGAATATACGGGACTTGGGAGGGAGCTTCAATAAAACAGCCATGAGATTAAATTTTTCCCACTTTTTCCCTGAATTACTCCTTTTTTCAAGCAATTTCTTTGCCAAGCATCAAGACAAAATAATACCCTCCACGTTCAATCTTTCTCAGGGTCCTTAACAGGAGCCATACAGGGTATCGCTATTGCATTCTCAGAGGGTGCTAGGAGAGTTTGGGTGCTGGCCGGGTGCAGGGTACTCCTCCAGCCGAGCTAGCGGCAATAAATCCCTCTTGGGATTTTGCTGCCTCAGGATTTTATGGTGTCGGACAACCCCGGGGGAGTGGGACACTGCAGATGTCATTATTCGGAGAGTGGTGTATAAAAATGAAGCGTTACCTGTAAAACCAGTAGGGCCTAAAGGAGAAAAGGGGGTGACCAGATCCACACCCTGCCAACTGCCGGCGGGGGGGTGTCCTGGAGACCCCGGAGGTTATGGTGGGACCTCTTCCCACTTGGGTGCCCACCCATGGCCCCCACCACAGGGTAGTACCCCATCACATCCCAGCTTTGCTTGGGATGCTCCAGGTGAGCCACCCATGGGGGGGGCACACACTGTTTTGGGGGGGAACGGAGGGCACAGAAACACCTTCTGGGGGAAACACCTTTCTAGACAACAGTCACCCTTTGGGGGTCAAACCCGGCGTATCTGTCACACACCCGACACACCCCCCCACCCCCACGGCTCAGCATCTCCCCCCTCCTCCGGGGCACCCGGCACCCCCCCTCGCCGGGCAGGCAGGGACGGGAGGGGGGTGCAAAAGGCCACCCGCTCCTTCCAGTCCAACCAGTCCAACCCTTTACCTGCTGCCTCTGGGAAATCCTCCAGGTCGCCAAGTCCCGAGGGAGGGGGACCGCTGCCCCGCCGAGCGATGCTCCCCGCTGCCGCCGTCCCCTGGCAGAGGGTTGGATGGGGGCACCCCGAAGGGCCGGGAGGGAAGACGGAGGTGCCACCACCCTGTCCCCGTCCCCGTCCCCGCAGCCCGGCTCGGCTCGGCTCCGCCGCCCGCTCCCGGGAGAGGGGCGGGGGCTGGGGCGGGCGGCTCCGCCCCGGGCAGCGGCGGCGGCGGCGGGAGGAAGAGGAGGCAGGAGGCAGGCTGCACCCGAAGGCTTGGAGCCCCTCTGCGTTTGGGTTTTGTTGGGTTGGTTGGTTGGTGGGGGTTTTTTTTGGAGGGGCGGTGTGTCCCTGCGGAGATGCACCCGACTGGCAGCAACACCCCCCGCCGTGGGGTGCCCCATGGGGTCTGGTTTGGGGGGTCCCCTGCTAATAGGAAGGTTGGGGCACCCCTGCCAAGGGAAAATACATGCCCCCCCTCCCGGTGCTGCCCCAAACCTGGGCTCTGCTGGGGAGGCAGGGCTTGGCACTGCACTGTGGGGTCTGGAAAGGCTGAGCCCCAAAAAGGGCAGCGACCCCTCAGCTTCATCACGCATCATCGCCACACATCACCTTCATCTTCCTCCCGTGAACTGGGATGTCTGGAAATTGTCCAGCCCGGGGAGCAACATGTACGTACACACACACAGAGTGTAGCTAAAATACAAAGCCAGCCTGGAAAACCTCTGCAAGTTAGAGCAAACGCATGGCCCTGTGCACCCCGGGCTGCTGTTAACTGGGCACCAGTAAATCCCTGCTTGGCAGCCAGGAGTGGAGTCACAAGGGAAAATACATCATTCATATTTCGGTTTCTTGGTATTTATATCGAAGGCAATCATGTCTCAAAGCCTGCTAGGAGGGATGCTTTGCGCAGCAGGGTGTTCTCGTGTGAGAGGACAGAGGAGGGTGAAAAGCATCAGGGACAGATTACTCCTGCTCCTGTAAATGTGCCCTTCCCAACTCACCCACCATTTATTTTTCTCTCCATTTTCATCACTTGCACTTGGTCTTATATTAGATCCCCATCTCCCAAGCATGTAGGTGCACCATGGACGGGTTCCCTGGACCTGACCTACACACTATGGCCATCCTGGAGTAGCATCCTCAAGTTGTACCAGTCTGGGGAAAGGATGAGCGCTGATGTGTCTACACCGTGCTCAGAACTTGTTTTCTACACACTTCAACAGTGTGGGTGAATCAGGGCGAGAAGGATGTCCAGGGCTGCCCGGCACCGTGGACAAAAACTGAACTGTATCTTTGCTGTCAACTTCCTGCCTTTCTTGATGCAGGGTGGCAAAATACTCACCTGAGAGCAACAGATCTCTTTCTTTCTGCAAATTGGCCATTTTCCACCATGTTGGCCCACGCTCAGAGCCAGCTCCGGAGGAGTGCACGGTCCAAATGGTGCAAAAGGAGGAGATCTGCTGTCAAAATAACAAGCAAGTGTGAGACAGATGCCAGGCTCATCTTTACCGAGACAAACAACACCTATGGCTCA
This sequence comes from Falco peregrinus, assembly GCF_023634155.1. Lineage (NCBI taxonomy): Eukaryota > Metazoa > Chordata > Aves > Falconiformes > Falconidae > Falco > Falco peregrinus. Next base: position 120,941,143 of record NC_073724.1, read on the forward strand.
CTAGCAACTGTCTCTTTTCCTAAGGAGTGCAGAAATAAACCAAGAAGCTGCACCCACTAGCAGGGAAACCTTGCCTGCAGGAAAAGACTGGAGGCAAAAAATCAGAATATAAAGTCTGATCCAAAGTGACGAGCCTCAGCCCCAGCAGAAGAGATATGGGCTGCGTTACAGGCAGCGTTACGGGCAGCGGTCCTGGTAGCTGTTTGCCAAACACCGTTCCTTACAGTACTGCTGACGGCAGGCATTTCAAAATCAGAAGTCCCTTAGAGCTGTGATTATTTTAAATCCTGATGAAAATATATCCTGTGGGAGCATTTTATTTGCTGCCTGGTTGCTGGGTCCACAGCTTTAGGCTGTGTTTTCCTGCAGGCTCGCGGGTGGCTGTGCAGCAGGGTACAGGGCAGATGCAGGTATTTCGAGGCATATAAAGTCGTGACTGTAGATCCTTGTGACTTTGCCAGACTTTAAACAGTGGGGATGACATTTTACATGCTTGGGTGTCTGCCTAGGGATGGTCTCCTTTTAATTTCAGCAGAAAGAGTTCAGCCATTTGTAATATAAAGGGAAAAATATTTTCTTCTGGCACCGGGAGAAAATACTCTTCTAACTTGTGAGGTTCCAGAAACACTGCAGCTGCTCCTAACGTCAGCCAGCAATTTGCTTTTTAAGCATCCATTTGCTGAGGAAAATGCCTCCAAAAAGAATCAGAGTACGCACATTTTCAGCATATTTCTTCGACTCGGCCATCTGAATTGGACACAGGCTCCCGCCGGGGATGCAGGGCTGGGGAAGGTTTCCTTTTCAAGCCACCTCCAAGCAGCTGTGAAAAGAGGAATGAAGAGCACAAAGACCATCCTTCCCCTGCTGCTAGCAGCACTTTGGCTGCTAAAGGCTGTGCAATGTCAAAAAAAAGTCACGGAGCAGCCAACGGAAGGAAATTTCATGCAAATTTTGAGACAGCTTCTAGGAAAATAGATGCAATTTTGGATTGGGAAAGTTGTTTTCAGATTTATAAAAGTTCCTTATCCCATGCTTAGAGTCTTGAATGCTCAAAACTCTTTTAAGTATCTCCCTTCGGCACAGCTAGGATTTCTGCTGTGCCCATTCCTCACCGTATGTCCCCAGCCACATTCATTTCAAAATGATGCACCTACAACACCCTCATTAAAATCCTTTGAACTCCTGTGTGCAGTCACTTTTTATTTAAGCTGCTCCATTAGGACCCGTCTCAGCGCTGATGCTTTAAACCAGGGGTGAGTTTCAGGCGTAGGCAGATTTCACACCACATCCTGAAAGCGTTTCATTATACGCTTATGGGAAGGAAAAATCGGTCCAGAAGGGAAATTTTTCTTTTCTGGCAGGGAAATACGAGACTGGGGATCTGGCGATGCAGAAGGGCATCACGTGCAAAGTCTTAGAGGAGGCGGCACTTTGGTATTTTGGGTGAAGGAGATGCTGCAGTTTCCTGCGGGAGTGGGAATGAAGGGAAGGGGGTAAAGTGTCCTCAACTGCAGCATCACCCTCCTCCACGGAATTCATCCCCTCCGTAAGTAGAGAAAAAACCCTCTTCCCCTTTCCAGGCTCACAGGAGGGAAGTCTTTGCTGGAGAAACACTTGCCTGAGCCCTTCTGGTGACCCAGCCATGGATCTTTTTTAGTGTCACAGGGTACCTTGCTCCTCCCCGATATGCCAGAACACTTAGGATGTTGCTTTTTAGCTTTTGCTGCTGTGCTGAGGGGTGGCAGGGTAGCAACAGCAAGGTTTGGGAAACAAGACAGGGTACGGTGAAAGCACAGCGGATTCCTCCATGGCTGGCTTTATGGGGAAGAGCAAGGAACAAACATCCAATTAATTGACGATGCCACATCTGGATGGAGGGCACTGAGCAAGGCTCGGAGATTTGCCATACTGTCTCCATTTTGCAGGAGAAGAAAATGAAGCATGAAAAAAGCAAGGCCAAATTTATCTAGAAGCCGTCCGGCAGGAAGCGAGCCAAGACGTGTAGGTCTGTCTGTCTGCCTGCCTGCCCGTGCCTGGCAGCGGAGCCAGCGGGAGGCAAATCCCCATCGCGGCTGCCCCAGAGCCAGCAGAATCTGACCAGCCTTGGGGAGGGGAAGGAAGCATGGTAAGGGACACGCTATTGTTTTGCCCATGCAAACACTCAGGGAATGCAGGGCAAACAGGAGGGAGATCTGCGCTTTCCTGTGTTTGTGCTGCAAATACTTTCATTAAGGTGCTTTTTCCTAACTCTTTCTCCCAGGCCTTTGTGCCTGTAATAAGTGTAAGGAGGGTGTTGATTGCAAAGCATCCCCTTAGGCACAATTATTTTACCATAATAACATTTACAGGGAGAACTTGCAGAACTCTTTTGCTGTTCCATCCTCTGTATTTCAACCTCTCCTTCACATTTTATTCGCTCACCAGTCTGCCCCAACAAGCCCGTGCAAGGTACCCGTCCCTGCAGCAGGAGCGGTGGTGGACTTGTGAGCCCTGAAGAGATCATTGAGGGCAAGTATGTGAATGTTACCCAGCAACTAGAGATGAAGATATTTGTCTGCTAAATCAGGAAACACTTTGGCTGTTTGCACAATAGCTGTGTTTGCCTGCTCTGTAGTAGGTTAACCAGCAGCCCTGCAACCCTTTCAGGACGGTTGATGTATGTATGTGATGAATGTACTTAAATAAGAGGAAAGTCACTGACATGGATTATTGCTGCAGGTAAATCAGGCCCCAGCCACCCTCAGCCTCCCCTGATCACTGCAGTGAAGTCTTCCGGCGGGGGGAGAAAGTATAGCCATATTGATAGTCCAGTCATGAAAAAAAACCATCCAAAAGCAAAGGACGGATTTTATCCTGGCACAGTCTGGAAGAGAGAATTACAGTCAGCACCCTGCATCCTTTCCCCACCATCAGAATAAAATACTTTGTGGCGTGTCATCAGTATAAAATTAGCCCTGAGCACATCTCCACATAGACAGAGTGGCTGGAAGTCAACAGCAAAGTCAATTGAGAAGACAAATGAGCATTTTTTCAGCTGTTAGGAGAAATGACTGGGGGAAGTGATAAACAGAAGCAGAAGTCTCCCCATTTGATGTCTTTATGGCAAACTAGGTGCTCCTCTGCTGCAAGAATGGTATTTAAATATAGGCTGTTTTATATAAATAAATGCAGAATAGGCCATAAGATGTTTTATCAGGTCAGTCACATGAGGTAGTCCCTCTCCTTTCATAACTGAAAGGTGCAGTCCAGCCCTTGGACAGGCAGTTGAACAAGCACTGGGCAAGGGTTAACCAGCACTTGGGCATGCCCTTGGCTATCACAGCCCCATCCCCCTCTCCATCACCATCCTCCCAGTCGATTCCTCAGGAGCAAAGTATGAACTTCCCCAGTAAGTGACTCTGTGAACTCAGAAGAGAGTAAGGACAAAGCTAGCAAGGTCCAAACAAGTGGGTTGCAGGAAGCATTGATTGCCTTCAGATGGGCAAAGAGGCAACAAAAGGATGGAGGAGGGGGAGAAGGTGGTTGTCGAAAGATGAGAAGATCTGGAGGAGCCAGAAGGAATCTTTGTGGTGATGGTGGCCCAATGGCAAGGTGGGATGTCTGTCTCCATCGGGGTTTCTCAGGATGAAGAGCATCCTGTGCCCTCCTTTCCATCTGAAGCCCTGATAGCAATGTCTTACGCAAACAGCTCCTGGGCAAGTGCCACAGCCCTTCAAAAGGCTTGGTTGGAGAAACACGGGTCTGAGCAGTCTATCCACAGCCTCCTGGATGCAGGTGAGGTGGGAAGTGGTGCATGATCTTGCACAGACATCTTAATTGAGAAGGACAGCCATTGCCACAAAGCTGAGCTGGTGGCAAGTTTCAGTCCTGTATCCCAAGCTTTTGACCTTTCATTTCTTTGCATTTTTTCCCACATTAAATGCACAATTGGAAGTAACGAACCCATCTATAAGCCTCAGCTCCCGCTCTTAGTACGAAGCACAGGACAAATACAGGTCTGCTACAGAGGAATTAAAAAAAGGCATGCCTTGGTACAACATCCCATACCGCCTCACACATCGGCCTCCATTACCAAAGGCCTACGAGTGCTGGAGACATTCATGGCTGCGTTCAGTTAGTGAAGCAGTACAATAAATACTGGATATAATTCTCGACTAGTGGCTCCCCTTCCAGCTCGGCTGAGGGGTGGGGAGTTAGACCAGACATCTCACTCCCCATCCACCTACAGGCTGCACATGGCCTCGCTCACGAAACACGCGCCTGTTGACGCCAGCTACATGTTGTTAGCAGAAAGCGTACACCTGGTGTCCACATGAAGATGTTTGAAGGAGGAAGGTGGACAGAAAACCAAAGTGACTGAGCACGCCGACCCAGCCAGCAGCACTCATCGCTGGGATGAAATGCACGGCATTCCCAAGACCCATCCGTGCATCCTCTTGGTACCAGCTTCCATCTCTTTTCCTCCCCTCTAGCCACACAAACCAGCATCACACAGATGATGAATATACAGATGGGACAGGTCTTTGGTCCTGCAACTCTGCCCGCAGTGCTCAAGGGCCAGGAAGACGCAGCCAGACCACTCTGAGATGGTTACACACCACATCATATATGAAAAGAGATGAATTAAGATCATATTGAAGCCCTTTGCTCCTGGAAGGGGACATCTAGGCACCACCAAGGATCCTTTTCCTCCATTTTTAAAAGCCATTAAACCAGCATCCTCCCCACTATCTGGTGATTCCCTGAATGAAGGTAGTTTAAGGGAGGAAAATCCAGTCCTGAATATATAATTGGTGGCAACCGAGCCAATTTCAAGCCTGCAATTCCTTTTTTGAAATGCGAATTTAGCTGTAGGTGGGAATAGCTATCCACCTACTGCCGGACTGTGTTTGGATACATTGTGAGAACTTCAGGGCACATAGGTAAAGCCATCTCTGAACTAAATCAGTCAAAATGACTGTGTTTAACAGCATTTTCTAGATCCTAGATGTGGTTCATTTACCGAACAAAGGTGACTGAAACAGCAACGAAAGAAATGTATTTGTCATTGTGTAAGCAAGATTTTCCTGCCCTCGTGAGGAGCTTTACCAGAAATTATTCTGATAGCATCTGGCCCCAAGAGTTGGAGAGGATGAGTATGAAGGCCAGACCTTGCTTGCATCACCGTGGATTTTGCTGGAGGAGCTCCCATCACATCCATCCTGGAAAGCAAACCCCAGCATCCTCCCAAGAGCCACTTGCCAGCTTCCCCGTGCAAACAGAGCTGCAATGCTTCCTTCTGCTCCCTGCCTGTCCACCCCTTCTTTTCTCTTAACCAAAAACATTAATCAAACACTTTCAATGAGGCCTTTGTTTTGCACCTGCACATCATCGAGCATGGGAAGGTCTGGGTTCATGCCTTACACCCCTGATGCCGCACAGAAATCTATCTTTATTGACAAAAATGATCATCGATGCAGCTCCCTCCGGGAGGACTTTCACCTGCTCCAGCCTATGCAAGGCTTTAGCCACATTATTGTGACTTTGGAGGTGATGTTTATATATGAACAGAGAGGGGCACACAATCAAACCTTTCACACCTGCCCTAGCCCAGTTAATATTAAACACCTTCATGTGATATCTCTCTATTTCTCCAGACCAAGAGGAACCTACCACATTTTTCTCATAGCTTCTTTGCAGGTAGATGAAATAAAATCTCTTGCAAGCAGCTCTGCCACAGACCTGACCTGCATCCCTGAACAAAGCCTCTCTTATTCAGCGAGGCAAAGGGGAACACTGGTTTTCTGATTACCTCCATCCCAGAGTGTTCTCGGACGGAGACGCAGGGTTTGAAGGTCTCTGTTCGCTGACCCCATAACAGGGGCTTTATCTGCAGGCTGGGCTGAAAGACCCATCACAGCCTCTAGCTAAATCTGTCTGTGATGGAGCATGTTTGCACAAACAATGCTGAAATTAAAACCCCCAGAGTTCAAAACCTCATTGTCTGGAGAATGCTATGTAAATCCATTTCCCCCGCCTTTCTACTAAAGAAGCAATGTATTTCCTTCCTGTCACAATATAATGTGGTCCTACATGGTGCTGTTCCAGTGGTTTATATAAATTTAAAAGGTAAATTGCTTTTTGATGGGTGAAATACAGTGTGTGGGGGGTGCATCCGAGTTCAGTTGTCCAAGCATCAGTAGCTATGCACAAACACTCCTCTGCTTAAAGTCAGCTTGGCATTTTGGGGCATATTTGGCCCATCAGGGCCTTAATATAAGATCTTGGAAAGATGAGTCCTCCTGACAGAACACTGTGCTAGCCAGCATTTGGGTGGCCTGGGCTCACAGAGACAATCTGAAGCAGAATGGAGTGGTCAGCGTCAGAGCTGATGTTGCCTGAAGGTTGGGTGCACCCGAAAGGTTCAACATCCCTGAAAAAAACCTACTAGAAAAGCAGGACCACTCTCCTCTTCTGGTGCTGTGGTACAACCTACTGCAGAGATAGCATAAAGCTGATTAATCAGTTCATATAGGAAAGATAAAGGCAGGGATGGATGAAGGGGGTCACCCCTCATCTCACAAAACTAGTCTGAGCACAGCTGCAGAGTTGGACCCTGCGGCTCGTGTTAGAGCCAGGGAGGACTCAGAACTTGCGTGGTGGGAACTGGCCAAGCTATGGCTCAGCAGTAAGACTGAGCAAGACCCTGCGTGCAGCCGCCCGGGAGGCCATGTGCGTTGAGAGAGCATGAGCACCTTAAAATAGCCAGAGGTGAGTCAAAGGGCAGAACTGCCCGTGTGCTGCCCATCCCTTCCTGGAGCAGCTCAAGATCTTTGGCCCCAAATACTCCATGAAGACTTTTCCCAGGAGATTTCTAGTGGCACATTAAGAGCTGAGACCACACAGCTTTTCCTAATACCTCACTGCTCCATTTGCATCACTAATGTGCTATGCATACCACTACCCAAATATATCTTTGTGTTCAAGCCCATAGTCCTTAGGCAGTGTCTGTGCTCTCCTAGATGAAATCAAAGCCTGGTGTGAAATAGCAGGAGGAGGCAAAGGACCTGGGCACAGCATGAATTTTACTTCTGCAACCCAAGCTGTGCTGGCAGAGCTCCTGCTACTTCCTCATGGTCACCAGCAGCAAAACAGTCCCATTGAACTGGGAACACTGGTTGGGCCAGGGCTGAGCCAGCACTTAGCTGCAAGGACTCCTTGTCCCTGAGGTCCTGCAGTGCCAGGGCAGGATGAAACTCAAGGGAGTTTCAGCAATTATCATACAGTTCCCTAGGGAAGCGAGACAGGTGGGATGGGTAGGGCTGGCTGCCTGGCCGAGGAGAGCAGCAATGACTGTTCTCAGCCCATGGTCAGAGCAGGGCTGGGCAAAGCAGTGTCAGAGCGCCCCACGTTCCTTGGGTGGGAGTGTGGGCTGCACCCCCCAGCTCTGGGGACAAGTCAGTGTCTTACAGATGAATTCTGCTAGCCTCAGAGATGGAAGGCATTTTGTCTTCAGCCCCCGGACTGCAAAATCCACCAGTGCCTGTGACACTGGGACATGTCGTGCCAGCCCTAGTGGGAAGGAGGCAATGATGTGGGAGCAGCAGCCTCTTTGCCAACCAGCTCACGCTGGGCTCCATGGAGGAGATATGAGCTAACTCAGCTCTGGCAGGTTAAAATAATTTGGGGGGCCCTACATTCAATGTAGCAGGTTGTCCTCGTGGGACAAGCAGGAGGGCACTGTAGGCAAGACCTACACATCCTGCCATCGCTTCTGCAAATGAGTCCAAGCAATCTCCCGAGCAGGGTCTGGACTCACTCTGAAGATGTCACAGCTTAGTCAGGTTCACACAAAAATCCTTCTTTGAACCAGGTTTGTAAAAGCCCCCAAAGTGCTTATTTTGACCTATTTCATGCCTAGCTAGCTCAGCTCCGCACCTCGCTCTTCAGCAGAGGGTGGATCCCAGGTCAGGTATGTAGCTACCATCTGAGGGCTCTCGGAGACCCGGCAGCATGGAGAACCTGTTGATCTCGTCTCAATTCCAGCTTCCTGCTCAACCTGCCAAGAGCTGATCCCAGGGGGAAACATCTCAGCCAGGCAGCCTCCTCATCTGCTGGAATCATGGTGAGAGCAGACATATTCATCCTCTCCTCCTGGCACCAGACCTGCCCTGCCTTCTGCTGTTTTCATCTTGAGTTTCCCTTCCTCTTCCTGGTATAGGAGGCTTTTTTCCTGCTCCGAATGCTGTCTGGTGTTTCTGATGCTGCAAACACACCTCTTCACCCTCCCATGGCCAATCCTCCAACCCAGAAGTGGTTGCATTTCACTGGCAGCCACCCCAAACCCCACATGGGGCTTGCAGCCACCCCAGCAATCACCACGGGCCCCTACACCATGGGGGGATGGGTGTGAATACACCCATTTTCAGCAGCACAGCAGATGTGGAGCAGGGGCAGCTCTGCTCCTTGGGGCAGATTTCCCCTCCTGGTTTGCAGGACAGATCGGAGAGGCCATGAGATATTTGCTTTAAACATGAGGTAACGTCTGGGGTGGAAAGGTTACAACAAAGATGCTTCCAGTATTTATGCTAGTGAGACCAGCAGCCACCAGCAAGCTGTGCCAGGCAGCGGTGTGGTAATGAGGAAAGCAAATATTATGTTATATAGGTGTAATGAGCTGCTGTTGCTTTTTAATGCTGGGCCCATCCAGAGACAAAAGCCTCCTTAAATAGTTGGGATTCCTCTGATCAGCAGAGGGATGGGAGGAATAATATTTGGGAGAGGAACACACCCCGAATAACAGCGTCTCTGTGCTGGGTGGAAAGCAGAGAGCCAGCAGGCATCTCCCAGCCACAGATGGTTCCCATCAAGATGAATTTTTCCTTGTTAATCCCAAAACAAGCTTGTGATATATTTTCATTTCAGAGTTAAGTGGAGAAAAAAAGAAACTCCAGCATGACCCCCTGTTTTTCTGGCCACACTCCCTGCATGGCCTCTGCTCTGAGCAAGCACAGAAAATGCATTTCATGTTAAAGGGAGGTCCTAGCAGAGACCCCGAGATGAAAAACTCCTGGGGTAGTTCTTCCAGCTCTTTTTGACCTGGAAATTTATCCCATTGAAGCTGGAAATGAAAGTGAAAATCTAAAGCCAGGACTACCTCACTCTGTTACTGAACTGAGCCAGAACAGGGAGCCTGAAGGGAGTAGTGAGATTTGACAAGAGCAAAAATGTCACCCTAAATCTCCTTGGGGTTTGAACCCCTGTCATGCCCCCATGTCCTGCCTGTGGCCTGCTTCTCAGGAGGAGCAGAGGGTAAAGACAAGCCACATATAAGAAAGCAAACAGGTTAACTCCCAGATAGGATGAAGGGAGGAAGATCTTCTGGAAGAAATCTGGCTCCACTGTGGTGCGGACGAGCTCCCACTGCACCCGTGGAGGGAAGGGTCCCCCTCGCTGTCCCTCCTGAACCTGTCACCATCCTAGGGACTCGTTCTTTTTCTCATTTTATAGCTGAAAGAAAGCAGAGAGGAAATCAAGGGCTTGATAAAAATAACCAGGACTCCTTCAGGCTGGCTGCGAGGAGCATCCCTACAGCCAGCAAGTGCTTGGCAAGACAGCATGATTTGGGGATGTGTATTTAAAGATCTTCTGGGATTTAAAGCATCAAGGGACTGTCTGTGGGGGTGTCAGCAAGGGTGTCCAGCACAGATGATCTGCCTGTGCTGCAACTCTCACCTTTAAATGTTAAACCTGCTTTGAGCGTCAGGGATGAAGTCCTGAGCTAACCCACACCTGCAGCCTTCACATGCTCAGGAGCATTTTTACCTAAAAAAAACCTCCAATGATACTAACTGCATCAGTGGGGGGACTGGGAATTATCTACACTCAAAAGACATCCCAAAAGCCCTGCTTTGTGGACTTGCCAGTCATTCCTCCACGGCCTCCCTGCAGTATGGCTTGTTGGATGGCGTGGTTCCCCAGACTTGGTGTGGTGAAACTACCAAGAGGCACCCCTTGGCGTGTCCCAGGACAGGTCTGCAAGGGCAGCCATGGGTAGGGATGTGCCACACCTCCCAAATGATGAGCTGGGGGGCCATCTGAAAGGATCTGGATGGAGGCAGGGCCAAGCGATACCTTTCCTCATGGGGTGACACTTCTGGTCCATGGGGGCCCTGCTAGAAGCAGCCCTGCTAGGTGGTGACCTGTCCCTGACAGCTCAATGGGTTTCATTAATAGGGATTTGTGTCCAGACAGATCTTCTACCTGGGACACTTACAGCCCCCGATGAGGTTGGGCATCCCCCGCTCCTCTCCAGCACCTCCCTGCAGTGACTCAGATGTGCAAATGCTGACTCATTGCAATCTCCCAGCAGTGTCGAACTTCCCACACGTTCCAAGACAGGGTGGTGGGAGGAAGAAGATGCTCTGTTCGCCCTCCCCTGTGCCTTGAGGACACGTCAGAGGGCATTGCAGACACATCAGCAGGGTGGGCAAACCAGTGTAGGCTGGGGCAGTGCAAGGACTCTTCTTCTGGACAGGGATAAGATAAGGTGATCTGGTCTGGGAGTTGCTGCCCAGCATGGGAACAGGTTGCCAACCATCAGCTGGCACACAGTGGGACCTGCCCTGCAGGACACGCACTTCTGGCTGAGAAGAAGGGCCAGGGATAGGTTTAGGAAGAAGGATTTGCAGAGGTGAGGAAGAGGATGGGTACAGCCAGGCTTAGTGCCTTGTTTTGGGGTCTGCAAAGGGTAGTAGCACAGACCTTGTAAAATTAGGGAGCCTGGCCGTGCCAATCAGAGATGTCAGCACAGGTATCAGGAGATGATTATTCCATACAAGGATAAAAATCAGTGGTTTCTGCAGCAAACAGCACCACCAAAAAGGCTGCCAAGCTCTCGAGTCTGGGACCATCCACTGCAAATCCTGCTGGAAGATGACAGAGAAACCTGCAGTCACCCACCAGGGATGAGGCGGACTGCTCTCCCAGAGATCTGCAATGTAAATGGTCATCCAGATACAGAATTGGTCATTCTAAAAAAGATATTTCCCCATGGCATTGCAGGCTGTGTGGGACAATGCTCTCTGACTCATTTCATATGTAAGTCAGAGCAGACAAACAAGGTGATCCCTTCCAGACCAAAAAAATAAGCTTTAGCAAGCATCCCAGGTGTTTCACCCAAAAGATCCCATGATGAGAGCGTCTTTGTGCGGTTGGGATCCAGGTGTCTGCCGCACTTCTCATGTGGACGGATGGACGTTAGCAAAAGACAGGGATGCAGCATGGCTGGGCACTGCTCGTCTGTGCAGCACCTCACCCCAGAAGTGACTGCATCCTCAAGGACCTCTTTTTGCCAGTGTGAACAGCCCTGCCACATCTCAGAGGCATGCACCCACTCTCAAGTTTCCCCATGGCCGGGGCTGTATCTCGTTCATTTACATCACATTCAGCTTTTCTGCTCCTTTGGTCCTGGGCAATGGTCTGGCATCAGCGGTGCATGGCCTGGGGCAACGGAGCAGCTGCAGCAATGGGTCCATCACCCTTCTCCTCCACAGGCCACTTTTGCCACCCACTCCTTCCTTCCCCGTCTCACATGGGCTTCAAAAAGCCCAGGAGAAACCAGCAAGAGGCCCAGACACATGCAGCAGCAAACAGCAGGGTGCTTTCCCTGCCACTCTGAGGGGGCAGGCCTGGGGCTGGGACAGGTCTGCAGCTGGGACCACCACGGTACCTGCTCAGCACCAAACCTGGGCTGCCAACGCCAGCTGGCCCAGTGGGATTTCTTCAGCAGGATGATTTATAGCCACTTGGCGACCTTTCTGCCTTTGGCTTTCATGCCTGGTTAAATTACTCTGTTAATTATGCTCTTCTGAATTAATGACCCAATTAGAAACTCCAAAGTGTCTTACTTGGAGGTTAAGCCTCCAGATTTACCCATGTATAACCATCCTTTCAACTGCATCTCTAGAGCATTCTTCTTCCACCATGGGTTTAGTAGCACATTACGTTTCAGATGTCCTTGGACTGTTTTTAGAATGAGGGATGCTCTGGGCACATGGTACAACTGAGTCACAACCAGGACAGGCTGTGGCCATAGAGGCTTTCTGCCATGTGGATTCTCAAGTGCCTCGTAAAGGGTTGTGCTTGTATTCGAGCCCTTCCCCCATGGATTATTTATAACTTCACTCTGCCTACCCAGTTTCACAAAGCTTGGAGGCTGCTACTGCCCATCAAGTGTGTCTGACATTGGCCCCAAAAGTAGTTGGATGGGACAAAGAAGCAGAAAGTGAGCCCACCTAAGCCTTGTCTTCCTTTCACAGCAGAAGCAGAAGGGATGAGCGATGCAGTGCCCAAGCCCATTACCGGACACTAAAGATTACAGGCTAGTCCAGAGCAGAAGGATTGTAGGAGTCAATCCCATTTAAGCCTTTCTATTTAAAGGAATAAACCACCCAGGAAAAGCAGCCTAAGATTAGAAACTCACAGGATTTCCTCAAATTCCAGCCATCAGCCAAAGATTCAGACTGGGGGACCAGTTATTATTCTCCTGGTGCATGAATCCTGCACCCCGGCAAAGTTAAGCACAGATTACACTCTGCAGCTCTATCACAGAACCAAAACACATGCTCAGAGCTGGTTTAGTGCTGCTCCCTCTCTGCCTAAACCATGTCCAGTATTGCCTGACTGACAAATAGCTTTATAGGCAGGAGCGTTTCAGCTTTGGTGGAGAGGCATGAGCAGATGTTTCCTACAAAGTGCACGCAATGGTTTATCGCTCAGAAGGAGACTCTCGTGCAGAAGGATCTTTCAGAAAATGGAAAGCTAAAAGAGTGGGAACCAGAAATAAAAACAGTGGTAGGATTGCTTTCGGTGGTCGGCGATAACAGCACAAACGTGGGGATGTGGATGGCTTGATCTCAAGGCAAAATGCCACAAAAGTAAATGTGAAATGGAGGAAAGGCTGATAGGGAAAAACTCAGAGGGTTGGAAAGGTGGTTGTTGCAGGGATAAGGAGGCAGAGGGGTTTGGTGTGGCTCCAGACCTTGCTCTGTGATGGCACTGGTACTGCATAGCACCGAGTGCTGCATCCAGGCCCTCAGGATGCTCCCAGACCCAGCAGCACAGATAAATCTTTGTGCCTGACTATCAGTGGTTGTGAGCAAACAGTTTGGTGCTGTGTCTATAAAACGGGGTAGTGTCTCTCCGGGAGATGGGAAGGAAAATGATTTTTGCATCCTGCAATGTGCTGGGGTTTTGGCATTTGTTCAGTTATTCTGGGGTTCACACTGCACCCTCCACTGCCCACCCCCACCCCCCATCCACCCCCCACCCCCCAAAAAAAAAATAACTACGGATGTGAGTAAAATACAAAAAGTCACCCTTATGCTTTGTGCCTGACTAGCTAGGAATTGGACAGTCATTTGGGATTTGATTCCCATCTCTGCTGTTCTTCTCAAACCTGAGTGAAACTCCAGCCTAATTTATCTTAGAGCACAAAAAATATAAAGCCTGTTCCTCATGGAAGTGTGTTGCGACCTGGTAAGCACCACACAAGCTCACAGACATGCATGCAAGGGCAAGTTCAACCAATTAACATTTTCTGAAGAAAACCATTTTGCAAATAAAAACCCCACCAAAACACAACCATGGTTTTTTGCTAGAAATGTCTGGAGGCTGGGAGCATGTACACAGCAGCTTCCACAGCACGCCCGCGGACAGCTTGCTCCCATGCAACAGTCCCACCCCCAAACCAGGGACTGGAGGAGCTGAGGTTCCCTGTGGGTGGCCACTTTGAAATGCACGGAGCACAGCAGGAATATTCCTGCTTGGAGAGGCATTCTTACACCAGCCCGACTCCCTCAGAGGTCCTTCCCCTCTTCCCTTCTCCCCATCCCACAACACAAACACCACTGGGCACTTCAGAGTGATGCTAAGGCAAAGGCTCATGCATGGGAGAAGGGGCTGCAGCCTCCCAGCAAATATTCAGCCTGCCACTCGTCCCCATCAAAACAAAGAAAGCCAAAAAAAGAAAAAAAAAAGTGATCCCAAAGGAACCACGGAGCCCTTCTTTACCTCCAGCACCGCAGCAGGATGGGAAGCAGTTGCCAGTGGTTGCTTTTTCCAGGCGTAGTCGTGCACGCGGAGCGTGACTCATCCCTGGCAGGAATTTCCATCTCACACTGTCCCCTCTGTGGGAGCGCCTCCAGCCCCTCTCTCCGCCTGGAGATTTTCAGCCATCCCCTGGAAAACAACAAGGAGTCGTCTCAGGGGTGAAGACAGCTGTCAAGAGCAGCCAAGAAGCAGAGACCTTCCCTGGCCCCAACTGTCAGCAGCTGTGCAGGGATGTGTCCCAGAGGCCCCTGGGGTCCCCGCTCCCTCCCAGCTGCCAAATGCATGTTTTGGAAAGAAGGAGAGGTGAAATTCTGAAACATTGAGGAGAGCTGCCCCATCATGACAGTTAGGGGACTGGACATCAAAAGAAAGACATCTCACGTGCAAATTGTCCCAGTGATGGTCCCTAGGTGCAGTCAGGGCTTTTGTGGTCACCAGGGCTGGGCAAGGCACGGTGAGGGACCCCAGCCCTCCCAGGAAGCCTCAGGTCTATTTACCAGCTCAGATTAGCTGCATGTGCACAGACAACCGGTCCGGCCATGTGCTAAGAAGGAGACATCCAGGGATGACCACACTGCCAGGTAGCCCGTGACTCATGGCATAACCACATCCCTCATCTGGGTAAGCTGCAGTCACTCACCCTCTGCCTCCATTTCTCCTTCGAGACAAGCAGCAAACCCCCAAGAGCAGAACGTGCCTCTGGCTGCGCCCATAGAGCGCACCCTGGTCCTGCAGCCCACATCAGTAGGAGCTGCAAATACCGACGCCGCAGCAGCTGCTAATGTGATACAAGACCTTAGCTCAGTTCACCACAGAACAGCAAGAAATCCAACCCTGCACGCTTTACAGTGCTGATGGCGGCCTAGGGTACCCCTGGGGGCAAGCCTTGACTTCTCAAGGGGAGCATAACATGCAAAGCCTGAAAGGAGATCTTGGAAGACTGGAGGTGGAAGGACAGAGTCCAGATGTGGACTCACTGGCAGCAACATACCAGAGGTCACCAGCATACAAGGACACAGCAGCCACCAGCAGCAGGATGGTCCTGTCTGAGCTGGGCCAGATGTTTGCAGTCTCAGTCATGGCTTGTGCTATTTGGGATGGGTTTGACTTACTGCTTGAGGGATGTGCTCACGAGGAGACACCTTCCACCATCACAGCAAGCCTGAGTTACGTTGAAACCATAATCCTATATTGAAACTTCAAAATTCAGGGCCTTCCATGGTTTCATCAGATGTTTTCACTGAGCTTCATTACCGGCTCAAGAGGAATTTGGAAACCTGGGTGCAGTCCTCATTTGCACCAGGGCACATAACCTAACCTCACCCAGAGACTGCTGAGCTCTTCCTAGAGTGAGTCAGGTTTTCTCACTTCTCTGCTTTGGGAAGGAGAGAAGCCGCCGGGAATGGGACCTTCTGATGCTGAGAGTCCTCCTCTGGCCTAGCCATCACCCAGGCTAGTCCCTACTGTCCCAAAGTTGTCTCAAAGTCACTTTTCTCTCCAGTGTGTTTACTATCCTTTCCCTCTCCAGACTCCCTACATACTTGCGGACAGTGATGCCTCATCATTTGTTTTCCTAGACTAAACAAATCTTTTTCACTTGGATTCACAGAGCCCTCACAAAGCCACTGAGACATCTGTTGCCCCAGGCAGGCCCAGCAATGGTACATGTTTATCTACCATGTGATTTAAGACCTCCAGTGATGGGAACTCCAAGCCCTCTCCAGCCTCCTGTTTCTTCATTCTTACATTTTTTCCCTAATGTCTGACCTCAATCAGTAGGATTTAGGCCTCTAACATCTCCTCCTATGCATTCTGGGCAAGGAAAAATTTATTCCTTTCCTCTTTGTACCAACTTTTCCTATGTATTTGAAGACCGTTTTATGTCTCCACTTGGTTTCTTCTGGCTAAAAAATCCCACCTCAATCCATTTCCCCCCAAGACATTGCATTTTCCTGATTGCCAGTCTCTCTCATCATTTTTTCCAAGCCTCTCGTCGGTCCCCCCATTTTGCTGTCTGCAGTGGGCTGCATACAGCCCGACAGCCAAAGGCTCCCCAAGGCATATGACTGCAGGCAGCCTGTTGTTTCCCAGACATGCATCCCAGGATGATGCTGACCTTTTTTTTTCACATCAACACCATCATCTTTGCCTGGTGTCCCAGCAAGTGATAGATCAATGCCCCCTCTCCAAACCTGCCATGTCTTGAAGAACCCATCACCGGCTCAACAGCACTTGCTCCAGATTGACTTGATTTTTCTTGATCCAAACTGCAGGAACTGTATGTGACATTTCAACTGAACTTCAGTAGGGCCTTAGTATTTCCCAGCCCCCTTAGAAATACTCTTTATGGAAGTTACAGAGTTTAAGGCTGCAGATTACAGTGGGCCAACTCAGTGTAGATTCAACCCAAACAAAAACATCCACTTGGAGCAAACAAAAGAGGGTTGAAACAGGTCTGAGCTAAGCTGCTATGAACTGAACCCAAGAGTGCATCTGTTATATGCCCAGCTGGGCTTTCTTTCTAGCCTAAGCTGTGCATTTTATGGAATAGCTCTAGATTCAGCACCCTTACGTGAAGCCAGCCATTTAGGAATGGAAGTTCAGATCTCAGTACCAAATCCAAATCTCTGCCTTGCTCAAATGTATCTCCAGGTTGATCCATCACAGAGATGAAAATCTGGTCACTGGAGCTTGGTGTCGGTCCTTTGGGGCTTTAACCTGTCCCTGGTTTAAAAATACAACACAGCTAAGAGAATATACCAGGTGAAACTGCAGCCTGGCTTAAGAAACATGATGTCTTGCACCAAGAGATGCAATGGGGCAAGGCAGAAAGCAGGATTTTTATCACATTACAAAAACATACTTGGAGCTGAGTTTGATTTCAGAGCAGCAAAAATTCAGGCGGCCCGCACTGCTTGGCCCTGTTAGGCTGCCAGAAAGGAGTTTTCTTGACATCTTTTTAGTGATACTCCTTTAGAGGAGAGCTCTGCAGGAGACATCCACAATACCAATGGAGAGCTTTGATCCTCCTCTGTCCCCCTCTCCAACCTAACAGAAAAATGGCAATTTAATAGAGAAGACAAGTATAAGCAGAACATCTGGGCTCTGGAGATGACATCCAAGGTCCAAAGGGCTGAAGGCTGGTCTCCAATGCACCCTGCTATGTGACCCAAAATCTTCATGGCATGTGTAAGTATTCCCAATTAAAAGTCTGGTGCTAAGAGGTCTTGGAAGCCTGGGAGAGGATGGTGCAGCCTGGAATTGCCTCTGATGTAATTCAGCCATGTTCAAGAACAGCATGTGGAGATGAGCCTCCATGGGCAGTGCTGCTGGCAGAGAGCTCTGTAGGGCCAGCATGGGACTGGCAAGTCAGGGGAGAGGATGGCTGAGCATTTAGAGCACTGGATGGGGCATCAGATGCTTGAATTCACATTCCTGCTCTGTCAAGACTCCCTAGGATGTGCAAATCAGTCTCTGACAGCCACTGGGATCAGCAGGAGTTTGGTCCCTCCAAGGATGTGGGCTGGTCTCTCTGTGCCACCCGCAAAGTGGCTGTGCAGGAGGAGGAGGAGGTATCCCAACGGGTCTGTGCCACAGCTCTAACACTTCTCTGATTTGCTGAAAACACCCTTCCAGGTACATCTGGGGATCTCACTTGCCTTTGCTCACGCAGCATCACACACTTAAACATCCAGCGATCAGCCAGAGTTCCCCCAGCCGTCTCCTCCTCCTTATGTCCTCCAGACAAGCTCAGAAGTGGCAGGGCTAGTGTCCATCCCCCAGCATAGGACGTGCACACTGGGAAGGACATTACTCCAGCCCTGAATGGCATCAAACCCTGCTGGACAAGGGCATGGCCTCCTCTGTTCTTCCAATGCCTCCCAGGCTTGTGCCATCCCTTCCCATCATCACAGCTGGTGCCAGGGGTTGTGCTGTACCCCAGAGCTGGTCACATCCATTGCAAACTGTGTTCAGGGTAAAACAACAAGTCCTTTGGTCTCCTAGAGGGAAAAGCTGTTTAAACATTAGAAAGTATTATGCAGCATGGGGTAGGTCCTTCCTCCATCATGGTACTGATCCTCAGATCTGCTGTGAGAAGCTTTCTCTCTGCAGTGCTCACGCTGGCTGCTCAGAAGAAAACTTCCTATGAGAATAGAGAGGTCTTTGTAATCCCAGCCCAGCAGACTCTACTCAGGAGAAAAGGCTGCAGGTAGAATCACAGAAGGGTTTGGGCTGGAAGGGACCTTCAAGACCAGCCAGTCCCACCCCCCCGCCAGGGGCAGGGCCCCCTCCCCCCAGCCCAGGCTGCTCCCAGCCCCGTCCAGCCTGGCCTTGAGCCCTGCCAGGGATGGGGCACCCACAGCTGCTCTGGGCAGCCTGGGCCAGCGCCTCGCCGCCCTCACGGGGAAGGGTTTCTTCCTCATGTCCAACCTAAATCTCCCCTCTCTCAGCTTCAAGCCATTCCCCCTGTCCCATCACTACACTCCCTGGTAAAGAGTATAGCAGATAGCGATATAGGGATGGCAGAGAGGTGCCTCCATCTCCTGGAGACACTGGCCGGCATGCTTTTCATTCACCAGTTATGCAAAACATGCCAGCTCACCCTTTTTTTCCTCCCATCCTGTGCAGTCACAGATTGAATGTCAGTGGAAAATAATTCCTTTAATGAGAGTGCCGGGATAGATCAGCTGACTGGGTTTGCTTCAGTAAATCTCATGGTCACACAGCCCTAAATGTGCAGCAGTGTCTGTCTAAGCCTTTCCGTTTATAGGACAGAGATGGGAGCCAAGAGGATGGAAATAAAGTGTTTGCAAGCAAAAGGCCATAGGGTTTAGAGCTGGAACAAGACTCCCCAAGGGAAATGAGCTGCAATTGCAGAGTTTTGCAGGGTGGGTAGCAAGCACATATCCAGGCATGAAACAAAGCGGATCAAACATCCCTCTGTGCATCTGATTAGCCCTCTGTGCAGAGGTCAGGGCAAGGGCTGTGCAGTGAGCTCTGGGCATCAGGAAAAAAGCACTGGGGTTTCTTTCGGAAGGCAAAGCCCCGGTGGTGCTGGGACCTGCCTTCCAGGTTGGGTTGGTGATGCAGCTTTGGAGTGGTTACAGGAGGGATGCTGGAAGTGTGAAACCACCTCTCTGCTTCCTTGACGCAGCCTGGTTCATCTCTCCAACCCCGCTTCTCACCGCCTCGTTGCATAGAAGCAGAAATCTGGCTTCGGAATAAATCACAGCTGTCTCCAAGGCAGGGTGCAGCGTTGGCTTTCCCTGGGCAAGCTGCCATGCCATGATAAAGCAGATCCTCTCTCAAAGGCAAGACACTGAGCTGTTGCTCCTTGGGAAGACGGCCTGTTGATGAACTGTGTCAGCGAATAACATACGCCTTTAATTCCCCCTTCATTCACCAGATCCCTGCGGGACACATCGTGTCCTTAAGAAAGGCAAATGTGAAGCACCTGGAGATGTGTGCATAGGCACTCAAACGCCTGGTAAATCACCACTTACAGGCTGTAATAATCATGACAGGCTCCAGTTGCTCTGTCCTGGATATATATAGGGTAAAACTTATCACTGCCGTTGGTTATTCCAATGCAAGAGGCTGTTAGAGCAGGTCTGAGTTACTCTGCAGGGATTTTCCTCACCGCTAGCAGCAATTGCAAAGTCAGGAGAGGAGGGGATCTGAGCAGAAACTGCTCCTGATGTTTCATTTAAAATATCCATTCCCTGAGCATGAAATGGTTTGTGTCAGATCTGTAGGGCTTTTTCAGGTCGGTTGGTAGGTTTTGCTGGCATTTGCACCAACACCACCGAGGCTGTCAGCTCCGATCATGCACTGCATGGCTCAGGGCTCACTGGTGATTGAGAAAATGTTTGGTCTCCATCCAGTTCAGATCGAACTAATTAAAATAAAATGCTTCCCTACAAGCCAAGCCTCCCTTTCTGGTTGATGTTTGATGTGAGGCTGCAGTTTTGGGTCAGACCCAAGTGGGAGACCATAAGCCTATCATTGCAAGCCTGCTCTGATGACTCCAGCCCTTTATTTTCTGGATGCTAATGCCTTGTAGGAAACTAGCCTTTCCCATCCCTTGCTAAAGGGATTGCTTGCTGCTTGGGATGGTCTCTGCACCCTGGCACATCCCTCAAGGATGCATGGATGTGTCCCAGAAGCAGGAGATCTGGCACCTCATGGTGTAGTGACTAATAGCTACAGCAACAGAGGGCAGCATGTCCCTCTTCTCAATATAGCCACCAATTTTGAAGCATATTAGGATACCCAGAATATGCCTGGACATTGATTTTCCACCCAAAAGGACCGGCAATCCAGAATAGGGAAGAAACAATGTACAGCAAAAACTACCAACCCCACCATCCTGACACTAGGGCTTAAATGACACATACCCTGACGCACCAGTGACGTGAGACACCATGGGATGTGGCCTCTTCTCTTTGCATCACTCAGAAATGCTCCGAGGTCCATGTTGTCTCCAACACTGGGTGTTAAAAGGTTTCTGTGACTGCAGGACTGGCCCTGCAGATCCCCAGGGGGCTGCCCCCAGCTCTATGGCAGGTTTCTTCCTCCAGTGAAGCTTATAGAAAAGACCTGCAAAGTGGGAAGAGGGAGAGAATTGAACATAGGTGGATTTAAAAATAGTAGAGGAGATGGGCTGGATGAGATTCAGTAGCTAACGGAGATGGCAGCACACAGATCAGATTAATGTGCTGCAGGATTAATTTAGACCCCAGGGCGAGACACCAGCCCTGGGCAGGGCTTTCCCCCGCAGACTCCCCCCATGCCCGTGGCACTGCTGCCCCTGCCGCTGCCCCGGCGGGGTCCCGACCCAGCAGTGGCCAAGCACGGCTCCCCCGGCTCCACCATGGCCCCTTGCTGCGCGGCGCCGGGTCCCGCCTAAGCCCATCCAGCGTCCCGCTCTGCAGGGCTCGGGGCTGGCATCCCCCAGCCTTGTCCCCCACGGAGGGTCTCCCCTGGCTGCCGGGAGCCTGGAGACCTGCTGCTGGCCTGGGCCGGGGGAACCCCCCCACCCCGCACCGTGCCCGTGTCGCGGTCTCGCTGCTCCCCCACCGCCCGGCTCCTGCACCGAGCCTCGGGGTGCGCGGCAGCCTCCGGCCTCCCCCTCCCACAGCCCACGCCTCGCGGCACGGGCACCTTGGCAAGGACATGGGCACCCAGGAGGGCACGTCGGGCAGCCCGTCTGCGCCGCACAGCTGCTGCGTGCCCCACAGCTGGTGGTGGCACAGGGCTCCCGCGGCTGCGGCGCCTGCAGAGCACAGAGGTCAGGCGCCTCGGGCCCCCTGTGCAGGGACGACGGGGCTCTCCTGCCACGTGCTGCGGGGCCACCGCTCTCCCAGGCCAGCCCTGCCCGCTGCACGGAGGAGAGCGGAGCAAAGAGCCGGCCCGGGCCAGGCAGAAGACGGGCTTTGACCTTCCTGGGGCAGGAACCAGAGCTCCGGCGCCCATGGGTGTGCACTGGTCGCTTCTGGGCCCTGGCATCGCTCTGCGGGGGGATGGTACCGCTCCCTCCCGTGCCTGGCTGCCTCCGCTCCTGGCCAAGGGCTGCCTGCAGGCTCCTGAGCAGCTCCTGCTCTCCGACCTCGCTATGTCACCCTCTCCAGTGGTGGGTCAACAGCGACCTGGCACGAATCCTCTGTAGTTTCGATAATAGTCAAGGACAGAGGAAATAAGTTATGTTCCCCTCAAGGCCATGTTGGACGGGGCTCTAAGCAACCTGGTCTAGTGCAATGTGTCCCCACCCGTGGAACTAGATGGTCTTTGCAGTCCTTTCCACCCCAAACCTTCTGTGGTCTATGATTCTACGATTTTACATGAGAGAGTTGCTCTTAGTCCCTCCTGTTCTATGCTCTTCCCGCAAGGTTTTCCTGCAGATCCCGGTTGCTCCCTGCTTCTCTTCCCCTCCCTGTGTGGTTCAGAGTCCTCATTGCGTTTGGGATTTGGGCAGTCTGGGGAAGGAATGTCTTTAGGAAAAAGGATCCTGCAGGCGCCTCCGCTAGAAGGAGAAGGGCTCCCTCTCCCTGCCCGCCAGCAGAACAGCAGCGTTGACCAAAGCTTTTAAAACAAAACCTGAAAAGACACATGGGATCTCCTGGTGGGCTGCGTGCTCGTCAGGCACCCGTTCGGTGCTGCACAATTTGGGAACCTCAGCATCTGAAAGGGAATGGGATTATCTATACTATCATTGCCTTCTTTCTAGTTTTAACTCGAATAAATCACATTTTAAATAATACTTCACGAAGTCTAAGTGTCTTTCTTACCAGGATGAACCAGGAGAGAAGACAAATGCAGAGCCCCAGGGTGTCACTCACATCTGTGCCCCGCTCTGATAGATGCTGGGCAGAAGTAACTCTAATTCATGGAAATCCACCCCAGTACCCCAAAAATAAACCGATCTTATAGCCAGGCGTATTGCAGCCAGGGGGATTATCCCCTGCTCGCAGCTGAGGGTGGGCTCTGAGGGTGCCCCAGATCTATCACAGCACACAATTTACAGCTGAAGATCTTAATACCACTAGGGGAAAATATCTCTTTAAGTTCCCATCAGTTCAGGGCCAGCACTTGCAGGGGGAAGGCCTGCAGCCCCCCTGTTTCTCTGTCCCACCCAAAACCTGTAGCATCGGAGCAGCATCAGCCCCCCAGGGCCACAGCTGCCCCTAACAGTGTCACCCTGCCAGAGCAGGTAGAGGCTGGGTGAGTGCCCAGCTTGCTTTAGCATCTCTCGTGCTGGGGAGTCGCAGGTCTGGCTGCCCCTCCTGGGAAGGCCGGCAACGTGTGTTGTCCCCAGAATGTCCCCTTAACTAGGCAACATGTCGCACCAGCCGAGTGGCACATCAGAGAGTCACGGGGGAGTGTTGTGGATGCTACGAGTGAGCACGGCTGAGAGATTAATCTGCACAGGGCACAGCGGTCCCACACTGTTAAATGGGAATGGTGTTTCCATGAAAGCAAAGCCAGGTCCCTGCTAAATCAGTGCCTGTTCCTCCTCCTGCTAAGCTCCTCTCCAGCGTCAGCAGAAACATCTGCTGACAGCTATATAAATGCCACGAGCTGTTTGTGCCACCAAGAATAAATTACCTCCAGGCTGGCTACCCCAGGGATGCTGAGAACTCTCTTCCATCACCAGGAATCTTGAACCTTTTGTAGAGCCGGTACAACGAGCAGTGAGCCAACCTGAGCTTCAGCAATCAGCTATAAAGAAGAAAGACGAGACAAGAATTTGAGGACAGAGGACGGGAGAGAGGATGGTTCCATCAAGAACTAAGGAAAAGAAAATGTTCCCTATGAAATGTGGTGCAATGCATCCATCTTTGCTTCATATTTTCCCTCCTGGCCCCACCCAGCCTTGTTACTGTGCTTGGCTCAGAAATACACATTCCTTATAGTGCCACTGGCCGTAGAAACAGCCTTGGGGTCTCCTGTACCAGCCTGTGGCCCCTCTCATCCTGCATCCCCCTGCTCAGGACCTCCGTTGCCACGTTGTTCTTCTACCCTGCACCAGCCTAGCAGAGGCACAAAAATTTCACTCCAAAGAGATAAATTGTGTGTTCCTAAAGTCTACATGAAACTTTGGTTACAGCAGACAAAACCAAGCAGAAATAAAACAAATTAGCCATAGCTACTTGGTTATGAAAAATACCCTGCTGTTACAACTATAATCAAAACAAAAAACTAAGCCTCAGGAAGCTCAAGACAAGTCAAGACAAAGCAGGGCTGGCAAACCCCATTCCCAAGGTCTTACAACCCGGCACAAAGCCTGCAACTTGGCCCTAGCAGTGGCAATGCTGCATTTACTGGGCCACAGCATCCATGAGGGAGAAAAAGGAGCCCAAGACCTTCATCAGCTCTGTGAAGGCTTCATGCCAGGTCGCTGTTGACCCACCACTGGAGAGGGTGACATAGCGAGGTCGGAGAGCAGGAGCTGCTCAGGAGCCTGCAGGCAGCCCTTGGCCAGGAGCGGAGGCAGCCAGGCACGGGAGGGAGCGGTACCATCCCCCCGCAGAGCGATGCCAGGGCCCAGAAGCGACCAGTGCACACCCATGGGCGCCGGAGCTCTGGTTCCTGCCCCAGGAAGGTCAAAGCCCGTCTTCTGCCTGGCCCGGGCCGGCTCTTTGCTCCGCTCTCCTCCGTGCAGCGGGCAGGGCTGGCCTGGGAGAGCGGTGGCCCCGCAGCACGTGGCAGGAGAGCCCCGTCGTCCCTGCACAGGGGGCCCGAGGCGCCTGACCTCTGTGCTCTGCAGGCGCCGCAGCCGCGGGAGCCCTGTGCCACCACCAGCTGTGGGGCACGCAGCAGCTGTGCGGCGCAGACGGGCTGCCCGACGTGCCCTCCTGGGTGCCCACGTCCTTGCCAAGGTGCCCGTGCCGCGAGGCGTGGGCTGTGGGAGGGGGAGGCCGGAGGCTGCCGCGCACCCCGAGGCTCGGTGCAGGAGCCGGGCGGTGGGGGAGCAGCGAGACCGCGACACGGGCACGGTGCGGGGTGGGGGGGTTCCCCCGGCCCAGGCCAGCAGCAGGTCTCCAGGCTCCCGGCAGCCAGGGGAGACCCTCCGTGGGGGACAAGGCTGGGGGATGCCAGCCCCGAGCCCTGCAGAGCGGGACGCTGGATGGGCTTAGGCGGGACCCGGCGCCGCGCAGCAAAGGGCCATGGTGGAGCCGGGGGAGCCGTGCTTGGCCACTGCTGGGTCGGGACCCCCGCCGGGGCAGCGGCAGGGGCAGCAGTGCCACGGGCATGGGGGGAGTCTGCGGGGGAAAGCCCTGCCCAGGGCTGGTGTCTCGCCCTGGGGTCTAAATTAATCCTGCAGCACATTAATCTGATCTGTGTGCTGCCATCTCCGTTAGCTACTGAATCTCATCCAGCCCATCTCCTCTGTCTCTACTATTTTTAGATCCACCTATTTCCACTGGTCTGTCTTGCTTTGGTGCAGCTTTTTCCATACAGTTCACTGACACTTACAGCCCGGAAAGTCCTCCTAAATATAACTGTTCTCCAAAGTGTAACCATCAGCTCCACCAGGGATCAGAGAGAGCAGCACGGGGATTGTGCTGTTCCTTGTGGGTTTATGGCACTTATGGAAGCACGGGAAGCTGCTGGCCACCGCCACAGGCAGCCACTAGTGTATTCCCAGGGCAGGATTCAGGGCGTGGGATTGGGGCTGGGAAGGCAAGAGAAACCCTGGTGGCTGTCAAGGCTGGGGGAGGGTTCCGCCTTGATCTCCCCCGCTACGGGCACAATCATGCTGTCCCGGGACGCAGGGGTGACATCAAGACACACAATTTTCTGTTTATCTGAAGCAAGAGCGCTGAGGTTCTCCAGCTAATGGGAAAATAGAGGTGATGAGGTTGTACAGGACCTGTTGCAGAACATGCTGCCATGATACATTTGTCCCAAGGGGACAATGAATTTCACCATATCAAAAGAAGTGTGGCCAGCAGGGCGAGGGAGGGGGCTCTGCCCCTCTGCTGAGACCCCCCCACAGCGCTGCGTCCAGCTCGGGGGCCCCCAGCATCAGAAGGACCCGGACCTGTTGGAGCGGGCCCAGAGGAGGCCACGGAGCTGGTCAGAGGGCTGGAGCCCCTCTGCTGCGGGGACAGGCTGGGAGAGCTGGGGCTGTGCAGCCTGGGGAGGAGAAGGCTGCGGGGAGACCTTAGAGCAGCTCCCAGTGCCTGGAGGGGCCGACAGGAAAGCTGGGGAGGGGCTTTGGGCAAGGGCAGGGAGTGGTGGGACAGGGGGGAATGGCTTGAAGCTGAGAGAGGGGAGATTTAGGTTGGACATGAGGAAGAAACCCTTCCCCGTGAGGGCGGCGAGGCGCTGGCCCAGGCTGCCCAGAGCAGCTGTGGGTGCCCCATCCCTGGCAGGGCTCAAGGCCAGGCTGGACGGGGCTGGGAGCAGCCTGGGCTGGGGGGAGGGGGCCCTGCCCCTGGCGGGGGGGTGGGACTGGCTGGTCTTGAAGGTCCCTTCCAGCCCAAACATGATTCTATGTCTTGTTCTTCCCTGAAACCTTACATCGGTGAGGATTTATTTGCACCAACTCTACATCAGCCCTGTGGTGCCCAAGATGGTTCCTGCATGGCTTTTGGGTGTCACCCCACCCTGTGGCCCAGTGACTCACCTTTGTGACATTCATAGCCCCTTCCACATGGTGGCCACAGACCTTCTTGCAAATCCTGGGGCTCAACCTGCCATCAGGAAAGCTTGAGGCAGCAGTGAATTGCTCCATTCAAAGGTACAGGGTTACTCAGTGGCAGAGCCCAGAGTGGATTCATTATGCATCCCACATTTTATGAACTTGCCTCCAGCAGATCCAATTATTCTGTTTGCTGGAATTAGGGAGAGAATGATTGTTAAATAGTTAAATCATCAAGACAGGCACTGTCACAGTGACTGAAGATACTTCTGAATTTGGGGTGTTTGAAAAATGAACACAAAAATAGGACAAAACCAATTAAGCAGTTTGTTTTGATGGCTTTAATTTGTTTTAATTTTCTTTGTCTGAAAATGATACTTGAGGCTACATTAAGCCCTTGTTTACTTTAGAAGAATAGTGAAACAAAATGTTTCCTTCAAAGTAAGTGTTGTGGTTTTCTCTTTTGGCCAGAAAATCGCCCCTTCTGACTTCATTTGTCCCAAATGAACAATGAATTTGAGCTCCTGCAATGACCCTTGGGACAAAACCTCCACTCCTCCCAAAGCTGTCCCTGTAACATCAGAAAGGGTTTGTGCGTCTCCTCCACCATCAACAGAGCACCACTTCTAGCAGGTAATTCTTCTCACCACGGGCACATAGGAAACATGTAACATTTCATTTTGAGTTGTATAGGGTCATCATGTCCTAGAGATAGTTCCACCACCACTGAGGTCACTAAAACTTACTGTGCTGGGGTGACTCCCTGGCTGGCAGAGGAGGGTGGAGAAAACAACATCATTCACACCCAGCATCCGATACCTGCCAACCTCTGGCTGCTCATCACTCATCAGACTCTTGCTCTAGACCCCCAGACTCTTGAGTAGCCCCCAGCAACCCCCACACCGACTCAGCTTTCTGCATGCCCAGAGATGGAGCTGACCCTATCCCAGGAGACCCTATTTTGTGACCTTGGTGACCCCACTGGTGACTTCCCAGACATGTGGGTGCCGCACACATCAGTTTACCTTTGTTTTAATGAGGCTGGGCTAAGAGCTTTCCACCAACGTGGCATGGTTAGACTGGAAATGTGAACTACCAGCTCTCCGGCACTTGAGCATCTTCTCACTGCTGCATCCACACGTTTACACTTCCCTCCACTTGAGATCCAAACCTGTTCCTTTGTAAGGTGCCTCTCAATCCCCCCTCGGTTCCCTATGCTGTCCACCAAATGAATCAAACACAGGAGATTTTCCTAGCACCAAGAGCAGCTCTGGCCCCCTAGAAGCGCTCTCAGCAATTTCTTCCACGGGGGAAATTCAGATGTTTCTGTCCTGTGTTCCTAAATGCTCCAGACTCCACTGCCTACTTCCCAGGGTGACCGTGTGATGGTGATGCCACAGGAGAATTGAGACCCACTCACCAGCCGTTAAGATACACAGGCAACCCAGTCATCTGCCTGCACTTCCTAACATCAGCAACAACTGAGTAATACACAATCAAATCAGCTCATAAGCTGATTACCCCTGGGTTTGCATGAACAGAACACGGTGTAAAGAAGAGTGAAGGTGGCATGGGAATAATGGAGGAATAGGGTGAGCAATCCCACCAGGCTTGGTGTGATGCAGGTGCTTGTGGAGTCTCATCAGGGGTGGGGAAAACATGCCCCTCTCACAGCTTGGCTGTACCAAATGCCCACCCCTGATGGGCACTAGGATAAAGGAAAGGTCAGTGTCAAGCAAGCCTCAATTTTCACTCCACCGTAAGATGTTCCCTGGCATTCGACGGTCACTCCCTAAGAGCTGCTGATATGAATTCTCCAGGTGTACAATGCTCCCAGACTTCAGACATCCTGAGATGCACCATTGCAATCCAGCCAAGAGGTGGATTAGCAGCTGGAGGTCAAGCCTAGAAAGAGGGTCTACATGTGCTCTAACATAAGACTTGATCTCAGACTCCCTCCATGGTCTGAAGAAGGACCTAGATTCATCTCATGAGGTTCCCATCTCTTGGGAGAGACCCACGCATTTAATTTAGGTGCTTGAAAGATTCTAAGACCTTTAGATATGTTAACCAAAGTGAAAGTCATGGCCCAACATGCCCTCACTGTGAATTATCCCCTACTAGTGGCTACGTGGAAAGTTTGTCCTAGGAGTCCCACCACAGACACATGCTCAAAGCAGAGGTGCAGGGTCTATGGAAGAGATGGAGAAATGGCTTTTAACTCCTGCATTTGTGTCCAGACAGAGAATGAGAAAGGGTTAAAAATAAACTTTAAAGGTTGAAACGTAAAAACAAGCAGGAAGAAAAAAATGGAGATATTCATGGGTGATTCCTGAAAAAATGTGAAATCAAGCCTGGAAATGTGGCATTGGAGGCTATGCATGAATCAAGGTAAAGAGGAGACACCAAATGTTCTGCATTTTACTCTGCAAACCCCTCAGCACAAATGTGTTCACTGAGAAAACAGATTCCCATGCCACTGCAGGTTCCCATGTGGATGCTGGGTGTCTGAATTGGTGCCAGAGAGCTCTCCTAGAAAAGGATGGTGAAGGGAGTGCTTGCTAGGTGGGTTACAGCTCGCAGACACAGCACCAAGGGAGGCTGCTGGGGCGGGAACCATTTATGGGCTTGAAAATAAACTGGCATTTGGGATCTGGAGATCTTCCAGCTGTCTCCACCTGGAAGCAAATTTGGCTTGATTACAAACCGTACAATGTACAAATTACAGTTTCTCCGTGATTTTGCATGTCCAGCACACAGCTTTGCCATTGGAAACTGCAGTCAACAATAACCACAGCTGGGTATTGCCATATCCAACAGATACCTGTGGCCTTCAAAGTTTAGGATTTGAGTGTTTCCCTTTAAATAAACTGCACCCCTTGATTCTCATCCTGAACTATTCAAAGCTCGGAAGCTGCCTATCATTCTTTGCTGCTTTTGCTCCATGTTCGGGCAGCAAATGAGCTTGAAATAAATTCCAACTGGATGGGGCTGAGCCAGACCCATGCAGGAGAGAAGAAGGGCAGCTGTAAGAGGCTTTGATTCATATGTGTCTTTCTAACCACAGCATGCCCCTGGGTACCAAACCTGGAGTGATCACAGGGGGATACAGGTCTTGCTGTCAAAGCCAACAGAGTCCCGAAGTGCAAATGATTTTAAAGACTAAATTCAAGCTGTTTGTGCATGGCTGGTAAACATCCAGTGTCCCCCTGAAGGTAATCAGGAACGAAACAATGGTTCTCATTCACCTAATCCTCCCACCCTACCTCTCCCACGCTTGCCCAACCACCTCTGCCCCACACTGAACAAGAGACCTTGTGTGCAAAACCAAATTCATCAGCACCAATGCCTCCTCCAGTGTTGGAAATGGCCTGTCAAGTCCCGGGTGCTGCGCAGAAATGTTTAATTTGCTGTGTGTTGAGCCAAGAGCATGAACGCAGCTGCCTTTGGGCAGCCCTGTAGCTGGAGGTGCAAAGAGAGGCAGTTTGTGCATCTCTTCCCACTGTGGGAAACAGACAGCCCCTTGCTTAAAGCAAAATTTGGGCATCCACATTGGAGAAGGGTCATCGATCATGGTCCCACGGTGCTAGGGCCTACAAAGACACAAAGCAAGACTTGTTTCTGCCTGTGGTTTATGGCAGACTAACCAGAAGCAGGGAGAGAAAACAAGGACACAGAGGGCTGCTCTGTGGCTGTGAGGACCATGCATCCTGCCTGGCCATGAGGTCCAGCTCTGTTGGATGAGATCTGAGCTGGGGTAATTGCAAGGGCTCTGCCCTGCTTCAGTACAGCTGGCAAAGAGCAGCTTGACATCCCAGGGTACCATCCCTCCAGGCAGATTACCTGTCCAGGGAATGAGAAGATGCCTCCGTGACTCCCTATAAAGTACTCAGCATCCTTTTGGAGAAGGAAAACAGCACAAACCAGTGGTGCAGGAAGCCTGGCTCTGGTTCTGCCCCAGACTTGCTCTCTGTGCCTCAGTCTCCTTGTCTTAAGCTAAGACACTCAGCCTTGCCCAGCTTCCTAAAATGCTTGGACATCTGCAGATGCAGATCTGATGTGATGAGTCAGATCTTCCCTTGCTGTGACTCAGCTCGCAGATGCCGAGCCCTGCATCACCGTGGCCATCTCCCATTGAACAGCTACAGAGCTTCCCCTGCTCCAGGATCTGTATTTGCTATTCTTACTGCAGCAACACAGCCACAGACGTCTCCTGAGTGCCTGACTATTTCCACAACTACTGTGAGTTTCTAGACGCATTTGGGAAGACCAGGAAAAAAGCCTTTCTAAGATTAAACACTTCTGTTAGCAATACAGGGGTCATAGCAACATCTGCATCAGTGTGTTATGAATGAATATAACCCCTGGTCTATGCAATGATGCAAGAGAGAGACGAAGGCCAGGGTATGTTTACTACAGTAACTGCTGCCAATGCCCAGAGTAGCTAATATAGCTACAGGAACAGCCAAAAGGCATTTCTACCCCCTCCATCCCATCCCAGTTACCTGCCAAAGCCTTCAGGTTCCCGATGGCCAGGACACCAGCTGAGTGTAACAAGACTCAGCCACAGGCACAGCTTAAACCCTGCAAGACTTGCTGTGTTCAATGGCCAGAGGGCAATTTGCGAAGAAGAAGCAAAGAAGAACTGTTTGCAACAGCTGGATGTGTTTTTTTGTGATTTCAGTGAAGCCTGCACCAGCTGTGATTAATTCTAAAATGGGAAATAGAGAAAAGTTCACTGGATGACTGGCAACTTTCATCCCTGCCTGCAAGTTCTAAAAGAAAGAAAATGGAAATCTAACAGTGTCTTTTGCTTCTAAAATTAACATAACTCTCCCTGACACATGAATGTGGCTCTGCATACCAGCAGCACTAACACCGGCACTCTGGCAGGACAGAGATCTGACCCTGGGAAAGTCTTTAACGTGTGGATGCAGCCTGTTGACATCTGGAGAAAAATGCTAGCAACCCCTTCTAAAGATTACACTAGCAGGCATCGCTCTGCAAGAATGCATTAATGTTGCATCATGTGGGCTCCTTGAACATTCCAGAAATCCTCCCTGCCACCTCTTTTCTGCCAAGTTTTCACTGAAAATCTATACAGTGGCTAGGAAATACACCCTGCAATTCTCTGCTGGCATCTTTTAAACAGGCAGGAGTATTTAGGCTAAGCGTAGCATTGTGGTTTTTAACGCATGGGAACATACAAAAGACATCCCTTTTTGCTAAGGGTCCCACATGCAGAACAAGTATCGTGGGATATAAGAAACTTCAGACAGAGAAATATGTGCTTAAACATATTAAACAGTACGTGTGACACTATGTATCTATCATGCACTGCTAAATGACATCAGAAGTGGCATTAAAGCTGCAAAAAAGCACTAAAAAGCCTGAAAGGCCAAACTAAGTTCAGCTGGGTAACTTTCACTCGAGCTTAACCACGTTTATGACAGAGATCAAAGAAACCCTCAAATACCTTACCTCTGTTCTGATCAATGCATGGTCCCACCAGCTGGCCCCCTTGCCTTGGAGACTGGTCTTGGCCCTTTGCAGACACATCCTAAACTGCCACAAGTTGCCACAAACTGACCCAATTTGGATCTACATGAAGGGACCCGACAGGTGTGACACTTGCCTCCCATGTGGGTGCATTCTGGCATCCCAAGCAAAGACACAGCAACTCAGATCTAGACACAAACTGGTTTGGTCCCACCAGACCAGCACAAGGTCACCAGGGTTGGGGCAACCAAGAGCCAGTGGTCCCTGGATGCTGGGAAGGATGAAGCCCCTTCTCCTGTTGTATCTCTCTGAGCAGCTTTTCTTTTGCCTCTCTAGAGCAGAAAAGAGAAAGAGGCTGCCAAGCCCCTTCCTAAGCATCCCTTTGCTTACATATCCGCAGCATGTGGGTGATGAGAAATGCACATGCAATTTGCTCCTGCTGGACTGGTGCCCAGTGCAGGGGGGGTGCCGAGCCCACCATGTCTTTCCTCAGCTTCAGCTCTCCCCTCCTCCTTTCCTGCCTTAAAACTGCTGCATCAAGCACCCTGAAGTCCACAACAACGCAAAACCACCAGCCCCAGCCCTGTCCTGCATTCAGCCCCTGCATCCCAGTGGTATCAACAGTGGCAGTTTTGCAGCTCAGCTTGTTGGGGACCTAATTTCCAACAACATCACCACTTTGAGGGACACCGATAAGACTGGTGAGACAAGCAGTTGTGTAACTTGTGTGATTACACACAAGCAGGCATGCACACATGTGCACACGTCTGCACAGGCGTGCACACGCTGAACCCACCCCAGCGCAGCTCTGTGCTGGAAGCAGAAGATTGGCTGGTGGAGGATTTCTCTCCAAGCAAGGGTCGGTTGTAGGGGCGTTTCTGTTCCCTCAGCTGGCTCCAGAACAAATGGTTTCCTTTTATATCCTGTTTCCTTACAAGAGGCCTACAGCAGACGGCCAGGAAGAGCTTTAACATCACAGCAGATAGGAGCTCAGCGTTTAAAGAGACATCAGAGATTCCCTCTCGCAGCCCCACTCCGTGCACAACTCTGAGCAGACCAACCTCCGCGTTCCTGGGCCTTCTCTGTTCATATTTTATCATAAGGGATCCAAAACGGGAAATGGCACGCTCCTTGCTGCCTGTGTCTCAGGCTCCTCGCAGTGGGGAAACTGAAGTTCCAGCATCCCAAATCACTGGTTTCACCCTGCTCTCGCAGCCTGCCCTTGAGATGGCCCTGGCGTTTGTGGGGGCTGACGTGGCTGAAAAACTAACCACCGTCTTTTTCTTTCAGTTAACTTTTGGGTGGATCCAGATGGTCCTGGTCAGTGCACGGCAGAAGGGAGGGGGTAAGGAGTGCTTATTACCAGTCCAAGGCAGTCACCCAGCCAGCCTGGGAAGGGCACCCCAGAGTCCTGAGTCCTGTTGGTTTCCCACAACCCTAAACCAGAGCTCCTGTATCAGTGTAGAGAGAGCATGGGACCTGGCAGGCACGTGTGTCCTCCCAGCTTGTCACCCAGGGACAGCAAACTGCCCCTGAGCTGTCCACAGGGACCCCATCTACTCCCCTCACATCCCAGCTCCTGCAGGGGTTTGCAATCTGACCTGCCATCACCCATGCTGGACCTCTGCCGAGGCCACACAGATGTCATTCTTTCCACCCGAGAGCACCAGAGGAATTCCTCCCCCCGCCTCAACGTGTTGGCTGGAGACCCTGTGGATTTTGAACCTTTCTCTGGCAGTATTAAACAGGGATTACGAAATGGGATCAAGGGAGTCTCTCTCCTCTGTGCCCTGTGGGAAAGCTGCAGCTGTGGCCTTGCTAGCCTGTCCTTTCTTGTTCATGCATCACGGCATACCTGTGTGATACCACGGATAGAGAATTCGCTCCCCTCCAGGGCAATCACAGTTTTTTTCCTCTTTCTTTTTCTCCTTCATCACATCTGCTGAAGAAGCAAAAGCTGACGCTTTACAGAGAATTTGCACATCCATACGCAGAATTTGCACCTTCAGGGCATATAAACCCACCCTGTGACCTCCCAGAAAGCCAGGGGCTGGCATCCCCAGCTCTGGGCACAGCAGGCTAGCAGAGATGAGTTTGGCTCATCACTGCTGCAGACCAGACAGGCCAGTGCACAGATCCACAGGACACTCAGCCTTTCAGCTTCACTGCCATCCTTTGTGTGCCGTCTATTCAGATAAAGCGGGTTGTTTCCAGCTCCAACCAAACTGGGATCCGGTCACGGCTGCAAGCCAGAGTGGGAGAAAAGGGCTGCGATTCTGCTCAAGTCCGAGACATCGCTGCCTGGAAAACCATCACTCTGTGACGCCTTGAGCTGCATGAATGAGTTCAGAGTGGTAAAGGAGGACGTTGCAAGGGAAAAATTAAAGCATCAACCCTGAACTTGCCCTTGAGCTGAGCAGAGAGGCAGAATCCCCCCCAAAGCCTTTGCATCTGGGTACCCAGAGA
Source organism: Falco peregrinus (assembly GCF_023634155.1). Classification (NCBI taxonomy): domain Eukaryota; kingdom Metazoa; phylum Chordata; class Aves; order Falconiformes; family Falconidae; genus Falco; species Falco peregrinus. The sequence continues at coordinate 120,975,347 of NC_073724.1, forward strand.
ACCAGGTGGTTCTAGCTCTAGGTGATTCCTAGCTCTGGATGGGGAAGCCCTCACCCAACACATGCTTGACATGCCCAGAGGTGAGGCCATGGTGTTTGAGTGCTACTGGGAACTCACCTGAGACTGAAGTCATGCTGGCTGCGTCGTCCCCTGCTCCCAGGGCTCCTCACACAGCTCTGAGAGATGACCTCAGGTTGGATCCCTCCATCAACCACGGCTGCTTCCAGGCTCCATCCAGACCTTGTTTGCTCTGGTTTGGGGAGAGATTTGGCTGATGAAACTGAGACACATGCAAGTTCCTCAGCAATCCCAGATGAATCAGTGATAACATTGCTCCTGGGGCTACCCTGGGAAACTCTGAGAAATGGTCTGGGGCGAGCTGAACTGATTTAAGAAGGTTTGACCTGACCTAAGGCAGGTTCTCTTAAGGCTGATTCACCTTCTCTGTCCATTCCTACTCATTAGGTGAGAAAAAGATGCCCAGCAGATGCAGGCAGGAGAAGCAAGAAGTGGTGCAGAGGCAGGGGAGCATTCACATCAGCGCTGCCTTTGTCTCACCCTTGCAGGCAGGTGAAATAATGCTGTCACCAAGATGGGAGACACAACAGGGACATGCAGGTTCAGGAATTTGACTGTATCAGGGAGTCTCCCAGACTTGTTGCATCCTCTGCAGGAAGACTAGATGCATTCAAGGTTCAGGCTGCAAAGAGGATCAGTATTACCTTTGCTGCCCCCCCTGTGATCTTTGCAGGTCCCATGGTTTTTAATCCTCCAAGAGCTAATCCTGCCATGTGCTCCGCTCCCTCCAAGAGATGTTCAGCACCTCAGGATGGCCTCTCATGCTGGCTCTGAGCATCCCTGCCTTACTCATCTCTAGCACAGAGAAACCCAAGGTAATTGAGTTACTTGGAAGAAGAAGTGAGGCTTATAAACTCTGAGGCTCAGAAGGACATACAAAATGTCCTGCTAGGCCAGAGTGGTTCTTCTAGCTCTGCTCCACCAACAGCCATGCAAGAGCCAAGCACCTTTAGGGCAAGCAACTGGTTCCAGCTTGCCTGTGGTCCACTGCACTTGTGCGACCCCAGCACCCAGACCTGTTGGATTAGGGATGTTCAGCGTACAACCCCATTAATATCTACTTCTTGAACTAATTAGTCTACTTTCTCTAATCCTTTTAGATTAGATCCCATCTGCCTCCTGTGGCTGCAACTGCATGAAAAAGAACGGCCTAAGATCTCTTTTAAAATCATCGCCTGCTAGCTTCTACCTAGCTCCATGCTCTTAACTGTAGGATCTGGTGAACAGCCTTAATTTCCTGCCCCATTAAAGTTGAGAGTTACAAGAAAGGACTAAGTATCTGTTCTACAAATTGCCTTCACTGCTATCCTTGCTACAGACCATGCTTGATCCTGGAAAGCAGAAATCCAGCACCAGCACTGCTTCATGGCAGCTTAGAAGATGACAGACTCTGTCACTGACACAGGAAAACAAGGGTCAGTCTGCTGGGTCACTGCAGCCTACGGGAAAGGATGAACGTGCAAAGCTGCTGGAGTTTATATTTTAAAAGTTCTGTCCAAAGAGCCTGTTAGACTGCAGTGTTTGCTTTTGTTGGCTTTTGTAGAAATAAAGTGCTCCTTTAATATATAATCAAGTGAATTAGTAACACTGCTTTAAATAAGACAAGCCAAACAACCACGACAGCATCACTTCAGATGTTTTATGTCTGGGCATGGGTTGTTTACCGCACAGCTGGGTGTAGGAGTCCCAGTACCAGCCAGATTTCACTGTCCTACACCCCAGCAGCTCCCCCACGCCCGGCACAGGCCCTGGGACAACAGGCTGCAAATCTCATCTACTTTGTCAGAGTGCAGAGGATCAGACCCATATCACAAACTGTTTGTGTTTTTGTTATATTAAAGTATGTTATAGCTTAGTAGATCTGCAGTCCCCTAAATCCAAAGGCTCCCCAGGGAGCATAACCGCACTTCAATTAACTTGCAACGAAAGAAATTCAAGTTTTGCCCTACGAGCAAGTGTGTTTTAAAGCTGTGCAGCTGGAGGGGAGGAGCTGTGCTGGAGAAGTAGATGTGTCTTTTGGCAGCTGGGCCCTCTCATTAAAGGAGCAGAGAAGACGGAAGAAGGCAACTCCCAGTATCGCTCCCCCCTCCCGGTCCTCTCCCCCCATCCCACTGCTGTAGGATCTCCTACGTGGCACTGTGGAGGCAGGGAATGCTAGCCAGAACGCCTGCAAAGTCCAACTGCACTTGGAAATCACTCAAAGGCAAAAGAAATCTCCCCCTGCAATGCAGATCAGCCCGATTCCTAATACTTTTGCCCTGGAAAAAGCGTTCATGGTCAAGATTAAGCTGATTGCTGACATTTTGGTAGAATTTACTCGTTTTCTACACATCCTAACATCCTGCAGATTTATTGTGGCTGTCTTACAGTGATGCGCTCAGGATTGTGTTGTCTGGGGAGATGAATTAGTAGCATGGAGCAGTTTGCAAGAGCAGGAATAGGTTGGATCCAAAAGTCAGGCAAAAATTTGAAATATCTTTATGCAGGGCTGCCTGTCCTCAAACACAAATAACTATATTAATTGAACTCCTGATACTCGTTATTGAGGCAAAGCCATTTAAAAGGACTGAAGCACAGAGCCCTGTACTTGTGTCAAAGGAGTTTGGTTCTGGGAGGCATTGAAAGAGATCAAGATTAAAAGTTTTAGAGTTTATATTAAATTTCACTAAGAAGAAAAAAAATTCTTATATGGGAAGTGATTACACAGAAGGGTTTGAAGGTGGAGCAATTCAGAGCTTGGCAGAGAAAACCAGCTGACACTGAAATTTTAAAGGAGGTTTTCTCATTTCTCAGCTGGTACATACCAGTAACATTTCACCTGTGTCTTGACTGCTTGCTATCCACAAATTCATCTTTTATTATAGCAATGTAGTAATAAAGCAAAGATTGTGCTATAAAAACCCCGGGGCCACATTCTAGTCATTTATGCAGACACAAAGCCAGGAAAACTGCTCCAAATATATACACTAGTGAACACCAAAAATACGATGCTTAAGGTACTTCAAACCTCTTTCCCACCAATTCCCTCCCAGAAGGCAGTGGATCTCTGAACATCACTGCTGTGAAGCCATTAGGACCGTTATCATTAAAGACTGCAGCGTAAGGTACCTGCTTGAATGCAAAATGCCCAGGGAAGATGGCAGCTGGAAATGTGTTTTGTTCAGGTATTTCCTTCTCCACACACACACCACTGAAAAAGCAAAAAAAACCCCAAACCCAAAAGTAAACAACTCACAGAAAGATAGGAGCCTTCAGGCACCCGAAAGGTCTTCATGCTCGGCACCCAAAAGGTCACCCACTGAGTGAGACCCCTTGGCACTTTTCCCCTGTAATAGCTTTCGTGCAAATGACATCGCATGGATCAATTCAGCCATAATAAAGGCTATTGGGAATGGATGAATGGCATAATCTTTCTCACCGCCAGAAGCAAACACCCAGTGACCAGAACAAACTTCCCGTTATCTGCTACTGCTGTTATTAAGGTCTTGTTGCTGCAAACTGTGCTGTGAGCGAAATCATCATAGAAACACTGTGTTATTGCAGGTGGTGGAAAATTTTGTACAGGGAGGGCTGAAAGACCTCCCCTCATTTGAGGTGTGGAGTATCTATTCACATAGCATCATCTGAATGGTTTAGACAGAAGAAAAATGTTGCTTTCTGATGCCATCTTCTACGATCAGTGGACTGGTGTCATGCAGTGGAACAGACAGTGGAAAGATGAGGTGATCCTGATGCAAGGTGCTTGCAAGACAACCCAGGTCTGAGAGTAGAATATTCAAAGCCAGAAGACAAAAATCAGGTGCTGTTTTCTACTATAGCAACAAGAGACAGCAACCCGCAGAGACCCCCTGTCTTCTGAGGGAAGCCGAGAAACTTGCAGAGCCAAAACCAGGGCAGGGAAATGAAATTACACGGTGATTAGGAGCAAGGGAAGACAGAGACATCAGTTAAAAAACAGAATGATGCAGCATCGTTCTGGTAACATGGTAAATGTCAATGAGAATGGTGCTTAATTACTGGGTGGTACCTAGCATATCATTATTTCCCAGATTGCTGTTAAAAAAAATCCCATGCTATCTTAAATTGTGACAGGGTTGAAACCAAGTGGTGTTCAATACTCGTGACTCAGCGCAGAAACTTCCCTATGGCACATAACTTTGCTGTAAGCCCTCTGGCCAAGGCAGTCTGGCACCAGGCAGCACGGGCATTTAACTCCTTCACCGTTCCTGTGGGGGCTGTGGATATCTGCTACCATAATGCTTTTCTAAATTGCGTGAGTTTGCCAGACATGAGGATTTTGCCACTGTGTTACACTACAACAAAGAACAGACCCCAACTGCCCTGCTCATCTCGCACCTACAGCACAGGGGGGAATTTGGAAGTATGGAAGAATTGATGGGTAAGAGGTTCACCACTCCATCAGCCCAGCTGCTGGGGAAAGGGAGAGATGGGTGTTAGGCACAGGTGGGGAGATGGATGAAAAACCAGTCTCTGGGATACAGCAATACAAAGAAGCTCTCCAGCCACCTGTAACTCAGCCATTGGGTCCCTGCAAGGCGAATGCAGGTCCCCTTGGGTACCCCTGAGCCGGCGGGAGGGGGTGGGGGTGGGTGGGGGAGGGGGCAGGGGGGCATTTCGGATGGCAAGATGTGGCTTGAACCAGGTACAGATGTTAAACATGCGCTGCCTGCGACTGCTGTGGTTGTGGCTGAAGCACTTTGCAACATCCTTGACTTCATGGAGGATGGCACCCCGGAAAAAATAAATAAATCACCCACCTGACATGCCAACAACCACCCAGCCTCCGGGGGGCGGGGGGAGGCAGGGAGTGAGATGGGCCGCTGCCCCGTAAACATGCAAAAGCACGGGTTTGACTAGGGAGAGGGTCCTGTCCTGCTGCTGCAAGGCCCGGCGGCGAGGCAGCTCCGGCAGAAGGAGGGACCCCGCGGCCCCCCGGCCCCCCCTTGCAGCAGCAGCAGCAGCGGGGCCGGGCGCTCCCTGCCATTGGCGGCAGGCCGGGAGAGCTGGATCGGATCCTCCCCTTCCTCTCCCTCCCCAGGCGGTTTTGAGAGGTTTTTCCCAACTTTCCAGAAGTTTCTCGCCTGCCCCTTATATACCCCCTCCACGGGACCGGGAGGTGCACAGGGGAGCCCAGCAGAGCAGCGCCCCGGCTCGCAGCGCCGCAGGTAAGGGGACGCGGGGGTGGGGGGGGGGGGGCGGTGCAGGGCAGCCTGGGCTCGCAGGACCCCCAGACCACCACCAGGCTGGGATGCGGCCAAGCTAAGGCTGCAGCAGGCCGAGTGTTACTTTGGGGTCTTGCATGCTCCTGGCTGGCCCCACAGGGCAGGGAGGTCGGGGTGGGGGTATTGCACGGGGGGGGGAAGGGGGTTGCAGGGGGAGGAGGGTTGCAGCGGGGTGGGTTGATGTGGGGGATATGGGTACGGTACAGACCGTCCCACAAGCTGGGTCTGTTTTTTGAGAAAAGATGTGAGATGATCCCTCTCCCCGCCACCTCCAGTTTGCTAGAGATTGTCGCGGTGAAACTGCATCCTGGTTTTTACACCCAGGAGAAACTTACAGGGGGTAAAGAAAGACGAGAGGAGGGTAAAAGCAGCACCAACTTGGTCCAAGTCATCCCGGAGCAGCCCTGGCCGAGAAAATCCTCCAGCCCCTGCTCCTGCCCAGCCTGGGAGCCTTCGGGATCCTGGGCACCAGCCCAGCGCAGGGGGCAGAGCTCTTCTCCCTGCAACGAGACTGACTAACCCTGTCCTGCCTGCCTTAACAAAGTGTCGCGGCCCGCTGCTGACATGGAGACGGCCTTTTGCTTGCATTGCCTCCGTCCTGTGGCTTTGCTACTTGGTCACAGGAGAAATAAGCCCTCGAAGGGGTGCGTGCCTCCGGCTGGCTGTCGTGGATGATGGCACCTCGAAACCCTGCCAAAGAGCGGGTCCCCACAGCCCCGAGGAGGTCTGTGGAATGCCACGTTGGCGTGGGGCGGCCCCTTGCAGGGCTGGGCCGTACAAATGCAAGAGAGGATGTTACTGGCTGCGCCATTCTTCTAGATTCCCTCTTGATTTTCACCTTGCTTTATGAATTCACCAATAATCTCGGCCATAATCCAAGGATGGGCAAAATTTCTCTGTCCTGCTGCTGCAGGCTGCGTCACTCATCACAGCCCAGCGCACCCGGCCAAACTTCTCACCAGTCTCTGAAGTAATGAACCTTTTTTAAGCTGAGGATGTAAGTGGCGTGGGCAGCCCGTTGCTCACAAGAGAACTACTCCATGTATCTGTTTTCTTTCAGAATGAAAAAGGCAAACGTTGACCTCACTATGAAACAGTTTCAAGGTATCTTTAGAAATAAAAGGGAAGAAAAAAAAAAACCCCAAAACCCTCAGATTTTAAATGCTTGCTGCACCCAATCCTGTCTGCACCTTAAAAAGTGTGACAAGGGCAGTTTTGAGCCTGTTGCACAAGTCTTTGCTCCTAAGTAGCTGGGATGGCTCTTCCAATGGAGTCCTACTCCTAAAAGGATTTTAGGATAAAAATTGCCTCCTTCTCTGAGGCTACGTAAGTCCCACTCTGGCAAAGGAACCCTGGTGCAACTGCGCATTCCCTTTGCTTCGGGCTGTGTGCATGTTTCCTTCCATATGTAATCCCAGCGGGCCCTTCGCTTCCTGCTCTGTTTGCTTTAACCCTGAAGCTGCCCCGTTGCAGCCTTTTCCTGTCTCCCAATGCAAGCAGCAGCTTCTGAGGCTGGCCAGGAGCAGGGCAGGAGAGGACCAAGGTCCAAAACGTCACTGTAACCTTGGACATGATGCAGCCTGTCAAGGAAAAGCTCACCCAAAAGCTCACTGTGGGTGTGAAGGTGGAATTTAAGCCCTGAGGATCTGCCATCAGGAAGGTTTGCTGCAAGCAGTGTGAAGTCAGGAGGGAGGGAAGGTCTGTGGACAGGTTATAGCCCTGGAGGCAGGTGGGATGAGCTCCAAAGAGCTTTGAGACATAGCATTTAAGACTGATCAGTCTGCAGATTTATCAAGAGCTAGTAGCTCTGAGCCCTCACTGGGCCATGGGTGCACCTACCTAATGCATGAACCTATTGGGAGGGGGCTCTGCTAGGGGGGGAAGGGGTCCACCACCTTCCTCTGCCCCAGTACCCCCCTGGCAGGGCTGTACAGGCAAACCAAAGTCAAACAGAGCTGAACTGAGAGGGTTGGTTGGATCTTCTCGAGGGGCTTCTCCGGCTTAAGCTTGGTGGAATGGAAGCTCCTGTGCTCCATCTAGTGTCTAGAGAGCTGAGCATCTGGGTACCGGGCTGAGGTCCCCCGGCAGGATGAGCCCTGCCATACACTGACTGCAGTAGCCCCTGGATCGACAGGCAGCACCGTGCTATGTGGTCCCTGGGCAGCAGAAACATTCCACTTTTAGCTTTCCCTGACAGGGCGGAGGCTTGACTTTCTGCTCTGAGGAGAGAATCACAGAAGGGTTTGGGCTGGAAGGGACCTTCAAGACCAGCCAGTCCCGCCCCCCCGCCAGGGGCAGGGCCCCCTCCCCCCAGCCCAGGCTGCTCCCAGCCCCGTCCAGCCTGGCCTTGAGCCCTGCCAGGGATGGGGCACCCACAGCTGCTCTGGGCAACCTGTTCCCATGTCTCATCACCCTCAAAGTGCAGAATTTCTTTCTTATACCTAATCTGAATCTGCCCTCTTTCAGTTTAAAGACATTCCCCCATGTCCTACTGAAATTGTATGAGAAATGTGTGTTGCTTCCAGTCCCTGGCCCCTCCTTAAATCATTTACTGTACATAAGCACGTAGTAACATAGTAAAATTGCTTAAAAAAAAGCAGCTTTCATTCAAAACGCACAGGCTCTGCATGCCAGAGTGCAGCCTGGCCTCTTGAAGATTAATTGTTGCTCAGGGAAAGAGCCCAGCACAGACTTGGCATTGTTGCACCCCAAGTGAAACCTTAATGCAGATGCTGTGGCTCTCACTGGAGCACAGGAGTGGGTTTCCCTGGAAGAGCCCCTGGGATCTCTGAACACTCCAGGAAAGGCTTGAATCATGCTGATGGTGAGCTCTTCTTGCCCCCCAGCAGGTCCTCAGAGGCGTCCGGTGCTGCCAAAGCCATGTGGATTATTCTGGTGTTTGCTCTCTGCGGCCTCGCTGCAGCCGTGCCCTCGGAGGACAGGAAGCTGAGTGACAAGGCAACAACGCTGGCTGACCGAAGCACAACACTGGCCTTCAACCTCTACCATGCCATGGCAAAAGACAAGAATATGGAGAACATCCTGCTGTCCCCTGTGGTCGTGGCCTCTTCTCTTGGCCTCGTGTCCCTTGGGGGCAAGGCCACAACTGCCTCCCAAGCCAAGGCAGTGCTCAGCGCAGACAAGTTGAATGATGACTACGTGCACAGCGGGTTGTCTGAGCTCCTTAACGAGGTCAGCAACAGCACAGCCCGCAATGTCACCTGGAAGATTGGCAACCGCTTGTACGGCCCCGCCTCCATCAACTTTGCTGATGACTTTGTGAAGAACAGCAAGAAACACTACAACTACGAGCATTCCAAGATCAACTTTCGAGACAAGAGGAGCGCCCTGAAATCCATTAACGAGTGGGCAGCACAGACCACAGATGGGAAACTCCCAGAGGTCACAAAAGATGTTGAGAAAACTGATGGAGCTCTCATTGTCAATGCCATGTTCTTCAAGCGTAAGTTCCACCTTCAGTTCTTGATATAAGTGACCCAAAACTTGGCCTGAGCCAATACAGAACAGCCCAAATTGGAAGCTGAACTAATCCTAGGCCCACTGGAGGCATGCTCTTTTTCAGAGCATGCAGCTGGGAGCTGCGCATTGAAACTACTACCCATTCCCTTTTCTTACAAGCTGAATTTCTCTCTCCTGTAGCTCACTGGGATGAGAAGTTCCATCATAAGATGGTGGACAACCGTGGCTTCATGGTGACCCGTTCCTACACTGTGGGAGTCCCCATGATGCATCGCACCGGTAAGTTGCAAACCTGCCCCATGTCAAGACCAACCGAAGGTACGCTCACTGCTGCTCCATTACCCGGTTTTCCACTAGCTGCTTCCAAGATTGTTTTGCCTCACTTATTAGCGAGAAAGAACAAAGCACGCTGCGCTTGTTCTGCTGACTCGGTCCCTCTGAACAGAGAGAATCCACGTTTACTATTGGGTACTTGGCTGTTAGGAATAAATCCTAGCTCATCACGCAAATAGGAGCTGCAGTTTTGAGTTCTTGCCAGCTCCAATAGCGCTGGACCAGTTCCCAAAACAGCATTCAGACTCACTTCGCTTGCTGGTTGGGGAAAGTCCAGGGTGAATTCACAAGGTTGTGGGTAGCTTTGCCTCTATTCCACACCTCACCATTTCCTGCTTCTGATTTCAAGGTCTCTACAATTACTATGATGATGAGACAGAGAAGCTCCAGGTGGTAGAGATGCCACTTGCTCACAAGCTCTCCAGCATGATTTTTATCATGCCAAACCATGTGGAGCCTCTGGAGCGGGTTGAGAAACTGCTGACCAGGGAGCAGCTGAAGGCCTGGGCTGGCAAGATGAAGAAGAGATCAGTGGCCATCTCACTGCCTAAAGTCATCCTGGAAGTCAGCCATGACCTTCAGGTAAAGAAAGTCCTTAAAGAAAACAGTGGGGCATTACAGTTCTTTGGAGTGGGAGGGAAGAGAGCAGGAAGACAGGTTATCTGTGCCCATCATCCTTTTTCCAGTGGCTAGTCTAACCATGGCTGGAAAGGATTGCGCAGTGTCATCTCTGGGAGGGTTGCTGACCTCTTTTCTCCTCCTAGAAACACTTGGCTGATCTGGGCCTGACAGAAGCCATTGACAAAACCAAGGCTGACTTGTCAAAAATCTCTGGCAAGAAAGACCTTTACCTATCCAATGTCTTCCACGCTGCTGCTCTTGAATGGGACACTGAAGGAAACCCCTATGATGCCGACATCTATGGCCGAGAGGAGATGAGGAACCCCAAGCTCTTCTATGCTGACCACCCCTTCATCTTCATGATCAAGGACAGTAAAACCAACTCAATTCTCTTCATTGGCAGGCTCGTGAGGCCCAAAGGAGACAAGATGCGTGATGAGTTGTAGTTAGGTTGTTAGGGTGGTGGGTTTTTTTCCCAGAGCTTTGGTTTGTGTGTTTTTAGCGGGGGATTTCAAAAAAGGGGAAACACTATTTTGTATCCTTCTCGAACTATGGGTGCTATTCAGACCAGGGTGCATTGTGATGAGAAACCAGCATACACTTTACCTCACCCCAAAATACTTATTGCACAAACCCACCTCCAGAGAGGATCAGTGGAGCCTGGCACAAGAGGGTCACCAGGAGGGGAAGGCAACGGGCATGCACTGTCTGAGCTGCTGGCATACTCGGCCAAGACGTTCAGGCTAACGCCTAGCTCCTCCCTGCACTCGAGTTTAGCCTCCTGTAAGCGTCTCGCTGCTACCATCAGCCCTGCAAAGGCACAGGCTCTCCACCCTTCCATCTCAAATGCTTCTGCACATTTAGCTCTGCCACTTAATTTTCTCCCCCTTTGATGCTACACAGCACCACACCAGAGCTGCTCTGGTCGCTTTGCAGTGTTCCTTGCTTCTCTCTTGTCTTCAGTGGTGTGTAACAGCTGTGCACCACCCCTCTGGGGGCAACATCTGGAATTAAACATCCTGTAGCAGGCACAGAGGAACTCTCTTGGTGCTTCTGCATCAGCACACAGGGCTGGGAAAGAGACAGTGCTGTGAAGGTTCTCCCAGTTACAACCAGGGCTGTGACCTGTTGTAGCAGGCTAAGGGACTGCTGCTGGCTTCTCACAGGGAGGTGGATCATGTTCATTTCCTCTTTTTTGTTTAAATACAAAGCTTTAGAGCTGCCCTTACCTGACTTCCTAATGACCCTTTTCTGAAGATCCTCTCCACCATGATACTTTAACTCCCTGTTGGCTGACCTGGACAAGGGCATGCTGAAAAACAAATGTATTTATAGTTATACTCTTATTTATGTCTGATGATGAGCAAGTTTCACAGCCTGATCCAGCCTAGACTTGGAGGCTACTCCTATCTTCCTCCTTCTTTCAAAGATACCATTGGGTTAACACCATTTAAAGAAGTAATATGATCCTGTGAACACTGAAGCACATCAGGTAAGCCTTGCTATGCACTGCAAGACATCGCAAAGCAAGTAATGACAAAACTATTGAAATGAGAGAGATCTGTGTGTCACAATGTAAGTGCCAGTTATTTAAAAACCAGCAAGGAGAGTGACTGCATTGCTTTGCTTTGTTTTATTTCCCTGCCAATGTGCTTACTGTCAGGTTGCTACACAGAAGCCCAATACTGCATTTTCTCAGACAACACACAGGACTATGTCCACTTACCAAGTTAGAACTCCAAAGTTTATTAGGCTTTCCTACAGGCAAAAATACAGCAGCTTGCACTCCCAAGTTTGACCCAACCATGCCTTCTCCAGGTTTGTAAGGTTACACAATTGCAGACGAGCTCATCCGCCCCAATTCCTATCCAAGCCAGCTGGAATGGGAGATTATTCTCCTTAAGCCTCTTCCCAGATCATATTCCCAGGTGCTTTCCCTGCTGTCTTGGGAAGCAGGTGGCAATCCACAAGGATGTACCCAAATGCACAGGAAGCCTAAAGCCCAGTGTGTATGCTAGACACTACCCAGTGAATGGGTGCACTGAAACTCGCACAGGCTAGCACGTTAACGGAGGATGGGGGTGGGTAAAGGGGGTGGGCAAAGCAAGAACACACTGTGTGATATTGTGAATAATTTGCATCATATGGATGCAGGTGTCTGATGGCTTTTATTACCTGTTCTTGTACCACACAATGACAGTTGTATAATTTTGCAATAAAACTTTTTCAATGAACCTCTGGAAGCCACAGTCACTTGGAGGGTTTGGGTGGAGACAAAACATTTCAACAAAAGCCAAGGGGTTCCTTGCCACCCTTAAATCCAATACACCTTTCTCAATCTGGCAATTATGGACAAGAATTACACTTTAACACACAACAACAGATGAATTCCTGTGACGTGGGAAAGGAACACTATTAGCAGGTCAGCTTTTCATTTCACTTTTGAGTCTTTCTCCTGAAACTGCAAGTATCCAGCATCTTTAATACTTAACAGGTAAAGGACCCACTGCCCTGCCGTTTAACACAGCAGCAAATGACTGTTAAAATACGGTAGCATAGGAATGAGAAGAGGCCACAGGGACCACCAGCCTTCCTGACCTGAGAACCCAAAGCTTCTCTAGCTGGGATCTAATAAAAGGGAACAGCAGGAAAAAGAACTGCAAAGAACCTGCACCATCACTGTGGCTATACAGCTAAAGATGCCTTCCGTAGCTGAAAAATCCAGCAGCATCAGACCCTGCTGGCCCATGTCCTTCCACTGCTGGAAAGGGATTAACTTGCCGTCCATTCAAGCATGCAACCTTCTGTCACACAGCCACAAGCAACTAAAAGCCAGTCATCTCCCCTTTCCATACCAAAACAGCCACATCTGGGATGGGCAGGCACACACACCCACACGAAGCTCCTCACGGACTAAAAAAGCACCCAGTGCTTGCTGGATCAGTGTTTCACTGCACAAAATTACAGAAGCCATCTCCAGCACTAACACCCAGTAGCCCAGGAACACCACCAACCCCAAACGTCAATACAGCAACTTAAAAGCTTTCCAGAGCTCCTGAGTTTATCCCGCTCCAGGCTCATCTTGCAGCTTTAAACGCTCATGGTTTTCATCCCAGAGAAGAGAGCACCCTCATGGCACAGAGAACTGAATGCTCCCTCTAAGTCTACTTTAGCAGCTTCTTCAAACAGCTCATAGTGGTAGTATACTCCAACCAATGCACGCCAGACAGGTATTCAGCTCACACATGCAAACTTTGACCATTATGGGGTAATCAGAATAGTCTGGGTTGAAGGGACCTTTGAAGTTCTAGTCCAACCCACCTGCCACAGCCAGGGACATTTTCAACTGCATACGGTTGCTCACAGCCCTGCCCAATCTGGCCTTGAACGTTCCCAGGGATGGGGCACCCACAGCTGCTCTGGGCAACTTGTACCAGTGCCTCACCACTCAGTGTGAATAGTTCCTTCCTTACACCTAGTCTGAATCTTCCCTCCTTTAGTTTAAAGCCATTCCCCCTTGCCCTGTTGCAACAGGCCCTACTAAAAAGTCTGTTCAACTCTTATAAGCCCCCTTTAAGTACTGAACAGCTGCAATAAGGTCTCCCCGGAGCCTTCTCCTCCCCAGGCTGCACAGCCCCAGCTCTCCCAGCCTGTCTCCATAGCACAGGGGCTCCAGCCCTCTGACCATCTCCGTGGCCTCCTCTGGGCCCGCTCCGACAGGGCCATGTATGCTGTGCTGGGGACCCCAGAGCTGGATGCCCCAGTGCTGGATGCAGTACTGCAGGTGGGGTCTCACCAGAGTGGTAATCCTTGATGTTGTCCTCAACTTCTCACAACATGATGGATCTAGCAAGAGAGGTACAGCAATACGAGTCTTAAACACACTACTCACACACCTCGATCTTACAGACAAGCAACTAATTATCTCTTGATTCTACCAGTGATCTGCACTGTGATATTAATAGGCTGATGGACTGGGATGGAAAGCTTTAGACCAGAAAGAAACAGCAGTCTCCAGGAAAGTCAGCCCTCACTAGAGGACTGCAGGAGGAATTTCTAGCTGATCATCACCTAGCATACCAGGACATTTAAGAATTTATAGACACAACACACATGGCCTTGCACTGCGTGTCACTTTTCTACTGCTTAAAGCCTTCCAGCTTTTACGCATTTCCTGCTCCTATAAAATGGCAAACCTGGTCTGTCACCATTTTCCCCCTGGAATTCTTTTCCAAATTCAAATTTTTATTTCAAAATAAATAAAAAATTGATGTATTATTCACCCTAACACTTAACATACAACTTTTTTTAAAGCTTTCCACTGAAAGATGGCACAGAAACCTGAGATCAGACTCATTCTCTGACACCCCAAGAAGGCACATCTGTTTCTGACAGACTTAACCAGCTTCTCAGCCAGCACCCTGCCAGGCTGGGTTTCCAGGCCTGCCAGAGAAGCCGGGAACAGGACTGAGGCTCACACATCCACACATGCTGCCAGACAGACCAGTTCTTGACACTGTCTGTTTGAAATTAGGTTTGTAAACTGCCTGCCTAGCTCCTGCAGAGAAGCCTCCTGAAAATGGAAATCTGGATGTAAAAGCTATTCCTAAGAAATTATTTCGCAGAATTGTGCTACTTTTGTTAATGCAACAAACAGATTCTGAGTTTTGCAAAATCTGAACAAAACAAAGCCTTGATCCTAGGCACAACATGATCAATTATAATCTCTTCCCATTACTACACTGGACTTTGAAAAACACTGGGAAAGGAGCTGACAAAACTAGACTCTCTGCCTGAAACTTAACCAAATGCTCAGTGTGACTGCTTCAGCCACAGGGCTTTAGCCTGACCGCAGCAGAGAAGAACAGCGCCAACAGTAATTAATAGAGCAACCGAAGAGAGGTAAAAGCACACCTCTGCCTACAGACTATGCAGTTCAATAGTCTAAGTAGCCTTGTGATCTATTATCAACATCTACCCATGTTGTCTTACAGCTCATTAAAGCCAGTTGTTAATAGTGACACATTAATGGACTGTCTACTCAAGCCCTGTAAAGTTTCCTCCCCAATCACTTCAATGTATTTCCATCCCAAAGCTTAGGACAGAAGGTTTGAAATCCACAGTGCACACTCCCCCCACCCCAACTAATGTTTAAATACCTACTCAGAAGTTTGTCTCACCCCACGTCTCCGCCAGCTAAGGTCACCTGACCCTAAAAGGAGCTATAACTTTCCTATACGGTCTAAAGCCCTGAAAGTCACATACTGAATGTCTTTTCAGTGATGACAAGGGAAACAGATGCACAGATGTGAAAAAAGCATTTAGTACACTGTAGTAGTGTTTCACTTGAAGCCAGAAAGATACCAATTACTGCAACTGCTTTGGACACTACTAAGCTTTCCCCTTCTGGAAACCTCAGAGAAAGGGACTGGTAAGTGAAGAGTTACCAGTACTACTCCAGTTAATGGGGTGTTATTAATGACCCCCTAAACACCAGAACGCTGCTCCAGCTCTACCTAGAAATCAGCATTCTTCCCCACTCTTAGATCAGGATCTGGTGAGTTCACTCCAAAAGGGTTACACAACTCCGTACCAAAGATGGGAACAAGGCTTTCCTGGAATACATCTTGCAAAAAAAAAGCACCTCCACAAACACTGTCTTTTGTGATTTTATTAAGACATGTTTTCAGGACAGTCAAGCTTCTGGTTGCAGATGTTACAAACCCTACAACAAAAAACAAAATACCAAGTGAGATGGCGGCAAACCATTTCCCATAACCACTAATAAACAAGTTTCAAGTTTTCAAATTAAATGGCACCTCTAACTTGGTGCATTTTAGCCAATGATCCCCCTTTCCCCAACAGGAGCAGACCTTGCTAGTCAGATTCCCTTGTTTCACCGTAGCTCTGCAAACACCCTGAACCCTCCCCAGTTCACGCAGGGCTAGCTTCAGTCAGAGACCATCACAGCCCGGTTTTCACTAGTGGCAAAGGCGGCTTTCTGGAAGAGGCCTTAGGCCCTGTGCCTCCTGCTGCTCTCAAGAGAAAGCGAGCAAAACTTTCAGAAGCAGCAAGTTGCACATTTTCACTGGGAACAACCCCAAGCAGGTCTCAGGCAATTTCAAGCTATCAATTTCTGTCTTTAGAAGCTACTCATTCAGGGAGACAGGATTTCAAACCTTGATTATTTACTTACAAAACTAGCCTACATGTTGTACTGAACATTACCAGCTTCTAAGTCTATCCCAAACCAGATCCCATGGAGGGGGGAGTATCTAAGAAATATACACCCTGTCTCAGAGACAATTCACTGGCAGCAGGTGGCACAATGTGAAAACATCACAGGCACTGAACCCTTCTCAGACAAATGCCTCTAAGTCACTCAAATTGTGACCCAAGGTCCCCAAATCCATGCTGCAGAACACAACATGAAACCGGGCACTTGGACAAGGATATTCCCTTTCAGACTCGTCATCTCATCTTCACTGAAGGGTGTGCTTAGGTGGTTTGTGGCATGCCTTTGCAGATGCCCCCTTCGCCCACGGCAACACTCAATCCAATCCTGCTGACCACTGCACTTGGTGCAGCACAGCAGCTTTTCTTCCCAGTACCCCAGTTACGTGACAGCTTTTTTGGTGACAGACATCTTCCCCACATGGATCCTCACCAAACCCACCTCCCACTGCTTCAGGCACTTACCCCTCACGCAGTGGGAACTGGCTGAGGCATAGCTGGCTGTTCTGGTTTGCCACCTTTCTGCTCTGAAATGGGGGTGGTGGGCAAGATCTCTTCTTTGGGTTCCACAATGCTGACATGGTCTGGCAGAGGCTTTTTGGGGCCAATCTTTCCACTTGGGTCCCAGGGCAACATAATCTTTACTTTGATGCCCAGTACTCCTGTGAAGAGCAACAGGAAAACAGACACGCTCATTCAACACAAAGTATCAGCCACACATTCACTAGGGACAAGCCCCAACGTTGCAAAATATGCTACCTACACCAAAAACATCTCCTGACAACACTGAAGATGCAAGCTGATCAACACAAACTTGTTACAGCTTAAAAATCTAATTACTGTGAATTTACATCAGCATGTTTACATTTATCCAATTCATTGCCTTTGCTAAGCACAGCCTGGGACTACGATGAAAACATGCTAACTCTGAAGTCATGCTATCCCTGGTTTTAAACCCTGTCCTTCCTGGGGTAGCCCAGCTCACTTTCCTGGGAAATTGCACTGGTTTTTTTGCATCCCTTCTCAAGACAAATGCCTCCAAATCATCCAATGAGTAGGACATCCTGCCCAGGACAGCCTTAGCACAGCACCACAGAACATGGCACTGAACAGGCTGCAATGACACAAGGACATCCTTTCTGACTTGTCATCGCATGATCACCAAAGGGAACGTGAAAAATAGCTTTGTCTATGCTAGTATCCCCACATCAGGTGTTCTGTAATTAAGTAACCCAAAGCCAGTGAAGATGGGCAAGGCATTTGTGTTTTACCAGAAGGAAGGATAAGCGTAAGCAGGCTTGGCTGGTTTAGCTGGGAAGACTTGCCAGGGCGCAGCTATGGGGGAAAACTGTCTGACACTTGCTTTTTCATGGGTCTTGTAACACCTGTGTTCTGCCTGCCTACCCCTAAGAGCCAAGAAAGCCAGAATCCAAACTGCCAACAGCTCTTACAACTCAAGTCAATGTGTGTTTCATTTGCAAGTTGTTTTGTAACTGGCCACAGGATACAAGTGAGAGTATCTAGAAAATCTAGTCAACATTCTCAACTGGAAACATTCAGCCACCACCACTAGAAAAGTGGGTGACCTGGGATGACTACATAAAATCCTGTCGTCTGCTGAAGGCCCCTTCCTTCTCCGCTGCCCATTCTCATACACAAATACAAATAAAGTTCTACTTCAGATGTAACGTGCAAACTCCACGGTGAGAGCTTAGTTGCAAAAGCCCAAGAAAATAACAGATTTTCAGTAAGAACAACTAGCAGCAGCACAATTGAACCACTCTGCAGGATCCGTGGTGCATCAATATCATGTGAGTTACCACTCACAGGTGACAGAAGGAAACATCCAACCTGCAGGCACAGGATGCCAGGAGTTGAGATCTTAGAATCACAGAATGGTTTGGGTCGGAAGTGACCTTCAAGATCACCTAGTTCTAACCCCCTGCCATGGGCAGGGGCACCTTCCACTAGACCAGGCCGCTCAAAGCCCCATCCAGCCTGGCTTCGAACACTTCCAACTTTGGACTCTGAAAACCCAGAGAAGGAAATCAACAGAGCTGCAAAGGGGTCTGCATCTCAGCCACTCACCTTGCCGGAGAAGGACGTGACGCACAGCTGTGTCAACGTAGTAATTCACAGGGTCTCCACTGTGGATCATCAAGCCATCTACAAACTTCATGGACTTGGCACGCTGACCTCTAAGTTTGCCAGACACAACCACCTCACAACCCTTGGCACCACTTTCCATGATGAAGCGAAGGACACCATAGCAGGCTCTGCAAGAAGAGAGCAGGCACAGCATTACTCCCACTCTGCCAAATCTACATGGTTCCACAGAGGCATTTTACCCCAATTTCAGCACAGGCAATCACACTTGAACTTTTGTTTGTAAAGTCTTCTGAACACACACACGTGCAACCAAAGCTCTGTTTATGTTACTCAAAGCAGCAAAAATCTCCACACCGTTTTAGCACTGTCAAACCCAGCCTAAGAAAACCCTTGTGACTTATGGTCCTTGTAAGGTGGTGGAAACAGTGACAGGCACACCTTCTTTGTGACACAAAAGCAGCTCCACAGCTGAAGGTGCCCAATACACCCATGTCAGGAGTGCAGCTCCTCAGCCCTTCTCAGACAAATGCCTCTAAATCATTCAATGATGAGAGGATGCTCCTGCTGAAGAACCACCCACAGCATCACAGAACATGGCGCTGCAGAGGTACTGCAACAAGAGCCACCCGCTTCTGACTCGTCATCTTATCATCACAGAAGGGATCTGAGAAGCAAGGTCACTGTCACTTGATGAGCTACAGCTCAGCAAGAAGGCCTGAAGTAGTGTTTCAGTCCTCCACCTATTCATTCACAAAAAAAAAAACCACGAATGCAAGCTTTATGCACACCAGTCAGACAACTTGTAATCTGATCTAAGACTCTAAAGACTTCAACTTTTACGCATAACATACATTATCTAGCAAATATCTCTTTCAACTGTGTACAAACTGTCAAAAATACGAACTGCCCTCTCTAAGTGCAGCATTACTAGGTTAAATTTTCAAACTACAGATGGGTTGGCAAGGAGTTTTCCTGAAATAGTATTTGAATTCTTCACTATGCCATCACACTCAATTTGCTCTACTCACCGACGCACTGCTAAACCTCCCAGCAGCTTGTACCGTAGGGACTCTGCCTGAGCAATTGCACACAGACCTCTCGTAGCCACCTTCTCGGCATAGAGCTACAAAGGAAAAGAAGTAAACTCAGAAACAGGGCTCTACTTCAAGATAGTTTTAATTTCACAGAACTGGAGCTTTGTACTACTCTATGCTCCACTATCTACACTCAGTTCAGCTAGTCTTTCCACATTTGCATGCAGAAGCTTCATCCTTGTACACTACACACCCTTAATACATATGGTGCCTGTCTCCTGGCAGAGCTGAGACACACTGATGACACTTCACTGAAAGTCAGAAGCCACATCCATGGCACAGTCTCAAAGAGCTGCTGCTTCAAACAGCCCCAAAACATTAGGTATCACAGCAGAGAGGTATCCAGACCATCACAAGAACTTCACTTAAGACATGGTTTCTGCAAAATATCAGTTACATCAGTTTGCTTAAGTATTACAATCAAACCTAATAATAGGTTTGATTTTTGAAAGCTAGGAGAGTGAGCTAGGAGAGTATTAAATCTAACCTCTCCAAGAGGCCAAAGTCTGGTATGTCAGAAGAAGCTGACATTCAAAATCAGGCACACTATATTCCTAGAGCTGACAGATCATGCTGTGCTTTGTGAGGGCTTGTGCCATTCAGGATGTTTAAGCATTTGCTGGAGATCATCCGCAAAATTCACTGTGTAATGTGATCCAGCAACACTGGCCCAGCAAGTGTAACTATGAGCACCACCCCAGATCACACATTCCCCCCCACCCCTGATTTGTTTGACAGGGAAGTACTAGTAAGGACACCAGGTTCCAAACATTAAAATATCGGAAATTAATGGTGTGTCACTTCACTGTTTATTTCATTACAGTATTACATTCAAATATCTCAAATATTTGCACCAGAACAGTTTCTCTGTAAGGACAGAAACATCATGAATTCAATAAAGGTAATGCTAACACATGAATAACAAACATTACGTTGTTAAGACGAGCTTCTCACTTCAATATTGGGAAAGCAACATCCTCTGCAAAATATTTACAGAGAAGTTTAAAAAGTTTTGTCTGCATCCTACTTACTGGGAAATCAGAGAAAACCAGCCAAAGCAACAGCACTTCAAAATACCACAAACAATAATGCTTTCTGTACTTCAGTGCAAGAGAGTTTTGTAAGAATAGATAAAACATGCCCCAAATTATCTTCCAAGTCAAACTGCCTTTCAGCTGACACCATCCAGACAGTGCACAGAACCAACTGCACAACCTGCCTGCTACTGTTTTAACCGAGACAGTTTTACCTCAACACTTCCCTCAGGGAATCCAAACCGCTTCTGCACGACAGCTGTCAGCTCCCGGATGCGACGCCCCTTCTCACCCAGGACATTCTGAGTTCTGGAAGAAAAAAAGTGCAGTATGACTGAGAAAAATGCCTCCAAGTCCGGGCCTGTAATCATCCCAAAATGCTTCCAGGCTGAACATCTAAATTAGTTCAAAGGTTGTAACACTGCTGTATCACTAAAGATCACTTCAGGATCTCTTTCCCAAGTAGGTTCCTTATAATGTTATCTACCACTCTAAGCTCCAGCCTCCATCAGCCTCCCTTACAGCCTTGCACAGTTCGTCAACAGCAGCATCTCAGTTACCTGGTGGCAAGTATGATAATCTCAGTCCTGGTTGGAGTGACTCGCACTTCTACTCCAGAGTACCCATCTTCAGCCAGTTCACGAGTCAGAAACTCATTCAACTCAGCTTTGAAGATACCGTCAGCAACAAACTAAAAAACAAACGGACAAAGTCAAGCTCTGTTGAAGAGCGCAGCCTGAACATAAGTTTTTCACATTTTGAGTCTGGGTGCAATTCATCCCTGGGAACATCACGCAGACCAGCAGTTTCTCCCCCCACGAAGAGGAAGCAGCAGTGGGGAGCAATAAACGCATCCTCCTTTAAGTTCCCAGAGACAATTCCGTTGTAGCAGGAGCCTACACCACTGCCTGCTCCACACCTCGCCACAGCTACACTTCGTGCTGAAGGCTGAAATCATAGCTCGCTGCTACGTCTCGCGGTGGTACTCTGATTCGGGTATGAGTTTACATAAAATAAATACAGGGATCAAATGCCTTTACCAGCCCCACAAGGGCCTGTTGCTAGGGCTCTAGCTTCCACCGTGACAGGGCACAGGCCCCAGGCCTCCCTCCCTCTCCCAGACAGGCAAGAGCCCTGCCGCCCCCCAGAAGCGGGGAGTCACTAAACCCAAACTTCTCCTCCTACTACTACAAAAAAAACCCACCAAAAACAAAAAAAACCTAAGTAAGTTCAGCAGCTTTCAGCAGCGTTCCGCACCCCCACGCACAACCCCAACCTGTCTCCCCCGTGCACACAAGCCCAGAGCCCCGTGCAAGCCCCACACAGGCCCGGGGGGGAATCACGGCTCCCTCCCGCTCCGCGCGCTCCCTCACCCCGGCCTCCCGCCGCCATGTTCCCCGCCGGGCCTCCGATCCGCATCCGCCGCCATCCTCCCGCATCCGCCGCCATCCCCTCGCCGCTGCTTCACCCCGGTGAGGCCCGGGGCCGCTCCTGGCGTGACGCCGCCGATATGGAAGTGCCCCGCAGCCGCAGCTCGGCGGGCCGCCGCCCTCACCTTGCGCTTCTTGGAGATCTGCACCGCCATCTTGAGCCGCGCCGCCCGGCGGAAAGGAGGGCGCCAGCACCTGAGGGCGTGCTATATCTGCCTTCCGTGGCGTCCCATTGGGCCGGCGGTATCACGTGGTCTGGCGAACGGGGGCCGATGGGATATGTAGTCCTTCCGGTGCCCGGACACGCCGCCATCTTGGGGAGGCTTCCCGCTGGTACCGCTGTCAGTGCCCGGGCAGGCTGCTGTGAACGCCTACAGCCGGCATTGAAAAAGGCGGTGAAAGAGATATGTAATGCGTGCAGGAGTTAGCAGCATGATAATTCAGCCCGATTTTCTACCTGGAGCCTTGCTGTGGTGGGAAAGAGGCCCTTCCCTCACAGTACTGCGGCCGGCCAGCCCCGGTGTGAGGGGAGCGCAGCCGGCGGGCTAGCAGGAGGTGAGGGGAGCAGCAGAGCCCCTCTCTAACAGGTTGCTTCTGTAATTTAAACCTTGGGGTTTTTAAGGTATTCACTAATGAAGGAAACTCCCGTCGGGAAAAAGGTGTGAAAATTCACATACAGGCTATTTGGTTATTTCCAGGGAAACATCAGGGATCTTCGCCGCCAGAGAATACCGTATCCAGTAATTTGCTGCTTTATTCAAATTTTAACAGTAACTGTTAACAATGTATAGTTAACTGTAGATACAGACAATAGCTAACTAAACCTAAAGGTATTGCAGGTCTTCCCTGCAGTGTGTACAGCATCTCGAGCAACAGGGCTGTGGTCCTTGCTGAAAGACAAATGATTCAGTAAATAGGACAGCTGCAGTTCCAGGACAGATCTTCTGTGGGTTTATTTTTTCTCCTATGATGCAATCATCACCTCTACAGTGTGGGCACTGGGTTAAATTAGTAACAGCTTGAAACTCTCACTTGAAATTCTCGCTTGAAACTTCTGTGGTAGCCAAAAATGGGGAAAGCAGCGATTTTTTAGAATGATTTAGGGATTTTAGGGGATTACAGGGGTTTGGTTGTGACATTTCGATTAGAAATAATAATAATAATGGGAGGAAGTGATGCATGAAAATACCTGGACACTAGTGGGTAAATATAGTCTCTTTGGGAAGAGTCAGCAAAGGGAAGTCCTGCCTTGCAGACCTCCCAGAAGGGAGCCAGAAGATACAGGGATAAGGACAAAAAAGGTTGAGATAAGCTGCTTGGCTTTTTGTAAGGCTTCTCTTGGAAAACCTTGCCAGAGGCTTTACAGAAACGAAGCAACCATGGGCGAAGGCAGGGGCATTGCACAGCTTTGCTCCTTACATGGATGCTGCAGGGAACTGTGCAACAAAAGAAGAAATTAAATGTTAGAATTATTGGAGAGAAAAAAAAAAAAAAAGAAGAAATAAGAGACAATCATTTCATGGGTCTGTAAATAACTCCGTGGTGTGCCCACTGGGTACATCTGGTCCTCTTTCTCCAAAAGTGTGAAGGAGACCTGGGAGAGGGGCAGAGCAGGGCAGCAGAGAAGCTGACCAGTTCGGGAGCACCTCTCTGTGAAGTAAACTGTGCAGGTTGGGACTCAACCTGGGAAAGATAAAATGTGGTCAAGATCTACCAACCCACAGAAGCTTCAGGAGGGTGGGCAGGGTGTGACTGTTCATAGTCCTCCCGCAAAGGGCAGGTGAAGGCAGTGGGAGGTGGGTGTTTGCTGCAAACAGGTTTGTTGTATTTTGTTTCCTTTGGGGTTTTGGCTACAGAAAGAAACTCTGGACTAGATTACTCCTGAACCAGCACAGCTGCTCTCTTGTTTGTAGGTAGCTGACAGTAGCGGATTGCAGGTTAGGGCCAATGTTCAAAATTAGACAGTTGATGGCCCCGATTGCCCCACCTAGAGGCATTGCCACAGGCTGGTCTGCCTGGCAACCATCTCCCACACTGACTCCATTTCGGGCTGGGCTGCTCAAGTTGTGCGAAGTTGATGAGCAAAGAGCAGGTCCCCATAAATGTGCCAGGCAGCAATTAGCATCACTCTGGGAACAGCAAGGTGGAGAAGGCACCTCTGCTCTGGAGCTGGTACCAACCACTGAAAGGAGGACAGAGCGGAGTGGGACCTCTGCCACCCACTCTGAATCCATCTAGGAGCATGGGTGAGGCTGTCTGACATGGCCCAGCCCTCATCCAGCTGTTTAAGCTCTCTCCCAAACAGGGTCACCACATCTCAACACCTCTTGAGGTTTGGTCCATGTCAACTCCTGGGCCATACCCCACCGGGGCCCCGTTAACAGTGTCACTGTACCAATGATGGTGTGTTGGGGCCTGTGATTTTTTTGGCACTGCTTTGCTGCCTTGTTAAGGTGTAGGCAGGCAAACTCTGCAAGAAATACCAGTATGACCAGTACAGCGCTGGTAAAACACCTCTCCTTCAAACACCCACCCCAGCATGGCCCATGGGGAGCAGCGGGGAGTCGGCTGTGCCTGGAGGAGCCAGCTCTCCTCTTTGCCTTGCCAGGGAAAGGCCTGGTTTGCCACTAGATGTCAGTGGAGACAGTTTCCACGGAGGGAAAGCTTCGTGTCTCTCCTCTCCTCCCTCTTCCCTCTCCCCCAGGGATTCATTTGTCCAGGACCTGAGGGATGGCGGAGCACCGATGAGACAGAGCCTGTCCGCAGCAGCTCACAGTCTGCTTTGCAAGGACAGCTGCTGCCAGTGAGGGATTTGTGTCCTCTCTTGTCCCCAGACACCTTTCTCTCACTTCTGTGTGTCCAGCCATCATGACCTTGCCTTGACCAACTCCTTCCCCTCTCTCTGGGCCTGTCCAACCTTGGCTGTCCTACACCTACCACCCTGCCACCTCTCTCCCCTCCCTCTGCAGAGAGCTGTGGTCTCTTCAGAGAGAAGGGACATAGCAGGACATGCTGTCCCTCACCCCCACTCCCCTTTCCTGCTCTGGTTGTGCCTGCTGTCCTCTGCTTCCACTCTCTTCCCTCTCTCTCTGGCTGCCAAAACACACCGACCTCAGCAAGCTCTGGTGGCCCCATCCTTCTCTCTCTTTTCATCTTCGTGCTCCTCAAGTGCCAGTTACTGTCCACGGACCCCAGCAGTACTGTTCTCAACAGGCGCTTCCTCTTGACCGAAATTAAGAGCCACAGCTCCATCGATCTCCCAGTCTCTGCCCCGGGGACTGGGGCTGTGGCGGACTGGAGCCAGGTTGACCACGGATGGATCTGAGGGGCACTGAGGGTGCAGGGCTTAGACTGGGCTGATTTAGCGTGGACAGAAATACCTGCTTAGGCACTCTGTGCGCTCCTCTAGTCTTCTCCATCTGCATCCCTGGACACAGTGAGACAAAACCAGCTCATTGTTCAGGTGGCAGAAGAGGTGCTGGTCTCTTCCCAGTGCTGTATAAATCTCTGCTGACACTTCCTCCAAGCCTGTATCTGCAACAAATTGGCCTAGGTGTAAGGCACCCTAACTTCTGTCCTCCCATCTTCAGGTTGCTCCTCACCGTGCTTTCGGAACTGACCCCTCAGGGGATCCCACTAAGTCTTATCCTCCAGAAGAGCTGGGGCCGTTGGGCTGCATGGAGCTGTGGCAGAGCTGCAAGGGACTTCAGGAGGAATCCCAGAACTTAAAGCAGGTAGGATAAGGTGACGGGCTAGCCACCTTATGAGGAGATACTAAAGCCAACAGGCCAGGGATATGCCCCAAGCATCCCTAATCCATCTGGACCATAGGTTTGAGCAGCACAGCATTTCTGCACTGGACACAAACGAGCACAAGTGCATGTGTGACCTTTCCCTAGCCCATCACTGTGACACAAGATGAGCAGGAGAAGTCTCAGTTCCGAGGACAGCTTTTATTTTCTCTTCCAGCATGATGCAGTATCGCATTTTCCCTGGCAGCAAAGAGGCTTAGAGCTCTCCTCTTTCCTCCCTCACCCCTTGCGCCTTCCTCCCCCTCCTCCTTGTCCCATCCCACAATTTCTGGAGCCCGGCTGTCAACCAGCTCCCAGAAACGATCCAACACAAACACATACATTTTAGAGGAGGTTATTTAAAGCCCTGCTCGTTTCCCTGCTCCAGCCCAGCTCCACAGCAGCCTGTGAGCACCAAGGAGAGGGCAGCAAATTACAGCAGGGGGGATGGGGCCAGGCAGGAATGTTTTCCTCGGAAGACCACAAAGGTGGTCAGGTTTGGGGTGGCACTTTGGGAACCCATGGTCCCAGCACCATGGCAAGTTGAGGGGACATCTGTGTTTGAGGTCCTCACCCCAGGGTACCGCCAAACTATCAGATGCTGGCTTTGGAGAAGTGGCCAGGAGCTGAGGATGTCTGTGCAGGGATCCAAGCCCAAGACCTTACTGATCAAGGCTGCAAATAATTTTTAAGGAAAGACTCTCCTAACCTGCACAAAACCCACTCTGTTTGCTGCTTTCCAGCTTGGGACCACAGTACTGCCAGAGCAGGAAGTATCTGCCCAAGATCATCGTGGGGTTTTTTTGAGGCTGAGTTTACCCAGGAGAGACTCAACCAATGTATTTCTGGATCATACAAAGACAGGGAAAGACACAACATTAGCAAAAAGCCTGGCCCTGACGTGCATTGCCTTTTGCATGCCCTATTAAGGAGAAACTATGTGTTGTGTCAGCATTTCGGGGTCAGCATCGACAACCGGAGCCAGGGTCAAGCTGCACCCTGGCACAAAGCAGGGGCCTCAGTGGTGTTAGGCAGCAAGGGAATGTCCCCTCTCCCCCCTAGACATGGCCCAGCTAAGCCAGCGGGCTCCAAGCTGCCTCCACAGCCAGGAACATTTCAGTCCCTTCCACAAATAGCAACGTGGGATTCCTCCCGCAGCTCTGGCTGTGCCCAGCTGCAGCCTGACCTAGCCTGTACGGCTCCCAGAGATACGTGGTGATGCTCTGAGATGCTGTTTGCAGCCAAATGGGGATGAGTTCATTTTCACTTTATCCCTGCCAAAATGGAGACCAGCAGCATCTCGAAAAAGCTGTGATGTGCTCTGAGAGCTCAAGTCTGGTCCAGTTGCTTCGAAGGGTCCTGGTGGCTTCCCAGCCCCCAGTGAGGCCAGTCGGTGGCTTGGATCTGCAGCATGCCTGGGACTATATGTAAACCCTGTGATGGGGGTGGCTGTCACTCAGGTTTCTGGGGCCAGACAGTAGGGGAAGGGGTGTCCCCCTTGAGGACTGCAGCCCCACTGTCTCCCACTTCCCCACCACCAGCCATGAGAGGCCAGGAGCTGCCTCACAGCTGGGAATGGAGCATGTCCAATGAATGCTCTCTGTCCTCAAGGCCCAGGAGGATGGAAAACCCCTTGGGGTTGCTGCAGCAAAAGCAAAAGGTCCCCAGCTGCATCCCCAGAGCATCCTCCCTGGCTTCCTCATCCTCTGAGCACCAGGCAGTCCCCTGGGATAAACAGGGGTGGCCAGGAATGTGCCAGTGGTGCCACTTCTGCTGCAGAGCCTGGCCTCACTCCACTGCCCAGCACCTGGGGTTAGTCCCTGTAGGCTACCACAACGATGGATGCCACCAGCTACAGCTTCGATCATGACCCTCCACCTAGCTCCCTGGCACAGAGTGGGCATCCTTGACATCCCACCTGCCCCCAGTTGGCATTAAAACCCCTGCTGCTGCTCCCACTCTGGCATGCAGCGCTTGGATCTCCTCTTGCAAAATCCTCTTGCTTGGATCTGCACTTCAAAATGGGTTCCCTTTCACAGCCATGAGGAGCAGCAAAAGCAGGGGATGCACGGGAGGGATATTACCCCCAGATGTGGGATTTGACAGCACCAGGGACCCCCTTTGTGCCCCTGCTGAGGTCCCCTTGCAGGTGCCGGGGGTTAGCGGCAGGTTTCCTCGCTGTGGGGGATGCTGGCTTGGAGCAGGTTCGGGAATCGGGAGCTGGCCTGCCTCCCCCCAGCTCCTTTCATTGCCCAGACAGCAACATGGTTTATGGCAGCCGAAGGCCATTGCACAGGCTCAATTAAGCCGGCATCCCAGCGTTTTCTCCCCGGGAACCTGGCTCCTGTTCAGAGCATCCGGGAGGGGCTGGCAGCCCTTCACAGTGAAGGGGCCAGGACAGCCAGCAGCTTTCCTGGCTTGTAGGCATGCTGGATTTTGGGATACCCGGTGCTTTCTGCGCGTGGTGGTAAAGTGTTACATCAGGAGCAAATGTCCTGCCTGGGAAGGTCCCCAACTGCCGCTGCTGGTGCTTTCACATGGCAAAATAATGCCGGCACTGCAGGGAGATCCTGCAGGCACCCAGGGACCACGCTGGCTCTGCAAAGGAAGAAAGCATCAGGGAACAGCCTCGGGGTCATCAAAACTGCCCCCAGACACATCAGTACAGGCAGAAACACAGGGCCTGCTCCTTCCCGCTGTGCCAAGACAGCCATCCCCCAGTGACACCGGGCAGCTGTGGCCCGGTGCAGCCTCTTCCACCTGCGCTCACAAAGCAAGATGCAAACTGAATTTCGAGAGAGGGAGAGAGGTGAGGTAAAATCTCATCCCTGTAATCCCTTGAGCTCAAATGGGTGTGGGATTTTGGGTTACAAACTGTGTCCCTGCCCAGGCCAGCCCCTGTCACCTCTCTGGATATGCCTGAGCAGTTCAGAAACCTCCCTTGCAGGAGCCTGTTTCTTGATTTCTCTCCCTCTGAAAACAAGCCGTGGCGCAGTCCTTGGGGCCATGCTATGGGGGGATTTCGACAGCCTCAGCAGAGGCCTTGTCTCCATCCACGGCAGACCCTGAAAGAGCCCCCTGAGAGTGTGTTCCTCACTATGGACTCTCTTCTGAGCTCTGGCTCTGAGGGTGCACCTCCTTCCCCCAAAAGCTTTTTGGGATGTAGGAGGCATGTCACTCCTGCCTCTAAAAACATTCCTTTCACAGTAGATGGGCTTTTCTCCTTGCAGCTGGGGGCAGCAGGAGATGGAGCTGGTGCTAAAGGAAACGTGGGGGCTGCTCAGAGGGGGCTGTCTGGATGTAAATCTACTGACTGAGGCTGTTAGATGGTTTCTAAGAGATGGGCTCCCCAGGGCTGGCTGTTCCCAGCACGATGGTGTACTAAAGCCCCATGTTGTTGGGACAGAGACTCCTGGACCTGTGATACCGGACTAAAGGCCAGTACAGGGGTCACCGGACCCCAGTCACCTGCAGGCCTGAGGAACAGCAAGGAGGAGCTGTGGAGGACCAAGATCACTTCTGCAAGGAAACAGCTGCCCCCAGCAGCAAGAAAGGTGATGATCACTATTACAGAAATAACTAAATTGTACAAAGGAGGAGAAAAAAACCCCACACTTACACCAGTCAGCTCCCAACCACATTTCTCAGTAGCGAGGAAGCTCTCCTGCAGTGGGGTGGTCCCAGGGGTGAACATCTGCTGTGGGAAATGTTCACAGAGCAGAAACCCCAGCCCAAGCTAAGGCCCTGCTGCAGGCTGGGAGCTACATCACGGCAGCCCAGTGCTGCCAGGACCAGAGGAGGGACCAGGATCACACACAGAAGCAGCCCAGGGCAGAAGCTCTCTTCACATCTCTAATGGAGGCTGCTGAGCAACCTCCTCGTGGAGTGTTTCACTGCAAAAGAAGCCATTGCCCCGAATCAGAGTAATTTGAGCATGAGCAATCCAAAATACCTACTTGGACGAGTATCTGTTCAGACATCATTCAGACTTGTTTCTGTCAGTTCTGCCCAGCCAGGATGAGAGCCAGGCGACAAGACAGGGCACAAGACCTTGTGTCTGTAGGATACCGCTGTGTCCTGTGAGGATCCCAGAACTGGGCCATGGTTGTCATCAGGGTCCCAAAAGTGGGCCATCCTGCCTGTCCCCCACTCCCGAGAGCCTGACCCCCATCCAAAGCTCTCAGGCCCTGCTGTGACACTAAGAAACAAGACCAAGGTCAATGCTCGAAGTTAAGCCTGTGTTGCACCAACTTTTTGTACAGGAGCTGGAGACCTAGAGAAGAAAAACATCCAAATCACCATCCCTACAAGCAGCAATTTCACCAGACGCACCACAGAGCTCATGCATTTTCCCAGCAAGTAACTGTGGAAAATGAAACCCAGGGTAGAGATGGACAAGATGAGACAGTTTGCATTAAATGAATGGAGACCAGTCCTGGAAAGTAATTCAAGTAGAGGTATGATGAATTGCAAGCACCAGTTGTAAAGCGTTTGTAAAGTCTGACTCAGATGGGAGTTTTATTGCAAGAGCTGGAGTATTATAGTTGATTGCCGCAGTTGGAGCAGCTGCTACTGTTCGAGTTGAATTGCCATGCCTGTTATAAATCCCCTCACCGAGTTACTCACAACTCTTTGGCAGCTCTGGAAAAGTTCCTGAGAAATGTGTTCTGCCCCCATGGAGCCGGTTGCCTTATGGGGAGCCCAAGTCTGGCGAGCCCCTTCCCGCGTGGAGCAGCCCGAGGAAGCCATCAGAACGGGGTGAGATGGAGGGGAAGCACAGCCAGAAGGACTGGGAGTCAGGGCCGCGTTCACAGGCCTTTTGTAAACATTTCACGGGCAGGGGGATTTTCTGTTTCTTGGCCTGGCAAGAACATGGGGGACTAAGTGCAGCAAACCTTCCAGCAGCTGTGGAAGGCGGCGTGATCCTGCAGGACAGGGAGGGGAAAGGGCACCGTGGTTCCAGGCAGAGAAAGCATTCAGCTGCCCCCATCCTGTCTCCTTCCCTGCAGCTGGCTAAAGGAATCCCAGAGCAGGACTGAAACTGCAGCAGAAGCAGCTAAAGACGAGTAACTCTGCTCTAGTGAAACGGGGCTCTGGAAACATGGGTGTGAATCTCCAGGAGGAGACTTGCACACATGTGAGAATGTGGTTAAAGCTTTCAAGTCACAGGGCTTTAAAATCAACACCCCTAAACTTATAAATGGGCAAACATAGAAGTTCTGCACCAGAAATTCTCTGGACTTACTTAGTGCACAAATTGCAGCAATCACCAAGCCATTACTGAAGCACGGAAGTCTGCCCCACCAGCCTGACTCGATGATAATCCTGGCCCATTACCTCCATTAAATCTGATAAATTGTTGGCAGCATTTTAGTGGCTGTTCACAAATGGGTCCCTCACTCTTTACACTTTCCTTTCGGCATCTGCCCTGGTAAACGAGACTTTTCTTCACTGCTTGGATTCACTTAAAGGATTTAAGCACATTAGTAAATAATTTATACTTCCTTTAAAAACAGGAAATGAAATAAGGACAATCGGTGTGCTATTTAGCTGGAAACTGCTCGGCTCTTTACTATTTAATGAACCGACTGGCTGCTAACAGAGGTCATTCCAGCAGCTCACACCCTGGCCCTACAGCTCTGTGCAAGGTATGTAAATTGAAACTTTAATGGGCATTTCAAAGAGCAGTTTGCCCTGGTAGTATCACTTGAAACCCATCAGCTTAAGTAAGTGATTCTTAATCAGCTTTCAAGCTCCAGGAAATAAGCAGAGGGTAGGAGGTGGCCGTTGTGGTCAGTCTGTCCGTGTGTCCCCCAGTATCACATTTTATGATGATTCACGGGTGCATCTGTATCAGATGCATTGAGATAAGGCCGGTCGCAAAGGCCATTACCAGCTCTTCCATGCACTCCATAAGATGGCAGCTCATGCTTTAACCACTTGCCATGGTTACATGACACAGGAGGATGTGGAGAGCCCAGGATTGCTCCGGACTGTTGAGATGGACGTAGGTGTGCATGCTCAGAGCACGCACTCACTCAGGATGGGGAGAAAACAGGGAAAAAGGGTTTGCTTTTGCTCCTCTGGCCAGCAAGCGAGGAACACCACAGGTGCTCCAAGCCCGAGGCTGGCACGGATCCCGCAGGAGGCATTTCTGCTGCTTTATATTGAGTGGGAAAGCACCATAGTGCCAAGTTTCAGATCCCTCTGTTCCTGCCACTGCTTTTTGCCCTAACGCATGGCAACACATGGTGCTGGAGTGCTGGGGCTGCTGTAACGAGGGGCATTCATGTCTCATTAGCTCACCTGGACAAAGCCTCCTGACCTGATGGTGATCTCAGCTGCGGCAGTGTCAAGCGATGAGGGCTCTCCCTGCTGCGGCTGTGTTTCTCCTGCTTCCTCTTCATGTGGCTTTCAATTTTCTGCTGGGAGAGCTGGTCCTCGAGGGAAGTAATACTAATGCCCCAAAGCACAGCGTGAAAAAACACAGCCTGAAACCTCAATGTGCTGCTACCTACAGTCCTACGCTCCTTTCTCTGCTAGGTAATAAGATGATTAAAAGCAGTAATTATAGCAGGAGAAACACAGCACCAGAAAATTACATCCTTTTTATATTTTTCACAAAGATGTCGTGCTGCATTGGAGACTAACTGCAGAGGAGCTTTTCCTCCTGCCAGCAAACATTTCCCAACAGTCCAGAGGCTCAAACATTGTGGTGGGATCCCTGGGCTTTTTTTGCACGTGGGTGGAGGAGAATGTCTGGCTGTGATGCACTTGTGGGCACGCGGGACTTTCTCCCCAGAACTCAAGAGCAGTGGCATGTGCTTTCCACACCTACGTGGTGCACTTGTATCCCCCTATAATGGAAACATCCCTTATTCACTGTTGTGAAACAGGACAGGCAAGAGAAAAGCACGCACGGAGCTGCAGTGGTTCAGTAGAGGAGAGGACACAGATGCCTTATCCACTGCACCAGTGTTTTGTTCCTCACGCCTCCCCACATGCACCCCATCACCGACTGTGATCAGCTTAGCCCGTGTTACTCCCCTTTTCTCCCAAATGGGAGCCATGCTTCTGTTGTTCCTAAGCTCCAGCAGCCATATGGCCTAACACAAATCCCTGACTCTTCTCCTCTTCACCCAAAGTTTGGGAAACAGTGCATAAGAGCACAGGTTTAAAAATACTTTTAAAATACCTTCCCCTGCCCATGCTTCTGGTAATGGAAAATGTCAGCACTGGCTCCAGCTCCAACGGGAGAATCGCAGGACACCCGCTGACATCCCACGCTGGAGCTGCGTCATTTGGGGATGATCACGAGCCCGCCCCAGTTCTGGGCTCAGCATGTGGCACTGGCGAGCAGAGCCTTGGCAGGCGGCTCAGGGGCACCCGTGCCAACGTGCACACTGAGCACTAAATCCCATTGCTACGGCAGGCATCAGATGGGAGCACGAATATCGGGTTCCAGTGGTTTAACTGGCCTCTTTTATTTCTCTTTTTAGTGTAAAGCAAAGCAGTCAGCACAGTTCGGCAGAGCCGCTTCTCCAAGGAGCACCAGTCCATAGGCTTTCTCCACCTGGCTTGCTCCTGCATAGCTGCCTCTGGTGACATTCATGCAACCCCAGCTGTGGCCGTGACCAAACAGTCACTGTGGACCCGTCAGCGCTGCTATAGGTGCTATAGGGCCGGTTCCAATCATTTCCTCCCTTACCTGCTGCGGTGCAGCCCTCCGCAGGCAGCCAAATGCAGCCAGTATCTCCTACAGCACTGTCAGGCCAGGGCTGCAGGTCAGCACCACGTCACACTCACACCCATGCACTCCTCGCTGGCCACAGGCTCATGAAAACAGTCCTTATTTTCACACTATTACTGTCGAGTGACAAAGCCCTGAATAAAACTACAGCCATATCAACAGCCTGTGTATAATGGGGCTATCAAACACCAGACACTGAGGCTGGGTGACATTAAGTTGGCCATACTCAAACAATTTAACTGCCAGTTCTGTCTCTCTATAAACATGCAACACCTACGCTCAATGCTGTCCTCATCTCTGGAGAAGGCAGGCAGCTGCCTTCCAGAGGACATGCTGCTCAAGAATGTGAAATCTGTTATGCTGCAGTGATAAAGATTTTGGGTTTTTTTTTTACGGTAGATTTGGAGGATGTAGGATTTTCCCTGCTCAGGAGAATGAAAGGAGCTAATCGCAGCCCGACTGCAATATGGCGAATGAAAACAAAGCTGATGGTGAAAGATTCCACGTGGGGAACAGTAACGTGCAAGGCCCAAAAGGGCCAGAAATGAGCAGTGTTTGCTCTGTCTCTGAGACACAGCACTTCTCTGTGGAGCCATCCATCTCGGGGGGCGACACTCTCAAAACATTTAATTAAGAGAACTAGAGGCAAGTACTGGTGAAGTGATCGAATAAGGCTGCAGCAGGAGTCAGTAGGACAGGTCTCGATGCCCAGACCCTCAGTCCCAGATCTTCGCCTCGAAAGATTTCAGCTGTGTCGCCTGCTTGTTTGGGTTAGGGGAAGCTAAACTACTTTGCAATGCAGAGAATGAAGATGAAGGCATCAAAGAGGCAGCATCCTTATTTGTAATCAAACACCAGGGCTCCTCGGGGAGGCTTTCTGATCCAGCACTGGCTGACCTCCATCCTGCAGTTCCTTCTAATGGCCATTGGCAAGAGGACAGACAGAGTACTAATGGGGTAAAACACTCTCTGGAGGTCCCGTCACCAGCTGAGTCTCAGGGTCCAAGCCCATCCTTCACAATATGTACATCTGATCTTTGTAACGGATGGTTTGCCAGGCTGCTGGCTGAGTGAAAACCCTGGGTCAGCCAGCCGTGGCGGGCAGGAACACGTCAGGGCGCGGTGGGGCAGCAGCAGAGTGGGAGCTGTGGGGCAATAACCTGGGTCTTGCCTTGCCCTGCCCCTGCAGGCAGTTCTCCACCCCCGAGAAACAGCAAGAGAGCAGCAGTGATAAAACGGCTCTTAGTCTAAGCACAAGGTTATTTTCTAGGACATTAACTGCAGCCCTCAGAAGCCAGCTTGCAAGAGACCCATGAAGAGCGAAAAGACACCTGACCAGAATGCAAAAGCAGAGCTGCCAACTTAACACCTCTGTGTGTGTGTGTGTGTGTGGTTCAAAAACAGCTTTACAGAAAGGGTGAGCTCACACCGGTGTTAGCAGTTTGAGTGGCTATTTGCTTTACAAAACAAGCAGTTTCAGCAAAAATATCAAATGACTGTCATCCAGAAAGCTCTTATTTTCAGTATCTCAGCTATTCACATCTCTAAATAAAACATTCAAGCTGCAATACAACACAACCGTTTTGCAGGGGCTAATAAATAAATGAAAAGTCTTTACCAAGCCCGCTTTTCTGCAGGAATAATACCCCTAACATCCTAGAATTATCTCCATCTATGTCTGGCTACGACTTCAGATCAATAAATTGTCTCCTCATCCTCGGATTAGCTCAGTCAGATAATTTCAAAAGCAGCGGCAGCAGTTCCCTGCTATTAGTCATAACAGCTCTGCCAGCTGAATTAACATGAGATCCCCCTTGTTATCCGAGAACAAATCACACTCTGCCAGTGTCCTTGGGTAATAATTTGCACTGACCTCAACAACAATCTGCAGCAGTCTGAGCATCAGGTGTGATGCGGGTTTCCCTTCCAGGAACATTAGCTGCCTGGCATTTAGCCTTCTCGCACCCAGCGTGGCGCCTCTCGCAGAGCTGGGATGTGGTAACGTCACTTGAGGGAAGCAGCGCTGATTTATGGTGCAGGGAGACCTGGCCTTGTGAAGCCAACGGCAATCAAAAGCCAACTAGCACGAGACATTCACAAGATGAAGGCTGGGTTAAAGGAGATCACAGCAGCAGAATTACAGATGCACTTCTTGGTCCAGCCAGCCCTCTCCTCTGCTGCAATCCCTCAAATGTCACTCGGGGCGAAGAATTCAGCACTCCCCCTTTCAGTCCTACAACCATGCAGCTCCTGGGGCTGCCTTCTGCATTGTAGTGGGTTTCCACTTAAGATGTCTGCGGGCTTTTCACTAGGGGGGTGCCCAAAACACGGCATTTCTGTTCTGCTCACAAGTCTAACATGTCAGAAATACATATTTAGAAAGTTTAATATTTGGAATTAAATTTCTGTTAAAACTCTGGCAGAAACCCCCACCTGTTTCACAAAAACAGGGGCAGATGCCGTGAATCCTGGATGCCGTGACCCAAAAGAGGGTCCCCGTTACCAGCAGGGAAGCCCAACAAGGCATCGAGGGCTTCTTGGCTCTGCACACGGCTGGTCCTCGTCTCTGCGTGGTGTTCGTGGGCTTCCAGCTCCACACAGCTGCCTGCTTCTTGACCCTGGTGGGAACGTGTGTCTTCAGGGGAAACCTGGGAGTCCCCAAGGGGACAGCAGGAGGACTCAGCGGTTTGCGAGCCTCAAAACCCCGTGGGGGGACAACACTTTCCAGCAATGCTCACCAGGACTTGGCGTAGTCCTCTCCCAAGCTTCCACACAACTGTCTGAAGCAGTGAAGTGTTCTGGTTTATCTACTGCTACAAATCTTTAAAAGGTTTTGCCAAACCAGCATTTCCTGATGAAATCTACTTCGTTAGAAAAAAAAATGTTAATGGTTTTCTCAGTTTGCCTTCTCATTTCAGAAACAAGACACATCCCAGCGTCCACCAAGACAAAGCTGAACCAGCCCCAGTTTGTTTCTGCTGAACCAGCTACAACCAGCAGCACAGAACTCACAGCAGCTTTCCCTTGCCACGCTGCTGCATGGGAACGTGCGACACTGGATTTGACACATCAGAGTGACACAGGCAGATAACCCCCAGCCCGCTGGGACAAAACTGAACCTGCTGAAGCATTTTGGACACAGCTGAGCTGGCAGAGGGAGTTTATCTGGACCAGCGCTCCACAGGGCCATGGCATTCCCGGATTAGCACAAGGTGCCCTAAAGCTGGATTCGCTCTGTCACCGAACCATGACCTCAGAAAGCCTCCTGCCACTTTCATGCCTTAACAAGTGATTATTATCTGGCTTAGTCTCAGCTCTGCTGGCTCAAGCACCCCAAGAGGTGCATTCAGATCCTTGCCCTGAAGTTCCTGGGAAGTTCAAGCACTCACTGCTTCCCTTTCTTTCAAAGCTCTGCCAAAAGAAGCTTCCCTCTGCAGGGTCTTTCTCTTCTGGCATCCACACACGTTCTTGAGCCACAGTTCCCTCTTTGCCTCTTGTCTTGCTGCCACCTAGAGCACCTCTTCCTCCTTTTTAAGGAGCAGCAATAATTTCTGTCATCTAATTCCCGAGAAAAATACCAACTCCTCTGTTTTAAAATCAGCTCTGCTCATTCCACAAGCAACACCTGCAGCAATAAACCAAGGGAGCATAAACAGAAAAAACACACAATACAATGGATCATACCTCACTTGTCAGAAACCAAGATAGCTTTGTGAAGGAGGACATGGAATTAATACAGGAATTTATAGTTGTTTTTTTTTTATATCTTGTAACCTTACTTTTGAAGGATCAGCTGCTCACGTCTCTTCATGCAAGTTTACTCAGCAAGTTAATCTGAGGTTGCTGTGTTTTCTGTCCACACCTGATGCCTGCAGACAGGGTGCCCTCACTTCACCATGCTTCTTCACTAAGCAGGAAGGAGGCCCCAGTCTTACAGAAATTAATTAGTGCAATAACATGCCTGGGACACAGAGGTGAAGCTGAGTTTGGCCCACTTTGCAGGATTCAGCTGAGTAAAAAAGACAAATAGCTGTGCTATGGGATTTAAAAAAGCTGCTGTCAGCATTCCCAATGCAACCAGACCTGGAAATTCATTCGCCTTTCAATAAACAATGGAAAAAGGAGAAGCAATTACAACAGACAAAACTAATTACACCAGAACAGAAGCATACCTCACAGCAATTGCTCTTGAATCTGCATTAGAAAAGAAAAATCTAAACCAAAAAGCATTCCATTAAAAAAAGCTAAGAATTTTGGAGCTCAGTAAGACCAATTTCAAAATAGAAGGGTACTTCATCATGCAGCTTGATAATGCACAATTTATCTTTCTTTTAATCTTTTATTTTCTCAGTCATTTATCTTTGTAAAGATAAGTCTTCAGTGGATGCTGGCACTGTTCTGCAAACAGGACACAGGGGCACAGGGAGTTTGTTCAGGGAGGTTAACATTGGAGCGGGGAGCAGAAATGAGCTCCCAGCTCCTCAATCCAATGTTTAATGTAACTGTCTCTTCCCTGATCAGGCCCATTTCACATCCACCTCACTAATGCCACGACCGCGTCTGTGTTGACTGGTAACACTGCTCTCTCAGCCCGACCCCTTCTTCCAAAGCATCGCGTTAATTTTGGTTTTGTCCTCGCTACAAATCCAGCATGCAATGCCAAATAGCATGTTCTTGTGCCGTCAAATCCCATGGGTCGAATCGTAGCCGCATATTTAGTGAGGCGTTCTCAGCTGCGACACCCCACGTGGGTGTACGGGGGACCCAAGCCTGACTCTCGGCCTCCACAGCACACTCCCTCTCCGTAAGCACTCAGAAGGGGACCCAGAGTTTTCTCCCTCTCTGGCCCCCTACGCTGCCGGTTTTTACACCCAAGCACATTTTTGATGTGATGTATTTAGGTGCAAGAACTGCAGCAGCTGGGGAAACCATCTGTGGAGCTCAGCCTGCAGATTCCAGGTTGAATAGCTTCTACTTTCATAGCGAAGACGAAGCACTAAAAAGGCAAGCTGAACCACGTCTCCTGTCCTTCACAGCAAATACTGGATGACCCGGGAGAATACTTAAGAGATATTCACAGGGTTACGTTTTTGTTGGGTGGAATGATGTAAGAGAATCCAAATCCTTCTGCAAAGTCCATTTAATCCTTGGCCGCTGCCCAGGTTGTCAAGGAGCAGTGACAGTTTTTGTGCGAGGCAATGCCTGCTCAGTAAGGCTAGATGGAGATCGCCAGGCCCGTTTCCTCCACCGCGCCTTCTTCAGCTACCAGCTGTGAAATTCAGAAGACAGCAAAAGAGGGTTTTAAACAAAGTGGCGGAAGAACCGCTGCTTAACACATCCGAGACAGGCCAAGAGGCAGGAAAATTGATGGCAGGGAGCAAACCTGAAATGGGAAGAGGAGGAGGAATGATACTGGGCTGCAGGCTGATCTGGCAGACACCACCCCGTGCCTCATTCAGTTGGTGATGCGATCTGGACTCGGGATTTGAAAGCCTCCACCAGCTGCTTCCAATGCACAAAGCAGCAAGTCTACAGTATGTGTCCTTTTTCCAAAGCGCTTTTGGGACCAGAAACAAGCCCATGTCAGCACACTGCTTTCATGGACCGTTAAGGAGGTACAGTCTGAAGCCTGGACCCTGTAATCTGATTTCCGAGTCTCCGTGGCCGTAGCACAGCGCCTGCCCCAACACACTGCTCAACACTGAGCTTCTCTGTGTCAGAGCGAGGAAGCTTCAGGCCAGCTGAAGCAGCAAGCTGGGATCCGCAGACAACACAAAGTGCGCAGCGCTTGCTTTCGGAGAGGTTCCTGGCTGATTCAAAAGCTCTTCTTTGCAGGGCGTGCACCCAGAGTGCAGAGAAGGGAGTTGTTCAGCCTGGAGAAGGCTCAGGGGGACCTCGCCAAATGTGTACCGATACCCGAAGGGAGGGTGCCAAGACCACCGAGCCAGGCTCTTCCCAGCGGTGCCCAGTGCCGGGACCAGAGGCAACGGGCACCAACGGGAACAGAGGAGGGTCCCTCTCGACATCAGGAAACACCTTTTCACCGTGCGGGTGCCCGAGCACTGGCAGGCGGTGCCCAGGGAGGCTGTGGACTCTCCAGCCTTGGAGATACTCAAAAGCCACCTGGACACGGTCCTGGGCAGTCTCCAGAGGTCCCTTCCAACCTCAACCAGCCTGCGATTCTATGATGCCTTTTCAGGTGACAATCTCATCAGCCTTCAAACAAAGCAGCACCGTATACTCACACAGAAAACTCAGTGATGGCTGTCTACAAGAAATAGTTTTAATAACTACATTTACTAGCAGATACCTTTTTTCACTCAGCCCGTCTCAATTTTATCCCCCACTGGGGCTGCTGTATGTGATACAGACTAAATCGTAGTCCGCTATAGATAAAAATAATTCCAGGGTGTATTTTTGTGGGAAGGGCTGAGTCTTCCCCGAGGACGTAGAGCACATTCCCGCATTTTAAATGACAGCCTGGCTACCTGCTGCCTCCCCTGCCTGCAGTTTTCCCTTCAGCCTGCGCAGGGAAGTACAGCTGTGACATGACTGTGCCCAGACTCCACACACAAATGCAGCGGTGTTGAAACGGTGACCGACTGCGCCTCCGCTGAAGCAAACCCCCTGCTGCAAACCGAGGGCTGGTTGTTCACGGCGGGTCCGGTGTTGGTTCCAGTTCAACTCCGCTAACTGCAGAGATTTCTCACCTTCTCCAGTCCAGCCCCGCTACCACTGCAGTGCTTTTGTGTTCTGGATTAAATGACCTGCAATGCAGAGGCTCACTTGCTACAGTGATCCTTCTGCCAGATCTGTAATCCTCAATCCCCCTGGGTAATGCCTGGAGTAGGAAACTGCTTGGTATAGTAAGCACGTCTGCATTTTCCTAGCTGCATTTTTTTATTGGCTCATTTGCTGCATCCCTGACTTCAGCTAAGTTTTCCTTCCCTTTATCCCTTACCTTCTCCAGCTTCCCCCTGTGCCTTGAACTGAGGTCTTGATACCGCCAAGCTCACCTCTTGAAGCAAGCTGGCCAGATGTACAAAAGAAGGGGGCAGCACACTCCCTCCCATCCCATCATTTTTACGTAGGGCAGCAGATCTGCAAACGCAGAAAATGTGGGGAGACAGGATGCTTTGCGCGGCAGCAGCATCTCCCCTCCCAAGCGTCCTGGAGGCTCACTAGAAGGAGAGGCTCATTAAGGAAGATTTCCGGCAACTTCTGTCACTGCCGTGCTGAGATTTGCAGGTTGTTAATTATAAGGACATCACTGGAGGAGCGAGCAGGAAAAAAGTGCAAGTTGCAGAGCAGCCAGTCCTCCACGTTCTATGCAGAGCAGCAAAAGATCCCTCACTGGGAGAAGAGGGTGGGTTTTTGTTTTCCTTTTTAATTACTATGAACAGTGAGAGATACTTTTGCTATATGGGAAAGACAACTCACCCACATGCCCGGGTTTCTTCTAATATTTCCATGAAACAAACAAAAAGAAATCACAAATAATTTGGAGTAAGGTTGAATTTCTGTCAGTCTCATCCTCTTTGAAAATCTGGGAACTAGAGCCATCAGAGGAAACCTCGGCTCCAACGGAGATAGCGACGGTCCTGCTGCCGACCTCCAGAGACCGGTATTTTAACCTTCGTGCTGGGCAAGTTCCCCATACTGCTTCTCTGTATACCCCGAGCAGAACATAATATAACCGCGGAGCCTTTGGCGTTCCTCAGAACCTTTGTTTTGGGTTTTTTTTCCCTCTAAATGGCTGCTGTGTGCTGTTAAAACTGCAGCCATCTCCCTGATGCAAGGCAAACGGCAGCAACGGGGGCTTGCCACTCAGCTGGGAAAGCATTTCAGGGTGAAGAGATTTTCATGGAAATAAATATGCTCACGATAATGGCAAGAATGATGCAATCCCAGCACACCTGCTAAATGGGCATTATCTGCTGGGTTTGTTTTGCCAGAGCACAGCTTTTAAGGAAGGGGAAAGGAGAAAAAGCAGAGGCACAAAGGGGGCCTGTTAAAACACAGAAGAAATGAAAAGTGGCATCATTGGTGGATTTGAGGATTAACATCATTTATGAGTGGTACTGACAGTGAAAAGTATCACAAGCCAAGAGATTTGCGTGTGATGCAGCAAGAAAAGGAGAGATTCAACGAGCAAGAAGCTAAAGAAAAAGACAAAGTGGTCAAAGCAGCAAGCCAGGACAGTAATTTTTGGAGGAGCACGGTGAATGCATCTAAAAAGCACGGGAAGATGGA
The DNA here is from genome assembly GCF_023634155.1 of Falco peregrinus. Lineage (NCBI taxonomy): Eukaryota > Metazoa > Chordata > Aves > Falconiformes > Falconidae > Falco > Falco peregrinus. Next base: position 121,016,797 of record NC_073724.1, read on the forward strand.
GTTTCTCAAAGGAAGAGGCTGCAGGAGCTCAGGGAAAAAAATGATGAAAGCCTGTGTAACAGTTCTGCATGAACGGTGGAAATGATTAAAGATCTAAATCAACACCGTGGCAGCGACCCGCGGCCGACTGTGCAGCGAGCTGTGTTCAAAAACTGGGTAAAACAGTCTCAATCCCGAACAGCTGAAAGCAAAACCCGTGAGGAAATGGGCACACAGAGCTCATGTATTGCTCAGCACCGAATGCAAAAAGAACTCACCTCCCAGAAACGGAAATCAGCCAGGCAAGGAGCTGGTCACCGGCAGGCGGCTTCCCAGCGCTGGTAAATAAATAAACCATGGGAACACAGAACAAAAAGGGATCCTAAAGCCAGAGATTTGGGATGCAGTGGAAACACTCCTCACAATTAGGCAAATCAACCCTATTAAAGGACAATCACACTGAAGAGTTCTTCTCAATCACCCTTCTCTTGCTTTCTTTACGCAATTATGCTAATTGCATAAAGGCTATTCAGCAATTATTTTGATAACTGCAGCTTTGTTACTGGCTCTTCATTTTTGGCATGGATTTATTCCTCATGTAAATACCACCTTAAAGAGATGTTAAAAGATCGCTTTATGTACATGCCTAAGTGTTTTCCTGAGCAGGAGATGCAAACTTTTGTGTAAAAGCGTAAACCATACAAACGATACCCAAGCAAATGGACATTTTTATCCCTCAGTGCCAGGTTCTCCCTCAGCCACAGATCTACGCCCAAACCTTCTAATGACATTTTGCCGCAGGGGTAGTGGTGTCTGTAGCAAGGCAATGTCATGGATTTAGTTCCACTTTTTTATTATTCAACTTTTTATACATAATAAATACAAACTTTTTACAGCCAATATAAAGAAAGCATTTGCACCTATGCTTTCAGTGTACTGACGCTGTACACGATGATACGTCGAATACATGCCCTGTATGAAGAAATCATAGTTAAAAAGGAGGCATATTTTTACAACTTTTTTTTTTTTTAAATAAAATTAGCAGCTCTTACAGAAAATATTTTAAAATACAACTAAAGAGACTTTAAATAACACTTTCTGAATTTTGAAAGTCCAGGTATGAAGGACACAGAAAAACTGGCCAAAGAAATTGAACGTGAACGTTATTGGCAATACTTGCCTTTCTTCTGCATTGTGAAGCTTTCAAAATTTTTGCAAACAGTTAAATCTTTTTTAAAAACTTTTTTTTTTTTAAACTTAAGAATAAGTTTGATAAACACATAAAAAGACCTCAAACAGATCAACAGGACAAGAGGTGCAAAAGAATGAAAAATATGGAAAAGACTTCATTGGACAGTCTCCGATTTCAGAACTGACCCATGAATTGTTTTCTTCAAACAGCCCCACTCTTGGTTAAAGATCCCACTGGGAAAGGAGATTGGCAAACACGAATGTCTCAGAGACCCAGCCTGGGTTGGGATTTACAAGTATGTGCAAAGTTTATGATAAAATCTTGTTAGATGATTTTTTTTTTTTTTTTGTAAATGCAGCCTCAAAAAATAGCCCTTGTTAGTAAACTAAAGGTAGAAAACTTACTGGCTTAGGAAAAAAAAAAAAAAGACAACATAAGAGCGCATTCAATAGAACCCATATAACAGCTCAAAAAAACCAACCTTGCGATGCCTTTTAACTGAAGCTTTGATCTGATGGAGATTGCTGAGTATAATTTAGGAAGTATACAAAGAAAAACCTGTTTTCATCCAGTTTTTCCCTTTCCTCTGACCATTTCTCTGTGTGTTATAACCTCAGAATATCCTCTGCCCTTTTCTTTCAAACAACAGCAAAAAGCTTCCTTTGCAGAGATCTCAGATTAAAATGAGTTTTGAAATTCTTTTAGTCTCTCTTCCCTAAGAGTAATTTGAGACTGTGGTCTGGGCCACAAAGGCGGTGTGAAGGCTTTGCAGAAACCAGAGCCTTCCCTGGCACTCTGGCTTTGGCTAGTTAACGGGCTTCGCATGGGAAAATGCTACAGGACCATCCAATGCAAAAACTAAATAATGCATGTAAATACTCTACATGTAACTTCTAACTCTAGCCAGATGTTTTGATGACGAAGATATACTGCTAACGTCAGATAATAAAGTACACGGCAATAACTGGGATAAGAGTGACCCAAATACTTTAAAAAAAACCACCAAAACCCCCAAAATCTGCTAAGAAAAAAAAATGAAGCTCAATTTCCAGATCTAGACAAAAATCTCACTTACTTTTCTACCAGTTGGTTTATGCTATGGAACAAGATGTTGCTACTAATTCAGCACCTCCGTATTAGATACTCTATTACTAAATGTACTGCATAAATATTAATACAAAGAACATAACAGTTTAACTGTTAATTATTGAAGAGGTGTGCATTAATGTAATTAACGCCATATGATCTGCATCAGTTTTCCTTATCTATAAGATTATTTTCCTGTTTCTTCCTTTCTGCAAGGGGGTTAAAGAGGAGCCAGCCTCTCCTTATACTTATTTTTCAGTTCCCTTTTTCATTCCGCAAGATCTGATTAATACCTAATCAGACAAGTAATGCTACTTGAAGAATTGACAATCTTTAACACATTCCTATGGCAACAGTAATATACTGTACTAATGCACGTGGATCGAAGTATGCTATGACTAAGTTGCATGAACGAGGCTCTTTCCTCAGCCTCCGTATATAAAAATTGACCATCTTCAGCCAAGAGAGAAACCTGCTCCAAGGCAACCCTCTGCTCGCTGTTTGGCCCGAGTTGGTTTGTGCTAAGAGAGGAAGAATGATGTATAGAAAACAAAACCAAAAAAAAGGCACAAAATAGTCATGACTGTGGGAAGGAATCCGCCATGTCACTGCCACATAAAATCCTCCCTATCTCTTGCCCTATTAAAAGTCTTCATCATGCAAAGGTGCCTAGAAACGAGATCGACCAAATACTGCATTTGGTCTTGATTGTAGCACTACTACTTAACTAGTCCAATCATTACACCAGAGTAATTTCCACGTCCTCTATCTTCTCTGTTGTCCGGCGATGATGCTGTGTAGGGGGTGGTGGAGCTGCTCGCACCTGAAACAGCCAGAACCAGCCTGTAACTATCAGAAAACTGTCAAAATTTCACAACTTGTATAGCCTAGAACTGCAACTTTGGGCTCGTGCCTCGAGATGACAAATACACAGACTCTGTGTTAAGATCAGCAGAACTACAGCGAGTAACCCCGTCTCCGATCAAGCCATCAAGGCTCTTTGTTACAACCTGCCACCACTCTCAGGTGGTTTTTCTCCAGGATGACCAGCGGTCACGACCGGGCAAATATTTCACCGAGTGAAATGACCTATCTGTTCTGCCTGCACCCATGGAGAATCTGGTATGTAAACCAGGGGCAGACTTTGGACTTTACATCAAATGATCTGATGACACCTTTGCCTGCAACTTACGTGGGCTGGAAACTACAAGAATGCCTCGTTGCATCTAAGTGGCTTACTTGTATTTAATCAATCACTGGCCTGAACAATATACTCCTGAAAACTGATGTTTCTACACTCTGTCACATCAATAAAGTTGTTATTGTTCCTGACAGAGATTATCTTAAGTGCTAACAGCATTTCATGCAAGACTTTTATCACATGATTTCAGAATACGTCAGAGTGACTTGCTATGGAAAACATGAATTGCGAAGCAACACTGTAACAAACTTCATAATGTTTTCAAACCAGGCATGTTTAAAATGCAATTTTAATAGAAATCCTTTCAATGAAGGCATGACACTGTAGTAGTATCTAGAAAATACAGTATATTGCAGGAAACTTGTGAAGAAAATATAAAGCTACAAAATGGAAAAGCTGAATCAGTGTCTTTTTACAAGGGAATATGATAACCTGAAACTTCCCTGTTCAATACTTAAGTACTTAACAATGCAGTACTACCCCTGCCTCGCCTATGTCAACAAGTAAGGATAACTCTCTGACTACTGGAATATTCAGAATATAATTTCTGAATATCCAAAAGCACTCTTTTCCTGCAACCTCATTCATTGAGAATGCCAGGAAAATACAAATGTTACGTCTTAATATGACGTTGTTTAGGACTTTGAAACCCCCAAAACTTGGTTTCAAAGTCAATCCTAGGAGATGGATTTTGCAAATTCTAAGTGATTAAATTTCCTTTCCTTTTCTGGCAAAATCTCTCTTTCTAAGCAGCAAAGACATCACAAAATAGATAGATCTTATCATTAAGAACTTTTAATTCAAACCCCCCCAAATCAAGGGGTTCGGAAATAAATTTCACCCTCAATGCAATGGAGTCCCAAGGACCGCATATTATGTCAAACTGCCGGCAAGCAGATTTGTCTGCCAGAACTTTGGAAAAGCAGCAATTGTACAAACCATGTGATTAAACTGTTCTGACATTTATTCACCACCTCTTTTTTAGTTCTGTTTAGGGGTTGTTACATGTGGCAAGAACAGAAATAATCTCCTACCGCCTGAAAAGGCAGTAAAACTTTATCGCCTAACATTTATTTTACTATCATTACAGATGTAATTTCCTTCCAGGTTAGATTTCATGATTTGTGCGCCTTGCACAGAGACGTGCAGGTATTACAGCTATAAAGGCAGATAGGGAAGGGCAGGTTAGATGCAGGATAGGCGATGGATAAGCTTCAAGGTCATCTTTAAACACAATGACTTACTGTTTGGACAAATGCAGCTTTGTTTTGTCCTAGTGTTCACTTAATCTCAAATGGCTTTCGTGTTCTATAGCTTTTTGACACATCTATGGTATTATCAAAGGGGAGTGAACAGACCTTTCCGCAGCGCTCACCTGAGATACCGCGGTTTTATACGTAGTGATTGGATTTACAGAACACAGAGCCAAACCATCAGGTGCTGTATCACCACCCTGCTTTGATGTACCTCCCCCCATTTACCCAGGCTTGCCCATACAACTTTGTAGAGCCAATAAAAACAACAGTACTTGTTTTTAACTTACAGGTCGCAGTTTGCCATACGAAGTTTCAGGAGGAATTCGCGGAGGCTGTGAGAATCCAGGGGACTCTGAACTGAAGCTATTTTCTGAAAAAGTAAGCAGCAACCCGTCACAAACAAGCCACTCGGTATTGCTGAATTAACTTTATCCTGCAGAAACCCACCCCCCCACCCCACCCCCCCGCCTCGAAATGTGAACTTCTAAATGAAGCGTTTAGCTGAAACGTTTCTTTTGCTATCACAACATTTCTTACCATTGGTTGATGGTGATCTGGGGAAGTACTGAGAACCTCTTTTATCTGGACTGTGGTAGGGACTAGTGGGAGGCTGGTCATAGAGGGGCAGCGGTGGAAGGGCGTTATTAGGCTTTGGAGTCGGGGATACCTGTGTCAAAAAGAGAGAGGGGCTGCAGAAAGCCTTTCTCCTCCACAGTTTTTATGTACACTCACCAAGGGGCAGTAAGCTGTCTGACACGTCAGAATGTCATCTGCAGAAAAACGATCTGTCAGAAGTGCTTTCAGGTATGTTTGGGAAGGAAAACCAAGGTATCCAACAGTGATTATATAGATACGTTTTTTTAAATCATAGGTTGCCACTGAGCAGAAATTTTCATCCTCTACCAGATAATTTAGACCAATTTGTTGAAGGTTATTTGAAAAAAGTCATTTGGCCAAGTGTGCCTCTCCACATATATCCACACAAAAGCATGAAGATCACGAGTTTTATCCCAACTGAACTGCATATATGTCACTTAAATGTGAAGTTTTCATGTTCTTCTCAAATCAAAGAATAAAAATACTGGAGGGATTACTTTGTAGGGAACACAGAATTCCAGTGTCTAGCACCACAACCAGACATGAGAATGTGTCTGATTTTCTAATATGATATGAGGATTACAGAACTATACTGAAATGAGGACATTTTTGCAAAAAATACTGTAATACAAGACTCGGCAGCATGCTGCCCTTCCAAAATTGAGAGGATGCAGAACAGATTTAAGTATGAAAACATTAAATTAGGAGTGAGATAGCCTGTAATTTTCTTTTTGCCAGGTTGTGTTTGATGTCTCGGTCTATGCCATAAATTCATTAAAGTGAGTGTGAATTTTCTCCTTTGGTTCGTTCCCCTTCTACCAAAATACTTGCCTTTATTCACAGATCTGTTACATTTGCCAAAATGTATCAGTTGGTAGTGACTGGGCTGGGTAAGAAACTAAAAGGTAAGCACTCACCTTTTTTGTTTTTCTCTTAAATTGGTTCTGATTGGTTTTTTCCTAAAGAAGCAGCAGATCTCTGCAGTCTTGCAAAACTCTCCTAACAAGCTATCACCATATGTGCATGCGAACACCTCAGCTCTTTACATACCTGAATATCTCCAATCCACTGAGTCTCCCCATTTTCTGAGGCTGTAAGCTCTTCAACTAATACTGACGGGAACACCCCAATGCGTCCATTGAATTCTCCTTCCCAAAAGCCATCATCATCTTGATTTTCCTTGTTCAAGATGCGGATGATTGCTCCTTCCGGGAAGGACAGCTCATCATCCGTCTGGCCCTCGTAATCATAAAGTGCTTTTACAAAACAGACTGAAGAACAGAAGCAGAAAAAATAAAAAATGTAACTGGCATGAGCTTCAAAAACAGAAGAAGTACTATATATAATTTTATGGTTGGACTTAACAATCTTAGAGGTTTTTTCCAACCTAAGTGTTTCTATGATTCTATAATTGCTGAATCAAATAATTTTAGGGTTTTTTTTTAATTTTAGTTTATGTTAATCTCAATTCTATGAGATAGCCAGGTAAATTATGCAGATTTGATACGAGATGGATAATTACTGAGAAGAGCTGTACTCAGATACAGGTCAAATACGGGAAATTCTCACGTGTGATAGGCAAACTCAATAGGCGGAATGCTTCTGAGAACAAGCTTAATAAACTATGTATTTATTTATTGGCATTTACCACTGGAGTCTCCATTCAGGCTGCCTGAGACTAAGTCAGCCTCAGTAGAGTTGTTTGAGGTGTGTGATCGACTATCCAGTGCTGCGAGGGACTGCAGCATGCTCAGCAGACTGCTGGATGTTGGGAACTGCAGGTACTTCTCCGGCACATAACCCACTTGACCCGCCTTATTCCGTGCCTGTAAATAAACAACATAAAAGATGCACTGGTGTTGCATACTGCTCTGAGAATAATCCAAATACTTTCTTCCGTTCCAAGTTCTATTTCTAAAAGGAATAGTGAAAAGCAAACTATCTCAGAAAAATGATACCTTTACCCAGTCTTCCATATCTCCGTCTTCAATAACCTCCAGTACCTCATGTTCCTCTATGGTCAGTTCATCTGGCTGAGAAGCCTGAAGTACAGAACAGGAAGACCAGAAAATAAAAAGTCTTTTCAGGCGACTGGGACAGGCAGTGTGAAGAACCTTCTCACCCAGACTTTTATTAAAACTTTTGGTTTTTTAAAAATTGAAAATTTAGTGACATAACGTATTTTAAAACATGTTTATAAGCGTTCTTCTGTATACCTACTGACCTTCACGAGACTCTTTTTCACTCCAGAGGACAGACGGAAGCACCCTGACCACCACCCAGTGCGCCGAACCCTATTTTCTTTTGAAACCCTAATTACTCCGTGCTCTTAAGACTACGTCTGCCGCTGGCTTCAGCTACCACAGCGGTGTGATGTACAACTGACCTAGTAGTGCTTGCAGAAGTAAATTAGCATGAATGTAGTTTGTCAGCAAAGCTTTAACTCATGAATGGTGGTTTCACTATGACAGTACAGAGAAGAGCTTTGTCGTACAGCACGCAGGCACGTCTAACACCGAGAGGGCATTTCTAACATAGCCACACCGGCTCAGCCACGGAAACTGCATCTTCCAACGGCAGGCACGCACAGCTGGTCTCCCTGAAGCCAGACAAGGACATCTCTGCATGCTGCAACTCATGCACAGACTTCGGCGCTCTGCTGAACTGCAGTTTAAATGTGCTTCACCGCGGTGTAGACTCTACGCTGCTGCAGTTTTCCACGGCTAGATGTTAGCTGGATCTAATGTGCACCATTACGGAGTCAGATGCTGACACCCTACCTCAAAACTCCCACAGGTACAGGCACATCTATTGTGTTTTTTTTCTTCCATAATTCATTTTTCTAATATATATTTTTTTAAGTCACAAACCTTATATGAATAAACAACTTTGCAGGTGAGAGGATAATTTCTTAGAGTACCCGAAGGACTAGAACTGCTGTCATCAAAAACATCCATGCTGTCTTCAAACTCTTCACCTTCTTCCTTTTCTGCATCAGCATTGATCTATTAAGACAAATCGAAGTTGGCATTATACTATCAAATAAAAATAAGTGAAGTAACAGTAAAAAGGAATTCATCTGTACTCTTCACTGTGGTTTCTTTACTACTACTGATCATTGAAAATGGACAAAAAACCCAATGACTAAATAACATTGAACATATGATTCTCAAATGACATGAGAAAAGCAGTCAACAAACAAAGCAAATAGAGGGAAGCAAAAGAGTAAGAACTGTCACCAAATTACATCTTTGCTTAACTCAGCTGTATTTCTTGATTCAAGCACAGGCCCACAGACTTTCAAAAGAACTGTAGAAGATTTTGGAAGCTCCATCTCCACTGCTGGACAGTTACCTGTTTTTTACACAAGCTGTGAAACAGTGACTACTGTACTTCGGAGATGCCATTTCAGAGGCACAGCAAATAGTTTTAATGGAAAAAAGAATCTTACTGAGAATTATGCTACTAAAGGATTAATGTACCTGTGACCACCAGTTCTAAAATGAAACTGCGGTGAAATTACTTAAACTTGAAGAAATGAGACAAAAAAACCCAAAAAAACAAAACCCCAAAAAATCAGCCTTCCAGCTGGTGTCTTCTGCACAATAGATTGCTGCAGTTTATTAAAAAAAAAAAAATCTTACAGAAAGAATTATGATTAAAAACTAGCTATAACAGTTTAAATAAAACCTAAAGTCAATACTCTGGAAAAATACAAGTTTCTATAAATGTAGTTTGGGCAACACTGACATGAGCTGTGCTTTGGCCTTGTGCCTGGATTAAATTCTGAATAAACACTTTATCTCATGCGAAAACAGGCAAGTTCTTTGAATCAAAGGCAACACTGTCATGGATTTGCCATCTTCCCTTTATTTATTCCTTTTAATTTGGGAGTGAATTTGGTATTCCTCATGAAAACTGAAAGGCTAATAAATCAAGAGAGACCAAAAAGGCACCGTGCAGTCTCGCTGAAGCAGCTGTCTCTGCACCTCCGCTCTGGAACACCTTTGCTTTAATAGACCTGGAGTAGAAGAGCACAAAGCTTCATCATTTTCCGATTTAGATTAATCTTTGTTAGGATTTTTAGACTACATCCTCGTAACTGATACTATTTTCCCCCCACTCATTGTCATTCAAGTGCCATTTACATCCTTTGCTACTTAAATGCATTCACGGATGTTGTGGTAATAAAAAAAAAATCACTGTCCTACCTAGCTAATGCTTTGATACATTACAAGCAACTACAAACTGCAACAAGTTCAAGGTTTCCTCCTCCAGTTTCTAATTGCTTTTTGCTGGGCATGGTCTATGTCCCAGCAGCCAACACTGCCACGCAGCTGACAGCCATATGAAACACCACGGAAATTAAGTGTATCATGTCCAGAAAGACTCATTCGTAAAACATCTGCTCCTGGTTCTCTAACACGAGGAGGAAAAAGACATTTTAATTTTTAGTGTGTGGGCTGCTCAAACTGCTTGAATAGCATCATTTGCGAAGTAGGCACACCAAGGGAAAACAGCAATAATGGTACAGAAAACTTAGTGGTTTGTTTCATAAAGCTCATCTTTCTACAGAGGCTGGTGATGACAGACAGCGTAAGCAAAGAATAAACACATGAGAGACAACTATCCCGAAGGTACGGAACAGACAGCAAACACAAGAATAAACGCAGGTACGAAGGTGACAAGATAGCTTGATTATACCTATGAAAAAAGGCATGCGAATCTATCTATCTGTATCTTGTTTTGTTGAATATCCTACGCAAAAGAGATCAGATACCAGAAAGAATACCAAAAGCCCTTTTTTTGTCCTCGGAAATGGAGAGACCCCAGCAGCAACAGAGAACACATTTACACTGAGCCACCATCCATCTGATTTGGATGTTTGACCTGCAGGAGCCAAAAAAGGTGGCGGTTTCGTGCCGCCTGGCTAACGGAGCGGTCTGCCGGAGCACCCGCGGCTATCCCTCGGCCAGAGGCCGTTTGCAATACATGTGTTTAGGGGCTGAAACCACCACTTGTTCCACACAGGTTGCTGGTATCAAGATGACAATCAGGCTTGAATATGAACCGGTAAGTTAATTACTGAAAGATGCCATAACCTTTTACAGTTAAAAGGTTCTCTATCCCTTTGCAGTTAAGAGCATCCATTTTCAGGTTCACAGGAAACGTACTGACTGCAACCTTTATTTCTAACTCTGCCATACTGCACTTCTACTGTACAAATGCTTCTTGCAACTCTACTGTTTCAAGTTCCAGCAAATACAGAACACAAACACCATAAAAACATTGTTCTCTCTTCCTTTTTTTGAATAAATGACATAGTGTTTACAACACTTTTGTTGTAGGCAGCACAGGCACTGCATACATTTGCTAGATGACATTAAAACTCAAAATGACGATGAACTTTTTTGGCATGTACACTGGAAAAAGAAATAAATTTATTCCTTCCCATCATTACACATTTCCTCATTAGATCAGAAAGTCAGCCAGCTGGATAGGTGGTGCGATATTAACTCCTTCAGCTTGTTACATTACTGTAGCAAGTTAAATAAATACGGTGATATCAAAGCATCAATGCTGCTTTCTTCTTCTTAGCCCTTTAAAAGAAAAGACCTCCAGAGCTTTGCTGAACAAATTATGCCATGACAACTACCGGCACAAAGAGCAACGCTGTGCACAGTGTAAGGATGGCAGCTAGCTGGTTTCTGAACATTAAACACTGCCGGCTCTTCAAGGATGAAGTGAAAATGCTGCTTGTTCTATGCTGCAGTAATTCTTCTAATAATTGCAAGCAGCGTCATTTTGGTAACAGTTCTGAGAATTCCATCTCTGGGCTGTCCTCACCTGGCCTGCCAAAATCAACAGCATCTTCTTCTTTTTTTTTTTTTGTCTTTCTATCTTTTTTTTTCTTTCATACAGGAGTGTACATAAGCGTAAAAGAGGAAAGTAAGAATCAGAGTTTAACCTCCCCCACTGTGGCATCGGCTGGGTCGCTGACGACTAGCACGGGGCTTGGCTCCAGGGCCAGCTGTTGGCCCGTCTGATGAGACAGAGAACAAGGTACTGGACAGCATCCAACGTGCACGACGGGAAGTTAAAGGAGGTGGAGTACAAGAAGCAAGGGGAAAAAACCCACTGTTAAACACAGCTACGTAACATATCCTCATCTATCCTAGCTAGAAAGGATCTGAAACGAAACTCAGCACGAGAAGTCCTTTGGGATTTGGGAAAGCTGAAGCTTGGATCTGCATACTACAGCTTTACTCTCTCATTATACTACTAGCTGTGGGAATAAAGCCTGCAGAGACAGACTATGCGGAGCCGTGATTATCACCTTTACTGCAAATCACTGTCACGGTGTTTGAGCTCCATGTGTCATGATCTAGAAGAAACATCCTCACGCCCTGAAGAAAGCAAAGAGCGCACTGAGGAAGCATTTGCTGAGACTCCATCCAGTGCTTGCTCACTTCTTTGAGCTGAAGTTGACATAGATGGAAACATCCATACATCCAAAATAAACCTTTCCCTCTAAAGGATGGCACAATTACCAAGATGACAATAAAAGCATGAAGAAACATGGGAACAAGCAGGACTTTTTGTGTGTAGGTAGCACATATTTGTTGAAGTTGAGATTTTGTTTTTCTTAGGTGGCCAGCCAAAGCAAGCCATTCTCCAAACCAGTTGCCACACAATGAAAAACCACATCCCCATTCCCCCCCAAGTTTTGTTACACAGAAGATCTATTCCGGCTGTCCAAAGCATTTAAGAGTCAAAAGAAAGTGTGAATTAAATAATTTTAACAGCGTATGAAGACCCTAATTAGGAAAAGTATCCACATGCAAACCGAGACTTTACAAAAGCTACTGAATTTTGTTAAACATTGAATATGTAAACACGCACAGAAAATCCAAAATTTGTTTGAGGCAAATTAACCAAACCTTCAGGAATTTTTTTTTTATTGGTTGCTGGTGAAAAGCAACAAATTGGTTAGTTTTACTGCCAAAGGTGACAGCTCAGTATCACAAGCCATGTAGGGGAATTAAAAAAAGAAAAGGTATTATGAGCTCTTTTAGCCCTCCCTCGTTTCTGAACAGGGTTTCTTGGTTCAGGCAGCTGTTCAATTCAGCCATCGCGATTTATTTTGAAATATATCATTCTTCGGCAGGAGAGAGGGGAGGAAAATGAGAGTTTGCTTTTTATTCTTTCTTGAATTACATAAAAACATGCTTTCTTCCAAGCTAAACAGATGGGAGATGTCTCTGGCCTGTTTTTCAAACCAGCTATAGAAACTACAAATGCAATTAGTCTTACGTACAACTGAGTAAAAACCCATTACCAATCTTCCACTGATCCATAAAGTTTCTTTTTGGTTCAATCTTGGGTATATTTTCAAAAGAGTTAGCGTGACTTTGGACACAGCAAGACATATTCATGCCATTGGAATTCAACAGTTTAAGAAGTTACCAACTTTTTGGATGAAATGCAGTAGTGATCAAGTTTGTGGTTTGTTCCAATTTAACCTCTTTACTGCTTTAAGTGTCACTATTCATACATAAAATGTCAAATATTTTCTGTATCTCAAATAACAGGGCAGTAACTTGCAGGTGAATAGTGGCAACATCCGCGCCTATGACGAATCTTTGAGGGCAACATCTAACGCTGCTCACAGGAAGGGACAGCCCATTTTCCAAGGCCTTAAGCTGATTTTTAATGAATTAAATTGTCTTCTCAAATATCAAAATCAATTTGGAAAACAGGCTTTGCTCTCCTGATGACTTTCACTGTGATCTCTACATAAACAACTCTAAGAGGTGATGTAGAGTCTACAGTAGTTTTTTAAACATTTGGAAGAATAAAGCCTTTCATGCAAGTATCCAGGATAATACTGTAAACAAGGAAACTTCAAAGAAACATGCCGACATTTTTCTTTTCAGGTGACGGCAAATAAATGTTATGGCACTTATCCGAGGTTTGAAACATCCATCTAAAGTAAACTCAGCAACAGAACCCTGAAATCCTTTTCTTCGTTTGTTTTTTTTTTGCATGAAATTCAGACACATGCTTCACCCATGTAAAGCTACAAGACTTTTCCTGATAGCTAACAACCAACCAAATATTATCAGTTTTGGTTTATATTCATGATTAAGTTCAGAGTTGCTACTAGGAAAGAGCCACGTGGAAATGAGGTGGGGTTTACACCTTGGAAACCGTACCAGGTGGGAAGAGCCGTTGTTGGTCACCGAAGGCAGGCTGGCCCAGCGTTCATTTTCCAGTTCTTCCATCACTTGGTTCATTGCACTTTTTAGCCACGTATCCACGGACACACCGATCTGCTTCAGCAGATCAAGACGGGCTTCTGCTTTCAGCTTAATTATCTGCAGAAATAAACATGCACAAGTTAGAATTCTTTCAAGATTACATTTCACTCCTTGCCACGATTTAAATGTGTTACTTCCTGATCCGCAAATTACTCAGGTGGCTCCAAAAGCTGCTCCACATGGAAATGAGTCCAGTTCTTCATTTCCTTGCCTGCAGGAATGCAGTGTGAGCCAAGAGACGGGGAATGGTTTTCTGGAGATGTAAAACTACAGGCACGGAAAATTTCACAAGTTGGTGCTTTTAAAATAACATCTATTAGTTTATGCTAACTTTCTATCACTATATTCTAGTGGTTGGTTAGTTTAGATTCTTTTCAAAGTCTGAAAACCTGGCAAAAGCCAGTGCTTCACAGTATTTTTAAAATTAGGAATACTCCTGAGCTGCAGACCCTGGATGCCCTTTTGGCTGGTGCCTAAACTGAATGTGATACACAAATAAATCCCATGTGATACAGTCGCACAAATCCCCCAACCCCCCAAATGAGGCTATTTTCCATCAGCACTTGCCAGAGATCACAGAAAGCTTATTTGTTATGGAAACAGAGTATCTTAATAACTCCAAAATTAAATAAATATCACACTTCAATGAATAGTTTCATGATTTTTTGTCCTTTGAACAGAATGAAAATTTAGGTTTTCTGACAGCTGGGTTCACTTCAGCATCCTGGCACGCTTTCTGGCCGATGGAGCCAAAGCTTTAACAAATTCATGGCAAACCACCACCCTGATCCAAATTATTTAACAATCTAAACAGAAGGAATGGAAAGAGCAGTATGAAGAAATTCAGAATTTCAAGAAATGCCAAATTTAAAACTTCCAGAAAAGAAGAATTTCAAGAAAAGCAAAGGAGAATTTCAAAGATGTCATCAAGAAGTGGGGGGCAACCCTAGGAACAGAACCAAGGATAGTTATGGCCAGTCCAGCCCTATCTTCCCCCCCTGTGGCACTTGGTCACCAGAGGGACAAAACCCAAGTGATTTACCAAAGGTCCTTCAGTAAGTCACTGATGGAGACTCAGAATCCCACTGAATCACCCTGGAGTTTTTCCTGCATTTCCTTTCACAGCATTGCTCTTTCTTAGCAAGTTACTGTGCAGGCAGCAAATTCTCATCTCCTTTCTTGCCTTTCAGCCCTTTCCACGGGGATCAGAAGCACCTTATTCAGCCCTACTGCCTGTACTGACAAATCAAACTGACAGCAGCCCCGACAAGCAAGCCCAGCAAAAATAGATGGCTCTAAGCAAAAATTAGAGGGAAATTACTTCTTCTGTAGTGGCCAAAGCACGCTAGACTATGTAAGAACATATGTACAGTGAACTAACATGCCAACTGGTGCTACGTACATTTTTATCTCTGTTACATATATCCTAACTGTATACAAAATTTTGTGTGGAGCTCAAATGATACTCATTTTTTTCTTGGTATTGACATGCCGCTGCACTTTACTATTATCTTTCTATTAAGAAAAGTCAGAAAACAGATGACTGTAACTTTCATTCAGCTGAGCCCCCAAACATAGATCCATTTTCATTTTAAAAACTATTTGCAAGTGACTTTTAAACCTGTTTCAAACAAAAAACTACTTTTGAGAGATATCGGGTTTCACTCCATTTAGAAGAAACGTGATTTTTAAAATGTAGCTAAGTTATTAAGAGTAAAATCTATTACGTAAAATGTGTCTTTGTATGGATACAGGTGTATGCACACTCTCCCGCACAATTGGGTATGGAGACTGAAGGGTCGGATGAGTTTGAGAAGTATTTCCCATGACAAAAGCCAAAGTCACTTAGCCAAGTGAAGTTTTGCACTTCTCCGTGCAAACAGGCTTCAGGTGAATGATTAACATGTCTTGTGAACACCGTTCATATAGGCGAGAAAATAAGGAAAAAAGTAATATATATTAATGCACATCACACTACTTCCGTCAAGATTCAGAAAATAGTGATTTAAAAGGAATAAAGAGCCCAAAGATTGATCCACACATCAGCATTTCCATTTGAAAGGCAGACTCTTTCAGTTCAACTGCAGCACAAAGCATCTTCTGAAAACCCCGTAAGTTAGTACGGCCCAGCCCCAGCCTGAAATTTGTAAATATTTACAAAAGCAATACCTATGAAAAGATCTGAAATCAGAAGTGTGAGATGGTGTTAACAGTTTTGAGTTCCAGGGGTGAATGGAGTAGGCATTTCATTTGTCTTAGAGAGGCAATACCTCTCACTTGTTGTTTTTCCTTTTGTCCCTGCTCATATTAGTTTGTATATTTTAAAGCTGTAAGAACATGGAAACAATAATAGTTTTAATTAAGCATTAACCTTTTCTTTGGAAAAAATCGTTTTAGGAGCACCTACCAAATTGAGAAGTGGATTTCTCACTGTATCAGGCTAAACAGAGAACACACTTTTAAACCAAAGATGTTAGCACAGAAGGGCTGCACCGAAAAAGCTGAATCCAGGGATGCCGATTTCTGCACATCAACACACACCTCTCCTGGTAACAAGTATTCGAGATTTTGAACAAAACCACTTTCTAACCACATCTCCTTTGGAAGAAGGGGAGCTGAGCGGCTCTGCAGCCCCTAGGGAAGATGAGCGCTGATCCTGCCTCTTACCTGGATGCTCCTACACCCAAGATAACACCCTGCTAGCCCGACGTTCGAGCACGGTCAGCTCCAGCCTGGCCTGGCAGCTGCGTGCGAGCAGGCAGCTCAGACAGCTGTAGCGTGGCAGCCACCTCGCCAGAGGCAGCTGACTCAGCCGGGATGGGGTTGTGGCACCGGTAAGGCACAGGTAGGTTACCAGCTTCAGTGGAACACATCACCCTCTTACCGCTTTTTTGGAAACTGCGATAGATTGACTTCATGCAGGTCGATGCAAGCCATTTGCTTTAGCTTGTTAATGAGAAACTCTGCATTTTATCATGTTGCCAAGCTGAGGTTCCTCTGCGTACATATATACACACACTCATAAAGTAGCCATTCCCTAATTTGCCTTTATATTCTGACATTGTCTTACGAGGACCTTCCATATACCTTCAACAAAAGTTGCCTAGGAAATGATCAGCCTAGTTGTTCTGCTGCTTCACCTCGTTATGCAATTTCCAATTAGCTTGAGTTATGCAACAGCAATAAACATTAGTCTAGGCATGCTATAAACATTTGTCGTTCATATTAGTACTCAGTCTGCTGTAAACCACGTTGTTTGTACAAACTTGTTAGCTAAAATAAACAAGCTGCTCCACGATCCTTGACTGTACTTGCTAAGGGTCAGACATGAGCTTTTAATTCAAGGTACCCAGCAAATCCAGCTGAGTTACCCCATTCTATTTACACATTGTAGGCTTAATATTCAACAAATGTTTGTTCCAAACCACAAATGTTTTGAGTTTCATTCCATTGCAGACAAGCCATAAAAGTACTTACAGTATTAGGTCAGGCCTGCACTTGAAAGATGCAGAATGCTATTTACAAGCATACAGATAAATTTTTACCTAAATAATTATACTGGTAGACCAGGGTTAACAGCTTCCTACCTATAGAAAAATAACACAACCAAACCCCAACAAACCAGACAGTAGTATAACTTATTCTGCCGCTGACACAGGAACAGCTACATGATTAGAAATACAAGCACTTCATTCAACTATCACTATGTCTAAATTAGCTGGGGTTTGATGCTTTCATTGTGTCACAATAAAATGTTAACTAAGAGGGAAAAAAGGGATCACCTGGAGGAAATACTGGTGTTTTCACCAGCACCAAGCTATGCACCAAGCTTTTCTGTATGTGTCCCAAAGCACAACGTAGGTTCTTCCCTTTGGCAGGTGAGGTTTCTGCCAGCTGGAGTCCTCACTTCATCAAGGAGGGACCCACCTTGCACAAAGGACGTGACTTCAGCTTGCCCAGTCTTCCCTTGCAGTTCCTGACGCGGGAAGGGAGCCAAGGAGTGACACAGTGGCACAGGAAGAGCCGCGGTGCGCTTTCTGACAAACCACAGCTTTGGATGCACTAGCTCTCAACGCCTCGTTCCCTCAAAGACATCCTATATTTCACGTTAAAAACTACACAAGGCTTTAATCGCTGATTTCCCCTCTCAACAAAAGGGTCCCCAGCAGACACACATGCCATACTCCTGACTGAGAGACCTCCACTGGCAGAAGCTCACAGACTGGAAAATTCTTTCAATCAAGTAACCCCTTGATGCATTCCCAGCAATACCAAGTATCTCCAGGAAGGCAGCTGAGTTTCGAAAGCACAGGAACGCTGGAATCCAGCACTCGCTCTGAAATGTCATCGTTATTAAGTCTCACAGTAGGACAAATATTGTCCTATTTAATAGTGAAATTGCTATTTACAATTACTATTTACCAATTACTGTTTTAATAGCTAAAGACTAGGATTATCTTTACCCTGATTTAAAAATCATCAGCCACCCACAAAATTTACAAACAGCTTTCTGGGTGGTTCCTGCTTCTCTGAGCCTTTCTTTTGCCTTAGTTGATGGTAGGTTTTAAGAAGATGAAAGGAAAAAACTCCAAAGTTTTAAAAAATATAAATATTGTTATCTATTTCTCACATACCTATCATTGCTCTACATGGAAGAAGGAACAGTTTTGTTTATTTACTGTTCCAGTCTTAATTAAGTAAAGGCTTTAGACCTACAGCTTGCACAAGATGAAGATAAACAACTGCTTTGGAAGTCATGAAAATTAAATGCAGCAAGATTACATAGTTGTTCTCTGTTCCCAGAAGGAAAAGCGCCTGTAGAAACCCAGCGTTCATGTACATTCCACAAACACCTCAGTTACAAGTCCTTTAAAGTAATTTATAAAAGTGTTGGGGTAAAAAGCAAACACAGACACCCACCAGAGCTGATCTGACGTGCCCCCCTCAGTCTGGATTTTAGACAGAAGTCCTACTTAGGAGCGTGTTCAGATATGAAAATTGGATTAAATTAGAATTGCAAGTAGACCTAAATCATCGGTTGTGAGAACTACTTTATTGCAATGCAGTATTCTAGCGGCAGGAGCAAAATCATTAAGGGGGCTGGACAGCCTTATCTGGCAAACTGTTTTAGCTAAGAAGAAACAACACGGAAAGGTTTTGGCAAAACATTCTGGAAAGATACTATCTTTATTTTTTCCTCTATTTAGAAACATTTTTGTTTAAATTCTAAGCTGTTTTTAATTTTAAAAGGTATTTACATGAAATAATTCTCTTAATTAAAACCAATTTAGCATTTAAATTTTGGGGTACCTGATTTATTTGCACAGTGACAGCTAGAACTAACTATGAGTACAGTAAAAACAAGTATTGGAATGCCACAAATTTCTCAAAACCCAGCAGAAGCCCTCCCATGCAAACCAGTTTTAAATCGTGGTCCAGTGCTATTAACGTAGGGATGCACAAGCAAATAATCTGTGAAATCCAACTTTCACTGCTTCCTGATGCTTGGGGTGGAAAGACAGCTATGCTGAAACCACCCCAATAACAAAACAAAACAACACCCCCCAAAAAGATACCCTATCCATCGCGACTCACCTAAAATTTTGATCTCTGAGCTCAGCCTTGAGAGGGGAGCCTATCAGTAATTTTAGCTGCGCAGCATTCATCTGCAGTACTGTAAATCAAGACCATGAGATGCCACAGATTTATTAAAAAACCAGTAAGAAAAATACTCTTTCTGCTCTAACCTGTGTTTCCTTTCTCTTTTCTGCAGCAGACACCCCACACTTGCAACCTGGCTAAGGAGCGACCCGAACTAGCGAGGAAACCAGCTAAAAAAGGACATTTTTCAACACAACCCCGAGTGGGCTTTTTATAAGTGTGGGAAGCTTCTAAGCTTCTAGCTTCTGCTATTACAGCAGAGTTAGTTAATTTATATGCTAAATATTCTACACGGAGTTAAATCAAACGAGACCGTTCGGGTGAAGCAAAGAGGAAATGAAACACTGACACAGATAACACGTCTCCAGAGTGAATGCCAAGGCGATGAAAACAGAGGTGAAACTGTTAATGGAGAAGAGCCCACCTGCGTAGCTCCAGCCCAACTGGCAGGCTGATTTTTCCCAAGCTCAAGCACATAAAACCATCAGAGATGCCTAAACACAGAAAGCAGTTGGTGGGGAAGGAGATGGACAGCAGATGAAAGCAGTATCAAAGCATTTTGTACAGTTTAAGAAGTTGTTCCCAGGCTACTGGTAATGGGACTGGGAAGAAAATACCTGAATTCTGTAAGCAGGAAATGAGATGAATATAAAATATATGTATGCAAACCGTTATTAACACATTTTTCTGCAGTCTTGGTAATAAATATTATCATTAATTAATACAGTGGAAGATGCTGTATACATTTCATAGTCAAAAGACTCAGTAAGATTTAACCAGAGGCTGGACTACAGACACCCTCCAAAGTCCATAACCTGAACAACTCTGTGAAACGACACCACACTCAAACCACAGGTTTAAGGAACTGAGCTGGATTTTCAGTGTGAACCAGCTTCAAAAGAACTGAATAATAATAATAAAAAAAAAGACAAAAAGGAGATCTACAAAACAAGCAACGTTAATATTACTGTTGCCCAGACTAATCCCTGGTCCCTTTATCAAAAGATCTGAGAGACAGACTATTCCCCGAAGTCCTACAGAAATTATTCTTCATCTCAGCAACGTTTAAAGTAATGATGACTATTATTTGTGGGATGTTTTCAAATTCACTTATTAATTTGTTTCCATATATAAGGACATCTAGCCTTTTTAGTACACAGGGATCTGTAAGATGCATACAGAGTAAATATGGCTCTTCAGTTGACTACATCTTCCAGGAATGTTTACAACTGTATTTCATCATTAGCTTCGAAACATCTCTGTGTTTGCTCCTGCTCCTTCTTCCCCAAAAACACCTTTCTCTGTTAAATGTCCACTAACGAAAAAAGTATCCTTTATTATTATGGTGAATACGTACGACCCAGTGTTCTGAAGACGTCCCTTCTCATTGTTCATACCAGAACAGGCAAGTTTGTAAAAAGATATACTGTGAATTATTGAAGTAGGATCTGAGCATACCGCATGCCATCCAAATTTCTCACTTAAAGCAAGTCCGTGAAAAGTCATTATCAGAAAGTGGGAATTCAGTTCTCATAGGTGGTAGTATAATTTTTGAACACTGCAATCAGAATGATTAAGTGTTTGGATACAGCTGATAAAGTACTAAGACTTGTACATCTTCATAATATCACAATACAGCTTCAAGGCTCTGATGGTGTTCCTCTCAACGACGGTCTCGACTCTGCAGATGTCCTCACTAAACTATTTTTCACCAGAAGAGTTCAAAATTCCTGATCTGTGGATGGCGGCAGCCTCCTTCCAGGCTAGTTCTCAATCTGCCTGGCCGGAAAGACTAACAGCTCCTACGAATCTCCTGCCGAGAAGGCAATCTGTTTATTTAGCACAGCTCTCCCAAGCATATGTTTCCTGAGAAAAGCCAGAGATGGCAGCAAGTGACATTTTACAAATTCAACTTTTTGGGAGTTGCTAGCCTTATTCCATTTCATTTTAGTGAAGCACATGGAATTAGCTTTTCTCACACTGCTTATGAGCAGAGCATGACGCCACTCCTGCAGCTGAAAGGTTCAAGTGGAAGAACGCACAAAGAACAACAGGCTGGAGCGTAGCTACATCTACTTGAGGTGCAGTAGGACCACGTGCAGCACACAATTAATAGATTAGCTCCTAAGATAGAACAGGAGCCCAGCCAGCAAACACAACTGTTATCACAGCACAGTAATAAATATTCATAGCCAAATATAAGGGGAGGGAGAAAACAGCTCTCCATTTACCATTAAAAATGGACCTAAGCTTCTGAACTAATCAAATGAAGTAAACAGCACCATAATGAGTCTTAATCAAATCTTATCTGGTACAAACACTCTCTTGAGAGTTGTAGTTATCCTAATGATGAGACAAAATTCATCCCCCTATAATTAAGTGGAAATAGGATTAATTGCTGCGGAGGCCCCAAGACCTTCTTTGAGCACAGACCTGAGCACAAGTGGGAAATCTCCCATCATCACCGAAAAAATGTCAGCCCCCGGACCAGCTACACTGCTGGGTGAGGCTCACACCGGGCGAACAAAGTATCCGAGTCCTCGGCCTGATGGAGACAAACCAAGATGAGAGGAAGAATTCAAGTAACCCCAGCCTCAGGGGCCAGGATGCAGGCTGAAAGGAGGATTAGAGAAACCAAAGAAATAGCTTCAACTTTTGCTTATTTCTGCAACACAGATCAGTGGAGACAGGAAAATTCTGTATTCAGTAGTTTAAAGATATAGGGAAACAGGCAGTGGAGACATGGGAAGCTGTTTTAAGGCAACTGGCTGAATTAACAGCTGTACAATGCCCAACAACCCTCACTACTGTTGTCACAAAAACGTAAGCTTAAAATACAATTCTGCTTCAGTTACCTGAATCGTTGGGCAAGTGCAAAGGAGCTACAAGAATGGTTTATTTTCTTAAATTAATGAATTTCAAAGGTGTTGACCTCCTTTACAGATGATGCTTGAATCATGCCACCTTTAATTTAAATGAGCACCCTCTGCTCTCAGTGCTTGTCTTCTGGATCTAAGCTCTATGGTGTAGCATTAACCACAGTCAATTTTAGCGCTCAGCCTGTGCTGAAGTTATTATCAGACACATTCCAACATTTCCTTTAAAAACACGTGAGCAAAACAAACAAAAAACCTTTATCAAAACAGAAACTTTCAATTTTTAAGAAGAAAATACGTGTTCTGGTTATCAGTTACAGCCATTGTGTATCATCTGCCATGTATCAATTTTACAGGAGCACTCTAATATAAGCTGTATTTTCCCCCAAACTTTAATCAAGGAGTCTGCTCCCCGAAACATCGCAAGGAAAAACACCTCGTACCCCACGGAGAAAACCATCCAAAATTGCCTGCTCAGCTGTGAAAGTGCCAATCTAAGGTTTTTATGACCAGGCACTGCATCTTGCAGAAGACAAAGAACTTTGCTTCCTCCGATACGTCTCGATCCTATGCACACTTCTACTGTATGTCTCTGCTGTACCTTCCGATTACGCCTGCTTCCACAGCCACTGCGCTTGTCAGAAAAGACCAAAGCTGGACATACGGTACAGTCCTCAGTCCCTCTCAGTTGTTAGATTTCAAGGGACTCGGGGTCTCTGAGCAAGAGGGCAATGAGAAGAATACATCTATGCACAATACACCCTGGAGAAACCCCATTACCAAGATATATTGTCTCTAAAAGGTGCTGACTCAGCTCCTGTTGTATTAGACGGCACACAGAGACCAGTTTCTCTTCCGACAGTTAAGCAGGCTGGCGCTGCACCGATGTGTGAAGAATGTAAAATTCTCCAAGGAGAAACATGCAAGTGGAAGTGTCTAGTGATGATTAAATTAGCTTTTCCAGAAGAAACACAACATTTAATTCCAATGAGCTTGCGAAGTTATCTACCCCTTCAGAAAAGATGAAAGAAGAGGAGGAAGACAGCATATTCTCAAAGGAAAAAGCATCAAGGAGCGGGTCAAGAAGCTAAAATGGGATAGAACAACAGGCACGCTACTCCAGAAAGGAAATAAAAAGTATTTCAAGAGAAACGCTCCCCCCAACCTCCCCAACCCGTCCCCTCCCCACCCTCCCGCAAAAAAAAAAAAAAAAAAAAAAAAAAAGAAGGGAAAACACCTGTGGAATGAGGAATGACACTATCTAACACACCACGGGAGGAGAGAACGCGGTGCACATAGACGTGCACACACATGCAACCTACCAATAACATTCAGCAGAACGTCCATGCCTTCGAAGCGCTAGCAGGACACAGACACGATCCTTTAGAGACGGTAAGTGCTCCACGTGCTGCTTTACAGCTACTGCAGGTTGATGGAACCACTGACTTGAGGAAATTGTCTCAAGGTTATGAAATTCATACCCTGCAACCCTTGTCACCTTCCCGATGTGCTATCCTCTACCTGCTTTACTCCGTTAGAATGAGCGGGCGCTTTCCTCATCTGAGACTCGACCATCGTGGCAAGGCACAGCGGTGCATTAACCAATACCTGTTGCAGGCATAAGCAAAGCTGCATTGATCCCTCCCCAGTAAAATAGTTTTTTGGTTTTTTTTAAAACAAAATCAAATCTACATGTTATCATCAAACACTTCCAGACACGGCACCAGAACACATTACTCTTCCTGTCACAAACACAGCAGTATCCACAAAGTTTTGCAGATGGTAAGATTTAATGTGACAAGGTGATAACGAACCAACTAGCGTTAAAGGGCAAATTACTTCGAGCTGTTCACACAGGGTACAGCCATGCACGGTGTCAGGCAAGCGTAAACCACCCTGCCTTCGGTAACAGCTGCAAATGCAAACCCCATAAACCACCCCTTGCATGTTTTGGGGACTTTGTTGTTTTCTGTTTTACTTTATCAATTACATACATCAAACTGACCTTCAGAAAAAATAAACAGAGCCTGTGTAATCTTTCTTTTTCCACTTTCCAAGCCCCCTTTTTCTGAATAACATGGAGGTGCTGAAAAATCTTTCTCCTTCCTAAGCTAGCACCTTCCAATAATTGACTGTTGACTCCTGCCAACTGTCCAGACACCCTTCTCCCCCCCACTTGCTGTCCTGAGAAGGACCTCTTTGAAGGACTGAGCTAACTGAGGGTCTCTTTGCTTTGCTTTTTGCTTGCCAGCTGCAGCTGCTCGACCCAAACACAGCGCAGCGAGGAAGGGGAAGGTACTTCCACAGCTCCCCTGCAGCCTAAATTCGTGGCTGTAGCTTTCTGCACAAATACCATTCCCCGCCCCAACCATCAGTAATTCCAACTTTATCAGTTGCACTTAAGTATGCAGGAATGCTGCCCATGTTTGACTTTCACATACTGAAAAGAATTATGATTGCATTACAATAGAAAATGTTTTTACTCAAAGCTTACCAAGTTTATTCTTCTATGGATCATAAGTGTGCAAAAATCCCTCATCTAATTAACGGCCCTGACATTACTTAACAGTGCAACTTAGAAGAGTGGGGACTAATAAGGGTTGAAGCTAAAAGGAAAGGCCATCCTTAAGTAAAAAAGCTCAACTTCATTCATCTGTTAGCTTCTCTTAAAATAATTCTACACTGTAAATAACTTACGTGGCAACATATACGCAAACACAATGGGGTTTACACAACTACCACTGAAAAACGCAGAGACAACTTCACGTCTCCAAAATACACGCTAGAAAACTTGTATCAAAAGAGGAAGAAGAAAGTCAGCAAAAAACACCCAGCCACTGAGCCTCCTTAAACTCAAGTACTCGGTGTTTTCACTGTATTCTGCAGTAAAATAGGACACGTGTTAAATGTCTGGAGAGAAGGGATGGTTTAACGACAATACACTTGCTAGCACTGGAAAACCATGGAAATAATCATTTGTCTGTATTAGCTGTCTACCAAATACTGTAAAACACATCTCAGAGAAAATTATTCATGCTCTCCACCCCTTTGCAGTACTGTTGGGTGTTTGTAAGGATGCACACACATGACTCCGCATTTGCTCCTCGTTAGATCTGAGAACCGCATGCTGTTACTTCCCCCTTCACCACTTTTATGAATCCCCTTCCTGGCCATGCACTTCTTGCCCAGTTTGTTTCCCAATGGAGCTCTACGCCTCCCTCTGCTTTTGGAAAAGACCCCTACCTCCTACAGCACACTACAGAGTTTATTTCTGATCGCACATCTCTTTTTTTATATATACATATATAAACCTTTCCGCTTCTTGGCACTGCCCTTCTATCCTCAGTTATGTTCTGTGGTTGTGGCCAAGGAAACTTGCAGCTTTGTCTCAAGCTCTTTCAGCTACATCTCTCAGAAAAGTCAACCTTCTGCTGAGCAAAACTTCCCGTGTGCTCTCAGATTCCTTCTTTGCTGCATCTGCATGGACAGTAACTGCTGTGCTATCCCTGCCTTGGTGTTCTCTGTGTCATTCATACGGGACTGTGCCCTAACTTCTATCGTGGAGATCCTCCTTAGCCATTACTATTGCAGCTCTTACTTTCGAAGTTCTGACTTCCCAGAATGTAACAAATCAGAAATACTCATGTCAGTTTTTCTCTCCACCATCTCTGCCAAGGAAATATCATCTTTCTTTGCTCAGCTTCCACTGATTTACTGGGTTCTGTTAATTATGCACTCTTAAGACTTGCAATCACTTAAGTTCCAGGCTGATTTCCTTACCTTTTATAATATTTCATGTGAGAACCTTCTCTGCAACTTCTTGTCCTGATTTTATTTCTTTCTGCTGCTGCTTCTGTCTTTCATTCTCATGCTCTCTGCCCTCGCATATTTAATCATTAACTATATATACACTGAAGTACTTTGGAGTACAGTCTGTTTGAAATAGTTGACTCGGAATCACAGAATGGTTGGGCTGGAAGGGACGTTAAAGACCACCTAGTTCCAACCCCCCTGCCATGGGCAGGGACACCTCCCACCTTCAAGGCCCATCCAACCTGGCCTTGAGCACTGCCAGGGATGGGCATCCTGTGCCACCGCCTCACCGCCAAGAACTTTGTCCTAACACCTAACGTAAATCTCCCTCTTTTAGTTCAAAACCTTTACCCCTTGTCCAAATGCTGCAGGCCCTACTAAAAAGTCTGTTCCCATCTTTCTTATAAGCCCCGTTTAAGTACTAAAAGGCCACTGCATTTTAAAACACTGTTAAGAGAGCATATTCTGAATTTGTTTTAAAAGGAGAGCCTAACATTTGTCACACAGTAGGAGGAATAATTTTGCTCTGTATTTTCTAACCTCTTGAACTGTAAATCACATTCCTAATTACACCAGGCACTCCAAATATCTAGCGGTATGAGAAGCACTTAACTGAAACAATTACATTTGCTCTACAGTTTTAATTAAGGAACCCACTCAGCCAAAAACTAATAGATTAGTTCCTGTCCCTTGCAATAGGTTTTTTGAATTGCTGGCCACAGAAACAGTTAACTTTAACCAACCCAACGCTGGCAGTCAAGTATGAAGCTTGATCTTTTCATGAGCTTTCTTAACCCAGAACAGGTCTCATAAACCTCTGTAACCTTTTCAAAAGGACGCCAGAGTAAAGTAGAAAGATACAAAGTTTATTTAAATTATTTTCCCATCAACATTACAAATCAATATGTGTATCAAAAAATACTAGAACAGAAGGCACATCAGCACGTGGCAGTTGGTTCTAGAAGCCATAAAGCATGAAGACAGAGAGATGATCACCATTTTCTGGTATTAATTCCTTCAAGCAGAAGGAAACTAGTAAACCCGAGGTTGTTTTTAATCCATTTAAGACAAAGCCCCTAAATACAGACATTACAGACCTTTGCACAGTAGTGGGAAATGCAGTAAGTTTAATCACTCTTCATCAGGATTTTTTTTTTTAATATTACTTTCCTAATCTCAAGTCTTTCATTAAGTTGATTCAGTGATTTGAGAAGTATGAAATGAAGGAAAAAAAAAGACATCTGAAAACTACCTCATTTTTGATGCTACAAGCTTACATTTCCACAAACAACATTAAATAGCTGTAATGTAAATCCGTCTGTGGTTAAGAAGCCAAACATGCCAAAATAATTTCCTTACTTACCTCAGCCTTGCGAATACTCTCTCTGGCTTCATCTATTTTCTGCTCCAGTTCTGCTCGGGTTTGCTCAGACATCACAGGCCCATGGCATTCTAGCTCTTCAAGTGTCTGAAAATACACCACAGACGTAGTAAATGTTAGCAAGCCATTTACATGATAAATATTTATGGTAAGTCAGGGAAATTATTGTTTCATTAGATGCTGGGTTGACCAATAGTCGTCCATTCCAGGAAAAAAGATGATGACCAAGGGAAAACACAATTTAACAGCACAGTATTTCACATGGAAATTCCACCTAGAGGAACGCTTCAACATCTTCATGAAAACATGATACCGTGGTATGAAGCCACTCATCTGTATGTTGCCAATTACATATTTAAAATGGGTATGTCACTCCACGGTAATGTCAGGATGGAAAAAAAAAAAGAGTATCTTAAACATGGAGAGAGAAGTTGCTAATGGTAGTCCTGTTGTAGGGGAAGCCAGGCCAGGTCTCCTGCATTTGCAGGAACACTGTGTCCAGAGGAGGATTTGCAGAATCATGGAAGACAGATGGGAGTTTCTTAGGTTCATGCACATGTATGTTGACTCTACAGATCCAAATGAAAAATAACAAAAGCATGTGCCTGCCCAAATCATCACCAGTTAATCTGCAAATCTGTGTCTGGTTCAGTGACTCTTTATGCATTTTGTGTTAGTCACTGGAGAAAGAGCAGGAGCATCAGGTGGTAGGGCCAGAATCCAGGATGCTCGCTCCCTCCTCTGAGGAGAGTTTTTCCTATCATATTTTGGTCACAAACACTGTTAATACCCCCTGCCAGGTGCTACAACTTCTGGAGTTTTGCTACAGAGTGGCCCAGGTTCAGCAGAAGACAGGTACGATGGTAAACACCTACTGTGGTCTTGTTTCTTGCTCAATGCATCCTCCTGGGCAGTTTGAGGAATGGCTCAAACCTCTAATGTAGGACTAGAAGCCAGGTCTCCCACCTCCTGGGCAGCAGCTCACTGAGTATTACACAATATAGCATCACAGAATCATAGAATCATTTCGGTTGGAAAAGACCTTTCAGATCATTGAGTCCAACCATTAACCTACCACTGCCAAGGCCACCACTGAACCATGTCCCCAAGCGCCACATGTACGTGTATTTTGAACCCCCCCATGGACGGTGCCTGCACCCCGTCCCCGGGCAGCCTGTGCCAGCGCTTGGCCACCCTGTCGGGGAAGACATTTCTCCCAGTGCCCACCCTGAACCTCCCCTGGTGCGGCTGGAGGCCGTTCCCTCCTGTCCTGCCGCTGGTTCCTTGGGAGCAGAGACCGACCCCCCTCGCTGCAGCCTCCTGCCAGGCAGCTGTAGGGAGCCAGAAGGGCCCCCCTGAGCCCCCTTTTCTCCGGGCTGAGCCCCCCCAGCTCCCCGCGCCCCCCCCAGAGCTGTGCCGCAGCCCCTTCCCTTACCTGAAGACCCAGTTAGGACAGCCAAATAAAGCCCTAGGTTCTTCTATGCTGAGCCACATACATAGAAATTAATTTATCAACACACACTTAATTTTGTGTCTTCATGTTAGATTTAACTGTGCATTACTCATGGGTTTTCCTAGTGTTGAAAGACTTTTGATCTCCAAATGAATAAATTATTTTTTTCTATGGGTAACATATACATGATATAGTGGAGATAAGGGAATCCCTGAAACTAGCTCAAACAGAGGCAGGCTGTGCAGAATAAAGGAAGGTCTGTATATTATTTGCAGCAAAGTAGAAGCTGTAACTTCAGATTTATATGGGAATAACAAAACGTACTGATAAACCAAAAAGTTAGAGGAGCTGCTAATCTGGCAGTTTGAGTGTATTGTATCAAGAAAGGCTATGATGAAAATGGCAGGTTGCCTGGAGAGGTAAAATGACAAAACCAATTCCTCAGTGCTTGCAACCGCTCCTCTTTCATTTGGTGGGGAGCTGCAACAAATAAAATCTGTAATTGAATGTTTTCCTAACCTACCCGCTGGCTGTGGACGATGTTTTTGTGCTCACGGGCTACCCGGGTAGCCCATTTCCGAGCCTCCTTGTTGAGGCTGTGCTCTTCAGTCGTTCCAGTTTCTGATTCCAGTTGTCGACTCTGCAACAGAAACAACGGGAGAACGAGTCATGACATAGACCTGAGGCTACCTCTGTAGATATGACAGTATTTAGTTATAGGATAACTTTATATCATATTTATCAGCCTGGGATCTTGTTTCATAGTAAACAAGAAAGATTAAAAAAAAATCGGCTCTCTTCCTTATGAACTTTATGATGGTACCAGGTTGTGAAAAGCCAACAACAAAAGCAAATCAAAGTTCACAAGAATTGACAACTCAACTGCTTCAGGAACATCAGTGTGATACTGATTACCAAACACAGTTCTACTGCAATGAGAGACATTCACGATGAATAAAACTGAAATACTGTTTCACTCGTGCACTGTATCAAAGAGGTGAAGAATAACTAGCCAAGAAAGTCACGCACTTTCTGAAGTAAACATGCATTATAGGAAGCAAATCTGAAAGGTTAAGTGTGTTCCAATGGGCAATTTAGGCTCATTCTTTGCAATTTGTGATCACATCGTAATGCCATTAAATATTTTAGAACAGCATGGCAATTCCTGTAAAAAAAAAAAATCTTGTCCGCAAATCAGCAACTGAAATTTCAAGTAATGTTTTTTGGTATTATTTCATCTTATGCCTGCTTTTATTGTGTCAATAACAAAACAAAAAAAAATTCTCCCCCTCAAGAAATGCCAACTAAAGCAAGATGAAGTAGTTCTCTAATGTCTACAGATTGAGCAGAACCCGTCTGTAACTCTCAAGGCAGACTTCCCATCATTTGATTACTAAAATAATTTCCAATCTCTCTATAATTTTCATTACTGCACCGCCCAGTGCATTAATCGTAGAATCACAGAATTGTTTACATTAGAAAATACCTTTATGATCATTGAGTCCAACTGTAAACCTACCACGCTGCTGCTGACACCGGCCAGGGCGCTGCTGGCCATCATGGCCACCTGGGCACGCTGGGGGCTCACGCCCAGCCGGCTGTTGGCCACCCCCCCCACGGCCTTTTCCACTGGGCATATTTACATAAAGATCTCAGTATTTAGGATGCAACTCAGTCTCCATCTTTTCACTAAAGTAGGTTCCCTGATATTCCTTCTATATTTGTGGGTATTCTGTACACATTTACTGCACCTATTCTGCATAAGGATAACTATTAATCATGACTCTGGAGAGAATCCAAAAAATGGCTATGAAGGCTGAAGCACCTCTCCTGTGAGGAGAGGCTGAGGGATCTGGAACTGTTCAGCCTGGAGAAGGCTCAGGGGGACCTCGCCAAATGTGTACCGATACCTGAAGGGAGGGTGCCAAGACCACCGAGCCAGGCTCTTCCCAGCGGTGCCCAGTGCCGGGACCAGAGGCAACGGGCACCAACGGGAACAGAGGAGGGTCCCTCTCGACATCAGGAAACACCTTTTCACCGTGCGGGTGCCCGAGCACTGGCAGGCGGTGCCCAGGGAGGCTGTGGACTCTCCAGCCTTGGAGATACTCAAAAGCCACCTGGACACGGTCCTGGGCAGTCTCCAGAGGTCCCTTCCAACCTCAACCAGCCTGCGATTCTATGATTATTTTTTTTTCTGAGCCAGTCTCATACTCTTCCCATCAGTAAAATTAGCTGTGAGAAGGAAGACATTATGTCCACCCCACCTTCCCAGGGTGTGCTCCTGGAACAACAGAACAGATTCTTACAACAGGCATTTCAGCTGTTTCCCAATTTAAGTTCATCAGTACTCTGAGACGGATTCTCAAGAACAACTCCTTTTCCTGGAAGGCTCACAGACTCACGCGCATCTTCCTAGCAAGACAGTTGGTAGTTACAACAGTCCAGAGCCACCTGCATTCCTTTTTATCACAAGTCCTCTTCAGGCTGATATGATCTCACACAATCTTTCAGATCAACCAAAAAAAAATCCCTTATAGATTATCACTCAAGAAGACAGTGTATGCTTGGTGTCGTTCAAAACAATCGGAGGCTGCGTATGCATACGCCAAAGAAAGGACCACCGCTCCATCAATTTCTTGCTCTCACTCTCTATGGTCCAAAAGACAGGATTGTTCTTTGTCAGGTGTAGTTTGAAACTAGAGAAGATCCCGTTAGTATGAAAAAGTTGATTAGGAAGGAGAAATTCAAGGTTTGCCAGCAGGAAAAGGGTAAGAGAGCAGAACGACAAGGAATTATTTTCAGGCCAGGTGAGAAGCCTGCAGCTGATGCAAAAGAAGAGATGGTGGTATCAGGTATTTTAGCAGGCAAGGGCTACCATTTGTGTCAAGGAAGGAAGATAATTTTAATACCAGCATTTGGTATAGACCGGAGTAAAATCAAGAGATACTGGGAAGCAAACTGAAGTCATATTAAAAGCAGGATTTTTATGCCTTTAGATTACACTGCCCTCAGGGGAGAGGCAAAAATACCAACTTATGCTAACATCCTATCAGAGGATTTAATTGAAAATGAGGCATAAAATGGTTCAGCTTGTTATTTTTATTTCAGCTAAGCGCCTTTTCATCCAAATTGAATCTGGCCTTTATTCCTATTGATCCTCTTATTACAAGAGAGCTGAGGGTAGTGGATTCAGGGGGTTGTGAAAGAGATGATTTCCAATGGTAGAGGCAAGCAAGGGAAAGGAAGACAACCTCTACACACGCTCCCACCACAGGGCTCTAATGCTTCGGGTGACTCCTGGGCCACTTTCTGCCTCTACTTCACAAAGCTGTAACTCGGTCAAGAAGCTTGCACTGCTTCAGCTTGTCCCTACAGAATGCCTTAAGGCATACGCACGCTAACAGACATCAAGAGGCGTGGAAGGGAGGCAGCATCCCTGCACTGCTTAGAGCAAGCAAAACCCCCTAACCCCAAGAGGCTTTTACAATCCAGTATAAGATGTCAAGATATTTTAGCTCAAAGCTGGAAACAGACATTACCATGAAGTTCACCCACTGGTGTAGGACAGACCTACAAAGCCTGTGTTAATGGTATTTTCCAAGTAAAAGGAATTGTTGGACAAGATGTAGAGCAGCTCTGAAGAGGAGGAGGTAAGTTACAAGCACGTGGCTCGCTCTGGCATGAATGAGTAGGCAAAGAACAGAAAGGTTCAGCTCTCTTCACCCATCCCCTCCGTTTAAATATTACGTTGGCTTTTGCCTGCTTTTATTGAGATGGCTTTATATGATCATTACTGTTTGACCTCCTCAACTACCTACGTTAAGCTACTCCACTAGGGCACTGTAAAAACATAAAGATGACAAACACATGGACTCATTTAGGCACAGCCAATCCTTAAGATAATATTTGACCTCAGTTTTTACCCAGTTTATTGGAGTCAGCATTTTTGTACAGCTTCTTCCACAACTTCCAGATGAGTCTTAACAGCTGCAAGTCTGAGCAGAATCGTTTGACATTGCCTCTCCCCTATAAAATCTAACGAATTTTCAATGTTCCCAATGGCCTTGCTACTACTCATCATCTCACTTTCATTAAGAAAGAATACAGACTTCTTTTCAGTCGCTTGATAACCTTCTGTATTATCCCAAGCGTGTTTTCAGGTTTTAATCTCTTCATCAAAAGCACTTGACCAGAAAAATGAATGCAAACTTTGTGGCTACTCCTAAGGGCATACTAAAAAAGAAATTAATTGTTATTGGATCAAAGCGGTTATATTAGTTATTCATAAAGCAGTATTGTATCCAAGCAGACCTCACCCTCGCTTAAAGGTCTGAAAACAGACAAGTTAAAAATGCAGTAATAAAGAGTTGGGGAGAAACTTAGAGCTGTGGTCTGTGTGGATACCAAACACATAGGGCAAAGCAGGAGACGAGATCAAGAGGCAAAATTTAGTTTCCTGGGAAAGAAGCTGAAAACAAGGACTCTTCAGCTGGACAAGAGCAGAGAGAGTGGTGGAAATGCACAGCCTAAATACTTGGCTGAGAAGACAGTGCAAGGAGAAAGGTTTCAAACCCATCAGCACCTGGAATGCTTCCCGGATAAATGGAGCTGTTAAGGCAGGGAGGGACTTCACCTGACCTGTAAGACCAAGCTGCTGGCACTTAAGAAGACTGTGAAGGAACATATAAGCAGAGGAGCAGTAGCAAGCTCACTGGCATGGAAGAGTACGTGCTTCAGGAGGACCTCGAGGATGACCTGAGAGGTCCGTATCCTCAGGTAAAGACAGGCTAGCGGGGTACATCAAGGAAGCAATGAAAAACCAACTGCCATTTAAACAGCTGTGAAGAAAGGAGCTAAACCAGAGATTTATCTGCTACAGACCTAAAACCCAAAATTGTAGGGAAGAAGGTGGGGGAACAGAACTGTCTGGTCCTAACCTGATTTACTAAATAAAGCACTTGCTTAAGTGTTTTCAGGACTGGCACTTGGTGGTGGCAAAATGTCCAACGACTCAATTTAACCTCTTCCAAAAGAGAGGGAAACCAAAACCACGTATCATGACCAAGGAATGAAGGAAGAGCACAAAAGACCTGAGCTAAACATAGATGGACATTCTGCTGTTCTCTCAGGGTTTGGATTACAGCGAAAGCAGTGTTTAGTGCTAAAAATTCAATCAGTAAACCAACAGAAAGTACTAGATGACTCCAACCAGCTAAAAAGCTTAGAGGCTAGCAATGCCATTTCTTAAATTAACAAATGCATTTAGTCTGTAGACACATGTTGCTTCTCCATTTTTGTCTGAAATGTTGTTGCAGGTGCAGAAGTTGCCTTATGACAGGGACAAACACATGGGCTGCGTTCTCTTATTTACGCAGTTATATCTGGATGCAGATGGCACATGGACAGTTTTAAAAGCAAGAAAAAAGTTGGCTCTAGAGCCTAAAAGCTCCTTAATTTTGTAGCTGAAGACTAAAAAAGTTGACTTCCACAAAGGGAAAAAAAGTAGTAAATATTTATTGCATGCAAATCAGCAACACAAAAGCATAGCCATTTCTTTTAAAGAGGTGAAAATAACGAGGTTACCATGCCAATGTTGAGCAGCAAGCTCAACCTTATGATCAGCAGTTCTAGGGAGGAGGAAGGAATATGCATGACACTTTCCACACAGCTCATAGCTAAATACAGCAGTTACAAGAAAATCGTGAGTCAAGTTTGGTGCTCCTTTTAGTCTATTATTATAGAACTAATTTAATTTTAGCTTAGCCAAGAATGAGCTGACTTCCATTTCAGTAGGTCTTCAATGTTACGAACAGGACACCTCACCCACCCCCCCCACCCCCTTCTTTAAAAATAAAGATTAGTATATACAAGGGCTTTTGCTCCACTCAGAAGAATAAAAAAGGACCTACATCCATTATTAATGTTATGTAAACCTCTGTACATGTTATGATAAAGCTAAACCGAAACCAACGTACTATTGCTGCTTTATATAACCACATTCTGCTTTTTAATCTAATAAATTAACATCTCACGATGGTGAGTGCTGGGTGCCACAGAAGGATAAGGAACATCCTATCAGGCAGGGAATGAAGAAAACAATTACATTTAAACTCACCACAAGAACAATGGTTCTGGGGTATCCAGAGAAAGGGGATCCTGGGACTTTTTAATGTCATCTGGGCTGAAAAATAGTCCCAGCAGCATGACTGCCTGTTTTTTTACTAAAGAAATTTTCTATAGCAAAATATTTGAATCCCAACCAATACTGAAGCTATTGTCTGACATCTGCTGTAACTGAAACTCTCCTTACTAAAAGCACCCATGAACACAACAGTTGTTCAGCCATATCTATGAAATAATTTATCCAGTAGGTTTTTAGGGGGTTGTTTATTTTTAATTCTGGTTCAATAATTATTTTGGGGTATCATTGACCATTAGCTAGAAATCTCTGAAAACGTACTGTGCACGCAGCTTGTTGCAGCAGCTGACGCCAAACACATTAGAACAGGGTTTCTGTAAAGGTTGTAGCTCTCTTTTTTTTCCCATCTCAGGGTTTTTGGTTGTTTCTGGAAAGACCAGGATCTTAAAAGTACTGCTTTTTGTTAGATGTCAGTGATTAAGAGAGCTTTGCTTGTCCTGGTGCCTGATGTTTTTGTGTTAAGCACTTCTGTTATACAGCAAACATTAAAAGCCCAAGTCTTTTTCAAATTATAATCTTACTTATTTTCAAAAGTTTTTAATCTTCTCACTGAAATTAATTTTGAAATTGGTGTAGCATATTTTTGCTAGTGTACTTCCATTCTCACCCTCATAATTATTCCCATTTGCCTCAGCTGTCACAGCAGCTGCATTCACATCCGACTTTTCCAGAAATCTATAGTGCATTCTATTATAACTAGAAATACAGAAAAATTGCTCCCACTAGGTAACCAAAGGACAAAAAGAGTACCTCTTAAATCAGCCTTGACATGGAGAAATTGATTTCATAGGTATCCTCAATGTAATATAAACAAAGACCTTTAATTTCTTGAGTGGCCACTTCTTTCAAGTATTACTTCTGCACTCTAGTCTCACTGTTAGAAATCTTTCTGAGCTTTGCTTAAACAGTGTTTCCCAACTGTAAAAATGAGAATACTAACAGCGTGTTCTCTAAATTAGAATAAAATCAATTGGCTAGTGAGCCAATTCCAGTTCATTATACTTAACGTAACTCAGAAATGATGTTAACATTCAACCCAAGGTAACTCTAGGGTGTGGATTTCCCCTTCTCCTCAAACTCAACTTTCAATACCAACCCCAAATATGAGTATTATCTTCTCAGACCTTATTTTAACCAGAATTGGGGTGGGGGGAACTACGTAAAATCAGTTTTAGTCACGTTGGCCATGCACAAGACGTGTCAAGTTTTACAGGGAACGTACAGCTTCGCCAGGCTCCTTCCACTTGCATCTACCAACAATTTCTTTACCTGAAGGGCTGTATTACTCCTCAGCAATAATTCCTAATACTTTATACAACGATAAAATTAATTCCTAACTGTTTTTTTTTAATATTTAGCTTCAAAAAAGTTATAGTTAACAACAGTCACATTACTCGGTTCTGGTATTAAAAGCACGTTGTTTTCCTGCAAAGTACAGTGAGAAAACAAATTTTTTCATGTTGATAAGCTGTCGTGCAAATCGGATTTGGCGACGTTTTTTACATGCACGCTCAAAGAAAACGACAGCATCAGTAATGTACAGGGGAAACTATAGGCACAGGCAACACATAGATAAAAAACAGGAAAAAGGACTCAAAAGTTTAGTGTCAGCTTTTTGTTGCCGTTATCCTCTGGCACTATGGACATGCTTTTTGTTGTCTGGCTCATTTTCTCACATGATACCATGCAGT
Organism: Falco peregrinus; assembly: GCF_023634155.1. Lineage (NCBI taxonomy): Eukaryota > Metazoa > Chordata > Aves > Falconiformes > Falconidae > Falco > Falco peregrinus. The sequence goes on from NC_073724.1 coordinate 121,053,503, forward strand.
TCAAGAAAAAAGAACCTTTTCCAAACAGGAAACAGAGAAAAGCTGGCTAATTTCCTTTATATTTTGCCCTGTTCTTATGGCTGGGGCTTATCCGCGAAGCACGGGGACAGTATGTTTTCAATGCAATAGATTTCTGCCGACTTAATAAATATCACTTGCCTCCTGGGAGGATGTTTGATGATTAAACTGTCACTACAGTGAATATAGCAGCAGCCTCTGTGTAGAGGCCAGCATGGGCTGACTGGTTTTTCTTGTGAGGCTAAAGGTATTTCAAAAGACACTTTTATTTTTTCAATCTCACTGCTCATAAAGGCTTAATCCATTTTGTGAATTAATTGCTGGAAAGGATTAAAGCTGGTTGGGAATTTATCAATGATTTCTTACTGAATATTTTTAAAACAAACCATTGCCTTTAAGGGTAGATGTTTTTTTAAAAAAAATTCAAAAACTTCCTTTTTTTAAAAAAATACAAATTTATGTGAGTCAAAATTAACCCAAGACACTAAAACCATCTAAATAATTCAGTATATACAAAGTTAAGCTCAAACCAATTTTTAAGATAATGGAAAATAGCTGATCGACGTAAAATATTTTGTAGTGGGCTTCTCTTTGTGGACACTCAGAAGTCCACATTTCAGCCAGTGTTAGTGTGATGTTGGGGAAACAAAAATCCTGAAGATTGATGGAAAACCATTTCATACCCACCTTTCCTAGGAAGAGCCTCTTTCGGAGGCTCTGACTATGCATGTTGATAATATTTTGAAAGTAAATTGAGCTGTGGGTTTTGTACCTGACTCAAGGGTTGCACAGCAATTCCTCCTACATTACTCTTGGCAACAGATCTCTCCTCATAACACAACATTTTGAAAGGGACCATGTAAAACTAGAATTTAGAACAGCATTCAGAGCTTTCCATGTAGCTGAGTTCCACATCCATATTGTTTATAATGATCTTCTTGCCTACAAAACTCAAAATTTCATCCTAGTAATATTTAAATGCTCCAAACTTTGACCCCAGTCTCAGTGGATCAGGTATTTAGTCTGAAGAAAGGCCATAATTTGGCCTTGGAAAAGCTTAACTTTAAATACTTGAATAGATGTATTAATCACTCTTATTCCTTTCAGTGTTATCCTTCGGTGTGAAAATTATCATGCATAACTCACAAAACCGAAAAGCCAACTGATAAACTCTGCAGATCATCTACGAAGAGACTATGTGGCAAAAGAATGCTTGATAATTGTTCTTCAACTAAATGTTGTTCAATCAATTAGAAAATGTACAATTTCCGACAAATTCAAAAGCCTGAGCAAAAGCTCTCATTCTCTTGTAGTTATTGATTAAAAATAGTGAATATGTAACTTGCAAGTGCCCAGGTAGGATCCTGTTAGCCGAGTGTAATTATACGGATCATAAAGAAGCCTGCATAATTTACCTATTTTTGTGAAAACTGGCTACAGCATAAACAGCTAGAAGCTCAAAAAAATGCAGTGCAATGAAGAAATGCAGTAATTCTACAGCCCAGGTGGGTCAGTCGAGTAACGCAGTCACTGCATCTGAGGTACGGAGACAGCTTTAGACATCAACGACCCATTCTTTGCCTTCTAGAAAGTTAAGCAGTACAAGCAGCACACGTGTACGCTGTCAGACCACACAAGTGCCATGTCAAAGACTCATGTAATTTTTAACGTTGAAGAGTTTAATAAGAGTGAATTACAGTTCTATTTTACACAGGGACAGCCCTCTGGAAAAAGGAACAAAATTAAATTAGTAATAGGACTGCATTTCATCAGTGCATGCTAATAGCCTCCAGTTGTTACACAAGCTTCCCCATTCACATTAGAGAAGTAACCAATTATACACACCGCTATCTGGAGCTGTGAAATTTTAATTCATGCCCCCAAAAGATTAGAATATCAATTACCAGTGCTGTGCAAGTGCAAAAGATAAGTGTGAAGTCAATCTCCACAAATAACACGGTTAAATTGCTTTTTCCTTCTTTAAGTCTTATTGTGGAAAAAGTTTTTTAGAGCTATATATATATTATGCATTCTGTTGCCACCTCCACGCGAGTGTAAACTCAGCATCCCAAGCCACATGCATACTGATAAGGACACAAACACCAAAGGCTGATCATAAATACTATCATATACCTCTGCTATAGTCATTCTCATAGCACTGACAGGTGAGGGCTCAATATCCACCAGCTGAACTGCGTTAAAACTCTGGATGCAGAGATTGCACAAGGTTGAAAACACACAGCAACAAAGGTTAGAAAGGCAGGGCAAAGGCAGTTAGAAAGAATCTGCTCACAACCTAAAACGCTATCGAAATAATTAACTCTATACAAAGGAGTTGAAAGAAAAATCAAAATCACAGTTTGTTAAAATGGAAAGACACAGGAAACTGTGTTACAGATGTTAGTATGTCTGGGAAAATCACTCTTACCTAGCTATTAACAGCGTTCTTGAATTTAATCACCTGAACTGGAGATCAAGACATTTCTGTCCCAAATCACTGCACTAATGTATTAAAGTAATAAAAAGCTGCACAAGGTTAACTTTTTAAAAAACTCTAGACTAGTTTTAAACTGTGATTTCTTAAAATAACATTAGCAATGTCAGTGGGACACCAACAATTCACTTTTATTAAAGTGCTCTTTGGAAATGTATTTACATACTATGATTTACTCAGTTTTAATGTCATTAATTGCTTTGGAAGCAACATGTACACCGAAATTATATTTTGTGATATTATTTTGGAATGCAATGTTTTAACAGTATTCCTTCTAAATTAGTAACTTCTTATATGCATCTAGAGTATTCCTTGAGTAATTTTGAGGTAAATGGACACTTTATTTGGCATCGCATCACACGTGGTGTAACCTAGTATTAGTAAATATTATGAGAACCTCAGCAGCCTAATAAAAAGGTAACAAAATGTACTAAGAATTAAGCTGAAAGTACAGAAACACAGGACTGCCAGCCACAATCCAAAGCAAAAAAATATTCTGCTCTTCTGTGGGTGACATTGAGCCTGTTTGATGCTTTTGTTATGATTACCCACCCACTGCAAGCAGTGCTGGTGGAATCAGGCCACTTTCCCTTTCTTTTCCAAAAATACAGCATGAGTTTAAACCAGACTGGGATACCAGTGAGCACTATTCTCTTCCCATTTGTAACAATATACTTAAAAACAGAGCAAGAAGAAATAAATCAAGGAATTCGGTTTTCTTACAGTGTCACTGTCACTTGGTTGGAACTGGAAAGGCTGCGGTTTGTGAAACACAGAGTTCTCCTGTAAAAACAGCTGTAGATTGTAATCCCGCACCACCTGAGAAAATGAAAGATGCCATTTAGACTCATTATTTTGTAAACTTAAAAACATGCTGTAGAGTGAAATTAGTACGGTGTTGCAAAACAGAGATCAAACCTGTAGCAGAACCTTGAATGCAACAAAAGGAAATAGAGGACCTGATGCTGGGCAGCACCACCCGCAGTTACGCAGAAGTGACTGGCAGGACACACACTGGATGACAAAGATCTAAACTGTATCTGCCATTAACCCCCCCAAAATACTGCAGAGGCAAAAACAGGGGGAAACCCCCAACTATTGAGTATACGGTATGTGGCGTCACTAGTATAAATATTTTCTCTCTCCTCTTGTGTGTAACTTCTTGTGCACAGTTCTTTCTTCAGATGAAATGTCTTATTTTTACACAAATTATTAGTTGCGGGAGCTGAAAAGACTATTTGGAATAATGCATACAAAATCAGTTAGAAAATTCATCTCTTCTTATTAAATTGCTTTCAGAGAAAACTCTCAAAGCTTGCATTTTGCTAAACCAAAACTACTCCAGCTACTAAATTTGTTTAATGATACATTTCAGATAGCATGACACATATCCCCAAACAAATCTCTGTCACAGTTTACACATATTTACAAAGAAAAACTCAGCGATTGCAATATAAAAAATAGTATCACTGCTTGAAGAACTCTACAGAGTACTCACTGCTTCAATTGATGAAAAGGCGTAAATAGCAGCATGAAATTATAAAAATCTATTGCCCAAATGAGGTTTAAATGTACAGAAGTATACCATAAAGATGGTATTTATCCAGAAATACCAGCATCATCTATGACCAAGAATTCTGATTGCACTGTATTTACGATGGTAAATACAACATGTTCTCTAATGCATCAAAATGTTGATGCTTGCGTTACTGAAATACTGAACTGTAAAAAATTAATCTCCAGTTAAAGAAAGTAAATAGTCCTCCAGGGCCAATAATGCACTCATCTAAAACAGTAAAGTACATAATTACTGCACCAATTTCAGCAGTTGAATGTAAACACATTCAAATGCACAGAAAAAAGCACACAGAGAAGGCATACAGGGAGTCTGTATTAGGAATTCCCATAAACAGAAATTTGGAAAATACTGAAGGAGGAATCACCTGCAGCTTCAGGTGATGCTCAGCACTGGCTATGGCATCGAGATTTACGTTAAACCGCTCTGGTTTTCACACAGTCCTTTAGACGTATGTGAGCACTGCCCACAGCACACAACTCTGTGCCACGTCAAATATGTGTGACTATTTTAAAGCAACTTCAATTAGAAAAAACCACAAAGCGTAGCTACTGAGGATGTGAAAACCTCTATGATTATTTTAATGCCATAAGCCATCGCTGTAGACCTCCAGCTCAAAAGCAACTCAGTTCTTCAAAGAAGAAAAAGCATCTTTACAACAGCGCTCAAGAAAATTTCCCTCAAAGCATCAGTACTTGTTAGAAATGAGAACAACTGTTACCATAACGTGAGACTTGGGAGGGTGGGCAAGTCTGGTGAATTAATAGCCCGGAGCATTTTGCACAATATATTTTTAAAAAGAAAATAAAAGGACTCCTAAGCAACACAGTATTCTCAGGACTGAGCAGCACCTTTTCGAAATAGATTTCGTGTTATTCCGATACTAACTCAACATTCTCACCCAGTTTCTTTATGAAGTCGATGTCAATCGACATGTTCAAATGGACTTGAAACCAAATGTTAAATTTATACTGTATGCAGAAGGAAGGCATAGTCAGAAACGTGCATAAATGAAATTATTTGCCCTAAGTTGGTGAGCCTTCTTACCAGAAACATCACAGAAATGTTATTCAAAACAGCAAATGGAATTTTAGAAAATGTTCCAAAGAAAATCAGATTTTTTCCAAAAGCAAAGTGCAAGAAGTACAAGTCTTGAATAAGACTGTTCATGTGAAAAGGAAGTTAAATTTTTCATTTTCGTATATTCAGTGTCAGAGGATAATATTTCCCAGACATGCCAGAGAAACGACATGGGTCACCCCAACCTAGCAGTAATAAACCCTCTAAAGCTGCGATAACAACGCTACGATAAACTGTGAAAAACCTTCATTTTATACAGAAAACTTGTTTTCAAGAGGTTTCTCTCAATCTGCATTAGCTTTAGGTGACTGACAATTTCCTAAGCAGCTGAACACAACACAGCCCTGCCCATCCAAAGCAGCCACCTCCGGCTCTCCAGCGTTCAAGAGGAAAGCACAAACTTCTTGGAAGCTACTTGTCTCATTCTAAAGCAAATATAATTAATTCCATTCTGTAAACAGAAATATAGTTCAGATGGGAAAACAAAAGCATTTCTACCAGTGATTTAAAGTGTCCTTTCTAAACACAGCTTGGCAAGCTTGTGATCTTGTACCTAAAACAAACAGAGAAAAGGTGAAGTATTAAAAAATCCTAATAAATATTTAAAACCTTCGCTTTGATGGCAGGCTGGGTTTTACTCCAAATTACTAAATTGCCCACAAATTTCTTACACCTTTAACGCTCAGGCTACTGTTGAAAAACATGCGCAGCTTTTGGTACCAAGTTTCTACTCCAGATTCACCTCTCCTTTTGGAGCTGACTGATTCCTGCAACGTGGACCTACAGGAAATGCTGAAAGTTGCAATGAAAGGACAAGCAAAAGTCCGTGGAATAATCCACCGATTAGTATGTTTAGTATTTCAGAGCAAGGCACACATTTTCAGTAGTAATGTAATACAAATTTTTCTTCCCTGCATTCTTGAACTGCAAGGAGAGGAGAAAATTGGTGCGGATGAGCTATAAACCAGTTGTAAAAATCCTGTTCGGACCTGACAGCTGTATTTACATTTTTGTTTGTTCTCCAGGCATTTGTACTTACTCAGTAAAGCAGAAACAGAACTGTTTTCCTCAAACATATATCATGACGTTGTTACTGTGTAAAGTAAGTCAGACCTGCAGGCTTGTAGCCACACAGCGGCTTAGGAACACAAGCTACCACAGCTCAGCACACGCAAATAGACGACAAAGGTATTCCTACACAAACAAGCTGCTTGGAAATGACAGTTCAGTTAGATGCAAGACCCACCAGCCAGCACCCCCAAGTATTCTGAATACAAAGGATTTAATACAATATTGAGAAATTAGCTATGAATATGCAGCCATTATATATAAGCATATTTAGTTAAAAGATTCAAACCCAGCATTTTTGGGGAAGATACTTTAAGCTGACCTGGATGATATACAGCAAGGTGAATTATTGAAAGTCCTTCTCCAACAGAAGGTAAACCAGTATTTTCATTACCTTTACAGTCGCTGCCAAGTAAATTCAAAGACAAGTCAGCATGAAGCCCATTTTTAATCCACTCACTTTACATCTAATAAGGTGTGAGTCAGCATGCTTGCAGGTGAACAAGGAATGTGTTAAATAAGTTTTTTCTACGTAAATCCCTGCATAAATGAGCTCTGTTTCTGTGCCGGTGGTTAAGGTAAATGTATAAAGGAGTATTATGACTGCACCAAAGCAGCTCATTTGAGCTCAATGGCAATTATTTGTTTTTAGCCTGGCAGACAAATTATTTAAGTATCAAAATTATCCTGGAAGCAATCACCTATTTCTGATTCTGGCTTCTCGACAAAGCAAACAATGTCGATGACAGGAGTCTAACCTGTTTTCTGTGTTTGCCATTCTTAATTCAAGGGAGAACACACTGTAATATTTTGGTTTTTAAGTTGACAGTCAATTATTAAGAAATGATCCAAACAGTTTCACAGGGCTTTACTGTGATGGATGACTAATGCGGTTCCAGATTACACAGTGCAGAACTCTCAGCTGCAATTTCTTTTTCCAAACGTGCAGAGTGAGTATAACTGATTATCTCTTGATCACTGTTCTCTAAAGATCCTGTACTGTGCAAATGCACTCATGAGAGTTCAGTCTGGGTGGCAACAGGAAAAATTTTCCCCAAGAAAACTGTCTAGTTTCTTTTAACTTAATACTATTCAGGAGTAACCAAAAATAATAACTCTTCAGTTCTGTCATTACTTTGGAAGCAAATCTTAAGCCGGGGAATTTCTATATGCTGTAAGTATTCGGTTACCACGGATCATTCAGTTAAAACTTACCCTGCTGGAAGTCTCCAGTAAAAACTGGAATGTGTTTTGTACAGCTTGGCATGTCTCTAGTTCAGTCCTGCTGAATGCCATTAAATAATCTTTAAGGTGATCATATACGTTTCCATCAAGAGCCTGTATGAGGGAAAGAATTTAAGAAAATTAAGCAATAAGTACTTTTGTGTAGAATTTATTAGTATTCACATTTAAATTTGTAAGGTGCTGATACAGTTGGGTTTTTGTAAATAATTTTGAAAGTTGGCGGGGGGGAAGGGTGAAATTGTGCGAGCTTTAGGAAATGGTTTCTGCCCCAGCAAAACCAAGCCCAACATTTAAGACAACGCTAGCAGACACATGTAAATCCGACAGAAATAATTTGGAACTTAAAAGATGAATGCAGGAGATTTTCCTTCTGCAAAAAAAGTTTCACTCCCCATCAGCACACAGCTACAGCAACCACCAGAAATTAAAACGAAAGAGCTACAGGTTAACTTCTCCAGGCTCTTACAAGTGATGTCAGCCCTATCAAATAATCTGTTAAGCATCATTCCCCACCTGCCCCCCCGCCAAAAAAAAAATAAAAAAAAAAAAAATTACGCCATATGAGCTTACATCTGGGATGTTTGATTGATAAAAACATCAGGAAATACCCAACCACAAACCCGTAAAACCCCACAGCAATACATGTAGGCAGGTTCAGCTCTTGCCTGTCTCGGTATAGGCACAGTTTTACTGGGATTCATCCCGCAGTGCACACTCAGTTCATACAGCCTCGTCCCAGTGCCGCGTGAGGACTTCAGCACTTGGTGTGCTTCTACAGAGCTAAAGGGACGAGCCCTCGCCACCACGGCTACACGAGCCCCGAAGTTACCACCCCATTTCAAGGGCATTTCTTTTCACGTCAGATACACACAGTCTAAATAGCAGGTCTCTCTTGCACTTCAGGGAACACAAATGATGTCTAGAATTGCCCAGACTCGCTGTGCTGTCGGGAGAATTGCTGTACGACAACAGCGATCCTGACACTTCCCCAAAACGGCACTTGAAGTTTTTTATGATTGAGCATATCTATTCCTAAAGCTTTTCGGATCAAACACCAGCCTGGAGTGCAACTCTGCTAATAAATGTAAATAGTTTAACTTGGCAAAGCAATTATAAAGGCTCGGTTTGCAAAGCAGCTGTGATTTTTGCATTCTAGTATGCTATAAATGAGTATTTCAGAGCTCCCTCCCCCTGCCTTCATATTAAGCCCATATGTTCTTTTTATGTTAAACCCAGCAGGAGGGGGTCATGTCATTTAACTTAAGTCTTCTACAGTGCAGACACCTACGATGGAGTTTGTTACTCCAGGTCCTTTTTAGGGTCAATGGAGAGAAGCTGGTACCTCTGTGGTGTGATTCACCTCCTCTAAGAGAGATGGTTAAAATAGGTCAGATGAAACGCAGCATGCTAAGTGCCTATTGCTCTTCACTGACCGTAAACAGCGCCCAGACAATTAGCTTAGATAGACACGTCTACACAGTGGTCATATAAAGCTGGGTGAGACAAAGCCAGTCTCAACACGTGTTGATTCTCTGCCATTATTATCTACCAAGCATTAGGAATTAATTCGTCTACAGCTGCATTCTGTAGTTCTAGGAATATAAAAAGATACAGAAGTATTAACTTCATTATTTCCCCACCCCTCTTGCAATGACCACAGCTCTCAAGTTTTTTGCTGAGATACCAATATACCCCCCTCAGGGTGACAGAGAGATATGCAAGAAAGATATACAAGAAAGAACACCAAAGAAAAGCGTGGCAAAACATTAGGAAGCATACAAATCTTTCAGCATGTGAAAACTGCATTACAACCTTTCTCTTTTCATTAATTAAAAGTGGTTTCAATATGATGAAGTTCTTAAATACCAACAAGTGCTGCCAGAACTGAAGTTATTAAAGTCAGTGCAACACAAACATTTTTGTCAGCCAAGTAAACCCATGGCCAAGCGTGCAGCATCAACACGCTAAAAACCTCGTTGCTGCACTGAAAATGTGACATCCCATCAGTTACAGGATTACAGAACTGGTTGGTTAGAAATTGCTTTCAATGATAATGTACCTATTCATCCTATAAAATGGTAATTATTATATCAAGCTGGAAATGTTAATGTTAAAACAAAACTGAACTGTATATAAATTCACATTTGTGTGCAATTTTATAATCTGAATCTCCTTTACTTACAAACACTCTGACTCAAACCACTGAACATCACAATTTAGGTTTGAAATAAAACGTCTTTTCAAAATTTCTGATCACACAACTTGCAAGGGAGACAAAAAAATATTCCCCTCCCCCCAACTCCCAACATATATTGTTCCACTACAATGGCTTTTGTTCTCTTCCTGAATCTCAAAAGATTACTAAATCACTTACTGTATTACAATCAGACTGAAAAAAACTGTCTTTTTTTTTCAACATCAAAAGGAAATCAAGATTTTTCTTTAAAACAAATCTGGCATCAGAACAAAGATAATATGAAGTTCAGTAACAGAGAACTACAATTTCCAAGGATAGAAAAAGTCAATGTTTGTTAAGAAATTATTTCTTTATAGTGGAACTGTCATAGTAGAAGTGCAAAACTACTTCCCCACCTGAGTCCAGGCTTAGAAGATAATGGCTGAAATTGGGACTGAGAAGAACCAAAACTGTTAACAAAGGGAATGGATACACAACAAAATTAAAGTGCATTTTTAGAAGAAATCCTATACATGAATTCAAATAAATAAATTATGTATGAGGGGAACGAGAGGAGAACATTTTTCTCATTTCAACATTTTCAAGTATAACATAACATGGTTTTCCTGTGAGCAAAATTTCAGTCCCAGTTCAGATCACAATTTTGAGGAGGCTTTACTTTTTAATTCAAGAGATTATATTAAACATTTTAGGAACTTGGATGCATTGGGCTTAATCATTCTACATTCTGTAAAGATTTTCCCCAAAGCAAAGACGTAAATAAAACTATCTTAGGTATTGTTAGTACATTTGGTTATCTTTGGGACTTTGCTCTTGATCTGAGATAGTAACACATGATGTAGAAAAGACACCATTGAACATATCATGATCATACATGTAACTAACTTTGAGGTCTCTTCACTAGAGCATTTACAAGTCTCAGTAACGCTCCATTTAAAAATTACCATTTCAGTTCCCTGGAGAAGAAGGAGAACAAGCTAAACCACTATGTATTTTTTTATTTTAAAAGACTCATTCCTTCTCAAATCCCCAAGAAAAAATGGGAACCATTTGACCTATGCATAATGCAGACTGAGTTGTGCAATGCCACCAAGGCAAGTCTTCCATTTTATCTCATTTATTTCTGAAATATTCCTGGTATTCTATTCATGTTTGTCCTGCACAGAAACTGCTAAACTGTGCTGAAGCTCTGCATAATATTTTTGAGGTTTAAACTCAGGTGTTCAAATTAAACCTCTCATTTAGCAATCTGAATCCGCCAGGCAACAAAATCTGGACCATACAGTACTAAGTTAAAAAAACACAATCAAAACCACACTTGTAAAGCCACATGAGCTTTTACTGACTAATTTACACCACTCTCGTCTGAATCATCACTGCCTGGAAATAATTTTATATTTTCAAACACGGGCACTTGTATGCTGATATAATTTTGAACTCCCTAATCCTTACTGGAATCCCATTCTTTCAATAAGGTGACCATCATGGAACAAATTAACTTTTCATTTGAAAACATTCATCCTTTTGTGAACTGAAGCAACTCAACATTTTACCTGTTTTAATTTTGTCCATGCCAAGCATTAAAAGCCTTAACAAATGCTTTGTAAGCTGCCACCACTTTGACAGAAACAATATAGCTGATGTTGAAGGCAAAGAATTTCCTTACATGGGTGGAGGTAACATAACAAAATTAGATATGATCCTACCCCACCCTGACTACAGTCTGAAAATGAAATGATAAGGAAAAGTTTTAAATGAACTGAACAAAAATCATTGTGTTTGTGGAGTGACAGCTCTTCTATGAAGTCAATGGTATTGCATCATGGTAATGTGACATATTTTCCTGTTTAGTAATCAAAGCAAACCCCTCAAATAGAAAGGGAGATCTGTATCATAGATGCTCCCTTCTCTCGATTTTAGGTAGCTTATTAAGAATTAAAATTCAATTCTTATACCACTCCCATCTGCATCAGAAACCCTGTTTTATCTGTCCCCGATCTATTTTATTTTGAAAACAACCTGTAACCCATTAAATACAGGGACTCTGTTTTTGCAGCCTGCATTTATGCAACACTACTATAAGCTTTTTCTTACTTAACATTAAAAAAAACCCCACCGATATAGATTACATAAAAAGCATGACGAGTGAAGCTTTTTGAGTATTTGTGTTTAAAGCTTATGCCTATAATCCATGAAATAAACAGTGTGATCTCATAGATGGTACAGTCTGTGAATTTTCAGTTGAATGGTTTTGGTAAATGAGACTCCAAGTGTTTTAATTTTTACATGCAAATAACTCAGAATATAAAAAGGAATACAAAAAGGAAAGGCTGGGATACGTACAATAATAGCTTAATCGTTAACAGGAATTCCTACTGTTAAGAGATTCGCTAAAGCATCCTTCTGGGTCTACAAGAGGTTAACAAAAGCAGTTTGCATGTCTTTTATCCCAAGCATTGCAATGGATCTCATATTATTTGACAGTGGAGGACAGAGCATTTGAAAAACTCGTCTAAAACTCAGGAGTAATAAAGTCAACAACTTGAATCAGCTGGCTTTGCCAAACTCAGCAGTATTTGGATCAGTGATATGTAACAGTATTTCCCAAGGACATTAGGAGGGAAAGGAAGGAAGGTCAGGAAAACCCATCCTTTTCAGTTAACAGCTACATTCCACAGTGATTTTCCTTTAAAAATGCTGATTCCTAGTGGTAATTTATTCCAGGCATCAATTTCTCCTAATATAGAAGAGGAGCTTGCTTTCTTTAAGTCTTTTTCTTTTTAAATTCTTCCAGCACTGCACTGTATGTCACTGCTGAAATGCCCTTCTTCTTCATCAAGACATCCTAACATAAAAGTAAATCAGGTCTGTATTTGTCAACAAAACGTGACTTGTAGGTACAAGTTGCCAACAAACTCAAGATCAAAGCGACTGAAGTGCCCCTGAACAGCACGCCTGCAGCAACGTGTAACGGCTGACACCAAACCAGCGCGAGCTTCTACATTTCGCAGTCGTTGCAATCCTGTATGAACAACTGCGCCGTGTCTGCACCGATCACGATACTGAAGTCTGAATTAAAAACGAGGGGACGCCTGCTGCCTAGCCTGCCTTTTACAGGCTCGCCATTCATAAACCCCCTATTTTTCTGCTAAATGCAAGTACAGAAGGTTGCTAAGAAAAGCTGATGACAAAAACCTACCCTCTTTGCTGGATCAAAAAGTTATTTATCAAAATTATCAATATATCAATATTATCAAAAAGCTGGATTTCCTCAGCCTACAAGGAGAACATACCATCTAAGCTGAGCTCTGTAAAATCAGAATTTCAAGTTAGCAGTAGCACAGCCACAGTTTGCATCCAATGCCAAACAGTGCTAGGCTAAGGCTGTAAAACTATCTGTATCCCAGGATAATCGTGCACATCCAAAGCTGCTGTAGCGATAAGCCTGCTTTATAGTCAGGTCCAAATCCAAATCTTAAGCATCACTAGCTAAGTTCTGCCCGTGAACATCTGGAACCTAGCTGGGTCCCACTAAAGGGAAACACAGCTACCCTAAAGCAGACACATCTGGGCAGAGCGAGCAAGGCCTCTGTTTAATTTGAGGCAGGCAGCTGCTATTCACAATGCAGAGCTGCCACAGCTGGGACAAGACCCAAAGAGCAAGTGCAGAAAGGAGCATGGAACTCAAACTCTCGGATTTTCTTAGAGGACTGCTGCCATGCAGCTACTTGGGACGTGAACAGGGAAAAAAGCTTTCTACGTAACAACAGGGTGCCAGCAGCATTTGTTCCTTACCCAGTGTGTGCATTCCTGGGCAGAATATTGTTCATCTGCTCATGCTGGTCTCTTCAACACTTCGTAAAAATTACATACTGCAGCAAAACCGCTCCACTTTTACTGGAATTTGCCAGTCAAAGCTGCTTTTGAGCGCTTCCTTCGTAACACGGCACCTTCAGCTCTACTCTGCCAGTATCTCAGGAGATACAAACCCTCAAGTACAGGTGGACGCCAAGTGTTCCTGTGCACCTCAGCTGTTCTCAACTCCTGCAGCATGCAGTTTCTTGGAAAGTCAAGCACTGTCAGACACAAACTATCAGCCAAAACAAAAAAAAGGGGTAGTAACTTGTAGACATTTTTACTGTGTTAGTCCTAACTGCACTTAGAGCAAACCCTTCCACCTCCCCAGCCATTAACCTACTCATATCTCCTTGAAATGAAGGTTTTGACCCCATAACTCAAGAGTCCCCACAGAAAGATCCTCTGCCACCGCTCCAGCTTCTGCTCCTTCTTGCAGTTACATAGAAAATAATGCTAAGGAATTTTTATAACTGCCTCACTGTACTGTTGCTGCCAAGCTAATTAGCTCCTCCTGTTTCTTTCTATTTTCTTTTTCTTAAATCAACATCCTGCATGACTGCAAGTTCTTCAGAAGTACATTCTCAGCCAGCTGTGAACAAGGAAGTGAAAGATATTCCAGGGACATATCCATACTGCTGAGGAACATGGTAATGATAAAAAAACCCTGGGAATGAGTGGAAATTAAAAAAAAAAAAAAAAAAAAGACCAAAAGGTAGGAAGAGAATATGATGAAAAAAGATGTATAGTGCAAGATGTATAGTGTCTATTTAAACTAACAAAGGTTGCAGAAGCGATCTTGGTTTCCTCCGCTTTTTCCCCCAACCTAGAGAAGGAGCTTTCATCATGGCAAACACGGGAACAATAAACACTAGAAGACAAGCGCCCTGACTTCAGTTTGCTTGCCTTTCAGCTCGGTGCTCATAAACACACTTTGCACTTTCCCTTACCCCAGAGCTTTGTATTTTCTAGTGTCAATAGTTTTGGGCTTGTTTGCAAGTTCTTTGTTTGGTCTCATTAGTCACTTGATGATTGTTCTGCACATCATTTTGTTCCCTTACAATTTAGCCAGGGTCATTGTTTTTAATGACAAAGCCTTTGTTGCTGGTGCACCGAAGTCTACTCTAAGCACAGAAAAATAGGGAATGGCCACCAACAGATGCCCATCAGCCTTCCCCAATCCAGAGACAAAGTCCCTTTAAAACAACTAGAAGCAAAATGCATGATAATATTAAGTACTCCTAGATTTGCCTCCATAGACCTCCTGGTAGTGCCCTGTAGTTGTCACATTTAATGATGAGGGTCTGGTAGGTGAACACAGGCATGGAAGGAAAACTTTATAGGTCTCCTCCCCAGGAGGCAGAAAGTGATGAGTTATGTGATGAAGACAGCATTAAATTAACACTTTAGGGTTCAAGAAATATTCTGCTTAAATCAGCGGGAATACCCTGATGGAAGATTGCCATAAGAACGGAAAATCTTCAAATTGTACCGCACAAGGCTTAAAAAAACCCTGGAAGATGAAAACAGATGCTTTATAAGCTAGAAGTACACCTACTTTTCCCAAGAGTTTTTAAGTATCAACCCTGAAGACTTCTTGGACCTATTTGCTTTTTCTTTCATAGCAGTGGAATAAATCCCATGAGAATCCTTCTTCTGACATGACTGATTGTCAATAAATTGCACTGGCGCGATTGTCTTTGCTTTTGTACCTCCTTGTTCTTGGAAAAAAAAATAACTCTGGCTTGAATCCAACACTCAGAAGAAGGTTTTGTGGCAGACTGTCACCGTCACGTTGTCTTCGTATCTGAAGAGTACTCTATACTGTTCCTGCCAATAACATTTGGATTCCTTCACATGGAAAAATGTGTATTTAAATTGTTCAGCATGTTAGCACTGATTACTGCAATTCAAAGATTCTTATACTGACCACATCATCATGATTGTAACAACAGCAATGAAGTACGTGGGATGTCTAACAATTGCAGCTGGCTTTCTTATTTTTTCTTCAGTAATCAAATATACCCAACAATTAGTTATTATATTGCTCAGTGAAAAAAAAAACAAAACATGATTTGGGAAGTCAGTTAAAGAAATGTATTTTGCTCAAGAATGGGTTAGAACCATGACGATTCTTAGCTCCGATGGGACTGATAGGCACAAACACAGACCCATTTCCACGAAAGCTCTTGAAATTCTTCCTCACTACAGACTTCCACTGTGTCAAAGCTGTGGATTTACCAGCAAGTCTCCACATAAGCCTTCATACTGTAGATGAAACATCCTTGACTCAGACACACTAGCTTATCTCAAAATCTTCTATGTTCTACAGAAGTATAGACTAAGGAAAAGAAACCTTGAATGGACACAAACGTGCATGTGAAAATGCATTTTATACCAAACCCCATGTTTCTTAACAGTTAAAAATACTTCCTTAGCAGATTATATAAAAAAGTGTAAAAAAAAAAAAAATCAGACACTGGTCATATCATATGCATTCCTCATAAGCTTTTTATTTACCCTTTTGCACTTTTCCATTTTTTTAACCATCTGTTTTGCCATTGCTGTTTTTAGTTTTTGTTCAGTGATTCAAACTCTGTATTATCATTTTAACAGCAGTTAATTTTTTGTCCAGTGTGCTTTTCATTTACTTCTTTAAATAAATCTGTTGAACAAAACCTTTTCTGCTCCAACACAGACTGTTGTTACCAATTTGGATTTATCACTTCCATATGTTTTTTTTTTCTGTACATGGGTTTAAAGTTACCTGTCACACTTCCAGCAAACAGACTTTTCAAAAGATGCTCACAGACTAAGTTTAGTGATGGCAATATTGCAGTATTAAAAACTTTAATAAATTTATTCTATTACTAAGCATTTCAGATTCTTATCACACCAAACAGACATAACCTGCAGATTGATGTGGTCCTACAGATGTAGCATTGCACCGATTGTCTGATCTACAACACAAATGGTCTTTTCAGAATAATGAAGACATTTTCCAACTCAAAACATGTTTTTAATTTTATGTTAATGTATGAATTAATTAAACAATATAAAAAGAACAGAGCGTACTTCATATAAGTGAACCCCATGTTCCTGAAAAAGCACTCTGCTGAGGGATTCCTAAATACTCTGCCAGTCATACTAAAATCTAAGGACCAAACTAAGTGAACCTATTTTCAGGAATTTTTGTAATCTAGACAAATGACCAACATGTTCTTAAAAGGAAAATGGCTCAGAGTCACAATACTGTGATTATGATAATAATTATAGAAACGCAGAACAATGAAAAATATTATCTTGAACAATAAAGGAAAAAACATCATAGGGGTATGCCAAAGGTACAGCAGCTGCATTGCAGCATAGAAGATTAATACGTGTTTCCCAAATATCGCTCGGGAATTCCATGTGCCAATTATGCTTTATTACTTTTAGTAGTCCATTCTCATTTATTCCCAGGGGAACCATGCTAACAATTTATGCATGCACTCCTTATAAGCACCAGTGAGTGAGGAGAAAGATAATTTTAGTTTGAAGTCTGTAATTGAAAATATTGTGAAAGGTTTCTCCCTTTTAAACAGATCCACCCCACCCCCAACACAAAGCCTGGCACAACCCCCCCCCCCCCATCATGGAGGGGCTGGAGCGTGTCCAGAGCCGGGCAGGGGCTGGGGAAGGGGCTGCGGCACAGCTCTGGGGGGGCGGGGGGAGCTGGGGGGGCTCAGCCCGGAGAAAAGGGGGCTCAGGGGGGCCCTTCTGGCTCCCTACAGCTGCCTGGCAGGAGGCTGCAGCGAGGGGGGTCGGTCTCTGCTCCCAAGGAACCAGCGGCAGGACAGGAGGGAACGGCCTCCAGCCGCACCAGGGGAGGTTCAGGGTGGGCACTGGGAGAAATGTCTTCCCCGACAGGATGGCCAAGCGCTGGCACAGGCTGCCCGGGGACGGGGTGCAGGCACCGTCCATGGGGGGGGTCAGAAGACTGCCCTTAGGGCCATGGTTCAGTGGTGGGCTTGCCAGCGCTGGGTTAATGGTTGGACTCGATGATCTCAAAGGTCTTTTCCAACCGAAATGATTCTATGATTCTATGTATTCCTAAACCAGTATTGATGGGTTTGCTGGTTGTATCATTTTATCCAGAAGCTGACAGCATTTTATAAGCTTCTATTATTTGATACCAGACAGTGCTGGGTAAGAAAAACCAACAGAAAAGTGAACAAAATGGGATCCAGTGGTGTTAAACTATCTTTTAATTAAATCACTTCTTAAGCATGGCCTGATTGGAAACACCTAAATATATTTTACTTTCCTAGTATCATTTGATGAACATAATTGTATTAAAGTAAGCTTCTTTTCAAACTTATTTCAACAGACCTGCACACTATGATTAATGCTCAAAACTTTTATAAAACTGCTTAATTTCACAGTAATACTGCTGAGAGGTCCCAACAACACTGTGTGGTCAGAGTAGAGCAAGCAGTGTTTACATCGCGCAGGAAGAGATGTCCCAAGGATCTGGTAAGCCTGGGACTTCTTTGACTCAAGGCTATCTTTAATATCTAGCCTTTGCAATTAAATAAATCGAGACTTTCATCAAAGTTAATTCAATGAACACTGTTTCTGATATCCCCTTTTAAATTTGAAATGGGGCTTTTAGACCCAACTAGATAGCAGGGTCTGTACTGAAAATGAATGTTGATACATGTATTTTAAATAGAGATATTCGTACCTGAAATCACATATGCATACCATAAAAATACACCGTAGTAATCCGGCTGAATGAATGCCCGCTGAGACAGCGAAGCATGCAGAAGTGGGTCAGCTATTAAAACTTGTTAAATCATTTGGGTATACACACAGTCACAAATATTTTTGAAGATTTTACTTAGAAAAAAGATGCTTCTCACTCAAGACTTGCCATCTTCTTTTTATCCACCTTTTCCTTAGGACTCCGTATCTTTTTCAATTTCTCTTTTATTAAAGTGAATTCTCATCTACTAAATTAAGTCATTATCTCTAAGGTTTAATAGAACACAATGAACAATTTAATTAATAGGAGCAGTTTAAAAAATTTATTTCTAATATTCTTTAGCTTGAACTAAAAGCCCAATTTCTACCTATCTCCACACACCCGGTTTTATACTTCAGGCAAAAGTAGCTTCTCCCAATAAATTTGGGCACTCAAAAATCGGGATATTGTCAGGATTCTTTCAAATATTTTCCCAGTATCTTTAGATCATTTTGAGCTCGCATAACTCTTGAGCTGCACTGAACAGGTTCATCCCATTAACAATGGGCAACACTGGGTATACCAGAGAGACATCATTTCTTTTAATTAGCATTCACGTTCTATAAGCAGTTACCTCAGTGCTTTAATAATTTGTAAAACATTATAAAATAATACCCTTGTTCAGCTGGACTACACTATTCCTGCATTACAGATCTAATGAATATACTGGTGGGGAACATTTGCTTCCCTTCCACGATGAGGGGGTTTATCCTAGCTATAAAACCTTTTTAGCAGAGATGACAACTTGAACAGATGGGATTTATGGAGGGTTTTTTCTGTATGAAAACCAGCAGGTAGATGGACAAATCATATTGCAGGATGCCCCCTCCTCCTCTTCCTCCGTCGACTGAGCTTCTCGGCCAGCTTTCCAATCAATTATCTCCCTAGCAATTTGTAAATACTGAATAGGAATTTCTTGCCTCCTAATGCCCTTCTGTGGCCTAATTCCAGCGGTGCCTGGATCAGCTCTGTTCTTTTCCTTTCAGAGCAGCTCACAGGGAAGGAACAGTTCTCTCTTCTGATACCATTCATGGCTGATGGAGCCCTGAGCTATTTACTGACCTCTCAAAAGGAGCTGAAACCCCATGTTGTGCGCTGCTTTTTGAATGCGCGCTGCACGCCACGGGACCTGTAAAGGCTCACAAGCACGAGCCCAGAATTCAGCTGCAGGAAAAGGATCTTAAGGCAAGAAAGTTTTTGAAAGACCGTGCCAAAACGACAGCTCAAACAGCCATTGTCCACGCAGGCTCTGAGAACTGCCGAGCAGCTCCTCAACTCCATCCATCCATCCCAGCGAACACCACTATATCAAACGGACTTACATTGCAACAGCGAAGCAAAGCTTTTGAAGCTGGAAGGATAAAAAGTTTGACAGCTGAACCCTACATAAACGTTCTCAACTCTGAAAAATCTCTTACGAGGTTTGCCTCGCTCCAGGGTGACATTGAGATGCAAAAAAAATAATTGATTAGAAGCCGTTTTCCCAATAACGTCTATTGGGATTTAATTACGCTTCAAATTCAGTGTGACGTTTTCCATCTTACATTTATTGGGCTTGTGCTGTTTTGGGTCTTATCTCCTTCTTTTAATTCTTCTACCTCCTTCATAAGTTTATGAAGAAATTTAAGAAATTTAAGAAATGTTTTTTCCTGCCGTTTATGCTATATCAGTCCTCAGTCTGCATCAAAAGATGGTCATTATAACATGTTTTGCCACCTTCTAAACCACTTTCCACATTCTTTGAAGACCACAAAATCTATAGCAAGGCTTCAAACACTTGTAATTTTTTTCTACCATTTGTAGAAGCTTTGCTAGAGGATTAAAACCAGCTCATCTTTGCTACTAGCTCTACTGCATCCAGATGACCACTTTCGATTTGCAACCTATACTGGCTAAGTTTCATCAAAAAAAGAAATACCTAGCAAGACAGCAAGACATTTTTGACAAAGCAGCAGTTGTTCATGGAATCCTTTGGATTTCGCTTTGAATCATCCAACGTTATCGTATTTTCCATACCAACTCCATTATCACTTCTGTCCTACAATAACCACTCTGGGGGCACAGGACAGCTCGTTTCTCATACGGAGAAGTCCTACAGACTGCCACTCAACTTACATATATACATATAATCCACAGTTTCGGTAATGTTTACAGTTTAATACCTCATTTAACAGGACAAACAAATGGCACATGCATTCTATTTTAAAAGCAGTACATGTGCTTTTCACCTAGTTTCAATGTAAATATGTGTAAATTCCAGGTAACTCAGTGAAACATTGGGTGGTTACAAGTAATAGCAGATAAAAATGCTGAGGGGGAAAAAAACACCTCTTCCCTTGTATCTTCAAGTGAATCTGGAGTTGCTAAAAACAACCCCCCCAACCAAACAAAAACCCATGAATGATCTGTTTGGGATGTCTGTCTCCATGACTTCTAAAATAGGAATGTCACATGTTTCTAGTTAAATCTTTTCAATGTAGCCCCACCTGCCTCCCAAGCGGAGCACACCAGGTGCTTCCTGAGTTTGGTTCTTTCTCCGCGCTAGCTGCACGGCTACTTGAAGGCATGCACGCTGCTTTCTGGCACAGCCGAGTATTTCGGGAACCATTCTCATTGTGTTACAGCGTGGCTTTGAAACAAGATGGCAAAGTTTCATTTCCTGTTCAAAATGAATAGTTTTATGACATTTGACAGAAAAAATCTTGAAGCCCCATTCAAATCCTAAACGGTTTCTACATAACATCTTTAAAAGCAAAAAAGTCTGTAAGTTTTCTGTTAACTCCTTAACTCCTTCAACTAGATTTCCCAACAAGACCGCCTGGATTCCTGTTAAGTACCTCCTTCCTGATCTTAACCCTTACAGTGCTTTCTTTGTGCCGTCTTCCTAGCACTGATTTGGAAATTTTTTTGGCTTTCAAGTAATTATCCTTGTTCTACTGCACTGCATTCAGCTTGCATCACTGATAATTTCTCTTTATCCCTCCCCAAGGCACTCCCACCCACTGCAACAATGCTACCGACCTCTTGTTAACTGTCTCATATAAATATATCCATGACTTCTTCGACATAACCTCCCATACAGGAAATACCTTTCATGAGCATCTGTAAAATCACACTGTATTTCTCCACTGTCAACCCTTTTCTAAAGTTATTTCTGTCAAAATGCCAAAGGAAAACTCACTGACAAGTCAGAAGGATTATCAAGAAATAGTTTTATTATCCCATGCAAAATGATTATTGTTTGAAGATAATTAAGTTGCCCTGACATATATTAGGCTTTGCTATGCTTTGTCTTTACACGTTACACTCCTCACCCACGGAGGAATAAATACCCAGCCCCCCGGGAAATAAACAGCCTTTATGGACCAAACGCTTAAACAAGGAATTAACTTGAGGCTAAAACAAAGGTGAGGCAGAGCTGAATGTCATCAGGCAAATGTGACTATCACTCAGTTTTTCATCTGTATGACAGAAATAGTTGGGATTCCGATCCACTATTTTGTCTCCAGTTAGCTTGGAAAGGCTGCGTGATGAGTAATGTGACCTTTCACGGTATGAGCAGTGCATTTGAAACTGAAAATACTAGATGCTACTATAGCTAGTGGTGGTAGTACCACTTATTGTTCAGGCCCTCTAAACTTCCCTTGCTTGTGATTTTGACAAAATTACCACCACCAGAAGTGGTTGTCTTTCCAGTGGGAGGCCTCTTTTCACTTCCCTGTACATGTTTACTCACAGTCAGCTGGAATATAAATGCTCAAAAAATAAGACTATGAAGGAGCTGAAGTTCTCCGCAGCGGCACTTAGGTATCAACTGGGAAGTGTGATACATGAGCATTTAAGGAAAAGCCTAAACAAGAGAGCACAATTTTGTATTAATTATTTAGCAATTTACGTGGATCCTTAATTGCACTACAAACAGGGCCTTATTAAAGCAATTAATTTCCCCACAGCTTTACGTGCACGTAGGCACACAGACTGATGTCCCTGGAAGGGAAAACAGCACGGTACCAGCTATTGTGAAGTCTACAATGAGCATCTTCTGGAACACTCGTATCATGTGTTGGGCAACTGCCTCCCTTCACTCATCCTCCATTCATAGGAATGAACATGAGAAAGCAACATACACTCATCAACCGTCTGTAAAAGAAAGTTACTGTGCCCATCTGATACTGTAGATAATGCAATCTATGGCTGGCTTAATTGTAATTACAAAATATTTGTGGCTTACAGCTGACAAGAACGGGAAGTAAAACAATAGTTCTTTCACTTACATAAGTTCCCTCTACATTTTAAAGGGAGTATTACAGGATCTTAAAAGAATAGCTAGTACTGAGTTAATAGAAGAGATTTATAGAAGAAAATGGAAACCTCTAGTGACTTCAATATTATTTTATCTTAATGCTATTTTTTCATTTAGGACAGAATCTCCATTTTAGAAAAGTAATTCCCTGGGTGCTTCCAAATCATTCTAAAAAGCATAAAACAATAACATGTATGTAGAATGATTTCTTACAGTGATAATATTGGTTCTGCTTGTTCTCCAGTCTACAGAAATATGCGCTCATGTAAATGTTAACCTTTTATTTATACAGGACACACAGTGTCCAACCACTGCTAGGGTAACATTCCTGAGACAATTTAAGACCTTCAGCTAACATGTCAGCTTACTTTTCAAGTCAAATAGAGTCACCAGAGGAAAGAACCATTTGCCATACACATCCTGTTAATTTCTGGGCATAAATCAAATTACTAACTGAAAACCCCCAAGTCCTCAATATTGGGTCAGTTTTATGCACACTGCCAGCTTCAGCTGAATCTCATTTGTGCGAGTCATGTTTGGAGTCTGTATTTACATTTGTTTCAAATGATCATTAAAAGTGCTCAGTAAACTGAAACACACGTGTCAACTCAGTTTCACAAAACCTCCCAACAATGCTATTAAAGAAAAACCAGGGTTCATCAAAACATGAATATTCTAGTTCTGTTGACCCATGCAGTTACTCCAGTTAATGGCAGAAAAAAGCCCAGAAAGCAGAAATTAGGGGTTCCCAAGCAGAATCTTCTTAACAGAAAATGTGATTTCATGGAATCATAGAATAATTTAGGTTGAAAGGGTGATAGCGGTGCAACCTCTGTTCAGAGCAGGGCCAAATAGATGAGGCTGCTCAAGGCTGTGTCAAGTTCTCAATGCCACTAAGGTATGAGGCTTCTCCCCTCCCTGAGCCCCTGCTTCTGTGAGATTGCCTTGAAAGCAAAAATTTTCCCTTACATTTAATCCTAATTTCCTGGGTTTCAATTTGTGCGCCTCCCACT
This sequence comes from Falco peregrinus, assembly GCF_023634155.1. Lineage (NCBI taxonomy): Eukaryota > Metazoa > Chordata > Aves > Falconiformes > Falconidae > Falco > Falco peregrinus. The sequence continues at coordinate 121,077,138 of NC_073724.1, forward strand.
GTGCCATCACCTTGAAAAGAAAAGCCTGAGGCAGTGACTCAGTCTTCTCCACATGTGCCCACGACGCAGCTGTAGATCACTCAGACTGTTAATATGTCCCTTTCTGTTCTTAGGCTGAGCAAACTCGAGTTTTTTCTCAGAATCTCCTTCTTCATTGTGTGTTCCCGGTACTATACTCACTCTTGGTGTTCCCTTGTAATGCCCCAACTCACCTTAATCCCCATGACTGCCAGCTCATTCCTCAGGAGCCAGACAGATCCCTTCCTCTACAAGACAGTGCTAAGAAACAGGCGTGGATGTGAAAACGGTACACATCACCTGTAATTTTAAAAACTGATCTCTCAAATTAACAAAGCAATGCTGCAACATGTCCCGGTATTATCACCCCTGCGTAAGTGAAGATCTGTTCCGGGGAAATTACCTAACATGAAGTTTCTATTTAAAACTGCCATTTCCCCACAAGAACCCTCATCAAGAGTAAGAGCCAAATTATACAGCTGCATTTCCTCATGTCAAGCAAACTGGAAAGTACAGAAAACACATAAAAGATGACTAATACAACAATATCAAAACCCCTACTGAAACCACAAAGACAAAAAAATAAGAAAGCACACTAGCTTTTGACACTATTCCTCCAATGCAGTCCTCAACACTAAAGACCACACTAGGTATGATGCATTTTTTTAAAAAAAGCAGTTTTATTTAGAAATACCTGCTGCTACTGTTTTCCACCTTATCAGTAATTTTTCATTGTTTATAAAAAAAAGCATCAGTATCTGTGTATGTTCCCCAACGTTTGGATCAGTAGTGACTGCCAACTGTTTGGTGGGATTTCTTTTTTGTGGGGTGTCGTGGTTTGTTTTTTGGTTTTGGTTTTGGTTTTTTTGTTTGGTTGGGTTTTTTTGTTTTGTTTTTAATTATACCCAATTATACCATTCAGGACTGCTATAGCTACAAAGGTGACTGTATGTTTGGCATCAGCCATGAAGCTCCACTGATGACCCAGCTCTACAAAATACTTTTGAAATCTTAAGTCAGATTTTCTTTAAAGATATCAACTTTGAAGTACAAGCATTAAAAGGGAAATCCTTGAAAGCAACAGATTTTGAAACTGTACCACAGAAACAAAATAAAGTAGTTTATGAAAATATTTTACTTTGTCTCAAAGACATTGGTTTATGTGAAGCTCAGATGAGATGGTCTTGAGCCCCATGACTCACATGCACATGTGCACCCATGTGCCACTGACTATAATGGAATAAGCTGCTGAGATGACCCTTGTGTCATCTATAAAAACATAAACTTTGAAATAAATTGAAATTTTACTTCTCTCTTCCTACTAAAAATAATCTAAGAACAATTTCAAATGGTCGTGACACCTCCCCCCCTTTTTTTTTTTTAGATCGGCATTTCCTCATTATAAATTGCTTTACAAAGTCATACTGTAAGGTGGTTCATGAGAGGACCTTGACAGAGCAGAGCAGTACACAATGAAAAGCAATGACAATAAAGTTTCTAAAAAGTCAGGTATCAAAACAGCCCTGAATTTGCTTCACCCATCATCTTACACTTCCTTCTGACCTCAGTTTAAACCTCCGCAGATGCCCGAGCACCAGGCAGACAGTGTACGCTCCGAAGCGTTTGCCAGCTGTACCTTAGCAATCAGGTGATGGTAACTGCTCCTAAGCAGCTTGTCAGGAAAATGGCAAAGAATAAAACATTCACGATGCTTTAGTCTAGGCTTTTGTTTTATTTTCACTACAGAGACTGAAATGCAGAGCTTGGGTCTTTGGCATAACTTTGTTATGTCCAGATGTAAATTCTGGACATAAAGGACAGATGCAGAAAAAGGCAAACAGGATTAAACTCTTTGCTAAAGGGAGATCTAGAGCTGTTTTGCTTCTTATTTAGTGTAGTATTTGGTAAACCAGGATGGCACTGTAGAAACCAGTTCTTGATTCTTTCAAAAATGCTGGAAGCATTTTGTATTTTCTTTCATAGCATCCCTGTTTTGTTTGTAACGGCTTTCACAGTTACAAACATAACAAAGTGAGTAATTTCTTCTCCTCTACATAAAAATATTGCAAAATAAAGTAACATATTCTAAACTACTGAAAATTATCAGAAGCTGTATGTCACCAGGAATCCTGCCAGTGGAAATGTCAATTTGTTGGTTATTACAGAAAACTAAATAAGGCCACGACGTATACTGGCGATTCATTTGTTGGAGGACAGCACAACAGCAGCATTTCTGAGTCACATACAAGGAACAAAATCCACGTTGGCTTCTTCTGAACACGGAGTAACTCAAGGTGTCTCTCAGCCACAACACATGCTTTCCTGACATTAGTTTCACAAATACAAGCATAAATGAATGCTGCTACTGCAAAAATATCACCACTCCTCCTTTCTCTTAACAATACTATGAACTTTTGTTGGATTTTATTGCTAATAAACAACTGTCTAGGCTGTGGGCAAGCCAAGGTATGCATTAACATCACCCGTCAGTGTTCAGTTCAAGTTGCACAGGATGCAACAACCAACCTTTCATGTGCACATCCTGTAATAATCACTGGTTTGCCCTCTTCACTAAGTAGGAGTCAAGGGACATGTGTAGCAAAAGAGTTCTTGACAGCTGGGTACTAGAAAACTGAAGGCATAATTATAAAATTACAACCTGGTTAAATGTGCACAGAAGAGCTTTCTTTAAGTCAAGTCACACAAATTGCCACCTTTGGATCAAATGTCACTAAGTAAGACCTAGGTTTTAGCAAATTGAAATAAAAGGGAATTTAATACAAGAAGAAAACAGCTAACAAAAGACAGCCAAATCAGCTTATTTATTTCAATCTACTATTTATCAGTTAAAGTTTTTATCATCTTTGGGTAACCTAAATAGAAAAACGTGGAAAGCTTCGACTCTTAGTGAAATCCATACTGATGTACTCCAAAGAAGCAGTACCAAACAGCCATCATTTTATACCTAAATGCCACTTAAAACAACCATGCTAGACAAAGGATATATAAGATCTGTCTTTAAAAATGGAACAAAATTACTTTCTTTCCACTTTCCACATGATTTCTAATGGCTCTATTGTAAAATGATACTTAAGGTGAGGAGCAGGGAGATTTTGAAGGCAGGGAAGGTGGGGTGGTCTGTTTTTCAAATCTGAAGGTATTAAACAAGTCACATTCTGAAGTATTATTTAAGTAAAGGATTTATCTACAGGTTACATTCAGTAACTGAAAATAATTCAAAACGTACCTATCTGCCACATACAAAAATAGTTTCCCTGATAAAAAGGTGAGGTAACGGACCTGATTTCAAACAAACTAATTCAGTTGGTACTAGAGTCACATCTCACTATACAGACGGTGCGTGTGACAGGAGTCTCACCTGGTCTACAGAGTGGAGATAAACGATTTGCAGATTTGCAGAACTCATCCTGAAAGAGCAGACACCAAATAACTAACTCCTATGATGTCTGAGATGACAGTGATTCTGCTCAACAACCCCTACTTGCTCCTTACAGGAGTCAGTCTTCCAGTCTGCCATCGAACAGGGCAGCTGGTATGAGAAGTGAATTTTTCAGGAATGCTTAGGTCTGTCTGAGCACTTCAGTCAAGAAAGAACCAACAAAAGAAGCTGAGTATCTGCAAGAAGGCAGTAACTCCAAAAGTGCTGCAAGGCAGATAAAATCTGAGCAGTTTAAGGAGAGACCTGATGTGATTTAGAAACCCGGACAGCCCTGCAGAGTTCAAACAGAAGGTGTTACCAGCTCAACAGCAGCTAAATGGAGAAATACAGAGAGCAGGGTGGCCACACTACAGGAGTATTTAAGGAATTACTAATATATACTAATACAAGGCACATTTTTAGAATGTCAATCTCAACACATAAATCAACATTATTATATATATTATTATTATATGTAGTTTAGCCACTACAGCTGTATTACAACACGTAACGTATATTGGGTCACACTGCCACTCAACCTACTAAAACAAGAACTGCGCTGCCTAGAAGGGGTTTTGACACCCTTTGGGAATACCTCCCTTCCCGGTGTTGTTACCTACAGGAAGAATTAGAATGTTTAATAGATGAAGTTTCCATTTCTCTATCCTTCGCTTTGTTTTCCAGTTCCAGTATCTCTTTCATAAACAGCAATGGCTATGCAGAGATCTTTATTCTGTAGGCAACGATTTTCTCCCCAACTGACTGCTTTTCTCTTTTAAATGTTATTTTCATGTGCCATTTTCTTGCCTGGTCACCCAAAATTGTCAAGATCTTACTACATCTCTTGGTCATAAAGCTTTACATTTGCTTATAATTCATATATAATGCTTATATTCTTCATCTTCAAATCATCAACTCTCTCTTCAGCTCCTTCTCCATTTTATGTTAAAATTGTTATGCTAAATACAATAATAATTTTCTCAGTACTTTAAACAGCATGGTCTCCACACACATCTCAGAATGAGGAGATAGGCAAGAGAGAAACCAGAACCTTGCCAGCAAATCTCCTTCCCTTATAAACCCCAAGTATTAACTTTAATTCTACATCTTCTGTATCTCTTCATCAGCTATTAACCTATGAGAAAACCCTCACCGCCCTACCTGTAACAACTTCCTTCTTTTACGTAAGCAGAGACTGAGGGGGAAGTTTGTTGAGAGCTCCCGGCAAATTCGAGACATCAAATCAGATGAATCACCCTTATCCCCAGGCTGACTGACTCCTTCAAGATCTCTTTTTCAAGGATGCTTTCCCTCTTCAAAATAACTCACGTCGATTGTTCCCACTGTATCGTACCTACCCGCATGTGAACTGCCTCCACTCATCACTGCACTGGTTTTATCACCCTGCCTGGTAGGGAATTGGATTTCTTCATCTAGAATTCACAGGGCCCCTCCTGGATCCCTTTGCAAAGGCTGGGACACACTTGTTGCATTCTGTTGGCACTGGGGCAGGTTTTAGTACCAGATTACACACTGCTGTTTGTATTTACGCAGTTTCACATTTGAATTTACCTTAGAGCTCTTGGATGAATGCAGCTGGAGCCCAGTGACACACTGCACTTGATTTTCCTGAGGATTTAAACCCCTCCTCTAAAACACATTCAGTAGCCATTTCAATTGGAGACCTTGTCTTTGACTTACTCTCTCCCTTACTCCAAAGAACGAGCCTGTTGCAAAGACATGTGGGTGTACTCCCACGTGTTTCTGCTCATGAGTAACAGTGCAAAACCACCACATTTACAGTTCTTCATCAAGAACACAGTTGTTTACCTGATGAGGAGACTCAACTACTATAAATATCCGAGAGATGCAGAAGAACCCTGAATGTTGTCACTTCCCTCCAAAGTAACTTGGCTCGATGAAAGTACTTTCAACATAGGTTTTCAGTAAAGCTTATTTTAAAAATAATTTTAAAGTAAAATTATTATATAGACTAGGCTGCACAGAGATGCTTCCATATTAAAAAAAAAAGCTCACTATGAAGAAAGATTCATACTAAGTTCTACAAAAGAAGGGACTGGATAAGACGGAGCCCAGTAACCGGGTAAACAAACCACCGTAGATCAGCAGCGACTTTAGCAACTGGATCCCATGCATGTAGAACACCTATGGACAACAGCACACATGCAGAAGAATGGCACCAGCATGACTTGGTTTTCCATTATTGTATTTTTCAGCCTTTCAAAAATTATTCAGTGGTTTTCACCTTGATGTTCTATTGCAAATTATAAAAACCTCCACGCTCCTGGGGTATCTGTGGGTTCCTGACTTCACAGCACAGAAAGCCCACACCATCCAAAAGACATAAATGTTGATGGAAACTCAAAGAGATGAAGATCCTGTCTAGTTCACTATGTGCTTAGCTCATAATACACACAAAACGCAACCAGACGTACAAAGGAAACGAGAATTCCTTTGCAGGAATTATGTTGCAGTGCCCTGAGATGAGAACAGCCATAATCCACCAGAGCCAGTCATAATTTTACCTGGGCTATCTGCTCTTTTTTTTTTATTATTTCAAATGTCCTTTTTGTTTGTTTTGTTGCGAACATAATAAATTCACTTCTGACACTACTTCAGAGTGAAAGCATTAACTTATGGCAGCCAACTATGCATGTAAGCATGGAATTATCTTATGTAAGCATCAATTAATAATTTTATCTCTGGTATTATAAGGAAATATTTTATAATAATTTCCATGTACTAAACATTTAGTCAGCATGTTTTACTAATAGAAAAGCACAAACACACACACACACAGAGCAAAGACAGGGTTGCTGCCTCAAGGACTACCAGACCTGCACTGCCTCTGAGATACCCAGAACTGATTTAGCCTTCCAGGAAGTCAGACACTAGACACAGCAACAAATTTATAAGAACAGCTCTGATTTACTCTAAGAGGCATGCATATATTGCCAGAGGAGTAGTTAACTTAGTCAAGATATAATGGAATTACATATACGAAGCCCTTGGAGGCCTCGCTTGATGCTCTCATTTTCTATTTTGGTTACCTTCTTTTCATATCAGTATTTTTTTCCTCCCGGTATGCCAAAGCACGCTGATAATACAGTGATTTGTTATAATACAGTGATAGTTCTTCAATAAAGCAATTTTAAATGCAAATTACAGACTTCGAAGTCGCTTTGATTGCATCACCTGGAAACAGTTTGTAGGTAGCAAATTTAAATAAAACTTTGAAAACATCAATATATAAAATTCAACTACATAAAGTGTGAATTAGCTTTAAATAGCTGATTTTACAAACTTTACAATTTATCTGTAACTAATTCTAAGATACAGGAATAGCATACGTTTAAGTAAATCTAAGATGGTATTTAAAAAAACCAACCTGTGAGCAATCATATTTAAACTTTTTTAAGTATGTAATTTCCTGTGAGTTCAAGTATCAACTCTCAGCTTGATATGGCAAGCTGCCATGTGTGAGAACAGCAATGCTGATTTGCTATTCTCTAAAATTCATCATTTGAAATGAAGGTATTTAATGACTATATATTCATTAATCATACCATAAAGAGATGTTCTGATCAGATAACTGGATACAAAAAAAGGATTATGTGATACGCTACTGAAGAACTAAAAATTCTCCAGCTTGCTTAAGGTCAACCATAATAGGAAAATACAGGTCCTAGTTTTACAAGCTTGATTCCTTTATTCAAGTGAGTTTTTCAGAAAAAAAGTGAACTAAATAATAAAGGTGACTGCTTAGCTTTGGAGCTTGATAACTGGTACCAAGATTCCTGCAAACTATTGCAGGATCTATCTACTGCACTCTCATACATTGCAGCATGTTGGAAACCTCAACATTGCTGTCGCAAAGCAGCCCGAAATCTTGTACTTCACCCATTCTGCTTTCTACATTTTCACACTTCCCAACTCCCATACATAATTCATCTTCCTTACCTTCATAATGTTTACTAAGTCTGTTTGATAATAGCGATCTTGGTGTGCATTAGCAGCTGCTAAAGTGAGAAGATAGTCATTCCTTGCATGGATAGCCTTGGAATTACACTCGGATCGTCGTGCTTTTAACTACAACAAGAAATGAAAGTTTGGAGATAGGTACTCATGAGAAATTAAACAACAAAACCATGTCTTAATAGTAAATTAGCATGCATATGTATGTATTAATAGTCAAAACTTTAAGGGATTAATAGCTTAAGAGTAAAGCTTAAGGTAGATAAATAAATAAATAAAAATAAATAGCTTAAGGTAAAGAGATTTCTAACGTATTTTTCTCTAATGCAGCGGTAATTTCTCATGTGGTCTTCAAAGAACAGTTATAGCTCCCATTAGAGAAAAACTCCTTGCAAACTTGGTCATATGTGATTCTGCACTCTGACTGCTCAAAGAGTGTTCTTCGCACTTGTTTGTATCACTTGTTCTGACAATATAATTTTGAAATGTCAGTCATCTCTAAATTCCAGACAACTCTGGTCATATGCCACGTGAAATTAGCAGCAAAATGTAAGTTTTTCTTACACTCACCTTAACACTTGCCTTCTGCAAGCTTATTCTTGACTGAAAAAGACTAAGTTTGGACCTAAAACAGAAATTAACAGAATGCATTACTGTCTTATACCATTTCTACAAAAGTACAGGATAAACAGGCCACTGCACTTCACTTCTGCAAGATTTTAATTTAAATAATTTTTTTATGTGTTCATTTTTATTTGTATAACATTAAGTAAAGTTTAACAATCAAGGAAAATATTACTAAACATGCTGAGCTACATCAATGGTATCTTCATTGCATGTTCTGAAATCTTTTACACAGCCTACCCTGATTTTGGAACAAAATTTAAATACATCATGAAAGGGAAATTGGGTGGCGGCTGCAACTTGGGTTATTTGTAGCGTTTGATGCATTTTGAGTTAGCCCTCTAGACACAAAGTGCTAAAAATTTGAACTGCTGGTCATCTGAAGGAATATTAATTCAAAATCATTAGAAATTGTATTCTAGGAAGCTGGAGGAGTACCCAAGTACACACACTTGTTTTTCAAAGCAGAACTATTCTGATTTTCACAACTGGATTAATGAAAGAGAAGTCTGAGAAGGACTTTATTAGCTATTTGGAAGACAGTGGCGTAAAAAGTAAATAAGAAAAAAAATCAAGTAAATAGCTATTTTAATCTGAACAATACTGCAGTATGAATCTATCCCCAAATTCCCAACCTCAAGTTTTTGCTTGCTTTGTTGGTTTGTTTCTTGGAGCTTTTTTACCTATAATACCTGACGAAAGTAATCTTATTAAAGTTTGTATTTTCATCGAGCCCTCATAAAGTGAAAGACAGAAAAAACCTCTAATGAAACTGTAATTTCTTTTCATTCCCTGAGAACAATTCTGAGTGATTTCTAAAAATAAATCTAAAAAAATAAATAATTTTGCAAACAAAGGTGAGGCAAACTCCCATAAGACAGGCCAAACTCCAAACTGAAAACATGTGAGTTGCTTTCCTGAAAGGAAGGAAATCAATCTCTTTAGGATGTCAAGGAGCATAAAACCCTAAAGTTTCAAAAATTTATCTTGAAAAATGGAAAACAGCATCACATCCCCTCTCCCCCTTGAAATGGACTGATACCAAATATGACAGCTGTGGAGAGAAAATGAGGCAAGCAGCCTTTAATACCAAAAAGAGTGCCAGCTCACACACTGTCCTTGGAAAATGTCAAATTAAAGCAGTTAGTTTAACTTCCTTCCTAAAGAACCCAGCCTAAAAAAAGTTACACTTTACTATCAGGGTAGCAGCGTGCTTGAAATGGTTACAAAAATGTATATAAGCAAAAATGGAAAAAAAAAAAAAAAGGCATAAGTTCATTGAAAGCAATTATCTCCCTTCTAAAATAATATCAAGTGTAAAAACTAATACAAGTACAAATCTACTTTATACACATGCAATTATTTATACATATGCTATAACAAAAACATACTTGGCCTCAATATCAGCTTTCTCCCGCACTGCTTGAGCCATCTGTTCAGTCTCAAAATATTTCTTTTTGCCTTTGGCTAAATCTTTTACTGTCTCCTGTAATTCAGCTTGGATCCTTGTCAACTGGTCCACGCACTGATAAAAAGCATTCAAGAAGCAAAACATTAATGTCTTTTTGCACCCAAATAACACCATCACCATCATTTTACTACCCTTTATTACATTTTATATGGAACAACACGGTCTCCAAGTCATTCATGGTCAATTATTCATGCCTTTCTTTTAAAGCTGATCAGAACATAAAACCGCATTTTTCTTTCTTTCTTTCTTTCTGCTGCTGTTTAACTATTCAAATTCAATGATAACTTGCAAATTAAACCTACAAGTTCTGAAAGCTTTGGATGAGGTAATTATTTGAAATAATTGGAATACAACTGGGAAAAATCCAAAGGCAATTTACTGGAGGTGATACAAAAATGATTAATCTTTCCTTGTCTGAAATTTAAAACGTAAGACAAAAGCTACCATGCAAAACACAACAGCGACAAGAACAATGTGATAAATGTTATTTTAAGAGCTCGTTTTTCTTCAACTATTTTTGAGAGCTTTCCAACAAATAAGAAATGCAACAAATCAGATTATCAGTGTTGTCCACAAAGAAAACCTAGAGGCTTAAAACGCGTAGCAAGCTAGCCAAGGAGTGAAAATAATTCCATTCATTTTCCATACAACCCAACAAGCGTTACCACACTTTAATGTCAAAAAATTATATTCAAAGGAATAGCAGCAAAATTACTGTACTGGTTTTGGCTGGGAGAGTGTCAACTTTCTGTGTAATATGGTGCTGTATTTTGGTTTTGTGACCAAAACTGTGTAAACAACACAGGCTCGTGTTAGGGGTCTCTGAGCAGCGCTTACACAGCAGCAAGGTCTTTGCTTCTCACGCACACACACACCACCCCCCCTCAGCGAGCAGGCTGGGGGTGCACAAGGAGCGGGGAGGGGACCCAGCTGCAACAGCTGACCCCCACTGACCAAAGGGATATTCCATACCCTACAACGTCATGCTCAGCAATAAGAGCTGGGAAGAGGAGGGATGTTTGGAGTGATGGTGTTTGTCTTCCCAAGTCACTGCCATGCGTCATGGAGCCCTGCTGCCCTGGGGATGGCTGAGCGCCTGCCTGCCCATGGGAAGGCGTGAAGAAATTCCTTGCTTTGCTTTGCTTATTAAACTGTCTTTATCTCAATTCATGAGTTTTTACACTTTTACCCTTCTGATTCTCTCCAGGGGAGTAAGCAAGCAGCTGCACGGGGCTGAGCTGCTGACAGTGAACCCACAACAATTACCAAAATGTTCAGCAATTCTCCAAACATCCTATCAGCTTCAAAAAAAATAACTTTCTGGGAAAGGATCTATGTTAAGTAGAAAGGATCTACCTAACAAAACAAATGTGAATTATCAATGTCTAGAGAATTATACTAATTTTGAAGAGATTTGCAAAGGTTTTCTTTTACCCGAAGTAGCTTAAGTATATGGAAGAGTGATAGTTCAATGCATTTATATTTAATTATTATAGACAGTACAGGCTAGATGTGGTCAATGAAGGCTCCAGGCAATGCTCAAGAGGCAGAGCCCCAAGCCAGCTTAAGGAAACCAACTGGCTGTTCAGTTTGCATTTCTCTCCTTCAAAGACCAGGCCCAAGCTCCCACCCCTTTTCACATCGTTATCACATGCCCGACTTCACAGAATCATAGAATCACAGAAGGGTTTGGGCTGGAAGGGACCTTCAAGACCAGCCAGTCCCACCCCCTGCCCCGGGCAGGGCCCCCTCCCCCCAGCCCAGGCTGCTCCCAGCCCCGTCCAGCCTGGCCTTGAGCCCTGCCAGGGATGGGGCACCCACAGCTGCTCTGGGCAGCCTGGGCCAGCGCCTCGCCGCCCTCACGGGGAAGGGTTTCTTCCTCATGTCCAACCTAAATCTCCCCTCTCTCAGCTTCAAGCCGTTCCCCCTGTCCCATCACTACAGGCCCTTGTAAAAAGTCTCTCTACAGCTCCTCTCACTTAAGGTGCCCCATGTTGTCCACTTGCTGAACTGAATTATTAATGCATGTAACTTACTTTACAAGCACTGCAAGATTAATAAGGTGATGCTACGCAACAACCTAACATTAATTTCACAGAATTCAACAATAGTTAAAATAACACCCAGCCACCTGTAAAAAAACCCCTCTTTGTTTCAGTCAATAGAAATTGCTCGTCTTCCCACCACACAATTCTGCTCTCACTAAAAAAGTCAAATTCCTTACTGGTTATAAAGTACATAAAAGTTCATGTAACTTCACACTAAATCCAGTATTTGATGTGTGCAGACCAATAAAGCAATGGGCTCTATAAGGTAAGCTTTGTGGTGGGTGGTTTGGGGAGTGGTGGAAGGCAGGACTGGGTTTTTTTTAAGACCTCTGAGTGTATGATTGACAAATGAAAGGCAGAAAAATCCGTATATATTGGACAGCTGACAGAGACCTAAAATAATTTCAAAAGGACTGGGTTTTTTTGCTACAGCAATCAGTATTTTGATCCCTGAAGTATCCTGCCGGCATCAAAAAATTAAAATATCAAATAACCCCAGTTATTAACATGATCTTTTGAAAACCATAAAATAATCTTGCTTTTGCATCTCTGGAGAATAAAAAATTGTCAGGAGACTGGATGCCATTTAGGGGGTTTGGGTTGGGTAGACATCGGTTTCAGAGAGCTGACAGAGGTGGCTGCTGGTTGCATTGCCTCCATGCAGACTGTTTTTATTCTATTAGCCTTCCAGTCTTCTGATACAGATCCATGCAAATGTCGGCACGGCGGCCACACCAGCATTCCTGAAGATACCTGATGAATGTACACTGCAGTTCCCTGCTTTACCTTCCAAGGCCAAAGTATGAAACCGCACATCGCTTATGAGATAAGCTTACAAAATCTCTGGGGAAAGATAACGGCAGGGGGTGGGCTGCTGCCCTCAAAACAGCCTTCTCGTCTGCGTCTAAGAGCTGCTGAGGGAGAGCCGGGGATCGGTTCTCTGAAGAGCTCAGGCATGGTCTACAGGAGAGACCATTTATTACCCCTGCTCCAGAGATCTTGTGATTTAGCAATTTTTTCAGCGAATTATGATGAGGTTTTCTGGAATTTTTCCAGTTTAGTATTAAAATGAGTCATAAAAATGAAGTTTTTATATGCTATCAAGTCAAGGAAATAAAGGTTTACAGAAACATCTGGAAAATAAAGATGGCTTCTCATCAAGAGCAACTCAATACCTACTGCAATCTTGGAAGAGGACACTGCTTTTAACAGAAGCTCAGTTTTAGATGGCCATTCCAGTGTAATGTTACAAGTATTTTACTAACTCTGAATTTCAATTTTGGTAAGCTTGTGTCTGGATGGAGGTTGACGTAACTGATTATTTACCTGTTTGGAAATCCAAAGGAAAGGGTGAGAGATTGCACTGTATAAAACAACAAATTTCTCGTGGAGGAAAATTAGTACCACCAAGTGGATGGTTATTTCACATTGTAGAGAAAGTATATTGCTGTTAGAATACTTTGAACCTGAAGTACTGCCCTGATAGTTGTCATAACTTGTTCCGCTAGTTCAAAAATGCAGAAAAAAAGGAACCTCTATCATTTACATAAATTTAAGGAAGTGGTCCCTACTTCTGCTCCTGACTCATAAACACTGAACTATCAGCACTTGCAGAAGAATAAAAATGCGGATTATTTACCCAGTTATGATACTATAAAATTGTTACAGTGTTGTTTGGAAAGCTTCACAGGAAAATAAAATTCCAGAGGACAATAAAATAACATTAATAAAGTTCATTTTTCCTCCACAAAAACAGATATTGCACGTGCTTCTAAGAGCTGTACAGTAATTTGTTCAGAAACTGAGAGCTCATGTTATGCTATACATCTATTTAAAAGTTTGTAGCCAAATATTTTACAAAATGCTTCTCTAGAACCTCTAACTAGGCGAGTTACAGTTAGTTGTCACCACTCTTTAGCAAACAAAACTGAAATGGTGTGTTGTTTGGGGGTGGGGTTTTTGTCTTTTACCTTGAATGGATCATTCAGCCAACCTCACATTAAGCCCAGAGATGACATTAATAAACACTCAACAATAATTTATGGTAAGAATATTTACAACTACCAACTAACGTCTGAGAAAGTCTGTCCCACCACCGTTTCTGTTTCCCCCCTTATGTTACGTTTCACCCAAGCCAGACAGTGAGCATTTCAAAAGATCATTCTTGAATACTTCCAAACATGTATGTTTGGTGCAGTAGTGACTTTGTGTAAACTACGCTCACTTATTAAAACAGGAGGCTTTCTCCTCACTCCAGTGAAATCCACAGAACACAAACGCAAAATAATTAAAATATGAAGAGTACTTCGCTTTACATAAATACACATCACTGTAGTTGTAAAACATGTCTTACTGCCTTATGGAAACAGATGGAACACTGCCTTTTATTTGAAACACATTCTGTATTAAGCGGGTGCAATAGAGACCTCTTAAATGACTTTCAAATTCAACAACCAATTAAATGCATGTCAAGTTTACTTTTTCCCTTGAACCATGCCATTTTCTTTGCACGGATTAACAGAGTAATTACAGCAGCTTTTAGAACACTTACTTGCAATACCTTTACAGGAGGGTGGCTGGATAACCTGTATTCTACATCTTGAAGACTTCACAAGTCATTCCTTCAGGGTTAATTAAGATAGGCCTTTTCTTAAAATTCAGAGCCTATTCTCACAGAACCCACTCGCAATTGTCACTGCAGAACCCATCCAATGTCATTGCCACAGCACGATGTTAGATTTGCAGAGATAGTTTTGACCTACTGTGTATTGTATTCTAAAAGAATCATTTCCAAGCAATTTTCATTTCAGATAATGTAATTCTGAACTCTGATCCCTCTTCAACAAGCTGGCTATATTACTTCTATAACAACATCCATAGGAAAAGACTGAAAAGCATTTACATATTTTAGAAGTACCATACTAAAAGATTCATAATCACCACTTTTTACAAATAAAAATGACAAAAAGTTTAAAGAACTTGTTAAAGCGCGAATACCTTCTTCAACTGCTGTTCCTTAAAGCACCGTACAGTCCTGGCTGGTTCAGAAATTAAGTTTTTATAGTTCTCACAGATATTGAGTCGGGATTGGGCCACTTGCATCGTGCCTTCTAAAAGTGACTTCCAAACTGAGTACATGCTCCTAAAATAATGAAACACAGAAACATTGGGGGAAAGAAGAAAGGGAGGCCAGGCATTACACTGAAAATACAGGTTCGTTTACATAACAGTAGCGTACATTCTTCCAGGGACTGCTTTTAAGAGTAATGCTACAGCGCAATCCTTCATGCTGATCTAGCAAATATCTGTACTTTAAACAAAAATTTTCACCAAAGTTTTACCAAAAAAACAGTATTACCAAACATTTTCCTTCTTGTCCCTGTTTTGTGATTTTTGGCTGAACATTTTTGGTTGAAGCTCCAGTGGAAGAGACCCTACAGAATGCAGCAGCCAGAGCCAGATCAGATGATGGCAATTTTTTTTAAGATCATGAATTTGAGGCATCTTGCAATCAGGCAGGGAGTTACAGACTGCTCATCAATTTTACCTTGGCTACCTGTAGATCCTTCATCACCTGTAATGTGCCAAAGATAACCATAGCTGTGTAGTGAGCTTTGCAGGACTCCAGTAATTCACCACAAAAGCTCCCAAGTGCCCAAGTTGGAAGGAGAAGGTTGAGCAGGGAGAGTGGGGAAAGGTGACAAGATCTCCCTGCAGCTGGCAGAAAGGAAAGGTCGCTGGAGCTTGCAGAGCGCAAGGACGTGGTCATAGGGAGTGAGGGGGCGGCAGGTATTTGGAGAAGATTTCTGGGCACTGTGGGTGTATCTGATGGCATGAAAGGCTTGCTGAGTGGGGAGCAAACTGCAGCTAGCAGGGGCCTAGGGTGTGTTATGGGAGCAGTTTATATACACTTAAGACTGATAATTAGGTTTCTTTCTTCTGAGACACACAGGTGGTGTGAAGGTACTGGAAGTCTAAAACACAAATCTATCAACTATTTCTTTCTGTGTGAAATAAAACGTGTCAGAATACAAAGAACACATTAAAATACAGTATCTTAAAACTTTCTCAAAATATTTAGGAGGTAGTATTCAAAGGCTTTCCGTAACTGAGTCTTTTCTGTTTTCATGTTATGATCCACCTTTTATGTTAATGAAACTAAGTTTTGTAAACAACTGTTTCTTGCTTTGCCTCCTCCTTGCTGTCAGATGTGCTCTTCATGAAGAATGGCATTCTAACAAGAAATCTGTTGCTGTATTTTCCTATGCAGAAATCCACATGCTTACTACTCTAACTGAAAGCTATTTATCAAAAGATATATTCAGATACAAGCACTAATAACCAAACATGCTGCACAACCACAGTTGTCCTGTCATGCCATTTTGTTTTTCCAATCTTCCTAAATTATTCAAGGAACAAGTATCTATTTAAGACTATTCTGAGAATTTCAGTGGAAAACAAAGCTTCATTTTTAACTGGCAATGATCTACAACAAATTAAAAAATAACTTTTAACTACAGAAGAGCAGTGTTTCATTAAGTAAAATAATTATACAAATTGAAATTATAAAGACAGCCATTTCAAGATATCCAACTGTTAAATTACCTATAATCACTTCGTTCATCAGCTTTTATTCCAAGCCAGTCTTTCTTTAAGTATTGGCTAGCCAGCTTCTGAATGCTCTGTTAAAAGAAGGGGAAAAAAAGTTAAAAATAAGAAGTAACTAAATTAACATTTTTTGTTCTCATAGCAGACAAATGATAACCTGACATATAAAGAAAGAATCAATTCATAGTATTAGCAAACTACTATCATGCAAGACTGTTATTTTCACCCCTTTTAATATTTTTTTTTGCTTTAGTTTCTGTTGAGAACAATGAATGAATGTAATGTTTATATTTTAAATCAGAGGGACTCTAGCTGAGATCTACACATGCACACCTCAACTCTAAAAATATTTCTGCGTTGTAACCTACCTCCAGTGAAACTACAATACAGAAGATGTTTGAGCAGCATGTGGCATAGTCAGAGGCAGGAATTTTGCCAGTAAAATGCCTCAGTTTGTCACAGATATAAGAATAAAATTTTTTATTTAAGTGAATGAGGACATGGGGTTCTGAGAAGCAATGAAATATCTGGTCGTTTATGTGCCCAGACTGAAATGCTCAAGTTTTATCACTCACGGTTGCACCGTTATCAGCAAACTAAAGAAGCTCTACTGCTCATAGGATCAGGCCTTTATTCAGAGGATTACAACAGACCAGAGATCAAAAAATGCAGTTCATTTTTAATTATTAATGTTAATGATGCTCTTTAGTCTCTGCATTTCACTTTGCACGGTCTCAGAAAATCAGTAACAACATTTTCATATTGAAGCTCAGAGAGCAGCAAGATTTAATTTGTGAAAAATGCAAGGGAGGGTGTGTCACTGTCGCAGCGATCCCTCCTTTCGCTTGTAATCTCATTTAACAGTATCCATCACTTACTAATTGAGTACCATCAAATGCAAGAGGATGTATATTACCCAACCTGCAGAGCCGGATAACGGGTTTATGAACACTGAGCAGTGTTGTTCCTTCTTCAAAAGAACCATCACCAGAGAAGCACTCTCCAGCTTTCCTATAAAAGTCTACTTAGCAAAGAAGTGGGAGACCTGGGTTGAAATTCCCTTTCCAGCTAAGAAAAATCAACCACACAGATGACTTCCAGAAGAGTGCATCCTGAGAAAACACCTGGGGTGGGACATGTTTGCATCTAACCCACTCAATGAGAGGCAAGGCACAGCATCATTTTTTTTACATTTGCCATACTAAATCCAGGATGCTACCACCTGCTAGGATAGCCTTTAAGTTCTCTAAGAGAAAAACATTGAAAGTATCTCAAAAAGCACAACCAGATTTCATTCTTGTCTTACCAGCCCATTGGATACTAAAAATTTATTATTGAGTTTACAATCTGATTGACATTTTCACATAGAAAAATGTTAATTGTTGCTAATATATCATTGGCAGAAAATTTGTGTTCCCTCCTATTAAATACATCTATTTCACCATGCCAACTGCTCTGAACCAAACCAGTTTTTGCTGTTAACGATGCTTACAGCCAGATAATGCTAATAGTCCTTGTGAAGCCAGTTGTTGAAAGCTGTTATTTCCCATTCCGAGCTTCCATGTCTTCTCAGGTTACTTCCCTGACTTCCATGGCACTTTTTGCTCAGTTAAGGATCATTTTCAAATTCCACAATGATATTTCATCACGGAACATACAATACATGAACATATCTGTCCAAATATACAGTCAACAAGTCTGTTCATAGGTAAAGTTATGCCTGTAACTATAAATTCTTGCATTTTCATTGCAGTTTCTTCCATTTTAAAAAAAAGATGCACAGACTGCATTGGATAGCTGTTTAAAAAGCCAGATAAAAGGCAAAGTAACATTTCCTTTACCTCTGGGAGAGCAACTCATGGTAAGATTTGGAGCTTTAGTAGGTACCCGTACCTGGTGCTATTTTCATGTTTCCATCCCTTTTGTATCAGACTCCACCCGTGAGATCTGCCCCAAGATGCTGAACAAACATTCCCAAACACAAAACTAACCACAAAAAACCCTCACTGGCAGTTGAGGACAAGCTATGTAAAAATTAAAGATGCAAAAAAGACACAACAGGGATAAATAAAATCATTCTTGCCACAGAAACCCTCAGTAATACTGATGTCAGCAAATCAATGATAAAAGTAGCACGATTAATCATTTATTTCCAAACTAAACAAGCTCACCACCAAAATCAATGAATTGTCGAAGACAGGGCTCCAGCTGCATAGTGAAGATGCCTAATCATTTAGTATTTTGTTCATGAAGATTTGGCATTTCATACAAAATGAGCCACATGTATGGTTTTTCATTAGACCAGTCTAGTAGGTTTGCTTTCCTAAACTTTATGTTGAATGTAATCTTTTTGTGTGAGATCCTCCTTGTTCTGTTCTCCATAACACTTCTTGTTTTGCCATACCGAAACAAAGAATGCCACTGTTGGGCTCAAGCGGGGAAGTCAACCAGTTCTTTAACCTTTGGCATTGCTTGAATTTACCCGCAGCCCAGGAGTGTGCTCGTTCCTTCCTCAAAGGTGCACATCGATCAATGTAACAGGTTTGAGATAATGATATTTAAAGGCAATAATAAATTGGTAGAGTGGCAAGAACAGAAGTCCCTGCAGAATGCTTTCCCCATTTCAGTACTGTTTGATGATAACATTTCCTTAATATTTATTTAAACGTCATTTTAGAGAATGGGACAGCACTTCACCGAGTAAAGAGGCTATCAAAAATGACGATGTAAATCCCCACCCAAAGTTGAGCAAAATCCATAAAACCTCTCCTTCCTCACTTTTGTTGGGCTAAGGACAGTTGGAGTATCATGACTTAAAATCGTGTTCAGTAGAAGCAATATTGTGAGGTCAGTGTATCTGCATCCCCAGCCACCACGTGGCTCACGAGCCCTGTGTCCCGCTGTGCTGGGCACCTCCATGTACAGTGCAAAGGCATGGACCTGCCTTCAAAACCTTTGATATCTGAAGAAACACTAAAACAATTTTTAGTATAAATATGTAAAACCATAGTTCATCAAAACTACAAAACCAGTCTGCTCTCCAGTGGCTGCCAAACAAGGTTTCCTGATTTAATTTTTCAGATTCATTCTAAGGTGTGTATCACTGAATTTGAAAAAAATGTTCAGTTAATTATTTTTGAATGGCAATAACAATCAATTGATTTTAAAGTACACTATTTTTTATCAATAAGTATTGACACAAAAGGTCAAAAATGTCTGAACTCCCCTGCAAGCATTGTGCAACCTCTGCTCACCCGTTCGTTGAAAGAAACATATGTGGCGACTCCGCTTATGTGAGTTATTAACACATTAAACAGGATTTAGAGAGAGTAAATATGAACCAGTGTAAATAGAGAGGCTGTCACACAAACCCAACTTTAATTCATCTGAAGACGATACCTATCATTCTTCCATGTCTTGGTTTTCCTTCCTCCTCTCCATCAAAACGCATGTTGCATCACTATGCTACGAAAACATTAATATTTCACATTCACGGGTACTTCAACTGTTTGCAGATCTGCCTAACAGATGGATGGATGGGACATAAAATTGTGTCAATCAGTCATCCAAGGAATCAACACCTAGAAATGAAATTCTGCTGAATGGAAAGACCATCAAAAAATCAGCCCAGTTTCACGTACGCTCAAATTCCTCTTTCCCAGTGCTGCAGCTCCTATTTGATGTTTACAATCACCAGACCTTACCTCAAATCTATTTACTGGTATTTTCTAATAAGGCCAGTTGTGACAGATACTGGAGGAAGAAGAAAGACTATTAATATTAGCTATAATACTAACAGAAAGTAATTACTGACAGAAAAGGAAAGAGATAGATGTCCCAAGTTAAAAAAATAATTGATAGGAAATTATGCAGCTTGTAAAAAGTCATAGCAGCCATCCTTTTCAAAGCAGCCCTAAGATCTTTATCTGTAATATTTGAGAGGTGCTGATGACAGCCAGGACCCCTAAAACCTGTTACTGATTGCAGAAAGCATGGCAGACACTGATGCAATGCCGACTTTTGGAAAATACCTATCAACCAGACAAATTTAGTGCTCTTTTTCATTTAGGTGGTTTCAGTATCTTGCATCACTTCAATCACTTCTCTTTATCAGAGCAGAATCAATCAACCAACCACTTGTAACTTTCATTTCTACAAATAAATCTACACTTTGCTATTATGTTGCATTAAAAAGGAACCTTGAATTGAGATGGCGAGAGGAATACTGTCCTCTGAGTAATCTCCAATAATCAGCGATCCAAGGAACACCAACATAGGCTGTAAGCAAGTGGCCCAAATAATCCACCCCCCCGGAGTGGGAAAAAGGAACTGGATGGTAGAAAAAGCCCAGCCAGAAGGTGAGGCCTTAGGCAACATGCAAAATCTGTGCCTGGCGGAGGAGAAGGGCATATGGACAGCAGCTGCTGTAACAAGTCTGTGATTGAAAAGCTTCCTCCGGCCATGCTGTCTGCAGTGATGGAGGGACCCTGAAACCGTCAGCAACAGAGAAGAAGCAAAGGAAAATCAAAGCAGGAGAAAAGGGGAGAGTTCCTACCTGAAGCCAGCTCCAAGCTGGGAAGATGATGTCCTCTATGTTTAACATTCATTAGCTACTGCATGATGTTAAAACACTTTTTTTCTAGTCTGAAGGGCAACTTTTTAGGCACTGATCACTGCCAAGTGACAAAAAATAATACTTTTTGTTTTTCCCCACGCACGCATGCAAGGCAATTTGCTTGACTGACCCTGGAGATCACTGCCCATGTAGTACGTGCCACAGCAGCAGCGTTCTGATGTTATTTTGTTTACTACGTAGCCTTACTTTGTTTGCTAAGTACTCTTCTGGCAGACAAACAGTCCACAAGGGAGGAGTTTTTAGCATCTCTCTCTTCACTTCTTCTCTGGGAGGAGCGAGGCTACTGCCAACCGAACTGACTTCACGGAGGTTTGAAAGCCAGTTGTGCTATTCAACACCTGCAAATTAAGGCTCTCCAGTAGCAGCAAGAAAAAATAATAGTTTATTATGCATAAATTCTTATTACCAAACCCATCCATTGCTCATGCACAAGAGAGTTTGGTTTTGTGTTATTTTTAAATGAAAAAAAAAATAATCTGTGATCTTGGACTGTTATTATGAGTTGCATGTAAGATGGAAAATTCCATTTTATTTCAGTACTGCTCGTTCTTCACAAATAAAACTGACAGGTACATCAAGATTTTTTTTGCCACTGTAAAATGTTTGCTTTTTTGCAGTGTTTTGCATTTTGACTGCTATCAGCTATTTTTAAAATCACATTTTTAGTTGTAGGAGAGTAATCTGGCTGAGACTGAAGAGAAACTGCTGTATACAGAGAATCCTCCAAAAAGAGAAGGGAAAAACTCCACACAACTGAGGTATGTGAAATTTCTACATTTTGAAGAACGCTTCTACTATAAAAACGAAAAAAAATGTAGCTGCATCCAAAAAAGGCATTTCAGATAGTCATGCTTTCCCCATGCTCTCAGATTCTTTTCTTAACTCAGTAAGATTTTACATTACTTCAGCAAGCTCAACGAGTCTGACTCACGAAACATGTTGCAAGATACTCAGTGCCAAAAATTTAGTAGACAGCTTTATCGATCATACAGATGTTTTTTTCACAAGCTTGAAGAGTAACTTGAAACATATTTTACGCTGTTGCCAAAATCTTCAAAACATTTGGACAGGGAGAAGGGAACGTGTGGGAGCAGAAAATGCAGTCTGAGTGGTGAGGACTCTGGCTCCTGAATACAGAAAAACAGTTTTGTCTCAATATTAAATTCCAAGATAGTTATTAACTGTTCACAGTGATTATTTCAAGTGGTATTTTTATTTACTAGAGCTAGATTCAATAAAACCTTTAATGATTTAATGAGAGTGAACTCCGTTTCAGCGCGGACTCAATTCAGGGATTCCACGCAGGATATGACTTGGACCAATTTACATTATAAGCTGACGACAAATCCACTGTCAGACACAATTATTTTGCTCGGAGCTTACACAGGGCCTTAGGCAATGAGACCATGACTAAAGCACTGCCGCAGCACAAATAAAAATGAAAACAAACCACGTAACAGGCAGCACATGAACTTCTGCAGCGCATCCCAACACTTTCCAAAAGGAGCAGATCAAAACTATGTCAGGACTGTTTATCTGCATTGCCTTTAATATAGTTAAACAATCAATAAAAGAGGTTTCTGTGTGCCTGCAGCACCAATTGTAGAACTCCCCAGAAACATCAGGAAAGGCTGGCTACCTAGTGTAAAGCTGCATCTCTAATCATGTTGCTGCTTCTTCCTGGAGACGGGCTATTCCTTCCTACCATTAGATTAATCCAGTTCCAGAAAATACGGAGTTTCATTCTTTCACTCTCAATTCATTTTCAAGCTGCTTCATTTCTCACCAACCCCCCTGCCTTTTTTTTATATATATATATATTTGAAGTATGACAAGAAAGCAAAGGAAAACAAAGAGGAAAGCTTAGAAAGTCATTTATAGCAGTTAAATGTCACCTAGGGCACTCTCACAATGAGGTTTAGAAAAGGAAATGTCAAATCTCTTACCCTTCATGGGTTTTGTTAACTTGTTAACTTAAAGCTAAACCTGTTACTTCACTGGAAGCATGTTAATTCTTCCCAAAATGTCTTGCTTCTGGAGTTTAGCGATATTTTATTCAATCCTTAAAAGGGATTAAAAAAACCCAGTGCCCACTCCCCAAAATTGCTTATTCCACTGGTAGAAGGCGTATCTGTGAGATCACACAGAAAGGAAAGGCAAAAGGCTACCTATATAATGGTCCGCCAGGTTCAAGGGGGAATGATCCTACACCAGTGAAGACCATTCGAGAAAGATCATGCAGTCTTATCCCAACACCTAACTATTTTTACTCTGATGTGCCTAATAACACTTACTGTAATCTGCAGCATGCAATACAGCAGATTTTTTTTTTTTTTAATATTACAAGCCTGTCTAGTGTTTCAAGACTTCCTTAATGCTTTAAAGTAAACATGTGCCTCTTCATTCAAACCTAAATTTTTCAGTTTTAATTTGTAACTTGCTTAGTTTCTTTGCCCTCCATTTTCACTGTTCTCCCCGGCCTCTCTCCATTTGGTCCAAACCCTTCCTTGAAACGTAGTATCCAACACTTGAAAGCCAGCACACTGATTCTGCAAGCAGATTTTAAACTTCAGTACTGTTGGTAAGCTCACCTGCCACCCATGCTCAGTATCAGCAAACTGAATGAGCATACATCCTACGCCCCCCATCCAGGCTATTAATGATAATGCTGACTAGTACCAGATTAAGGACAGGTCCTAAGAAAACGCATTCATTTTAACAAAGAATCACTTGATATCTACATGATTTTCCAAATATTCTTCACCACAGTTTTGTCACTTAATCCCAACCACACTTCCCTAGCATACATTTTATACCATTGCATGAAAGAATAACCTCCCTAATGTTAAGATACCCAGCACCTTCTCTATTTACAGACCTGTTACCCTGTAACTACTCTGTCAGAATAAATGTTGGAAGTCTCTTCATCTGCGTACCTCCGTTATTAAGAGTATTCTCACAGAATAGTTCAATGAATTTTAAGAAATAAACCCATATTTTACTAAGCTTCAAACTGTATGCTTTTTCTCTAAGTTCTCCTGTCTTTGGATTCCAAATTTTAGGCACTCAAAAACTAACTGTCAAGTTCATGATGTGGCACCATGTTCATACCTGAACTGCAGATCCTACTAACTCTGAGCAAGTTACACACTAGAATGAAACCAGTTACCGCGTCCAAGCTGAGTATGCACCTGTAGAAATTATTTCCACTTTCTAAATTATGTACTTTAAATTGCTAAACTAGAGATATGTTGCCATTCAGAAAATTCCAGTTTATTTTTCAGGCCTTTTGCTAAATTACTCCTAACAAAATGTCTATGTTGATGCAAAACTGTCTTATTGCATGGTCCAGTGAGAATTTCAACATGTTTCATATTCTGAATCCACTGAAGGGCTGCCTGACTGGTACTGAGAGCCAGCTTCAAGTTTAGGGACATTCTTCTTGCAGAATGGAGCAATTTTAGCTCCACAACCTTGCTCTCAACTGGGTTTGAGAGGTGGGCCTGTGTGAACCTCATGAAGTTCAACAAGGCCAAGTGCAAGGTCCTGCACATAGGCCAGGGCAATCCTAAGCACAAGAACAGACTGAGTGGAGAATGGATGGAGAGCAGCCCTGCAGAGAAGGGCTTGGGGGTGCTGGGGGATGAAAAGCTGGACATGACCCGGCAATGTGCGCTCACAGCCCAGAAAGCCGCCCGTGCCCTGGGCTGCATCCCCAGCAGCGTGGCCAGCAGGGCGAGGGAGGGGGCTCTGCCCCTCTGCTCCCCTCTGCCGAGACCCCCCACAGCGCTGCGTCCAGCTCGGGGGTCCTCAGCATCAGAAGGACCCGGACCTGTTGGAGCGGGCCCGTCGGAGGCCACCGAGCTGGTCAGAGGGCTGGAGCCCCTCTGCTGTGGGGACAGGCTGGGAGAGCTGGGGCTGTGCAGCCTGGGGAGGAGAAGGCTGCGGGGAGACCTTAGAGCAGCTCCCAGTGCCTGGAGGGGCCGACAGGAAAGCTGGGGAGGGGCTTTGGGCAAGGGCAGGGAGTGGTGGGACAGGGGGGAATGGCTTGAAGCTGAGAGAGGGGAGATTTAGGTTGGACATGAGGAAGAAACCCTTCCCCGTGAGGGCGGCGAGGCGCTGGCCCAGGCTGCCCAGAGCAGCTGTGGGTGCCCCATCCCTGGCAGGGCTCAAGGCCAGGCTGGACGGGGCGGGGAGCAGCCTGGGCTGGGGGGAGGGGGTGGGATTGGGTGCTCTTTAGGGTCCCTTCCAGCCCAAACCCTTCTGTGATTCTATGAACCTATGAGGAGGTACAATATGCCAAGCAAACAGACATCCCCCAACTCTCCAAGACAACAAGAGAAGCAGAAGCAGCCTGAGGAAAATTATCCCCCAGACTGAGTTTGAAATGTGGGAAACTGCTAAACAGGGTTTTTTTTTAGTCTTCAAAATATAAGTAGCTTGTGTTTAGACCACATACAGCTACTCTTCCCTATGTGTGCAGTAACTTTTTCTGGACTGTGAAGCTGTCCTTCATAAATCTATGCACAGAGTCCTTTTTCATAGCCAGCTTGCTTAAAGTCACTACAAAACTGTTAGAAAACCTCAGGAAAGAGCAAAACCTTAGATTACATTAAAAGAATTCAAAAGATTCCCACTGTATCACTTTTCTGTGTAGCTGAAGGCAGATTAGCAGCTCTGGAGAAGAAATGTATTTGCTCTTGGTTCAAAAGTCTGTGCTTCTGGAGCAAATCCCCACTCCTAACAGGTAAACCAAAGTCATGTAGAGTATTACTGAACAGGGCACCATTGTCTTCCATAGATTCTTATAAAATAGATCTCTTTGCCATTGCCCAGCACACTAGACAATACAATGTTTGGCTGAGTTAATTTTATATTTCTAGGTAAACTTTTAGGAACTTTGGGCCTTGACTAGCATGCTAGGCATTAAGGACAAAGCCTCTGAAATCTATTTAGTATTCTATGAACATTCAGCATGGAGAATGACTGATGCATTTTTATTAGATGAAGATGCTTTCTATCAGCGAGTTTTAGAAAGTAGCAGGTGCCACACTGCAACAGAAAGGTCTGCAGAACCCTGCATCTGTCAATGGGAGATATTTTACCTTCAGACCCCACGAAGCAGAGGTTAGAAGTGCCAGCACCATCATTTAACTAACCCCTGACAGAGAGGAAGAGCGCAGTTTCTTCCAACCTCCATCCTTAAACAGCATTTGGGAGGAACGTGCTAAGATGCCAGCAGAGAAGTGCTACCAGCTCTGCTGCTCACAGCCAGCCTTGGCAGACTGCTGCACCTCCTGCAGCCACCCAAAACTGTTTAAACTATTCAAGATCTTCTCCAGGCTCCAGAATAGCTGGGAAGCAACAGGGCACAAAGCACCATTTGTAGAGATTCCCTCACTCTAAGTTTTGATGCGCAGACTATATAAAACTGGTATTCAGAGAACAGAGTCATGGCTGAACACGTGGTTTTCTCCAGTTACAGGTCTGATTGCTAGCATTAATTCAAAGTTTATCAGGACACAACATCTTCACCCATGCAAAATGTAATTCAAATAGCAATATAAAAGTGATAGAAAGAAGCAGTTGGATCATTCACTCAGAGGAACCACTTTCATGCTTACTGGACCCACCCGTCTCTCCGGCACTCCGTGAAAGAAATGCCACATCCTTCCTCTGTCTCAAATGAGCCACTTGCACAAACCTTATCTGAGCAAGCACTGCCCGTGGAGGAGGAGATGCGAGAGACCTGTATTGCTTCCTCACCATCATTTTCTGCTATTTTAAGGGAGACAAGCCAAAAGCACCTCTTTAATATGTCTTTGAAGGCATCTGATGTGGGATTTGAACTAGCGCTGCTGTCAGGTCGAGGTATGTTTCTTCTCTGCACAGCTTCCTGTTTGAACTGCTGAGAAATAATCACTTGCAACATGTACAAAACTGAGTCTTACGGTCTCCCAAAACACTCATCGCTTCCGTCCCCCCACCCAAGCGGGATCTCCATCTTGGTGGAGAGACAGACAGACAAGCATCAGGACGTGGTGCTGTAGGAAAAAGCAAAGCACCAATTAGGAGAAAAAAAACCAAACTAAACCCCTCAAAAAAAAACCCAAAAGGCAAAAAGCAACAGCTCCTCAATTTTTTACCTTCCCCATAATTATCTCCACAAGTTCTGTTTTGCTGAGCGAGACCATAACCTGTCACTTCCCTGTCCTGTAATATGTGAGGATTTAGTGTAGTGTTAAATTCACAATTTCCTGTAATTCAGATCTTGGGTGGCTGATGAAGTATGGCAACAACTTTGTCTTCCACACTATTTTTGGCTGGAGAATAATGTGAACCACTACTCTACAAAACAGAAGGATCAGGACAGGATCTCATAAGCAAAGACTGAAAAAAGGATTAAAAATTGACATTAACTAGTTTACTTGCCTGATGAAGAATTTGAAAGAGAAAAACCTTTTTCACCCTTTCAGTGAAACAGCTCTAACAGCATCAATCTGCACCGGAGCACCGCCCCGCATGAGCACCTTCAACATCACTACTGGAACCAGTTTCTGATTCAAAACATTTGTTAAAGTAGCAAAAAGGTTAATGTAACTCCCAAATCTGATAACCCATTCACACAGCTGTCCTGTCCTCAATAATTTAAACCTGTCATGGTCTACACTTGCTGTTTTTTTCTTTCTAAAAAGAGAAATGCTTTCTTTACCACTTTTAAAAAAGAAAAAAAAAGAAAAGATGTATTTATAATCTAACCGAACCCTTTTTGGAGGAGACTGGTCAAGCAATGCTGCCAGATGATCCTGACACTTAAGCCTGGTTTTTAAAGGAACCTGAAAATCAAAACTTTGGCTTTCAAAATAGCACTTAATGCCTGATGGCAGAGAAGTGGTTGAAAACAGGATAAGTGCATTCTCACAGTGCCAGTTCAAATGTGGTTTTCTGAAGCAACTTAATGGTGGAGTCAATTCTGCAGCAATTTTCTGGGAGACAAAAGGATGCCCAATTCATGCAGATGTGCAGCAAAAATTAAGCAGAACTGTACAAGAATAAAAACATAGTGACTCCACAGGACATAGCACTGCAAGTAAGCCATAGTAGAATGTAACATTACAGAATGTATATATTTTCTTACATAGTTACATTCAAGTGCAGAAAGATATGAAATAAAGTGTAAATTGAAAACACAGGCTGGAAAATATCTGAAAACATGATGATAAAATTACATACTACATCAGTCACCACAAAGACAGATTAAGCTATAACAAAAACAGACTCTTCAAAATTACTGACCTACAGAGACTGTAGGAAAGGGGACTTTAAGAAAACTTGTAAAATACATGTAACATCAAAAGCAGTATGTTAACTAAGGAAGTTCAGTTAAGGAAAATTCCACAGTCCAATTTTACTTCCACTTGCTCACAAAGTTATAAAACACACGTAGCTGAATTTTGACATGGTGAAATATAGAGTTTCAGAAAATAATCATAGACATGGGAAGTTCAAATTACAACTAGCTTTAAAAGCCTGCAAGCGCAGTGTCACAGAAAGATGGAAATATTCTAATAACTTCAGTCACTGAGACTATTAATAAAATGCAGAATTATGACCTAAGCAGCATAAGAACCTTACCAAAATTAAATGTGTTAATCTTCAGTTTATTTAAAGAAAACAGATGTACATGGAAAGAGCATGGAGTTCTCTGGCATTGTCAATAGCGGCAACAGCATCTTAGCCACCATGCTGGTTTATAAAGCTACACAACTCATCTCTTGAATCTAACAGGTTATTGGATTTTCTCAAAAACTGCAGACAGATAAACCCATACCAGCCCAACAGATTTCAGTTTCCATGCTAAAGTGACTTTTTGCCTGCAGGCAAGCACCGCTCTCTACAGATCAATACACTTGCATAACTGTCCCTCAATAACACGCAGCACAGCTGAATTTCAGATGCTTCGGCAAAAGGTGAGATTTCAAAGAAATCAGGAGTACAGAGGAATACATAAATTGGAGTTATTTATTAGCTGGGATGCAGGAATATAGACTTGGTATCTCTTAACCTAACTCAGGTTAGCCTAGTTTAAGGCAACAAATTTACTGAAATATTCCACATACGCACAAACCAGCACACCATGTAACCTTAACATAATTGTTTACTTTAAGGTTACTTTGAACTAGTTCAAGAAGCAGTGAAACATTAGAAGAGCCAAAAAGACGGCATAGAAAAATGTCAGGCTGAAACAAAGACTGGTTAGCGACCTATCTTGTTTTGGAGACAGACTGCTACTGAAAATTGTATTTAGGATTGGCAAGTCAGCCACAGAGCCTGGGAATGTAGAATTATGGTTCTTTCATCCTTGTTGTGTGACTGCACATTTATAGGTATAAATAAACCATAGATACAGCTAGGTGGTGTTTTTTTTTTAAATAATGCCATTTATGATAATTCAATTTTTGAATATTTAATGTTTTGGAAAAACGTAACTGTAAATACTAGCTTTTAATGTCATGGATATATTATAAGAAATCTCAGAAGGTAAGGAACTGCAAAATATTTCTGGCAGCTATGCCTGCCAAGTTATTAGAGATCTTAACTAGTGAATCTGGAATGTTCACCTCTAATAAGCATTTCTTGAAAAAGTCTCTATTTTATTGCACTAGAAACAGACTGCAAAACATTACTTCTTTCCATTCTCCATCTGCAGAGGAATACAGCCTATGTTCACGTTCCTCTGTGTCGTAAAACACATTTCTGAATTTGTTTTATTCTCTGAAGTGCAGTTACCAGCCGTTTCTGAAGTTGCTCGGTGTTATTCATTGTACTTGTCTTCGCAGCTGAGCAGGTTTGCATTTTCTATTCTGTGGGAACTTCTTAATTAAAGGTTCACATGATTACAAAGCATTAACATGGCTCCATGTTTTATGTAGCATAAAGCTTATTTTTTTCCTATCCAAAAACAGCTGGCAAATAACTATTACAATTGTTGTGTTTCACATAATATTTATTGGTTGGTTTATAACAACTAAAATGTTACTATTTTGAAGTTTATCACACCACAGTGTCAAAATTAATTCTGCATTTGGCAATTAGCTTCCGAGCTTGTTATATCTTCAGAATATGGAAAGTGCCATTAGTAACCTTTATATATTCAAATACATATGATTATATAATATTCTTTATATATTAAAATTCTGTTAAGTCAGTTTTTGGCATTAGTTTAAATGTGTACATCATGTTGTGGCGGAAAACACAAAAATCTGGCTGAAAACACAATGGTATGTTTTTCATGAATTTGGTGTGTTTTGGTATTTGATATGTCTGGCAAAGTTTACATGAACAAATTTAACTCTGGGAATCATTATCACCACTATTCAGACTACATGGTTTTCTTGGTGGTTTTTTTTACTAATATTTCTTGTCCATTCTGTTGAACACTAAGCCCTGAAAGTCTACTTTCAGCACTGCTGAAATCTTACACCCTCTAATTCAAGATGATGGCGACAATGAAATTAACACTAACAAAAGATTATTCACAGCCAGACTGCTTCTGCAGCTATGTATTTATTGACTTATGTAGTCTGGGCTAACTGAGCAAAGCACCTCTTCCTGAAGCACTTCAGGGAACACCTATTTGCCTGGAAAACAGATCACCTCATTCTACATTGCAAGTGTTACTGGTATGCCCATCCCACCCCACAACCATCACAAACACTCTAAACCATAAATGCAGTTTTCTTCAAAAAACATCTACTTTCTCTGACAGCATCCTTGATGCCAGACCTCTTCGGTTCAGGAATTATTTCACATACTCTCACTGGAAAAAGAAGTATCCTGATAAGGACAAATTACAATGTTTATTATGCAACATAGAAGTTAAATACAAACACATAATTTTGACAGTAAAATTTGATAATGTGAGGAGGCACAAGGCGAAACCTACCCATTTCAGGAGTCAAATGGCAGTCATTTCCAAGGCTCGCTCAGTACCACCCTCCCTTCTTGTACCCTCCCAGCTTATTTTCTTCCAACTAATGCAACAGCAAAGGAGGAGGAAAGGTTCACTACTGCTTGTCTAATTAAGCATAGATCAGTAAAATAGCCAATTACAGTGTAAACACTACAAAAGGCTGCTTCAGCCAGTACATTTAATCTCTAGACTGAAAGTTTTGGGTTGTTCTGAACAAGTATGTACTAAAAGTACTGTTACACATGTTAAGGGTAGAAGACAAAGACACATAGAGCTGCAAATTCTTAAAGTGACTCACTTTGGCAGGACAACTCTTTCAGCTGAAAAAACAACCCAGTTGTTTTCTGGAAATCAGGAAGAAAAGTGTGCATGCTTGCATCTGCAAGGAACTTTTGGCATCATGATCCAGTTATGAAAAGCAAAGATTTAGAGTTCTTAAGTAAAGCAGCTGGCTTAATCAGCTGGCTCGAGGAGGAGGAGGTAAGTAGGAGGCCATTTGTACCCAACACTAATGTCAACATTGGAGGTCAGCAGACACTGAAGCTACTTTCTTCTGCTCGTTAGTGACATTTGAAAATTGATGCAGGAAAAGGGGCTGGTCAACTATTTCTCAAGAAGTTCAGTGGAGATGGGTTGTGGTAGAGAAAAGGAAGAATAAATACATTCTGGGTGAGGGCAATTCCAAAGAGTTTTCCAGAAGAACTCACATTCATGTAAAGACATAAAAAATGATGGGATTCTGTCCTGCAGGGAAATGCAGAAGAAACTAATAAGCTCAAGACATACTATTTCAGGAGAAACGTCGCCAAATACAGGGTTTTTTCCAATCTCTGACTGGCCTGCTCATGACAGCTGATCTGGAAGTTGATGTGAGCTGATAACTGGATTCATAGGCCTTTAAGAATGAAAAAAAATCTCAACTTCCACTTACACAGGCAAGAGAGTTTGGAAGACATTCCTAGCAAGGATAAAATGCAAGTACTGTTTCCTCCTCATAACTCCAAACTTCGGTCTTTATTATACATCAGTCAGAGCAACACAGTATTGATGAGTTGGGACAGCTCAAATTTTTGCAATTTCTGTTTTTAAACACCAAAAGAAGTTCCTTCAATCCTTCAGCTGAGCCAAGATGAAAAATGACATTCTCAAAAATCTTTAACCCATGGTCTACTACTTCAGTTAATGTTTGAGTCAGTACCGATAGATTGCCACATCACATACTTGACACTGCAGCACATGAAATGCTAGGTGTCAACGCAGCATTCAAGTTCAAATGATAAGAAATTTAACTGCTTGCCTGAAATTGTCAACATTCACAACCCAAGATGACAGAGTGGAGCCAAGATTTCCCCATGCTAAATGCAAAGCCGAATTTTACACTTCTGGGATGAATATAAAAATCAACATTAGAAAATCAAGCTTGCTGCTTCTCTCACATGCTGATAAGAAAGGACAGCTGCTTCTCTGCACATCCTCACCCTTCTTGGCATGGCAGCAGGTCCAGCTGCCCTGGAGAGGCAGTCAGGCTGTCCTTGCCCCTTGCCCAGTGCTGTAGTGCAGTCACAGAATCATGAGATCGCTTAGGTTGGAAAAGACCTTTAAGATCATCAAGTACAACCGTTAACCCAGCACCATCAAGGCCACCACTGAACCATGTCCCCACACAGCCTGTCTGCGTGTATTTTAGCCCCCCCAATGGACGGTGCCTGCACCCCGTCCCCCGGGCAGCCTGTGCCAGCGCTTGGCCACCCCTGTCGGGGAAGACATTTCTCCCAGTGCCCACCCTGAACCTCCCCTGGTGCGGCTGGAGGCCGTTCCCTCCTGTCCTGCCGCTGGTTCCTTGGGAGCAGAGACCGACCCCCCTCGCTGCAGCCTCCTGCCAGGCAGCTGTAGGGAGCCAGAAGGGCCCCCCCTGAGCCCCCTTTTCTCCGGGCTGAGCCCCCCCAGCTCCCCCCGCCCCCCAGAGCTGTGCCGCAGCCCCTTCCCCAGCCCCTGCCCGGCTCTGGACACGCTCCAGCCCCTCCGGGTCTGTCTGGGGGTGAGGGGCCCAACGCTGAGCCCAGGGCTCGAGGGGCGGCCGCACCAGGGCCCGGCACAGGGGGACGGGCACTGCCTGGCCCTGCTGGCCACGCTGCTGCTGACACCGGCCAGGGCGCTGCTGGCCGCCGTGGCCACCCTGAGCACACTGCCAGCTCTCTGCAGTCCCAGCTCTCTGCAGCTTTAGGCAGCTATTTCTTTCATCTGCCCTGAAGACACTTACATATGTTCAGCTGTGCAAGGGTCTGAATGCACGGGTTTCACCATATTTTACAATGTCTCTCATTCTAGCCCTGCAAATCCATTGGCAGATTTTCATTCTTTACTTATTTTCAAAGTAGTATTTAGAACAAATCTGGTTTAGGTCCATGAAAATCATATTCCCTGCTTAGTAAAAATCTCTGGTGGCTTTTTTCCACAGAGCAGCAGAAATATGCAACAGACATATTCCCTGTGAAGATGCAAAAAGTTTGCTGTGAGAAGACCCCAGGTGAACGTAGCATGGCAAACTATGGCTAATAATTCAACAAGCCCTAAGGGAGATCACCAACACCAGCACGCCAGTTTTCAAAACGCAGCAGTGATTTTCAGGGTTCACAGGCTTTGCACTTCCCTTATCAAGGGCCCTCACCATAATCAGTCTCCCACCCCCCTAAGATTCCATATTAACTCTGAGTGGAAGTAAAACATAATTAAACAGTTACTTAGTGCTTACACAGAATGTCTGCCTTCATATATCCCACAGGTCATGCAAGAAACTTCTGAGATTATATCCATATTCCTTTATCTGGTCTTTAAAAGCATTATCTGGTCTTTATATTTCAGAGGATTACTGTGCTTTTTGTTTTGTCCTTTTTAAACCAAACAGTAGCAGAGACACAATGTAAGGCTGTGTAACAGAGATATACAAACCACGCACAGTTTTAACTAAGGTCTGAGTGACACTGAACTCTTTACTAGCGTTTTAAGTTTACCAAGGGTAAATCGGCTACCTCAAGATATCCTGGTACTTTAAATCAAGGGTTATCTTTTTTAAAAAAGAACTATCTATTTTCAACTGCACAGAAGAGCATGCAGTTGCAACTACCGCAGAGATGTTAAAGATTGTGTTCATGTTCCAACATCTGTAGCACAAAACCCCTCCGCAGCCCAGGATACAGGTGCCAAAGCACTCATTAAGGGGAAAAACAGTCTATTAGAAAGTGTTTTTTCTCTGAAGTCGTAAGGCAAGCCAACTCTTGAAAGAGCTGCCAAGAGCATCCAAGTCCAACTCAGTTTGACTTCATTCACGTAAAAAAAAAAATTCCTTCCTGCTCATTTAGGAAAGAATTTAACAGGAACAACTCAGAAAAAAACTAATCATTGAGCTGATCTCTGAGCAGAAAACAAACTAGTGAAAACTAGCCAGAGGAGAAGGAAAGGAAAGCTTGTCTTTGGGTATTCACAACACAGATTTATTCAGTCTCGATGTCTGCAAAGTGCAGGTCCGCCCACGGGAACTTTTTTATATACATATATATATAATCTATACATATTTCAGAACTGAAACTTACGGACTTGGTATTATCAGACAAACAGAACAACCGAGAAAAGCAAGAAAATGCCCAGTGATGGGGGAAGCGGACCATCTGGTCTGTAACATGCTAACACAATAGGGAAGGAGTTGAGTTTGGCAGCTAAGGACTGCAAAGCATATGGTACGTTTCCTCTTAACTGGGCATTTTCTGGCTTTTCTTAGCTTGTGTCAGAACCTTAACAGGCCTTGAGTAGTTTGCACTAAGCTTTTTCATACTGAAAATTAAACCACAGACAGAGCCTCAGAGCTTTTTGCTTTGGATAATTCTAAAGCAGGTTAGGTAGGAAAAAGAAGTTCAAAAACCTCTGTAATCTTTTGAGATTGCTGTGTTGGTATTTTTTTCTGCTTTCTGAGTAGGCTGTGTGCTAATTTTTCCACCTGAAATATGCAATGTCCTCCTGTACTATTTTCAACACTAGATACGGCAAATTCCCATGTCTGCTTCCGGGGGGGGGGGGGGGGGGGGGGGGGGGGGGGGGCGGGGGGGCGGGGGGGGGGGGGGGGGGGGGGGGAGGGGCAGGAAAAAAAGGAAAAAAAAAAGAGAAAAAGGGAACAAAGTGAAAAAAGGGGGGAAGAAAGGAAAAAAAGGGGAAAGAAAGGAGAAAAAAAGGACACCAAAAAAGGAAGGAAAACAAATACTGCAGTGAAAGCATACTAAGATTATTTGGACCAAACTTATCTGGCCTCAGAGTAATTTCATTCTCAAAAACCCCAAAGTTAATCTTTTTATTAGTGTATCTACTGACTGTTACAAGACAAGCTCTCAAGCACCGAGTTTACTCATGTATTGACAAAACAGATCAGAGAAGTCTGAAATTACCACAAATATGAGATTTAAAAATAGGTGCTGGTGGCAAGTATACTACATTGTAATGTAAAATTAGCCGAGTACAGGACTGAAATGACTGACTTGGAAACACATTCACATTTCACCAATACTCACACTAGTATTAAAGGCAGCTTCTTGGGTTTTTTGTCTGTCACGTTTATAATTATGATAAGGTTTCACTTCAATGATAAACAAAGGTTCTCAATTATATTTTCAGATCAGCAATTTAAATGAGATGTGTGTATTGCTGTAGATTTTCCCATGTAGACTCCTGTGATGTTTGGGAGCACCAGTACCCTCTGTGTGGGTCAGATAGGGCGGAAAGATAGAAACCAAAACCTCCAAAAATCAAATACAGTAACAACTCCTTAAGTTTAATACAAAAATTATATGCAAATATTAATCTAATGTAAATTAATTGAGCACAGGAAAGAATGAGACAACATTAGTCAATGCAACACTGATAGCACACCAGCACCTTAGAGATTACACAGCAGTTACATGAAGTTGAACTACTTCATACTGCAATATGTTTAGCTATTATGTACTCAGTCCTGATGAGTATGTAGCATTACTTTTTTGTACCTAGCAGCAATACTCAGTTTGCAAAGATTAGTAGGTACTAATCTTATCCCTGTATCTAAAAAGATACAAGGATAAAGAAAAAATCTGCAACTTCCAGGAATAAATATTAGCAAGTACTACAAGTTTATTCCAACAGGAATAGCCTTGCACAAGCCTGCTTAGAAAACCACAAACTGTTTCTATCAAAACCAATGCAGCTGAGCTGGAGGGAGAGGGAAAACTGTGTTTGCAAAGATGGGGCCAACAGAACCGGCTGAGTCTCTCAGGTGCTGCACCTTCGCCGCTAAAAAAAAAAAAATAAATAAAAAAAAATAAATCACTAAACTTTCTGGATGTAATCATGATGAAACAGTCATAAAATTAAGATTACTACGCATCAAAGAAAAAGCAGTAACTGCGTGCTTGGTCTTACCAGTGACAAATACAAGACTGGATTCATTCAGCGCAGAGTCAAACATTGTTGATGCAGCAGACGCGTTAGAAAAGGCATCGCCTGAGGGCACACACAGCTATACTGCCATCAGCAGCTGGAGCTGAGCTCTGTGGAAACTGTAACTTTCCTACGCTAAGCAGCACGGTTGAGCATTTTATTCTTCTAATGGCTTGAGTACTCCATGATAATGGTAACTGCTTGAACTGCTCTGCTTTCTTCCAAAACAACAGTGTGTTGAACCCTCAGCGGCAGCCGATGGTGCCAGCCAAGAGCATGCCAAGAGTAGCCCAGGCTCAGCCGACGTACCCAGCCAAGCTACAGCACAGCAGCACGATCACCAGCTCTGCTGCTTCTAACTAGAGTTCACTTTGCAGTTATCCATACGTACAATGATGAACGTTACATCTAGCAAAGTCATTCTACGACTACTAGTACATCAAAAGTAGTATTTCTTATACAAATCCTTGCATTTCAGCAGCTTCAGAAAAAAAACCATCACAACTCAAACTGACATATTCCAACCCTTAAAGTAGAAACAATGTTATCCAAAGAGTACTGTTAAGCACACTCAAAGGGGGACTGGGTAGCTCTCATAAAGTACGAAAGTTGAAAATTTTTAGGAAAAAGCAACAACATTTAATACTGATATTGCAAGAAACACTGTGCAATGAAGACCAGCTCCACCAAAGGACAGTCTTGGAAAAAAGAGATGAGTTTGACTGCAAAAAGGGAAAGACAGAATAAAGTAGGGAAAAGTGAATTCACACTATAATTCTGGAAAACATGCAGCAGCTGAGAATCTAATTCAAAGCAATACGAAAAAAAAAAAAAACAACAGGTCTACATTTTGAATAATATCCTTGCAACAACAGGAATAAGCCAAAGAAAGAATTACTGAATATCAATAATGTCATCAAAACGTCTCTGAATATCTGTATAAATTCAGTGCCAGGGTAACAGCAGAACTAAAACTGAGCAAAGCCACTGCTCATCGACTGCCGATGGAACAGCCACATCTAAGAATGTCAGCAATTTATTTTGTAAATATTTCTTCTTGTGACACTATCATTAGACATTGTTCGTAACTTTTTGATTGTATAATGTTTACAGAAGTGGAAAAAGCTGACAGAAAAGCTCGTTTACTTATGAAAATGGAGACAGCATTTACTGACAGTACATTGTACAAGGAGCTCTGGACTGTGTTTTTGGTTCTCTTTGCCTGTGCACATCTTCAGGCAACTTGGTCTAACAGCGCTTCATTCTCCTGCACCTGAAAACTCAGGTGCGCTTTTCTTTCTTTGATGTAGCAAAGGTTGGGAATCTCAGTATTTTGTTAAATATTAAACAACTAGAAATTATTTCACCATAAAGTATCCATATAATTTCTAAGAACAGTCACTCATATCAACAGCAATTATACTGAAATGACAATCTAGCAAACATGCAATTGCTTTCCTCCTCTGGCATTACATTCATCTACCAGTTTAATATAATATTTAAGGTTACAGAACACGAAAAAGTCACTCAGTTACAAGTAAATTCAAGTGAAAGGAATTTAACAAATGTATATGACAAGATTTGCTAAAAAAAATACTGTTGTTCATTTTCTGCTTCACAAAGGTTTTTATGTACTCACAATACACTGCAGTTCAGAGTGATCTGAGCAAACTGTTATATTTAGGTAGCAACACAAAGCATTAATTAATAGATGACAAAGTCATCTGGTTCTGTATCCTTCACTGCTCTTCAAAGGAAAATAATTTCTAACCTAAATATAGGCTTCACAGAAAGCACTGAAAGGTTAAACAAAAACCTCTTTCGTCAAAATGCTTACAACTCTTAAAAGACAGCAAGCTATAAATTATTAAGTAGCTTGTCTAATTGCTTCATGATGGCATCCAAAGATTCCAGTCCCCCCTACCCCCCATCCCAAGACACAATTCCAGCTGGATGCACTTTCAACACAGACCATTATTCACAAAAGTCCGCTCTAATGTTAAAATGAGGTACCAGAGGTCAGGCTCCTAATAAGAAAACAAAGAGTAAGATTCCCATACCCACATAACATCCTAAATCTCAAAGCTACATCAGCAAGCTGACAACTGGAAAACCTAGGAAACCTCATCAATGAGTAATGCAGAAAGGAATCAGATTACACTCAGCAGTCAGATTTAAAATCTTCCAAATTAAGTCATATATGCAGAACTGCTCCTACAAACATTGCTCTGAACCACGGCTGTAAATCGGAAACTAACACTAAGAATTAGGGAACTTCCAGGTCTTCAGCCAGAGCATGAGACTATAAAAAGCAAGATCAATTTCAAGTTATTATGGAAGAGACAGGCAAAGCAGGCAAAAACAGCACAAGGTAAAAAAAAAAAAAATAATCTATGTCCAATTCTTCAACATACACAGATTTTCCAATTCACTACTTTGTTGGATTTTAAACACCACATTTCAGGCAGAGAAAACACATATTTAATGGCTCAGGGTTTACCAACTATAGTATGATTTGCAAGCCAAACAAAATAGCTCTTTTTTACTGGGTAATAGTAAGTAACAGCATTCATCATTTTATAAAATACATAAATATATCATCCATTCACACAAAATCAAAATGTAAGTGAAAATGTTCACTGCTAAAGTAGTAAGTCTTGGCCTGAAACTTCTTGTCATCTTAATTTAGACATTTAATATTTATCCTTTCCTGCCTGCCATCTTTCAACATCATGAAATTATTTTGCATTATAGCAAAATGTAATGGATTTGATTTTAGCGTTCTCCCTTGGAAAAGTAAGTATGTGATCTGGCAGACATACTTGGCTTTCTTAAAACCAGCACTACTGACCAACAGCTACCTGAGGCACAGATCAGACAGTCTTTCCATGCAGTTTTGCTACCAAAGTCCAAAATAATTCAAATACCTGCACAGCTGATACTGCTGACACATAAGTCACCTGTAATGTGCAACGTTCATCACAAGTGTTATCAAATGATTGCTAAGGGAGCAGCTCTATACCCGTTCAAAGGGTGGTACGTGTGTATCAGGAACAAAAGAGAAGCAAAACACGGTAGTAAACCGTACGTGGTCTATGTCTTGTCTCCTAACTGCAAAAGCAGTTGCTGATTGACAGCTATCTCCCATCCTCTGATCCACTGGCACCCGTCACAAATGCCACAGATGGTGCAGAGCATTGAATAAGGGCTCAAAAAGAGAGTTAAAGTAATAGTGTTCTACTGGCTCAATGCACCTCTTAACTGCTGCTGGAAAGACAGAAGGCAGGGGAAGAAAAAACCACCATGTTCCTTTTACTCATAACTCAGTAACAATTAGTTAGCCAAATTCTGGCCAATGCTTTTTCAATACAGGCAAAAGATCCCAGCAGTAAAAGAGACAAGTATGACAGTAAAAAAGAGCAACACGGAAATCTTACTCTCCACATTAATTTACATGCTTTTCATGGCCAAAAATAGTATGGAAGGGTTTGTTTTGCTTTATCATAGTGCAGCAATTGAAACTCAGTCTTTGTATACCGAGACACCCTCAGTGCAAAGGTTGACATGCAATAAAATGTGGCACCAAGAGTTTGTCCTTCCTACACCTTGGCTATCAAAAGCACCAAACCTGGGCAAAAGAACACCTTTCGTACTCTTCCCCTTAAATACAGAAATTGAAATTAGTTTGTTATTGTGTCTTTAGTCACAGGGGTACAAAAGATCAAGAAGTAACATTCATACAGGCAAACATCCAAAAAATGTGTATAGCAAAAAGCTTAATTCTTGTGACGAAGCACCAGCAGGGGTAGTGTCCTCAGCACCCTTTCCTACCTTCCTCTCCTTCCTTCGCAAAGAACTCAATTGTTTAATTAATTGTTTTACATAGGTGAAATGGACCATTAGAAAACATTAGACAACACTTAATTTATCATTTATACAAGGATGAATGCAAATCATTTTGAGGTTTGGGGGTTTTTTCTTCCCACACCCCTAATTAATATTCATGAGGATAATTTCACAAAGGCAGTTATAAAACTATGTCAGAGGCAGCTTGAAAATATAGTTGTGCTAACACAGAAAGAGGAAATTCTCTCCCCTCCCTCCCCACCTCTGAAAGGGGGGATTTAAACCTAACGTAAACATTTACTGAATGATGGGGGTTTATAATATTTTAATCAAGTTATTCATTACACAAAAATAACACTGTGGAAAACCAGATAACGTTATACAAAAGCTAAGTTCATTTGTTCTGGACAGGTGGCCAGTCTGCAACTCTGTGCTGGCATCCAAAGCCCGCCCACAATAGCACTAAAGACGATTATGCAAATGTTCCCTATTCCCTGCTATTTTCCCAGGAATGGGAGAAGGGCTCCATGTGGAAGAAGCAATTGTTTCCCAGTCATGTGGAAAACAAACCAAGAGAAAGAAGGGAGGGAATGTGAACAGGAGATAGCAACACATACCCTTACCAGGCTGGTCTTCTGCTCTCTCTCACTAAGAAATGCTTGAAATGATCATAACAGTAACGTGATTTCCATACCGGAGTGCAGATAGCAGGGGTCAGACACGGAGTTCAGAGCCCAGGAAATGTATTCTTCATACGCAGCTATTCTACATTTTCCCTTGTATTCTAGCAAGGGACAAAGCCGTTTAAAGATGGTAACTCTCCTTCGGCTGCAATACATCACTTCAATGTGAGTGGTGGGGCTGGCTGAGTGATGCTTTACTAGAACAAGCAGAACGCTTGTAAAAGATGGGCAGCAGATCACCTAGTTTTCTGGGAGCCTGAATTTTGTCTGGATTTCATGCTATTGAAGATATATTTTTTTTCTATTTCCACAGCCTGATCACAGGATAATTAAAAAACAAATGTGAAATCTAAACCAATGCATTTGCTTCACTTCGGTCCTCCAGTGATACTAAACATGTTTTACTTAAGTACAGCATTTTATACCACAATATAGGCTAGTTTAAAGGAACATAAAAACTATTCTTAAAAAGTACTAGAATGTTTCTTATATTTCAAACACAGCTCTTCAGATCCCACGGTTTAAATCATCCATTTCTATATAAAATGCTTTTCATCTCTCCCAAATATCAACTTTCCACCTAAGTACTCATCTAAATAATTCAGCTATCCTTCTGCTTATGTGATAACTGTATCTTAGAGGATTCAGCAGGACACAAAAAAAGACTGTAGGCAAACAAATGTGATGGGACCAACCACCAGTCTGCAAATTTATTAATTATAAATTAGACATGACTAATTATAAGGGCATGACTGTCCATTCCCACAAAGCACCAGTTATTAAATGGATGCAGAGCAACATTAATGGGCTAGAAGTTGTAACAGATATAAACACCTGTCCCATTAGCATCAACTTTTACACAGGGCGAGATTTCAGCTCCGCAGATGAACCCTTCCAGCCACGAATGGGTACAGGAGCAGCTGGTTTAGTCAGGGGAAGATTCCCCAACCACCACAACTACCAGAGCCCAGCCAGCTGCATCCCACTAA
This sequence comes from Falco peregrinus, assembly GCF_023634155.1. NCBI lineage: Eukaryota > Metazoa > Chordata > Aves > Falconiformes > Falconidae > Falco > Falco peregrinus. Next base: position 121,118,926 of record NC_073724.1, read on the forward strand.
GATGTTGTACTCTAACTGGTTTCATGTGAGCTGGACAATGGCTACAAGTTGTGATATTTGATTCAAGAAGCATCATTTTTTCTTCAGTTAGCTTTATCCTTTGCTCTTTACTATTCTAAAGGAACGAGGCTTCTACAGCTGGTTTCAGAAGACTCAAATAAGAAATAATCATCTCATTAACCTTGCTCAAATGAATAATGAAATAAAATAAAGATCTCTTCTCATTCAAAAAAAAAAAAAAAAGACAAGGAAATCAGAGTTACAGTGGGCGTCAAGTTTTGTTGAGTATAACTTGCAGGAGCAGCGTTAATGATAATCAGTATTTGGCGATTTAAAGACCAATACCTCCTCCACCTCAAGTAAAGCAACACAGCTTCTCACCCCATTCCAGTCCTGTAATTTGAATTAGTACAGATAAAAGTTGCCTCCTATACAAAGAGGGGTTTTTAACTTTTAAAATCATAGCTCTTCAGAGCTTAGAGGTTTATGCTTCTTTTTGCTTCACCTCAACACCACCTAGTCCTTGAACCAGGTTTCCAAAACATACATGCTCTGCTTTCCCAGTTGCTGGTATTTGTTTCTGTTTCCGATCACTACCTCCTCCTCCATTCAGATCCCGACAAATTGAAAGACTTCATGCTGATCTTCAATTCAAAAGAATTTCTTGGCAGTTTCTGCCGTTGCTTTAAAGCGATTAATAAAATCCTCCTTACATCACTGATATTATTGCTACTTTTCTTCATTCAACAGAATTTACAAATAAAAGTGCTGTATAAAGCCTCTTGTTCGTATGTTCATCATATGTACGCTGCCTTTTGTCGTGTCTCCTGCCTGTCTATAATTACACCACGGTTATTCCAACACTCCTTAGGACTTGGTGTCTTCCTTTTTCCCAAGCTATCAAGTGCTTTGCATTTCCATTAACTCCACTGTTCTCTCTCTTTCTTGGAGAAGCTCCTCCAGGATCAGGCTACCTGCTGGGTCTGGGCTCTTTGCAGATCTTCCAAATATCTTTCAGCTACTTCCTTTTGCATGCTTGCTTCTTCTCAATTATTACTTGTCTTTCAGTATCGACATTTTTGATTCGAATGCTCTACTTCAGAGTTCTCTTACTTTGCAAGACAACTCATTTCAGGTTTCTCTCTGCAAGCTCTTCTGACCATTCTTTCCATACCCAGGTGCTTCTGTGTTTCCACTTTCAACGCCAACTATCTGGTCAATCTCCTGAATCTCTTTTTTTCTTCCCCCTCCTGCAACTTCGAACACTTCCCAGCTCAGCAGCTCCTCATTCCTTACCCACCTCTATTTCTTTTTCTTGGCCTGGAAACACAAAACTTGATCAGGCATTCCTATAATCTCATTGTTTATGCTGTTCCACAGCTCTTCACCATTCACTACTTCTTTCACCAGAGACAAAATTCCACCCCCCAACTCCTTTGTTTTCTTTCCTGTATCTGGCTCTTTCCATCTGTGCTTATCGTAGATCTTCGTTCTTGACACTTTTTTGGTTGCTTTTAGCTTCACTGATGCCAGTACTAGCTTCAGCTCTGGAGGTAATTCTGTGAGAGAGGAAGCCTTCGACGGCCTTAGGAACATATCCTGATTTACTGCTAACTCCCTCTAGAGTTATCAATTCTTGTTCACTGTCATGTGCAATTCACTGAATCTTTAGAGGATAGGGATTACTTTGAGTCTGAACTAAATACTTGCTCACGTAAATAACCAGGAATTTCAGAGAGAGTTAAAAAGGTAAGCACAAGCACGGCTAAAAAAATATACACATTCCCTATTTTAATTAAAGCATGCCTGCAGGTCATGGCAGCATTCATACTGCTTTGGGGGTTATTTCTGCATAGCAGAAATTTTTTTTGCATATGAGAATATACCACTACCAGCTGTAAGTGTATGACCATACATAACTGGATTTTACTTAAAAGTTCTGCTCTCTTTCATTTAGTAGATTTAATATATTAATCATTATTGGTCTTTTTTTCCAGGTATACAGAAGATACATTGACAGAGGGAAAAAAACATAGAGAATACGAAAATAGGCTGACAGAGTCAATGCTGCTTGCTAAAGGCAGAATAAATCCAGCCTGCTCAACAGAGCCGAATCCACGGTCTTCTCCACACCACCTTTTTTCCACCCAAAATTCCCACAACCAGAAATCACATCACATGAGCCATTGCAGTGCTGTGTATGCTCTCCCTCTCAGGACTGCGTTTCTTCCACCACCATGCTGGCGTGTCACTGGGCTCCTGTCCATAACAGGAGCCACATGGAGGTGCTCCCCTCTCTCCTCCATTGCAATTACTTTACAAATCCATTTGACTGAAGAGACTCTTGCTGAGGCAAGGACTGGCATGGGACATGCCCCTTCTCCAGCTAATGTTCACCAGCCCAGTGACGCTGAGACTTTTACAGGCACTCTCAGCAAACTCACACCTTCCAAAAAATTGATAAGAGTGCACGTCAAAAAATTAGAAAAGGTAGCGCTAATAAACAGATTTTGTTGGCTTTTTTTTGGTATTACAACAAATTCTCTTTTGAAAATGAGATCCAAATAGCTCCTTCTTCTTATTCACATCATTATTATACCTGAAAGGAAAGAAAACACACTTTCCTCTTTATTGGCATATAATACCCTATAATTAATTTAGCAAATAATTAACATATGTTTGTCAACTCCTTGTTTCACTGCAAGCCTCTAGCCCAATATTTTCTGTAGAGCTATATAGATAGTGCCACCATTCATTATTCATTGGTTTCTGCTGCAAACCAAAGATGTCCTGGTAAATAACAGTTTTGGACTCATTACAAGGTGAGTCATGTTTGAGTTTCCAGTTGTTACAGGTAACTCAGCTATTCGTTCTTGAAATATTTCTGGTCTTTGCGTACTATTCAGAGTTGTGTTGAGAAAAATCTTCGCTATAGGCCATAGGGAGAAGAGGAAAAAGAAATTCATTGTAAATAATCAGCTGCTCCTGGGAGACAGAGACATTGCAGTGTGCCAAGTCAAATTAATCCCAGACACAAAGATGTGAATAAAGCCTTAAAACTGAGATAAAGCAGGGAAATTAATTAGATCACTTAGAGAAATAAAACTAATTTAATTCGGTACTGTATTTTACACACTGGCCAATGTGTGCCTAAAATTCAAAGTTTCTGCAGAGGAAAAATGCTCTTCACATGAATGCTTAAAGCCAGAAAGAGAGCACTGTATATAAAGACTGGAGAATGCAGATGGGCTTTCTAAAGTCTTGTTTTAAGCAAATGCATTAAGAACAAATTTCTGCTAAAAAAAGACAACAAAATCTGTTTTTAAAAGATCTGAAATAGAATCACAACCAAAGTGAACTGCATTCATATTGAAATCAGCATTGCTAGATAATAGATTTTAAAAGAACAACTTCTGTCTAGCTTAGGGCAAGCTTCAAATTTGTAGTCTGGTCTCATCTCTCCACTCAAACCTTTCTTTACCACATTTTTCGTTTTGGCTCCTTTAAATAAATGATGTGTTTCTGAACACAAGACATCAAACTCAGCTCTGATGTGACTTAACTTCTACAGGGGTGGGTCATTAGAAAACATTTAAATACTGTTGCCTATTTACATAGTGCCGTACAAACACAGTCGGAAACAGATTTCCTACCTGGAAGCACCAACACAAATAAACCCACCAATAATCAGGGTAACCAGAGCATGTTGTGACCTGGCAGATGCAGAAATTAGGCAGTGTTTTAGGAGCACATAACAGTATCACCAAAGGCAAAACAGTCACGACACTGGGAGAAGGGAACTAAAACCAGAGGCAAGCTGCTACACAAGGGCATGGCGCTTTAGAGCTTCGCAAACAAGGAGCTTAACTGTAATACAGTAACAGACAGAAAAACACTCGTGCATATAAGAAAAGCAGAGGAATCTGTCTCAAATATTTCCATGAATACTGAAATAAAGCTTTTGTTCAAGTCATTTTAGTTGCTATACAAGGGATGTTAGTTCTTGGGCAACTCAGAAAGGCATTCTGGCAATAACAAAGAGGCAAAAATGAATCGAAACGTGAAATACGAAAAAATGTTCACTGAGAAAGATGATGCCCCACTGTTTTCGAAATCAGAATCTCATTTGTTTGAGAAGGAAAGACAAAAGGGCAGATCTGGAAATTAAAAGCAAACACATTGCTGGTTAGAGGCAGGGAACATCTACCTGAGACAGGACTGAAATCACAACACTGCTCATCTGAATACAGAAAAAGAGGATTCATGGAAACAGTTTGCTCCCTCACAGAGATACTCAATGTGTGGGCAAGTGATGACCGAAAACTGAATCAGCTATCAAAAAGCTTCCAGATAAATCAGGCATCATAAAACAGAGACTAACAACCACCACCACCACCCATACACACATAAAGCCACCTTAGCAGCAGCATATGAGAGATTTAATGAGTCCACATGCAAGCAGGGATGATTAAAAAACGTTCTGGTGTCATGTGATATTGATGTAAATGAGGGGCAATTAATGAGACTAAATTGCTTCTCACCTTTAAACAATATCCTAAAACTATGCATGATTTTTCTTCATTTATTTTTGTATCTCATTCTTTTCCTAATGTGGCCTTCTGTGACATTTGATCACAACCAGTACTGAGATTACTAAAAACACATACACAAGGTCATCCTGACACAGTAGCTGCTCTGTGTATTTGTATTTTTATTAGCATTAGTATTTGGTAGTGTATCTGCACATACAAGCAAATACATCTTCCAGACATTCTGAAAGGCAGCAGCAGCAGTTCTTCATTTTGTTTTTCATTCTCCACTCCCACAACAGTGAAATTTCTGGGCACCTTGCCAAATGATATTTAATTAAAAGCTACTCTGCTTTTGATTCTTTAGTAACTTGGTTACCAGCTCCATTGACCATTTATGCAATGAAAGGAATTTAATATAAAACCGGTTTTCTATTTTGTTTGCAGAACTGGTGTTGGTATAATTTTGAGTGTAGAGACAGCTGGCAATGCAGTTTGCTTTAAAAAGTCACAGAGGTAAAATATAGAAAAAGTTGAGATGGAAAAAGCCTAAAATCAATGGAGTATTATGTACAAAAGCTGTTTAGTTTAGTTTACCCTTTGGCAAACAAACCTGTTTTCTTCAGCAGCGAGGCCATTCTCCTGGAGTACCTCAGTAAGGCTCTCCATTCCTGCACTGAAACTTACTATCAGAAAATAAGAAAAAAAGGATCATTCATTTAAACTACATCTCCTGCACTGAAAGAGGGCTAATGAAACACATCTAGTACAGAGACACACACCAAGTGGGTGTACAAACATTTCTTGGATGATGAAAGAATAAAAGTGGCTGGCTGAATAATGCGCTAGTAGTACTTTTTATTTTGAGGCTGGGTTTCCTCTGTCTTTTTTAAATGGTAAAAAAATATCTCTGAACCTATCAGTAGCCTCTGGTCATAGTTTTAAACATGTGAAATCGTATGTTAGCCTCAGCAAACCGATTACCGGCCTTTCTGATAACCTGAGTACAGCAGCATTTAGAACCCAGCCCACATAACTACCTACAGAAAAACTCACTCCAGACATTTCTCAGTGCAGCAGCCACAGAGGTTCCTGAGGACAACTGAGGATTCTGCCCGAAAATGATAAGGCAAAGTGAGTTTCAACACCAGAAGTCTGAGCAAAATAAAAGAGAACCGATATAGGCGGTATGTTCAGAAGAGCTGGCATTGTATTTTCAATCCTAACTTCAAATAAAGGAAAAACAGACAATACTACGTGAGCTGGGTTGGACATGCATGCACAGCAGAACAAGCTCAGATGTTCTCCCCATTTCACTGGAAGATACTTTTCTTTGTAAACATGCTGAACACTTTAAACTTCAGATAATATCAGAAAAATCATATCAGAAAAATTACAATATATCAGAAAAAAACACTGAATATACCTAAACAATAGAATTAACGTAGGGCTTATTCCTGCATCCCACAGTGCTGAACACACATGCTGATACCATCAGCCAGCCAGGCTACACTCGTGCTCACAAGTCTAAATTCCAGCAGTGCTTCCTCAGCATGTCCTAATCCTGCCATGAATCATCAAGCATTTCACGGTCCTGAACACGGATAAACTGTAAGAATAATCGGGGAGAAACTTTGTCAAACACACCATCAGAAATCAGTTGAAAGAGTAAATCTCTATTACTGTTACATGCAACCCTGCGAAGCTTGAAGTTGGTGGAATGTTACAGCTTGCTTAGTGTAAACGGTTTTAGTGAAGAACGTATCACCACTTAGTGAAAAGTAATTTTTGTAAACCAGAGTATTCTATTTTTAACTATAGTCTAGGACTTAAATTTAGCTACATTTCATATCTTAATTCAGAAGTTAAGCCTTACTTCAGCTCAGTGGCTTACCAGAAAGAACACAAATATTAGGAACTGAAAAGTATTTCAGAAGGATGTTTTCAACATTTCTACCTTACAAGCTCTTTGCCTAAATTCTTAACATCTGAGACACACGGGGAAAAAATAAAGAACCCAAGAAAAAAAAACTTAGATAAGCCATACAAACTTGCAAAGCAAGTAGTAAGATACAGCCTTTTTTTAGAGTCAAGAGCTCAATTTACTAACCCACAGCAACAACCCTTCTTCTCGTGGATTTCTCACCAGAGACTTTTAAAGAAACCAAGCAGTCACAGCAAAAGAGTGAAGGTCACTGTAAAACTGATAACTGCTTACAAGATCCAAAGCAGAGGGATGGCATCAGCTGCAGCAGTGGACAGGACTTTGTGCTGGGACTCAGCTATTACGTGTGTTTATGAACGGTCTGCAGGTGAGGACGAACAGGTTGACATTTGCCGATACCACGCTGAATAACTGGTAAAGTTAAGGGCTGATATCAAGAACTGGAAAAGGATTTTACTGAGACTGAGTCACAGGCTAATAAAATGGGAAGGAAATTCAATACCAATAAATGTAAAGAGAAGCAAACGAGGGGAAAAAAACAGTATGCTAGGGGGACCTTTTCCATACAGGGTCAAGATCCTGGGGTTATAACAGGCAGGTGCATGAAAAACATCAGTGACTATTAACAGTCAAAACCCCCCACAATCCAGAATAAAAAAATGCAACAGTGATAGGAGTTAAGACAGGAAGGAAGAACATAACAGATTGCTATCACTGCAGGAATAGATGGGGCACCATCTCAGCTGTCTGTGTGCTGTTACAGTCTTTCCCTCCGCTCCATCTCCAAGAAATAGTGAAGAGGCGGAGAAGAACAAGGATGGTAAGAATGCATGGATCAATGGCTGTATCAGGAATGACTCTGAGATCTTGGATTCTCCGGTTCTCCTAGGAAATGGGACAACTGAAGGGACAAGATAATGCCATGTTGATTTATGAAATCATGACCAACATGGTGACAATAGATGGAAATTAACTGTTTCCTCTTTCTCCATACATTGAGGGCACCAGATGAAACTAGTAGAAGTAAGGTTCAAAGAACACATAAGCTGGGTTACATCAACAACAAAAAGTACTGTAATCTCAGGAGTTCCAGACAAACAACAAACCTCTTTTAATTCAGAAATAATACCGTAAGAAAGAAATCCACTTAAAATTTCAAGGGGAAAAAATGGCAACCTAAACCATCTTAGACCAGGCTGGATATCAAGACCAGATGAAAGCTGACACGTGGACTATGACGTACATCCTGAAAGAATGCTCTAAAATAAAATCACGGTAAGAGTGGGAACACAGGCAGAGATCTACAGCAAACGAGCCTAAAGCCCACTGCCTTCCTGCCAAATTTGCTGGCACGGCTACAGGTTCTCCATATTTTCTCATAGGGGTTTTCTTCAAGACTTGTCCTAACGTCTTCCACCTTTTGAAAGAACCTGAGGTGACGTCTGTGCTGCTCCAGAACACAAAGGGTATCAGGGATTTTGCATTAAGTTGCTTTGGAAGGTTGGTGGAACAGCACTAGGGGGAACAGGCATGAAGAGCAGGTCATCTGGAGCAGAGACAGGCAGCATACGGCTGCTAAAACCAGAAGCTGGCAAATTTTCAATGTTGTGCAATAATACTAGTAGTGGAAGGCTGTGAGCTGTAACAACTATAGTAAAACACCTGGAAGAACAACTTGCCAGGAAGCAGAACTACTACCTTGTATTTAGGCAATACTTCTACTGATTACTGATCAAGACATCTTGCTTCAGGTAGTTTTACTCCATCGGCTTTCCTGTATGCTGAATACACCCTGACCGCAGCACAAGGGCCCTACAGGATCCTCTGCCCCCTATTTTGTGTCCCCTCTTTGACACACAATCTGTCCAACAGCCACCACACCTCATACCGGGAACATAATCTGGCCCATACGTCGAGGACACCAGCTACCTCTGATGGAAATGGTGAGTTAGGAAGTCTTGCCATGCTACGCATCATGATGCCATCCTCAGACATCAGCCCCAGCAGATCCAGTGCCTCACCCTGTCCCACAGAATGACAGGCTTGTTTTCACATAGCTCAGTTCTAGTGATCCACCATCAACAACAACCCCAAAATCGGAACTATGATGACTGAGTGGTCAATGCACATCACATAGGGAGAATTTCTGAAAATGCAGGTAGCCAAACGTGTCACAACAACTGCATTTTCAACCATGACCTGGAGCAGAGGCATTAATGAAGACAACCTAAATAGAAAGAAGATTGACCACAGAAGGATAATAGCAACGGATCCAAACGTTTTTCACCATTTGGAGTTTTAGAGACAGGAACAAAAGATATAATTTGTGGGTTTACTGAAAAAATAATAAAAAAAATGCTCATAAAATTTATGCTTCATCTATCACAATGGCTGTTGCCGTTATTGTCCCTTCCTTCACAGATGTTCAAATGGGCAATCAGAAATGGTTTCGCTTTGTCAGTTTTTCCACTGCCATCAGTCATAGAAAGAAACAGCTCAAGAGAAACAAAAGGCTGGAAGAGAAGGAACTGAAATGCTCATCTTTGCTTTAGGTTTTACAAAGAAGTCTCCACATACCAAAACAGCTAGTTAAGTACCATGATTTCCCCTTGCAATCAAACCTCTTTATTTCTTTCTGGAGTCTACTGCAAGAACAGAATTGCACGACACTCCTCCACCATTGAACGCTTCACTTGAGTACACTGTGTGAATGCAAGGTGATGCAATGAATAGACCACGTCAGAAATAAGAGCACTAATACCAGAAATTAATTCTGCAGTACTGATGAAGGCCTCAAATATGCTAGCAGCTGTAAGTTTCACCTTCAAAAAATAGACCTGCGTTCCTCCTGATTTTTACACCTGCAAAAATACTTTTGTTGTTATATGAAGTCTTGCACTGCTGATACAGAGCAAAAATGCTTATCTAAAGATATTACAGTACCATAAAAAATATTTAAAAAAAGGGGGGGGAAAACACACTTTTAAAACTCTGTAAGCTACCTGAAAACACATTTCATCGTAGTACAGCAAGTTAAACAAGTAGGATCTATCCAATTCCATTTAATAATTTTGTATTTTATATTACTTTCAAGAATTGCCAGGAAAAATAAAAAGGCAGCTAATTCCCCAAATCTTCACAATCTTCAATAGATTTAGTTCAATCTACTATTTAATAGAACAACAAAGCACACAGTCCATGCCAACTTCTGTAGATGATCTGTACAATATTAACTTGTCAGCCTCCATGCTTCCTCTCTACTCCCCTCTGCTGAGACACACACACCAGACACCCCCCAGTGCTGCATCCAGCTCAGGGGTCTTCAGCATCAGAAATCAGAAGGACACGGACCTGTCGGAGTGGGCCCATCGGAGGCCACGGAGCTGGTCAGAGGGCTGGAGCCCCTCTGCTGTGGGGACAGGCTGGGAGAGCTGGGGCTGTGCAGCCTGGGGAGGAGAAGGCTGCGGGGAGACCTTAGAGCAGCTCCCAGTGCCTGGAGGGGCCGACAGGAAAGCTGGGGAGGGGCTTTGGGCAAGGGCAGGGAGTGGTGGGACAGGGGGGAATGGCTTGAAGCTGAGAGAGGGGAGATTTAGGTTGGACATGAGGAAGAAACCCTTCCCCGTGAGGGCGGCGAGGCGCTGGCCCAGGCTGCCCAGAGCAGCTGTGGGTGCCCCATCCCTGGCAGGGCTCAAGGCCAGGCTGGACGGGGCTGGGAGCAGCCTGGGCTGCGGGGAGGGGGCCCTGGGGGTGGGACTGGCTGGTCTTGAAGGTCCCTTCCAACCCAAACCATTCTGTGAATCTGTATAATTTCGCTGTTGGTGATGCTGTTGGTGTTGTTAGGCGAAAGGGATTTCACTTTAAGTGGAGGAGACACAAAATCTAACACGCTATCTATAGGCTACCAGAATGATCAGAAATAAACATTTTGATGGATTTCAGCTGTTTCTGTCTCCACACAACCCCTTTTAGGAGAGAGCAAGGGTTAAGCAGCTGATGAACAAAGGTCTTCACACTGCTGCCATGTCTTTTATTTAAAAGCACACAACATGATGGAATGAAATGGAAAGCTGTGTTTAAAGAAACTTTTGATCTTTGATCCTCATGTCCCTTTGAGAACCTTTCCTTGGCCATCTATTGGCATGAAACCTTTTGTTCCTGACTTTGAGGAACAACTGACAAGTCAGTCATGGTGGCAAGCTTGGTGGCAAAGAAAACTCAAGTAGAACGTGGCAGGATCTCAGACTTTAGATGTAAGAGTACAGGTGAATGATGATCTTTCAAACAAGGAACGCTTATGTACTCTTTTCTTTTACATGTATGAAACTCACTATGGAAGACTTAGTTCAGTTTTACAGGACTATACACTATTCTGGTTTCATTCATGTTCTGTCACAGCCTCCACAACCTGGATTAATTTCTACAGCTTTCTTCTTTATGTTTTTCTGTCTAAGAGCAGTATGCACGTATTTACAGCTTGTTTTCAAAACCAAAGGCCTAAAACCACGCACATCAACTGAAAAGTTTGCTTTCCCTCCTCATTTTTCATCAAATATTCTTATAAAAGTGAAATTAAAAATTGTATCATCGTTACATCTGTAATAGTTGTATATTTGAAAGCTCCTTTAAAAAAAGTAGATAGCATACTATTCTTATCCAGAAGACAATACTTTTATGAACACACCAAAAAAAAATTAATCCTACTACACAAATCCCGCGCCCCCCCCCCGGGGACATATACTGGTGGGCATTCATACAGATGCTTTGCTCTACCTGAAGGGAACAGAAATTATCAGGAAAAACAAACCCAGAAAATCAACACCAGGCAGAAAATGTCTTTCAGGACACTACTATAAACAGAAGAAAAATAGTTCGATAGGAAAAATGAAAATTTCTAGCTAGCCTATATGGACAACCAAAAAGCAAACATAGATGTACTTGGCATCCTGAACAAAAATAAATCCAGGAAATCTAGTAGCTCACAAATTTTGTATCTCAAAAAATGCGACCAGCCTTTACTGTTTGTTTTCTGTTTGTTTGTTGGGGTTTTTTTCTTAAATTACCCCTTTATGGTTTGTGAAGGTGAAAAAAGCTTGGAGCTACATTTGTACACAATCAGAGCTAAGAAAACCAGTGCTGAGCTTTGTTTTGTTTTGTTTTTATAAATCTGCAGGCTTCCTCCTACTCAATTCGTTTCTGTTTGCAACTAGTATGAAATATGCTTTTATTCTTGTTGAAAATATGACAAACTACCATTTGAACTGCAAATGGCAGTGTATGAAGCACATTGCCAGTGAAATGAACACCCATAAGAATAACTGTCAAGCAGAAAATACAGAATAATATTAAAAAAAATAAAAAGGGATAGGAGGAAAAATTCTATACAATCACTGAAACAATTTTGGTGACTGAAGGGAACATTTAACATATACAAATCAAAATGCAAATCAATGTTAAGGATTTGTTCCTGCACTATACTTATGCTAGATTTCTATACTTCATGTGTGACATTCATGTTTATTGATGATGATGTCACTAACTTACCTGTCAAACTGTATTTCAAAATGTTTGCTCAATATACCTGAAGTACAGAGTTAATTTATTTTAATATACATGGAAAGTTCCCAATATGAAGCTTAACTGCATAGACTTTTTCATGGAAAACGCTGAAAAATTATTATCCTGTTCTCAAGTACAGTGCTGCAACTAGTAGGATACAAACCAATGAACGCTACCGAGTAAAGATTAAGTCAAACAGTTTCAGAGATTAAGAAAACAACCACCACACCACTTTCATTGACATTTCAAGAGATTAATCCCCAGTATGTTTTCACTATTTCATACTTGCAATTAGGAGATTCATACACATACATGAATTTTATATAATTAGAATGGATGTCATAACACAGATTACTTCCCCATATTGGCTTCAGTTCAGCATTGTACTTCAAGAACATGCTTACGTCTATCCCAATTTTTTACAGCTAAGGTAAGTAACAGTTTTGTTGAACTTGTCCAAAATATCATGATTTGGTTAAAACCTTTCACCTAAGTAGCAAACAACTGTTGACTTACACTGAAGTTTCACTTAGTGCTCTAGAAAACACTGCAGGTTTTTTTGCTTAATTATTATTTCAATGATAGTACAAACCCAGTAAACAAGTGGAGCATATAATCTATATGTACCGTATACCAGACCATGTATTTTTTCCAGAATCTGGATGGAAAGCATGCTCCCTCATCAATGCTGGCTTTGTATTAAAAATAAAACAAAACACTATTCTAGGGTTGGAGTGGGTTTTATTACATAAAAAAACCCCAACAACCAACATCTAAAAAAACCACTTCTAAACTGGCATCTCAAAGATCTTTGGCACTGCACTGACAAAAAACCAGAGTACCAAGCTTTTAAGATACTGTTATTTATTGCTTCTAAAACAATGTGTAAAGGAATGACCCAGCTGAGGTGAGCTGGCCACACAGACCTGAAAATATAACAAGAAATGTTTGAGGCAACAGCCATTTTTTGGAGGACTATCAGAAATAAGCCCCTAGGATCTAAAAGCTGATGTGATACCTACCTTTTGGTCATGTTTTGCAACAGTTCCTTTAAATATGTGCAAATCACTTTTATTGTTAAATGAATGCTTGCATATTACTGGTAAAGAATAAGAAGATGTGAATGTTTCTTATCTACAGCTTATAAATATGCCGTGTCTTCAGCAAAAAGCATGCAAGTCAGTAAGAGAGTTGCACAGTTGTAGCTCCAGAGCCTGCAGTGGACATGAAGAATAAGACTTATTTCTGTAACCTGTGGAAGAAGCATCCTAGCCATTTACTTATGTATTTACCGTAACAGTAAGCCATATGAACATCAGCACACACACACTTTTCTAGATCACACAGAGAGAGTTCTTTGCTGCTAGCACATATTTATTAGATTAGCAGCACATCTTTTATTACTTTGCAGATGCCAATTGGACTCCTCTCTTGCACTGGCTTGGGTAACCTTACGTTTCCTTTCTCCCTCCTCTTTCTTGGGAGAGTAAGCAGGACCGGCTGATAAAAGGCCTTTTATCTGTATGAAACTGAACAAGTCCACTACTGTGTACGTAGACTCATACTGAATAATCATTTATGGTAGATTTGACTTAAACATTCTCTCTCTGTCTTTTGGGGTTTTTTAGCTGTCAACACATTCTGGTTTGTACAGGTCTGAAAGTGTAACTTCCAAGGTTGCAAAGAGGAAGAAAGGAGTATAGTTTTTAAAAATAGTTAAGAACGCATCTACTGTACCCTTTAAAGTAATCCTCTGTCTAAGACAAACAGCTTTAGTAGCCAAGGTGGTCTGCCCAGTTTACCTTACATTCATCTAATAAACTACTAAGTGTCAAGCGTAAAACCTGGATCACTAGGGTCAGGGACCGCTCTAGAACTGCAAGGATGACAGGCCACTCCTGTGAAAAGTATGTTCAGGCATTTTTCACAGTGCACATACAAGTTTATGTGTTTTAATTTTTGCACAGTAGGTTAAGTGAGCTAACTTTTTTTTTTTAACCAATTGAGACCTTATTCTCAGTAAAATTAAGGTAACATTATCCAAGAAATACGAAAAAATAAGAATAACTTCTCAGAAATATCACTGCATAAAACACATGGAGTCATAGTCCAAAATTGCTCTAGTTACCACTCAGAAGGTACAATCAAACAAGTCCCGCAGAAGAAAGAGTAACAACTCTTATGAATTACTTTTGTCTGCCTAACATTTGAAAACCAGCAAACTCTCTGAATTGCAGAAAAATTAATTAGCTGAATTAACCAGCTGCACGTCAGGATAAAACAAAGAATGAAACTCTACATACCTTTATTTCTATATGGATTTTTTGTTTTAACAAACATTTTCTTTTTAATTACACTCTCCAGAGTACCATTCTCAGGCAATTCAGTGATTGCTGTTTTTCCCTAAATTATGGGCTTTTGATTGTAACAGAGAACATGCTCATTAGGTAAAGCAGCAATGTTATGTTGAAATACAAAGGAATTTTTTTTTAAACTGACGGCTCCAGAACAAATGCTAACTGAGAAAGGGCATAAACACAAACAGACGACAAAAGAAAGTTAAAAGACAAATGGTTTTTTACTTGTTTGCAGCGTGCTAGAAAATAGAGGAATGGTTGATAGGTGATGCTTGTCCGCCAAATATTTGCCTTCTTACCTAGAAACTTTGGGGATTTAAAAAAATCCACCAAAACCCACCAAACCATACAAGATACACCTAGAGCATCCACAGGCACATTGACAGCTTGTAGATCTCTGCACAGAAATCTCCAGTGTGGTTTGCAAACCAGGATGCATTTCCCACCCCTGGGGAAATGATACCAGCCCAAAAGGCAAGAGCAAGGGCACAAACTGAATAAAGCATGGAAAGGCAGGTACAGCCATTGCCAGAGGACTGTGAAAAAGGAGGGTGGTAAATGGCCAAAGAGGTGGCTCAAGTAGGCCGGCACTATCAAACAGCTGTGAGAATGAAGACACCTTTCTCATGAGGCTGCTGAATGCTGGAACAGCCCCACAGAGGTTTGGGCATCTCCATGCTTCACCATTTTGTAAAGTTAAAAAGGATGAAGGCCTCACAAACCTCACTGAACTTTAAAGTCAACCCAGCTTTGACCAGCAGGTTGGACCAGATGACATGCAGGAATCTCTTCCACCCAAAATTATCCTGATTCTACAATTAACAGTAGAAACAGAGTTCCATTATTGAGCAAAGGCCTCAGGAAAGGAAGAGGCAGCCATGACTGTGGCTCGATGAGGGACAACTTAATGGCAATGACACCACCTTCACTCCTGGTCTGTGAACTGCTTAACCCTCCACCACTACCTGCTCTCCATTCCAATTTTACTCAAGAGTGTTCTTACTACATACCTGACCCAGACACCTTGTTCCCCACTTCAGCCACCTCCTCTCTAACTGCTCCCCAGAAACACTGCAGGGACAATCCTGCCACCCATCCCCTTGGATGTAAAAACTAGTTTTTGATCAAGGGAAGGAAGTGCACGAGAACTAGAATGAAACAAACTACCATTAAAATATGGTTGGAACAATCTTTCTTTTTCCCCCAAAAAACCCCAAACACAAATAGGATATGGGCTCTTTTACTGTAAGCTGTATGCCTCGCCTTAGTAGTAATTTTTCACGTTCTAAAACATCACAGAGTTATCACAGAATGGTCTGGGTTGCAAGGGACCTTTATAGATCATTTTTTGTCCAACTCCCCTGCCACAGGCAGAAATATCTTGCAGCAGATGTTGGTTAGTACCAACTTGGTTGACTTTTGTTCTAAAAAATCTCAGGTAAGACTTCCCCTCCCCAAGGAAACCTGCTCTTAACGCTGAGAAAAAAAGTCTCAGGAACTGTGAACAGTATCATTGCTGCCACTGAAAAAGATGCAGGCAGACACATCACCAAGTGGAAAAGCTCTTTGTTCCTTTGGGAGAGCTCTTACGGTCACATCTTGCTAGAGATGTTCACTTTGACCCCTGAGCTGGCTCACTGTTACATTTTACCAGTTTAGCATCTCCAGGTTACTCAACTTTTTTCACCAATCTTTTAAAGAAAGCAAATGTTCAAGTATTTTGTGTCCTGAACTAGACTCTGCTGATCAAGATCATCTACTAATACCTCTTTGTATTCCACTCCCTTCTCCCAAGTCATTCCTAAGGTTTAGAAGAAACGGGTACAAAGTATTTGTGTTAGGAGGGTGACATAAATCCAGAATTAAATAACTTCCAGATGAACACGTGATGAGTATGAGGCATACTGGTATGGAAAGCTAGGAAACAAAAGAGTCTTCCATTTGTACACTCAGGACAAGACATGTGAAAAAGGAATCCAGACAGAGGTGGAAAAGACTAGGTAGCATACTGCTGGTATGGACTTCTGACTCAGCGCTGGTATTGCCACTACTTTGGAGGCCCGAAGTTTCCATTTTGTTTATTTTTAAAGTATTGAGCTGTGACTTGCCTGGTCCTCTTAAATCACAGGAAAGACAAAAGCAGATGTTGGGAAGGATGACCGTTTGGATTGAACATATTAGAAGAAAGCTGCAATGCTGATGCAGGAAGAAACGAACACACACAACCTACAGTAGAGAAAAGAGTGATGCCCACAGAAGCAGCTCGCAGGTAACTCTGCAGACCAAAAGATACGCTGCCTGGTTCGCTACAACTGAAAGACCAAGAAAAAATGAACAGTTTTTTAAGAATAAAGTTTTTCACCTGAAAGTAGAGCCACTTACACGTATCAAAATTCCAGGCAGTGGATGCTTACGAGCACAGTAATTGGAAAGAAAAACAAGGGCTAAAAGCAGGCTAAGAGAAATTTACTTGCATCAGTTCAGCAAAAAATGTAGTTTCTTTATGAAGGGCTTTCTTTGTAGAAATAGCGTAATCCTAAGCTTAGCAACCCCTTTATAAGGAACTAGATGTTTTCACTGAAAATAGAAGCTGACAGTCCACCTCTGTTCTTACAGAAATATTATTTTAACCTAAAGAATTCCATAAAAACTAGCAGATAGCTTAGCATTTTTAAAAGGCTGCCTTTTAAAATTTTAAATGGACAAATATTTCAGTACAAAGCATTTTAATTTTTCATCTAAGAGAACAGAACAGTCAGTGAGACGAGACTTAAATCAGATACCTGACTTTTTTCACCCCCCGCTTTAAGTGCTGACATGTGTTTCTTGGAGAAGAAAGTACATGAACGACTGAATGCAAGATCTACATAAAAAGAGGTCACCCATGATATTGTTTGGAATGTCACACACAGACCTATAGTCTTTGTTCCATGCAAAGTATATTATATTAAATGTTAAACGGACATTTAATATAGAGAATTCTAAAGAGCTTCTTGTTTTGCAGTAAAAAGGGAAACGTGCACTAAGAGGCTGAACTGTGACAAGTGCAGAATAGTATCAATAATCCCATTATAACACCTGATTTGCCAAACTTGTCTCTACAAGTTATTCTAAAATTCACAATAGCGTTCTTAACCATTTATGAAATGGAGCAGATCATGTCTTTGTAGCATTCACAGCCACTGATTCTCCATGCTTTGTTGGAAAGAATGGCATGAATAGCTACCAAGTCTTACACTTCATTTTCTTCAACTTCTTATTGATATCCTGGTGTTTTGAATGGTGTTTGACTATAGGAGAATATAATACAAAGGTAGTATAAAGCAGGTGTTTTCTTTCTGGAACCAGTAAGTTCTGTTGATGTATTATGCAGGATCACAGCTTAACGGACCAAACCAGGTCATCAATATGCATGATCTCCACATCGAGCAGTGACCAGGAAGCGGGTATGGATCCTCTCCTGAAAACTGGAAAGCCTGTCAAGCTGAGATTTAAGACAAAAATAGTACAGGCTCCAGGTGCATCTGAAATCATGTGCATACACACAACGCACACCAAATATAAGATTTTTCAGGAAAATGGCAAGGGATAAAGACCCTTATGGAGTGTGATTACTCATTGATGAATACATACTTCCCATAATCTAGATAGAAAAACAGGTTTTTCTTAGTTCTGTACCTTAACTGAATGAAGCTAAGCCTCTCTTAGGGATCATCACAGATCATCCAGAAGAAATATCGTAAACTGAATGATGGCATAGAATAAAGAGAACTTATTTTGCCAAGGAGATATATGAAATAAACTTTTTTCCTGCTAGAAATCTGCCTTCCAGAAAAATGTTTTTGGAGCTATTACTAATTGCAGGACACTTCTAGAAAGTAAAACATGAGATGGTTCTTATAAATTATAAGGTTATTTTTTAAACAGAAAATGAAAGCATACAGCAAGACAACTATTTAACTTTTGTTTAGACAAAGATTATTAAATTCTTAAACTGGAAGGTGGAGATGCCTTATACATCAATGATTTTAATCCAATTAAGTTGTGTAAGCAGAGAAAGTCTCAAACAAAGATATGCAACAATTCTGTCCAGCTCTTAAAAAGGGATTAATCACTCCAAAATAAGAAAAACAAGCAAAACTAACAACAATCAAAAATTTGGACAGACTGGGAAAAATTCATTTGTTAGATAAATAAACAAAAGCCACAATTCGTGTACAAGGCTTTAAGAAAAAAAATATATATGCAAAGTGGAAAAAGAGGAGATGGAGGCTACCGAGAAATTCAGACTGGGGAGGGGAAATTCTGTTGGCTAATGGAGTGATGGACAATGAACTGGCATTAGCAGCAATACTAGGCCCACTATCAGGTGCAGAGATTAAATTTATAAATGGACTTTGAAAAAGCAAACATGATCAATATTCTGTATTTGGAAAGCAGCAGTTTCCTTATGTTTCTAACATAAACAAGCATATTAGTACCACAGAGAATGTGTGACATTAATGAGGAAAGACCTTCTAATCAACATACCCATACACCTCACATTTTAAAAGAGAAAACAGTTGACCCACTGATGTTCATTTTTATAAATGCTGGAATATCAGGACAAGATAAATGTGCATGGAGATGCTCTTTCTCATATAAGAAACAGCCATTTAATTAACATTTAGACCAACTGGATTCTGCCTTTTGCAAAAATAAAACAGGTAATATTTTCATGAGAACCACTCGGACATTTCCCACCATTTTTTCCAGGTGATTCATAGATCAGTGTGTCATAGCAAATGGAGTCATAGGTCAGCATTTGAACACTGCCAAACTGTTATGCATTGGCAAGGTAGATGCAACACATTTTCATGAAGTATCTAATGAATTTTTAATTTAAAACCAACATTAGATACCAGTAACTAAGACCTCAAAACACAACAGTCAAAAGAATCATTGATCTAAGCCATGTTCAGCTGAGTTTTCCAAGCACCTGCACAAGGCCCTCTTAGTATTCTGTGCTTTCATCAACTAAACACAACAAAAATAAGCAAAGGAGTAACTAACCAAGAGGACAAAATAGTCCCCCAAAATATTCTGAGTCACTAGGTAAACTAGGGAAGTTGAAACAAAATGCGTTCTCATACAGTTCTTCAGGCTTGCATCAAGCCATGTGCTTCAGGAGTAAGAGATGTCCACAGGCAGGACAGCTGGAGCTGGAAGGTGGAAAGTGAGAACTCCCACCGGTTGCCCTGTGCTTCAAGTGCCCCGTGGTGACATGGGTGTCAACCAATGACAACATCGCCCAGAAAGCATCAACTGCTTGTGAAGGTCTACATCCTTCCTGGTTTCTGGGGTTAGGAACATACTTTTTTTCCACTTGTTTTTTCCTCCCAGAAACCTGCTCAGGTTTTTATATTTTTATTCACAAAGCAGGAAGAAATCTACAGAAAGCAGCACAGTATGTTTAGAAGCAAACCTGCCTGACACGGTTTTCTATCACAGATCGTATCAACAGAGCACGATTCCAAAGCGGGAGAAACACAGAAGCCTCACAGCCCCAAAGTACACATGAGGGAATATCACTGTGCAGGAATTGACCTGAACAGCTCCGGCACTTTTGCATTTGGATCCACAGGTTTCTTGAATCTGACTTTCCCCCCTCCCCCAAGTAGCTGTGCCAACAAGGCTTAAGGGAGTAACATCCAAAAAAAAGTCAGGTGAAGCTTCAGCGGGTCCGCTGACTTTTCCTACAGAAATTCCTACAACTGGCAAGGCAGAAAATTCAATTTGGACCTTGGATTTCAGTAGGTGTTCCTGTACAGACAGGTAAAAACTGGACTCTCCTAGGCCAAAGAGGTGCCATATTCACACAGCCACTATGGGAAAGCACTGAAGCTGGATAAAGCCCATGCAGAAAGTGTCCCTCCAGGCTTTGACAGTGAGGCCACAGCTCTGGCTGGGAGGAAAACATTCCCCAGCACCGGTGGGCAAAAATGTGGTCTTCAGATTCAGTTAAGAAAACACTGCAAGATTAATAAAATGCTGTGCAATACTACTGATAAAATAGAAGGAAGCCACCTCAAACCTATTAACATACTTTTGAGTAATGCACATGGACTATCTCGGCCCTGCGGGGCCACCTCATGCAGCCAGCATGAGCTGGGCTGGATGAGGCTTTCTAAAAAGATCTCAGTCAGTACAGTAGAGATACTGAAAGTCTCAAGAGAAGGATTATATGGACAAAATTCAAAAATTTAAAGATTTCTGCTTTTTAAGAATTTTTTGTCTGTCTTAAAATAGCAATGATAAAGCTAACACCTGCAAGACATGCAGTAAGCTCCTCTATGGAAAAATACTTTACACTGGGTTTTCCCCAGTGTCTCCTTCAGAAAGTTTGAAAATACAATACACACAGAGACAAATTTCAAAGCAATTTGCTGTCTTCCAAAATTAACTGCAATCAAGTACATCCAGATATAGCAATCATTCACCTCACTGCCCAATATGGAAATTTCTGCATAGTTTACTAATTTACTACAAGCAGAAGTTTCTCTGCAGAGAAACCATGGAATACCCAACTTTCTTTTCTATAAGCCTGAGAAAAAAACCAGTTTCTGTCTGTCTGTTAATTGACATCTAAACCCCTCCTCAGGTGATCTGGGGTACTGAGGTCAAAGCTCTTAATTCCCTAAAAGATGAAGTATGCCTAAGTCTTAAAAATACATCTTCTCCACCCCAAAAGGTCATTTCACAGGTATTTTTTAAATTACTGCTTGATTACAAAGGTCATTGACAAACTAAAACCAAGATACATCTCTTAAATGTTACAGAAATACTCTAGAGGAGATTTACTGCAGCAGTAAACCTAATTATCATCCTCAAGTCCATCCGGTAACGAAACAGGCTGCTGACGGTCACCCTACAGCTGCTTCTTGTTTGTCCCCAAGCCAGGGACCCACCCGTAGAGTCTACAGTCTCTCCCTGCTCTTCGTAAGGCTACAGTAACCTTCTGTATCCTTTGGGCTGAAAAAAATAGAAAACCCACATTCTGGCCAGACTACAGGGCATGAAGTAATAGAAAGTTGCTTGTCGGAGATTCAAGGCAGGTACCTCAAGTTTTCTTTACTGACGCCCCAGGGTTAGCTAGGTGCCAAGTCAGGGGGAACACTTCATTTCACCCCAATTATTTTTTTTTTAATTATTTTTTTTATTATTATTCCAAACCTGTTGTAAGGTTGTGTTTACCAAACTGCAGTTGTTTTAGTTGTTTTGCCACGCAGGATTTCTGAATTAATCCAGGTAACTTGTGTTCGATACTGAAACGGCTGCATTTACAGAACTCACTAGCATGGTCCCGAAGCCTCACAGACATTGCTGCTCCTGCGTAGTGTCTGCCACCCTCCTGCTTTCACAGTCAATACTGCACCATTGCAATAAAGGAATGTATTTTCACAAAAGGAGCACTTTTCCTAGCACCTGACCTTTCTTTCTTGAAAGGTTCTAATTTTACTACAACAATTTGATTTTCAATAAAGTTGTCTGCAATCTACTGAAGCACACCTCACTTCTTCCTAATATGCCAGCACACGTACTTTGCAAGTACATACTTGTACAGGGCTCCTCCTCTATAAACCTCAAAACATTTTACAAGGCAAAGGAGGAAAAATAATTGCGATTCTATTCCTGAAGCAGAAGTTGCATTCATTGCCAAAGACTTCTGTTTTTTTAAAAAAAAATAAAAGTATTGAAAAGACCAGGGATCTAGTTCCCGTTCCATCAGAGCCACCCATATTATGTTGGCTAGAATTCACTTAATTTCTCACTAGGGAAATAGTATCACCTTTCCAGTCTTCAGAGTAGAAGGATAAATCCATTAACATTTGCAAAGCATTGGACTACAGGGTAAAGAACAGCAAAGAAAAACCAAAAGCCACAGCACAAGTTAGTAAAACAAGGCAGGGGGAAAATCACTTGATTTTAACCGTCTGAATTTTAATCCACTGAAAAATTTTTAAAAAGGCCACTTTATCGTAAGTAAAGCAAATCCCTGTCAGAAGATGGTAGAAGAAATGGTCAGCTCCTATCTTCTGATTTTAAGCAATGGAAAACCAATACAGTAAGGAAAAAAAAAAAAAGAATCAAGCAACTATTTGGGCACTGCAGGCCGTAAATATTTAGTTATGTAAAATAAATTATATTTATTTATTATATGTGTTTGTATATAAGCTATACACATACACACATACTATATATGCACAAAAAATGCTATTGCAATTTTCTAGAAAACAGGTATTCACATATTTCTGATATCTTGAAAGAAGGTTTTTTCAAGTCTGGTGGGACACGGGGTGAGGAAAGCTGGTAAAGGTAATCATACTATCTGCTTACATCCACCTTTCCTCTTGCCTTTAGTGCTCGTCTCTCCCCTCTATCTCCTTTCCCTTTGGCATTCATTTTACCTTATTTTAAGGCTCCTCTCCTGATCACTGTCATAAATAACACCAAAAGATGCTGCACTTCACTCATAGCTGCCAAGAGGAATGTGTGGATAGAAACAATACTACCTTTTATTTGCTCCATATTTTAAAATGTTTTAAACGTATCATGTTTCTCATTGCCACTGACACAGCAATCGACACCAAGTGACCTGTCCACTCTCTCCAGATCACAGATAACATAGCTATTTTTACCAAGCAGGCATATCTCTTCAGGGTTAATTGGCCTTCCAGAAAAAAATGGACAGGGAAAAACATCATAACAATTAGCACCTTTTTAAAAAATCTGAACAGAAACTTGTACTTGCACTTTAGTTCAAATTTAAAGCTCCTTATGGGCATCTCACAGAATGGACTTTCCTACCTTTTTTCTATGTTATCAATGCCTTCAGCTGAGGTACTACAGTCAGCAACTAATTAGCATGCACTGAAATGAGCAGCAGGTTTCACAGCTCAGGCTCTTTAGGGTTACTCTCAACCTCACAGAGGCAGGCCACACTGACTGCCTAGAGACACTTTTTACTCTGAAACAATGGTAGCTAAATGTCGAGCAAAAACAAAGCATGACAAAACATGACAAGGAAGGTCACCTACATGTTCCCTGCAAACAACACAGACTGTGAAAGACTGCTGCTGAGTTTAAAGTGTGAATTAATAATAAAAAATTCAGCAGAGATGTACTTAGGATCTGAAAAAAAATCCCACAAACATTTTACCTAATTAACATGCTAGGTAAAAGTCTTTTACTAGATAGCAGCAAAAGCACACATTGACTAAATCCACCTAGTAAGAGTGTTCTAAGCCACTGATTTCAACTACCTTATTCATTGTGATAGCTAATAATAATACAAAATTGCAATATAAATACTATTAGTTGGAATACTGTTAATGGGAAATGAGAGCCTTTCTACAGTCTCAATTCTGAATATTAAGGGAATTCTAAGCGTATATTAAATAATGCTGTACTGAAAATACAAGTGAAACAGCCCAGTGCATCTCCACAACAGATCTAGAAAGGACTGCAGAACTGCAGTACCAGGGCTGATACATCAGATACTTCTCCCATTTATACCACGGCACAGCCTAGAAAAGCTGGTAAAGAACCTGCTGGAGGCAAACAATAAGCAAAAAAACAGCCCCCAAAAAACTTTGACAGCAACAGGTACAATAGGGTGAAAAGACTCATTAAAACAACTCCCTTGATAAAATAAGACATAGGGCAATTTACATATGGATCCTGTAATTCATCACATACATTCAAGCCACTTACCATGTAATTAGGGATAAATTATAAACACTGAACCATGGTATTTCACTAGCGTTTGTGCAGGTTCTCCTTCTCCAAACAAAAGCACTCTGTGTATAGAAACTTGGCACCCAAGTGCACTGCATCAGCGGACAATTTTTTAAAACCAACAAAGTATTCATTTCTGGGAAACTTATTTTCACTGTCCACCCTTACTTTTTTTTTTTTTTAAAACTTGCCAAAAAAGTCCTAAGTTAGAATATTTTGAGTTCCCTAAGGTGACAAAAGGCATTTGGACAGAATCTGTGAAGAGATTTAGAAATCTTGCTTCAGAAACTAACTACTGAGAATTTCCAGTTCCCTTTATAACTGGTTTAAAAGGAATATCCCACTGTTGGTGAATACAACTTCACATTTATTTTGATTGCACTGTCTCTTAGCAAAAGGCTTTATGTGAAATTTTATTACCATCTCAAAAACAGAAATCCTTTTACAGGCCCAAGAAGAAACATCCAGCATTGTTCCTGAACTGTACACTTATCAGCAAACCAAGGAAGCGATCCCACAAGACTTCATTCATATAAGCAGCCATTCAGTGAATCTCAAACGATGCAGCTGTATGGCTGGAAAGTTGGGTTTTTCAAATGCAAGTATCTGAAAGCCTCCGTTGTTAAGACGGAGCCTTCCGAAACTGAGAATGTAATTATTTTTCCAACTTAGCAAGACTATTCCTTAAATGCGGCGACCGCTGTAAGTGTCTCTGCATATAAAAAACATTCCCAGTGTAGAAGGGATAAATGTTTTTAAGAACTGATCTTAAATTCTCTACAGTGTCATTACAAAAGTCACTAAATACATACTTTTAATCAAAGTTTCATGAGGCTTATATTGATTCTGTCACTGAAAACCTGATATATTTAATCAAATTCAGTGCAACTGCCAACATAATCAATGTATGCTAATGTAAATTCATGTACAATGAAAGAATTGGAGCACCAGTAACTGCAGGCCCTTATAGCACTACTGTGAGCCTTTGGATTAAATTCAGCACAAATTTCATTTGATTTGCAAAGTGTTTTCTACTGAGTTTTGGGCTTGAGACAACACACAGGAAATCTAGGACTAGAAAATGTTCACATCGCAGATACAGAAATCCTCTTTCATAAACTGACAGTAAAGTCTGGCCCACAGAAAACGTTTGTTCTGTATATACTTGTGGGGATGCAGCACTGATGACTAAAAGGATGCTTAACACAACAGCCTACAAACTACATTTGGAAACATCCTAGCGACAGCTTGTGTTTTCACATTTCACTGCTGTCACTGCCCCAACATCAACAATTGTAACGTCAGGCACATCTCCAGTTGTATTTTACCATATACTGAGCTCCACAAGCTCCCTTACTTATATTTTATTCCGCCTTTAATCTATTTTAAAATAAATTTATTATTTTGAATCTGTTGTACTTGAACTTAAGCGCCAAGAGCCTTTACTGTAAATTTTGCAGGCAGCTGCCCCTTATTAGATGCTTTCTAATTTTGGAACAAGGGAGAAAAATCAATCCTCCCTCCTTTCTCACAAACAAATCAAAATTCATTCCACTTCCTATCACAAGCAGGAGGCCAAATCTGGCTGCTTTTATTTCACATGAATAGGAAGCTGCTCTCACTGAAGAATGTGAACGCAGATTTATTTTGGACTGAGTATGTCAGAAAACATTTCCTCTCCCTCTAATTGACCTGATTTTACTTTTTACACAGGTTTCACACTAACTTCTGAGAAACTCTCAAAGAGTTGATTGACTTTATAACAATTTGGAAAAAAACGTTAAAAATGTCTTCTGCACTCAAGAACTTCCTCAAGTCAAAATGTCCATGAAAGCACAGAATGGGCCCAAGTCCTGCATAGGCCAAAAGCTGCCCGATTCAGAACTTCAACAGATACTTTCATAGTAAGTAACTTATGGAAAGGATAAACAAAAAAACCACACTGTGGACAATTTGCTAATGAGTAAATTATATCAAGAGAACAATGCCATAGACAATAAAATTATTCCAGAACCTACCTGTGCATATTCTTTCTCAATTGAAGCTCTTTTCTGACTGAATGCTCTGAAAGAGGGGGAAAAAACATAATCTGTTAATACATACAGCAAAGCACTATAAATTCAATAATTTACTTTAAAGTATTTTCTGCTACACAGTCTTTATAGTTAAATGAGCAACAAAAAAAGCAAACTTGTTTGACAACTGTGTATCAGTAGCCTAGCAACTAGCACATGTGGACTTCACATATGTGATGTTCAAATTTCCAAGTTTTATTGGACAAATTCAGTTCCCAGGACTACCAGTGTAAACACAGTTTACTTCATTAAAGGCTCATCAGCTTTCCACTGGTATAGCCCAGGGAAGAATTTGGTAGCACAGAACAGAATTCGGCTTTATGCATCTAGGCGGACTTACTTATTTTTTTCTGTTCTTTTTTTCTCCCCAAAATAATAATGAAAAAGTCCAGTTTCCTCAACAGCAACTGAACACACCTGATTTAGTTGCAGTCAGAAGACTAACAGCCTCTCTTTAAACCCATGCTGCCCCACAGCAATATCCTGATTTACCCATTAATGCAGCTCTATCACATTAGACCCACTGAACTCCATGCCAATCATAGCACGTCATTCCACACTAACATCAGGGCTGTACTCGCATGTACAGGCTCACGATGAACCATCTCAACCTATTATCAAATAGAGGGTTTCAACACTAGCACCGTTGTAACAGGAAGAAGGTTCAAATACCTAGATGTGTCAAAGCTCCTGCTTCAATAGCTTAAGCTATTCTGTCTGGCCTTTGAACAGTCAAAGCAGAGTCATTTTCTTCAAGATGTACTAAAAACCACAAAGCTTAAGGCTACGCCATCAGCAAAAGAAAATCTAATTCTATTTAAATTAGTTACACAATAATTATGGTGACATGTTAATAAAAAAATCCTCAGGAACATCCTATAATAAGGTTAACTCAATAAAAACAAACAAAAGGAGCTCTGAACAGGCTTTTTCTACTCCTGTCTACTCCATTTCACCCATGAAGAGTATCCACATGCTGATAGGGTATTACGGGCTCGGTTGCCCCAATGAGATGTAAAACAAAAGTCTAAATGCATCACAATTGCTTAAAATTCTTTCCAGATTAATGATAGCCCTGAAGATCTGGCCATATTCCAACTCCAATAATCACATCCCATCTTCTTAAATCCCCCTCGTGTAGCTCAGGTGGATGCACAGGGCTGCATGACCGTGCGATATGAAACAATTCTGTGAATAGGTAAAGCTGTCTGAGATGCTTGTAAATGAATCTACTTTGTAAAGCATTCAAGGTATTTCATCTAATATTACAAAGCAATTTATTTTCGGCTCTCCTTCTTCAAAGTCCAATATTGCAGCAGTTTAGTAAACATCTAAAAACCACAGTTTCCTTCTAGAAGAACTTATTTTTCTTTTGAAAGTATAAATAACTGCAGAAATAACTACTAGGAATAACTGAAACGCTTTATCAATACTGGAAAGGTAAAAGAAAACAAGCGTCTCTCTGCAACATAGATCTGGGAAGACTTTAGGCAAAGGCAGTTATTTTCCAGTTCTAAAGCTAATCTTATTTGAAAACATAACATCAGAGCGAAGTGTTAAGGATACTCAGTTTACACAAAACCTAGATATGGAGCTGGGTATTTCACCATGAGGTCTTTTTTCCCCATACAAAACAAATTCCACTTAAACTAATTGCGTAACAACAATTGCGACAAGCTGGAAGCCTAAGATATCCCCTAAAAACCTTCTACATTAAAAGGTTTACACTAGAGAAGAAAAACAAAAGCATTCAA
This sequence comes from Falco peregrinus, assembly GCF_023634155.1. NCBI lineage: Eukaryota > Metazoa > Chordata > Aves > Falconiformes > Falconidae > Falco > Falco peregrinus. The sequence continues at coordinate 121,146,919 of NC_073724.1, forward strand.
CTGGCCCTAGTGTAGAATTACAAAATACCATGCAAATCAAATTTACTTGCAGAACCAACAGAAATCTTGGACTTGGAATGACTGCAAGCTCCAGCATGAAGAAAATGTATTGTACAGTAGCACCTCCATAAACTAGAAACATTTCAGAGCAGGTTTAGATTTTGTTCTGTATTTTAAATGGAGTTTTTACAAAAAAGTTGGCAATAAAGCATGTAATTCAATTTATGTAATACTTAAATTTGTGTTTCATCTATGTTTTGCTGAATGACAAAAATGGTAAGTACTGACAGACTGGCAGGATCAGGCATCTGCATTCCTTGAATCTGGTGTTCTCTGCTGCTTTGTGGCTGCATTTCCCTTGATTAGTCAAACACAAAGCTGTTTTTAACCTCAGGACAGTTTATACCAGAATCCTTTTGTGACAACCATAAATATATTACAAAACATGACAAAATATGAGACTGAAGTAGACAAATTTCCCAGGAGAAAAACACTGTGTGTGTGTGTGCGCGCGCAGAGTCTGACTAAAAAACGCATCATCATTTCTTAACTTGGAAAACCTGGAAACTTTCATGTGTGTATCTTGATTTGATGTGCAAAGCTGGGATAGTCTTGACATTACCATCATTCAAGATGGAATTTCAAGTTCATTCATATAAGGAAACATTTGGTTCCATAAGCTAATAAAATGTTCTCTTAACTTTTACTGAAAAGTTTTTAAGAAATTAATTCGTATGTCTGCAAAAAAACAGGAACATTATTTAGGGTTTATTTGAACTAGGAAGTATTTTTGAACTAGGAAGTATTAGTATCTGTTATTATATCTTTGTCTCAAATTAAATAAGAGCAGGAAACACCAGAACTGCACATCTGAAAAAGTATCTTAGTTTTTGTTTCTGGACAGTAATTCCTAAATACCATCTCTATCTTGCAAATGTTAATTCATGTGACAGGATTACTCCCTTCGCCCCACTAAACACCATTCAAAAGTATTTAAAGTATTTGACAGTTTAAAAAGAGAGTGAGAAAGAATAAATACAAAGAAATTCAGCAACATTTGGTGTATATAATGATGCTACAACCATTTTCCATTGCAATTATCATACTTGCCACTATCCTCACATTGCAGGGAAATCCTGGCTTCAGTCTCCAAAAAGAGAAAACCAATAAAAACAAAACTACGCTCACCATCAGGACAGGACGTCACCTTTTAAAAGAAATGCTATTTTATTACACCTCTGAAGTGTGACCAGGCACCTGTCTTTAAAAGAGCTTGCTGCTAGGGAAGACTGCTGCAAGTGCGAAGAAAAGTCATACTCGGGAAAGTTATTTCAATGGTTTCAAACTACACGATTTAACATCAAGAAGCAATGCTGGCCACTCATGGCATTTCCTCACACGCTGCTGCCTACAGCCCCTTCCCATAGCTTACAGCTCTGTATGACCAGAACAAACCTAATCCTGGAGGGATTATGAAGGAATGCTCTTTCCAAAGCACAAACAGCTAGAGAAGCTCTGCAGAGAAGGGTTGTCTTCCTTTGAAATGTCAGCAATTGGCCAAGTCTGGTCAAAAACAGAGCAGTGGAATTACACAGCAGTCGTTCCTACTGTCATTAGGACAGTAAGGACTAAAATTGGGGTTGGAAAGGACTTCTCTTTCAGACTGACAACTACTAAGAATATCTGAAGAGGAGGAAGGTGGAGATTTTTCTGCTGCATACCAGGACTTTGCCCACTTCCACCTTCTTACATTCCTCACCAGGCTTCTGACCTGGGATAACATGCTCCAAGGTGCACCATGAGGGTAAGCTGGTCACTTTGTTTACTGAGGAAGGAAATTCTTTGGTCTTAATTCATACGACTTGATGTGGTAAAACATATCTGGATGAAACATAATGATCTGTTGTATTACATAAATTAGATTACACAATTTACCTTTCCCTTGAACTCTGTAACACAGTGGAACTGTAAGGGAGCAGAGGAATGAAAACTACACTTACTGCCGTCCCTGCTTTGCCAACACCACTTTTACTAGTGCCAAACCCTCACTTGTCACTGCGACTTCCCAAATGCAAATTCCAGCAACTGCTAAGTATTTAAATGACTCATATCACTTTAAGATAACTGATGTGATGAAATATTGAGATATATTTTTAAGTTTCATTGTAAATATGAACTATGGAGTCAGGTCAGTGGAGAATGATACTTCCAAAAGTCTTCCTATAAAGAAACAGGAGAAACAGATGGGCTCAACTTGGTACATGGATGTCCACTTGGCCTGGAAATGCCTAAAGCTCCCACTTTTATGAAAAATCAGTAGATTAACATTAAAATATACATTAGTTATATAACACAATGCTATATTTGCCAAGATTATCCAGTCATACAAATCTAAGAATGAAAGTCACAGCTTGCACAGTAAGCTAACAGTTAAACACAGTGACACCCTGAAAATCGGAAAGTAAATTACTCTATATTAAAAAAGCTAATTTAATTACATCTAGAGAGCTAAGCAAAAATGCAAACAGATGCTTCATGTATAAGTCTCTTGAATAAAAGAAAGGGCTTTGCTAGGTGAACTGTTTCCATTTAAAGGCTGAGAAATTCAACAATGAGCCAAGCAGGGCCCTGAATCACATTTGGAATGGGTTCCTGCGCAAGATCGTGGTAATGGTAAAAAAATAGTGTATTCATTGCTAAACTTGTACAACTCACCTAGCACTAGCAGTTTGCGTTAATATAATTGGCTGGCTAGGGACATCCAGATATTTTGTTTAGAAATTTTAATTTAAAAAAAAAAAAATCCTTACAATTTATGCAACTATGCAAAGCACCAGACAACGTACAAATTAGCATCACATTCAAAACATTCAAGAATGTTAAAGAAAAACACCTGTTTTAACTGACCTTGACCTAAGAGATTCCCCAATTGCTACACTAAGAAAAGCAAGGAGCAGCAAATGAGAAAATAATATGCTCAGCTCTACAGAGACTGTATTTCACAGATCAGCAAAACAGAATAACAACATTGACACTTTCAGTACCATCTAGCTGAAAAACTGGGAAGGGGGGGGGGGGGGGGAATGATTACACATGCACAGGCTGCATGGTGATGGTAACTCTCTAAAACCTTTCTCTAACCCCTTTAATAGAGGCTACTGTAAACCTAACAGAATCAAAACAAAGTCAGTATTGTTTTCTCTTTGCTTTCCCAACCGTGGATCCCCCCAAGACAACAAGAAGTGAAACCCACATTAAGTGATGCAGATGCAGATCAACAGAGTACACCTGTAAAGCCCAAGCCCCAATACAATGAGAAAAGGAATGGGAAAACAAATGGAAGAATAAAAGATTTTCCATTGTTTCTATTTTATGAGGTATTAAGGCAATATCAAAATTCAGTTTAAAAAATAATTCACTCCATCAAAAATTCTTTAATTAAATCTATGTAGGAATTGTAGAGCACATCGCAACTAATTTTAAACTGACTCAATCCAACGCTCAAGGAGGTGAATCAGTGAATCATGAAATACTCCAAAATTTCCAGCTTCCCGAAAGTTGATCAAGAATAATTAATGACATCTAGTACTTATGCCAGTGGAAAATTATGACTTTGCAACTTCTGCTTATAATGAACACCGGTAGCACACACATTCAGTGTGCAACGAGGTCCAAACTAATACTATATTGGTTTTCTTTTTTAAGATGAAAGGATAAACTCACTCGAAAAATCTCCATTAGAAACATTACAACAGACAGCTCTCATTTAAAAAAAAAAAAAAAAGGGGGGGGGGGGGGGGCGCAACCCCAGAAATCTCCAAAGCCATTATTGTGTAAAGTACAATTATACAGATGATTTTATTAATTCTCTTTGTCCCATTCAGAGACAAAAATCACTACTGAACAAGCTAACAATCACCTAACAGTGAATACGTGCATGAACACCATCTTAGCGCTCCCCCCCCTCAAAATACCCTGATCTACCTTTGAAACAAAACCTTGCACACAAGCTAAAATATAGCCTTAAACATCAATACTCTACCTCTCTCCACTGACAGATTTAGAATGCTTTTTACAGTGATGAGATGTATTTATTCTAAGCAAGGGAAATAGATCCTAATACATGAGTAACAGGGGAGGAACCCCGATGGTGAACCACACACATTTGAAATATTTATGTAGAAGGTGGCGTTGAAATTTCCAGCTGCCTGCCCCAGCCCGGCCCGTTGCTCAAGGCCGGTGTGTCCCAGGGGCAGGACTTGGCATTTACCTTTGTTGACCTTCACAATGTTCTTGCCAGCTCATGCCACCCATCTGCCAAGGTCACTCTGAACACGGCCCTGCCTCCAGCCTAACTAGCAGCCCTTCTCCCCCCAGTCTGATACCCTTCTTCAGCTTGCTGCGAGCATGCTCCATCCCATCATCCAGGTTGTTACTAAAGTCATTTAACAGTACTGATCCAGTACTGACCTCTGAGGGATACCCAGCTGCCAGCTGGACTTTGCATTGCTCTCCACCACTTGCACTTTGGAAGTAGAGCCAATTTTCCACCCACTTATCAGTCCATACGTCCCTGAAGTGACTGCAAAGGTACTACAAGAGACTGTGTCAAAGACCTCGCTGAAGTCAACATGTACAACATGCACTGCTGTCACCTTGCCCACATTGCCAGCTTTCCCGGAAGGCAACCGGGCACAATTTGCCCTTTGTAAGTCCATGCTGGCTGCTCCAAATCACCTTCTTGCCCTGGAAATGGCTTCTAGGAGGTTTTGCTCCATAATCTTCCCAGGGACTAAAACGCGGCTGACCAGCCTACTATTCCCCAGATCTTCCTTTCAGCAGTCTTTGAAAATCATTATGGCATTTGCCTTTTTCCAGTCATGGGGAACTTCTCCTGATTGCCATAACCTTTCAAAAATTACAGGGAACTATCTCGCCACACCTCTGTAGTCCCAATAAACTCACAGCTCTGCAACTGCACATGCACTTTTATTTCCTGCTGTTTGTTTCCCAGCTGCACAGGCTCATGCACAGGCACCCGTGACAGAATCCCAGTCATACTGGGGCGAGCCTCTTCCAGGACACTGTCCCCCAGGCACTTCATTAGACCCAGTGCCTTTGCTTCAGGTTATGGTAACTCCCCCTTAGCAGACCTAGTTTACAGCCTTCCTCACTAGGTCTAGCTGTTGGCCAAGGTGCTTGTGCCCCACTCTGTCAGACTGATCTCATCCCTCCTCAGCAGTCTTTGTTTCAAGGCTCCCACATTTGTAAGATCCAAAGCCCTGCCTGCAACATCAGCTGCACAGCCAGATGCAGACTTGCTGGATGCGTCCTCTCCTGCCCAAGGCCTTCACCTTCACAGGAGGGACCAAGAGCACCAAGGCTCTCCTGCACTTCACACTTGTCCCCAGAATCACACCATCGCTCTTTACATGTTCAAGGTCACCTCTGGTAGCATCCTAGGTGCCTACATGGGATAACAGCACCCATGTTGGATGAGCCTCTGTAGCTGTTCTGCTGTATCCTGGATTTCACTCCCCAGCAAATATACCAAACATACCTCCCAAGATACTAAGTCAGCTGAGCTTATGGATGCTTCTGTTTCCTGTAGGAGGCAGGATCATTGCCTGCCTCTGATGGTACGCAGTCTGTTTGCTTCCTTCCGCAGCTCTTTGCTTGGTGGCAACTCGGTCCTTTATCAGAGCACATCTCCCACAAGGGAGACCACAGCTGACCACAGGGAGATGCACCATGCACACCTTGCAGCCCAAGACCTGGACAGCAGCATCCTGGGGGAATCCCAGCACCCTTCTGGGATCAGGCCCAGCCAGCAGGGGTTATGAAAGGCAGGTCCGGCTTGACTCACCTGATCTCCTGCTATGACAAGGTGACCCAACTGGTGGATGAGGGAAAGGCAGCAGGCGGTGTCTACCCAGACCTCAGCAAAGCCTTTGACACCATCTCCCACAGCATTCTCATACTCTGTGCTGGGTACAACGCTGGCTGCGCCCAGAGCGTGGTGGGGAATGGAGTCACATCCCGCTGGCAGCCAGGCACAGGTGGTGTCCCCAGGGGTCAGTGCTGGGGCAGCCCCGTTTAATGCCCTTACCGATGACCTGGGTGAGGGGATCCAGCGCTCCCTCGGTCGGTTTGCAGAGGACACCAAGCTGGGGGGAGCAGCGCCCTGGCCGGTGTCAGCAGCAGCGTGGCCAGCAGGGCCAGGCAGTGCCCGTCCCCCTGTGCTGGGCCCTGGTGCGGCCGCCCCTCGAGCCCTGGGCTCAGCGTTGGGCCCCTCACCCCCAGACAGACCCGGAGGGGCTGGAGCGTGTCCAGAGCCAGGCAGGGGCTGGGGAAGGGGCTGGGGCACAGCTCTGATGGGGGGGGGGGGGGGGGGCGGCGGCGGGAGCTGGGGGGGCTCAGCCCAAAGAAAATGGGGCTCAGAGGGGACCTTCTTGCTATTACCAATGTGGGCATCTGTCTCTTCTCCCAGATAACAAGTGACAAGACAAGAGGAAACAGCCTCAAGTTGCGCCAGGGGAGGTTTACATTGGATAGTGGGAAAAATGTCTTCACTGAAAGGGTGGTGAAGCACTGGCACAGGCTGCCCAGGGATGTAGGCAGAATCACCATCCCCGGAGGTGTTTAAAAAACACACAGATGTGGTGCTTAGGGACATGGTTTAGCGATGGACTTGGCAGCGCTGAGTTAATGGTTAGACTTGATGATCTTAAATGTCTTTTCCAACCTTAATGGCTATGATTCTGTCCTCTGTCTGGGTTGAGATCTCTGTTGTGTCAGTGTAGTTGCTCCCATTGATGCTCCCGATACCATCATTGCTCAATTTCAAGCAATTCCACATTCTGAGCAGAATCTTTGGCCTACCTTGTATTCCTGCTGTGCCATCTGCTACCTGTTAGCTGTAATCCAGGCTAGCAGCTCTATAGCCACTTTCTAAGTATCTATGGAACAGTTGCTTGACACTCCCTGGTCATTCTGTTGAAGACAAAAAGTTTAAGTACTCCCCTGTCAGGAAACAGCCAAGAGAAGCTGTCTGCTAGAGCCAGCAGCAGTCAGCCCACAGCAGTGGCCAGAAGGTGATCACTGAAGCAGCAGCCTGAAACATGCTGCACCAGCTGCTATGTCAAGTAGCAAATTCTACTGCACTGTTTTGCCATGCTAAGAGAAACCTCACTGGAAGCACATGCACATGTAAGCAAAAGGCACAGCATACCAGAACAAACACCTTAACACTTCAAAGGTACAACAGCTGACGTTTAATAGACAGATAGTTATGTTTGATATGGCCATAGCTGAATGTGCTGGCTTTGGCTGGGGTAGAGTTAATTTTCTTCATAGTAGCTGGTATGGGGCCACATTTTGGATTTGTGCCAAAACAGCAATGTTTTCATTATCAGAGCAGTGCTTACAGAGTCAAGGCCTCTTCTGCTCCTCACCCGACCAACAAGTAGGTTGGGTGTACACAAGAGGTTGGGAGGGGATCCAGCCAGGACAGCTGATGCAAACTAGCCAAAGGGATATTCCATACCATATGGCATCATGCTCAGCACATACAGCTGGGGGAAGAAGAAGGAAGGGGGGATGTTCAGAACGATGGTGTTTGTCTTCCCAAGTCACTGCCATGCGTCATGGAGCCCTGCTGCCCTGGGGATGGCTGAGCGCCTGCCTGCCCATGGGAAGCGGTGAATGAATTGCTTGCTTTGCTTGTGCACGCAGGTTTTGCTTTACCTATGGAACTGTCTTTATCTCGACCCACAAGTTTTGTCTCTTTTCCTGTTCTGATTCTTTCCCCCATCCCACTGTGAGAGGGAGGGAGTGAGCAGCTGTGTGGGGCTTCATTGCTGGCTGCAGTTAAACCACAACATTGAATTGAAACATTCTTTGTAATTCCGGCTGCCACTACAAAAATCAAAAGGGGAGCAATCCTGAAATACCTGGGAGGAGGGAAGGAGCCAAAACATTTTCCTGTCTTGTAGAAAAGCAGGATTTCTTTAGGAACGCCAAAGTTCTTGTTTGGAGGTTTAATTCACTGCTTTTATCTGGATGCCTCATCCCAGTTTCCCCAGTAACATGAAAAATGCACCACAATGAATCAATATCATATAAGCAAACAAATTCTTTTACCTGATTTTTAATTTAAGGACAGGTGTGTTACTAACAAAGGCACAGCTGAATTCAAAAGTACTTCACTAACATAAATCACCGTAGCTGAGTTTAGGCCAGTGGTTGGCAATAAATGCTGAGATAACAGGGCACCCTAGCAGCTGCATGCCTAATTAGGTACTTCAGGAACATCCGTATATGCAGGGACAGACTGCATTAATATTCCCTTTCTGTGTCCAGCAGAGACAAAAGACAACATACCTGGAGCAATAATTAATCTACAGAAATTATTCATCATGACAAGGCTCTCAAAAGCTGCATGTAATAGGCTCCTCTTTGTGTTTTTCAGTTTACACTAAATGGAATTACCACTACCGAAGCACTTTAAAAGACATGCCTAAAATTCTGAGTGTCTGAAGGATAAATTACTTTACAGAAAAGCATTGACTTCTAACGTTATCTATATACAGACTTCAGAAGCCGGAGCACAGCACCACAGATTATTAAAATTAGAAACATACTTCTAATAGGTAGTGGTCTCCTGTTAGCTCCTTTCCACCAGGTAAATGCACATGTGGTTGTTCAAAGAAAAGAGCAAGCAATGCGCCACTTCAAAGAGACAATTTAAAACACTACATACAACAGAGGCACAACCATCAGAAGCAATTTTCATCACGAAATACCCACAGCTTCAAATTCAGACACTTTTGTAGGTTGGGGAGTTCACATAATTACACAAAAGACTGGCTTTCCCTTTCCCAAGCAAAACTCCTCTGAACACAGAAAATGCTACCGTCTTAAGGCAATGCAATAGTCTTGCCTGGAATACAGTAACAGAACTGTTTCACTACCTATATCATCTAAAAAAATCACCATCAGCTTCGTGATTCAACACGAGTATCTGACAGACAACTGGAAAGCTCTCTTAAGATTCTTCAGGTTTATATAAAGTTCAAACATAGCATTAGCAGGGGAAAAAAGTATCAGAAGATAATAACCCTCCTTTCCCTCACCACCTAGCTAAAGGTAAGCTGAAGCAAGTTCACAGCTGTTGTACTTTCAAAGTTCCATGTACTAAACAGAAGATCAAAACGAGTGCAGCAGGAAAGGGTTAAGTGGCCTTACAGAGTGAATTCTGAACTTTTATAATGACTGAAATTATACCAGCATTAATTTAGGGGTAAGGCTTTGTGCTGCCAGTGAAAATGGCAGCGCAGTCCTCTTTCCTCAACCACATTTCCCTTGAGCCAGCCCTAATAGTTAATGCAGCTGCAAAGTCACCAGGCTACCTGCTTTTCAAATAAAGAACTGTAACTTGAAAATTCATACAGCACCGGTTGTTTTTTGTGATTTCTCTTCAATTTTATGGTGCTCCTTTTATTTATAACTTATCCGAAAATCACAAAAGACTGATCCATTGATGAACATCAAAAAAAGGCATTTTCAAAATGCCAACATACAAAAAATCGAGACAGTACTATTAGCGGCTATGTACAGCTTATTTTAATCTTATCTAGCCACAGCATGTTTCCTGGCACAAATTCTACTTGCCCAAAATGTCTACACTGATCACTGAACACCACTAAGGATATTTTACTTAGGCATCAAAAAATTAACCAAGGATAAAGCATGCAGACATAATTCTACAGCAAAGCTTTTATCGTGACAGTCTGCTTTTTCAAACTAAGCTTGTGCCAACACTTCCATTCACTATTGCTATTATTGTAGCATCACAAATAAAAGTATCTCTTCAAAAAAAAATCTGTTAAGTCTAACACAAATTTAACTTCTATATTAACAGTCAGCTATAAATACACAAAAAACAAAGCAAGTGACTTAGAAAGCAGCAAGGTTCAGAGCAAGACAGGCATGGTGCCTGTCCCAAGGGTCACAGGCAGGCCCATACACCTGGTACAAATCTGATGGTTCCTCTGGTCGTGGTCCACACTGGCTGAACCTCTGACAGCTCTGATCTAGATGCTCTATATCCAGCAGACCTGCCAGCTTCGAGAATAGGGCAAAGGAGCTTATCTATGTGCATCCATCTAGCCATGCTCAACTGTCTTGAGAAAGCAAGGATAAACCTGTCTGAAGTACTCTCTTCTAGTCAGTGGAAAAGTTTTCTTATCCAAGCAGGCTAATGGGACATTTCCTCCCTGAATCAGCCCGGGAAAGGGCAGAGGTACAGACAACCCCACAAGGAAGCAGTTCAAAGGTTCTTTAGGCAAAATAGGGCATAAAGTTCCTCTTCCAGCACACATAGACAAGATGAAGTTTCACCTTAATCAGAACATGCAAAAGAATCAACTCCTTTATTACAACTTTTTCTACTGTCAGACCACCTGAAAGTCACTGGCAACCAAAGATATCTCACCAGGGAGGAGACTGCCTCCAGTCACTTTCTGTCTAGCTGGATTCAATTTAAACACCCCTGTATTTCAGTCAAACTAATGTTGCCTCTCTAAGACTACAACTTACGCCCTTGCTCTTGTAAAAAGGCAACTGAAGAAATTAAGGAAGTTGTAAGCAAGTAGAAAGACACTTTCATTTAAGACCATTCTCTCCACTGTAACAGAGTATGTTAGCTTCGTTTTCAGCCACTCCAAGAAAAATAAAAATAATCAGACACTATGTTACAGCAAATAATAGCCTTTCAGTTTGATTTTAAAAATAACAAACTCTCTTTACTGTTCGATGATTTTGTATCATCTGAATGAAACAGTTCTCTTCCTAGAAAGGTGGCTGTTCTACACGCACACTGTTACCTTCCAGATTTATCTGATAAAGAATAAGCAGTTCACCAGGATTTTTATCAATGAGCCGAAGTCTGGATCCTTTGGTGTGCACACACTTCCTATTCCATGTGAGGTTTGAATAGTATCAGCACTACTATTGTTGCTTTTCCAGCTGAAGACTTTGGAACACCTATTAAATAAATTCTAGAATAAATGACTGTGTTGAGCATTTAATAGCACAGTTCAAACACAGTTTTGCTACTTGATTTTGGGCTGGCTTTACTTGACTGGTCTCCAGCTGAACTTGCTGACTCATATATTAGTGCAAGATCATCATTCATGCCCTTCTGCACGGAGATACATTTGTGCAATTTTTCCTCCAGGTCCTGTAGAAAGATGTTCATCAACATTCACATCAAAGCATTATCTTGGCTCTTCTTTCCAAATTATATGTTAAGTACCTAAGTCTAAGATTTCACCTGCAAAGACTGAAGGGGGGGAAAAAAAACCCAAAAAGCAAATGTGAGGTGTTGAGTACTGCAGTCATTTCCCTAGAAGCCATCGCTAGGCTGTCTCCCCTGTTGCCTCTGAAAATGCTTGCTGCTACCATTTCCATAGCACCCCTTTTATTACTCTTCATGTCCCTGACCAGCTGTAGATGTAACCGATACTGTCCTTTAGCAGCCAAGCAAAGTTTTAATACTCCTCCTTCACTGCCTACTGTTTTCACTTGCATGCTTTACCTCCTTGCTCAGCCTTGAGGGGCTTCAGCTGAAATTCCTCACCTTCCCACACAACAGCATGATTTACTCCTAAGCTTTCTGGAAGTCTTCGTTAGAAAAACTAAGCTAAAACCATTGATCCGGGCATACTTCCCCTTGCTGGCTGCTTCCCAGGAGATTCTGCCCACCAACTGCATGAACAAGCTGAATTCTGCTCTCGTGACAGAGTGCCTCCAGGTCCTGCAGTCAATTTGTGGTCACAGAAGCCCAAGCTGTCACTAGTCTGGACAGGACTCCTAACAGCAAGTTACGAATACCAGCCTGCCTCCCACATCAAGTATGGACAATTTGCAGCTCTTATACCACAAACATCTCAATGCAGTGTGACTGCGGCCTCCAGGCCAAGACTTTTAACAAGAGCATACTAATACGATCGTTGCTGGGTAGGCCAAGTTCCAGTCAGCTGTGAAAGCACGCAAGCCAGAAGAACAAACTCAAACCCACCCTCGCGAGGTCACCCACAGCCTAAACTTTTACCCACAATGAAGCTCTATGACCCACCATGAGAAGCCAGTGACATGTCCTGCTTGTGAACCAACTTGAGGTTTGCTTGATCTCAGCAGATGTGTGGACATCTTTACACCTCTTAAAGCACAAATATCTCTAACATCAAGAAACTCTTTACTTGCCGAGTCAAGAAATTCAGCTATCCTCCCTGTAGGGCACTGTTCTTAGAGGTCCTCGGCAAGCCATCCCTCACTTTTTCTACTTATCTCAATGTACTTGTCCAGTTCTCTGCCAAGTATAAAAGAAAAAAAAAAAAAATGTACTTTTATGAAGCTTGACTTTAACATACACTCTTTGTACCATCTCCTCTTTAGTCTTAATAGTCAGCTTTTCTGAATACAGCTTCCGAAGTTCCTGCAGAAAGGTATTAATTGACAATTAAAACACCCCGTAACATATCAGAGCTCTTCGCTCCTCTATGAATTCCTTACTAGAACACATACCACCACTTTCAAACAGTAGTTTTCCCCAAGCAAATAAAAGCTACAATATCCACCCTATCCCTCTTATGGCCAAATATGCAGTAATCCCTTGTTGATTCAGCCACTACGGAACATTTCACCATCCTGACACGTCTTGCTACATCTTTCTACCCCTATTCTGCTACACAGAGGATTTACAGTAACTCACCAACTGTGTCCAATTCAGCAGCTCCATGCTGCAATTAGAAGTACACTCTTCCTGCCACTAAAACTAATCATCTCCAGCAGCTCTGCTACAATTTGTCTTTTGTAATGTTTACTTTTTAACTACCCACTTATTTGCAGCTAAGATCAACTGCACTAAAACAAAATTCTCTTGAATGTAAACGGAGGTATTAAAGCAGAAAACGTTTCAAACAATTTGTAGAAAATCTGCTTGTAACTTAAACCAGCATATAGCAAACTATCTAACAAAGATCCTCCTAAATCAAGAAATTGAAGTTGTGCATGGTGTGTCTCTATCAGAAGCAGTCTTCTGCCTTTCCTGCTGGCATTCATCTACAAGTGTTTTACTGCCATTTTCACACACAGTTTTCAGTATCTAGATCATCCTCTCTTGCCCTCCCCTCAAGCAACTCTCTGAAATGGAAAAAAATGATTTTTATGCATTGATTCCAGAGGAACTAGAAAAAATCTAGAAGAGAGGCAGAGCTAGAAATTATCTGCCTCTGCTTGGTTATCACTGAGACCCATCCTTGACATGAAGGACACAGGAGAAGCTTATTCTCATTTAGACCCAGAGGATTAACAAGACACAAGTGACAGCCTGCTTCCAAGCCTGAATTTCTCTCAACCTTTTTACTACGAAACTGGTCTTAGTAAGCAATGGAAGTTAGATGTTTTTCTCAGTCTTCTGTAGACTGAAACCCTCCAATTGACCCTAGGCTGTTATCAGTTAGGTACTGCCATTCACACCATCACAAAACTAAAAGACACTCAGTGCTGTTATTACATTTCAGTCATCACATTAGCACACACGTTTAAAGAGATGATCAGCTGTATTTTTGGCAATCTAGGCACTACTGTTCTCCTCACCCCACTCAATTCAAACGAGTAAAAAACTAATTTGCCTTCTATACCTACAGACAGACAGCAGGTAAATGAGATCTTCCTTTGAAACACAAAATCCAGACAGTCTTAACTTCAAATTTTTCAACTTCAGAGGTTCTCACACATGAATGATTTCCTGCTGTTTACAAAATATCCCTCCCTAAAAAACCCATTTATGTTTTAAAGAGTATATTACTTACAATGGTTTAACTGATGCACTTAAAATCTACAACTTCCTCATACAATGCATTATGCAGTCAGTGTTTTTACTAAGACATTTAGAGGTCCATCACAACTGGCATAGGCCAGTGGACGCAAGTTTAGGTTGCTCTTTATGACATATATCTTAGTAACATTTGTAACATGAGCTTTTTCATGCCATATGTAAAACAAGCTCAGTAAAAGTTATCTAAACAAAAATATTAACATATATGCAAAATACTTGGTGTGACAGTACAAACCCACATGCAAACTGGAGTTTAAATGGGAGATATTTATGATTTTTATTAGCACAAGCTTCCAGTTAATGAAAAGCTTCTCCTTCATAAACCTATCAAAAAGGACGAAGCAGTTTTCTCCAAGTTTCAGTTTTCAGCATGCTTTTGAACTAAGACTTCATTCATCATTTAAAATGTTCTAATCCACACAACCTACGATAAATGACTTTTTCGTAAACTATGAAATATCTTTACTTCGTGCCTGAACAATGACCCTCTAGCAATACACACAGAAAAAATATCCAGACAACAGTGAGCAATGTACTCACCATAAATCACATTACTGTACAGTTTGGGATTAGGATGAGTTGCCACTAGCAACAGAGCCAAAAAAAAAATCAATTCTGTCACTATATATAGAGAATTCTTGCAACCTCAAATGTAGTCACTATTTTCAGCAATGTGTCTCAGAAACGTATTAGCAGTCCAGCATGTGTCAGAGAAACACAACATCTAGACACAAAACAATGCTAGAACAATAGTTCTCCCTTTAGTAGAATAAAAAGAAAACAAAAAGAACCACCAGAAAGCTGCTGGGGAGCATGAACATTTCAGTCACCCTTTTCAAAATAGAAGTGCACCATCTTTATAGCATTAGCATTTACAACAAATAGGAAGATTTGCTTTAGAGCCTAAGTCTATTTGAAATGATCACTAATGAGTATTTGTTTTAAAATGGGAAACTAAGCAAACATTATGGAGAAACACAATTCAGACAAAAACAAAGATACTTTCCTATAGCTTACTCAGACCTCATTAATTATATTCAAGATATCTCCTATTTAGAAAAACACCAGCGTATTATAATTCAGACTACCAAGAGTTTTTAGAAAACAGGAATATGAGGAGTTTCTTTGAGCCTCATTTGCTTAACAGCACTCTGAAGAAGCCAAGACACATTTCATCATTCACACAGTTTATTTCATCCTGGATCTGCAAAATGTTTTGTAGTAGGCAATACCCACCTTAGAGTTTTTACCTTACTCATCTGTCACATTTCAGGAGTCTCAACAGTGCCACCCAGGTTTATTACAAAGACTTTTCTCCATTCTTTACCTATATTTTTAATACAGGCACTTCATTTTTAAATTATGCCCTTCACAAGTTTTCATTGTCATTTAACATGAAGTCAAATTCTGTATTTTAATGCATTCGACAAGTAATAATAATTACCTTAATGTTTTTTTCCCCTCAAAGCACAGTTGCTCTGTCTTATAAGAATATGGTACATGTACTGTTATTTTTTAAGTCGATGAAATTTAATAGCTCACTGAAAATATGCAGTCCAATTTCTAAAATATGTCCGTAGACATCTCAGAGTATTCCTTATAACATTTTAGAGCAAGAAAAAAAGCTGCAACCAACAATTTATCTCAATTTTCATGCCACGTGCAGACCTTCAGCACATTCACCACTAAAAAACTGTTCACGAGATGCCTCTGTGTGAAGGCAATATTCACACACCATTTACACTGCAATCACACTGCTGTGTGCTAATCCACTTGTACCTTCACAAAAGCTGTTGTTTAAGAAACAGCTGCTATTTGTTGCACATCTCTCCTAGACACTACCGCACATGCAACTGTCAGCATGGAACGTGCCCACGCCTCAGCCACTACAGTGTAAAGTCTCATAACTTTGCCCAAGAAAGTGTGTTTAAGATCTTTAAGGATGGTTGTCACTCCACAAGCCAGTTGGAACCAACCAAACTTCTTCCCCACAGCTGGGTACGCTATTCTGTACACAGATCTTGTAACAAGAAAGCACATTCCTACCCACCATATAGCTTTCTATAAACAATACTGTTCACAGTGTTCCTTGAAAGGGTATTTAAACCTGACCATACTTTGGATGCAGGACTCTGCTCCGTCAGGCACACAGAACTGTGAAATGCATGCTTCCTCCCACTGCCATCTTCACATCTCCCTGCCAGAATAATTCAGTGCTACTTCGCTATTACAGACTGTGGTCCACATACTATGGAAAAACAATTACTACTACCACCATGACTGCCTGTTCTAAATAGAGCTTGCTCAGCTCCCAGCTACTCAGTTCATGTACGTTATCCCCAGGCCAGGTGGGACTCAGAGGAAGCAACAAGGGAGGCACTGAAACAAAGTTATACTTTCTGAATTTGGTGTCATTGCTGGCATGAGAAAAGGAGTGGAGGCTGCCGAAGTGCTGTAGGCAGAGCATCTGCTGGGGGGGGGCAAAAAAAAAAAAAAAAGAAGAACCCTAGTATTTCCTTATTAATGCCACTTGCCACCAGGCACTGCCTATCCTTGAACTGTTTCTTTTCCAGTTCAGCTCATCTCCTTTGCTGGAATGGTGGCATTCCTCACCTCTACCCATTTCACCTGGGTAGGTTCTTCTGAGTACAACCAGTCATTTCCAATTCTGCTTTGATCATCCCCTACCCCGGTGGAAAGACAAACCAGAGTCCCACGCCATCCTTTTTCCAAAAACCAGAAACTTAACTGATATCTACCACCAACCAGCCTCCTGGAAAAGATCTCTGAAAGAGTACAAGAAGTCGTTTCTTCTCGCCACTGGCTTTCCTTCATCTTGCTTACTACCTGCAGTAGCATCAGCTGCTACAAACACCTTGGAACAGGAGGCCCAACAGAGGATAATCTTCCCCAAGGGCAAACAGCTCAGGTGCTTAGCTGGGAATTAGAAATCAGGTCTTAATATCACTGAATTGGAAATTCATTTATGAAAACAGCCCTTTTGGGGAGCAGGAGTATCATATAGTTAGATTATTTTTCCTGAATGAAAAGCTAAAGTAGAACCAGGACACAGTTGCTAATACAGGTTGCCTCTGCCCCGGCAGTTTGCCAACAGAGCTAGGTAAAGAAGGAAAAACATATCTCAAGGATCTAGCTAGCTAAGTCAACACAACAGGGCCCAGCCCTCATCTAGCATAATACTGAACTAAGGTGCTAAATTTAGAAAGAAAAACATTTTCAAAATGTCAACTGATAAACTTCTATAGTGGGGAGCTCCATTTGCTCACTTGAGAGTAGAAAAGCGTTTGGATGTGTCCAGATTCACAATAACAGTTCTTTGGCCGAAAAGTTCTGGTCTTGGTTATTAACCGGACAGCAGCATTGCAGTGCACCTCCACGTAAAGGACTTGGCACTCAATGGCTCCAGCAAGCAGAGAACATCAAAGCACCCCTGCCAAGTAAAATGAACTTTCTGAGGAAGATCAAAGCTCAACAGGCTCCACAATCTAGGCCCAGGGTGTTTAAAAGACTACCCCAAACTCCGGCACAAAGATCACTGTCGACAGTCACATTCCTCCGGCTCAGCAGAGCTCTGCAGTAACGGTAAACCTTGGCTGCAAGACACAGAAAGCGACTGGTCAGAAGTCCAAGTCTCCCCAGGAAATCAGGAACAACAACATCTCCATCCTTGATTTCAAGGAAAAGAAACATACTTTCACTCCTGCTTGCACTCATGCACATTTGTAAAGATGAAAAGGAAGAAAGCAACCTCTTACCAAAAGAATAGAGAGCGCAGACGGGAAGCATGTGCAGAAGAAGGAATTAAAGAACATTTTTATCATGCTTCAGCAGCACACTAAATGATGCTCAAACTCTTTTATGTAGATTTTTATACTAATTTCTTGAGGATCTAATGCCCAGTAGCTGCTACAGAACCAACAGAAACACAGAGGATTTAATTCCCCTGGCATTAGAGATAGTCAAGCCACCTCTCCCGCAACAGCAGGCAGGCCGAAACACCAACTTTAACCAGTCGACGGACACTTGCATCAAAATTCTGCAGATTTACAAATGAATTCTCATGTAATAATAAAGATTATGTTCACCTCCTCAGCAGAAAAGCCTAAGCTTCAAATGCTTAGAAAAGCTAGAGTATATGGCCTTTGTTTTCTACACAACTGA
This sequence comes from Falco peregrinus, assembly GCF_023634155.1. Classification (NCBI taxonomy): domain Eukaryota; kingdom Metazoa; phylum Chordata; class Aves; order Falconiformes; family Falconidae; genus Falco; species Falco peregrinus. The sequence goes on from NC_073724.1 coordinate 121,165,004, forward strand.
TTAGCTCATAGTAACTAACCAAAAATCTGCTTTCATATACGTTAATACAAATACAGATGAACAATTTTGAAGTGTGATTTTTTGGTTTTTTGTTTTGGTTGGTTGGGTTTTTGTAACCTATTTGAACATAATGCACATCATATAATCTGTCAAAATGCGTGCAGAGCTTAAAAGCTTTTAGGCAGATGCTATCATGAAAGCCTGCACATTGGTCATCACATCGTATCAAGTGCTTCGCACCTTTTACACAGCAAGCACAGGGGGGAAAAAAACAAATGTCCAAAAAGAACTAGTAAGCTTCCTATGTCTGCCACCGCATACAGAGGTAGTGATTCAAGACTTGGACCTCCCAGATCATTACACTTTTGAGCTCTTCACTTCTATTTGAAACACACAGAAAATAGCTAAGAGGCAGATACAAACTAGACTTACTGCAACTGCTCGAAGAAACTGCAGAAATTACCTTTCCTTCATCTCTCCTCTACTGCTGGGTGGAAAATGTGGAATACAAGTAATAGCTACAACTCCTGCTATCAGACACAAAGATACCAGTTATACACAATACTGCAGTACCCCAAAAATATTCACGTTTGCTATACAGAGATCTGAGTGTTCTTTTAACTGCAAAGAAAAGATGAGATTGCTCAAAGATCCAGAGAGGAAATCAAATCCTGAACCTTGAATCTTTTTTCTCACAAATTCACACATTTTTCTGTTATCCTGCTTAGGCACACCTGAAAAAAGATAACTCCATCTAAAACAAACAAACAACAAGCCCCCCAAAAACACACAAGCAAAAAAACCCCACTACAGGCATTTTCTTCTCTGTCTGGATTATCAAAGTTTCAAGGAGATCAACTCTAGCAGACTTATTGGATGCTTTTATATAAAGGAAGAGAAAAAAATCATCTAGCATCAAAAGGTCTTTAAACAGCCTAAGGATAGTTTCAGTAAACAGAATTAAACTCTCTGTTATTATGGGGTACTGAAGTGTGCAACATTCAGCTTTTACAACCCACATTCATACACCGCATTACCTTGCAATACAGATACGTGATTTCAACACTGCTACTGCTACTGTTCCAGACACATAGCCCCATCCAACACTCTCATCATCTCCAGGAGCATCAAAGGGAGGTGAGGAAAAAAAAGTAAGAGTTTTGTAGTCATCTAGTTGCAAAGGCATAAATACTACTGGCTGCATTACCACCGAGCCTAAACTACAAGGTGGCACCTCTCCCATTCCCTGCTGTCTAGAATGGTCATACAATTTCTCTCCACAAGGAGCCACATGGAGAAGAAAAGGGGCAATGGTACAAGTTGCACTGAGACAGGTTTCATCTCGATGTAAGGAACAAATTTTTTACAGGGAGAAGAATCAATCACTGGAACAACTTACCAAAGAACATGCTCGAGTCCCCTTTGCTGGAGGTTTTCAAGATGTGATTGGACAGGGTGCTAGGTAATCTCGTCTAGGCTCCCTTTTCCACAAAAGGTTAAACAAGATGGTCTTTTGAGGTCCCTTCCAATCTGGGCTGTTCTGTGAGTCTATGAACTTACGGACTGCAGTTAACTTGCATTTTATCAATTTAGAGAGCAAAGTCAGCCAGATCTGCTCCCCAGTATTCTGTCTGGATGTATTTCCAGATACAGACTTACACATATTAAACACACAACTCACCTCAATAGCTTTCTCTGCAAAACTCAGCGGGCGGGGGGGGGGGGGGCGGAGATCATTCCAGTCACCCAACTATTTCCTCCAATCCAGTATCAGGAAGGACAAACTACAACTGTGTGCTCCCCATACACCAAATTGTAAAGCAATGCCACATACAAGCAGAGCAGAGTACAACATCAAACAGACACAGCAAGAGCAACTGCTGCTTGCAATTTCATTTCCTCACCTAAGTAGAAAACAGCTGGTTCTGTCAAGGCAATACGTGCCTCACAGAACACAGGTGTGGCAGAGTTTGGAATTCTTACTGGTTAGACAGCCCTGGGGAGATACCCTCAAGGTGTATCTATTTTTAAGGAGCACATGCGTATTCTGGTATTGCTGGTATAGTGAATTAACTTAAGTTTATTACCCTACACCAATACCACAGGGGCTGGTGAAATAAATTTATTACAATTCAAAGGTCTGGGCTTTGCTGTGACTCAAATTAAAAAAAACAGAACAACAAACATCACCTTGTGATGTTCCTCTCAATTTGTTTCTTTGCCTTCTTGCAATTTAGATGGAGCTGAATACTGAAAGTAATACCAGCATTCCCAGAAATGGCTTGGTTTCCCCCAACCGTACAAACACATATATACTGTTGCAGATCTTGTACAGAAAATGTGAACACCTTACCTGGGCACTGTGTCTCTCAAGCAACTATGTGGACTAACAGCGTTAAGAAGAGGGGAACAATGAGAAGAGAAAGAGGAAATTCAAAAGCAGGACCTATTTCTAACCAGGTGTTACTAGGCAGCTGTATCTACTTGTCCTCTTTCAGCTTAGATAGCATAATTAGAACCAATCACACAAAATCAATTAACATGAAAGAAAACTTCATAACCAACAAGCACATTAAAATAACATGTAAAGCCCCTGCCATCTATGACCTTTTCCACTAGTGGCAACACAGCTTAAAACGAGCAAAATACACCTAGAGATAAGACAGGCTAAAACCAGGCTGGGTAGACAAGGACAGTATGAAAAGCAGCTGCTGGAAATCAAGACAATGCTGCCTGTTATTGCTTTCCTGCATTTTTTTAAAATTCGAAAGTCATTTCAGCCTCTCTGTCTCTGCCTGGTTTTAGGATGGACAGACATGGATTTTTAGATCAAACATTAACAGAAATTCAGCAGCCTGACATATGGTAAGAGTGAATTTCTATCTTGAAACATTACGTCAAGGGAACAGAACTATTGTACTGTGCTGTTGAAAGTCTGAGAAATGTTTCGACAGATTTCTTTCATTTTTTTTTTTTTAAAAATCAGGCCCTGATCGCTGTCATTTTCAAACTCTGAATTAAAACCAAAGTATTTCCACCTTCTATACCTTTAGAAAATAATTTAAATTAATTTCTCAAATTTCTAGCCTTTTCAAATATTGCCAGGAATGTCTCACAAAATACACAAATTAATTTATTCTTATATTCAAACACCTTTAAGAGCACTTTTGATCAGAGATCACATTAGAGTATCATGCCCTCAATAAAAATTGTGGTTTGTTTGGGTTTTTTGCATCCTCCCTTTTTTTTTTCTCCCCTTCAAATATGCACGCAGAATATAGCGGAGCCAAAAAAAACCCCAACTTATTTATGCTCAGTATTGTATGTATTCAAACGCGGTCACAAGTGCCAAAATTTTCTTTACTTACACTGGCTCGCATCTGGCACAAAAGCTAGAAATAACTATACTTAGTGGCTTTACAACTATAAATCTTCAAAAGTCTTCTGCATGGCTGAGCTCTTCTCATAAAATTAGACACCAACGCATTTTGTCTTTCTCATTAAAAGGATGCTTGCCGGAGAAAGCACAGGACAGAGATGTCTGTGAACAACCTTCTTGGAGTCACTGTAGATTGGACCTAACCGCATTCTCACAGGCACAAAGAAAGGAATACTTAAAAGTAACTCAAAAGACTCTTGCAAGAACATCTCTGAACATTAAAAAACTTTAAAAATCTAAGAATCGAATCTACATGCTTCAATAGTACACAGGGAAAAAACAACCACTAGATTTCAATATTTATTTTTTTTTTAGTTAGTTTTACTTTCTTTCCTCAAGTATTAACTGGAAATACTGTGTTTATTTCAGAAATAAACACAACCGAACACTTACAAACATTAATTCAATACAAAGCCTCTAACTTAACATGTTCCTACAAAGCATTTTGGAAAAACATTATTAAAATTTTAAAACCTACTATAAAAAACAAACAGAAAAGCACTACTTTGAGATATTATAAACCAATTTCATTTACTGCAAATACTTGACTGAATAGCTTTGGTTTTACTAGGTTTTGCCCTTTTTTTACAGCCCATTTTTAAAAATATGAATGCAGAACACCTTTTTATGTGCTTTCATACCGCAGTAAGCGACTAAGAAGATTAAACAAGCTCACTGACTTTACTAAGACTAAAAAGCACAGTTTTGGACAACTAAAATCACCAATTTGCAACTAACAATGCAAGGCTGAAAGCCCACTGGAGCAGGAGAAGCTGATCTCACTGACCAGCTGGGGATGGCAAGCAAAGTAACATGGTACTAAGCTCGCTGCAGTCAGGATAACCACGCTACTTTGGACCCTATCGGGGGGGGGGGGGGGGTGGGGGGGGACGACAACCGAAACAAAACTCCAAAACCCACACAGTATTCTTTTTACCTCTTGCTTCCCCTATGAATTTATATGAGGTATGATCTGATAATATCATTTCCCTCTTTTTTCAGGACAAGCTTCCCACTCAGTAGCATTGAAAAGGCACAAGGGTTTCAAGGTCTCCTGATGGGAGATAAGACCAACCATCCTCTTTCAATTCCAAAGCCATACTTGACCCAAATGCAGAAACTCAAACATTAAAAGGAAATTCACACAATGCACCATCAGAAGACTGGCCAAACAGGTCTATAACATAAGTTATAGGTTGTAATGTAAAGAGGTCTATAACGTAAATTCTGTACATTTCTTAAGAAAGTCTTCAGCATCTGTTTATATTAGTTCAACCAGCCTTTATGAGCTGTAAATACAGGCAGGTCTCAATTATAACTTCTAATAAAAACACAAAAACCACTTCAGGTACCACAACAACTATCCCATTCTCCAAGTCATGTCAGCTTCTAAAGAACAGAGGCACCTTTTTTTACCATTATTGTGCCTTAGAAACACCAAGTTGCAACACCACATGCACTAGGGACTATCGACAAGGTTCTGCCTTCCGATTACCCCAGTTCTGGGGCACAAACATCGGCACTGGCCAAGAATCAGCGTTCACAATGTGCTAGTGGGTATTTTCAGCATGACAAAAATTGCACTTGTTTTAAGCCAGCTTGACACACAGTCAAACACCCTTCAGTGAAGCCAGGTCTGGTGGTGTAATACTGTCTCCTGCTATTCACCACACCCTTCTTGCAGAGGCAAGAGACGAGAATCTGTGCCTGCAAGACAGACAATGTAACAGACCATAAACTGGACTAACTTGAAATCAGTTTCACTAGCGGATGCCCATCTCCATGTTCCCCTGTGAACGTCTAGAGTAACTTCCAGAGGAATCAGAAGGCTGGCAAGGAGGCGAGGGGAAGAAAAAAATTACGTCTTCAGCCACGAAGCTGGATGAGGAGGGTGGAGTACCCTCCATCAATAGCCTCCATGTCCCAAGCCACAGCAGGTAGTGTTTACAAGAGTCTTTGCGTAGGTTATGCTAAAAAGGCCAAAAGCATGGTCTGCAAAAGATGCTAAAGGCACTACTGGCAAAGGATGCAAAACCTGCGAAATAAACCTTTTCCCACCAAACAAGATGAAACAAATACAACACACCACCATAGGAAATTAAGCCAGGCTACACTAATTGTGTCTGGAATGCTAAGAATGCTCTTCCTCTTTCCAATACAGCTTATTACGGCATTTGTGGGATGTTCTGAACATCTTCAATTCCCCTTACATACAGCGTTTTGGAAGTAAAGAGTTGGAATTAAAAATACTTAGAGCCTCAAAGGGAAAGCCTTCCCCACAGGACCAGGCTTGGGTTTGATCAAGTAGATCAAAGGGAATGCTTTTTGTTCCTTTAAAATTATCCTGTACCATATACATACCTAACTTAGTTGATTGTAACCTTGCAATTGGCACCATAAAAAATGTGTAACAAAGACAACTTCACAGAACTGCAGCTCAACTGCTGCTTTTCTAGAACTCTGCCAAATAACATTATGGTGAAAAACAATAGCCAGCTCCAGGAAAGGCCATACACAGGTAAAATTCTGAAAAAGCCAAACCTACAGAACTTTCTGCAAGCTAAAGAGTTATTTCTGTAAAAGGGGGCATCAAGGCAAAACTGCAAATGCAACCTTTGGCAAAGAATGCATGTGTTGTACTTAGAACCAGAATCCTCTTTCTACTGTCTTCCAAGACAAATGCATGCTAAGGCACAGTGCTCAGCAACTCATGTAACAAGCCTGAACTCTCCTGAAAGCTTCTAATAAAAACACAAGCCCTTAAAAGTCAGGCTTCCACAGCATGTGTTGGAATTGCTTTAATAAACAAAAGCTCATTCAAGTGCAAACCTTAAAGTTAAAATGGAGAGGGGAAAAAAAATTAATTTTCTTTCTGATGTGAGAAGTGGTTTGTTGTTTTTCTTGCGCTATTACTTCTGCTGCAAAAAAAAAAAACAAAAACCAAAAACGAAGAAACCTCTTTTGACAATTTACCCTTCATCAATTAACCAAACCCTAAAAAACTACTTAGAAATGTTGAAACAGGAGATCCTTACTTTTTGTGTGTCAGGGATTAGAAAAAAAATAAATGATGGAGGAGTTTGGTCCATTTCTCAATTTCCCTGTGCCAAGACAGGCCTACATCATTACACTGTGGCTGTTATACTGAAACTTTTTTTTTTTGCTTTGCTCAAACCCTGGACTTCCACACCCAGTAGGTAACAGTTTTTTAAAGTACATTCCAAGCTTCCCTCAAACAGTTCCAGTTAAAACATCACCAGATTTTAATTCCACCAAGAATGTGAGCATCTCATTAAAGGACTGCCTAATTATAGGTAACGTGCCCAGACCACAGATTCTGTGGTATCTTTATACGGAATTTTATTCAGAAGTAACACCACCAATTTTTCTCAAAAACTGCTGAAATTTCTGCATATTTAGTGTTATAGCAAAGAAATATGCTGTGTGTCCTCAACTAATTAACAGAGCTTGGGAAAAATAAAAATGAACTCTCGATACTCACTAGTTGTGAGAAAGACCAACCCAAGAGGAAAGAGATGTCGTCAACTCCTAAGAAAATTGCAAGCTTTAAAGCAAAAAAAAAAAAGCTTCTAGATCTACTAGTCACACAAGTAAAACCTTTTCAAGTGTGACTCAAACCCACACTAAAACAATATTGTGTATATAGTTTTCATGAGCTTTTCTAATTCTTCTGCTGTTTCCCATTTCGGCAGGTTGCAGATTTCAGAACGTGTAAGCATAGAAAATCACTCTGCTCCTACTTAAATAAAGCCACAAACACCAGAGGCAAGCATTACATCTGCTGAAGAAAGTGAATGACCTTGAAGGAAAAAGGAATGGTGGCAGTGAAGGGCAAACCTCGGAGTATAAAGGAAAAAAGATTACCTCCTCATGAAGAGAAAGGATTCGTCTTGTTTTAAAAAAAAGGCCTTATCAGATACCCACTAGCCAGAGCCAAACATGCTCTGGAGCCCAATACAGGGTTAAAGAACATCCAAACAAATTGTGTTCCCTGCAGCTGGAGACCAGAAAGAACAGGAAGAGAGGTAAAGTCACTACCACTTTGCCTGAAGACAGGTAAAGTAAAGCTTTCTTACAATTTCTCCAAATCTCTTATGGCATCCTAACATATATATATTTTTACGTGTATATAGCCATATTCTTTTACAGTTTTCTTTTCCAGTTACTTATCCTGCAGTGCTATCCACACCGTGACAAGACCTTTCCCTAACACAATACTTGTTAAGTGATCTGCGTTGTAGCTACTATATTGGATTTGCTGTATTAAAAATTGGAACTGCAGCTAGTTTCTACTTCAGTAGCTTGACTCACAGCCAAAGTCGCATAAACCTTATCATGAACCTACCAACATAATCAGTGAGATTACAGAAGCATAGTCAAATTACACCAGAGAGTACAAAGTATATTCATAGCAAAAGCTTACATGCAACTTTATTAAAGTGGAGCATAATTCAATACATAACATGACATGTTAAAACTAGCAGCAACTAGCTATCTACAGATACGTATCCATTCATACTTCTACTTTTTTTTTTTAAACATCTGTACTGTTCACTCAGGCTTGTTATGACAGGAATGAGACACCAAGTTACAGAAGTTGAAGCAGCACTCTGTCCTCATACTGGGCACATACACCCAAATCCCCTGTAAGTTCCTGCTTCCCTCACGCACATACTCCACATCTAACCTGCTACATCTCTGCGAAGCAGAAGCAAGGGACAGCCCAGCTGACAGGGCACCAGCATCTGAGACCAGATAGGGCTCAGACTGTTAAGGAAGACCCACAAGAAAATCTCCCCCCTTAGCAAGTAAACACAGAGGCTTAACAAACCTAGCAGGCGTAAGCAGTGATGCTGAACACAAAATACAAAAGCAACTCAGAAACAGAGGTGATGCCCAAGAACTAACTAAAATCCACAAGCTCAGAATTAGATAAAGAAAGGACTAGGAAAGAGACCAAGTATGTGGGAAGAAAAAAACAGTAACTTGACAAACTGGCAGGAAGAAGCAATCTTCAGAGGGCAGAGCTTTGGAGGAGAGGACGGAAGAGAGAAAATACCACAGAAAGGCAAGACAGCAGCAGGAGAAAGGTGAATAACACAGAAAGAGCGAGAGGAGAATGTAGCTTTACAAAAACAAATGTTGAATGAATTTCTAGGATACATTGCACTGGTTTATATGCTAACTGAACAATGAGAAGGTATTTTAAATAATAAGGAGGGAGAAACCACAAGGACAGAAAAGAGAAAGAAAGAGAAGGAAGTATCTGTACATGTATCTGCATCCGTATCATGAGCACACAAAGATTATGAGCCTGTGACTCTGAGAATTCCTTTTACACTTTTTATTTAGTTGAAGCAATGAAATACTGAATTCAGGACTCAACAAATGGAAGGCCTGTATTGCTATTTCACCTCTACCAGAAATCATGCAATCTTCACATCTATTTTCAATACACTGTACAGGCAACTGACTTAAAACGATGAAACAACACAGGATCAATATATCCAGACAGGAAAAATCAGCTAAGGCTGAAACGACCTGGCCTTTCCAGCTCTGTAGTTCAGAATGCAGCAGCTGTGCCTTCTACAGGAGCATCAGGCTGCAGGTACACAGTGACTTTAAGCCTGCGTGAACCTGGCCTGCTACTGCACAGCCTTGCTTTCCCTCTCCTTCCTCAGGTACTCACTCCTCCTACCTCTCACGCTAGCAGCGGCACTTGTGCAGCCACGCAACAAGCTGGATCAGGGAATGGATTTTATCCAAAAATTACACCTTTTTGGGAGACAAGTCAAGTAAGGTTTGATTTCAGGTGGGTGAGTTCCCTAATCCCCATGGCTCCTCCATCATGGTGCTCCTACAGGGAGACAGCAGAAATAGTTGGCAAAAGGAGCTGGCCCTTCAGTAGCGGTCCAGACTTTAGAACAGATTAAAACAGCCACGTAACCACAACCTCATTCTCTCTGGCAAAACATGAAAGCGAAGAAGTGTTAAAAAAGACATTTTTGAATACATTAACAAAAACTGCAAAGGCATAGAAAGTTCTTTTGAAAAGCAGGCCTTGAGATAGTGTTCAAGGTAAAGCAACTATCCCCTAACACATTTATAAAGTCTATAGCATACAGACATATTACAGAAATACCAAGTTGAAGTAAAATGTGGATTATACAATTTTGCACACACACAAGAGGAAACTATGCCTACGTCTCAGCAAACTAAGGACAATTTCAGGCTACTACATGTGACTTATTTACTACCACCGATCAAATAAGGCAATCTTTAAACCAAAATAAAATTTATGAAAATTCCCAACACCTCTGATAAATTTAGCCATTTATAACTCAGTTGGTCCCCAGAAAAAAAACTAACTTGCTGCCTAAAACCATCCAGGTGCAGGTAGAGTGAAGAAGTACTTCTAGCCATAGAGAAACTTTGAAGGATTTCTGGTTCACAGCAACAAAACCTACATTTACCTTTCAGGGGGAAAAAACTCTTTCTCCATCACAGTTGCAGAAAGACAATCTTTTTATAGTAATGCCAGCACAGATCTACCACATGAAAGGATATGGTAGCTTTAGTGAGCTAGAGAAGATAAACATATGTCATGCCTAAAACTGAGCCAATGATCCTAAAAGCATCCTGAATCACTTGTTCCACAAATTCCCCAGTCACTAAGTATGAAGAAATGTAACATGAAGAGCCAAATAGAGATTATAAACACAGAAATGTATTTTTAAACCTATTTGCTAACACATTTCAAAACACTTAGTATAGTCTTGTCAAGTCATGAAATGATACTTCCGCTTTACTGCTCCTAAACCTCCACAGGGAAGAAAAACACAACACAATTTTTAAGACTGCAATGGACACTTTTTAATATTTTTTTTTTTATGTACTAGAATTTAAGATTGTGCCAATAGTTGCCCAACCACCAGTAAATCTTTCCACTCAACTACCAGCACACAGTTCTGTCAAGTCCCAGGTACATTTTCCACAAGCAAAATATGTTTAACAGTTGGACTTGATGACCTTCAAGGTCTTTTCCAACCTAAATAATTCTATGATTCTGTGTTGCCTTTTCTTCCCAGCCTCCAGGATCTGAATCTACATCCTTGCATACAAAACACTGTATTACCACTCAGAAAGACGACATATTTTAAATTCAAATAAACACAGTGGTTTTGTTTAGGTACAGCCCTCAAGGAGATCTGTAGAGGGGCTAAAGAAAAGGCAGTTACACCTATATGCCTAAGCCCTGACCAAAAAGAATCCTGTTCAGAATAAACAGTAGTTCAGTCTTCATTCTCTCCAAATGACATAGTTTAAGTCTTCAAACTAAAAACATCTAAAGCCACGCTCAGTTTTGCATAAAGATATCAAAAGCTATTGGAATGGCAAGTATGCTTATGATCTGGTAGGCTGCCAAAAATCATCTGCTAGTATACTAGACAATGGATGTATTCTGCTAGAACTTGTAAGAGATCTTTCTGATCTTTCCCTTGTATTGCTTCTTTTCAGTTGTATACAAAACTGAACTGAAATGATATAAAAAATGTAATTAAGGGTTTTAAATCCTATACAAATACTATCGTTTATAAGTATTGCCTATGTGATTTGAATGCTTGCATTTATACGCTAACAAATGCAGTAATTATTTGCAATAATATAACATTTTAAAATATGAATTCTTAATCACTAGCTTGCAAGCCACGTATTCAGTTTCTTGTTGCCACTGCAGCAGTTAAGTCTGTAGAATTCAGAGCACCACAATACAGGAGTACAAACTTGTGCTCTTGCAGTGCCTGAAAGCTCCAACGGCACTACAAAAGGACCCAAACTCTCTCAAGTCTTGATAAACAACCAGCATTCGGTTAAAATTTAGCACTTTTTAGTAACAGCAGGGTGCTTTCTATAAAAATAATTCTTCATTCCGGAGACAAAAAGATCCTGCACATGGTTCCAGTGAGCACTGCTATCTGGAACACTCCGGAATCACGGTGGCTGCGTATCCTGAATACGGTCATAAAAACACAAGTAATGGGATGATGAGGTTGACACCCAACTTCTCACACAAGTGTTCCACACTGACTGGCGCAGTATCAAGACTACCAGGTCTCCAAAGTCCAGTTCCCTCTTCACAGCTAGGTGGAATTAAAAGGCTTCTGCGCCACAAAGCAAGATCAGGGAGGGGGCTGGGGGGTGTCAGCAAACGCTTACAAGCAAGAATTCTCTGGTTCTCTCTTATTCTGTTCTCCGATATTTGAACAAATTATTGACATGATCAAGCTGTCATATCCTATCACATCATTCCATGTTTAAAGAATGTTTAATCTGTAAATCCACACAGTGATTCTGCAAACGCAGACTGCTTGCAACAACAACGCTCAACACTGACTACAACCATGTTTCTGAATTAAATACATTAACCTGGTTTCTTAATGCGTAACATTAAAATTTAAAAATTAAATTGATGGTAGAAATTAAATCACATTAGAGAAAAATATTTTAAGTTGGCATTTTCAGCTGTTTTCCTGGGTTTGTATCCACAGGCTAATAATGCTTATGACATCTTTCAGCAGAATACAGACTGAAGTGATTATAAGCTCCTGAAAAATAGGAAATGCTAACAAGACTTGGACGAGAGCAGCAGTACCTGGCCTAGACGTTCAAAACCTAAGTTTCTGTCTATGGGGAACAAATTTCTTGGATCAGTCTATTACTTATTACTCAGCATTTGCTAGTTAAACGCTGCACAGCCACTGATTTTAATCTAAGGAAATGAAGGCTCTGATCTTTCCCATACAAAAAAGTGTTTCAACACCCACAGAAGACAAACAGTACGTCACCTGTCAGAGTTAAGACATTTGCATTTTATATTCAAATATAAAGCAAGAAATCTCATTTAAATAATTAATGGGTAGACTATGCACTGCCAAAAAGAGCAGGACAGCAGTGGACTTACTGCTGAATATTTTACAGAAGAACCATTCTAGAAATTGATCCTCTGCAAATGGAATGATTAATCCTCCATATAACACCAGGTACCCAGTACCACAATATTTCATTAAAAGCAAACTTAACTTCAAGACAAGCAATCACATGAGGTTAAATTAATAATAAACCCCTCACAATTGATGCCATGTAGATTTTCCCTAATGATCTTAACCTGTACAGAGTTTTAAACCATAAATGGCAAGTATCTTCTTATAAGTTTCTGGTAAAAAATACAATCTATTTAAAAGTGCTGTTCAAAGCGATCTCTAGTGAGATACAAATCATCAGTGGTTTTAAAATATTTTAGTAATTTTAGCAGCCTCTTACAACTGGTAAATCAAAGTCTTAGTTTATCATATGGAGAAATACTGCTGAAAAGACCAGTGCTTTTTGTATGTTGTTTGTGAATTCTTTTTTTCTTTTTTTAACATTTCCCCCATTGAAGAAAAGAAAAAATGGTTTGCATTGTGTTAGCTCCAGTTATAATTTCCAGCTGTGTCAAAACTTTTAACAGCCTAAAAGCAGGAAATCCAAGGAGGAAATTCCATCGTCAGTTCCTGAAGTTTTGTAACTCAAACATTCTTCCAAAAAAGTGGACCTTAAAGGAATTTTGGTAGCATTTTCTGTAACCTTACCTGATATCTTCAAGTAGCTCACATTCTGCCTGATGCTTGGCCTGAAGTTTTGTCATCTGCTCAACCTGAACGTTTTTTAGCTCTTGTGTAACTTTCACCTACAAAAAACCACAGACAACACATTTTCTGTAGAGTTTAAGTCAAATTTCAACAAGAAAAAAAAACCAATTCATGTCCTTCATTTATTTTGAAATTGCACATTTCTGGAAAAGTCAAACACCAGGTTAAGAGTGCAGTTTAACCCTACGCTACATTCATAACACTTATTTCAGTAAGTGCTGTCACCCCAGCAGGCTTACACTGCACACAACAAGAATCTCATGCTTATGCTCAATAATTAAGTAAAATTTTACTCCAAAACCTGGGAGGGTAGTTTGTGTGCAACAAATGGGTGTTGCCTACCAAGAAAAGAAGCAGCAGGCCACTAGTGAAAAAAAAAAAAAAAATAAAATTACAGCGTATACATTTAGCACTTCAGTGCAAGTCACACAATTTTGAAATTTATTAGACCATCCTACAGTTGCTATCATTTAAAGACAATTTAAAAATCAAGTTGTTTTTTGATTATGCATCAGATTAAAAGAGCCCTCTATAAAAGGCTTCAGAAGGTTGGCCTTATGCTTTTAGTATTGGTGTAATTTTCCTTTGTGATCATGAAGCTGAAATTTCAACACTTTGGTAACCTACTTGATAACTGGCAGATAGCACCACTGACACAGGTAGCAGGAATGATTTGATTTTGGAAGGGAACCTTGGGGTTGTTTTGTTCTTATAAAACAAGAGGTCTTGGCATTTAAGCCCTCTAGTGATCACAGGGAATCCATGTATCGGCCTAAAAAATGATCACCAGCATATCTGAAGACATTATGCATTCATGAGGACAGAAATGCTAGTTTCTGTAAGGGGGGAAGCAGATGAAAAATTCCGAGAGAAAGACAACACAGATCTCTCTCTTTGCTAGCCAGGCAAAAAAAAAAAAGCAAACCCAAAAAACCCCTACATCTCATCAGCTAGCAAAAGCCTCCTCAATTTTACCACTGAAAACAAACCCCCAGCAACAAACACCCTTTTAATGACAACATTATGTAAAGACAAGTTTTTCACACAGGAAAAAGAAAAAAAACACCATGTATGCCCCTGACTTTAAGCAGAAAAAGCGTCTATTTTTAACATGAACTTTCAGCATTTTCGTTTTTATCCATATATAAAAAAAAAAACCTACTCAAAATAAACAAACCCACACAAGATGACCCATGTAATGGAAATAATCCTAAATGAAATAATATAGGCAAAGAATGACATACATGTAATATAAATAAGCCACCAAACGTAAACTAAAATAGAAATAAGAACTGTTTAACAAAAGCAGAGTCCACCCGCAAAACAAGAGGTCGAGAAGCAGGAATGAGCCAAGGAGAGATCTTCATTGCAGCTGCCTGCCAGGGCTACTGGGGAGCCCAGGGGATGACAAGGGATTTCTGTTATGCTCCCTCACAAGTCTTCCTCCCCTCCCAATCTCTCCTAACCACTATTATACAGTTCTCCACCTGGCAAACCCCTGCAAACTCCCTCTCCTCACTGACAAATCTCAACATCACATATGAAATCTCAAACATCTACAGCGAGCTATGATAATCAGGCTGTAAATGATTACAGCCCAAACCACCCTAATCAGGCAGCATCGCAAAGAATACGTAACACGCACAAATCTCAAAACCACAAAACTCCCTTCCACGGTGCCTGTAAAGGAGCAGCCTCTCCATCCCGAGACTCGCTTCACCATCTCTAGCTCCCCCATTCCCCACACACACCGACCATTGCATACAACCCTCAAAATCACTAACCAATAAATCTCCAGGTATCAGTACTTACACGTAGCTTAAGACCCCACCACAGCTCAGGTCTCCCAGATAACAACCTGCCCACACAAGCAAGCCACACTAGAAAGAGCCTTTTTCCCAAATCTACATTCCTTCTTACGTCTCTTCCCCCACCAGCTCCCCCTGAATGCAAAGCACCCCGTATTCCCATGGACTGCATGGATACAAAAAAGCCTCCCCGCTGCATGATGTTCCCATCACACGTATGTTACACATTTTTGGCTGCCCCTGTTCACCCGCGCTGTTACGTGCCGGGATAGCCTGCATCCTTGCATCAACTCCAGCCGTGACCTTCCGTTCCAAGACAACCAACCCGTCGCTGTTGCCATCAACCCACCATAGTTACCCGAACCCAGCCGAGCCCCCAAAACACAGCCGGCAGCACCCCACAACCGGTACAGGCTGTCCAACACCTCCGCGCAGCCAAGCCCCCTGCAGCCACAGAGCCGCCGCCAGCCCTACCAGCCACCGCTCCTCCCTGTGCAGAGCCCCCCGCTGGGCACGGGGTCACCCACCGCCAGCCCAGCACCCCCGACCCAGCGCTGCACCCCGCCCCCCCCACGCCGCCAGAGCTCACCTCCCACACCTGACCCACACCACCCCCGCAACCCACCCCCCCCCCCCCCCAGTTTCCAACCGCCCCTCAGACCTCCTCCCCTCACCCGCCTCGCTGGGCCCCCCTCCCCATGACCCCACCGCCCCCAATTCACCCCCGCACCCCCCCTCCCTCCTCACGCTTGCTCTCCCCTCTCCTAACACACCTCCAGACTCCCCCACCTCACAGCCCACCCGCAGCCCCAACCTGCCGCCACCGCTCCCCCCCCGCATCCAGCTTCCCCATCCCCCCAGTGATCCCCCCCCTCAGCCGCCCCCCCCCCTTCGCCTCCCCCGGCGGGCCCTCACCTTCCTCGGCGGGGGCTGCATGATGCTGCGCTGGGTCTCCACATCAATTCCCTCCCCCCGGCAGCAGGATGCGGCCCCCGCTGCAGGAGGAGGAGGAGGAGGAGGAGGAGGAGCGGGCAGCGACCGTTTCCCACCCGGTTCGGGGCGAGTCCCGGTCGGCGGGAGGAGCGGGGCGGGAGGAGCGGGGCAGGAGGGGGGGAGGAGACCGCCTCTTCCTCACGGGCAGCGGCGGGCGGGCGCCGAGCAGCGTCCCGAGTCCCGGCCCTGAGGAGTGGGGAGGGGAGGGAGGCGGTGGGGGGGAGGCGGGGACGGGGCTGAGGGGGAAGCGACTTCAGGGAGAATTAAAAAAAAAATTAAAAAAAAAAGGGAAAAGAAGGAAGAAAAAATAAATAAGAGGCGGCGGCGGAGCGCGGCTCGGGAGCGCCCCGCTGAGGGGACGCTTGTCCCGCCAACGGCCCGCCCCGCCGGCGGAGGCCTCCGAGCCGCCTAGAGCGGCCACCATAGAGTGGCGGGCGAGGAGAGAGAGGCGGGGCGGGCACGCCCCCATGCCCCCCGCCCGGAGCGCCCGTGCCCGCTGCGGCCGCTTGGGGGCGCCCTGGGCAGAGCGGGAGGCGGCGGGGCGGGGCGCGGGGGCGCGGGGGGCTCTGGGGAGGTGAAGGGGGTGCACGGGGGGGTGCACGGGGGGGCACACGGGGGGGCACAGGGAGGGTGCAGCGGTGCATGGGGTGTGCAAGGGGGTGCACGGGGAGGGGGCAGGGGGGGTGCGCGGGAGGGGCGCAGGGGAGGTGGGGGGGGTGCACGGGAGGTGCAGGGGGCGCACAGGGAAGGTCCAGTGAGGTGCACGGGGGGCGCACAGGGAGAGTGCAGGGGGGGTGCACAGAAGTGCACGGGGGGGGTGCACAGGGAGGGCGCACTGGGGCGGTGCAGGGTGGTGCACAGGGGTTGGTGCAGGGAGGGTGCGGGGGGGCACAGGGAGGGGCAGAGGGTGCACAGGGGCTGCACAGGAAGGGTACAGGGGTATGCACAGGGGGGAAGGGGGCGCATGGGGGGTGTTGCAGGGGGTGCAGAGGTGTGCACGGGGGGCAGGGGGTGCAGTGCAGGGGTGCACAGGGAGGGTGCAGGTGGTGCACAGGGGTTTGCACAGGGGCGTGCACGGGGAGCACAGAAGGAGGTTGCAGGCGTGTGCACTGGAGGATAGCGGGGTGCACAGGGCTACAGGGGTGAGTGCATGAGGGAGAGCGCAGGGAGGGGGCAGGGTTTGCACAAGAGGGTGCAGGTGTTTGCAGAGGGGGTGCACAAGTGGGGTGCAGGGGTGTGCACAGGGATTGCAGGGATGTGCAAAGGAGGTGCACAGGGAGGTGCAGAGATGGGTGCAGGGGTTTGCACTGAGGGTGCACAGGGGGGGGTCAGGGCCTGTACGGGGAGGGTGTAGAGGGTGCATAGCAGGGTGCAGGGATGCACATGGCAGTGTGCACAAAGGAGGTGCAGTGGGTGCAGGGATTTGCACGGGCTGCACAAGGGGTGTGCAAGGGTGTGTGTCCACAGGGAGGGGGCAGGAGGTGTATGGGGAGGTGCAGGGGTCTGCACGGGGGGGTATGCAGCGGGTGTACAGGGTGGTGCACAGCTGGTGTCAGGGGTGCACAGGGGTTTGCCCAAGAGGGTGCAGTGGGGTGCACAGGGGTTGCAGGGGGGTGCACAGGAAAGCAGGGGGGTGCAGGGGTGGGCCCAGACCGGGGAGTGGGGATGTGCATGAGGGGTACCGGGAGATGGCGGGGGGGTGGGGGTGGGGGGGTGGGGGGGGTGGTAGCATCCAGATACTACCGGCAGGGGGGTGCAGGTTGTGCACATGGGGGTGCAAGGATGTGCACAGGAGGGTGCAGGGTGTGCGTGGGGAGGCAAAGGGAGGTCTCACGGTGTGTAGGTTGTGCACTGGGAGAGTGCAGGGGGGGCTGCACAAGGGTTACAGGGATGTGCATCGGGGGTGCCCAGGGGTGCATGGGGGTATGTAGTGGTGTATATCTGGGGGTGCAGGGGGTACACAGTGCCCACAGCCACCACTGGTGCACTGTCTGTTGGGCCAGCCTCCAAGGCACAAGTCCACCGCAGGATCCAGCCACACAGACTGGGGTGCAGGACACGGCCGGTGCCACCTAGGAGGTGCTCCCCAGCACCGTGCAGACAGGGTGCTCAGTGTCTGCACTGGAGGAAAAGCAGCCATCACCTTCCTTCCAGCACTTCTCAGGCTGCCCAAGGGAAGTTCAAGTATATAAGGGGCTGGGGCCCTCAGCCCCCCGAGACAGAGGCTGGAGCAGTCCCTTGAGGCTGGCACCCAGAGGCTGGTGCACCCCAAGGCCACCACACCAGGAGCAGAGCACCCAAACACGCAACGGCCGATGAGCCTTTTGCAGGAGGTTGCTTTTAATCAAAAGGAAAATAAGATGAAGCTGAACCCTTGAGCACTGCAGGCATTGGTGAGATGCAGGAGAGCCCAGGAGGCAGAAACGGTGATCGCAGCCATGCAATGTCATGTTTGGCTGGGTGTGAATTAAAAACCCCTGATCAGATGTGCTGTTTTTTCTCCCCCCTCCCAGTACTTGGGTTGCTTGGCTTAGCTTACTAGATCTGCTGCAATGAAATCTTTGAAATATTTAAGTGCATTTGGATGTTCCCTTTAAGCAAATCACCAGGGCAGTTTGCAGAGCGTAAGGCAATTCTCATAATTGCATTTTCCCAAGTGCTCCAGCGTTGCTGCTGCTCCATCTCCGGCTCCTTTATTATTGATGAGCTGCTTTACTCCAGCTCCCAGAAAATGACCCCTCACCTTTAAAGATGCTTTAACCATCTTCAACACTTAAAAAAACTAAAGCACAACTTGAAATCTCCTTTCTCCTCCAGCTATTAGTTTATTTAGTGCTGCTAATTAGTCTTAACTCATTCTCCCTGGGAAACATTCTGTAAATGATTAGTGAGATGTGGTGCATCAATGGATCCTGTGAAAATACATTACATATCTCTACTTGAGCTGCATGACCTGCAAACCCCTGAAGGTGTTCTTGCAAGACCGTGCCCTGCACCCAGTAGCAAGTTTAGTGCATCCAAAGCATTTCCCACCACCCACGTGTAGCTGGGAAAGTGCTTTGGGAAGACAGAAGCACTGAGCACAATCATTATTTCATGTATCCATTGCAGATCCCACATGCAGCATGGTGCTCAAAGCCAGGATGAGCAAATGCAGTGGCATGCACTCGGGATGCAGAGGATGCTTCATTCAAGCAGGAATTTCAAGGGTGGAAAATGGGTTAGAAATCAGCATTTTGCTGGGCTAGGAAAAATTAGCTGGAAGCCAGGGCTTGCAGGGGGAGTAGGATTTTGCAGATAAACTCTTCAGTCAATGATGCAACATGCAACAACCTGCTTCCCGAGCAATGAAATCGTTGTGCTGAACTGATGTGAAATGCAACCTCTGCTGAACTCCTGGTGTTTTAACTCATTGTCCCCAAACTGAGTCATCCTGCAAAACTTCTGCATCTCACACTTCATTCTTCTGAGCAACCCAAAGGAGTTTCCTCCTAAATTGCTGCGAAGTAGCGCTTGTGCGTGCAACCCTTTGCACGTGCAGGCATAAATCATCCACACGCTTTTGCACGCAGGGCTGAGAAGCTTTTTAGGTGCCTGCCAACAGATGCATCACCCTCCCCTATCATGCATAGCAGTAGCTTTTCCACCTCTTGCTTGTATTCTTCCATGAATAATTTCATTTTATGTATTTGACTGTGGATTCCCTGAAGCCTGACCCACAGGGAGCTGCAGGTTCGACGTGGATCCCAGGGGAGTTTGCATCTCTGGTGATAAATCATGATGGAGCTGCCTCTTGTAGATGCCCATAGCACTTCCACATCTGTGCAACACTGATAATAATCACGATTGGGGGGTGGGGGGATGGGGGAAGACATGAAATAAAGCAGATGATCAAAAAGTAAATAGTGTAAGTGTCTAAGTGTTACATATTTTATCAAAAATACTTGTTTTCATGGCACAGCTTGAGTTCAAGCTGTATACTCTGAGCCTTTACCCCTTGATTTCTCCTTTTTGATCATGCAAACGGAAGCAGGATTTGAAGGCAGCCAAGGATCTTGCAAATCCAAATGATCACAACCAAGCCCAGCTGAATCTGAACATCACAGCTGAAGCTAATGTGCTTTTTTTATTATTATTCCTTAAGTTATACATGGCAAGAAAGTTCCTGGCCAGATGCTGGAAATATAATAATTAATCCTCTACCAGGCTGGCTTGGTGGCCCACATCCCAATGAAGCCCCATCTGCTACATCCACCCGCTGATACAGCTGCACCAGATGTTGCTCACACATGCTCCAATCTTCCTTGCTGATGGAAAATAACCTCTGGGTTGCAGCAGCTCAGCCGGCAGCCGACCTGTGAGAGCAGAAGGGAGTTTCTGCTGCGCATTTGGGGCATTGCAGGAAGGTTTGCACCAAGCTAATGGAAGCTCGGTGCTTCTCTGCCCTCCAAAAAGATGGACCCACCGACGGGTTTTTAGAGCTTGGAGCAATTGTAGGGTTGATAGCAATGTGGGGCATATTCAGAAGCCAGTGCATTGATGTGCTGTGTCTAAAATCTGAGCTAAATTTTCATTTTGGTGGTATTTATTTACTTTACCTTTGTAGAAGGTAGTTAAGGCCGTATAGCTCAAGGTGGTTCAGCCCCTAATATTCACCAGGATAAACAGAATAACCAGTGCAGGATGTTTGTTAAGGGTTTCGTTCTCCAGGGTCTCCACAAGCAGCAAGCATCTTCGCAAAAAAAAAACAAACAATAAAATAAATGGTTCCACTGCTACAGAAATAGTTATTAAGGCGGGAGGGGGTGCTGGGTTAGTTAAATAATCATTGAGGGAGACACAGCATCATTTAAAAAGGGACCTGCAGCCAAAGGACTTCTGTAGTTTTCTAAATAGTCATTTGTCTTACTTTTTCTCCAAAGAAGCACATGAAACATTTCTAATGAAGCCTGACATTTCCATGGAGCTGGGATGAGCTTTAAGCAGAGATTTACGGCTCCAGGAAAGCGCTGGCGTTGGGTGGCAGTCAGCAAATGGGGCCATTTCAGGTAGGGTTTGCTTCTCCCTCAGTCAGGGACGCTCAAAGTGCAACTCAGGTTGTTCATGGCATGATGAGCCAGTATCCTTCAGGCATTGTTCTGTGTGCTGAGGTCTCTTAAAAAACTTTTGCATGGGGAAATGGAGGATTTTGATCAGCTGGCGGCACCTACTGTAGCTGTCTGGCTCCTCATGGGTTAACCTGCCCTGTCAGCTAATGAGCTAGAGGTGTCCCAAAGAGCCATGTGCAACTCCTGCTCCATCCAGGAGACAAACACAGCCTGGGAGGGATCCTGGCCCAGCAGCCTGGAACTGGCTCCAGGTCCTCACTTCAGAACTACTCCCGCGCTAACTGGGACCCAGTATATCTTCATCACTGGGAAAGTGGGAGCTGGGTACACCAGGAACTGGTTGCGTATTGGCAAGAAGAGGGAAATGTATTAATTGGGTATTGAGCTAAAAACCTCCCAGCAATGGGCATGAGCAAATACTCCCCCAGCATTCCTCAGAGCAGTCATGCATCCCTAATTTCCCAAGTGATGCACAGCACAGCAAGCAAATAAGCAAGGAAATGACCCGACTCATGGGCTGGTAAAAGTAAGATATAGCTGTCTGGCTAAAAAAATAGGAAAAATAAATCACTGTCATAATTGAGATAAGCAAGTCCTGGGTTACGAGCATCTGTGCTGGTGCGGAAGAGCTTTCCCAGGTCAGGGGTTGTCCTGGGCGGTGGCGGAGCGGCCCCAGCTGAGCTGGCTGGTGACTTTCCCATCAAATCCTGCCAGAGAAATGAGATCCCAAAGGACCTGCCTTCCCTTGGGGATTCACCCGTGCTGCCAGGTCATGCTCTGAGCATCCCTGAGCACACCTTTTCTGCTGTAGTGAGGAAAATGGCTCCCCAAATCCATCAGCAAGGTGGGATCCAAGATGCAATCCCACACAGGGAGCAAAAAGGTGGTGTGGGTGGCAGTGGCAGGGAGCTCAGGAACCTAAGGGATGAAGGAACAGGTGTTTTGGGGTACCTACACCCACATTTGGGGATGCCTGTTCTGCTTAAGCCAAGGGAAGGCTGTGTCCTTCCCCATCCCCACGCCTGTGCAACCATCCTGCTTATAGAATCATGGATCACTTAGGACAGAAAGACCCATAAGTCTGACCATTACCCCAGCACCACCAAGACCATTACTGAACCATGTCCCCAGATGCCACATCCATATGTCTTCTGACCCCCCCATGGACGGTGCCTGCACCCCGTCCCCGGGCAGCCTGTGCCAGCGCTTGGCCACCCTGTCGGGGAAGACATTTCTCCCAGTGCCCACCCTGAACCTCCCCTGGTGCGGCTGGAGGCCATTCCCTCCTGTCCTGCCGCTGGTTCCTTGGGAGCAGAGACCGACCCCCCTCGCTGCAGCCTCCTGCCAGGCAGCTGTAGGGAGCCAGAAGGGCCCCCCTGAGCCCCCTTTTCTCCGGGCTGAGCCCCCCCAGCTCCCCCCGCCCCCCCAGAGCTGTGCCCCAGCCCCTTCCCCAGCCCCTGCCCGGCTCTGGACACGCTCCAGCCCCTCCGGGTCTGTCTGGGAGTGGCTCTGTTGTCACATCATGTCATGTCATGTCCTTAACATGCACGACAGTCCTTCATCACAGGTAAGCAGGGTGACAAATCCCATCCCCAACCTACTTTGGGTGCCCAGGCGAGGGGCAAGGTCCAGCACCTGGGCTGACTTTGGCAACAGCTCTGTTGCCCAGAGAGGTGGTCGATGCCCCATCCCTGGGAACATTCAAGGCCAGGCTGGACGGGGCTGGGAGCAGCCTGGGCTGGTGGGAGGGGGCCCTGCCCATGGCAGGGGGTGGGACTGGCTGGTCTTGAAGGTCCCTTCCAGCCCAAACCCTTCTGTGATTCTATAATAGCAAGGGACACGATGAGATGGTGGGAAACCCCAAGGAGACCAAGATGGGGATGATCCCTGAGATCTTCCCCCCATGTCACCTCACCAAAGAGACAATGTGGAAACATGCACAGGAGCCACCCAGAGTTTCCTGGCCAGCACATCCCATAAAGGGACATAAATATATCACAACCATGTCCCAAGCAGTTAAGGAAATAATTTGTCAGCCCTGTTGATTTTAATGTTCTGGAACGTTTTTTGTAAATCTGGCTATTTGCAAAGGTTTATCCCCTCCCTGCAGCCTCTACAGGAGGGACCAAGTCCTCGTGAGGATGCTCAGGCCATTAACACTCTAGTTTCCCCTTGGATACGCTGGTAGGAATGAAGATCTGCTTCCCTGAGGCCCACACCGCTGTGAGGAGGGGTATAAGATTTTGGGGGAGAGCAGCACTGAACGAGCTGAGAACGTCAGGAACTCAACATGGTGTCACTAAGCCGGGCAGAGTAAACAGCTTTCTTCAAGAAAAATATTTTTTTTATTTTACTTTATTTTACTTTATTTCATTTTCTTATTTACATTTTTTATTTTGTTAGCATTTAATATTTTCATCTCATTTCATTTTATACGAAAGACGGTACGCAATATGGTCCCAAAGAGACACATAATGCCCAGAGAACCCTGACAGACACGAGATGTAAAAGTTGGGAACCCCAAGAGCCAAACACCAACTGATGGTGACAACCCACAGCTGAAAATAGCAGTGTATTCCCTCATGCAAGGAAAATAAAAAGAAGAATCTAACCACAAAAGCAAAATTTGGAGACGAACCCCAAGGAACAGAGGCTCACTTGATTCCCATCCTCACGCAGCTGCCTCCGTGTGAAAGGCTTCGCTTTGCAGCCGAGCGGCTGCTCGCCCATGTGCCTCTTTATTCTTCACGTCTGAATTTAGCCCCTGAAGGGGTTCAAACCTTTTTAAGTACAAAAGGCTCATGGCAAGCGAGGTAAACACTTTGCAGTTAAGGGCTCTTGGCTGCAAGGATGCGCTTTGGAGCAAAACCCAGTGTGTTTTAACCTGTGCTGCGGGCAGGGTGATGAATGCGTGAGGCAGCTCCGGCTGTGAAAGCCTCAGCGGAGAACCATTTCCACCAGCAAATCCGAGCAGCTGCTGATAAAGCAGATTTTGCCTGCTGAACTGGCAGGAGTTTTCCTGGCAGAAGGATTTGCTCGCCAAGAGAAGCCGGGGCGGGAGGGGGCCAAAACCGACACAGCAACTGATGGTTTGCGATGTCCCCCCATCCTGCAGAGGTGACACCAGAGCTGCTTCCTCCAGGGAAGGCAGCTTTTTATATTAAAGATGAAGATACAGGAATATATATTTTATCTTAAATATTAGTATATAGGAATAGGTGTTTATATTATATAGGAATGTACCTCATCTTAAATATGAATGTATAAGGAATAAAAAACTTAATGGACTTTATAGATAGATCAATCAATCGATAGATAGATGGATAGATAAATACTTAGACAGATCGATGGATAGATAGATAAATAGATCGATAGATAGGTGGATAGGCAGATAAATAGATAGATGGATAGACAGCCAAACAGGTAAATAGCTGGATAACTAGATAGACAGATACATAGATAAGAACAAAAGAATGAAAAATTGAAAAGGAAAAAATGAATGAAAATATTAAAAAAACAAAACAAAACAAAACAAAACAATGAAAGAACAAAATTATCCGTAATAATTAACCATGATATCCTGAGGGATGGCACAGCCATTCCCTTTCCCCTCTGTGGCTTTGCCAGTGGGAGCCGACCACTCCAAGGAGCAGGTAAAGCCAGAAACTGAGCTTGGGATTATTTGGCAGCTGCAATTTTGTTATGTTTCTCCCAGGGCTTCAAAGGTCACGGTGGTAGTGAACCAGATGTTTCCAGCCTCCAGATGTTGTGCCTCCAGATATTTCTAGCTCCTCCTTTCTCCTCCAGCCCTTGCCACTGCTCCGATAAAATGCAGACAGGTTTTGGGGGGCCACAGAGATGCCTTGCCATGCGCACATCTCAGGCTGGGGGTATCCCAGCATCTATTGTGGGGGCTTCTTGCACCCCTCCACTTCCCGGGATGCAATGAAACACGAGGGATGATGGGTCCTGGTCCCACCTTGGTTGCTCAAAGCAACCCATGTGCTCAAGCAATGATGCTGGCACGCACCTTGCACTGCCCTGGCAGAGCTTTTCCCAGCACAACCGCTCTTTTCCCTGGATTTCCCGTAAATAATTGATTGATCTTTCTTTGTTCTTTCACCCAGAACGCTCTGCACATTCCTCAGGAGAAAGTCAGGCTGGTGATGGAGCCTCTGGGCTTTCCCCACGTGGGGGTGCCATGTGGATGCGAATCGGGTTGGTGCGCATGTCCTGCAGCCATGGCAAGGCAAAAGGTGACACCTAAGCAACTGAGCCTGCTCTTTTTCTTTTTTTTGCCATAAAAAAGGAAATATATGGACCGGGAAAAATAAGTTCATAAAGCATGCAAAAAACCAAGAAATTGTACGGATGGGGAAAAAAGAAGATTCACAGAGTGCGCGCTCTGTGAATCTTCTTTTTTCCCCATCTCTACCATTTCTTGGGGCTTTTGCATGCTTCAGCATTCTCCAGTGGAAGAAAAAAAACCACCTTTTTGGAGCTTGTTGTAACCTGGCAGGAACTGAAGAAACCTTGAAGTGGCTCTCCAGGAGCCCAGGGGATGAATCAGCCTCCTCCAGGTTGAGCTGAGGTGGAACAACTCGTCCTGCAGCCGAGATGGCCGCAGGGGGATAGAGGTCCGGCAGAGCTGGAAGAGAGCCTGTACGGCCCTGCCACGTCCTGCTTGGGCCTGTTCCACCACATTTTGGTGAAGGCTGGTACACCCAAACAGCTTTGTTCCCCATACTCTGCTCTCCTGGCCTCTCCCCATTCCTCACTTATGATGTTTACAGTACCTGAAGGGGTGAGACTGGGATTAATTTCCATGAGAACACATTGAAAGAGTAAATATCTCCGAGCAGGGATGCTTGGCAGGTTTATGGGGTTTGTTTTCCTCCAAGAATCGGCAGCTTTCCTGCTCTTTTTCTAGTTGCTCATGACCAGATGTGATCATCAGGTTCTGATGGAGGAAGGATGCATCTACCCATCTGGAGCAGGACTCAGTCCCTGAGCTTTGTCCCATCCCGGTGTGGGGCCATAACTCATTTCCAAGTCTATCTAGGAGGTACTTCTTGGTGCTTTCAAATGGAGGTGACCTCTCTGTTGGTGTAAACCAGGTAAGTCCTAGTGCACCCTCCTCCTTACACCAGTGTTACCTCCCACCCTGGGAGCTGGGAGCAGATGGGGAGCGGCAAAGAGAGGAGATAAGGGTTATGTCCAGTGATGGATTTTAGCCCTTGGGTAGGAGTGAATCTGTGGGGCTGCTATGGTCTGGTGCTGGAGTGGGACCCACAAAACGCAGCCCTATCGGGTCACATCAAACACTCATCAGTTGTTTTTGGAGATGCACTGTACCAGCGGCACCTCAGGAGCAGGAGGCGGGAGGTCATCAATACTGCTGGAGTAGAGGGAACATGAGAAGAGTCTCCAAGAGCCATCCAACCATGCTCCTGAGGTTCAGGAGTATTTTGACAGCAGGCACAGCTTCATGGGCTCATGTTGTGGATCACGTTACCCCTGGGCTGTGGGCACCCAGAGGTAGGTGCAGGCCCTTCTGCCAAGAGCCAGCCCCGCACATGCACCATCTCTCTGTTTAGTTCCAGGAACCCATGTCTGTGTTCAACTGGGAGTTGTCACCATGACTTCTGTGGAGCTGGGATGGGATCTGAGGTGTTGCTGCCACCTGCCTTCATCCTGAGGGTCATCTACAAGGTCCAGGGACTGCAGCACCAGCAAGCCTCCACCAGCCTCTTTCCTCCAAACTCTTCCACGTGACACGGACATGGACATCCCAGTGAGCAGCAAGATGACCTGAAGAGCGGCTCAGGGTCCTCAAGGTTGGGACACAGCTGCTGAGCTGCTCCTGAGGCAGGTGTTGAAATTATCTTCATGAAGGTGGCCTTTACCTTCCTAAAGGTGACCTCAAAAGGGTTGACATAAGCATCAGGAAATTCTGACAGTAAGGAAAGGAAGCAAGAGGAGGCTTAGACTAGGGAAGAAGAGAAAGGACATTGAGAGAGGAGACAGGCTGTAAAGACAAGGGAGGAACTCTGGAGTTGCAAATTGTTGAGGTATGCGACAGTGAATATGAAGATGATGACAATGGCACTTGGCTCTTTATACAGCACCAGAAGGCCCCTGGGGTGTTGTTTTCTGCATTGCTGGAGCCTTCCGTGCTTGCCTGGTACATGTGGGAGGACAAGCCTGAGGGAACACTCACTGGGCCAGACCTACAAATCCCCCAAATGTGTTGCTGTGTGTTCAGAGCTCTTCCAGAGCAGAATCCCAGTATGGCCTCGTCTGAGAAGAACCAAAGTTGTGTGCTCCAGGGTTGTGTTTCCAGAACAAACCAATGTGCAGAAAGTGGGACAATCAGGGCAGTCACCGCAAAACTGCTTTTTGCTCTGAATTAAAACGTTGCCTTTGAGTCACGTGTGCTCAGCAGTGTGGACCTCCGCTGCGCCTCACCGCATGGTCCATAGAGGCAAATACACCTTCGACAGTGGAGGAGGCAGCACTCCATCTCCATTCTGTAGAGGTTACCATGTCTGTGCCTCCAGGATGTGCCCCCCTTTTAATAGAGGGTGATTTGCGGAGAAAGATGGTTGTACGCACAATGGTCACGGAGAGAAGAAGCCCTGATGCACACGGAGACCCCTTCCCCATGGAGGAGCCCAGAGCCAAGCTCATGTGGCTGGCTGGCTCCAGGAGGTGCGTTCACGAGTCAAGGAGGTGGGGGTTGCCCCCAGTCGCCTGGCTTTGTTGTGAGAGAAGACAGGGCAGGATGAGGGTGTTTGCAAGGTAACAAGGCGGCCTGGCAGGCACGCTTAGGAACAGTGAAACTGGACCCCTGAAGCTGCTCAGATGGTGACCAAGAGATCCTGATCTGAGATAAGGCTGAGGGCTGAGGGCCTCAGCAGGCTCCAAAGGTGGAGGTGCTGCTCGTGGATGGCAGGTCTCCAGCTGGCTTTTGTATCTTTACCAGCCAGTGCCTGCATTGAGGTGCAAGGCTAGAGCTGTAAAAGCATCTTCTCAGCTTTATCAGAGCTTCTTCACGTTTGGGAGTTTCCCACACCTTCCTTGGAAGCACAAGCTGCTGTCAGACTGACGAACTCCTGCTCTAAATTAATTCTGGTCCGATGGGCATGGATCTGATCCCAAAAGTGGTGTTGGCCCTGCTTTCGTGGTCACACTCTCAGCGTCTTCAGCTCACAGAGACCTGCTGCCACCAGCCCTGCCTAGTGCAGGAGCATGGGGATGGGGCTGTCCCCTCCGTCAGTCCCCTCCACGTGAGCTGAGCAACGCGTGCATTCCTGCTATACATTCCCCTGGCCATTCCTGCGTCACCACTGCTCTCCCCCATTTCTTGTTAATTTGTAACTTGAAACTTGCTGGGGCACATTTCTGTGATCGCGGCATTATCTGTTCCCTGGCTGGGCGCATCTGTGCCTGCTTGGACCGCGGGTATTTTTATCTGTGGGTAGATGGCATCACGTGAAGGGCAGTGGATGGGGAGCACTGAGCATGTTGGAAGGGTTCTAAAAAACATGTCTGAGAACAGGTTTGGGGACTGGGAGCAAAACAGGGCTCAAGGCTATTTTGGGCCTTGGAGAAGAGCTTCCAAGCTGTGGATGTCCCATCCCTGGCAGTGTTCCATGCCAAGTTGGACGGGGCTGCGAGCAACCTGGTCTAGTGGAATGTGTCCCTGCCTGTGGTGGAGTCGGAATGAGATGACCTTTTAAGGTCCCTTTCAACCCAAACCATTCTGTGATTCTGTGATTCCCTATTTTCCAGCTGCAGAGGGAAAGGGACTGTGGGATTGCTTTGGGTGTCCATGGGGGATGTTCAGGAAGGACATGGCACCTCCAGAACTAGATGTTTTTCAGAGCAGACGTGTTGATCCAGAGTGGTGTGGGTAGAGCTGGCTGACCCATGGAGCAGGGGGACAGCAGAGATGCTGGCACCTCACTGCACCCTCCCATTATCAGAGCACTGCTCTGCGCTTGGCTGCCCGGGGACTGTATCAGCCCACAGCTGCCTGGGCTGGACAGAGATGGCCTGTTTCCAGTGTTCCTCACTTGGTCACGACCCACTGCAGCCCTGGTTATCAACATCGACCATCCCAGCCATGCTGGCTCTGAGTTTCTCCTGGTACTTTTGCATGCAGACATCTCCATTCACCCTGACTGACCCTAATATCTCTGTTTCACCTCTCTTCCCACAACCAGGGGCAGCTGAAAAGGGGAAGAAGCAGTGTCCTGCTAGGAGATAAACCCCTTTCAACCCCAAACACTCCCACCTTGGAGGCCCAGGAGAAGGGCTGCTGTTCAGCCAAGGGGAATTGTGTGCCTTAGAGTCTAGATGCAGCCTCAGATCCTGTAAGGACCTTTCTCCAGCACCTTCTCATAACAAAAGATGACTGGCAAGTCTTCTCCTGACATTGTGTCCACAAGCCCAGTCCTACCTTCTCCTATGCTTCATGTTTTGCACAATAGTGAACTTGATCTCAAAGGTCTTTTCCAACCTAAATGAGTCTATCATTCTGTGATTCTATGTTACCATCTCAGCCACTGAAGCAATGGTTGGACTAGGGGATTTTCTTCCTTTAAAATTTTTCTACTGCTTCTGACCACAACACTTCTGTAGTGTAACAACATTCACGTCTCTTCCTCTTTCATTTATTGGAAACATCACTGTGTGATTCCTTTTGCTCTATTTCAGTCTTTTCCATAAAGTGGGTGAGACCCTGAGACCAATTGTTGCATCCAGTGGCACACAGATGAAACCATGATGAGGTTTTCTTGCATAGGCAAGGCTGTGGGAGCCAAGAGCATCCTCTAAGGGAGGCATCCCATCACTGTTGGTTCCTCCAAGGGCCTGTCCCTGGGTGCTAGGAAAGGAAAGAAAACAGAGATGAAGCTCCTAAGAAAACCCCATGGGGAACTGTGACCGTTGTCATCATTGATCCTGCTCAGAAGGGAGCACTTGGATGGTGCCGGCAGGAGAGGACATCAGGACATCCATGAGTGGGTGGAGATCTTGGAGTTACCCATCCTCTGCCAAGGCTAGGAAGGAAGCAAAACTAGGTACAGAGCTGAAGTGGCATCACCCAGTTTCAGCATTTCCCCCCCTGTTCTGCCTATGGGGCTGGCACACTCTTTCAAGAGGGTGTATGTGAGGGAAAAATGTGCTGAGATGCAAGAGGGGAACCAAAAATTCCCCCACAAAGGAGAAATGGTGGCAGCAGTGTGCTGGTGTTTCTCTGGCTGCTTGGTTTCGTTCTTATTAAACTCTTCCCTGTGAAGAACTGCATCTCTTTTCTGGAGGTGGTGCCCTATGGTCAAGCATTGTGCTTGCTAAAGCAAAGTGACCACAAAGCACCAGCCGGGGAGCAAGAGCGGTTTATCCTGCTGTAAATGAGCAAAGGCACAAAGACCAGCCCCACTCCTGCTTGCTTTTCTCTTTGCTATTTGTTTTTGCCAGTGAATCGATCCTATTTGGAAGACAAGGCTTTGAGACGTGCAGAGAGATGAAAACCCCAGTATGTGAAAGAAAATGAACTAAATGACCCAAGAGATTTTTATTCTCCTGGAGCAGAGCATGCCCTGAGTAAAGAGTTTGTGGCCGTAATTATCAGATCAAATCAAAGCATTTTTACAATAAGTAACGCCATAATTTATCTTCCAAATGTAAAAATAGATATATTGAGTGTTTCAGGTTTTCTGTGAAGCATGCTTGTCTTGCTGCCTTTACCCTGAGCATTAGAAAGCAGCAATAAAACTCGTATAAATACTAATTTTGGTGCTGATTTCTCATCAGTACAAAAGGCAGAGCAGCCTCAGAGCAGAGTTGCTCTCCCAAAGCTGAGTTCATTCAACCTTAGCAGATTATCAACAACTTCCCGGCAGCACTAAATAAACCTGGATTTAGGCTGAAAGGCTGCTGGGTTTACATATCACCTATATAAAACCAGCCTTTCCACACTAAAAAGACCTGTTATTTTCCAGAGCAAATTGCTTTTGCTGCTTCAAGCATGTTGCTTGTGCTCTGTGAAAGGTTTTTCTTCTCTGGGAACAGTAGATAGGTTACAGTGGCAAACAGTAAAATCAACTTGCCAAGCCCGCTCTTACACAATAGCCACTCCAGAGAGTAAGTTTTCATCTCTGAGTCATAAGGGAAATGAAACAAGAATTTATTTTGGTTTTGCTCCATGAACTATTTAATCCATTTACTTTGCCTGTTCACGAACATGGATTGTACATCCGGAAAGTCCCATCATTTAGAGGCATAAACATGAGCTTGAGCTTAGCTAAGCCTTGCCCTTCAGCATATATATAGAGATGCACACCTTGAAACGCATGGCTTCACAAAGGGCTGGATCTAGCAGGTGTTTGCATGAGCAAATTCGTGCCATGATGCCCAAGATCTCACATGTGTGCTCACGGCAGGGATGCATCTAAGAACATGTGATACAAGGTTTTTCATCCTTGCTTGCTGCTGCTGCCGCCTTCACAAGCAAGTTTTTACTGCTCGTGTTTGCTTTTCTACATGCTCAAACTCCTAAAAAATGTCATGCCAGGCTGGCTGCACTGCAGAGAATGTCTGACTCATTTGCTGTGCCCCACTCGGCTGCCAATCATGGCAAGTCCCAGCTCAGGCTGGGACACGACGGAGAGCCCTGCAACACGGGAACACCCTGAGCAGCCCTGTGCCAGCCATTAACGCCCCCGGCTCCTGGCTCCAGGATAGCACCTGAGATCTGTGTTAGTGGTGATAGGACATGAATAGCCTCCACAGTTGCACAAGGCAAGATGAACTTTGCAGGCACAGAGCATCCCCGTGCTTTGGGAGAGATGGATTCGTCAGCTGAGGTCAGGAAGGAAAGGCTGCCCAGGGGTGAAGGGTGCTCTTTGCCAGGACGTGGGAGCATTTTTCCGCTCCTGAACACCCCTTTTTCAATGGCAAAAGGCATTGCCTGGGGCTGGGCAGCCCCTTGGGCCAGCTTGCTTCTGATCTCACTGCAGCCTTTTGTCTTGCCTTGCTCACAGTTTTGTCAGCCCTCCGCGGCCTCCCCTTGTCCCACTCCTCCTGAAAGGTCCACTCATTTGTCACTGTCCTGTTGGGGACATCTGGCTACAGCCCATGCACAGGGACCCCCAATGAGGGTGTCACTGGGTGGCACAGGGACGTGGGCTAGCTGCTGTCCTCTAAGAGCAGGACTACATCTGGCCATGCAGATGCTGCCACGTCTTGAGACGATGCCCATAAGAGCTGGATTTGCACGGCGAGGCCCCAGTGTGTGTTTATAGACATGGTCAAGGCTGGAGAAACCAGGACAGGGAAACCCCAAAAGTGGTGTGGGAGTGAGGGCCAGTGGCCGTCCCCTATTCAAATAATGCATCTATGTGCAATGTCCATGGAACACCGGAAAAGCAGGGGACAAGGAGCATCACCTAATCCCAACTCTAACCCTCACCCCAGCCCTCACTAACCCCAACCCTGGGGCAGGGCTGTGGGTGGATCTGTGCTCCCCAGGCCCTTGCAAGTGTCAGAGAAGAGCTGTTTCCAACCAAGGAGCATCCACCAGCATTTTCATAGGCACTGAACCAAAGCAGCAGGGCAAGGTGTCACCTCGTAAGGGGGCAGGAGGCAGGGGGTGTTTCCATGGTGGTGGGACAGGGCTCAGGGCCACCACCCTGTGAAGAGGGCCCTTTAGATAAGGAGTTGGCAGCAGCGAGGCAGCCCCAGGTGCCAGGCAGTGCCAAGCTGACAAGACCAGCACACATGCATGAGGAGCATGAAATTAATCTTAAATCCAAGTGTAAACTCCCAGTGACTTTTCCTCTCTCTCGGCTGATGGCAAAATGCCATGAGCTCCTCAGGAAGTGAATCGGACAGCCAGGAAGAAAAGGCATGTGAAAAGTTAACCCGATTTCTTTCTGGGGGCTATTGAACCTGCAGATGCAATGCCTCACTGCAGCTGCACTTCTGATACCCTCTCATGCACGCTCCAGGGAGGGCTGGAGGACCAAGACATGCTCAAGCGGTCTTTTAATAATATCCATCACTCTTGTAACCACTTGCATGACGGGATGAAGAATGCTCAGCGAGTTTGGGAACACCACCAGGCTGGGGAGCATGGTTGACTTGCTGGAGGCAAGGCTGCTGGAGGGACCTGAAGAGGTTCAACAAGGACAAGTGCAGGGTCCTGCCTCTGGGACATGCTGGCCTTGTACAACAGACCAGGCTGGAGTGGCCAGCTGGAAGCAGCTAGTAACCACAGGTTGCCCCCAGATCAGAAGTACACATTTGCAGCAGCAAAGGTCCACCATGCCCTGGGTGACGTTTGCAAGAGTACAGCCAGTAGGGCAGGGGCAGCTCTCTCTTTGGCACTGGTGAGACCATGTCTGGGCAGTGGTTCATTCTGGGGCTCCCCAGTACCAAGCAGAGGGTGACAGAGGGGCCCAGAGGGGCCACCAAGCTGGAGCTCAGGACATGGAAGGAGAGACTGAGAGATGGGTGTGCAGCAAGAGAGGAAAACGCCAAGGGAGATTTTATTGCTGCCTGCAGCTCCCTGCTGGAGTGGTGGAGAAGAGATGGAGATGGAGGTGCCCAGTGATAGGACAAGAAGCAGTGTCACAAGTGGCAAAAAGGGAAACTTCTATTAAGAAGTTGTAAGTCCCCAACAGTGAAGCAGAAAGCCACCCAGGACCTGCTAACAGGGGAGCAGGGATGGAGGACACCAGTGTGCCCTCACCCTCAGCACCAAGGGACCCCCTGCTCCATCCAGGCTGTGTCTCCCCAGTATTCACTGGGGGGTGGGGGGTGCTTTCCGCTAAAAGCCAAGTGATGTCTCATTTCCTCCACCTGGCAGCAAGTTGACTTCCTCTGTAGCTAACGGGCTCTGAAGCCAACAAATTTCTCATCTGACGTATCCCTCAGGTCTTATTTGGAGACCTGCACCCACCTCCGCTGGGAAACCCCCTCCACCAGCTCTGAGGCGCCCACCATCCCTTGGGGTCTCACCAGTTCTTTGTGGAGCAGGATGGGGAGATGAGTCACCAGCAGCTCCATCCTCCTTGTAGAGCATCTCCTGGGGCTCACAGTGGAAATGATGGCAGTACCCAGACTGGATCAGAGCCTTGGTCCTGCTGCAAAATTTCACCCCATTTCTTAGGTTGGCCCTCAAAAGTGGGGAGGGGCCCCCCATGCTTAAACGGAGATGGCAGAATGTGATAACATGCAAAATGGTTCCCTGGCTGTTGTAAACAATGGGAAAATAGCATGGAAATGTAATTAGCTAACAATTAAATCATTCCACTTCATTCCCCTGGCACGGTTTGGTTTAGGCTCTTGAGGAAGTGTGGACGTGTAGTACTTGCTCCATAGGTTTTCCCTGATGGTAAGTAACCAGTGTGGCCAGCAAGCATGTATAGACATGATGACAGGACTGAGGAGATGGCTGGCTGCCCCAGCCCTGAGCCCCAGAGCAAAGACACCCTACTCCTGAGCACCCCTCTGCCCGCAGTGCTGCTCTCCACCCAGTACAGAGCTCACGAGCATCTTGGAGGAGGTCAAAGCTTGGTGCAGAGCTCATGCCCTGATTGCTGGGGAGGCTGGTCCCACCCTCCTGCCCTTTCACCCCTGTCACACTGCCCGTCTGGGTTTTAGGGTTGCTTTGGGAGCTGAATTTCAGAGCAGAGGACACCCATCAGCCCGGCTGTAGGCCCTCCAGGTGCCGTCAAACCATGTTGGTGTGAGATGACTATGTCTCACCTCCTCATGGCCCATGGAAGATGACCACATGTCCCTCACCCCAGTCTTTGTGGGGATGTGCAGAGGTTGCCGTGGGCTCCAGGGCTAACCGAGCTGGTTAGCACAAGCAGTGAGCCTTGCCCGGAGTTGCCCATCAGCTTTTCCCACTGGTCCAAGCTGTTGCCATCACCCTGTAGTCATGGTGGGACAGGGAGCATGGAGCCAGGGTAGGATGGAGGATCACCACCGCGCCCGGGATTCCCCAGCCCACACGTTTGGCCTCGGGGGATGTGGGAAGGAGCAGGGCATTGTATCCCAAAATATCTGCCTTGTTGCAAAGGCAGGTTCAGTGCAGAGCCAATCTGTAGGGCTCCACGAGAGCGGGAGGGTTTCCTCCTGCCACAGGAAGGTGAGTGACTCACTCCTATGGAAACTGGAGCGATGGGGGAGGCAATCCCTCTCCCTGGTGGCTATCTATCTGGAGATAAATCTCCAGCCACTTCCCTTGTAAATATTTGCTCCTGAAATATCTATTCCTGAGCTTTTCTTATCAGATGTTCTATTTATTCTGAAAATCATAGAGCCCCAAGGGTCCTTGCTGTGGCTCCAAGTGCATCCCAAGACTTTGCCATGGCCACCCCATGAATGACACATCAAAAAGGAGAACCTGGCCTGTCTCCATGCCTGGAAACACCAGGAAACACCTGCAAGCACTTAGCTAAGGGAAGGGTCTTCCTCATGGTGTTTTCCAACCAGGAGGAGGTAGCTCCCGGAGATGATGAGATGGTCTGCTGTTTCTACATGAGCCTGTAGTTTGGTTTTAATGGCAGCCACCAGCTTGAGGGTAATGGTGGGTTCATGGTCCAGACCGTATCCAGGGTGTCATTCAACCTGCTAATGTGTGAGCTGTGCACTGTGCCCTGGTCCCTGTGCCCACGATGGGTGGGACAAATCTTGAAAGTGAGCAAAGCCATCATCTATTTTCCATGAGTATATTGTGTGTGGTCCATCTCCCACTCCAGGGCTTTCCCCTTGGCTTGCAACAGGTTGAGAAGTGTCTGCTGGTGACCACCTTCCACCCGTTCACTTTGCAGCCCAGAAAAGGCCAGATCAGCTTCTCCTTTCCAAAAAGACCTGCCCAAATTGCTAGAAGGAAGATCAAGACCTGACTTGCATGGAATGAGACCTTCTGTCCTGTGCCAAAGGCCCCTTTGGTCATGTCTAAGCCAGACACATGTTCATATTAAATAAGGCACAAAATGCTAATTCATAGGGCAGAGATTGTGGGGAATAGCAGTGTTAAATGGAGGGACCAACTTGGCAAGAGGCAGGGGGTCTCCCCACGGATGTCTCTAGTGCAAGATGCCATGCCTTTCTGACAGAGAGCAGCCCAAGCACTGGCTTGTGTGAGAGGTTGCAGGGTGAAATTCGGGTGGCATCTGAAAAAAATGGACCTGATTATCTACTGGTCTTGGCAAAACTCCCTAGCACTCACCCAGTTTGGCACAGAGACTTAGGACTCAGTGCAGGGGAGCCATGATGGACCAGACCATGGTCCTGCTCCCTCACTGCCATGTGGTGGCACCTTCACCTGACTCCAGTCCGCTGGGATCTGCTGATCAGAGGCTAACAGCATAACTCAGGCTGGAAGGGACCTCAGGAGGTCTCTAGTCCAACCTCCTGGTCATGGCAGGGCAGCTCTGGGGTCAGAGCAAGCTGCGCAGGGCTTTATTCAGTTGGGTCTTGAAAACCTCCAAGAGCAGAGGTTGCACAACCTGCTCATAGTGGAGCCGTTTTTCCTTATCCTCAACCTGAAATGCCAGTGGTGGCGATGTCAGCGGTGTTGCCATGATGATTAAGACTCACTCAAGCAGGTCTCCTTGGCCCTTATCACTGGAAGAGAACGGAGGCAGCAATATGAAGGAGCACCACCATCACCTCTCCTGGGAAAGCCACGGTTTTTGGTCCACCCACCTGAAAAAATGATGCTGTTATAAAGGTTTATGCTTCTTCGCAGCGTACACACTGCAGGTCCCACTGTCCTTCCTCCCCCACCTTCTGCGTCACAGGCTACCAATTGTCTCTCTTTCCTTGGGGATAAAGGCATCATCATTTCTCTTCCCCTTCCCCCGCTCCTTGCCTACATGTCCTCTGCTCTTTAGGCACCATTTACCTTTTCATTCAGAGACGGCCTAACCGATACCCACTTCATTAAGTGCTCAGTTGCTCTCCGCTTGTATTTAGCTTGGAAACCCGTTCCTTTGGTTCCAGGACTTGTCTGGGCAAAAACCAAGCACAGAACCAACTGTACAGGTCGGTCCAGCAAACACTAGTGCCTCCAAAGCTTGTCCTGCAAATCTGGACTTCCTGGGACTGCGCGGCCAGGGGCTAGAAGCAGATTTACAAGGAAATAATCATTTGACCCGGAGGAATTGGCTTCTCTTTAGTTAATTCTTGCTGATAGCTACATCCCCAGCTCACTGAGGATGTAGAACCTAGTGCTGGTAACAAACCCGTTCCCGGCCAGAGGATCTCCAGCACCGGGAGCGCACACCCAGCATCACGATGCTCTTCCTCTGTGTCGGTCCCGTCAGTGATCCCAAGGCAAGGAGCCAGCCTGAGAGGCTCTGGATTAATCCCTGGAACGTGACCTTTAAATGCTGGGAGTGGTGGGAGAGTTTTTTTAACGGTGGTGGCAAAGATCCAAATGAGAAACGCCAGCCAGGCCCTAGATAACAATATTGGCCTCCTGACAAGGACACCAGCTGGGAGCAAGCCCTTGGGCTGGTCTCCCTCCTGCAGCGTGGGTCATCGCAGAGTGGACACGGGAGAGCAAGTGCCTCCTATCTCGCTTGGCTGGAGGGAAAAAATCGATGTCCGTGATGGAGCACCCAACCACCAGCCTGTGTTTCCCCAGGTCCTGAGGGAATCCATGTGGACCCCATTTCCCACTTTTCCTCCTTGCTCCAGCAATGGCCAGTGTCAGTCACAGAGCTCTGCACTCCTCAGGGTAGGCTTCATAAGCCCAGTTTGAGTTTAATTGCTCTTTTAAATGAGAAAATATGGAAAAATGCAAGAAAATTTATCTTGATGATAGGAGGCGATTTGAAATGGAGTAGCTGAATTGCATCCATCCTCTGCACGGAAGTTTTCCTGCCCTGGGAAGTTGTTGAGTCCCCATCCTTGGAGGTATTTAAAAGACATGTAGATGTGGTGCTTAGCGACGCAGTTTAGTGGTGGGCTTGGCAGTGCTGGGTTTGTGGTTGGACTTGATGATCCTAAAGGTCTGTTCCAACCTAAACGATTCTTATTTGTATTGAGAACTGAAGCAGACCTTATGTTGTTGTGCTTCAAATGGGGTTTTTATCCACGGGGAAGCTGCTAAGGGATGATTTGGGTGCAGGAGGGTGCCACCAACTTTCTTCCAAATGGAAGGAAGCAGGGTGGGTCCCCGAGGAGGGTTGTTGGGGTACCATGAAGGTGTAATGCTGCACTCCCCATCTTCACCCACTCATCAAATCAGGGTGCGCTTGGTTTGGGGTCTAAGGAGGAACTCAGTGTGGTTCTTTCACCCATTTGAGGTGTTGATTTAGATGGACATCTCCAAGGGGCCATGCACAGTCTGGACCCATCCCTGCATCGCTTGTGTGCCTGCTCTCCCAGCCCTGCCTGGGCAGTTTGGGGCTGAGCAAATCTCTTGTTTTCTGGCCTGAGCTGGACAAGGATCACCCCCCACCACATGGCATCCACAGGGAGCAGTCGTTTTCTGGGGTCCACGCATCCATCTGCCCTCCAGCGCCATACCCTGGGTCGTCTCAGCATGAATCTCCCTGAGGACATGAAGGTTATTTTGGAGCAGGAGGGGAAGGAAGTGAATTCAAAAGCTCCGTGTTGAGAACAAGGTGGGTTTTTTTGAAACAAAGGGATTCCAGGGTGGAACCCCACACTGGTCACCGTGGTCTCACTGCTGGGAGCCAAGAGCAAGAATAATGACACAGAAAACTACTGTGAAATGGCTTTTTCCCCACCACTGATGGGAATTGGCTCCTGAGCGTATCTGTGGCTCTTGTCTGCGGGGTCCTTCATGAGGATTAGATAAAAAATGTGAGACACGGGATGCTATGGGGTCCTTCCACCCCATCCCATAAACCAGCCTCTGGATGGAGGAGCCAGAGCACAATCTGCTGTGGTGCCAGGCTGTGCTTCCACCTTCAGGCTGAGCTGCTGGTGGGTCAGTCAGGCAGTGACCCCACAAAATGTGAGGGACAACCAGACCCCACAATCCAGCTGCCCATGCCCACTGTGTCCCACCACGCTGCTACAAGGGGTCCATGCATGAATGGACCCATATCTGCCCATCCCTTCACCAGCTTTGCAAACAGAGAAATGAGCCTTTTTTCAGGGCAGCCTCTCCTCAAACCCTATTTTAGGCTTGGCCCATTGCGTGGATGGGTCAGTGCTGCTGTTTTTAGGAAGACTTGGTTTCAGACCATGTGCTTACCTGCTGTCTTGGACACCAGGATCAGTATACAACCCCTTCCAGCAGCACCAGCCATGCTCAGGGCAACATCCGTCCACCCAGCCACCTCTTCCAGCAGCTCCTGTTGTTGCAACTCACTCAAAGCTCTCCAAACCCAGCTCTTGAATAAGACCTTGTTGGTTGGTTTGTTTTTAAATCTCAGTCTTATTTGCTGTTTTCTGGGCAATCCCAGAGGAAGATGTGGAAGAGGAAGCAACAAAGACCGTCATGCAAACCCACCCCCCCCCCAACCCTCAGCATCTCTGCTTCGAAGGAAGGCAGCAGCGCTGAGGATGACACCTACTAGGGAGGAAGGCTGACCCCTCCAGCCCGCAGGGTTTCACACCATTGCTGTGACACCGCTTCCCTCACCGCCAGCTGCGGTGCAGAGCCACGTCTGCCGCATGCCCGCTGGGAACCAGCCTGAGCTGCCCGCAGCACACGTAGCCCAAGCCCGACGGGTTAATTTTAACACGCCTGCCCCAGTGTGTTGTGTTTATTTAAGGTCTTTATAGAAGCAGCAGCCAGCCACAACGGGATCCTTGTGCTTCGGGGCCCAGCAGCCAGCTCCTGCTGCCTGGGAGGTCGTGGCAGCACCCGAACCTCTCTCTGCAAGCATCCTCCTGAGGCAGGGGGATGCACCTGGAGCTTGCAAACACCTCCAAAAAAGCTGAGTTATGTAGGAGCCTGGAGGAAAAGTGACTGGCTGGAAGCCTGGCACCTCCATTGCTCTCCTGCTCTGAAGCTCCACAGTTGGTGGAAGAGAAGCGCTGGGGCATCACATGCCTTTGGTGGGGAGGAAACGAAAGCTGGGCTAAAAAAAAAACACCTCCAGCCGCTGCCGGAGAATAAAAAGTAGATGCCCAGATGGCTAAAGCCATGCAGCAAAGCCCTCTCTGCACTGAAACAATGTGGAAAACATCAAGTCTCGCTGCTTGCAGCTGCTTGCTCCAGGGAGCATTGTGTGCAGCAGGTCTCCTCCTCTTGCCCCCTTCCCCAGCTGTACCAGCTGCATGTGGCCCCGGATAGCAAAGGTCCCCTGTGCCTTGACTGCACCTGCTTGTTGGTTCTTCCAGGGATGAGTGGAAAAAGGGTGGAGGGTCCTTTTCTGCTCTCAGCACCCACCACCATAGTTGTGGCTCTTGGGTGCTGCTCCCCCAGATGCCATCAGCCTTGGGGACAGTAGGAGGAGATTTGTACAGGAGCACGTGTGTGTGATGGATGGACAGAGGGACTGGCTCATGGTGTTTTTCCAGCCCCAACTTCCACCTCCAACACATCTTTCTCTAATCAACCCTGCTTTGGGGCTTGGTTGGCTGCTGGGAAGGTTCTCCCATGTTTCCAAAGCATCCAGTGGGTACCAACCCTATCTGATTCATCCCCTGTATGCCCCATTGGCCTTCACCACCATGAACAGATGCTTTATCCTCCAGCTGGATTGGGTTTTGCTGCCTCTTATATACTTCAAAAGTTGCTGATGGTCTTGATTTAGAGCATCCTGAAGGGAAATTGCAGCCCCTCTGGGAAGCTGCAAAATCAAATCTGCCCCCATGAGATGGCCCTCCTGCATGGTTAGTCACACTGGGCACATTTCTGCCTCCCGGTTAGGTGGCTGAACATCTTACCAGCCAAGAGACCAGGAGAAGTGATGAATTATCCATGGCCCAGTTGGATCAGGACATTGGTCTGCACTTGTACAGATGTAGATGAGCGTTCACGACCCTTTATTCTCCAACCAACAAACACAGGGCAGGTCTGCAGGCTCAACCCAACATGTCTGCAAACTTTCGTCCTTGCTTCCACTAATGCTTTAAAAAAAAGCAAGAAAAAATGTTCTGATATACCCCAGCTTGTCTCAAATGCTTCTGCTGGTGTCCCCTTGCCCGTGCTGCAGGTTTAAGCTGCACCCATGGGTGCAGTCCAGGGCTGGGCTGTGGCCACCTCGACCTTCCCAGTCCTCCCATTCCTGTACCACATTCCTGCCCACTAGACAACACGGAAATGTTTTGAAAGTGTCTTAGAAACCTGTGTCGCTGCCAAAACAGTTGAAAAATGAAGCCGTGAAGGGAAGCGCAGGGCTGCTTTCCAGCTCGGCTCGAATGGGTATTGCTGCTCGCCTCCATCTTCTGCACTGCAGCTGCACAAATCATTTACTTCTCAACTGGATTTAAAACATCTGCCTCTGTCTTTAGCTTGTTTGAACTGCTTTGGAGCTGGAAAATTGAGATTCTGGGGGGAGGACGGCTCTTGGTTTGGGTCCCCTGGGAGATGGGTGACCATCACGTGAAGGATGGAAATCAGTAAGGTGGGTTAGGGTGGTCATCAGATGGTAACAACCCTCCTCCCTTCTCCCTTGCACCCAAAGGAGTGGAGGAAGGTGAGAAAATGCAAAAGAAGAGGAAGAAAAGGCTTTTTCTTGCACTGGGCAGTGAAGCTGGGAAGCTCCTGCTTACTGGAAGCTGCTAGGACTTCAACCAGGCTTGGAAAAGGTCTGATGGGAAGAGGACTCTCCAGGGGACCACTTTCCCACTCCAAACAAGCTTTTAGGGAAACATCTCCTGTTGCTTGTTGAAGCATCCAGCAACGAGTTGCCGACCAAACCTCTCAGCTGGTTGTGGTCATAATTAATCACCCCTTGACATCAATAAGCCACCTGCTTCTTGTCTTGAGTTTGGCTTTGTCTTGTGCTGTGGAGGAGCTGCAGGTGTTCAGACCTCGGAGGATCAGGCTGGGGGAGATGGCGCCAAGCAAGGGCTGCTGAGCAGCAGCGATCACCCCATGGGCCAAAGCCTGTGCAAGGACAGAAAACAAATCTCTGGACGTCATCCACATCTCCATCCATCATCTCTGGACATCATCCCTCCTTCAGAGGGAGACAGGTCAAAGGATTTGGAGGCTGAAACCAGGGTGCTATAGGTCTAGTTAACCCAACCCTTGCCCAAGAAGTGTTTCCAAATCCCAGAGAGATGGGCTTAACTCTGCACCACGCTGGCATCCCAGCAGGGCACTTCTAGGCAGCTTCACCTTTCTGAGCCTCACTCAACAGCTCTGCTCAGGCATCTCCCTCCCTCTGTGCAAGCAACAAGCTTGTCCTTCCTCCCTTATCAGGCTCAAATAGCTGCAATGTGATGTTTTGTTTTCCCTCCTCAAACAAGTTACATCAGAAGAAGGAAACGGGCTTTTTTTTGTTGTTGTTTTCTGGCATGGAGGTCTGTCAGCAAGATCTCTGCAGCACCATTTCCGTGCCAGACCTTCGTATCCTCTTTGCACTGGCTAATGCCTCCTTAGGCAGCTGCCACTTTCTACCTGTGAGTACTAGATGGCATCAGTGCCCTTCCCCTCCTCCTTCAGGGGCTTTATGGTTCCCCCCCAGCTACATACAGGAGGCCCCAGGAGCCCCCACGTGAAACCAGATCCAGATGCAGAAGGAAAATCTGGCTTACACCCATGGACACAGATGGGGAATACACAGGGGAACGCTGGGGCTCGTGGTGGAGAAAAACAACTGGGCCACCTGCCCACAATTTGGTGGGGCTTGTTCTCCAGCCTCATCCTGCCCAGAAACCCTCCAGTTCCCCCACGTCTGAAGGTTTTAAGCCCAGGTGGGTGAGGCCCATCGGGGAGGTAGGGCTGAACCTGGCCACCCCTTCACTTGGGCATCAATCATCTGCAGGGAGAGGGCAGGCTCCGAAGACGCTGGTGGCCCTCCATAGCTTCCTGGGAGGCTGTGTCATACCAGGGCTGAATGGAGACAGACCCCAGAGCATCTCCACAGGGTGTTTGGGGAACATGAGGGGTACAATTTTCTGGTTCACACCAGCAATGCCTGAAGTCAATGTATTTCCTAGAAATGTAGGACCCTTGAAGGACTTTTCTTCCGCAGTATGGTCCAGTTTGCCCTCAGGTTTCTGTAGATATTTTGCATCCCAGCAGAAGAATTTTGACAGGTTTGCTACCCTCTGCGGCAGCCGGACCCCCATTTGTGGTTGAACCTAGCCCCCAGCAGTTCACAGGAGAAGACACAGCAAGGAGTGAACCTTGAGCAAACCTTCTGCCACATCCTCCTGACTCCAACAATCTCTTCCCTGGATGAAAAATCCAAATGTTGGGATGCAAGGGGTGCAGCATCCCTTTTCTCAAGGGTTTACCTGTATCCTCAAGGAAGCAGCATTTCATCAACATGCAGCTCCCCAAGGAAGCAGCATTTCATCAGCATGTGGCTCCCAGGAAAATGAGAGTGAAGCAGAAGAACCTGCAATGCATCAGGCCCCCAAATTTACTCTTCTCTAAAACGAATTCCTCCACCCTGGGGAGGTGATGGCAAGGCAGCTAGTTTTGAGCTGACAGCTTGCTGGTTGGTTGATGAGAACTGGTTCTCTAAAATCAGAGCCAAACTCGGCCTCGAAGTCCCTGTTCCATCTCATGTCCCCCCCCTCCCCATTGTTCCCCTTGGGAATGAAGCCAGTTTGCTGCAAGGGATGTGCTGCAGGGCATCACCTGAGGTACATTGGTACCCACCCTGGGCCCGAGGGGGCACAGCTCGGTGTCACCCACAGTGGGACAGTGTCCCACATTAGGGTGACCACGGCAGGACCAGCAAGCCGGGCTCATCCACCTGGTTAAGAGGCATTTCTTCACCCCCGAGGTGGGTGTTGGGACCCCCTTCCCCCCATTTGGCTGCTCCATGCCCTGGGTAAGGGACTGTGGGCTCTGCCACCGGGGCAAGCTCCAGTGCCAGGGCAGCCCGGGATGTGGTCACCAGGGCACTCCCTGGGGGAGGCAGCTCTCGGGGGAACCCTGGGGCCGCTGCAGATGCAGGGGGAAGGTTGGATGCAGTAAGGGTGACTGGCCCCAGCCCCGGGCGGGTGGGATCCAGCCCTGGCCCCATGCACGGTCCCATTCCTGGAGAGGGGGCTCCAGTCCCAGCATCAGCCCCGCTCCCAGTGCCGGTGCGGGGGGAGCCCAGTCCCAGTTCCAGCCCCGATCCCATCCATGCTCCCATCCCCGGGGAGGGGGAGGAGCGGGGGGGTGTGGGGGGGGTGGGGGGGGTGGGTGGCTCCTTTCCTGACCCGAACCCCGGTCCCATCCACGCTCCCATCCCCGGGGTTGGGGGCGGGGGCGGGGTGGGGAGCGGTCGGGTTCCCGTCCCGCTCCCAGCGCCGGTCCCAGCCCCGGGCTGGGGGGGGCTGGGGGGGCTGGCCCCGCTCCCGGCCCGGATCCCATCCACGGCTCCAACCCCAGAGGGGGACTCGGGCCCCGCTCCCGGGGGCGGGCCCGGCCCGGCCCTGCCCCGCTCCCGGCCCGGGGGGCGGCGCGGCCCGGCCCTGCCCCAGCGCTGCCCGGCTCCCAGGCGGCGGCACCGGCCGCGGGGGAAGGGGCGAGCCCGGCCATGGCG
Source organism: Falco peregrinus (assembly GCF_023634155.1). Lineage (NCBI taxonomy): Eukaryota > Metazoa > Chordata > Aves > Falconiformes > Falconidae > Falco > Falco peregrinus. The sequence continues at coordinate 121,209,731 of NC_073724.1, forward strand.
CTGCCCCCGCCGCCCCCCTGAGCCGAGCGCGGCGATCGGCACGGAGCCGCCGGCATGGAGCGCCCAGCCCGGTGAGCGGGGCCGCGGCCGACCGGGGGGACCGGGGAGGGGGCGTGCGTGTCCTGCCCGCGCGTGCGACAGTGCGGGACGAGGGGGTGCGACCCCCGCGGTGCGGGTGTGCACGGGGGGAGTGGGCAGGCGGGGTGGGGGGCGCGCACGGACACGCGGACACGGGTAGGGGACACGCACACAAACACGCACATGGGTGGGGGGGACACGCATGGACAGACAGACACAGGTGGGGGACACACACACCAACACGCACATGGGGGACACACATACAGACACGGACACAGGTGGGGACACACACACACGCAAACACACACATGGGTGAGGGGACACGCATGGACAGACAGACACAGGTGGGGGACACACACACAAACATGCACATGGGTGGGGGGACACGCACAGACATGGACACAGACACAGGTGGGGGGACACAAACACATATACACGCACATGGGTGGGGGGACGTGCACATACATAGAGACACGGGGGGGACAGACATGCACGCAGCCCTGTGTGTGCACACATATGCACACAGGTGGGGGGCACACAAACACGTATATACACACGGAGGGGGGACACACACGGACATGGGTTCAGGGGGACAAGCAGACGGACACGAGTGGGACACACGTGGGTGGGGGGACACGCACACATACACATACACACTGGTAGGGGGGAGGCACTCGTGTGGGGGGACACGCACACAGACACGTACAGGTGGGGAGGACACGCACACAACAGACACGGGTGAGATGGGCACACACACACACATGGGTTGGGGACACCCACACGCACATGCACACGGGTAGGGAGGACACGCATATGGGGACACCCACCCACACATGCCTGTGAGCGGGGGGGACACGCGCACATGCGCACACACGGGTGGGGGGCACACGCATGCACCCCCGTGTGCTCACAGCCCCGTGGCCATGCAGGGGTGATGCTTGCTGCTGGGGGGATGACAGAGGGTCCCCGAGCACCCGCAGCAGGGAGCGGGACACTGGATGGGCAGAGCTGAACCCCACTTCTCCTCAGTGTGGGGGCAGCTCACGCCCCACATAACCCCACAGAAAGTGCCCCGAAGCCCCCGACTGCCCCACAGACAGGGTGGTCAGGGCAGTGGCGGGCAGCAGGCTGCTGCCGTGGGCTGCTGCTGGCGTGGAGGGCTCCGCCGGGCACTCGAGAAGCCTCCTGGGCTCCCTTTGCTCCTCCTCGCCTGAATTATTCGATTGTTTATGCATTAATTCCCAATAATCTCTTTTGCCGCTTGGTTTCTCCCGTCCTGGGGGGATTTGCTGGCTGTTTATCAGGGGTTTCCCGTACACACCTCTGGTAAAAGCCGTGGAGCTGACTCCCTGCTTTACTCCGGCTTGTGTTTTTCCACCTCTTTGCATGCTGGGCTCCCTATGTAATTTATTTGGGGGTCTTTTAATTTGCATCGGGATCAACGAGACTCTGTTTTCAAACTCTTTGACTCCTTGTAATAGCTCCTAACCCCAAAAATGCCTTCTTCCCCAGAGCTGGGCGCTGGGTGGGCATCACTGCAGGAGCAACTTTAAGGGTGAAGCATCTTATTTCTATTTCTGCTCCGGTTTTCTTATCAGCTTATTGCAAAACCCATTTGGCAACCCGCTCCCTTCCTGTGCACAAAGCAGGGAGCAGCAAACCCCGCTCCTGGGGGGGGGCTGCCGACGCTGGGGCACGGTGCCTCTGGCGCATGGCTCACTGCTGCTGAAATTGGGCCATTTCATTACCTCCAGGCACGTGTCCCGAGTTCCTCTTCCTCATTTATACCCGAGCAAAGGGAACCGTGGCCTTCAGCCTCAGTGGCTGACGGGCTAAGAGCTCCAGTGCAGGAGGGGGAGACCCCTAAACATGCTGCCGAGCCCTGGAGTGCAGCTGCATCCCAGGGCTTAGTGGTTTATAAAACCCCGAGAGGTATTTTTGACTGTCCTGGCACCAAGTGGCTTTACCCTGTCTCCGCCCGATGCGATTTTTATCTCCAGTTATTGACATAAAGCCAAAGCCATGAATAGTTGGCTGGCAGCGAAGCGTGCTGCCGGCCATGCCGTGGTCCTGCCTTAATGCTCAGCATCCCCCGTTAAAGCCTTAACAGGAACTAGTCCATGAAGCAAAGACCCTTTTTGCTCCCACAGGATGCTCCATATGGAGGAGCAAATTATCCCACCGAAAGCCCACCCCGTGCCTGGGGTTTTCTGGGGTTAGTTGCTGCTTTGGCTTCGCAGTAACTGCTGGTGCCATGGCTGAGCCTGATAATTTTGTTATCCCCGGTCTCGGATGCTGGTTATCTCCCAGATGGGCAGAGCACGTTCGGTTCTGCCAGCGGGGCTGAGGTGCTGACGGGTGACTCCCTTGGTTTGGGCAGGAGGCTGGTAGGTCTTCGTGGAAATGTCATTTCTCCCACATACGGGGCTTGTAGGGTAAAACAGTAACCAAAAGCAGGTGATTGACCAGAAACTGGTCCCACAGTCTTCTCTCAGTCCAACCGTCCCTTCCTCTAGTGAGCACCAGAAAACCATGGAGGGCAAACCCCAAAGTCAAATCCCTGGTATAACAACCAGCACAGGGCTCCTTTCGCTCCCCAGGAAGCCTAAAGGATGCAAACGCCCCATTTCCCCCTCGTGATAAATAAAAATCCAGGTTTGGGGGGGGGGTTCAAATGGGATATGCCCCCAACCCCAGGGGGTGCTGCAGGGGCTCCTGGGGGCAGGTGATGTGGGGATGCAGGGGAAAGACACGCAGGGAGCATGACATTTGCTGTAGCAGGAAAGGAAATGTTGAAGAAAGGATTAAATATTGGCCAGGATGATACTTGCTTCCAGCAGGATCCGTCCCCGGAGACCTGCCGTGCTGGGAATCGGGTCAGGTTCAACCAAATGAGGGCGGCTTTAATTATGCACGAGCGAGCGCTGGCACTGATGGGTTTAATGCTTTTATCTAATTTGCCCTAAAGCTGCAGCTTTGGTTAATCCGGATTGACTTCCTATGGTGTGGACGAAGGCAGGAGGTTTTAGTACAGCCTGGGAAGCGGAGGCTGAAAGGGGGATTGATTCAGCGAGGAGTTCAGGGAGTTTCTTGGGAGAAACCAGGAATTCCAAGAACAAGTCATTTGACTCAAAGCAAAACATTTTATTTGACCTACAAACAAAATCATAAGGTTATCTTATATCCAAACTCCCTCTCTCCTTTTTAGCTTGGGTTACAGAAAAGCCCTCTAGGAAACTGAAACTCCCCCAGAAGAATACTTTTCATGGAGAAAACAAATTCAGCTCTGCTGCTTCTCAGCCTGGGGGCAGGAGGGGAAACTGAGGCACGGGGTCGCTTCAGTGGAGCAGCTCCATTTCTGCCAGCCAGAGTGGAGCTGCCCAGTGTCCTCCAAGGTGCTTTTTTGGGGAAAAGAAAAGAAACAGATTCTTTGCATGTTTATTTTGGGAGGAATGAGGGTTTCTGGCTATTTTGGGGTTGGGGGAAGGACTGGGTCAGACCCATAGGGGATAAAAGTGGACATTACCTGGGACTCTGGGCAGGGAGATGCGTAAAGCCCCTTCAGCTGCTTAAAGCTTGCTTTTGGGTGTCTTGGAAATGTATCTTGGAGGTATCTGGCTGTGGGACTGGTGGGAGAAGCTCCAGGGAGCGATGCAGCTGGTGGGAGCGCGATGACTGGGGTTATCCTCAGCCCACGCTGGTGGCCGGAGCCAGCCCAGAGGAGAAAGGCGCTGAAGGTCACTGCAGCGGAAAGGAGCCGAGTGGAAAGGGCAGATGAAAACCAGGCAGTGTGGCCAGGCTCACATTTCAGCCTGGTCCCATCTCATGTCTCCCAACCAGACAGGCTCGGCAGCATCTGAACGCGCCGTCTGTTTGGTTTTGGTTGCAGAGAGTTTCAACCATGGTCCCAAAGGAGAGAAAAATGATGCTGGGTCGTTTGCTTCCCAGTGTCTCGAGCAGTTCCTGATCTGGAGCGAGGATTTTGATGAGTCTACTAAATGCTTATAAATTAGGGCAGGGAAAACACCCACGCTCTCCTTGTGTCTGTTGCAAAGGAGTTGGTGGGGAAGATGCGAGAAATGGATTGTGGTTTTGACCTCCAGCGTTAAACACTGGGAGCTGTGGTCGCAGTCGGTGCGTCCGTGCCGCATGGGTTTGATTTCCCAGGGTTTCACACTGGCAGAAGGAAGGGTTGTGTCTGTGAGGTCCTGCCAGTAAATTAATCCACATTAATTATTTGGGAAGGTCAATTAAACCTCATCACCCCTCCCCGCCCCCCCCCCCCCCCCCCCCCGAAAATGCATTCATCGCAGTCGTGATTTGGTTGTGCTTTGTTTCCTTTTGTGACTTTGCTTCTGCTGGCAGGCTCCCAAACACGAAACACCGTGGGATGGATGGTGACCGCCTGGATGGCATCAGGAATGCTGAAAAATGGGGCAGAAACTGGGATTAAAGCCCTTTACTCAGTGATTCCGTGTCCAATCCGTGGTCCTCCTGTGCTGGCCCTGGGTCCTGCCCATCCCTCGGCTGCCTGTGACCTTCTCCAATGACAGCCCCCTCCTTCCCCCTGTTGACTCATCTAAGTATCCCCTGCCTGGCCATGGTGGATACTGTTACGGGAGCATTTTGGGATGCAGGCATCACATGCACATGCCTGTGGGTATATATATTTGAGGGCACGTGGCTGCTGGGGTTGCAACACTGATCTGCCTGGACTCCTCTCATCACAGGGCTCCTCTTACATGCTGTCTTCATCCACTGCAGCTGATGGTACCTGTTTGCTGGGAAAAGTAAACCATGTCCCACGGAATAAACAGGTCCAAGGCTACACTGCAAAGAGCGATATGGTCCAGCCATTGCAACCAGACCCGATGCACGGTCCAGCATGGAGGAAGCTGGTCAGGGCGATGCCCTTGTTCAGCACGGGTGGCTGGAGAGCACCTAAAAAGCTTCTCCCACCAGTCCCACCTGCATTCAACGCTAGAGAAAAAGCCTCCTGCCATGATCCTGGGAAGGGCCAGGAGAGCTGATGAAGCAGGCGCAGGTGGTTCTTACTGAAGCATCATGGTGGGTTTGCTTTTGGTAGTCACAGAAGTATTTATCCAGCTCGGCATCTTCAGGGATCGCTGTGGCTTTCACCCTCTGCTCACCCCCGCTGGGGCCTTGATGCATCACTGTAAGAGCTGTCGTTCGTGCCGTCTGGCCCGTAGGCAGAGGAAAGGGCAGCTGCCAGCTTTTATGCCTTCACATGCTCAGCTGGCTGTGTCCCCTCCGGCTCGCCCGCTGCGGATGCAGCAGGGCTGGGGGTGAGGGGGTGGATGGCAGCCATGGCCCCGACAGACACAGCAGGTTTTGTCCTAGAGATTCTGGGCAAAAGTAGGGAAAAAAAGAAAAAAGAAAGGCTTTGGCATTTCCAGAAGGAAAAGGAGGGAGAGCATGATGGCAAGAACAAGGCTGCCTTGTGAGCTTCTCCCCGTGGTTGCCCCGTTCAGGCCAGCCAGAGAGCCCTGTCTGCTCCTTGGATGGCGATGGAGATGTGTGTCTTGGCACATCCGTGGCTGCAGCGTGGCCTGCAGCAGCCCGTGCTGCCCTGTGCGCCGGAGGAGATTCCCCACCTTGGCTTCCAGATGGGTTTCAAATACCTTGCTGGGTTTTCCAGCTGAGGGCACAGGGGCCTGCAGGCAGGTGGGCTGGAAGATGGGTTATCTTGCCCCATCAGTGCTTCAGAGCTGGGTGACAGGTTGTCTGCAGGGGACTGGGGGGTGCAGATGCAAAGGCATGGAGAAGCTATGTGCAAGGCTGAAGCATCTGCGGCCCTGTGGCCCTTTCCTGAGTCTTTTAGGGCATCTTGTGTGGTTTCTCCTGGTTGTGGTGGCCTGTCCAACCTGTTTAATTGGCTGCCAGGACCGTGGGCAACCTCTGTCTCATCGGCTGCAGATCTGCAAAGCTCAGAGAGAAGGAAGAAGTTGAGAAGAGTAACTGGAAAGTGTTTTTCCGTCTGTCTGAGCACTGTCAACCCTCTCCATCCAACAGGGACAACCCTGTTGCTGAGGACTGAACCAGGTGCAGGAAAAGCAAAACTGAGGGGCTAGGACAGAGTAAGATCAGTCCTGGCTCCTCATGTTCATTGCAGAGTGGTTCCCAAAGTTATGTGTGGGGTTTTGCAGATGTTGCAGATTAGTCAGGGTGTGAGTGGGCATGTGATTTCTGCCTACGTCCTTGGCGAGCGTGACCCTCGGCCAGCACTGCTTGTGGTCTGCTCCAAGGGGGAAAGCAGCACAGTGGGGGAGACATCATTAGGGATCGTGTCTGTACCACATCTGGACAGGTTATTTATCCAGTCCTTGGAACAAGGGCTAGGATTATCCCCATATGATGCACTAGAGGCTTCACTTCACCCCTTCTCCATCAGGTATGAGTTGTCAAGGTGCCTTTTAATGCCACAGTGCTTTGCTTCAGTGAGAGACCACCCAGGTTGGCAGGTTTTAGGAGACCCTCGTTGCCTCCTTCCCTGCAAGATCTGAATTGGAGGCAGGTACAGGATAGCTCTGGGTCAAAACGGTGCTTGTTTGCAAGAAAGCATGCCCACCCCATCCCACAGCATGGTGGCACCAGATTAGAGCTGAACCATTTAGCTGAGAAGGCTGGTATTGCTCTTTTCTACCTAAAATGATGGTGAGATTTGGGTCAGGGCACATCCCACATACTCATGCAAAGGGCATCTTTACTCAACTCAAACCTTTCCTCCCGCAGTAGCTCCCGGTCGCTGAGCTCCTGCGCTGGAATCTCCCTGTGACCCCGTTTCCGTGGGCTCCCTGTAACGCGGTACAGCAGTGAGATCAATCCAGCTTCTTCCACAGGGAGGCAAATGCATTTTAATTTGATCCCCGGCTGATGGGCTTGCTGAGCAATCATGTGTCGGCCGGGTCGTGGGCTGTCCCTGACGCACAAAGGGGCCCTTGTCCTTCCTGACACAGACAGTGCCAGACTCTGTGTGTCTGCAGAGACTCTTTTGAGACTATTTTTCTCGTCTCAACTGGTCACTCCCATGCATAAACCAGCTTTGTGCAAGCACGGGCAGATTGTCTGGTGGTGGTGATGCTGGAGGAGCAGGTCTCGTGGCTAGGAAGGGGGGGACCAGTGAGATGGCTACCGTCAGCCCAACACTAAACCCACTAAAACCCCATCATCATCAACAACCAACCCAGGCAGAGCCTCTGTGATGGAGAACATGGTCCCTTTGGCAAGGTTTGATTACAGGGGACTCCAGATGTTGTGGTGATGTTTGCTCTGCCAGAAGGAGCTGAGGACCTCTGAAATCAGGACCCTGCCAGTCACAGGGATTGCCTGCTGAAGAGCACTGTTCCCTTTTCTTGGCCTTTCCGCCAGGGATTTAGTGGGACTCACCTTTCACAAGGGTCATCTGAGTCTGGATGGTTAAACACAGAATAGAGGGCCTCTTCTGTTCTGTGGCACAGGAGACCAGATTTCTGTGTGAACCTGGTGGGAAGGGTGAACTGGGGCGTTGCACGGGGCTGCAGGAGGTCTCAGTTGAATTCCCAGGTGTGGGAGGTGTGACGGCATTGTGGCACTGGGGTTTTCTCATCTAACCCACCTCTTCCAGGGACTCCTTACCTCCATGACCTTACAGCATCTTTGCTTACCCCTAGGGTGATGGCGAATCTAACGACTCCAGCCTGGATCAGAGTCATCAACAGCTCTTTGGACCCAGGTGGCACAGGAGACAACACCTACAAGTGCATATTTGATGAGGACTTCAAGTATGTCCTGCTGCCTGTCTCCTACGGCATTGTGTGTGTGGTGGGGCTCTTTCTCAACCTGCTGGCCCTGTATGCTTTCATCTTCAGGATCAAGACCTGGAATGCCTCTACCACGTACATGTTCAACCTAGCCGTGTCTGACACACTCTATGTGGTCTCCCTGCCGCTCCTGGTGTATTATTATGCCATGGGGGACAACTGGCCCTTCAGCGTGGGCTTGTGTAAGATAGTTCGCTTCTTGTTTTACACCAACCTCTACTGCAGCATCCTTTTCCTCCTCTGCATCAGCATCCATCGATTCCTGGGCATCTGCTTCCCACTGAAGTCACTGCAGTGGGGGCACGTCCGCTACGCCCGGAGGGTGTCCGTCATTGTGTGGGTGGTGACTGTCGTGTGCCAGTCACCCGTGCTCTTCTTCGTCACCACCAGCGTGAAGCGTGACACCATCACCTGCCACGATACATCCAGCAAGGACCTCTTTGGCCAGTTTGTCATTTACAGCTCGGTGATGCTGGTGCTGCTCTTCTGCATCCCTTTCCTCACCATCATCATCTGCTACTGCCTAATGGCCCGGAGGCTGCTGCAGCCCACACGGGGGATCTCCCGGCTGTCCCGATCCAAAAAGAAGTCTGTCAAGATGATAATCATTGTCTTGGTGGTCTTCATCGTTTGTTTTCTTCCTTTCCATGTCACTCGTACCTTGTACTACTCGTTCCGGAGCTGGGACTTGAGCTGTCAGACCCTCAATGCTATCAATTTAGTCTATAAGGTGACTCGTCCCCTAGCTAGCACCAACAGCTGCCTGGATCCCATTTTGTATTTCTTAGCCGGACAGCGATTTAGGAAGTTTGCAGGCAGCAAAATGCCAGGGAAGCCTCAAAATGAAATGGCACTGGGCATTGTGCCCAACAGTCACCTGGAAACCAGCAGCAACACAGACACGTTATCCAAGGATGCGAAATCCTAGCTCTGCTCCAGCACAGCCAGCATCTTCTCCGTGACAGAAGGGTTTATCCCAGGTGTGAAGGGAGGTCAGGATGCTTCAGGGCCCGAGGTTTTTGGTGTTTGCAGTGCCTTGGCTTGCACCCAGTTCAGCATGGTCCTTGTTAAACGCAGTCTCTGCTTGTTGCTGTTTCAAATGCCTTTTTTTTTTTTCCCCGGGAAGGTGCCGCTGTGGTTATACACAAAACCCCGTATCTCTGCCTCTTCATCCAAGCCTGCCTCTCTGCTCAACGCTGAATGGCTCCTCTCCACCAGTGAGGCTGGGTGACCTCTATCATGGTGGCCAAATCTGCTAAAACAAACCATGCCCTGAATGTCTTAGAACACTTTCTAAAGCAGAAACATTGTGTGCAAAAGGTCCACCTAAAGAAATCCATCTGCCCTTCTCCAGATCCGCTAGCACAGAGGTAACAAGAGTTTCTCTGTGCCTTGGCGAGGGAGGAGAGGCTTTTGGTCGATGAGGAGAGTCAGCTGTGGTTCTGCTAAACAGATCAATAAATTGCTAAGTGCAAATACCTCCTGCAGCGGGAAGGGGTCTCCCACAGCTATGCATCCCTGAAGAAATGCTCTCACAGCTTCGTGCCCCGGCATCTGCTGGCAGAGCCGGGAGGGGACTCCTAGCTCCTGTCCAAGGGCTGGCTTCCCATTAAAAATGGTGGACCTCCCATCCCACTGGATTATGCCAGTACCATCCATTGGAGTTTACTGGTACCATCAAGCAGGTCCCCTGTAGGTTTCTCCAGTGGGGTCAGTATCTTTCAAAAGACCCATCAGTGCTTCCCAGCAACAATGTTCACCCTTGAAAAGCTTTTAGGAACATGTAGCTTCCTTTCAGATGCTGACTTTAATAATCATCTCCAGCTCATTAAAATCTAGGGTGAGGTCTTCATGTCTTCTTTTTAACCCCCTTACTAGTGACTCATGTTACCAGCAAAGAAGCAAAGACCATTGCTTGTTCCCTTGGCTGAACGCTGCTACATTCTCATTGCTGCTCAGAGGTGACAGCCCTCTCAGACCTTTAGCAGCTTGCCATGACCCAAAATGCTGCCCAGATGCTGCTGTCTGGTTTCCCCATAATCCCAGTAATCCCAGTGCTCCACTGGAGCCAATCAGCATAGCCCTTCCTGACAGTGTAGATCTTCCCTGGGAAATCTGGCAGCACTAAACCCTGGGTTTAGGAGCCATAACAGTAAAACATGGTGCTAGGCTTGACCCCAGGCCCCTCTGGATTTGGGCTTGCATCCCACATCAGCCAGGACAGTTCAAAGTAAACTGGAGAAAATAGCCACAAAACATTTCACCAGAAAGTCCACTTGATCTTTCTCTCTGTAATTGTTGGGTTAGAGAGCCAAGAGCCGAGGCCCATGGCTTCCTTGCCCAGCTTTGCCACGAGGATGCTGATTCCTCACCCCAAAAACGAAAATTGCTTGTGCTGCAGCACTGGACGAGTCATATTTTTGTAAAAGCAGCCCTGACTCTATTTTAGGATTAGGCAAACACATTTGATCCTGGTTTAGACCAATGCCTCAGGCCTCCTCTTCATGTCTCCCATCCCTCCCTCTTATGATGTGGCTCGATGGAGGTAAAGGCACGCCACGGTGTAACCAGCTGAGTTTAGTCCAAGGGTGACTGGGACCATTCAGGGTTAAATGGGAGGTTCCTGAGGTCCGGGCTTTGTGGAGACGTGGTCCTATGGATGGCTTTTGTCCCAGCCACCAATGTCACAACCACAGGAGGCAAAGAGGGGACTGTCTCAGCTCTGAACACCATCGTCAAAGAAAAACAGAACAATTTGATGATTTGATGAACAATTAGATTAAATGGTTCATCTCATCCCTGAGTGCACTTTTAGGAAAGGGTTGGGTTGAGACAGGACTTCCCCCATGGCAGCACTTTTTTTGACTTGGGCAGGTGAAGGGAGCTTGGCTTCGTGGGGAGTGTCGCAGCGTAGTCACCAGTGCGAGACAAATAACTGGGAGGAATTTATTCATCCGAAGTGCTGCACTGGTACAAACGTAACTCCAGGCCAGGTCTCACTTGGTCTCCCACACTTGCCAAAAAGCAGCATGAACGCCAAGTTACGTGCTCTGAATAATTCAACAAAATATGCTCAGAGTTCACTCCTGCAGTCCTGCTAGGCAGTCCCACCTTTCTCGGAGCTAGCATGAGCCAGCTTCAAACGACCACCTTGGGCAACACTGCCAGTCCCATTGCGGGGTCCTCCTGTGACCTTGGTCCTGCACAAACTGGTGGCACTGTTCAGATGCAGAGTGGTTGGAGAGGTACCAACTGGAAATTTATATATAGATATTTTTTTTGTTTGTAAAAGCACTAACTTATACTAAAAAAAAGAAAAAAGAAAGAGGTTTTGTGACGATGACTGTACATTTTTATTTTTGTAACATACAAACACCTCAGATTTCTTATAGTGAATAAATTTATTTCTACTATGAGCACTCTTTCTGCCATCTCCTCTGATACGTACAAAGAAGAGGGGATACTGGAGATAGAAACTGGGTTGTTGAATGTCATAGACATATTTGAAGCTCCAGATACAGCTGTCCACACATGGGCTCCACAGTAGATACCTCCAGCATCTGAACTCCTATAGGAGTCTGTAGAGGAGGTGGTCACCCCAAGAGACAGGTGATCAAGACTTCTCATCCTTGCTCAAGGTGAAATGGAGCTGAGATGGAAAGGCCTGATGGAGCACCCACAAACCCAGCAGCTCATTAAGGAGACTTTCACTTTTTCTTGCTGCTCTCTCCCCTTTTCCAGAAAGTACAGTAACACCAGTGCTTGTCCTGCATCCTTGCTTCTCTGAGACAGAAGGACCCAGAGGAGCAACTCAACTGTCTCAGATGTGAACTTGCTGTGGAGACAAGTTGCAGCATCCTATTACACCCCAGGATGGCTCCTTATAGCCATCAGAGCAACCTCTGGACCTTAAAAGCCACTGAGCAGGTCTTCGGTCCTCTCTCTAACCCATCCCCAGTGGGGTCGTGTATCTCCTTGCAGCGTGCCCATGGGCATTGCGCTGCAGACCCTTACAGCAATGCCCCATAACTGCAACAGGCTGACCCAAACCCTCTGATTTACCTCTTAAAGGTCTGGCAGAGATTCAGGCAGGGTCAAAAATGCCCCCGAAGAGACCACTGCTCCTGGATTCCATCTGCCAAGCAAAACCGCCTCTGTGAATCTTGACCTCCACCTAATGTGCAGGGGGCTGGTCCTACCATTTCTGGCAGAAGCCAGGTGCAGGGAAGCCACATGGTCACGGCAGGGCTTCATGGGGGCCAGAAGCCCTGGCAGCATGACAAAGACAATAGCCAATCTTTTTGGTTGTATCTCCATGGACTTGGTAAGTAGCTTCTCCTAGGCCTCTCCTGTTGAAGACCAGAAGGAATTGCTCGGTTAATTAATTAGTGACTCTCTAAGCAATTAATCTCCTATCCCATAGATCATATTTTTTTTCTGGTTCATCCAGCAGTTCACGGAGCCACCAAAGCAAGAAGTTTCCCTCCACATGCTGAAACCTCTAGTTCTCAAAGAGAAGGTTTCCTGAGCCTAACCACAGTCCCCATGAAAAAACCAACCGCCAAACCATTTTGTTTTCCGTTGCAATTTACCTGCCTCTTGCTCCCCATCCTGGCCTTTGCTGTGCCCATCTCTGCTGATGAAACAAGGCAAGTGAGGACACACTCACCTCCATTGATGAATTTATTACAGCCCGTGATCAAATCGCCTTGAAAGCTGCTCAGCAATAAAGTAAGGAGCTGAAAGTCCTTTGCTCTTGTCCCGAAGCTGATTTTTCCAGCCTTCAGATTAATTTACACCTGATCTCCCAGCAATGTTTTTAAGATGCAGGCACAGCAACTGCCCATCGCCCTACAGTGTGAGACAGAAGCACTTGACGGTCCCCTGCACCACGGCTGAAAGCTCCACTTTGGCTTCTCTTTTAAAAAGAAATTTCTAGCCCTTACAGTTGCCAAAACACAAAGACTCAAAAGCATAAAGCCAAAGAAATAGCTGCAAGCCCCAGTATTGCTAAGTTAGACATCCCGAAATACACTCTCTGAAAAGTCTCTCTTGATTTTCAGCCCAGGTTTTGGAGTCCCACCCGGGGCGAACACCGTGCGGACGAAGGGCTTGCACATGAATAGCTTTAGCTTGTGGTTTTTACAGCATCACACCCAAGTTTTTCCTGCAGTGATTTCTCTGCAACTCAGGCCAGCACTGACTCATGTGAGTCATTCAAACCCAAGAATGAGAATTAAGCACGAATAATACCCATTGACGGGGAACACAGAGGTTGTGCAGTTACTTCAGAGAAACAAACAGAAAACCACCCCCCCAAACCCACTTTTTCTAACTATCTTGCAGCTTTGGGAGCAGGAAGGCAGAGTTTAGAGCATTGATGGTTTCCTGCCAAGCAAACAAATGTGCCACGTGGGCTGGAGGGATGCACACTTCTCCTAGACCTTCCCAGCATCCAAGTGTGGGGCTTTTCCTTCCTGATCACGGCTGCCTAGGAAGCAGCCCCTTTATCTGGCAAAGGAGGGCAGCGGGTCGAGTCATTACTGTAAGCCACTCAGTACATCCGCTTCTTTTTTGAGTAGCAAGTCCTGGTTTCATTTTTCTTCTGGTTTTCTCCCTTGGGGCTTGATTTTGTAAGGAACAAGTCTGTCTGCCCCTCCAAGCCATTTCTGATCTAGTTGGCCATTTCAGTAGAGGGACAGAGTCTCTGCACTATTGAGCTCCTACGAGTTTCATAGCAAGCAGATTGTCGCGCAAAGGAGAAAGAGCCAAAGGAGCCCTCACCCAACAGCTCAACCTTTATATTAGACACCAGAGAAACCACATCCACTTCCCCATGCTACAGCCTCCATCGGCTTGGGAAAGTGTCCATCACAATGAGTGAGGAAAGGTGACAGATGGTGCCCCAAAGCCACCCAGGAGACCAACATTGTGTTCAGATCAGGGGAGGAGATTCCCAAATCTAAAAAAAAAAATAAAAATCATACTGCTGCAGAAATTCCCCAAAGTGGATGGGCCAAGGCAGCATTTTCTTTGGAAGAAACCAAGCCAGTGGGTGTTTGAAATCACACATCAATCACCCAGCTTTGTGAGGAGCTTATTTTAAGGCTGTCAGGGGTTTAATACCAATATTTGCAGACTCCTTGGCAAATAAATGTTCAGGAAAGCCTGGAAGTTTAAAATATCCTTTTCTTTTTTTCTTTCTCCCCGAATACCTGCAATTTTAAGCACTGGCTAAACACCAACACCTTGATGCCTGTTTTGGGGAGCAGCTGGACTGTCACACAGCAAATGCATACATGCACATGTGTATACACACACATGTATACATATATAAGCACATTTATGCCCACAAAGCATCCTTCCCGTGCTCCAGGAGAGAAGAGTTTGAGTCCTTGTGTCTGAGCCCAGCACTGCCCTCCCAGGGGCATGGGAAAGGGTGTAAAACAGCCCTCTGTCCCCCAAAACCGCCTGATTTATACAGGAGCAGCAACTCTTCAAATCTTCCCATCGAGCTGAAAGCTGCCCGGCTGTGGCTCGTCACCCACGAGATGACCTGCAAGGTCTCAGCTTGGTGCTGGAGGCTCCCACCTTTGCAGCAAAGGGTGTGCCAAAGCAGCCCCCCGCCTCAGAAACCGTATCGCCTGGGTGGGTTTCGCAGCCCCGTTTGACACTGCTGGCAGCAGAGCAGGAGAACCCCTGCTAGAAACTGCTCCTGTGCTTATACCACCCACCGTGAGAAGGCAAAACGTCACAATCCCATTTCCAGCCCACCCCCCCACCCCTCAAATCCTGGGGGAGCACTAAGGTGCCCTGAAATCACCAAGCTGCCACCCTTGAACTCGCAAAGAAAGGAGTGGGAGCACTCCAGCTGAGATCTCAGCCGGTGGGATGGCCAGTGGGAGACCTTGGAAGATGGTGGAAGATGCATGGATGGAAGACTGCAGTCCCCGTAGCGCTAAAACCAGGCCAGCACCCTGTGCTGATTTTTAATAGGGAAATCATTTAGCTAATTAGGCTGAACCCTGCTGCAGCAGAGTCCTCTGCTGGTGCTAGGGGGATGTGGCAGCAAGGAGCAAGGGGTCCCCATGCCCACCCTGGGGGAAAATGGGGTCCCCCACAGGAGCACTAATAGTGCCCAAGGAACACCCTGTGACCACACCGAGGGGTGGGAGCAGAGTCCCAGGCTAGTGGTGGGAGCATCGGGGTGCCAGCATTAGGTCCGGTCCCCAAGCTGGAATTTGCACCCAGGTGCACGTGGCCACTAAAGGCAAGGTCCTGGTTTTCATCCACGGGACTTCCCAAGGGATGGAGATATTTTCTATTTGCTTTGAAGTTCCCCTTGCATGAGCTGAGGCACAGCTTGCAAGGCAGCCAGGGAGTCAGCCTGTCCTGTGACCTGCGGTTTGAAGGTCAAAGAAAGAGCCTGGTCACCACTTGTCTTCATCCAGCCACCCACCCCACCGTTCCAGCTCTATCCCTGCCCACGTGTAACGACTCAATGCTTGTTTAACATTCTTTCATCCTTTTCTCATCAAAACTGGGGCAAGCAGGGTGGAAACCAGCTGGCCACCATCGGGAAATGACCCCAAGTGCAAGCCCAAGCATGTGGATGGAGGTGGAGGCCATTTGGGATCCACGCTGGGAGGGACCTTGGTACGCGTCCTGCACAATGGGGATTTGCCACCATCTCTGCATTTTGAAATGGGTTTATTTTGGAAGGATGCCCCTGCTCAGCCATTTTCCTGGGCTGTGAACCTCTCTGCCCAACCTCACCTATGGCCACACTGCTGGACCAGTTGTCCTGGTCCCCTGAACACTCTTGCAATGCCGTTAGTGAAGCTGTCAGCCCAGCACCAGGATATGGGGTGCAAGCCAAGCACTGGCAGATGCCTGCACACCTCCTCTGCTAGGACATAAGTGGATGTGATACCTTTCTTAGGTGAATCACCCCTTCCTTAGGCGAACAGCTCCACCACCCCAGCTGGATGCGGGTCTCCTCCTGCTCCTCCTTCATGACTGAGTGCACTTTGCAGCCTGGCAGCAGGATGAGATGCCACATGGGTGCCAGCACAGACTGTTTGCGAATAGGGTGCGGGTGCAATGCCCCAGCACGGCAGCTGTTCTCATGGCCTGTTAAACGAGTCCATCTAGTCCCAAATGAGCGAACGGGCTTGAGCACCTTGGGATGGGACCGCAAAGCAGGTTGTTAACTCCTGGGGGGCAGCTGGCACTTCAGTGTGACCCTGCATGCTGCAATTTGCAGAGCCAAGGAGAAAGGCTGCAAGAAGGGGAAGGTGCTCGGGGGATGACCACATCTGCTTAGCAGAGCTTCTGGTTCTCCTTGGGCAAAGAATTCAACCTCAGCCTGCATGCTAGGAGAAAGGGACATTGCTGTGGCTTTCAGGGAGCGGGTGGACACCCCAAAGCCTGCTACATGTGCTTGTCCCCCTGTGCAGGACTTATGATCACAAGAGGAGGATGCATTTCCTATGGTCAAGGTCTCCAGTGGTATGTAAGCCACCTGAGTGGACCTCCAAGCATTGGTGGAGGGCACAGGAGACCAGATGCCCCTCTACCAGCCCTATAGGAAACCAGGGGGCCTACTCTGGCAGAACCACCTGCATTGGTGACACCTCTGTTGGAACGGTTGCCTGGAGCCCATCAAGATGGGATCAGACAGGATCTAGTAAAGGGATCCATGGAAGTCTTTGGTCCAACCCCCTGCTTGGAACAGGGCTGGCCCCAAAATCAGAGCATCGTGGACATGATCCAACACCCCCCAGAGCTGTTACCTCAAGGGAGTCCATGGGTGCGTGATCCAGAAATGTCTTTTTCCCCTCCACTGGCTATCAAGAAAGCCTAGCTGGCCAGCTGGGAGTTGTTAAATGACACAAATTGTCCCTAAAGAGCCTCTGCAGCACTATCAGGGCCCTGTGCTCAGCAAGATGCTGATACTCCAATGTCTCACCCCTCCAGTTCCCCCCAGGATTAGCTTGCAGGGCTCAGACTTAAAAATAACCCAACAGGGGGCAGGGGGTGGGTGGGCATTGCTGTCACCGCATCATCACTAACGTCAGCTTTCCCAAACCCATCTGCGTGCTCATGCCAGCCACAATTCCCATCCAACGTGCCGTGGCTGTGCAAAAGCATCCGAGAAACCGCAGAGGTTTGCCAAGGAATTAGTGAAAGCCCTGGAGCAGACTCCCCACTGATGCCTCCCCATCTGCTCTTCATCAGGCAAATGAGCTGTGGGCTCCTGTCTGGGTGGTCTGGGCTCAGGGACCCCTCCGTGGTCAGCTCCTGGGGTGATACACCAGGGGTGGGGAGCAGCAGCAGTGCTGGGGGGTGGAAATTTTCGGGATTGTGGGCCTGGATCAAGCAGCATCCATATGGATGATGCCTCCCACCAGGGCTGTGGGCAGCAGCGAGTGCTCATGTCCCATGGCACCAGTTCCAGCTGGTGATTAATACCCCAGTGTCCTGAGCCTCGAGCAGACTTTCTGGGATCATTTCCTAGAAATTCATCATCGCTTCCCAGGCAATACTTCCCAGATGTTGCAACCCATCTCTGCGTTTCAGCATCTGACTGGTGATGCGAGGCTCTGCTCTCTGCAGCACAAAGCCTGGAGGAAAAGCAGCACTTTATCACAAACCCCTGTAGCATCAACATCCCCCTCATCTCCAAAACATCTCCATTTTTTTTTGTAATTAGCAGAGCACTCCCGCGTTATGGTAATTCCTCAAGCATCTCCAGAAGGCAACTAGGTTGAAATGTGATGTAAAAATTAATTTGTAGCAGCTGTTCTTCCTCCCGATTGCCCGTAGATGGAGGAAGAGAGCTTCCCCCCTTTGGGTTCCCTTCTTCGGAGAGCTGGTTGATGAGGTTGCATGGTGTTTTGGGGCTCTCCTTTTCCCTGCTTTGGCCCGTCAGGGGCTTGGTTTGGGTGATTTAATGCCTGTACTGGGAAAGACGTTGGCCACGACTTGCATAAGACCCTGCTACCCGATGCCATGCAAACCCACAAGGAAGAGATTGTCCCTCCAGGAGCCCATGGAACCTCTTGAGATAACTCGAAATGCTGCACGGAACGTGGCCCCAGGATAAGCAATGGTGACAGGATAAGCAAACACAGATCCTCCTGGCTATGGCTGTGTTGGTCCATGAGACAATCCAGGACCCATCTTCCGGGTACACATCCCCTAGGTTTACTCCTTTGCCACCCTGAGACGGGTGGCCACAACCAACCTACTGGTCGGCATCCTGAAAAACAGCTGTTTTGGAGGAGTCCAGGTCCAAGCCATGCCAGCAATGGTGAAATGATTAATCTCGACGTTCACAGCCCAGGGGCATGGATCCAGCCAACAGTGTCCAAAGAGGCTGGGTCATGCCAGGTGAGAACCACAGACAAACCAGGGTTTGATGGAGTGAAAGGTTTCCCCCAAAGAGATGTTCTGCTGCTCAGAGACTGATATTAGTTGAGGGGGGGAATAACTCAACTCCCAGAACATGTTGTAATTATTGGAGATTTTTATTCTTTTCTTCCAAAATGGAGTGGTTTGTCTGGGAGGTGTGGAAGTGTTCCCCTTCCCCCTTTTCTGATATAAAGCACTTGACTTTTCACTTCAAAAAGACACTTTTCAACAAAAAAACCCCACCCTTCCACCTTTCTTTTAAACAAGCAAACCAAAATAGGCAGGGGTTAAAAAGAACCCAAACAACAGGAACTATTTGCTTTGACCTCCCTTTGACCGGTATCATGTTTTCCTCCCAAACCTTGGTTCAGCCACCCAGTCGAAAAATGCCTCCTGCCCCAGCCTCGCCGCTCGGGCCAGCTTTGTGGGTTTTGTCCGGTTGCAAGTTAATAGGATTATTGTGAAACTGGTAGATGCACGCTTGACGTCGACCCTGTGTGGGAGGAGGAATCAGTTAGAAGACTGTAAGAAACCTGATTTAGTAGGAAAAGACCAAGAGAAAGACTGTGTTGCTTCATTACCCCGCAGATAAAGCCTCCACAAAAGCAGGGAAAGATAAAGCAATCCTTTTACAGTAAGAGCAAATGTTTACCCGGCACGATGCAAACTGACCCCAGGTAATCTCAGATTTAACGACATGGTTTAATACCACTGCAAAGGGCATCTTTTGTATTTCTCAGGCTGTCATTGGAGATATCCTACCCACCGGGGGATTTCCTATGGGTATCTGAAGATATCCTGGTACCAGCAGTGACACTTTTTAAATGTGTTGTGAAATGCGTTATATAGAATTATTTTTTTTAACACGTGGTGCATTTTATTTATATATATGTTTTTTAAAAAAAAAATATTTTTTTTTTTTTACATACATCCCAGTGCTCCAGTGCTGGGAGAGGCTACTGGGAAAGGGACAGGGGTAAGGAATGAGCAATGCGATACCTGCTCTGAATCACGCTCTGCTTTTATGGCTGCAGGATATATGAGGCAGAGGTGGAGTTAGTGTGCTTGATAATCTCCGGAAAATTACCCTGCCTTGGAAACATTCCCACCTTTATCACCTCCGCGCATCGCCCTGCCTCCTTCAGGTAGGACACCAAGTGGGTGATGGAGGGTGAGCTGCTATGGCTGTCACCCCCGTGCTCCATCTCTTGGTGATGGCAATCTGGGTCCTGGACAGGACTTCTGCAACCGTGAGGAGTTCAATAATTACTGGGGAGATCTTCATCCCTCCTCTGGGGCTTGTAACAGCTTCAGCCCATCTGCCGGTGGGACAGCAGGACAGGGACAGCTCATGGGGGATGCTGACACCTCCTCACCACCATGCAATTCAACACAGTGAGTTTTATTCAATACCATGAAGCTCTGCAGCTCTTCACAGTGGCCTTTGGTTCCCGTTAACTTATTTTTCAGCTTGTAGCGAGTTGTTCCCCAAAATCTTCCATGCACATTCGAGTGGCTTTCTGCATTCAGCTTGCCATGTTCATGACCTCTTCTATGCCTCCCCCTTTGGACATGGCATGGACCTTCCACAGGAGATTTTTTTTTTTTCTCATGACATTTTCCTCCCTGCTGCATAGCATTGGCTGCCTTGGGGAGCCTTTTTACAGCCTTTTTTAATTAGTGCTTTGCATTTGCATCCTCGGTCCACTTCCAATCGCTCTGCAAACATTTCCTCCTTGTGTTCAGCTGCTTAATTCTGCAGTTTCCTTATTTCTCTATAATTTCCCTTATTGCAGTTAAACACTGCAGTAGTAGCTTTTTTTTTCACTGCAAATACTCTACAGTCACTAAACCTCCTCTGCTAAATCCATATTACTTGCTAACCATGGCCAGGCAGGAGATTAACCTGTGCCAACTCAGACCCATCAAGATAATGCCCAAGCTAAGTCAACCCTATAGACTGGCCATACAGCTGTCCTCTCTAAGGATGGAGCACGTACTCAGGGCTTGATCAGGAGGGATTTCGGGACCTGAGAACTTCAAAGGCTTTTACAGAAGTTGAACTGTTGTGGACCTCCCCAAGGAAAAGCCCGGAGCATCTTGTAGCAGACACATCCAGTGGACCAGCTCTACTTGTGACTGTCTCAATAAAAGAGAGGAAATTATTGTCTTGAAAGCAAATGTTCTTGCAGAAAATGCATTTTTTCAGATATATCATGGTCTAGGTCAGGGTCCAAGGGATTTCACCACCACCACCATCTTCCCAGGGTAAGGCTGGTGGAGATAGTGAGAGCCTGGCTGAACTGGTCATCCTGGGGGACCCTCCCTGACACACACGAGGTTCTGAGACAACCAGAGCTGGTGGGAACCAAAGGGTGCTTCAGACAGGAACACATTTCCATGGACATTTCTAGTGTGGGGCTTGGGAGTTTTGCCCCGTAGAGACAGTGTTGTCGCCCTGCTTAGGGATGACGGTGCCCTCTGACCACGCTCCTCCTGGGACAACCTCTCTGGACCTCTGCTCCAGCCAACAGACTCCGGGCAGGCAGTGACTTTCCCAACACGTAGCCTCAATCTAAGTAGTCTAAGAGGAATATTTGTTCTGGCTTTGCCTAGAACAGCTGGCCATAGGCCAGGACTTTTTAACTTCCCAGCTGGAGCCCTGGAGAGTCGCTGGTCAGACTGTCACAGCACAACAAATACCTTGCCCTGACTCTGTCCATCACAGTTTGGTTGCTCAGAGCTCAGCAGCGGCACCAGGAACTCATGCATGGCTTCTACCAAAGAAGGGGCAAAGCCAAGGAGAAACATCCTCAACTTCTAGTGGTCCAGGACCTACAAAATGACTTGGCTTGATGGTATACCTGCATCCCTAAGAGAAGTTATAGCCCTTTTCTCCAGGAAAGCTCGAAATCTGCAAATTTAATTAAACAAGGGTTTAAAGCGCTGTCTCATGCAGTTACACCAAAGACCTTGTTTTCAGTGCAAAAAAGTGATGGGGAACTGCAGGTGCCCCGGGTGTGCAGCCAGTCTTCTTTTTCCAGGGAGAACAGTGTGTAACTCCTTGCCTGGCTGAGCACACGTCAAGAGATTAAAATCCCGTGTGGTTATCTTGGGGGTCCTCAGAGATGAACCCCTTTCCTAACCACTTGGCTTTCTGACTTCATGGAGATCGGAGGACGGGGCCGTCTCCTCTCTCCCCTAAATACCATCCCCTGCCACCAGCTTGCCTCTGCTGTTGTTTTGTGTGGCCTGAGGTTTTGAATGTAATTCAGACAGAAAGCAAAAATGGAAATTCCCCCGGGTGCAGACGGAAGGAGGATGGAGAGGGAACGGTTTCTGATATTGTGGCAGCTGCGAGGTAGCTCCTTTCCCCTGACTGTGGACAAGGCAGCCTGGGCTGTGATGGCTGGGAAGCCACAGGGACCACCGCGACACAAAGCCCAGGGCAGGCTGACCTGGTTGGCCACATCTTACCAGGCTTTGCTCCTCAAGCGAGGTCATCACAGATGCAGACGTGGAAAGGGGCTGAAGTGATGTGCCTGAGGGCATAGCGTGGCAGAGTCAGGATGAGACCCTGGCTCCCTGGTCCAGCATCTTGCAGTCAAGACCATGGGCAATAGGAGAAGGAGAACAAGGACTGTGGGATCTCTGTCTGGCTGTGCTGGTGGGGGAACGGGGAAACAGGTAGCCACATGCCTCACAGCAATGCCCAGCTCATGTGCTCCCTGTGGAGCTGGAGAAGCTGAAGGCTTTATCACAAGTGGATTCTCTGAGATCTAAGAGGGGTTTCTCCCTGCCTTGTCCCCCACAGATGGATCATTCAGGGTCTGTCGCCTTCCTCTTCCACCTGCTGGTGGGAACATCAACGTCTCTGAGCTTTCCACCTTCCTTCAAGTGTCATCAAATGGACCAACAGGCTCAGACATAATTCATTGCACAGAAGCACGCTCCAGTGCGCTGATGAGTGCCCGTTTCCTTAGAGAAGCCACCATCAGCCCCCTCCAAAATCAAATACACTTGCCTTCAAGAATACAAGAGCTTTTAATACATGTTCTATTGTTGGTTATCTTCTCATCCCAGAGTTTTTCCAGTATTTTCTAGGCATCCCTTGAACTTCCCTTGAACACAAGGGCCAGAAAGCTGAAACTTCAGGAATCAGCACTTCCCAGTCTGCAAACTGGGACAAGCCCGCCAAAGCTAGCAGCTTGTCTCTACCCAGTGGATGGATACTGGTTGTAAGAGATGCCAGTGAAGCACCAGCTCTGATTCTTTCCAAGCAACTTGGTAGGCACAGTGGGCGTTTCTGATCCATATTTCATTGCTATTTTTTTGCTCTTCTTTGGCATCATGTCCCAAGCGCAAACACACTGAAATGTCCCAATTCAATTGTCACTGGCTGCAGCGAGAAATGTGGCAGGTATCAGCCACACACATTAATGCTTGGTTGAAATAATCCATGAAAATCAGCCAGGAAGAAGACTTGATGTCCCAGGAAACATCACCAGGAGGAGTTGAGTTCACTGTTCAGGATCTGGCCAAAATGCTGGTGCTGGCTGTTTGCCCCTGCTATTATTTCCCAGCCAACCTGCTGCCCTCCAGCCTCTCTTCCCCTCCGTGTTTTCCCCTTCATCCCAGGTTATGGCCAGGATAGCTCCGCTTTCTGCAGAGGAAACCCTCCTCGGGGGAGTGTGGAAGGACAAATAGTTGGCTTTGCCTGTGTTGTTTGTGTGCTTCTGTGCACTATTTCTAAGGCACTGGTATTTTCCCCAGTGCTCCCACCATTGCCAATCGTGGGAGGTCACTGTAATTCAGGGGTAGGCAGCAAAGAGCTCTGCATAATCCCAAGCCTTGTCCCCAAATATTCAGAAATCGCTAACTGACCCTTTGTTGCATTATGTGCTTGCATTGTCCTTTGAAAACAAGCCTTAGTGTTGGGTGAATGGATAAGCCAAGCAAGATCCTTCCTGAGCTGAAGGGAAAGGGAACCAGGCAAATCCTCAGGGATGCTTAGACCTGCTCAGCGCACACCAAGCAGGATGCAAATGTTGAAATCAAAAGAGATGGGGAGGAACAGAGGGAGGAGAGATATGTTTGCAGCATGTCAGACCAAGCAAAAGGACCTGGGGCAGCTGACATCCAAGCATCAAAGGAAAGGCCAAGGGAATGGAAACACCCAGTGCCAGGGTGATTTCCCAAGGGAAATGACCCTGAGCTTGACATTGCCTCCGACCACAGTGCGGTGGAGAACTGGAGAAGGGACCAAAGCCTGGATCCCACAGGGGGAAAGGCAGAGCTGTGTTGGTCTCTCCTGCCCATGTGTGCATGTTCACACACAGGGAGACATTGAACAGCCAGCCCAAAGGCACTGCAGGGAGATGGAGAAACACATCCAAGCAGGTCATAGAGAACTTCTGCATCCACTGGTTGGAGCAGTGAGCACTTGCATCTCTCTAGATGAGGATGGGGAGGTATTTCTGCTCCATGGATGGATTTTGGCCATCTGTGCTGCTGGGATAGCCTCATGACTTGGTCTGAGGACACCCCTTCCTTCCTGCAATGCACTTTGCTTCAAGCACCACAAAATTAGTAGGACCCCTATGAGAGCTGCGGCCCCTGTGCCTGGGTGCTCAATGCCAACACACAGGGCATGGCAAGTCCCACATGTGCTGCTGACCTGCTTGGAAAAGCATCCAGTCCTGCTGAAAGACCATTTTTACCCTTTGTAACCTCTTTAAACTACGTGATCCCAATTCCCATCAGCTCCTGGGTCCTGCCTGGATCAAGGTGCCAGTGGATGCTCAGTTATAGTTATTCATAACAGTCATTTTTAACCCCACAGATGCAAAGGGCAGCAGAAAAAAACAATCTAGTTTGAATGTACATGATTTTGGACCCAGTTGCAGAGGGACAAGATGCATCTGTGCCCCCCAGGCTGGCAGCGTGTGTCCCTCTTCTATCTCTGGCGCAGTCCAGGGTCACTTGGCTTCTCAGAGCTGAAACATTTCCATGCTTTGCAGCCTGGCGGGGCTTTGCTGATGGCTGTTCTGCACATTATCTCGGCCAGGCTCCCTGTGTCTGTACCAGACCTTATCTCCCCCCAAACACTCTCCCTGTGCTTGTAAAAGGGGAGCACTTTTAAACTGGGAACGCATCCAGTCCTTGCCAGCTGATTTTGCCAGCTCGGTGAGCGCAGTGGTGTGGAGGGGCAGTCTGGAGCGGTAAATATGTGGTTGTACCCATTTTCCCCTCTGTTTTTTCATTTTTTCTCTACATCACAGCTTCAGTTCTCAAACTGGGAGCCAGTTTGCCCCAGCCTGGATGCACTGGGAGGGATGGGAGAGGCATGCTGAGGGGTATTGCTGGAAGAAAGGGACCTCCAGCCCACATGCACAGGGTATGCGGGGCTCGGTGGCCCTCCACCCTTATCCATGGTGGGCGAAAGGTGCAAGATGCCCCAAAGGCACTGAGCCAAGCAGCCCTGGAGGGCAAACACAGGCTGGAGCCAGTAACCGGTGAAAATGGGACTGTTTGGGCTAAGGAAGAGGCTGATTAGAGCTGCTCAAGGTCCTCAGAAAGCTGACCTCGTTGCAGCAGCAAGAGTGAGGAGCTGGAGCAGAAGACCTGGCTTGGACATCCCACTGTACATAGGATCCACTCAGCCCACTTGACTGCTGAGGTCAAGTGTAAAGGAATTATAGAGGAACCAAGGCAGGTTAATTATCATTGATAATAGACAGCTGTGGGCTGGCTTCAGGGGCGGGGGTCGGCTGAAGTAGATACGGTGCAGCTGTGGCTGGTTCTGTTAAGGGGTTAAAAAGCTCTAAGGGGGAGGGAAGAGGAGCAGCAGAGGGAGGAGAGGCAGGGTGAGGGATGCAGCAGAGGCAAGAAGCAGGGTGGACTGGCCTAATGAGAGTGGAGAAATAGCATGGACAGTAGGTGAACTGTTGAAACCTTGGAGGGGTTGGTGGCTGTGCTGAGACAAGGTGTGGGAACTACTTATTGAAGTTAACCTGGTCTGGGGTGGTAAAAGCCTTATTGCAGCCAGCTGGTTTTGAGAATGATGTGGCAGTCAGGCAGCCCAGCATCCATTTCAGCTGTAATTTCTGGAGATCTAGTAAATCTAGAGCACTTGCCTAAGACCCCCTCCAAGCCTTAGTCAGTGATGCTTTTTGGGAACTAGGTGACCAGTGGGTCTTCTCATCCCCCAAAACTCCCTGGGGCCCCTCAAAGGACCACTGGTGGCACTCTTCCCAGATGTGTGTGGCTCACGACCACCATGCCTCCTCTGAGCACCTCCCTGAAAACATTGAGCTTCAGCCCTTTGACTCTTCCACCCAGAGGAGACTTCCCTGCCCCACTCCCTTCTTTACCTCACATCCATGGTGTTGGTGAGGTGTGAGATGCAATTGTGAGACAGAAAGTCGGTGCCTCTTCATGCCACAAATCCTTCTCCAACCTTCACTTAACCTAGTAGCTTCCCACCAGCCCAGTATTTAACTTGCTTTTTCCAAAAAACAAATGTGACGTTGGCTCTTTGTGCTCAGCCTTTTACTTAAGTCACCAGCCTTCTAACTCAAGGGTTACCTTGGTCCAACCAAGGAGGATAACTGCCATCAACAGCACCAGCCAAAGTGGTGCCTGGGGAAGAAATATCTAAAGCAAAGCAGGCATGAGAGGCATGTGGTAGATCTGGGCACCACACCCATCCTTCCAACTCCATCCTCATCCAACTTTCTATGAGTGCAAGGTGTTCTGAGCAAACATTCTCCAGAACAGCAGTTATAGGAATTGGGACCTAATACTCTCAAAAGCCTCAAGGCTGATGTTTTTCACAGCCTGGAGAACATCTTTAAGTTGGCTGGGATGGTGAACCTGGCTTGGCAGAGCACCTGGGAAAGTTTGAATCCCACTCCGGGCCAGAGGGGGGGGTCACCCCACCTGATTTCAGCAGGTAAATATCAACGATGGCGGGTGAGAGGAGTCTCTAGCATCAGAGGAGGATACTTCCAAAAGACAGCTGATGCCATCTCCAGGGATGCAAGATGAACTGTCCTCTGAAGGCAGCTGCTTCTCTCCATAGAAGCAGCCTCGAAATTCAGACTTGGACCTTTTAAAACACATCTGGACTCATCAAACTGAAATTAGACATCTAGGATGGATGTCCATCCAGTGTAGCTACCCAGACTCTCCATCAGGAGGTGTATAGGTGCTTCCCAGTGTTGTTCATCTTCAGCTGTGCCTGTGCTGCACAAAACCAGTTGGAAAGGGGCCCATCTCCAAGCAGAGCAGGTCAAGCAGCCACTGCGCCCAGATGTTTCTCCAGGAGCAGCCCCCTTCCCTTGTCTCATGAGAGTGCTGATGTCTCTGCCGACTGTGCTAACATCTGGACTTTGCTATCCTGCAGGAGCACCTGCTCCAGAGGACAGAAGTTCATCCACTTCAGCCAGAGCTTTTATCTCTGATTTAATGACAAACACATGGTGCTTGTCCTCCACAGCACGTCTGGAGGTCATCTGGGATTTACTGGGGAGGGAGGAGGAGGATGACGAGCTCACCCCGTCCTTGCAAGGCCACTGTGTAGAGCAAAGCAGCCCTGCCTGCACTCCCGATGTGCATTGTGGTGAGTGGGAGAAAGCCTCGTGAAAGGGCTGGCGTTAGCAGCCCCTCCACCTTGCAAAGGAGTAGACAGAGCCTGGGACAAGCGCATCCTCGTTACACCAAACTGTGGCTTCAAGGACTCTCCTCGTCACCTCCTGGGTACAGGAGAGACTCCCACCTTCCTACACAAGTGGACAGGGTTGATTTCCTAAGGGTGTCCTCTCCTCCCTTCCCTTCCATGGAATGGCAGAGGCTGGCAGGGACCTCTGGAGACCATCTAGTCCAACCACATGCTTAGGTAGGGTGGCTGGGAGCAGGTTGCCCAGGGCCATGTCAAGATGGGTTTTGAGCATCTCCAGGGTGGAGACTCTACAACCTCAACTGGCAAACTGTGCCAGTGCTTGACCACCCTCACAGCAGCAAAATCATGTTCTTACATTTAAACAGGATTTCATCTGTTTCAGTTTGTGCCCGTTACCTCCTCTCCTGTCACTGGGCACCACGCAGCATACCCTGGCTCTATTTTCTTTATTCCCTCCCCATCAGGTATTTGGTAAGATCCCCTCAAAGTCTTCTGGCTTCCTGACTGAATAGTCCCAGGTCTCTCAGCCTTTCCTCGTACAAAAGATGCTCCGGTCCCTTTTTCACCCTCGTGGCCCTTCACTGGACTCAATCCAGTATGTTAATGTCCTTCTTGTGCTGGGGAACCCCAGAAGCCCACCAGGACACCCAAGTCCTGCTCTGCAGAACTTCTTTCCAGCCATTCAGCACCCAGCCTGTGCTGGTGCCTGGGGTTAGTCCTCCCCAGGGGAAGGACTTTCCATTTCCATTGATTGAACTCCATGAGGTTCCTCTCTGCCCCTTTCTCCAGCTTGGCCAGGTCCTTCTGGACAGCAGCATGTCCGCCAGGTCTATCAACCACTCCTCCCAGTTTCATATCACTTTTCCCTTTTCAGGGCTTTCTAAGGGGCAGGGAATGACGAGGCACCTCTGGGCTGGCAGGGTAGGGAACTTTCAAGCCAGGACCTGTCCCACCATCCCCAGGAGAGGTTAGCAGGGCAGACCTGGAGAGACGATAGCCAGGGGAATCCCCAAGCACCAGGCAAGTTCATAGCTATGAGGCTATGCCAGAGCATCAATCCATGGGAGCCCACGGCTAGGCAGGGCTGGGCCACGGTGGAGCTGGAGACACCTATGGCATCTTTGGGGCATGGACTGATGACCCTGGGATGAGCTGAAATGGGGGTCCTGGGCCCACAGGCAGGATACAAGGAGGCCCCAAGGGAGGCTGGGCAGAGCATTTAAGGAGAATTAGTGTCCTCAAGTCCCCAACACTTTTCTTTCCTAAGTGGCCAGGACTGATGGCAAAGAGGATGGAGCAGACAGGATGGGTGCTGCAGGATGAACATGGACATGGTGCAGGCCTCTTGAAGACCTGGCTAGTGAGTGTTGGTCATCTGCTTAAGATCATAATAGCTGTGAGGTTGTGGGGGTCAAGAAGAGATTGTCCCTCTTGGTTTGGAGCTATGGAAAGCTTCACAGAGGCTTTGGCTCAGTTCCTCTTCTCCTGCAGCTCCAGCTGAGATGAGAGTGGCTCCATGCAAAGAGAAACCACGGCCCAAGGTGATGGAGGTCTCATTTCTGCTAGGGATTTTCCATTCTTTAGATCTTTGTCTTGTAAACAGGCACAGGAGGCAATTCCCCTCCTGAGCATGTGGTCAGCACCACTAGAGTGAAGGATCCATGTCAGGCAGGACCTTGGGGCGATCTCACCCTGCCTGATCACCAGCTGTGACACTCGGGAGGGTTCTGGGCAGGCTCTGAGGGATGAAAGCGGTTTGGTTCCCCATTGTCCTTGTATGGGAATTTGGATGGAAACAAATGTGTAAGAGGCTAGCCAAAAGGAAATGCTCTGTGAGAGTTGTCAAAGCAGATTTTAATAAATGTTTACAAACTGCCCAGCAGCCAAGAGCGGGAATAAAGAGGGAAATAACTATAGAAAAGGGCAGTTTTACTATTTAAAACTTCTTGGATCATTCCTACCCAAAAGAACAATCAACTCTTACTCATTTTGCTCAAAAATAGAGACCTTTTGAAGTCTGCAGGACAGGGATGCATCATCCTGTGCTGGAGCAGGTGAGACATGTGGTGTGTGGGAGAGGGACCTTCCCAAATCCGGGAAGGGGTCTATGCCCCTTGGGTACCTGTGTGCCTCTCAGGGACAAGGTTTTTCTTCTCAGCGGCATCCCTCTATAGCAGGGATGTCTTGCTGACTCCACTTTGTTTGAGGAGCAAAGGTCCTGGGCACCAGAGCTGGGGAAGGGAGAAGTTTCTCATCTGCTCCAGCTGAATTTAGAAGAGACCCATTCAGTGTCTTCTCCAGGACCATGTGGATTTTAATCCTGAACAATTCCCAAAGCTCAGCTGAGGCCTCTGCTTTTGTCTTTGCCTTGGCACAGGGCCATCACATGAGTCATAAACTGCTTTCTGTTTGTTTAATGTACCAATTCCAACTCTATCAAATCTCTAAGAGGGAAGTTAATTCATAAGACAAATCAATATGAACTGCCTGAGGAGGAGGAGGAGGAAGAGAAGGAGAAACCAGCCAGTTAGGCATTACTGCCACACCAGTGAGCCATTCCACATTGCCTGCTGGTGTGAACACGTCTTCCTCACTCAATGGTCCTAGGATGATGTGACAGTCCTAGGACCTATGTGACAGTCCTAGGACCTACATGGGCATTGTTGTCCTCTCCCGGCGCCGCATGATACATAAAGACTTTCTGGGGATATAAGGGAGGTGCACAACTCACTGGAGACATGTGCTTGGAAGATGCCCAAAATAATCAGCCTGTCTGCACACCGGACCCAACACCCTGAAGAGTGAGTTGGTGACATCTCTAATACCTGGGAGCTCTCCTACGGCAATGCCTGGCAAGCAATGGGCATGCAGAGGAGGGAGGAGCGGGACCGGTCTGCTGAAAGGCAGAGCAAGGAAGAGGGAGAAGAGCCAACGGAGGAACATGTCCAGGAACTGGCAGGGTGGGAGCCAAGCCCTCGAGCTGTCCTGGTTGTTTGCAGACATAAAAACCTTGTGCACACATGAACGCTATGGAGGTAAGTGCTGTCTCTGGAGGTTGTGAACTACCAACCTGGGAATGGCTGAAAGGGATCATTGCTGTGTTGACTCATGGGCCACGTGGTACCTCTAAAATACCAGAGATGTGGGGCATTTGGACACTCGTTCAGGAGATCAGCCTCGTGGGATGCAGCTCAGCCCTTACACTGGGACTGAGCAGAGAGGCACGTCAGGGCATGCCAAGGTGAGATGGGACTGCAAGGTGTGTCATGCCCAAAGGTCTTGCTTAGCCAAGAGTTGTTTGCACCTGCTCTTATCCCAGTGGAGTAAACAAGTGTTTCCTCTTATGTCTGTGTTAAAAACCAGATGTCAAGGTGCCTGGGAAAAAGAAATTGAATGACACGCGTAATTGCAGCCCCTTGATCTCAGCCTGTCCCCTTGGCCTCTGGAAGACCAAGTCCTGTGGACTGCTAACACATCGTGCTCAGAGCCATGTGCCTCAGGGACGGAGTCCACCACAAAAGGTTTTAGAGAAGATGCCATGGCTCTTTCTCCAGCCACCCTGCTGAAATAAGCCAACTGGGGCCAAACAGGTCCAAGCCCACCAGCTGCTGCAACTGCAGTTGGTTTTGAGGGCAACACAGCACCTTCATCTCCCCCTCCAACAGACATTCGGACTATGGCACAGCCACGTCCCTGTGGGGGATATTCTCCTTGAACCTTCCTGGAAGCCCAACCAGCTTCTCATCCATCATTCCTGTAATTCTTCTGGTTTTATTTTAATCTCATGTTTGTTATTGTTCAGTTTCCCTTTGAATAAATTTTTCTGAGTGTCCAAGAATAGAAGATCATGCCAGATAATAACAGGAACAAAATGAGAATGCCTAGGATTACTGGATATATTACGTTAAACCTATTTCACAAGTTTTTTGTTTTTTTGGTTTGTTTTTTTTTTTTTTTCTGTTTATGCTAAAGACTAGTCTGGGCTTTTATCCCTAAAGTTTATGTTAGAGCAGCTGCCACCCTGCTGAGATCAGGGCTCCCGGTCTGATGTGCATGGAAAGAGAGGAACCCAGCCACTGGCATCTCCCAGTCGGAATAAAGGGGTTTAAAATGCTGTATGTCTGCCTTTCTCTGAGCCTGGTGCTGAGCCTAAGCTGTCTGGCAGAGTCCACTTGGGAAAAAAAAAAAAAAAAATCCATTGGGATAGAACAGAATACAGTACAATAACATAAAATACAGTAAACCCAAATAGAAAAGATAGTACAGTAAAATGAAATGAAGTCAAATAAAGTAAAACAAAATAAAATAATAAAATAAAATAAGATAAAATAAAATAATAAAATAAAATAAAACAAAACCAAACCTTATTTGAGGAAAAAAGGCTGAAAAAACATACTAGCTGATGCCCTGCAAAAAGGGTAACGCACAACACGCCGGAGTGGTGTCAGAGGTGGAGCCACCCGCTGCTGCCTGCGCTCCCTGCCTGCAGTGCTGCCCGTGCTGCCTGCTGGCACATGCAGGCACAAGGGGAACGAGCTGATCTTGTTTGCCGTCAGATTCCCCTCCTCCCTCCCCACCGATGTGCAGAACTTCACTGCTGCCTTGGTTTTGCAACACATCCCCAACGGGACGGACCTGCTTGAACATTTTTGGCTTGGGCAGGTCTCGGGCGTCGCGGGTGGCGCAGGACAGGTGGGCTGAGGGCAGGAGGGCCCTGTCTGCTGATGCAGGAGGTTACACATAGCAGACATAGGGTACAACCATCCATTTGAGGGTCCTGGAGTATTTTCTAGGGGTTAGAGGAAAGCTGGCCATTCACTTTTCTGTGCAACTGGGGAAACTGAGGCACAGATCAGGATCAGCACAGCATTGTCCCAGAAGCTCCCTGGTCCACCCTCCTGCTCCCAGCAGTGATGGGCACAGGCCTCCTTGCTCAGGATGGTCTTACAACCCCCCCCAAGAATCCACCTGCACTTGATACAGCATCTCCTGTGCATCCATGAGCATCTCCTCGCCATGCTCCTGTGCCAGCAGGCACCCAAATATCACCCTCCCTCCCTGCAGCACCCCGAACCCCAAGCACGTGTAAGCCATCACATCAAAAGAGAAGGTGCAGCAACCGTGCCTGGTTTTGCCCAAACCCAGACAAGTGATGGCCAGGACCCCCCAGGATTGTATTTTCCTTGTTACTGTTTCACCCCTGTGTTTGTACAAAATGTCTGGGCACTGGCTCTGCTCTAAGGTTTGTTTAGGAGATGCTGCCAAGGATAATGCTGCTCCCAGCATCATTGCATGAGGACCATGTCCCTGCAAAAACTGAGCCCATCCTGGGAAGCTGTTCCTGTCCCCCTCCTTATCCTGGGCACCGAGCTGGTTCCAGCCTCCTAATGCTTGCTCCTCTAGGGCTAATGTTGCCCATAACCCAAAGCAAAGCCCATAGCAAGCCCAGAGTGGGTTTGCCAGAGCTCTGAGCCCTTCTCTGCTTGCAAAAGAGGGGATGCAAGGGGTTTCCTGATGGATCAGGTGGGAAGAAAAACGTGGGAGTCATCCCCATTTGAAGATGGAGTCCCTCTGTGGGAGTGCTCCCAGCAAAGCCTCCAATAAGTCATGGTTCAGTCATCTCCCAGCAAGCAGCACAGAATAACCTGTCATCCATAAATCAAGGAGTAATAATATCAGGGATAGCTCCAAAATCTTCCTGTAAAATGTTACCATCACATTCGGTTTAGCTGAGTAGAAACCTCAAGCACTGGTGAGGGTTTTTGCATATGTGGAGGAAGAGAAAACTTGTGTCTAAATTTCGCTTTGTTTCTGTAATTCTAGTCTTTTCCAGAAAAAAAAAGCAGTTGCTTTTATACAGAAAGAGACAAACTCTTAAAATAAAAAACCCCCACTTGGGACATGGCTTCCCGTTTCGCCCTCTTCAAGGGCATGGCGTGATGATCTGAGAAGCAGAACTGAAAGGGAGAAGCAAGGACACGTGAGCTGTTCTACACAGAAAACTTCATTGACGGTGCCGGACATGAAACAGTTTTTTTGTGGGTTTTTTTTCTCAAAATAAATGTCCAGTTTGGTTGCCTTTGCAATGGAAGGAACAAGACTTCCTATTAAGACTGTGGCTTAAATATTTGCTGCAGTTGCTGCATGTGGTGGACCTACCAGCAGGCAAAGGCACAACCAACCCGAGAGTTGAGCGGGCCCCAGCATCCTCCTGGAAAGCAAATGGTCCATGCACTGAGTTTTAATTCCTGGAAGGTTTTGGTCCCTATGGGAGATGCCTCATGCCTGGGTGTTATTTTGGCTGCTCAAGAGTCCTCAAGTTCCCCACTGCATCCTTACAGCACTTGGCGAGGGGACGGACATCCTGAGCCAGCAGCGTTGCATTTAATGGTGTTAATGAGCAAAGAGAGCAGTGAAAGACTCACATTTCCAGAACAGAAGGGTGCAGACAGCTTGCACGGACTAAAAATTGCACATCCATCCAGCTAGGAGATTTGAGCCATAGCTTGGAAGTCCCAAGTGAATTCATCACATGCAAAATCCCTCGATGCTTGCTGCAGGAACTGAGCATGGGGTTCCTGGAGAAGCACTAGAAGTGGCACCAACAAGTAGTTTTTAATGCAAAGCATTAAATTTGCAGACTGGGTGTGAGTCATTGTCGTGTGAGAAATCTGCCTGTGTCACTCTCGTGCTGCCTCAACCCAACCAACCATAGACCAAAGTGGTAGGTGTCAATCTGTGCTCCTGCAGCAGCACGTGGTGGCAAGTTGGGACACTTGGGTTTGGCCCTGGTTTATGGTGATGGACCATGATCATGGAGCCACTCGGGTTGACTCATACCTGAGATGCTGGTTTTCAACCTTAAAATAGTTATTTTTACCCTACGAATGTGCCTGGATGTGTGGTCCTGTTGGGATGATGGTACTCCAAAAGGAGGCATCTCCATCAGCATTTCCACTCTTTGTCCCTGGTTGTAACTGGGGATCTTGTTTCCCAGACAGCTGGAGAACTGCCTCTGGTCCAACAGCCAAAGCAAACAAGCTATCCAGGAAACAGCAATGATTTGAAGGAAGTTATTTTAAATCTTTCCCGGATGGGAAATACCAAAGGTACCTGCAGGTCTCGTGTGCTTTGACCTCCTTATTCCTCCCTCCTGGGGACATGGTCCAGAAAGTGGAGGAGCCTGGAACTGGTGAGCCAAAGGGACACAGAATGCTCTGCCACCATCCCCTGGGCAGCTGGCAACATGGCCAGGTGCTGCAGGTCCCCATGGCAATCTGAGCCTGCTTTTGGACACCCTTTTATTATCACCCGATACCTGGACCCATCCCTGGGGCTGCTGGCAGAGCCCAGTTCTCCCAGTACAGGGACGGTGGAGCTCCCTGTTTGGTTGCACCTCTGCTTCATACCATGGTCTCGCATCATGGCGAGATGGAGAATATGGGTGTTTATGAAGACGTGTTGGTGAGAAGACCGAGATGGCCATCACTGTGCTGAGCCTCAGGAGCTCGGGACTCTCCCAGGATGGGAAGAGCCACAGAGGGGTGAAAACTTAAAAGGACTGGGTGATCTGCTGGCATGGGATGGAGGGGAAGGAGCCGAGGGAGGGATTGTGGCCAACCTGGAGACGATTGGTTTCCACTCAACCGTGCAAAGTTCAGAGATGTCCCCACCCCAGACCCCAGCTCTGTCCTCAAAGGGAGAAAATGCAATTATTTGTGACGAAGAGGCAGTGAGAGCTGATGACATCTCTCTTTGCAGAGCCTCCTAGCAGCGGGGGTGGAGAAGACCTTTCAGGGGTGGCTACAAAGTGTGAAGGCCCACCTTGGAAATCTCCATCACGAGACCCCCTCATGCCCTAAGCCCTAGGATTTCCTGCCAGCAAAGACCCACCAAAGTAAGTCCCAAAATTTTCTTTCCCAACCTGCTTTCCCAGCAGATGGACAAGGTCTCCTGCACCCAGGCCACCTCCCAAACACCCCTTCTGCTGAAGTTGTGAATGAAAATGGAGCCCAAGACACTACCCCTGTCTGGAACCTCGTGTTCTGCACTGCTCCCTGAGGACTCCAAAGAGAAAAAATATTGAGCATTGCAAAGAAAAGCGGTGAGCGGAGGCGACCCTGAGTCTCCGAGACACGTCAGGGTGTGCCGGCAAGAGGAAAGGAAGCTTGTAAGGATCAAGGCATTAATCATCTGTGTGCTGGGGGAGGAGAGGCTCAGCAGCCCCTTCCTCCACTGCTGACATTCACAGGGCTCTTGGAAAGCAGGTTGGAGAGGAAAATGAGCTGAAACATACTTCTTGAGAAACACTGAGGCACAGGAACAGCAGGTCAGCCCCCACCTGGAGCAAAGCCAAGGCTTTTTTGCCTGAATTCCCATCAAAGCCAAGGTTTCCCGGCACTCCCACGGAGCTCTGGCAGAACAGGTGTGTTGGGCTCACAGGTTGCTGCTGGGACATCATCACCTCCAGGTGTGTGGCCAGAAACATGGGCCTGGGACTCATCATGGCAATGGAAGTTGACCAGTTTCTTCAACACAGAGGTCCAGCAGCAAGACGACTTGTCTTCTTCTGTTGGGGCTTTCACCCCAGGTAGCTGCACTGGTTTGACTGTGGTGAATATTGATTGCAGTGAGAGGATGGAGGGCACTGTCAGAGCCAACCTCAAGAGATAAGACTTTTCTCCACCTTCTCTGTCAAAAATCTGGGGACTCAAAGGCAGGTGTGGGGGCTGCAGATGTCTGCGGATGAGCCCAGGGTGACCATTTCCACTGAGCTGTCTAAAAAAGAGAAAGGTGCCATCAGACGTCACCTCCTCATGAGCGAGTTCAATCAGGTCCACCACCCTGGCAGGCTGGTGTTGTCAGAAGGACATTAGAAATTAACTCAATTTCCATTATAAATAGCTTTTAGATGAAATGAAATTTTTTATGCAAGACATCTCTGGTCCAACAAGCTGCAGCAGAGCCCGAGGCAGAAGGGACCCAGCCCGCATCCCTGTTGGGGGAGAACATGAAAGCCCTGTAGGACCCTCCCATGGGGATGTCTAGCGTCTGGCTGTGGGGACATCCCAGCCCTGAGGCTTTTACAAATCTTCAGCATTTGAAAAATGCTGCTTTTCGCCTCCAACGAGAGTTTTGCGTCAGTTGGAGGAACATGGTCCCCACTCCCAGCTGCCTCCTTGGCCTCAACCACAGATGCTCCTCTCTCCATCCGCACCATCCTGCGATCTGCTGGTGGCTGGAAACCTGGAACCCGATGGGGAGGGTCAATTACCCCGGGCAGCAGCGGCAGAAGTCGCCTGCAATCAGCTGCTAACACAATTACTGGCAACATCAAGCCAGAGGAACAGAAACCAGGTGGCCAAAGACTCCCATGACACCAAATCCAGCCACCATGCCAGGCCATTTTGCCAAGGATTAATTCAATCAGTGAGACTCCAGGAGGAACCCAGGCTATCCCCTTTCCCCAATTATTTTTCCCAATGAGCTTTGTGTCCCTTTGGCATAGATAAAAAGAGGCATAAAAACCATGCCTTGCTTGAAATTTCTTTTTTAGCCTCACCGCTGCCTCTGGATTTACCTCTCTTATCCCTGCTCAGCCCTCAAAATGTCATTTTTGGGGGGTTCCTGTTTATTCCGTAGGGCTGGGCTTGAGGCTACAGGTCTGGCTGCTGGGCTCAGGGGAGGCGGTTGGGACTGGCAGGCAGCCAGGAGCTGCTATTTTATTTTCTTTTTTTAACCTTCCCTCCACTATTTACAGTGTCCCCACAGAGGGACACCTGGCTATGAGGCATTCACCTTGGGGACCTGCAAGGACACCTGCCGTGCCAGGAGGGAGTAGGACACCAGCTCAGAGCTTGCCCTGAAGACAGAGGCCGCGCTAGAGGTGGGATGAGTGCTCTCACCGGTGCCTCATCGGAGGTATGAGCTGTGTCCATTCTCAGCTGTGTTTCCCCAGATGCTTGCGGAAAGCCCTGGCTGCCCGTCGCAGGCTGCTGGGCTTGTTTGCACAAGGCGTGTTTTCTGCTCTGCTCTGGGGAAAGACACTTTCCCCCCCAATTTCCGTCTCCCCGTGGCAGCTGAGGGAGCGGGGAATTTCACAAGGGCACTGAGCCATCGCCAACCCAACCCCACAAGCCTGGGCAGCCCCAGGATGAGGGTGATGGCTCCAGCCTGGCTGTGGTTGCAAATATTCATGACTGCTCCTGCCAGCGCCCATCTCCCCCGTGGCCCTGCTACCCGGCTTGGCCACGGGCTTGCGCCAGGATCGATGAAAGCCCGTGTTGTCCATTGTAGCACAGGCGCCAGCAGGATCCAGACGGGCTGCAGCACCTCATTCCACCTTCCCATCCCACCCAGTGCAGCCAAAGACCTTGCCCCAAACCCTTCACATCATATTTGGGTGCCAGCTCTGGGGGTGCGTTGATCAATGAAGCGATGCTTGGGAGCCCCCCACATGGCACTCCATCATCCCAGCAACGCCGGCCGGCACTTCCTTCCCCTCCACCTCTATCACACCCATCCCAAGCCCCTGAAAAGGAAAGAAGGGAATAATTTCCGAGGGCATACCGGGATTTCAGGGAATGGAAGGGCCAAGCCCGTCATCCTGCGTAATCCCCGCATCCCGGGGCTGTTTATGCATCAGCCCTTTCATACCCAACACGTTCCCCCGGGGTTCCTTTTCTTATTGCTCTCTAATAGCCCTGCTCAGGAAGCGCAGAGGCTTGACTGCCGGGTTAATGAGTACCGAAGCCACCGACCCCTTCGGCTGAGACCCAGGGACGGGGGGGACACCCTGTCCCGGCCACCCAGCCACCCACCGAGGGCTCCGGCAGCTCCCAGCCTCCGGACAATCCCGCTGTTGGCCGGTGAGCATCCATCCCACCCTGCCAATCCCATCAGCCCCACTGTTGGTGTTGCGGGAAGCCCCCCGACACCCTATTTAATACAGATGTTTGCCCGTGATGCCAAGCCAGATGCGTGCATGGCTTCCCCCGCCCCCCCCCCCCCCCCCCCATGTTGTTTCCCAGATCTTCCCCCCGCCCCAGTCCAGCCGTGCCCCTTCCGCAGCCCCCTCCGGGATCCTCCCGCAGGTGCCCGGCCGGAGCGGGGCGGAGCGGGGCGGCCCCGGGGCGGAGCGGGGCTGGCGGGCGGCAGCGGGGCGGCCCCGGGTGCTGGGCGCCGCTGCTGCCCCAGCGCATCCCGCTGCCGGTAAGTGCCGCGTACGGGGGGGACGGGCCCCACCGAACCGGGGCAGGAGAAGACCCGAGGGGGTCAGAGTGAACCGCCCGGGATGGGGCTGGACTGGGCAGGATGGGACCCGAGAGAGTCAGACCGAACCGGGCAGGGTGGGACACAAAAGGGTCAGGTGGAGCTGGGGCAGAATGGGACCCAAGAAGGCCACAGCAAACCAGGCAGGATGGGGCTGGACTGGGCAGGATGGGACCCAAGAGGGTCCAACTGAACTGGGCAGTATCAGACCTAAATTGGTCAGACTGAACTGGGCGGGATGGGACCTGAGTGGGTCATAGTGAACCAGGCAAGATGGGGCTCAACTGGGCAGGATGGGACCTGAGTGGGTCGAACTGAATGGGGCAGGATCAGGCCCAAAAGGGTCAGACAGGATAGGGCAGGATGGACCCAGACCGGGCAGGATCGGGCCCGAGCAGGTCAGATAAAACACAGTCAGGATGAGACCCGAGGGTCAGACTGAACTGGGCAGGATGGGACCTGAATGGGATAGACCAACCCAGGCAGGATGGGACCCGAGGGGGTCAGACTGAACCGGGCAGGACGGGACCCGAGGGGGTCAGACTGAACCAGGCAGGATGGGACCCAAGGGGGTCAGACCAACCCAGGCAGGATGGGACCCGAGGAGGTCAGACTGAACCAGGCAGGATGGGACCTGAGGGGGTCAGACTGAACCAGGCAGGATGGGACCCGAGGAGGTCAGACTGAACCAGGCAGGATGGGACCTGAGGGGGTCAGACTGAACCAGGCAGGACGGGACCTGAGGGGGTCAGACTGAACCAGGCAGGATGGGACCCGAGGGGGTCAGACCAACCCAGGCAGGATGGGACCCAAGGGGGTCAGACTGAACCAGGCAGGATGGGACCCGAGGAGGTCAGACTGAACCAGGCAGGATGGGACCCGAGGGGGTCAGACCAACCTAGGCAGGATGGGACCCAAGGGGGTCAGACTGAACCAGGCAGGATGGGACCCGAGGAGGTCAGACTGAACCAGGCAGGATGGGACCTGAGGGGGTCAGACTGAACAGTGCAGGATTGGGCCTGAGCAGGTCAGAACACACCAGGGCAGGAGGGGGCCAGACTGAGCAGGATCTGCCCAAGCAGATGAGACTGAACCAGGCAGGATTGGACCCGAGCAGATCAGATCGAACTGGGCAGGATGAGGCAGAACTGGAGAGGGTGGGATCAAATCCAGAGAGCATCGGTGGTTTGGGGGGGGCATTGGGGTGGTCCCAAAGCCCCCCCAGACAGTAGCTGCTGGACTTGCTTTTAGGGAGGTTTAGCAGCTTCTACCGCAGGGCAGAGTTTAAAATCACACCAGGGTCCCCACGGCAGGGATGGTGCTAAGCTCAGGGGGGGGCATTCACCCCGGTCCCTCTGCTCCCACGGCCTGGGGTGCGCTGGGATGCACCTACATCTCTGAGGGCATCTGTTAGGGATACAGCCCCGTGCCAGAGGTGGCGTTGCAAGCAGAGTGGCCCCAAATCTGCTCAAGGGACTTGGTCTTCCCTGGTGTCTGTGCTTTGGGTGCCAGGAGCCTGGACTCTGCCTTTTTATATACATCTATATGTATCTGTACATATATACATACAGAGGTGTCAATATATATTTATATACGAGCATGTGTGCATAGACATGTGTAGAGAAGCATAAATATATTTGTATATATGTGGATAGAGTTATGTATATACACGTCTGCGAGTGCATGTGTCAGAGACATTTGTGTATATAGGTATAGAAGTTTGTATATATGTGTGTGTGAATGGAGACATGTATTTCTATATATATGTGTAGAGAAATGTATGTGTGTGTACAGCCATATATATGTATAGAGGTATATGCAGGTATAGAGATATATTTATATGGAGAAGTGTATATGCTTCTATATATGTTTATGCATACGTATGTACATGTGGGTGAACATGTGGCTGTACATGTGCCTGTATGTTTGTGTGTATATGTGTATGGATTTATTACACAAGCCCAGTCAGAACCTCAGTGCTGTCAGCTGAGACCAGGCCAACTCACTGCACCTTCCTCATCCCCAGCATCTCCCGATTCCAGCAGGAAAATGCTGCCTGGCTTGCTCAGGGCACCCCTGAGATGTTCGTCGATTTACTTTAGGGATGGGGCACCAAAGCGTGGGGAGGTGTCACCCAAAGACAGAGCACATCGGTGGCAGAGCCACCTGGCATTATGGGAGACACCACCCTTGCACTTGGCCCCACGAGTCCATGCTGAGCATCCAAAAATGCCCAATGTTGTCCCAATTTGTCCACACTGTTATACCTTCAGGCTTCTGTAAATGGAGATTTCCCTTAAAACATCCAAGCTTTGGTCCCCAACCACCCCAGGGCAGACAGGTCGTGTCCATGGCCACCTGGAGATGTTCTGAGACCAGCCAGGAGCTGTTTAGGGACAGGGACAGTATGGCTCTGACCAAGTGATACGTGGGGCAGGAGCACTCCCCCTTTCATCCCCTTTGAAACCTGCTGAGCTGGAGCTTTTGTTTGCATCTCCACCATCCCAGCCCTACCACAAGCCACCAAGATGTCCCCACCATGGTCTCCTCCCAGGGCAGGAGGAACCAAGAAGGAAGGTTTCCAAGGGGGAAGCCATCCCCCATACCCTATCTGAGGGCAGCAGCAGCCAAAATCTTTCCCCACTCCAGCAAACTTGCAGAAATCCTCTTCATATTAATAACAGGGTGTTAATTAAAGCTAATTTCACTAAAGAAGGCCCTGCACGAGATGGTTTGAAAGCAAAGGGCTCGGAGCGAGGTGAAGCCGCGCTGGCACGTGCCGGGGGAAGCTCACGGCTGCTGGTGAGTGGAGCCAGTGCTTATTTTTACCCTCTTCCCTGTCTGGCCACAGAGCAGCCCTACTTCTTCTTAACCCTGTTCCTCCTCCGCAGGCACCTGAAATCCCTGGGATAAGGGTGATATCTTACAGAGCACCCCAACACCACGGGCACCCCCTTCCCCACCCCCCCAAATCTCATTTCACAATGGATTTCACCTGGTGCCCACCACCGTGGCGTCAGGGCACCAGGACCAGCTCCATAAACCCATGGATGTCTTCTTTTAGGGGAGGCTGAGCGCAGAGGGCACCCACCCCATCACCCCAAGGGCTGGCAGGGACTCCTGTGCTGGTTTTGGGGGGTGAAAAAAAGGGACTTTTTGGATAATCTGCCAGGCCAGATCATGACCTGGGGACGTGCCAGGGCACCGCAGCAGCATGAGGCCAAGTGTCTTGATATGGTTTCATTAACTGGAAGTAGTGGCACTTTATGGGTGATGGCAGGCTGTGATTGTAGGGTTACAGGCAGCTGCAGGCAGCGAGTACAGCTGGGGTAGGGATCCTTTAGCGTCTAATAGAAAGGTTGTGCCTAGTGACTCCCACAGCTGGGTTTTTCCTGGGATCGGGAAGAATTTTTCCTCCTCTCCTCCAGCTTTCCTATCCCTCTCACCCTGGCAGCACTGGGGTTTAGTGCCCCATTTCTCTCTCACAAAGAGATTTTCTTGCTCATTTGCCATTGGGGGTGGTGCCTTGTTTTTCGGCTGATCATTGCATTTTTGGCTCAGCTCTGGCTGCAGCTGTCCTCTGCCACCGACGGCCTGTGTAGCCTTGGGCATGTCCCTTAGCAACCCCTACAAACACCCCTCCAAGGGGTATTTTGGGGAAAAAAGCTGTTAAAATGGGGCATGAGCCACACTGGTTCACTTCAGATGCAGCACCTGTGCCTTAATTTCTCTTATGTGTCTGCAGCAAGATGAGACAAGGCAACTGGAGCACCTTC
The DNA here is from genome assembly GCF_023634155.1 of Falco peregrinus. Classification (NCBI taxonomy): domain Eukaryota; kingdom Metazoa; phylum Chordata; class Aves; order Falconiformes; family Falconidae; genus Falco; species Falco peregrinus. Next base: position 121,251,775 of record NC_073724.1, read on the forward strand.
CTTCTTTTGGTGCCATCATGCCAGGTGACCTCCCTGTCCCCCGCATCTGCCTCAGATGCCCACCCTTGGAAGGAGCCAAAAATGGAGCCAAACCCCCTAAAATGGGGGGAAAGACTCCAAAATTCATCTGTCTGGTGACATGGCTGGTGGCCTTATCCAGCTGCATCCTGGCATCCCCCCAGCCAAGTCTGGGGTGCATCCCCTGCCCTGGTGCCAGCTCTAGATGTCCCACAGTGTCTGGGTACAACTCTTTTCAGGGGGCAACATGGGTGTAGGGGGGGTGCGTGTCTGTGCACACACATGAGACATGTCCATGGGGCTGTGCACATGCGTGTCTGCATGTGTATGGAGGCTGCATATGTGTGTATAGCATGTATGTGTAGGGCATGGGGGTGGATGCATGCAGTGTGGAGCCGTGGTGGAGTTGCAGGCACGGGCTGTGCCGTGCCATGCCATACCCGCATAGCCGTGATGTGCCATGCCGTGCTGTGCCACGTGGCGTGGTGTGGTGCAATGCCCACCCTGCTGTGCAGTGCCACGCGTTGTGTGCCGTGCCGTGCCACGCAGTGCGCTGTGGTGCCCGCCCTGCTGTGCAGCGCCAAGTGCCACGCACGGTGCCCTGTCTTGCAGTGTCCACCCTGCCATGCTGTGCCATGCAGCGCCCACAGTGCTGTGCAGCACAGTGCCCAGCCGGCCACCCAGGTTTCTGTTCCCCATTGTGTCAGGGTGCTGCCACTGGGTGGAAAGGGGAAGTGTCACTCAACAGGGCAAGTGTGGCATGCCAGGGTGGCAGATGTGCCTGGGTGCTGGGCAGAGCAGTGGGTCCCAGCACCCAGTGGCACCCCCTGGCACCCTGTGACACCCCAGAAGGTAAGACGTGCTCCCAGGAACCCTCTTGCCTGCCACCTTGCCCACAGTGCCACAGTGGTGCTCCTGTGAGCACACAGGGGGTGGCAGAGGCTCCTGTGGATGCCCAGGGTGGGGGCTGGGTGGGTGCTGCACCAGGTTTGGGTCCCCGGGGGAGGACTGGGGGGGGGGGGGGCGTCCCTTGGGATAGGGCAGCCCACAGGCCTGGGGCACTTCTTGGCTTGGGGGTGGTGGAGGTGGGTGCTGGGACAGTCTGGAGCTGGGGTGACAGTGGGGTGCAGTGGGGTGCCAGAGGGACTCAGTGGGGTACAGGGGGGCTCAGCAGGGAGCAGGGGGCTCAGTGGTGTGCGGGGAGCTCAGGGGGTGCCAGGGGGCTCGGGGGGGTGGGGGGGTGGTGGTGGTGCAGAGAGTTCAGTGGGGTGCCAGGGGGGATAGGCAGGGTTTGAGGGGGTTTGAGGGGCACAGGGGGGTGCCAGGCTCAGCTGGGTGCAGGAAGCCTCAGGAGGTTGCCAGGACTAGAGGAGGGATATGTGGCAGCAGGGAGAGCAGGGGGGACTGATCTATAAGCCCAGAGCACCTCCAAAAGTGGGAGAGCCTTGTGTGTTTCCCCAGCTCTCTCGCCAAGCTGGCCCCATGGCTGTGCTGTGCTCTGGGGCTGAGAAATCCCCAAAGACCTCAAAATGGGACCACTACGGTGGTGGCCCGTGGACTTGTGTGTCCCCCTGCTGGTCCCCTCTGCCCCGTGCGCCTGGCTGGAGCTCAGCACCCATCCCCTCTCCGTGCCTCAGTTCCCCTTCCCACCCGCTGTGGGGACACTGTTCCCCCCTAATTTCCAGGCAAGCTCACCCCTGCCGGGTAGAGGGGCTGAACCGAGGCAGGCGGGGGCTGCGGGCGCAGCCCCCCAGGGTGCCGGACAGGTCTGCCAGCCGGGGGTGAAGCAAGAGGAGGGAGGAGAAGCAGCTCTGCCCACGGCTGCGGCAGCCTGGACTCATGTAGCACCCGTGGGTGGCACCGCGAGGGCTTCGGCCAAGTGACAGGGCTGGGGTCGGGGCGCTCTCCCTGCCGTAGCATCGTCTGTTTCGCACTAGTCCCAGCCCCTAAGAAAAGCAGGCGGCCCCTTCCCCGGCTCCGAGCAGCCCCGAGGCCACGTGGATGGGCTCTCTTAGCCCAAAAAAACGAAAACCTCTGGGACCAGAGCACCAGCAGCCCCGATTCGAGGACGAAAGTAACCACGAAACACCGGTGGGTCGCGCCGGGCTCGGTGCGGGTGGCAGAGCCCGCGGGGGTGGCTGGCTGCGGGCCTTTGGCACCCCCTGCAGAGGAGCGGGGAGCCGTCTTCTCCTCTCCCGTACCGGGGTGAGGGTGGTTTGGCCTTGTGCAAGCCTTTCCATGGGATATAAGTGTCAGGGGAAGCAGAGCTGAGATGGTTGTCACCCCATGACCCCACCACACTGTCCTGTGCCACCACCTCACACAGTCCCACTCCATCCACCTTCACTTTCCTGATCCATCCTCATGGTTTAGAATCATAGGATCATAGAACAGTTTGGGCTGGAAGGGACCTTCAAGACCAGCCAGTCCCACCCCCTGCCAGGGGCAGGGCCCCCTCCCCCCAGCCCAGGCTGCTCCCAGCCCCGTCCAGCCTGGCCTTGAGCCCTGCCAGGGATGGGGCACCCACAGCTGCTCTGGGCAGCCTGGGCCAGCGCCTCGCCGCCCTCACGGGGAAGGGTTTCTTCCTCATGTCCAACCTAAATCTCCCCTCTCTCAGCTTCAAGCCATTCCCCCCTGTCCCACCACTCCCTGCCCTTGCCCAAAGCCCCTCCCCAGCTTTCCTGTCGGCCCCTCCAGGCACTGGGAGCTGCTCTAAGGTCTCCCCGCAGCCTTCTCCTCCCCAGGCTGCACAGCCCCAGCTCTCCCAGCCTGTCCCCACAGCAGAGGGGCTCCAGCCCTCTGACCAGCTCCGTGGCCTCCGACGGGCCCGCTCCGACAGGTCCGTGTCCTTCTGATGCTGAGGACCCCCGAGCTGGACGCAGCGCTGTGGGGGGGTCTCAGCAGAGGGGAGCAGAGGGGCAGAGCCCCCTCCCCCGCCCTGCCGGCCACGCTGCTGGGGATGCAGCCCCAGGGCACGGGCGGCTTTCTGGGCTGTGAGCGCACATTGCCGGGTCATGTCCAGCTTTTCATCCCCCAGCACCCCCAAGCCCTTCTCCGCAGGGCTGCTCTCCATCCCTGCATCCCCCAGCCTGTATGGATAGCAGGGGATGCCCTGACCCAGAAGGGTGGTGCTGTGGGGTTTGCACACACCAGTCCAGATTCATCCTGCCCTGTACCTGGATGTGACACCACGTGGCCAAGTCACCAACTGTCCCCTTTGTCATTTGCAGGTACTGCTGAGGGCCCACACCAGCAGAGAGGACATCAACAGTGGGGACCACCAGCATGGCCAACTTGACAATCCTTGTGGCCACTGGGAGAAACTCATGCACCTTCCACGAGGAGTTCAAGCAGGTCTTGTTGCCCCTGGTCTACTCGGTAGTGTTCATGGTGGGGTTGCCCTTGAACGCCGTGGTCATAGGGCAGATCTGGGTGGCCCGTAAAGCACTCAGCCGCACCATGATCTACATGCTGAACCTGGCCACAGCTGATCTGCTCTATGTCTGTTCCCTCCCACTCCTCATCTACAACTACACCCAGAAGGATTATTGGCCTTTTGGGGACTTCACCTGCAAATTTGTCCGCTTCCAGTTCTACACCAACCTACACGGCAGCATCCTCTTCCTCACCTGCATCAGCATCCAGCGGTACCTGGGCATCTGCCACCCCTTGGCCTCATGGCACAAGAAGAAGGGGAAGAAGCTGACGTGGCTGGTGTGCGCTGCAGTGTGGTTCATTGTCATTGCCCAGTGCCTGCCCACCTTTGTCTTTGCTTCCACCGGCACCCAGAGGAACCGTACTGTCTGCTACGACCTGAGTCCACCGGATCGCTCCACTGCCTACTTCCCCTACGGCATCACCCTCACTGTCACCGGCTTCTTGCTGCCTTTCATGGCAATCCTTGCCTGCTACTGCAACATGGCCCGGATCCTGTGCCAGAAGGACGAGCTGATTGGCTTGGCAGTACACAAGAGGAAGGGCAAAGCCGTACGTATGATCATCATTGTGGTCATCGTCTTCTCCATCAGTTTCTTCCCCTTCCACCTCACCAAGACCATCTACCTGATAGTCCGTTCCTCACCCGGACTGCCCTGTCCGGCTCTACAGGCTTTTGCCATCGCCTACAAGTGCACACGTCCATTTGCCAGCATGAACAGTGTCCTTGACCCCATCCTCTTCTATTTCACCCAACGCAAGTTTCGCGAGAGCACCCGTTACCTCCTTGACAAGATGAGCTCCAAGTGGCGGCATGACCACTGCATTACCTATGGATCCTAAGTGAGGAGAAGGGCCACTTCAGTGTCACCAAGACCAGGCATAGAGCAATTTTGGCTTTAAGCTCCATGGAGCAGAGATGGCGTCAGCTGGACACACGCTGGAGGACAGGAGGATGGCATCTTCCCAAGCTTTCAGTACTTTCATCCCACCTCAAGCCTGCAGCGGCACAGTATTAACCCCAGCACAGCACAGATCCAGTGTCCTCTCTCTGGCTCAGTCGCTCAGTTTGAGCAGCTCAGCGCCGCATTTCCTTGGTGTCCAAGCCACTGATGCAATAAGAACTACTGGCGGGATCATGGAGAAAATGGTGGGACCATGGAGGATATCGTCCCTGGCTCAGGGCGAGCTGCTGGGTGGCAGTTTCTTCCCCTTCTGATTTAAAGATTCCCCAAGGGGGCCATGCAAAGGCGGGGAGGGTTTAGTTTAACTAGGACCTGTCTGTGGAAAATGGGGATGTGTTTCTCCAGCTGAAGAACAGCATCACAGATGTTTTTTGGGGTAATCCTGGGACAATCCCTATCCCCCAGTTCCCAGAACATGGACACACCAGTAAGATGCATGGGTCCACTGGTGCTGCAAAATGGTGGGAGAGCGCCCCTGGCCAGACTGAGAACTGGGAAGAGGGACATAAGGGCAACTGGGACATCCATGCTGGATTTCCCACCCAAAACGATGACCATGGGCTGGGTTAGTCACAAGCCAGCCAGGATTGTCACCTTCCTGGGGACTTTCAGTATCATCTGGGTCCAGCTCTCCGCTTAGGCCAGCACCCCAAATCTGACCCGTCCTGGGTGCCCTGCTGTCACCTCCTAACCAGGATCCACCAAAATCAGAGCCAGCACACCTGGAGACAGGAAACACATGCCACTGAGACACTCGGTGTCCTCGGCCATGTCACCGCGCATCCCACCGTTGGCTTGGCCTCTCCACCACCCCTGCACGGGGCTGGCGCTTGAGCTTTGCTCTCCGCAGCCTCCATCAGGACATTGCTCCCTCCAGGCAGACAGGGGTTTGCTTACAAGGTGCGGGGTGGACGTACCACTAATCACTCTGCGAGTCTTCTTTAATAATGTATAGGATGTATAGAATAAACCTCCCCTCCTTTTTCAGATGGATATGTACACATAAATATATACCCACTATATTTACCTACATATAATACATCCAAGCAGGGGAAAGTTTGTAGCCCAGCACAGGCTGTGCAGCTCAGGTATTCTCCACCCTGAATAGACTATACATATCTATATAGTGTATGTCCATATACGTAGTATGCATACATTCATATATATATATATATATATATATATGGGTAACAGGTTTGCTGCATTTCTCACAGGTTGTCTGTGCATATTAATAATGTCTAAGTTGATTTAAGCAATTAGCTTCAGATCTCCAGAGATGAGCATCCCTCTGGCTTGGCTGCCTGCACCTAGCCAAGCGCATGGCTTCATCCCGACCTGCTTCCTGCAAGCACATGGCATCTTCCTCGGGTACCTGGCCACCCAAAGACCTCACCAGCATCCAGGGTGGATGGTTGCGGTGTGGCTCCTTGCTGTTGTGAAAATGAGGAGGGTGCCCAGGGTGGCCATCGGCTCTTGGATGATGCTGAAAGATCCCAGCGTCATGGTGGGCTGGAACGGAGAGGGATCCTGCAACGGTGTTAGCTCAAACCACCTGGTTTTGCAGGAGCGGTGGCCGTGTCCTGGTGGGGAGGGCCATGCATGGTGACGACTTCAGGTTGGGGCACAAAAAGTGATGGAGGAGGCAAAGCCAGCCCCGGGCTTTCCTTTGGCTGGATCATCCACCCCAAAATCTCCTCCGATGTATTTTTGGGGTCCTGCAATGGAAGGGCAAAATGCTGGGGGGGCTGCAAGAGCGGTGGCCAGTGGGACAATCCCAGCCTGCTGTCCCCGTCTGTTCCCAGACAAAAAGAAGGTGGCAGGGTGGGAGTCGCGGGGCCGCGCCATCCGGACCCAGGAGAGGGCGCAAAATATTTAGATTTGGAGAAAACCGGCTGGGTCTGTGGGTGCCCCCCCCGGCTCCGGGGAGGGATGGAGGAGCCCTGCTCCGTCAGACCACCCCATGCTTGGATAGCACCCATGGGACCGAGGTGTCTGGCCAAAATTTAACCACAATAAAGCTTTGGGGTGGGGGTGGGGGTGGAAATAAGCAACTCCCAAATAGGCTAGTGGTGGCTGCAGGGACAGCGTGGGCTTGGGTGGTGACATGCAGCAGCTCCAGGACATCCCAATAACGTCCCTGATGGTGGAATTGCCGAATTTGGATGGTGTCAAGGATGGGGGACCCACAGAGCTCACTTTGGGTCTGACAATATCCTGCCTGGCCCTGGGGTCCTGTCAGCAGTTCCTTCAGTACCACCAGGCCTAGAAGCCAGGGTGATGGGCACAACCGGGTACCTTAGAGGTGGGGTGGGTGGTTCAAAACATCTCCTTTGCTTGTGAGATGCTCAGCACCAGTGGCCTGAGGATCAGCTCCTACGGCACCGAGAGGAGATGAAACGTGTGGCTCTTTCCAAAATCCCATCCTGAATACCAGGTGACTGGGGGTGGGGGGTGGGGGGTTGGGGTGGGAGGTGTGGATGATGACACACAACACAGGACACACACACCATGGGGACATCTTCCTTACAGCTGGGAGACACCCAGCCCTGGGGGAACCAGGGAAGGAGGGCAGAGGCAGGGAAGGGAGAGCCAGGGAAGGAATACCTGACGGGGCGGTGCATCTCACGGCATCGCCAGAGGCACTTTTTAACTGAAAAATGCATTTATGGGGGGTGTTGGATTTTTTGTTTAATCACCACCAGGGTTTTTGGGCCCCTGGAACAAAACCAGCAATGTCCTTTATGTGACTGGGATACCTCTCCAACCCATCCACTCTGCCAAGGCTCCAGCTCACCCATCAACCATCCCAGCCACCACCTTCATTTTTTCACATCCCCAACGATAAATCTGCTGTCTTGGGGGAAAACAGGTTATGGGCTGCAAATAGCAAGCGCTGACAAGTGATGCTAAAAAACCACGAGAAAGTCTGTTGGCGGGGCAGTGCATCGCCAGAGCTTTTTGCAAGTTGGGAACAAGGTGTTCTGCCTTCCTTGAGATGAGTTGCAAAGCAGGGGCTGGGGAAATCCACAGCAAAGGGAAACGGCACCCACATTTTTGCTTACTTTTTGCTTACTTACCCTGTTTTCCCCTAAAAAAATAAGGAGGGGGGAGGAGAGGGAGGGAAGGGGGTGAAGGATGGGGGGTGTGTGTGAAGGAGGCAGGGGAAGATGAAGGATGGGGGGGGTGAAGGATGGGTGGAGGGAGAGTGAAGGATGCTGGGGGTGATGAAGGATGCCGAGGGGTTGAAGGATGCAGGGGGGTGGGTGAAGGATGCAGGGGGGGTAAGGGATGCAGGGGGGATGTGAGGCGCGCCCGCTTGGCCTGGGAGCAGGAGGCCAGCTCTGAGGCCGCCTTCCCCGCCCTACCCCCCCCCCCCCCCCCCAAAAAAAAAAAAAAAAAAAGGGCAAAACCTCCAACCATCCCCCTCTGCGGGAGGAAACCACGCCTCCGGGGAGGAAAGTTTATTTGAATGCAACAAATAAAAAAGCAGGGGGTGAGGGAGGAGGAAAAGCCAAAAAAAAAAAAAAAAAAAAAAAAAAAAAAAAGGGAGAGAGAAAACAAAGCGGGAGGGATGAAGCCCGCTGGCGGCCCGGAGGAGGAGCGGGGCCGGGCGGTGCCTGCGGCGGGGCCGGGGCCGGGGCGCGGCGGCGGGGCCGGGGGGCGGGCGGAGGCGGCGGAGGCGGCGGCGGGGGGGGACAGACAATGGCGGAGGGGGGCAGCGGTCGGGGGGTAGCGGCGGGCCGGTGGCTCCTGCCCGCCTCCTCCCCGCCTTCCTCCTCCTCCTCCTCCTCCTCCTCCTTCTTCCCGGGTAGGAAAGTTTCAGCGTCGATCGCGGAGCAGCAGCCGGGCCGGGCTTTCGGCAGCCTGGCCCCGTCGGTACGGCAGCTTTCGCTTCGTTTTACCGAGCCGGAGCCAGCGGGCCCGGTTCATGCCGGGGCTCAGCCGCCGTCCCCGGCTCCACCGCCGCCACCGCCGCCGCCGTCGTCGCCGCCGGGCCCGGGGTTAAACGCGGAGCCGCCGCGTTGGCCCAGCGTCCCGGCGATGCGGAAACTCTTCGGGGAAAGCTGCCGGCAGCCTCCGGGGGGAGCTGGGAGCGGGAATGGGAGCGGGAGCGGGATGGGGAGCGGGAGCGGCGGCGGGAGCGGCCGGGGAGCTCCCCCGCCGCCTCCGCCCCGCAGCCGCGTCCCGCACCCGGCTCTCCGCTCGCCCCGCGGCGCGCCGCCGGAGCCCGGCCCGCATTCCTGGCATAACTCGCCGCGACCGCAGCCGCCCTCCTCCTCCCCATCGCCCCGCGCCAACGGGGAGGCCGGAGCGGCGGCACCGCGGTCCCCCCGCGCCTCGCCGGGCGGCGGGGGCGACGGGCAGGGCGGCGGCCGGCACCGCGCCGCCCGCAGGGAGCCGCAGAGCGGCGGCCGGGAGAGCCCGGCGGGGGGCGGCGGGGCCGCGGCCGAGGGCGGCGGGCGGGGGGTCTCCCGCCACCCGCTGCCCCTGGTGGCCCGGGTCTCCAAGGTGAACATCCCGCCCTTCGGCAGCCCCGGCGGGTCACGGAGCAGCAGCCGGTATTCCAGCACCGAGACGCTGAAGGAAGAGGAGCAGTTCGGCGTGTGTTGGCCCGGCCAAGGGCGGACTCTCCAGGCAGGTTACGGCGTCTGTCGGTCACCCAGTTTCGGGACGAGCGATGGCCTGGCATGGGGACAGCCGGCGGTCCGCGTCCGTCCCAAGCTGCTGCAGGGCATGGCCAAGACAAAACCAGACTTCGGGAGCGAGAGCCTGCACCAGCCGGGGCTGGAAGGGGAGCGGGACAAGCACCGCAAGTCCTTGTCCAACCCCGATATTGCCAACGAGACCCTGACGCTCCTCAGCTTCCTCAAATCAGACCTCTCAGAGCTGAAGGTGAAGAAGAAAGGGGTGAGGATTGGCCTTGACATGGGCTCTGACAGCTGCTCCGGCATCACCGACCCCTCCCCGGGTGGTCGTGGTGCCACTCAGCCCCCCAACCGCTGGGCGCCGGGCGAGCGACCAACGCTAAAGGACCTGACGGCCACGTTGCGTCGCACCAAGTCCTTCACCGGCTCCGAAAAATCAGGGTCGCGCCGGCTTTTCCTACAGAGTACCATGAAGCAGAGCTCCTCTGAGCTCCTCCTGGCCACTGCTGACAGCCAGGACCGGGGGACTTTGGATGGGGGACAACGGGGGTATGAGGATGCTCCCCCCATGGTTATTCAGGATCAGTACATCCAGGAGGCAAGGCAGGTCTTTGAGAAGATCAGCAGGATGGGTTCCCAGCAGGACTACGGCTTCACAGCCGAGGAGAAGGACAGTGGAGGTGTGGAGGGCGCCGAGGTGGTGGCACCAATGGGGACGATGGACGTGACCCTTCGGGGACGGGCGGAGAGCACGCGGTGTTTGAAGGAAGCAGAGTCGAAGGAGAACCTCGCTCGCAGGAAATCTGTGGAGGAGCTATCGGGTCACGAGTCGAGTGTGACAGATGAGGGCATTGTCACGGAGCCGGAGCCCGTGGGGATGCCCTTCCAAGACCTGCATGAAGCTGTGGATGCCTGGACGTTGCCCAGTGCTGGGCCAGCAGCTGGCGACACCGAAACGCCACTGCCCACTCACCCGGCAGCAGTGGTTGAAGACCTTCCAGCTGGCAAATCCGAGACACCGAGCACCCCTGGCAGCTTGCGGCGCCGGCGTAAGTTCCCCTTGGCCAGTGCCAATGGGATGGAGGGTGGCAGTGAGGGTGGCACCGAGCCCTATCGCTCCCTGAGCGACCCCATGCCCCACCGGCGATGCTCGGTGACGGAGGAGGTGAAGAATTTCTCTGTCGACAGCAATCTCCTGGGCTCGCTGAGCACCAAGGTGGGCATCCCGCAACCCGCTGCCATTGCAGGCAGTGCAGGCAGCGCAGGCAGTGACCTCTCCCTGGGCAGCGATGGGCCGCGGGACTACAGCAGCCTCATCCAAACTATCGTCAGCCAGCCCGGCGCCATGGCTAAGCTCATCGATGAGAAGGGCAACGGCAAGACCATCAAGAAGAAGTCGCTGAGTGACCCCAGCCGCCGTGGTGAGCTGCCAGCCGGCGCCTTCGAGGGTCCTGGTGAGGCCATCAGTGAGCTGGAGCCCAGCATCCCACCATCCAGCAGCGAGCCCATCCTCTCGGCACAGCCAGCAGTGCCGGGCACCGGCCGCAGCTATGGCTTTGATCCAAAGTTGGCTGATGTGCTGTCCCCTCGCATCACCCGGCGCAGCTCCAAGAAGCGCTCCAACCGTGCAGCTCACCAGGAAAACCAACCGCCGCCGGTGCCTGCTGTCCTTGCCAAGAGCCGCCCGGCCACCAAGCATGTCCGTCACACCAGTGAGCCCGCCACTTTCATCCCCATCACTGTCCCTGAGCCGCTTGTCCCCTCTGGCCATCAAAGCCACCTCCCCACACCAGCTGCCAGCCGCTCACCCAGCAAATCCTCCCCAACCCTCCAGCCTCCTTCGCTGGAGGATGTCACCAAGCGGTACATGCTGGCCCTCAACTCAGGTGAAGCATCCCCCAGTCCCAGGGATGGACCCCGCTCTCCACCCGCTGCCCCACCGCCGCGGCTGCCCCGGTGCCCGCGGCCGCCCGACGAACACAGCCCCAGGACCAAGCCGCAGGTGGTAAGTGCCCATCCATCCTAAAAACACCTTTGTTTCACGGGGTACATGACTCCTCCGAAGTGTTGGTGGCTTTGGGGGTCCCTCACGTGTCCCTCAGTGGGACAAATTCCCATCTGAGGACATGCTGCTGGATGGGCAGGAGCCTTCCCAGCCCTTTCTGGTGGTCCCTAGGGGATGAGCTCCCATTTGTAGGTGCAACATTCCCCAATAAAAGGGTAATTTTTGGGTGGGAAAAGCAGTTTTCAGGTTAAATAGCACCACATTTTGGTGGAAGGTGGTTTTATATATATAGATATACAATATGCTGTATTTATATATAGTGTCTCCCAGTGATGCTATATAAGGCCTCGGTAAACAGGTGTGCAGTTGGCTGGCCCTGAGATGCTGAACGAAAAATTGCATTTTCCTTGGTGGGGAGGGCTTAAATGGGCCTTTTGCTTGGGAATTCCCCATGTCATACCCCTTACTGAGCAAATTGGCATTTCCCCCCGTGAAAAATCACCATCCCTCCACCCGGGACCGCGGGCTTTGCCATGCCAGTGGCATGAGAAAAAGGAGGAAAAATATTCTTGTGTGTGCACTGTATATTTTATCGATGGGTAAAGTTTTATCCTGTCTGCGGAAGAATTAATGCTGCTTGGGGGATGCAGCGGTGGTTTGCTGGCCCCAAAGCATGGCTGCGTACTTTGGGGTCTTTCCCGGGGCACGTTTTTGGCATTGCTGCCCCTCAGCTGTTGTTTGAAGATGGACTTGGGTTCCCATTGCTCTGGGTGTTCGTGCCGGGAAGGGCTTGGAAGCGCCACCTCCTCCTGCGGCACAGCACCGGCACCCACGGGGCTTTTAATAGCTCCAGGCGAAGCCCAGAAATACCCATTCCCGCGGGGGCTTTGCCGAGAGCCCGTGGAGCGGTGCTGGCAGGGCTCTCTGCCCTGCTTCGATGCCGATTTAAGAGGACAGGCTGGACTGTTCCCTTCCAACAGTGCCGGCAGCCAAGCGTGAAGTCCCCGGGGCTGAGCCTGGCGCTGTAACCCTTGCTGGCCAGGGCACAGCCAAGTGGAGTGGGGGTGTTCTTCTTTGCATGCTCTCAAAATCCAGATCCCTGCAGCATCATTACTCCCAAGAGATTCTTCTGGAGTCTAGCATCCCTGCAGCATCATCCCCCCAAGATATACTCCCGGGGTCTGGTATCCCCACAGCATTATTCCCCCAAGATGTTCTCCTGGGGTCCAGCACACCTGAAGCATCATCCCCCCAAGATATTATCTCGGGGTCCTGCATCCCTGCAGTATTATTACCCCAAAATACTCTCCTGGGGGGCTCTGGCCCCCATCCAGCTCCTTCTCTGGCTGTTGTCCCCATTGTCAGATAACAGCCATGGGTGGCCGAGAACGGGGAGCTCTTGGCTCCTACGTAAAACAACCTTGGAAATAATTTTGGGTGAATTTTGCAACACCTTTGCTTGGTGTACCAGTTTAGAGCCAGGTGCTTGTCTTCTCCAATCTCAGGGTGAAAAGTGCTATTGAAGCATCGAGCGTTCTAATTAAGTGAGGTAACAAGGAACTTCCCGGGGTCACAGCTGATGGCACCTTGGGGACATGGGGACACTGCTGAGGGGAGGCAGTGCACCTGGCAGCATTTCTTTATAAAGAAATATCTCTTACTAAATTATTAATATATTATGTTTATATAATACATGGTTCATAATTTATAAAGAGATATTTCTCATTCAGGCAGCTCCCTGCAGTGCCCCAGGGACAGTGCCCACCCCGTGGTGGCCCTGGTATCAGGGATGCTCTGCTGACCCCGCACCCCAATAGACCCCCAACCCTGGTCACTTTGGGATCATTTCAGGTGGATTTTTACCAACTCCAGCACTGGGCTCTGGCAGTGCCGAAAGCCCAGTTTGGCCAAACATCCCCTTGGGGACGTGGGCTACCCTGCAGGGCTGGGCCCTGGAGATGCTGCTTCTCACCTTGCTTGAACCCGCCGGCCTCGGCAAAGAGGGTGCGAATTTTCCCTTTTAAGGGCAACACCACAGCTGTATCTTCAAATCTCTCTCCTGCTTTTGAATTTCTTTGTGCTGCAGCCATAACATAACTGAAACCAGGATTTTTATTTCTCTTTTTGATTTATTATATAGTGGAGCTGGGATGTTTTATTTCAGATGGCACCAGCCTTGGCGGGGGTGGGGGTGGGGGTGGAGGGGGACTGAGCCCTGCAAGGGAGTTGCTTTAATTATAAGCAAGAGCATCGAGGACCGGATATAACTTGGCAACGGGACGGCTGGCAGGGAGCAGAGATTTACGTGCTCCCTGACCGATGGTGAAGAAATGAACGTTGTTTTTTTTTTTCCCCCTCCTCCCCAACTCAGTGGAGAAGGCTGGCATTGCAAGGTCGGTTGTCTGCTTGGGAAAACGGTCATTGCTGCTCGGGGATTTGGGGCTGTCGGAGCATCCGTCCTGCATCATGGTGATGGTCCATCTGTCCTGGTGTCCATCTCCAGCAGATGATGCTGGGAAGGGATTAAATGAGGTCTGGCAAGTGTGTGGTGATGCTCCTCCAAAATATTCTCTCCCAAGATATATTTTACTACCCCAAGATACTCTCTTGGGGTTGGGCATCCCTGCAGCATCATTCCCCCAAGATATTTTCCTGCGATCTAGTATCCATGCAGCATTTTCCCCCCCAAGATATTCTCCTGGGGACCGGCATCCCTGCAGCATCATCCTCCCAGGATATTTTCCCAGCCCCCATGGTCTGGTGGTGGCTTTGGCAGAGGTGAGCACTGCTGTGCCGGCTGTTTGCTGGGTTCAGCCACCCGGCGCGTCCTGGCTGGAAGAGGTAACATGCTGTTCTCCCTTGGTGGCAGGACTGTTTGTTCTGGGTGCTTTCCAGCAATCCTCCGTGGGGCTGGAGCCGGCCAAGCTGTCCTAGGTGCAGAAGAACTCCTTCACCTTGTGTCTGATGCTGGGCATGAGGCTTTTAATTCCCCAAGAGCTGTTAGCAGCATGTCCCACTTCGGCACACAGCACGGTTGCTGCAGGAAGAACGGATGCTTTCAAGAAAGCAGGAAAAAAACCCCAAAACCTCAAGGCAGCAAAGTTTTTCTGCCTTTAGCATCCCATAAGCTGCCAGGATGGGCAGCACATGTGTGCACACCCATGCACAGAGATGTGCAGCAGCCTGGCACTGAGCAAGGGTGCATTTAGGGTGCGTTTGGGGTCCATTTGGGGTCCATTTACTGCTTGGTGAAGGTATGAGTGGGATGTCAGGCTGGCAACCCCTTGGATCTTTCTTTCCCCCATGGCTGAATCCGGCACGGGATGGAAAATTAGGTATGTTCACTGCCATGCTCTGTTTGTTGACTTAGCAGCAGTCGGATTAAACAGGAAAATATTGATTTAAATATAGCACCTCGCGGGAGCGGAGGAGTCGTGGGAACATGGCCCCCGCCACCCCGGCCGCTGCCTTCCCCACCTGCTGCTCTCTGAGCAGGGCAGCCGCACCCCAAAAAGGTCATCAGGGATGGAGGGGGATCCCCAGAGGGAAACGCTGGGGTCACATTCCCAGGGACGTTTGCGTAAAACTCCCCCATCCCTCCTGAGCATCCGCCTTCCAAGCTCACCCTGCTGTGGCTCATCCTCCAGAAGCTCGTCCTTGCTTTGGGGACAACTCGAGGACCAGGTCTGTGCACCGGCCGTATATTCCTTGGACAAAGTTTGGCATCTTTGGACCTGTTTATCCCTCTGTTCCCTCTCCGTAAATCTCCATAGAAACCAGGTTTTGGGCCACAGCTGGGAGTTTTCTCATTTTTCGGCGTTACTGGAAATCTATAATTAAAGCTGTTGCGGGGGGAAGATGGGGATGGGTAAATCTTGGCTTTCCCCTCCCAGTGCCTGCGTCGATGGTTTGCTGGGTTTTTGTGTCCAGGGCTCTGCTGTGCTCAGCGAAATGCTGGGGTAGGAGGAAAGTGAGGCTCACCGGTAGCCTCAACTGCCCTTCGGAGGGAGGTTGAAGGTGGGATGGAGCAAGGAGAAGTTGGCCGGTATCGAGGGGACCCACGGGTGAGGCTACCTATTGGCATCACAGAGCGATGCTGGGACCACCAGCATGGAGCAAAGCAACATGGCCAGGGAGGTGAACCAGCCCAGATCCCTTTATCTCTACCTATTTTTGCCCAGTCCCTTCCCTGGTGCCAAAATCCTCTTAACTCTGCCCATTTTGGCCCCTTCCCTGGTTCGAAAATCCCCTTGACCCTGCCCGTTTTGCCCCCTTACCTTCCCCACTGCCAGGGTTTTGAATGCCCTTGGGTGATGCAGAGGGCATGTCTGGTGTCACCCAAAGCCACCCCCCTGGCTCCTTGTCCCTTGTCCGCCTTTAGCACTGAGCCTTATCCGCAGTGCCTACCCCCACTTTGATTAAAAGACTCTAATTATTAATCAGGCAGTAAACTCCAGCAGAGGGGATGGTTTAGCCAGGATACAGATCCTTTGAGCCCAAACACCTCAGGGTAGCACCCCATGGGTGGGGGGTGCCCTGTGGTGGTGGCTGTGGGGCAGGATCCGGCCCTGGAGTGAGAGGGTTAGTGCTGGGCTGAGCTCGGTGCCGGGGGCTGGCCTTGGCCCACGGCCGCCTGGCCCAAAGGTCAGGCTCTTGGCAGGGCGCCGTGGCTGCAGCAAGGGTGGGAGGCTGGGACAGGCTCGGCGTGATCTGCGCTTCCAGCCTGCCGAGAGACCCATGGTCCTGTGCAGGTGCTGGGGTGCATGTGCAAGGGTGTATGAGGAGGTCCCTGGTCCAGGGGCGCACATGCAGGAGGTCTCGGGTGCATACACAGAGGGGTGCACAGGGAGGTCCCTGGTGCTGCTGTCCATGCACATCCCTGTACAGGCATGTGCCTGGTGCTGGTGTGCCCACACATCCCTGCACAGGGAGGTCTGCGGGGTGCATGGGAAGGTCCTTGGTGCAGGGGTGCCCTTGCAAGGGTACTTAGGAAGGTACCTGGTGCAGGGGTGAACATGCAGGAGGGGTGCAAGAGAGTCCTTGGTGCAGGGGTGCACGTGCAGGAGGACCCTGGTTGCAGGAGTGCACACGCAGAGGTGCACAGGGAGATCCCTGGTGCTGGTGTGCCTGTGCAGAGGTGCACAGGGAGGTCCCTAGGACAGGGGTGCACGGAGAATTCTTCAGTGCTGGGGCGCTGGTGCAAGGGTGTACGTGCAGGGGTCACTGGAAGATCTGTGCTGCTGCTGTTAGTGTGCATCCCTGTACAGGGAAATCCCTGGTACCGGTGTGCGCACGCATCCTGCACAGGGACGTCCCTGCTGCTGGGGTGCACATGCAGGGGTGTGCAGGGAGATCCCTGGTGCGGGGGTGCATGGAGAGGTTGCTGGCACAGGGTGCGTGTGCAAGGGTGCATGGAGGCGGCCCTGGTTGCAGGAATGCTTGGGCAGGGGTACACATACGCAGGGAGGACCCTGGTTGCAGGGGTGCGCTGCAGAGGGACTTGGGGAAATCCGTGGGTGCTGCTGTCACGTGTATCCCGGTCCGGGAAGGTCTGTGGTGCTGGTGTGTGCATGCAGGGGTGCACAGAGAGGTCGCTGGTGCTGGGGTGCATGTGCAGGGGTCCAGAGGGAGATCTCTGATGCTGGCACGCACGTGCAGAGTTACCCGCGGAGATTCCAGTGCCAGCGTGCATGTGCAATGGTACATAAAGAGATTCCTGGCGCTGGTCTGCACGCACAGGGGGTGCATGGGGAGATCCCTGGTGCCAGGGGTGCACAGGGAGGTCTCTGGTGCTGGTACGAGGCTGCATAAGGGCACAAGGATGCGTGAAGAGATGGGTTGTGCCAGTTGGCATGTGTACGGGTGCACAGGGGGATTCGTGGTGCTGGTCTGCATGTGCACAAGGATGCACAGGGAGATCTTCGGTGCTCTTTGCACTTACAGGGGTGCATGGGGAGATGAGTGGTGACACTGTGCACCTGCACCTCTGCACAGGGAGATCCCAGGTGCTGGGGTGCAGGTGCAGGGGTGCAGGGATAGATTTGGGTGCTCTGTGAGCGGGGGTGCACAGACACGTTGGTGCTCCTGGTGCACACACCCAGCAATGCACAGGGGTGGTGCAGGGCTGCACCATCACCATGTATACATTGCACAGGCCGCTCTGCATTTCTGGGCAGCCTGCCTGCACCCTGCATGCATGCATGCACGGAGCTTCGTGCCGGGGCTTTTCCATGCAAAATTGCACACTTCCAAAGCTTCTGCTCGGGGGAGGTGGCCTCGATCTCCGACCTACTCTTGCAGGAGAAGCAGCAGGTCGACATCTCTGAGATATGCATGTGCATCGTTGGTACCCTCCTGCCAAACTCAGCTGGGATGCAGGCTCAAAGCTTCCTGGGTCTTGTTGCAGCAGCATTAGTCCATCATTGCAAGGGATATGGGATTTAGAACCTTTCCCAGGGATATTTCCGAAGTGGGAGTTTCCCGTGAACGCTGATCCCTATGTGATGGGAAGGACCAGAGGGGTGATGTGCTGAGGTCTCCCCTTGCTGTGACTTCGTTGCTGACCTTTGTCACCTCTGTGGTGCAGGCAGGTCCCAATGGGGCAGTTCTGCAGCTTTGGAGCTGCGGCAGGGACTTCTACATTCAGGATGAGGAGAAGGTGATGTCATCACACGGAGGAAAGATGCAATGGGGCAGCAGTGGGGCTTGGTCTGTACAGTTTCTTCTCCTTCTCCCAGGGCTTTCCCTGGAAAGTGGGGAAAGAGACTCCCTTCCTTCCTTCCCTCCTTCTGTCCTTCCTTCCATCTCTAGCAACCCATCTCCATCCATCTAGCTCCATTAATTTATCCATCTCCATCCACCCATCTCCACCTATACATACATTTCTACCTACCCATCTCCATCTACCCATCCATCCCCATCTACCCATCTCCATCCATCCATCTGTACGTCTCCACCCATCTCCATCCATTTCCACCCATCTCCATGCATCTCCATGCACCCATTCAGCCCTTCTGTCCACCCATCCCCCTCCACCTATCTCCACCACCCCGTCCAAGACAAAAAGGCCCCACTAGCTATACACACATGATTTTCAAAGTGAGCATGCTCCATCTTCCAGGACATCTCCTCCTGAAAGCATCAAACCCAGTGGGTCCAGACAGGACCCACTAAAGCAGAAGTGTTGTGATTTCCACCATGGTGTTTCCAGGCCAGGATGTGTCCAGAGAAGAAAAGTCAGCCACTTCCACCCCCTCTCCCTCAACGTAGCTCTTTTTAAAGCTCTGATGGTTGGTCCCAGTGGGGCTGTTTCTCTGGGCTCCCTCCGTTTCCATGGAGAGGATGGGTGAGGAATTTCAAAGGGAATGGCTCCAGTAAATGAACTCTTCTCTAAAAATAGCGTGTTTGCTTTTGGGTCTTTGGGAACTGCGGCCCGGCCAATGGGAGGGAGAACAAAAATCAGCATCTGGGTAAAAATATTCCAGTAACTCACTCTTCATGCAAACTCCCATCAGAGCTGCTTAGCTTCTGGGGGACGGGGGGCTGGTCCCCGTCTGCCCAGTTCCTGCCTGCACTGGTACCAGTTACTCCATGACCACTGTTCCTGGTTACAGATGGAGGTTGCCCCCAGGCTGCATGTCCCCCTGTGCTTTATGTAGGTGATTTTAAGTTGAATCTCTTTAATTTGAGGGGTAGAAGGGTTGATGACTGGAACATGTTGGGTTTGTGGGACCCCCCATGTCCTGTGATGTCCCAGAGCCGCTCGGCATGTCCAGGGGAACCAGGGCATGGACACCACCACCTTCCACCCCACTGGTGACATCCAAAACACCACTAGGATGTCTCTGCATGGATGTGCTGGGAAAAGGACATTTGTGGTAGTGTCCACGACCAGCTTTCCTCTGGAAAAACCACCACCCCAACGTGTGGATGGCCACCACCAGGTCCCCTCTGGAGAAGCCACCATCCCAATGCGGGGGCAGCCACCACCAGGTCCCCCCTGGAGGAGTCACCATCCTGATGGGTGGACGACCGTCACCAGGTCCCCTCTGGAGAAACCACCATCCTGATGTGGGGACACCAACATCCCCGCATGGTTCCTGGGGCTGGAGAACATTTCCTTAGCGGTGCCGTGGAGTTGCTATTTGTGACTGCCTGTTCCTGAGCCCTCTGGTACTCTCCAAAAAAAACAAGAAGGGAGTTGTTTGCATGGGAAGATTGGCATCTCCAAGCCCGGGATATGGTTTCCTGCTTTTTTTAGCTGGAGTAGCAGCAGACTCATCGGCCTGCCCTGATTTGGCATCCTTCTTCGTGCTTCTTTTTTTTTCGGAAGGGTTTCATCCTGACCCCTCAGCAGAAACACCATCGCAAGCGGTAGGGGATCGGTTTTGGTCCTTTTGGGTTTTTTTTGGTTGCCCAAAAGCCTGGTGAGATGGGATGTAGATGGCTCACAGCCTCAGTAAGCGGAGAGGGGACTCATCCCTTGGTCGTCCGAACCCGGCACAGGTCAGTAGATGCTGAAACGCCCTTTTTTCAGACAACCCCCCAGCCCTGGGATGCTGCCATGACAATGACATGACAGAGGAGGCATCACCTCTCCCCTCGCTGTGATGTGACATGGGATGTGGGTGTTTCTGGTGAGGTCCATGGTGTGTGTGTGTTCCCCAGCTCCCTGCTACCCCAGCTGCAGCTGTGCTGGGTGAGGGGACCAGCTGAGCATGGGGTGCTGCGGGGCTGATTGTCCGTGGGGCGTGGTGATGCTGCGGATGGAGGCTGGCATGGGCACAAAGGGGGTTGTCTCTTGGGGATTGCACCCAGGTTGCTGCCAAGGACATGGATCCAGGCAGGGGGGCATGAGGAGGGCCAGGGCAGGGGCACGGCATGGGCTGTTCGGGGCTCCCGGCTCCTGTATGTCCATCAGCTCCTGAGTGCCCATGGATTCCTGGGTACCTGTTGCCTCCTGGGTGCCCATCAGCTCCTGGGCATCTGCCAGCTCCTGGATGCTTGTGGATTTGTGAGTGCCCATGGACTCCTGGTACTTCTTGGCTCCTGGGTGCCTATCAGCTCTTGGGTGCTCATGGACCTGTGGGTGCCCATCAGCTCCTGGGTGTCCATCAGCTCCTGGGTGCTTGTGAATTCATGGGTGCCCATGGACTCCTGGTACCCATTGGATCCTAAGCATCCATCCAGCACCTCCTGAGTGTCTGTCAACTCCTGGATGCTTGTGCATTTCTGAGTGCCCATGGACTCCTGGTACCACTTGGATCCTGGTTGTTCATCAGCACCTGGGTCCTTAGGGTCTTCTGGGTGCCCATGGACTCCTGGTACCTGTTGGCTCCTGGGTGCCCATCACCTCCTGGGTGCCTGTGGTCTTGTGGTTGCTTATGGACTCATAGGTGTCCATGAACTCCTGGTACCTATTGGATCCTGGGAATCCATCAGCTCTTGCATCCCCATGCACTCTGGGTGCCCATTGGCTTCGGGGTGCCCATGGACTCCTGGGTACCTGTTGGCTCCTGGGTGCCTGTCAGCTCCCAGGTGTCTGTCAGCTCCCAGTTGTGTGTGGATTCATGAGTGTCCATGGACTTCTGGGTACCTGTTGGATGCTGGCCATCCCTCAGTTCTTGGGTGCCATGGACTCTGGATGCCCATAATAAGCTCCTGGGTGTCTGTTGGCTCCTGGGTGTCCATCAGCTCCTTTGTGCTTGTTAATTTACGGTGCCCATGGACTCCTGGTACCTGTTAGATCCTGGGTGCCTGTCAGCTCCTGGGTGCTTGTGGACTCCGGGGTAGCTCCTGGGCATCCATCAGCTTCTGGGCATCCATCAACTCCTGGGCGCCCTTTGGCTCCTGGATAACTCTTGGCTTCTGGTGCCTCCAGAATTCTGGGTCCACATGGAGGCCTGGATGCCCATCAGTTCTTGGGTACCAGTCAGCTCCTGGGTGCCCATTGGCTCCTGGATGACCTTTGGCTTTCAGGTGCCCACTGGTTTCTGGTGCCTATTGGCTCCTGGGTGCCTATCAGCTCCTGATGCCCAAATGGATGCTGAGAACCCATCAGCTCCTTGGTGCCCTTTGGCTCTTGGGTGCCCATCCATTCCTGGTGCCCTGCGGTTCCTGGGTGCCCATCAGCTTCTGATGCCCATCGGCTCCTGGTCCCCATCAACTCCTGGGTGCCCATCACCCCATGGGTGCCAGGCCGGCACCCTCCTGGGTACCCCAAGTTTTCTTGCACCCCATTCACCTGTATCCACATCCCATGCCACCAGCCACCCAGAGCACCTCCTACCCACTTGTGCCGTGCTGCGACTCGTGGT
The DNA here is from genome assembly GCF_023634155.1 of Falco peregrinus. Classification (NCBI taxonomy): domain Eukaryota; kingdom Metazoa; phylum Chordata; class Aves; order Falconiformes; family Falconidae; genus Falco; species Falco peregrinus. The sequence goes on from NC_073724.1 coordinate 121,273,160, forward strand.
GATGCCAACAGGTGCCAGCATCAGGCACCCTTCTCCCCAGCTTCCCTCTCCCCCCAGAATCCCAGTAACTATTTCTTTTGAGGTGCTGTGGGACGCAGGCTACGGCTTGTGCCAGCAGCAGAGGACGCTGGGGAGGGGAGATCGAGGGATGCTGGTGAGTTGGGGGGCAGCGTTACCCTCGCCCAGCAGGCGCGGGACCAAGCGCGCCAGGAGGCAGTGGAGGAGGGAGGGAGAGAAGAGCGCGGCTGACCTCAGCATCTGGAAAGCTGCACTCTTGGGCCGCGGCCTGCGTGCCGAAAACCAGAGGCAAAAAAAACCTTCCATATTTGGTGAAAGCTGCTCTAGGGCTCGGCAAAGGCTGGCTGCAAACGGGGGCCAGCAAGCCCCCCGCTGTGCCCCGGACCACTGCAACACGAGTTCTGCAAGGGCTCTGCAAATGCACCAGAGGATGGATGGTGGTGGGGCGGGGAGATAAATCAGGGCGGGCATTGCAGGTAGGGTGGGAGGGGGGCATGGGGGGTGGGGGGGGCCCATGGGGTGCTGCTAGCAGTGGAGGGAGGGTGCCCTGCGATGTGCCAGCATGACTCTGAGCCTCATATCTGGGGGGGGGGGGGGGAGGGGGGGGCACTACCCCTTGCGCCCCCAGCACTAGTGATGCAAACCCTGATTTCAAGTGAAAATCCCATGGGAAAAGCCCCACAACGTGTTTAGAGGATGAATTTTTGTTGCTTCTGGAAATGAGCCTCCCGCCATCTCCCCACTCCCCATCCCACCGGCACCACTCGGCACTGCCGTTGCTGCTCCCCGGGACGGCACTGGGATGCCCAGCATCTTTCTGCCCTGCCCTGAAAAAATTGCTCCGACTCCTGTATTTTTTATTCCTGTTTTTTTCTCACACTTAAAAAGCAGAATTACAGCCAGGCTGTGTCCTCCTGGGATGAATCACCACAACCGAGAAGTCAAAGAAAACAACCAAATTCTCGGTGCATCTGTTTGGGGCTGAAGCTCTCCTCCTCCTCCTGCTCCTCCTCCTCCTCTTCCTCCTCCTCCTCCTCCTCCTCTTCCTCCCCATCCCGGAGGCGGTTGTGCCACTGGGTTTCTCCATGGGAGCATCCCTGAACAAATCAAGGCTTCTCTGTGAGCTGGGAGCCTGGGAAAAACCACGACCAAGGGAAAAGCAAATATCTCCAGCCCCAGGACTGCGAATAAACACGGGAGTATTATTAGTAACCGAAGCAGAGCTGAATCAGAGCTGCTGATTTATGCTCCTATTTCCTTTCAAGAAGTTACGCTTTGGAAAGCGGCTCGGACTTTTCTTACCCGTGGGAGAACAGCGAGCGGCTGGGCGGGGAGGGGATGCAGCCCCGGATGTGATGCTTTACAGCATCAGCCTGGCTCGGGCATGGCCCCTCTTCTGTGGCACAGGTCCTTGTGTTCCCCTGGGATGTGGAAGATGATTTCCCCAGGATATGGGGCCTGTTGGTCCCAGGGGTGGAGGGCGCTGGCACCTAGGGATCGGGTGACATGCCCTGGGAAGGAGGTGACTGGTGCTCGGGGATGGTGCTGGTTGGTACCCAGGGATGGGTAACGGGTAACCAGGGATGGAGATAACTGGCATCCAGGGATGGAGACAACTGTTACCCAGGGATGGTGGTGGCTGGTATCAGTGATGGAGATGACTGGTACTCAGGGGTGGGTTGACTGGTACCCAGCATGGAGGTGGTTGTTAGCAGGGGTGGAGATGACTGGTATGCAGACATGGTGGTGAGTAGTACCTAGGGACAGATGCAGCTGGTACCCAGGAATGGAGCTGACTGGTGCCCAGGGATAGAGGTGGATGGTACCAGTGATGGAGGTGATTTGATACCCAGGGATGGGGGTGACATGTCCTGTGTCACGTCAGAGAAAGGAGGTGGCTGGTTCCCAGGGACTGGGGGAGCTGGTTCCCAGGGACTGAGGGGAGTGGTACCATGGATGGGGAGACTGGGACCCAGGGATGGCAGTGGCTGGTGCACAGGAATAGGGTGAATGGTGCCCAGCGATAGAGGTGGCTGATACTGTGGATGGACAGACTGGTATCCAGGGACAGAGCGGCATGCTCAGGGATGTGGTGACTGGTGCTCAGGGATGGGGAGAACTTGCAGCAGGGGTGGGGTGGCTTGTACTGGGGATGGGGGTTACTGGTGCGCAGGGATTGAGGTGATTGGTATCCAAGGATGCCAGGGACTGGTACTCAGGGATGGCAGTGGCTGGTACCCAGCAAAGCAAGGTCTTCCCCTGTGTGGTGGCTGTCATCCCTCCACCCCTGTGGCACAGAGCTTTGTGGGACATACAGCTGAGCATCACTTATCCCGAGGCTAAGGCTGGATGGGTTTGCCTTGAAAGCCCTACAAAACCCAATCAAACATCTGGCTGGAAAGCATCCTGAGAAGAGATAATGTGATTTTTTTTCCAAGTGATTTTCCTGTCAGAAACCAAGTGATTGAGGAAATACAGGATTGGGTGTAATAGTGTCATCCTATTTTGGATGATGGTGCCAGCCAGGTTTTTTTCCAGCTGTGCGAGCAAGTTTTATGTGTTGGGATGATGCCTTTTGCTGCAGAGGTGTTTGCTCATCGCGTTAGGATGGATGGAAGTGGATCTGGTTTTGTTTTTGAGCCTTTTTTTCCCAGGGCTTTGGTAGAAATAAAGCCAAGGGTGCGTTAAAATTGTTAAGCTTGGGTATTGGCCATGCACTGCAGGCTCCCTGGGGCAGGGGACTCTCCCCATGGGCCAGTGGCTCCCGCTGGGATATCCCAGCTCCCTCCAGTGGGATCTGCCCCAGAAGCATCGAGGGAAAGAAAAGGTGCAGAAGTCCCAGTTCCCCCCAGTTTTTTTCCAAACTGGGAATGGGGGGTCTCAAGGAGGTGACAAGATTCAGGCTGCTCCTAGCACAACCATGCTACAAGACCCTAGAAAATCCCTCCCTCCAACTCCCAGCAATGCGGAGCATCAGGAGCCAGCATCAATGGGTACAAGCTGTAATGGGGGGGGGGGGGGGGGGAACAACAACCCTCTATTTATTTATTTTTTAAAATTTTGCATGTTTTGGAGGGGTAGGAAAAATTTTGCTTGAAGCAGGGCTAGCCCCTCCTTCAGCAGCTGCAGGAAGGGTGAACTGAGAAAGCCCCAAGAGGCAAATCCTACTCCCAGAATGGTCCAAAACACTGCATATTTTTCCAAAAACTGGATTTTTTTTGCCCCAAAGCAAGGTCTCAGGGTCAAAATCCCTGCTACAGCTCACCCAGGGTATGGCTGAGCCCTGGCACAACTTGTTACATCACTGACCTTGGAGAAATGATGCTTGTTGCGGGTCTGGGAAGGGAATTTCAGGGTGAAACAGCATCTCCAGGGATACAGACATCCCCCCTCCCATGGGATGTAATTTTAGCATCCCAGCCAGGTGGTGACAGCCTGTGTGACACCCTCCCGCACGTTCCCAGCTTCAGTGACCCAGTTCCTGGCAGCAGGAGGGTTTGGAGGGGAGTCCTTGAGTGGCTGCAAGCAGCATCGTTACATGCACCGATGTGTGCACGGTCTCAGCCTGGGCTAAGGGCCAGAGGTTGCCATGGTGGCTGGGATTCCTCATGGATGTACAGCCCTGCTCTCCCTTTCATCTAAACCCCCACTTTTCTTTAAAAAAGGAAGTTTTTAGGACTTCCCTCCAACAACGCCTCTTTGTCTGCAGGGGGTGGAGGCAGGACACAATTTGCCGGGTCCTTTTTTTTAATATCTCAAGATGTTTTAAAATCCCTGGGGATGCTCAAGCTCTTCCTGCATTGCTATGCCCAGACGGGGAAAAGCAAAATGATAGATTTGCACCCAGAGGCTTATTAAAAAATAAAACAGAGCAAGCTAGAGCTCCCATTCATCTTCAGGAGTCCAAGTGGGGTTGTATTTCCAGTGCTGGAGGGAAAAACTGGGGGAAAACCCCTCTGTGAGCCCTCCATCCTGGGTTTGGGGTGTTGCTGAATCACCCCCTGAATCCCCAGTGCTGGATCTGCTCCAGCTTTGGCTTTTCAGGAGCATCCTCACGATGCTGGCACAAGCCTTTGGGATGGGGGATGAGCCCCTTGGCTCCATCCGAAGGGATCAGGATGGTTTTCCTAGGAGGGTTAGGGCTTTTTTTGGGGAGGAAACACACAGGTTAAAAAAAAAAAAAAAAAAAGAAAAAGGCTGATCCAAAAGGAAATCTAAAGGTGTTTACAAAGAGCCGCACTGCTAAAAATAACTGGCTCATATTTTAGATGGCCCTAAAAATAGGCAGCGCTGTTGGAGTGGCCAAACACTCCCAGGAATTTCCTGTGGGCTGCGGGCCGCGTGCAGGGGGGTCCAGGCTCAGCGGCCAGCAGGGATGGCCGGCATCGCTCCGGCTTTTCCTTTCCTGGGTGCTGGCAAGATGACCTCCATTGGGCCCCTGGATGCACAGCAGGATCCGGCCTGGCTCCTTCCCTGGTCACAGGCTTAACCCTTCTCCATCCATCATTGCTCCCTGATAACACCTGAAGAGGTTGGGTGGGTTTGAGAGAAGTTTTTAAACTCATCAGCAGAAAGCTCAACCTTAACAGTAGACACCAGAGAATCTACTTGCAAAGCTGCTGGGGGGGAAATGCTGTGTTAAGCGAAGGGATTGATTCAAGGGTGGTGTCTGGGGAGTGGGACGGACCCTCTGCAGATGGAGGGATCCCCCTGCTCGCCCCAGGGACCGGTGATCCCGTGGGAGGGCTGGAGGGCGTTGCTGCAGGCGGTGCAGCCGGGTCGCCACTGCAGCGTCACAGCGTTGCAGCGTCACTGCGTCACAGGCCAGCTGGGCCTGGGGTTGCAGTTTATGTGAGGCAGGGTTTGCAAGAGGAATGGGTTTGTGTTTGCAACCCAGGTGGATCGGAGATCACAATGCAGGCAGACCCAGGTTTGCAGCCCTGGTGGGTCCAGGATTGCAACAGGAGCGGCTTTGGGATTGCAGCCCAGATGGGTTGGGGATTGCAACCCAAATGAGCCCGGGACTGCAACACAGATGGACCCAGGATTGCAACCCGAGTGGGTCTGGGATGGCAACCCAGGTGGCTCTGGGGTTACAGCCCACATGGGTCCAGAACTGCAACCCAGATGGGTCTGGGATTGCAGTGCAGGTGGCCAGGGGATGCAGCCCTGATGCGTCTGGGATTGCAACGGAAATAGGTTTGGTATTGCAGCTAGATGGGCCTGGGACTGGAACGCAAATGAGCCCGGGACTGCAAACCAAGTGGGACTGGGGTTGCAACCCAAAGCAGCCGAGCGCTGCAACCGAGACGGGCCCAGGACCGCAGCCCAGATGAGCCCATGGCTGCAACCCAAATGGGTCCAGATTTGCAATCCAGATGGGTGTGGGATTGCAACAGAAATGGGTCTGGGATTGCAATGCAGGTAGACCCAGGGTGGCAGCCCACATGGGCCCAGGACTACAACCCAAATGTTGGGGTTGCAACCTAGATGTGCCCAGGACTGCAACAGAAATGAGTCTGGGGATTGCAACACAAATGGGCCTGGGGTTGCAGCCCAAATGCGGGGTTGCAGCCCAGATGGGGGATTGTAGCCCAAATGGGTCTGGGATCAGAAACCAGATGGGCCCCAGATTGCAACCTAAATGGGTCCAAGACTGCAACCCAGCTCGGCCACTGGAACTCAGGATGGCCTGGGACTGGAACCTGATGGGTCCAGGGTTGGAACCCTGACGGGTGAGGGATTTTCCACCCAGATGGGTCTGGGGTTGCAACCCAAATAAAACAGGGTTTACAACAGAAGTGGTCTGGGATTAGATCCCAGAAGAGCCCAGGACTGCAACCTAGATGGGTCCAGGATCGCGATGCAGATGGGCTCAGGATTGCAACTGAGTTCGGGATTGCAGCCCAGACAAGCCCAGGGCTGTAACCCTGCTGGGACAGGGTTTGACACCCAGATGGGTCTGGGATTGCCATGCAGATGGGCCCAAGGTTGCAGCCTATGTGGGTGTGGGATTGCAACCTAAATGGGTCTGGGATTAGATCCCAGAAGAGCTCAGGATTGCAACCCAGATGGGTCCAGGGTTGCAACCCAGACAGGTCCAGAACTGGAACAAAAATGAGCTGGGGACAACCATGGTACTGCAGAAGGAGTTGCAGGAGGTGGTGCCTGGCGAACAGCCTCCTTACCCCTAATGCAATTAGCTGCGCTGGGTGCAGCACAGGCACCCATCATGCCCGTGACGGGTGCTGCAAGTTCCCCCTCCCTGATCCCAGAACCCGTGTGTATTTAAGGCTGCTGCAGCCTCCCCTCTCATTATATGCACTGAGTTGGCCATTCTCTGCCATAGACCCTGATGGGGGAAGGGGGGGAGTGGGCGGGATGGAGGTGCCATGGATGCGCCCCCTCCCCCCCCCCGCCCCGCGGCCCCCTCCTCAGGGTGGGATGCTTATCATCCTCATTATCAAGAGGAAATTTACTGGCTGCAATGGGAGGACACAGCCTTGCTGCACGCCGTTGCTGTGGAAACGGGGTGAGCGGCTAATTAGATTTAATTAACGAAGCAGGAAGGTAGCCTTACAAAGGGATCTGGGCAGGGCGCATCACCGGGCAAGTAAGGATGTGGAAAGTAAGGATGTGGATGCCGAGGGGAGGGTGTGCTGGGGAACAGGCTTACTCCGTGCCTCAGTTTCCCTGTCTGCCAAGTCGAGGAGGGGGACATGGTACCCAGTGACACCTCCCCCCCCCCAGTTGATGGGGATGGAGACCCCAAGGATGCCGAGTACCCCAACCCAGCATCATCTGCATGCGCATGCACCCCCCCCCCCCGAAATCACACTCCTCAAGAAAGCATCACACACACACACACCCCCCCATGCAGCATCCTCCTTGAGCAAAGCCTCTCCAACAGCATCCCCGCAGCAGGATCCGGCCCTGCCTGCCTCCGTGTGCGTGTGTGGGCACAGCTCTGCCTCCGTCTCCGATTGCTCCCGCCTGCCCGTGCCTCGGTAGCACCCGGGGCCGGGGACCCGCGTGCTGCCACGGACGCAGGCGCACGCCTGCTGCACGCAGCCTGCAGCCGTTCTGCGGGAGGGCTCGGATTTTTTTTTTTTTTTATATATATATATATATACACAGAGAGAATTCTATCGATATAAATAGCTCCTCTATTTGATTTTCCTCCTCGCTGCATCCCAGCACAGCGGTTCAGCTAGTTTAAAGGGGGGACCTGGGGGTATATACATATATATACATATATATATATATATATACACACATTTTTTATTCCTTGGGCCGCGTGGGACGGACCGACCCCCGGGACCCGCATGCTGCAGATGGTGAGGACTCTGGCGCAGTTCACCATCGCGCTGGAGGACATGCGAGACATCGGGGACGGCATCGACGCGGCCTTTGCCGCCTCCGGGCTTGGTGGGGCGGCCGAGGAGCTGCCGGAGAAGGGTTGCGGCAGTCGTGGTGGTACCGAGGTGATGCGAAAAAGGATGAAGGGGGGGGGGGGGGCGGGGGGGCTGGGGCGGGGGGGGGGAGGGGGGGCTGGTGGTTTGAGGGGCTTGTATGGGGGGTTGCATGGATGCGTCATGTTTGGATACATGTGCACCCAGCAGAACCCGACACTTGCGGGGTCTGGACCGCGATTGCCGTGGCAACGGTGCCTCCATCCTCATCCTCAGCCCGCCGCCCCCAGGGTTCTTCATATCGCGGGGAGAAGGGGGATACTCCCGCCCGGAGAGGGTGATGGGGGGCTGGAGCTATCACCGCCACCCCCCCCCGCAGTGCTGATTTACACCGCGGAGGCATCAGCTGGTAGGGAAATGCCCCAATTCCCATTGTGTCAGGTACTGATCCTGAAGGTGCTGAGCATCTCGGGGGAAGAAGGATGAGGCCGGGGTGCGGCAGGGGTGTCCCTGGGGAGAGCAGATGGAGACCAAAGCAACATCAGTCCCAAGGGGAAGAGGCTTTTCTAGGATAAGGGATGTGGCGGGGTGCATCCTGCCTGCACCGGGGTACTGCTTAGCCCTGCCAGGATGGTGCATCACCCCCAGCTCCTGCTCATCCCAGAGGGAATGTCCCCCTGCTGGGATAATACTGCTGCCGTAATGGTGGAAAAAATTCCCTTGCCAACAGTTGGGCATCATCCTGCATCTCTGCACCACTGCAAATCCCCAGTGTGGCATGTGGTGCTGAGCCTGTTCAGCTCTCCAATCTGGCCCTTTGCTTCGATTCTGAGCTGGAATGGCTCTGGAAAATGCCAGGAACATCGTACTGAGCTGGGGAACTACAGGCTGTGGAAGGGTTGGGGAAACTGAGGCACGGCAGGGCAGGTGACAGGCGCTCTGTACCCCTAAAGCCCGTCCTCCAGTGGGTGCCCTTCAGCCTGTAATTACAACAAATTAATCGGGCAGTTGAGAGCATTACTAAACCTTCAGGCTGCAGCGAAGTGGGGAGGTTTCAGCCGGTGTCCCTGAGGACCCAGCATTGCCGTGGTTTGGGAGGACAGATCTCCTGGGTGGATGTGGACCCGTCACCGTAATATTTGGCTCCAGACAGCAGCTTCCTCCTTGCTTGGCTGAAAAGTCCAATATCAGCTTGGTGGGTGAGTGGGGAAACTGAGGCACAGCTCTGTTCTTGAGCACCGAGCAGGATCTGGACAGGATCCCTCCCCACTGCTCCCTGGGGACCGTTGGGGAGATGGTGGCCACCATCCGTGGTGAGGGTGGTTGAGCTGAAGCTTCCTCATGTGGTTGCCGAGCAGCTTCTCAGCACAGTGTTCCCACTGGGAGCAGTGGAGGGGACACACCTCCACATGGCTGGGGGATGTGGGCTCATCCCACAGTGAGATGGGGGACATGGGGGTTCGGTGGCTCCAGCAGCCCCTGTAACAGCAGCGGCTCAGGGGAACCTGGTCCCAACATGCTGTGGTGGCCAGGGGGGCCATCTCTGCACGCAGGGCAGCTGGGGTGTCTGAGCACCGAGGACCTTTGCCGGGCCCTTGTCCTCAGGGCCTTTGTGGTGTCCCCACATCTGCCATAGCATTTTGGGTGTCGCAGCACCCACGGGCTTTGAGGTATCACCACAAACGGGACCCTTTAAGTGTCTCTGCGCCCAGGTCCATTGGAGCATCTCTGTACCCATGGCCTTTGGGGTATCCAAGCACCCACGGCCTCTGGGGTGTCCCTGCACCAAGGGCCTTTGGATGGTCTCCATGGACAGGACCACTGCCGTCTCCATACCCAGTACCTCAGAGCATCTCCTTTCCTGGGGCCAGCAGAGGGTCACTACACCCAAAACTTTTGGGGTGTCTCACATCCAGGGTTTCTGGAGAGTCTACACATGCAAAACTTCTGGGGCATCTCAGCACCCAGGGCCTTGGAACATTTCTACACCCAAACCTTTTGGGGTATCTCACACCCAGGGTCTCTGGAGCATCTTTTTACCCAAAACTTTTGGGGTGTCTCACACCCAGAGTCTCTGTAGTGTATCCACATGCAAAAGTTCTGGGGTATCTCTGCACCTCTGGAGTATCTCTGCACCCAAAACATTTGGGTATCAGAGTACCCAACACCTTTGTAGTACTTCTGCACCCGAAACTTTTGGGGTGTCATTGCACCAGGACCTTTGGAGCATCTCTGCAACCAAAACTTTTGGGGTGTCTCACGCTCTGAGCTCTGGAGCATCTTGCCCCCAGGCTGAGCTGCAGGGGTGTCCCCCTGGGTGCTGTGTGCGATGGGGGTCTCCAAGCCCCACAACCAAGAAGACCCCAACCCATCTGCTTCCCAAGGCTGGTGGACCATCCCACCCCGCCACCTCCCCGAGCCCACCACCATCCCATTAATCCCCCTCCTGCGGGGCCACAGCCCAGCGCCAGGGTGCCTGGGGTGCCGGGCGGGAGGCAAATTCCTACGGGACCGCCCCGAGCGGAGCCGCCGGAGAGACGGAGGGTGCCGGGACCGACCCATGTAGGGCTGTGAGATCCAGGGCGGGCTCCTGACGCGGCCGCGGAGGAAACCAGGCGTCTCTGTGCGCTCGGTGTCATGTACTTCCTAATCCTCCCGGATTCCTCCATCGGGGTGGAGAGGGAGCGGAGGGGAGCTGGACGCCAGCCGGGCTCCTCTGGCGTTCAGCCTCCCCGCCGAGCCCCCACGCCGGCACCGACACCCGCCACATAGCTCCCCACCGTCGTGTCACCCCAAAACTCATCTTGTCTTTCTTCCCACCCGGGCAGGACATGAGGAAACACGTCATCATGACACTGCTGGACACGGAGCAGTCCTACGTGGAGTCCTTGCGCACCTTGATGCAGGTAACGTGGCACAGCCAGGGACGTGACACCCCAAACCACGTCACGGCGTAACTGTCCCTTGCTTAAACCACCCCCAGGACCCCGAGTCGGACCCCCAGCTGCGGGTGCTCTACCAGCACTGGTGCGGTGTGGGGGTGGATTGGGGACGCATGGCAGTGGGGATGTTGGGGACAGTGGGACCGGGAGTAGGAGCAGCGTGGCAGGTCAAGAACAGGGTGTGGGGGTCATCTCTGTCCCCCAAATCAAGCCTGTGATGTTCCTGGTGGGTTGTCACCTGGCGGGTGTCGTGTCCCTAAGCCCCTTCCCGCACTCGCCTACCAAAAGCTCTGCCTCATGTGTGCCCCATCTCCTGGGCCATTGCTGATGGCTATCTGGTGGGGGGGGGACCCCTTACACCCCCCGTTCCTCTGTCCCCCCCATTTTCTGCACAGCGTCATCACCTGCAGCCATGGGCCAAAGGTTTTTCTTGGTTCTTTTTTTACTGAGCTGGTTCCAACGCCCCTGGAACAGCCTGGCCTGAGGGTCCACCCCACATTTCAGATGTTAATGAAGCTGTTTCAGAAGGTTAATGGTGGTAAACGCCCTGGAGACTAGGTCACTGCTGGCGTAGGTGTGGGTTGTCCAACCACATCGCTGCAGGTGGAAACACCAAAAAAATCAAGAGCTCTGCTCTGCTGGGTAGAAAGCAGTGCCTGTAGGACATCTGCTGGGCACGTCCACAAGGGCATGGGGCACCCGTCATCCCAACACCCAGCCAGGCTTTTCCCCTAGGTCCCCCGTGAGTATGCCCCCATGGTGGACCCAGATGTGCTCTGCCAAGTGTTGCTGCAGGAGGGAAGGGCCCTTTGAGGCTGCTGTTGTGCAGATGTTGTCTTGGAGGGACAAGAGGACTGAGGACCCTGGCTCTAGAGCTTATTTTGGGGGAAGGGTGGTGTCCCTGCTGGTCTAGGCATGGACAGAGACTGTCCCATGGTCTGTGTCATCCTCTGAGGTGGGACATGAGGCTGGTTGGAGAGGACAGCTGTGCTGGGACTCACCAGTTTCCCACCGGAGGGACTGGTTGGACCCGTGTGGGAGCCACAGAGTGTTAATGCCTGAGCTCTTACCCACAGGACAAGTCCTGGCACGGTGCAGCCAGGGGAACCCGGCTTTCTGGGGGTTGTCACAAGGGTCCAGATGCCCCCAGCTCCCCATCTCAGCTGAGATAAGGTGTTTGGATCCAGGACATGGCCCAGTGGCATGTAGCATTGGTGGCTACCAGGGACCAAGAGCATCCTGGAGCATCATTTTTCAGCCAAGCCAGATGGTGCATGGGCAAGCTCTGCTCACTCTGCCTGTGTGCTGAGGCGTGGGCTGTCTCCATGCTCTTCTTCCCCATCTGGTCCTCGCTCCCCCAGTTTCATGGTGGGGGGGATGCATGGCACAGCCCAGCTCAGCTCCCGCTGGAAGTGTTTGCCACAGTAGGGCAGGTGAGGTGGGTTAGGAGCCTCAGGAAGGATTTGACCCTTCTGCCTTGGGTCTCCATGAGGTACCCACCATCAGCTTGAGGAAACTCATTCTTGGGGGATGACTCCTCCTTCGCCAGCTTGAATGGAGATGTCCAAAGCCACTTGAGGTGGGTCCTGTCCTCACTACTCAGCTCCATAGTCCTCCCAACATCCTGAAGGATAGCAACACCCCATCCCAGTCAGGCTGTGGCAGCAACAAGGCTTGAGAAGACCTCCCTCATCCTGCATCCCTTGCAAATCCAGCTCTCCATTCCCGGGGGCACTGCTCCTCCCCGCAGCTCTGCCCCACGGCAGGAGGAAAGGGGTTTTGTAGCAGAGCTGCCCACCCAGCCTTGCAGAGGATCTGCTTTTCCTGCTGGCCCTTGAGCATCGCTCGTTGGCTGTTTCCTAAGAGAGTCTGCTGGGTGAAGTGTTCCAGGGCTTGATCCAGTGCATCCACCCTGCTGGCTCCAGCCCCACGTGGTCCCAAACACCCTAAATCCCACTGGGAACACACCAGCTTTTGGATCCCACAGTCATGCTGCCTTGATTTCCCAGCCAGGTCAGGCTGTGTAGCAGATGGAGGCGACCAAGCTCATGACAGAAAAGTTTTGGAGCTTCTCAAGGTTGTGGCTGGGGGACAGAGGACACCGTGCTTTGGCAGTTCCTCGCATGGGCCTGTCCCAGTCCCCACACTGCCGTGGGGATGCAGCAGGTGGGATGGGACCCAGGGGGGAGGCTGGGGTGCAAAACCTGCTGGGACCTGGCACTGTCTGGTCCTTCTGGTGGGTCCCACAAACCAGGGTTCACTGGGGGAACCCCCTGCTGCAGTATGCATCCCGTCCCCATATTTATTTTGATAATTTCATGCTGAGGCGGGGTGGGAAAAGAAATCCATCAGGACCCCGATGCCTTTGCTGCCCTGCAGGGTTACATGAAGCCGCTGAAGCAGCCAGAGAACTCGCTGCTGTGCGACCCATCGCTGGTGGATGAGATCTTCGACCAGATTCCTGAGCTGCTGGAGCACCACGAGCAGTTCCTGGAGCAGATCCACGACTGCGTGCAGAACTGGCACGAGAAGCAGAAAGTGGGCGACCTCCTGGTGCAGTCGGTAGGTCCTCGCAGGGCGGATTTCATGCCGGCGTGCCCGCTCTTGGGCACAGCCCCAGCAGGAGAAGTTTCAGAGCAGGAGGCAGGGAAGTGATTAAAGGACGGGCCAAACACGCCTGGGATGGAGAACAGGAGACGATCTCCAGGCCCGCCGTCTGCTTAGCGTAACGGCGGCATGTTGCAGCGACCGGCTGGGTCTGCAGCTCGGAGTTTCTGCCTCGGGAGCAGAAATGTCAGGGCTGAAAAATCGAGGGGGGCGGGCGGCGGCGGGTGAGCCCTCCCCGCACCAGCCCCGATGCAGGATTAACCCTTGGAGTAGCTTCTTCCAAGCTTGCCCAGGATGGCTGTGCTGGACCTGTTCCCCTTTCCCTCCCCTCTCCTATTCCCTCCCAGTTCTCCAAGGACGTGCTGGTGAACATCTACTCTGCCTACATCGATAACTTCCTCAACGCCAAGGATGCTGTCAGGATTGCCAAGGAAGCCCGGCCAGCATTCATGAAGTTCCTGGAGGTGGGTCCTAGTTCTTCTCCCTATAGATGCTGGCCAAGGTCCAGAGCCACGTGCAAGGCTGCTGGTGGGGAGGAGCCGGGGTTAATGGGAGTAAACTGGTAATCAATGGTCAGACTGGGATTCTTCCCCGCACCTTCTTCTGGATTTATTGCAAAGATGCTAAGTTGGGATGAACCAGAGTCACTCCAGATGGTGTAAAAAGGAGTCACCTTGACCCCAAACGGGTGTTTCTCCAGGTCCTGGGCTGGTGGGACGCTGGATCCCTGCTGTGGCCCACCTAACGGGCCAGTCCTTGTGCCCCCCCACCCCGCTGGTGTTTTGCAGCAAAGCATGCGGGAGAACAAGGAGAAGCAGGCTCTGTCCGACCTGATGATCAAGCCAGTGCAGAGGATCCCGCGATACGAGCTGCTGGTGAAGGTGGGTGCAGGCAGGAGGGCATCTGTGCCATGCCAGGAGCGCGTGAGACCGCGGCTCCTCCTCACCTCTATGTAACGGGAGCTTTTAGGGGTCTTGCATCTCTCCTGGCCCCTTTTCCCACCCCTTGACTCAAAGTCGGTGTCCCTGGGCATACGCACAGCTCTGCCCTCCTGGGGATGGACTGTCACACTGCTGTCCCCCCCAGCATGTCCCCATGGGTGTGCAGTCCCCTTCCCCTTTATTTTTCTGCTGGGAGATTGGACGTTTCAGTGTCATTTTGGGACCGGCTACAGTGCCACCTGCTCTGTGCCTCAGTTTCCACCTGCCAAGTTACTCTTCCTGGTGCTGAGGCTGATGGGGATGTGTTTTTATAGAACCACAGAAGCCTTTGGGTTGGAAGGGACCTTCAAAGACCATCCAGTTCCAACCCCCCTGCCACAGGCAGGGACACCTTCCACTAGACCAGGTTGCTTACAGCCCCATCCAGCCTGGCCTTGAACACTTCCAGGGATGAATTTCAGGCATCTGTGCAAGGTGAAGATGTGCTCTCAGGAGCTGCTGGCCTCTTTAGAGGTGGCAAAGACAAGGCTGGTGGTGGCCAAAGCTCAAGACTTCATTTCTTTGCAACACCATTCCTGCATGGGGCTGGTTTCCATCCCCAGCACCAGAGCAGCGCGGTAGTCATGGCATGGCTGATGCCCAAGCTTTGCCTGTGGTGACGTCCCAGCTGTGTCCCCGTGGTAGGACCTGCTGAAGCACACACCAGAGGACCACCCCGACCACCCTTTCCTCATCGACGCCCAGCGCAACATCAAGCAGGTGGCCGAGAGGATCAACAAGGGCATGAAGAGCGCAGAGGAGGTGGAGAGGAATGCCCGGATCGTGCAGGAGATCGAGTCCCACATCGAAGGGATGGAGGATGTATGTACAGGGGTCTTACATGGGGTTGGTCTTTCCTCCTTCATGAAATGCAACTATTTCTGCTCTTTCTGGGTCACGCCAAGCTGGGCCACTTCTTTTCTCCTCCAGGTCCTGCTTTCCCCATCATCACTCGGTCTTAGTGGGCTCTGAGGGGTTTGGGAAGGGGCTGAGGTGCCAGTTCTGAGCTGGGAGGCTGCAGGGACAGGGACAAAGCTTGTGAGGGTCCCCCCCTGGGGCTCCCCACTCACCAGCCTCCTTGTTCCCACAGCTCCAGGCTCCACTCCGCAGGTTCCTGCGCCAGGAGATGGTCGTGGAAGTGGTAAGAGTGAGGTGGTCCCTTGTCACCGTCAGGGCCATGGGACAGCACACCAGATGGGGCAGTGGGAAGCTATGATTGCGGGTCATGGGATGCCCGTGTGCCCACGGGAGGCCACAGATGGGTGGGTGGAAGGGTGGGTGGATGGGTGGGCGGATGGAAGCTGCATCAGGGGAAGTTCAGATTCGACCTTAGGAAAAGGTTCTTCACTGAGAGAGTGGTCAGTAACTGGAACAGGCTCCCCAGAGTCACAGCACCAAGCCTGTCAGCGTTCAGGGAGTGTCTGGACAACACTCCTAGTGATACAGTGTAGTGTTACGTAGTTCTGCAAGGAGCAGGGGGTTGGACTCAATGATCCTTATGGGTCCCTTCCAATTTGAGATATTCTATGATTCTTCAGGGATGGACAGATGGGTGGAAGGATGGATGAAGGAATGGAAGCATGGAAGAATGGAGGGAGGGAGGGAAAGAACAGACAGATGGATGGTAGACGGAAGAATGGAAGGATGGATGGGTGGACAGATGGATCAATGACAGATCAGTGGGGAGGATGGATGGGTGGACAGATGGATCAATGACAGATCAATGGGGAAAATATGAAATTCCCCAAGTTTGAGGGAAGATGGGTTTGGGAGCAAGCAGGTGGCAGGGAGAGCCCACAATAGCCCCAGACTAGGGGTGGGTAGGGAGGCTGGAGGTGGAGACTGCAGAGGGCCTGGTGTTCCCATGGCCCTGGTGCTTACCCACGAGTGGGACCCTGTGGCTTTGCCGACATGGCCGTTGCACCCATGTCCCCTTTCACTGTCATGAGAACATGGCCAGTCCCCGTGCAGATGGTGTCATGGGACCCATCCCAGCCTGCTGCCAAGGTAGCACGTGGGCAAGCTGAGGCAGGGACCGCTCCCAGCGCTAGCAGTGGAGGAGCAGATGTTAACCCCTTGGTGTCTCCCACCGCTCTGCAGAAGGCGGTGGGTGGGAAGAAGGACCGCTCCTTCTTCCTCTTCACGGACCTGCTGGTGTGTACCACATTGAAGCGCAAGTCGGGCTCCCTCCGCCGCAGCTCCATGAGCCTGTGAGTACCACCAGGCTTGGAGACATCCACCAGGATTAACCCACATCGTTAGGGTTGTCCCTGGCGGCTGGCCTGGCTTTAGGGTGTTGGGGATGTGGGTGCAGCTCAACCCTCCCCCCCAACCTCAACAGGTACACGGCGGCCAGCGTGATTGACACCGCCAGCAAGTACAAGCTCCTCTGGAAGCTGCCACTGGAGGACGTGGACATCGTCAAAGGTCTTTCACTGCCTGCTGGAATGTCCCATCCCACTTTAAAACCCATTGCTCACCCCTGGCCGGTGGGGAGAAGGTAGCCGCTGCGTGGCGTTGGGGAGGAAGGAGTTAATGCCATTCACGTGTCCCCACACAGGTGCCTCGCAAGCCACCAACCGGGAGAGCATCCAGAAAAGCATCTGCCGCCTGGATGAAGACCTCAGCACGTTGGGGCAAGTCAGCAAGCTGTCAGAGACCCTCAGCTTCCCCCACCAGGTATGGGGATGGTGGGTGGCCCTGGTGCTGTCCCCTGGCTGGACACATTCCCCATGGGACCAACTGGGATGTCCTCAGCGGGAGGGATGACCTGTGGAAGGGCTGGTGGCCATGAGTGTCCACAAAGGTCCCAGACGCCACCAGCCCTAAAGCCACAAGGCGGGTTGGGGCAGTCTCTGAAGGATGCTTGGGGGCGGACACCGTCAGTGTCACATGGTGGCCCTGGTGCTGTCCCCTGGCCAGACGCCTTCCCCAGGGGACTGACTGGGATGTCCTTGGTGGTAAGGAGAGCCTGTGGAAGGGCTGGAGGCCATGACTGTCCTCTAAGGACCCCGATGCCACCAGTCCTAAAGCTACGATGGGGTTGGGGCAGTCTTTGAAGTATGCTTGGGGATGGACGGGGGCATCATCAGGCATGTGGCTGGTGGTGGCCCATCCCTGAGAGCTGAAGCATTGTCCCTGTCCCCAGAGCCTGGATGACGTGATCAAGGACCTGATGGCTGCCATCCACCGGGAGCTGGCAGAGAAGCAATCCATGTCCTTCAGCATGGCCTTCCCCCCCAACAAGGTGGAGCTCAGCACCACCAAAGCTGATGGCACCGAGTCCTTCATCTTTGAGTTCCCCAACCCTGATGCCCGTCTCGGCTTTGAGCAAGCCTTTGAGGATGCCAAGAAAAAGCTGGGTAACACCAGGGACCAGGGAGGTGAACGCGGTGGTGGGCTTGGCATCACACCCTCACTTTGGTAGACCTCTTTCCTCCATCACTTCTTCATCTTCCAATTTAATTTTCCCAGCTTCCAGCAAAAACTGCCTGGACCCAGAGTTCCTCAAGGCCATCCCCATCATGAAGACACGGAGCGGGATGCAGGTACTCACAGGCTGGATTCAAGCATCCCACAGGAGCTGTGGTCCTCTCCATCCCGGTGGGCTTGCCAAACCATTGGTCGTTCCCAAATGACCCAACTCATCCCATCTTTTGCTCCCTTGCAGTTTTCTTGCGCTTCTCCCAGCCATGGCAGCCCAGAAAGTTCCCACGAGGTTTGGGTTTGCAACAGCGATGGTTACGTGGGGCAGGTTTGTTTGCTGAGCATCCGTAAGGAGCCCACCGTGGAGGCGTGCATCGCCGTCTGCTCCGCCAGGATCCTCTGCATCGCCTCGGTGCCCGGTCTCAAGCGGGTGTATAGGTAGGACATTCCCACCGGCACCGCGGAGCCGGCGGGCACGGGGCGATGCTGGAGCTGCTTCTTTCCCCCCTCCCCTCGTCGCGGCAGGGAGCGTGCCGAGCCGGTGGGCAGCCCCTCCTCGGAGCTGATGCCGGTGCAGCCAGAGGATGCGGGGCCGCAGCCGTGCCTGCACATCTCCATCTCGGGTTCATCGCTGGAGCTCTCGGAGCCCGTCGACGGTGGCAACAGGGAGCTGGTGCCCTTTGATAGCGATGACACGGATGATGAGTCCTCGCCCAGCCCTTCGGGGACACTGCAGAGCCAAGCCAGCCACTCTACCATCTCCTCCAGCTTTGGCAGTGAGTCCTCCCCAGGCCCTGCTTAGTGAAAAAAACATTTATTTTGTCCCAAAACTATGGGCAGCTCCATCATTTTGGCCACTCTGCCTTGCATTCCTCAGGGAAATCTACAGGTGGAGGCTTTTGACCCACAGAAATCCTGGGAATAGAGATGCTGGGGGGCATCAGCCCAACACCATGATGCTGGGTGGGGGCTGGTGGCTTTGGGTAAAACCTTGGGGGTTTTGGGGCTCTGCATCCCTACATCCTCTCCCAGGCTTGACATCACAAGGGGACCCATGGTCTCTTCCCCATCACTTTGGTGGGTGTTGGGTGGTCCTGTCCTAACCCATTCCTTCCTCCTCTTCTTCCTCTGCAGATGAAGAGATCCCAAGCTGCAAGGAGGCAACAGCGGAGACTACGAGCTCCGAGGAAGAGCAAGAACCCAGCTTTCTGCCCATCAGTGGCACCTATGGCCAAAACCGTCACGGCGAGAGCCCCACGGATGGGCGAGCCTTGCGCCGCTCCAGCCGTGGCTCTTTCACCCGGGGCAGCCTTGAGGACCTCCTCAGCCTCGACCCTGAAGCCCATCAGAGCTCCATGTGGTTGGGCACCGAGGATGGCTGGTACGTCCCCAGGAGGGGGCAACACATGCATGAGGTGGACCCCAATCCCAGGTGAGCCTCAAGCTTTGCTCTTCTCCTGCAGCATCCACGTGTACCAGTCCTCAGACAACATCCGTAACAGGAAGAACAGCATGAAGATGCAACACGCTGCTGCTGTCATGTGCATCTTGTAAGTAGGGAAGGATGATTTTTGGCTCTGGGATCTCCACAGCAGGGTGGTTTGGGGTGGCTGAGCAGGTCTCTGCAGCTGTTTTTCAAAGGTTTTTTTCTCCCCGCAGGTACCTGGATAACCAGGTTTTTGTGTCGTTGGCCAACGGGGAGCTGGTTGCATACCAGCGGGAGGCAGGTGAGGCTGGATCGGGGACATCAGAAGGCACTGGCGGGGTTAAATGCAGCCCCAAAGTGGTGGCTGATGGGTGGGTTGCTTGGGGGGCCCCCTGGGGAGGGAAGCTCATGATGCCACTGGCTTGCCTGCCTCCTTACAAAGGGAAGGGGTATCCCTCAAGGGATGCTGGAGACCCCAAAACTGGAGCCAAATGGGAGTGTGCATCCTCTTCCTGATCCCTGCCTGCTGCTGGCATCCCTTGGGCATGTCAGCTCATGTCCCCTCTAATGGGGGACAGGAAGACAGGCATCTCCAGCCACCGCATCCCATCTACTGGGTTAAGATGGGGGTTTGGGAGATGCTTTAACTACCCACCCCACTTCTACTGTCCTTACAGGCCACTTCTGGGACCCCCAGAACTCCAAGTCCCTGTCTCTGGGCTCTCCGGGGAGCCCCATCACCAAGATGGTGGCAGTGGCAGGGAAGCTCTGGTGTGGCTGCCAAAACCGGATCATCATCCTCAACACCACCACGCTGGCGCAAGAGGTACCGCGAGTAATCACGGGAGGTCGGGGGGGGGACAGTGACAGGTATCGGTGGCATCATGGGTGGCATTGCTGTGGCTCTGTCACCCGCAGCACACGCTCCAGGTGGGACAGGACAGTGGGCGCAGCGTCACCTGCATGGTGAGTGCAGGGACTGGCGTGTGGGTCGCACTGCAGAGCAGTGCCCAGGTCCGGCTTTACCACGCCACCAGCTATGAGCAGTTGACCGAAGCAGATATCACCCCCCCGGTACACAAGATGCTCGCCGGTAAGTGCCACCAGTGACACGTCTCCAGTGGGCGCCCATCACTGTCTCCAGTGGGTGCCTGTGCCCATCGGCTACCTTGCGATGCGATGCCCTGCAGCATCCCGCGCCGGGAATGTCGTACCTCCTGCATCCCAACCATCTTTGGGGAAGGAAACGTGACTCCCTGCACTCCTGGGGTTCATCCTCTGTGTTATGCAGCTGCATAATCCCACGGGAAGACAGGGCAGATGGATAATCCTGTGCAGAAACAGAGCATCCCCTGGGCACCCGCATAATCCCGCGCAGGAATCGGGCAGTCTCTGGGCACCCGCATAACCCCATGCAGAAACAGGGGAACCCTTGGGCATCTCCATAATCCCACGGGATAATAGGGCAGCCTCGGGGTAGCTGCATAATCCCATAATCTGGAAACCCAAACTGACAGCACCGTGGGGTGCTTTATACCACAGCCAGGGGGGGTTGTGGGGTCCCTTCCCCATGTCCCACCTGCCTCAGATACCCCTGGGAATGGAGACCAGTGGCACCGGTGGGGTTCACAGCCCGGTGCCAGGCAGGGTAAAGATGCTGATGGCCGGGATGCTCGACAGGCTCGGATGCCATTATCCGGCAGCACAAGGCAGCCTGCCTGCGGATCACGGCTCTCCTGGCATGCAAGGACCTGCTGTGGATCGGGACCAGCGCTGGCGTGGTGCTGACCCTCACTGTCTCGGCCAAGGCGGCTCCAGCCTTGGTGGGGCTCTCCCAGGGTCACACCGGCCACGTCCGCTTCCTCACTGCCATCGAGCTACCCGATGGCTTCGAAGTCCTCTTCCCGTTACCGAGGGAGACGGGTAGGTGGGATGGTTGGGGGGGGGGGGGGAGGGGGCGATCCTGAGCCCCTCCGGAGGCAGTGGATGACTTTCATGGGGCTAGGAATGCTGTCCCGCTGGCAGATAACTGGGAGTAGCCTTGAAATGTGGTCATCAGAGTCCCTGTTCCATCCTTGCCTTATTAAAAATCAGGGAGAAAAATTGGGGGGGGGGGGGGAGGGCAGGGAGGGGGTGGGTGGATGTTACACCACCCTCCCCAGGGGCTGGGGGATCATTCAAGTGACCCCAGATTTCCCTGGGAAACCCTAATTCCCATGGGGGAGAGGCCACTGGAAATTCATGTGCTGAGTCTGACCCAGCCCAACTCAGGTTGGGGTGGGATGGGGAGAAGGTGGCAATGTGTGTGGGAGGTGGTAATTTGGGGGCGGGGTGGGAGGGGCTGATTTGGGGTGGTGAAGGGCTACCTGGGGATGGGAGGAGGGTTTTGGGGCCAAGATGTGGCACCTAGGAAAGTGGTGGTGACATCTGGAGGATGATGGTGGGATTATGCTGGGAGGATGGTGGGATGTTGGGTGATGCTGGTGGGATGATGCTGGGAAGGTGCTGGTAGAGGGGTGGATCTGGGATGATGCTGGTAGGAGGATGCTGGGATGATGTTGGTGGGAGGATGCTGGTGGGATGATGATGCTGGGATGATGGCTGGTGGGGTGCTGGTGGAAGGATGATGCTGGGCGGACGCTGGTGTTAAGATAATGCTGGGGTGGTGCTGGTGGGATGCTGCTGGGATGGTGCTGGTGGGATGATGCTGGGATGGTGCTGATGGAATGATGCTGGGGTGATGCTGCTGGGATGCTGCTGCCGCCAGGATGGTGCTGGGGAACAGGGGTGCTGCGGGGGGGCCATCTGACAGCACACTGGGGGCTCTGCGCTTGGCAGGGGCTGAGAAGCCGAGCGAGGCAGAGAAACGAGACCCATCGCGCCCCCGCGCCCTCGCCCTCTCCAAGCCCAAGATGCTGGTGATCAGCGGCGGGGACGGCTACGAGGATTTCCGCCTGACCAGCAGCAGCGAGACGGTGGGCCGGGACGACAGCACCAACCACCTGCTCCTCTGGAGAGTGTGAACAGCCGTGGCCCCCCCAGGGCCATCCCGGCGTGGAAGGGGGGTGCTGGCCCCCCTACATTCAGAGGGGGGGGGGGTCCTGACCCCCCTCCCTGCCACCCCCCAACCCAGCACCTCTCATCTCCAACCCGGCTGCTCGCTGTGTGCTCGGGGTTGGGGGGGATGAGCCCCGGTCCCCCCGCCGTTCCCCCGGCCGCTGCACCAGACTGGGGGGGGACACACACTGCTTTTGGGGCGTGGAGAAGATGGGCAGGGGGGGATGCGTTCGCTTGGGAAGGCGCCAACGAAGGAGGAAGCGTTAACCAACACCCCCGGGGACCGGCCGGAGGATGCCATTCAGCCAGGAACCTGCCTTGCTCTCCGGTTTCGTGTGTGCCTGCTTCGGGGGCGGGGGGGTCGCGGTGCTGTCACCCCCCCCTCCTCCCTCGGGACCCCTGGCCACACCACGGGACCACCCCAGGGACAATACGCCCGCGGTGTGTCCCCCACCCCGGGCCGCCCGCTAACCCGCTCGCTCCATCGCCAGCACCCAGATAGCTCTGTTTGTTTGTTTGTTTGTTTTAAATATATATATATTATATATATATAAACATCTTATTTATTTTGGGGTGGGGGGGTCAGGCACATTGTCACGTCGCTGCCAGTCCCTCTGCTTCAGCGCTGGGGGATTAAAACCATCCCGGTTCCTCACCCCGAGGCAGAGCTGGACACCAGTGGCCACACAGGGATGCTGGTGGAGCGGGGGAACTGATGGGGGGGAATTGGGGGGTCCACATACCTCCCCCCCCCCCAGTCTCTATGATTCCCATGGGGAGTGGGATGAAAGTGCCAATGATGTTTGAAGCATCTTCTGGATGAGATCTTCACATTCCCCCACCAGACACCAGGGGTGTGCCCCCATCCCTAAACTGGGGTGACGGCAGCCAGGACCCTAAAAATGAGACTTTCTCAGATTATCACCCCCCCTCTCCCCAGATTTGCCCTTTTCCCCCTCATTTTCCTGCTCTCACCTCAAGGTCCAGGAGAAGGCACCCTGTTGTCCCCATGGGAGAGGTGACAACAGGGGTGGTGGGGATGAGCCGGGGTGTCCCTGTGTCTGCACAGCAGGGTGGGTAAGGGGACTGCTGCGGTCCCACGTCCACCGGGGGCGGGGGTGGGGGTGGGGTATAATTGGGATGACGAAGCTATTTGGAGGGGGGAGTCGGGATTTTGGTCACTTGGGGACTCTGTCATTAAAGGTCACCCATGTCAGAATGAAGCCATCGTGGTCTTGTCCTTCACCTCAGGGGGTGGTGGTGGTGGGGTGCAGCTTGGGGGACCCACCGTCTATTGGGGACATTGCCTGTGATGAAGACCCCGGCGGGAGGAAGAGCCCTTGCCATGACTGGGGTGCAGTTACTCTCTCCGGGATAATGCCATGGGGGGATGTTGGAGGGAATTTGGAGTGGGGGTGGGGTGTCCCTCCCTTGCGCCATGGAGCACCGGGATGTGTCCCCGCCCCGAGTGCCCTCAGGGGTGGTAGGACCACGTCACTGCACCAGCCCCCGGGGAGCACTAAGGGGGGACACACACGGAGGGAGCACGAGACTTCCACGGGGGTGTCCCCAGGGTGGGAAAACTGTCCCCGGCGGAAGGAGGCAAGGTCAAGGTGGGGTGCGCTTTAGAAAGGAGGGTGCAGCACCCATGGGTGCCCCCTCGGGGCGCCCCTGGACAAGCCCATATGGGGCAAAAAAAAATCTTTATTTTTTTACAGAATTCCCTGCTCGGTAGGTGCAAACCCGCCGCCATCTGATTTTTCCCCGTTTTTCCCCCAACCCCCACCACCGCAGCACCCCCGGCCCCCGCCTGGCGCCGCCGGCAGTTCCCGATGCTTCCGGCAGGTGGCGGTGTCCGCGGGGGGGGTGTCAGCCGAGCCCGCCGCGCTGGGGCCAGGCGCGGGAAAGGGGGTGGGGCCCCGCCAGGTGACGTCAGTAAGGGGGCGGGGCGAGCGGTAAGCGCGCCGGCGGGTTCATTCATAAGGAGCAGGCGCGCTCGGCTGGGCAGCCGTGCAGCGTGGGGGCAGGTAAGGAGGGTGGCTGTGGCTCCGGTCGGGGTTCCCCTTCCCCGGGGAGGGTCTTATCCCGAGCTGTGGGGGCGGGGGGCTCGGGTTACTTCGCCTTAAAGGGTTACCCCTCCTGGGGTTGGGGGATCTGGGTTGGGGGCTGCTGTAGCTTTGGGTTTATCGAGGGAGGGGGGACTGGTGCTTTTTTGGGGTGTTTCCCCCCCCTTTGCAGTAAAAATGTGGGGGGGATTGGCTGCACCTTATCCCTCAGCAGGGTATGGGGGGGGGGGGGTGTTTACCTTGGTGCTGCCTAGAGTGGGGTGCGGCGGCTGGAGCCCCCCGGGGTGGCTCTGGCTGCTGCCCAGCGAATGTAGGTTAAAATAATGGGGGGGAGGAGAGAAGTAGGTTACGGAAAACTCGGCGGCTGCTGCCTGGGAAAAGGGACAGTAACTGTGTCGCGTTGGGTTGGCTTTTTTTGTCGTTTTGGGTTGGGGTTTTTTTTTGTTTGCTGGTGCTGGAAAATCACGGGGCTCCCAGCCAGATACCTGCATCAGCTGGGCTGCTGTGGTGAGGGGCTGCACCCCAGAATGGAGCGGGGGGGTGCTGCTGCCTGGGCTTCGTGTGGCAGCGATGCCTCGGGGGTCGTTGGACTCTGATGTTGGATTTTTGTGGTTAGGTGGTTCCCGCAGCTCTGACGGGGCCTGGGGAGATGCGGTTCTGCCGAGTTTCGCCCTGTTTGCTGGACAATCCCCCCCTTGCCCCAAGGTGCCTCCAAGAGCTGTTCCCCAAAGTGTTTCTGAACAGTTGCTCTGTTCCACACCCCCCACCCCTTTATCTGCAGGAGCCATGGGATGAAGCCCCGTTCCCCCACGGGGAGGGGAAGCCCTTGCTGGAATCCCGGTGGGCAGCCTTGGGTTACAGGCTGTGTTAAGGGGGGGCTGGGAGTGAAAGGCTGGTGTGAGCTGGTGCGATTTGGGGGGTGCCGGGGTAACAAAACCAAGTCGCTGTCCCTGGTGTGTCTGTATCTCTGCACTGGCCAAGTGAGGTACAGGGCTGGTGGAGGTCAGGGTGTCCCCAAAAAGCAGCCAGGTCTGGCACCAGTGGGATGATTTTTTTGTTTCCTTTGGTTCTTGGGGGGGCAAGTCACGTTAGTTTCCTCTGGGAGCTTCAGGACTTCTCTGCCCTGTGCCAGGGCAACCAGGCATACAACCATCACTGCCTGTGGGTCTGTGCCTGCATCCCCCAATCCCACCTAGGATGTCCCTGAGCTGCCCCCAGAAATGGGATGCTGAGTCCTGGGGGTGACCATGACTAGGCAAAGCTCCAGTGACAACCAGGAGCTGGCACCCCCTGCTCCTTGTACCTCCTGCATCCCCACGGTGGCCTTGGTCATCGAAGGGATGTCCTTAATGCTTGAATTAAAGCAGACCTGAGGCCAAGCTTACCTGGGGCTAGCCCCGTTCCTGGGGGTTTAAATCTGTTTGCCTGGAACCGGTGAGCTGGGATGCTCCGGCAGCCTGGGATGCGTGGGCTCTGCCAACCCATGGCATTGCTCAGCCACGGCTTGTGGTCCCCCAGCCGCAGTAGGACCTGCCCATCCCCTTCCAAGGCCATTGCCACTCCTTCCCTGGCAGAGCAGCACCCCAAACATCTCGGGGTGTCCCAAAGATGCTGCTATTAAAAGCTTAAATATCACTGCCCTGAAGGGCTGAAGTGTTTCAGGTTAGGCTTAAACTTGAGTTTTATTAGCTCTGGCTTGCACCAGTTCCACCCTCCCTCTGTAATTGTGGGGCATATGCCAAGTCCCAGGGGTGTCCCCATGGGGTCCCATTGGACTGGGATGATGCTCACTGGGGAGGTGGCATGTGGTGGAGCTCAGGCTGGCTGGGGTGATGGTGGCAGCTGGCTTGCCCCCCCTTTCCCCCATCATGGTGTCCAGCTTGGCACAGGTGGTGCTAGTGAAGGCAGGACTTGGTGGCTCTTGGTTTGGGGGTGCAGCTCCCCAGACGGGGAGAAGGGCTGGTTGGCTTCAGGCTGGCACTCTGATGGGGTGCTCCCTTACTGGGAGCTACTGATAGGAACTGGAGCATGGAGGATGCTCATTTTTGGCCATGCCATCGTGTCCCAACCCATGTCCTATAATTAACTGGCTCTGCCCTGCTCGCCCCCCAGTGTCCCCCCTCCCACATGTAATTAGCTGCATCTCAGACTGATGATGCCAGTCACTAATTAGGAGAAACTCATCAGGCAAAGGCTGTAATGAAGCTCTGGTGTAGCTTTCACAGGGCCATGACAACCAGGGAAATTTCCATGTGGGTGGTAGAGGCTGGACCTGGGTTATTCTTTACATTTTCCTGCCTTCCCCTGTGTTGTAATAATTTATTTCAATTTTAACAATTAATTGCTGAGCCCAAAGAGGGGGGGATGAGTCTGTGGGAAACACCTTTTGTTTTGCTTGACTTCTTCTTTTTTTTGTTGTTGTTGTTTTGGTTTTGTTTAAATGTTTATTTCTTTACTGACTTCATTTTGTTGTGGCAGATGCATAAGGCTTTCCTCCAGAGCAGGAAAAACTTTTATTTAATGGTTTTTAGCATGCTTTGCTCCTTCACCTGCTTCTTACGCTGTTGGTTCTGAATGCATTGCAGGATGGGTTCCACTCCAATTTGGGACGGAGTTGGGATTTGCGAGGGAAGGGGGGGGATGCTGGGCATCCTGTAAAACCACTAATAAAACTTTTTGGGTGATGGTGGAGGACTGTTGCTGCAGGGTATATTTAGGCAGATTCCTTGGAGGATCCCTATGGGGGGGAATAGGCCCCCCAGATTGCTTCTCTGCTGGGATTTTTCCCTGGATGATGACCCCAATGCTCCCCCTTGGGCAGGTCTGCGCTGGTGATGAGGAGGAACAGGATGCATTGGTGGCTTGTCATCGTCCTGGGGGTGAGTATGGCCTCATCCATCCCAGCCCTCTGCATCTCTGCTTTCAGCTCCTCTGATGCTTGAACCTGTGACAGCATCACCACCCCATAGCCACAGTAGGGCACCACAAAATGTTTCCCACCTGGAAACTTGCAGCAGCTCAGCCCTGGGGAGATGCTCAGTTTGGGTTGAGGGGTTGGGGGTTTTTTTCCTCCAAAAATTTTTCTTCTTCCTCTTTTCTCCTTTGTTGAAGCTTCTTCCCTGGCAGGGGCTGATAGGGAATGCTACTTCCCCTGGAGCCACCGTGTTGTCCTGTGTCTGGGAGATGCTCTTCGGGTGGACCATGCAGGTAGCCCAGGGGCTGGGACTGCTCCCTTGGGGTGGCCTGGTCTGAGTGAGGGTCACCATGGGCTTGTGCTGGCTGTGGTGAGTTTGCCACCATCATGCCAATGGGGATGGGTTTGCATCTGTCATGGTGCATGCGATGGGGTTGCATCCATCAGGTCGCTAGTGATGCATTTGGTGGGATTGCATCTGTCACATCTCCCGTGGCAGGTTGGTATCTGCCACAGCACACACGATGCGTTTGGGTCCATCATGTCACTGGTGATGGGTGTGCATTGGCTGTGGCACATGCGATGGGTTTGTCACGTCGGTAGCGATGGGTTTGCATCCGCCATGGCACATGCATTGGGTTGCATCCATCGTGCGCTGGGTTTGCATCTGCCACGGTGCATGCGCTGGGTTTGCATCTACCATGTGCCTTGTGATGGGTTTGCATCTGCCGTGGTGCATGCAACAGGTTTGCATCCGTTCTCACCGGTGAGAGGGGATTGCATTTGCTGTGGTGCCTGCGATGGGATTGCAACCATCATGTCACTTGTGACAGGTTGACACCCACCGTGGTGCAGGGGATGGGTTTGCGTCCATCATGTTGCTGGTGATGGATTTGCATCTGCCATGGTACATGTGATGGGATTGCACCCTGTGTCACTTGTGATGGGATTGCACCTGCTGCGGTCCATGTGACAGTTGAGCATCCATCATGTCGCTTGTGATGGGTTCATCTCTGCTGTATCATCCGCGCCAGATCTGCATTGCCACCAGGAGCAGCGGGAGAGCCAGAGCGGCCAGCGCTGAGCACTGCTCTTTGCTTCTCCTGCAGGTGCTGAGCCTGCCTGGCGTGGGGGCTGGGAGCTGTGGTCCCCGGGAGCGTGGGACACCGGGATGCCCGTCCGGACAGGAGCCCACTGGGGTAAGCTGTGCCCACCGGTGGCACATCCACTCTTGATGGAAGGTGCAGGATCTGGCCGTTGCTCCCCTCCCTCTCCCTCCATGCAGGTGTGTGGCTCGGCGCAGGGTCCAGCGGGGACATGCCGAGCTTGTCCCCCTGGCACCTTCTCACCAGGGGATGTATCCTGCTCGGCTCACACCCACTGCCGGGCCAGGAACAGGATCCTGCTGGCACCGGGGACGGCAGTGACTGACAGCCGCTGCGGAGCCTGCCTGCCAGGGTGAGCCCTGCTCTGGGTGGGGGTGGGGGGATGCTTCGATGCTGCTCGTGGGCTGTATCCTGACTGTCCCCTCCCACCCTGCAGGTTTTACAGCCCTGAAGGGGAGAGGGAGCCCCAGGGCCGGTGCCTACCCTGTGCCACCGCTCCCCGCAGCACCCCGGGGTGCCCAGGTGGGTGCTTGGGTTGGAGGTGCCGCCTCGGTTTGACGGGTGCTGAAAGAGCTTGTGCCAGTGTTCACCCTGGGGGTGCTGCAGGATGTGTCCCCCTCAAGACACAGTGTGATGCCCTGGCTGGGATGTGGCAGCTGAGGACATCTCCACTCATGACGCGAATGGCTTCTGCTTCCTTGGGGGCCAACCCAGCAGCTGGGGTCCTGAGGAAAATTTGATTTATTCCCAACAAAACCTCTCTCCGAGGCTGATCCAGTGCCTCCCTCCAGGCCACCAGCGAGCTCGCAGCCCTGAAACACTGGACTGGCCGGCAAGGACCAACGGGACGCAGATGACCCTGATGGGTGAGGGAGAGGAGGAAGAGGCGGTGGCGGCGCAGGTGACCATGCTGACCATTGTCCTGGTCTTCTGCACCATGGGGTTGTTGGGCATCCTGGTGTGCAATGTGTTGAAGAAGACTGGTTACTGCACTGCCAGCAAGGACCCCCAGCCTGATGGCACTGGTGAGCCCTGGTTGTGCCGTGAGCACCTTTCAGTGATCCCACAGCCATCTCGCCTCACTCAGCCCATCCCCATGGCTTCTGGCCCTTATTGTCACAGGGCATCCCGCATGTCCTTTGGGAGGCGGGGGGGTTCATCCCCCATCACTGAATCCCCTTCAACTTCTGCCTCCAGGCCCCAGCTCCATCTACCAGCTGGAGGATGCCAACGAGGACACCATTGGGATGCTGGTGCGGTTGATCACTGAGAAGAAAGGTCAGGGGGGGTCCCTGGGGTGTGTCTATGTGACATGGGCTGGATCCCTGTGACCAACCTCCCTTCGGTGTCCCCCCACCCACAGAAAACGCTGCAGCGCTGGAGCAGCTGCTGAAGGAGCATCATGGCCAACAGCCAATGCCACCAGGCTGCACCCCCCCTGAATAAGTAAGTCACCCCCACAAGGTGGCACTGAGGAACCCCCACGGTGGGACCAAGGCCATGCTGATGGCATCTCCCTGCCCCCTTCCAGGCTGCACCTCCTGCCTCAGTTTCCCCCCTCCTGCTGGCATCAGCACCTCCACACCGTCCAGGGTCCAGCCCCCTGCACCCGCTGCTGCCAGAAGTGGCCTGAAGTGCTGCCACTGCTCAATGCCACCAAGGTCCCCAAACCCAAGGGGTGTCCCAGGGAAGTGCCCATCCTCTCCGTCGGCAGGTAAGCTGGGACACACCCCCCCCCCTCCCCCCAGCATGTCCCCTGTGCCCCTCTCCAGGGTGGGGACAGGCTGATGTGATGTGTCTACCCCGCAAAAGGTTTCAGGTGTCCCAGGTCCCTGAGATGAGGAGCGAAGCGGGGGGCGAACCCCCTGGTCGTTGAGAAGCACTGATGGCCCCCGGAGGTGAGGAGGTGTGCAGGGATGGTGGTGGGGAGCTG
Source organism: Falco peregrinus (assembly GCF_023634155.1). Taxonomy (NCBI): domain Eukaryota; kingdom Metazoa; phylum Chordata; class Aves; order Falconiformes; family Falconidae; genus Falco; species Falco peregrinus. The sequence continues at coordinate 121,303,047 of NC_073724.1, forward strand.
CTGAGGATTGGTCCAGGGGAGGGGGGAAAAAAAAACAGGGCTGTGGGAGACTGGAGGATAGAGGGTTAGCGCTGAAGCCTAATGAGGGCATCTGGTGATTTGTGAGGGTAGATCAGCCTATGGCCCCAAAGCCTCTTCCAGCATCTGGGAGACTTAAACTTCAAAAATGGAGCCTGAAGGGGTTTGCCCCCTTCTTACTCCTACCCACCCCTGCGTTTAAGGTGCTACAGGGGGTTATGGGGTGGGTGCTGGTGCAAAGGGGTGCTGCAAAGGCACAGTGCTGGGGGGTGTGTGTGTGGGGGGGGTGTTCTGCAGCAGCCAGCGCTGTAAGATGCCCCCACTCCCTACATATGTGCACGCTGACATATGGCTACACCTATATACACCCCTGTAGCATACTAAAAGCACATATGCAAACCCCTATACAACACATTTACATATACTGACACGTGTAGTCATACCCCATATATGCAGAAAAGGCTGCACATGTGTATGTGCACTTAGACATGTACATGCACCTATACACCCCCCCACAGCCATCCATAAAGTAGGATGCTCAGGGGGGACACGAGGGCAGGACAGAGGGGGGTGTCACACACAGCAGGGTGCTGTGAGCTTGTGACAGCGCCTGGCACGGGGTGACACAGCCAAGGGGCTGCTGTGTGACTCATGGGCAGCTGCACAGGCACATGTGCCCACGCACATGCATGCACCCAGCTTGCAACAGGCACTGCTGCACGCAGCCGTGCTGGCAGCCACAAATGCCTGTGCATGGAAATTGTGTGCATGCAAACGTGTGCACATATTGCTGCACTTGTGCACATGTGAACAGATGAACATGTGCACATGCAAACCTAACTCTGCATGCATACATGTGTGCACATCTAAGTACACATGCACACAAGGATGTACCTGGAGCTCTCTAAGTGTGCACACACATGCAGAGATGTGTACACATGTACTTCACACATGTATGCATGAACACGTACATAAATGCACATGTGAACCCACCTCTGCACACATAAATACATGCATCTATGTATGTGCATACATGTATGCAGTCATGCACATATGCAAACACACCCACACTTGCATGTGGAGCTTTAAGTGTGCATGTGACCTGTGCGCACACTGCTGCATGTGCAGAGGCACAAACACATGCATAAATGTGTGTGCAAACCCATGCACACATGTCTATGCAGCCATATGCACATACAAACACATAGAGCTCTGTGCATACACACATGTGCACCACACCTGTTCACATATCACTGCACAGGCAAACATATGCATGGATGAACATGTGCATGTGCACATGCAAACCCATTGCACACATACACGTGCTAGCAGACAGCTCAGTGTGCCTGCACACGCACACAGAAGTGCATGACACTTGTTCACATGCTGCCGCACATGCACCTGCATATGCAAACCCATCTCTGCACACATACATAAATGTGTGCGCACACCTACACACACATGTAAACATGCCCATGCACTTACACATGCATGTATACACATGGATGTGCACCTGTTCACATGCTGCTGGATGCACATGTACACATATGCACAGAAATTTACATAAATGCACATGGAACCCCACCTCTGCACATATATGTGTGCCTGTGTACATGCACACATATGTATGAGGTCACATGCATGCAAACAGACACACACTTGCGTATGGAGCTTTATACGTGTGCGCATCACACTGCTGCACATGCACACACATATGCATGGACGAACACATGCATGAATGCACATGCAAACCCACCTCTGCATGCATACACATTTACATATGCAGTCACACTCATGCTTGCACGTGGAGCTCCAGAAGTGTGTGCCCACACAGATGTGCACACAACACCTGTTCACACAGTTGTGCATGCAAATGTAGACACAAACCTGTGCAAGCCCACCTCTGCATGCATGTATACACACATGCACACATGTATGCAGTCATGCACAGATGCAAATACACTTGCACATAGAGCTCTGCAAGTGTGCGCATGTGCACACATGCATCTATTTGCATGCCACTGCATGTGCACAGAGGACAAACGTGTGCATAAATGCACATGCATCTACCTCTGCAGGCACATGTGTGCCTATGCACGCATGTCCACACACACGTCCACACACACATGCAGTCATGCATGCATGTGAACACACCCACGCTTGCACTGAGCCTGCCCAGCTGGTGACAGTCATGGTCAGTGCTCAGTGCACCCCCCAGCGCCCGCAGGGGACGTCCTGGACATTGTCCCCTACACCTCCCCTTGCCCCAGGCTGTCCCCAGCCACTTGGGGGTGCCCTGACCCTAATGAGCTTATGGCCAAATCCTGCAGGACCTCAGCATCCTTATGGAGGGCCTGGACCAGCTGCTGCAGGTGGGGACAGCTGGGGGTGTGGGGACAACCTGGGTGGCTGCCCTTGGCAGGAGGAGTTGTCCCCTCCAACATGGGATGTCCCAGGGCAGTGACAGCCCCCATGGGTGTTGGCCCAGGGAGTGACACTTGGAGTGGCTCCTGCCACCTTGGGTGGTGCGAAGGGCCTGATACAGCCTCAGCCAGAGGTCTGGTCCATCCTTTGTCCTCCACAGCTGGCACCTACCCTGAGGGCTGCCTTGGGGTCATGGTGACACCCATGAAGACCCCATGGAGGGGACAGAGGACATTGGGCACAGTGAGAAAGCCCGTCCCACCTGGAGCCATGAAATGCTGGAAGTGGCAGCTTGGCTTCCTGCTCCAAGGTGTCCACTGGCAGCACAGCAAATCCAATGTCTTGCCCAGCTGGTGAGATGAGGTTCCCCGTCCCTGAGGTCTAGTGGTGGCCTGACGGAGAGCATCTCTGGGAGCCATGACGCTGGAGCACAGCTCTACTGGAGGCACCATGCAACGGAGGGCATTGCATGGCCAGGATGCTGTTTCATGGTCACCACCTGGGTCTGTTCAGCTGAAGCCCCTTCAGCAACATCATGAGCTTGATTCCCCTCCATCACCAGGTGCCAGCACTCAACATCGCAGGCTGATGACTGGCTCTGGATCATGGGACAGCTCCCACCTCACCAACAACCCAACAGGGGCATGGGTTGCTCTGGCCAAAGCTGGCTCCTGCATCCTCCATCTAAAGTCCCAATCAGCCCAGAACAGTGGTGGTGATGCTCACCATGAAGATCACACACTTGTCTTTCTATAGAAGCTGTTTCTATATATCACGTTGGCTTGGCCACGTTGGGGGTCAGTGGGACAACCCACCCAAGTTTGGGTTGGAGACCATCGAGCTGCACCACCAACCTAGAAATGGGCATATGGCCAGTCCCCTTCACTTCTCCATGTCACCACACCAAAAAAACAACCACCAAAACCCTCTCGGGCTCTTTTATTTATTTTTTTTTTCTGGAAACATTTTAATAGTTATCGAATGTTCTACATCTTACAGTAAATATCGTACAGTTACAAACTCTTGGCTGAAATCTGTCAGGGAGATCACAACCTGAACTTCAGAACCAAAACCAGAACAGAAAACAAACAGAAAAAAACCCCAAATTTACACTTCAGATGGACAAACCGAGGCTGTGGGGCTTTCCAGCGCATCAGTTCAAGGCCATGTTCCCTACACACCTTTGAGACTTAGACTTGGAAGACATGGTTACTCTTGGTTTAAAATTTCTTTTTTCTTGGGGTTTTTTTCTTTTTTTGGTATTTATTTTTTTCTGAAGAGATCCAATAATACCTAAAACCAAGCTGGCCTGGTGGTCGAAATGAATTAAGAAATTAATTACGTAGAAAGAGGGGTAGGAGCGCAGCGTGGGTTTGCTCCGTGCTATGGGGACAGGAGGTCTGGGTGCTCCTGACCCCGCTGCCTCATGTTTGCCTTCCTCCCTGTGCTTCCCCGTGGCTGCTGGCCCTACAAATCCCTCCCCACCCAGCACCCTGATCCTGAACCCCCTTCACCCCGGGGAAAAACCAGCTCCATCCCTTGCAGGAGGATGCAGCCATGCTGCAGGTGGCCACGTTGCATCAGGATTTTTCCCTACGAACAGCACGACTGAGCTTTTCCAACCGGGAACTGCAGCTGTTAAATCACATATTTTGCTATTCCTGCTTTGCAAACATCCCCGTAACAGGTTATTTTACCTGCTTATTGGTGAATCTGTGAGTGCCACAGTGCAACATGCTGGAGGAATGCCTTTTCCAAGCTCTCCTCCCTCCCAGACTCATAAACAGGCTTTATTTTCCTTTTTTTTTTTTTTTTTCCTATGGGAATGTTAGCAAACGACAGAGAAAATACCTGGAGCCTGATCCTGCCGGCAGCCCCGGTGGGCTCAGGAGCCAGCTCGGCACTCGCGGCAAAGCAAAGGGAGGGTGGGCAGAGGGTCACCACATTTTGGGGATGACAGACGAAGGGTCTGAAAATACTGACAAAAAAAAACCCCAAAAAAACAAACCAACAAAAAAACCTGGATTTATGGGTATCCAGTGGCTCTTCTTATTGCTATTGTCGGCTGGTTGGGTTTTCCTATCGAAAATAAACTTCCAAATGTGGGGTTATTTTAATCCCTTTAAGAAAGCAAGATCTGATATCACGCCCTCAGGCTAGAGACCACATCATCCCAAACCCTCTGCGGGATGCGTGATGGGGAGGGGAGGGAGGGGGTGGCAGAGAGGCGGGGGGTCTCTCTGGGAAGGACCCTATTCAGCGGGATGCCAGTGGCTGGGGGAAAACCTGATACTCTGAAACGCCCCTGATGAAAACCACCCCCATAAAATATTTTTTATGGTCATTACATCTTAAAACTGCAAAAAGCTGGACGGGGTTATTATTATTCAGAAAATACAGGAACAAATCCTTGCCCAGAGGGTTCAGCCGCTTGGGAGGCGTGATGGGTACAGGCTCCAAGGGGCTTGCTCGGCTTGGGGGCCACCACCACTATTAATACCCGCCCCCCCCCCCCCCCCCCCCCCCCCCCCCCCCCCCCAATCTTACATTACAGATCGTGTTTTAAAGCAAAGATAACGGTAGGGATGGGTTAATGGTCATCAGAGTGGTTTAAGAGTTATTCTCCTTCCTCTTTAGCTGGAATTTTAATCTCCAAGACACCTCGAAGTTCTGCTAAGGATGGCTTAACACCCCCCCCCTTCCCCGCTCTTCCCCACTAACACCCGGCGTGATCCTTCATGTGGGAAACCCTTTTCCTTAACCAAGGTCAGCAAAGCTTTGCTGGAGTGAAATATTTGAGAAGCTGGTGGCCCCCATCAGTGTCCCCCCTGGCAAGGGAGGCCCCCACCAGGCTGTGACCTCCCCAGGACCTTCACTTAAGCCATGACTTGACCAAGGAAAGGGCTTGGGACCATGGGCTTTCCTCCCATCCCTCTATCTACCCAAAAACCTACATCCCTCCATGGGGAAGGGGACAGGGCTGCAGGTCACTGCTGACATGAGCCGGGGGCATCAAGCCCCACATCCCCATGCAGTGACAGGGAGCATCTCCCCACCACCACGGCCCCATGAAGCCACCTTGGGAAGGAGCTACCCAAGCCTGGAGCCACGTGGTGGCCCCAGATCCATGTGGCAGCCCTCCAACCGTGCAGCGCTCCAAGCCTAAATGCAACACTGGTTGCCAAATGTGCTCACCAACCCCCCTGCCCAACAGACAGCCAATATTTCACCTCTCCACAGCGTGGCCGAGTTCATTTCTGCCCAGACATAATGCGATGAGGAGCATCAGATCTGTTACTGATCCAAGGAACTCAAACTAAACCACCCCACGTCGGATCTCACACAGCGGTAACTAACACCGGGTGATCCTCCCTGGTCAGCTCCTGGAGCTTCCCACCCCACCTCTACCGTTTTCCTTCCTTTGAGGAGAAAGCCCAGCCTCTCCTTCCCAGCCGTGGGTGTTTTAGCAGTCGCTCCTAAAGCTGTTGAGGGTGAAGGGTGCCCAGGCCAGCGGTAGGATGGTGGCTGCTGGGACGGGTCCCCCTCTGCAGAGCCCGGGCTGGGACAGCAAAGCTGGTGGGACCCCGCACGTTGCAGAGCCACGACAGTGCCTGGAGCTTAACTCTAGCCTACGGTTCAAAACTGGTAAGACAGCTCCTAACACACAACAGTGAGAGCAAAAAAGGGTTAATTGGGAGGTCCTAAATTCCTGTGATCTGCTGAGGTGGGGTTTTTTTGGCCCAGGTTTAACCGTAGCACGCTACAAACCATGGAAGGATGATGCAGTATTGTTATTTCCAAACGTCCTGTTGCCCTTTACGTGGTAACCCTTGGCTTCACCAAACTGAACAGGGCAACCCTCTGATTACTGACACTTTTTTTTTTCTTTTTTCCTTATCTTTTCCTTTTATATGAACCCAAAGTGTGACCCGAAGTACGGCATGGGAGAAAACCACCTTCCCCAGCCACAGTGTTCGTGTTCAGTCTTCACTCACTATGTTCTCCTTGAGTTTGGGAAGGTCAACCAGAGCTCTGACAGATTTCCTTGAAAACCAGAAGAACCAACCAAATGACCCCCATACAGAAGCACCAACCATCAACCTGACAAACCACCCAGGACCAACCAGCGGTAGGAAAAGTCCTCTTGGGTCCCTAAGCTTGTTTCTCCCCATTTGGACCATGCTCATTGGAAGGAGCTTCAGTAGCTCCTCTGAACGGCAGAAGAAGCCAAGCTGGAAGACACCATCAAAGAGTGAGGAGGTCTCACCCCGGTGCCAACAACTAGTCACTTTGCTCCTCTGAAAGACCCTCCAGCCTGACCTCTACACCACCACGTCCCAGTCAAGGTGACCCTCCAGTGCTGGTCTCCACTGCCCTCACCTCCGTCTGGAGATGTGATCCAGGCATGACTAAAGTCAAACAAACCAGCAGAGACATCTGGGCACTGACTCAACACCACGCATGGGTTGGAGGGATTCTCACCCACATCTCCTAACCTGACCTCCTGAAAGGCTCTGGATTTGGTCCGTTGTGACAACCTCGGAGCCCAAGAGATGTGGGAGCTGCAAACACGCCGCTGAGTGCATGTAACTCTTTTGGCACGCTTGAGGGAAAAATCAAAAACATGGTGATGTTTTTGTCTTAGGAAGAAAAGAAAAAGAATAAAAACCTTATTTCTATGCTGCGTTTAGTGATAAGAATTTTAAAATAAACTGGCTGCAAGCACTGTCTGTGAATACGAACTCTCTGCTGCCCTCAAGACAACTTATTGCTCTACTTGAACACCCCAAGGTAGGAAGTCATTGACTGCAGTCAGCTTCATGTCCTTGTGCCCTTGGGTAAGCCAAAACCCCCAGAAATTACCCCGATCCCCACAGCCTCTGCGTGCCTGTTGCCTCCCAGCCCCGTCCATGTCAGCTGTGGATCACCTTCCTTGCTCTTGCCTTTTCTCAGGTGCCTTCCCAGGAGGAAGGCGACATGTTTATTGCTATTGCTTCCTCCTCCCCCTACCTTCTCTCCACTCACCAAGCAGAGCAGCCAGACCTCGTCCCCCTCTCCGGCCTCTCTCTATGGAGCTGGGATTTGTGCTTGGATGAACATTTCTCCTGGAAGTCTCTGAGCCCAGCTGTATCCCAAAGAAGCAGGGGCAGGGCACCTTAACTGCCACGAAGGTGTCGCAGTTTGGTCTCAGCCCTGCCAATGACACAGGTGTAAAGTGAAGCCACCATTGTCCTCCTCACCCTGCCTCAAAGACTCCTCTATCAACCAGCTGCCCTCTTTATCCACACCACCAGACTCTGGAGAAGTTCTTGAGACCAACACTCTGGACCTGGAGAAGCCCTTCAGACCAACACTCTGGACCTGGAGAAGCCCTTCAGACCAACACTCTGGACCTGGAGAAGCCCTTCAGACCAACACTCTGGACCTGGAGAAGCCCTTCAGACCAACACTCTGGACCTGGAGAAGCCCTTCAGACCAACACTCTGGACCCAGAGAAGCTCTTCAGACCAAACTCTGGACCTGGAGAAGCTCTTCAGACCAACACTCTGGACCTGGAGAAGCCCTTCAGACCAACACTCTGGACCCGGAGCTCTTCAGACCAACCTCTGGACCTGGAGAAGCTCTTCAGACCAACACTCTGGACCTGGAGAAGCTCTTGATACCAACCCTTGGACATCTCCTTGCTTCCTTCAACAGCCGCCCGGCACATCTCTGCCTGCAAACGGTAGCCATGCAAGGAAAGAGCTACTTCCACCTCACGCAGCCCCAGGATGCGGCTGATGGGGAGCATCTCATTTGCCCAAGAGGTGCAAGATGCTACCAGGGCACACATCTCTCTGCTGCTCGCTTCCTACCATGCAAGATCCGTTTGCCCAGTTGGAAAAAGCAGACCAAAGACCCAATGGTGACCAGTCCTCCTACCTCCTAAGACAAGTGTGTTACATCGCTAATTATATTTATATTCTCTTACTCCTACAAAAGAAGGGATGAGTTCAGAATTTCACTGCAGATAATGGATTTATAATCTATCACGACAGCTATCTGGAAGACACCAATTTTCTTGTAATATGTTATGGAAGATTAAATAATTTATATTATTCAACTAAAAATACCCAAACCAAATCGGAATAAGCCTGCCTACCAGCGCTGTGCTTTTCACATAGTACCCTGAACATCAACCACTCTTACTAGCCAAAGAGAATCTAGGCTCTCGTCAACAACAACGACAACAGAAAAATAACGAAAAGAACCCAAACAAACAAGAAGTGGGGGATCTTTGCACCACTCGGCTGGGCAATGCTGGAAAAGTGAATATTCTGAGCTTTCAAATGATAGGACCAAAGAGAGAACTTTACTATTGCTCAGTGTCAGTATGTGTGTTACACAATTTATGTGGGTTGGGGAGGAGGAAGGGGGAGAGGAAAAAAAAAAAAGAGGCAGAAGATTAGAAAAAGCAGCTTTTACAAAAACCACTAAGAATGCATAAAGTGACCCTTGCACTTTTTTTTTTTTTTCTTTTGTTCTTGCAAACAGACGAGGTGCTGCAGTACAGCGGCCACAGCACCGATGTAAGACTTGTGTAGTTGCATACAATGTTTGACTCTGGATCTGGAAAAGAGCAAATATATGAAAAACAAGGAGTTAGAAACAAGCAGCGCAGGACCAGACAGGGCTGTTCTCCTCTCCTCTGCACCCCTGCGTCGCGTGCAGGAAATACAGCTGATGCGTATGGGATTTAACCATCCCTCATGCCACCCTGCGGGCAATGTCTTGGGCAAAAGGCTGAGAAAGCACCAGCTCTCCGGTGGTATCCAATGCACAGGATTAAAAATATGCAGAAGGGATGCTCTCTGCTAATTGCACAACAATTTATCATGGGCAGGATTAGCCCAGCGTAATGTATCCAGCAAGGACAGATTTCAGATAACCCCCTGGGCTGCATGAGATCTGTGCTGCCTCCCAGTTCAGCATCATGTGTTCCCATCAGCAGTGCTGCCTGTTAATTGGGCATGATGGACCAAGGGCTCCAGCAACACGTGGAGGGCATTTAAGCAAGCAGCTGGGATTTCTGGGATCCTGAGCACAACAGGAACCTGCAGCCGGTTGCAGGCAGCTGCACACAACCCCGGTGCTAATGAACGGGCAGGGTGCAGGCAGCTGCATGCAGCCCCAGTGCTAATGAACTGGACAATCTCCCAGCATGTTTTAGCAGGGAGAAAAAAACATATCCGAGCGGTATAAAAGATGGGGAGGGACTCTTTCATCAGGGAGTGTAGTGATAGGACAAGGGGTGATGGCTTCAAACTGAAAGAGGGGGGATTTAGATTAGATATTGGGAAGAAACCCTTCCCCGTGAGGGCGGCGAGGCGCTGGCCCAGGCTGCCCAGAGCAGCTGTGGGTGCCCCATCCCTGGCAGGGCTCAAGGCCAGGCTGGACGGGGCTGGGAGCAGCCTGGGCTGGGGGGAGGGGGCCCTGCCCATGGCTTGGGGTGGGGAAGGGTCCTTGAAGGTCCCTTCCAACCTAAACCCTTCTGTGATTCTACAAAAGAGCGTGATGCATCCAAAACCTTGACAGCATAAAAATTACCACATTCACAGTGCCCAGCTGCACTCAGAGTGCTGCTGGTGTCACTGCTAAAGCCTTGCATCCAGCACGCCGCAAAACGCAAGGTCAAGGTCAAGATGCACTGAGCTTTGCTAACACCCTCCACAGCCCCCTGACAGCGTGCCGTGCAGGACCCCTGCCCGGGAGCCGTGCTCAATGGCTCTGCTGGTGCCCAAGCATGGCCCACACGCAGGAGTTCAGCAGCTCTGCAGGAAGGGGTGAAGTGACGGCAGTGCTTGGCGGCTAATGAATCGACAAGGGCAGAGCAAGACCTGCAAAGGCAGCACTTACATGAATTGGCCAGTGGGTTTACCAGTGTGGAGGTACGTAGCTGTAGGTGGGGGTTCCTTGAGCCCTGTACGTTGGCACGGAAACTGGATGTGCTCCGATGGCGGTGTGTTGTGGGGTGGTCAACAAGGTTCCTGAAACGGCAGGGAGAAGTATTGAGCAAGGAGGAGAGCTCCGTCAGGGCAGTGGTACCCCAAGGGTATGGTGCTGCAGAGCGCATCTGAGGGGCAGGCAGAGCATCAGCTGCCTTTTTTTTCTTCTTCAGTTCTCCCAAATACTATTCTGCCTGTGAGACGTGAATCGAAGGCGTCTGGCTCAGGCGGTTGGTGTCAGCCAGCACTATGAATGGAATAAATCCACCTGAATCTCCAGCGTATTTTCCATGCTACTTTCAGCCCTTAACTCATTTTTTTCCACTTTTCCTTGTCCCTAAAGACCAGCAGCAGAGCTGGCTACTAACCTGCTGACATCTTCCACCTGCTGAAGGCACCGGGCTAAATTGCAACAGGAGATCACTGCAGAGATCCAAAACATCTAAGAACCAAACTCGAAGGGATGAGGGTTGTAAAAGGAGACGATAAAAAACCCACAGACCTTCCAGAGAAAATTAAAATGAGCTTTACCACTCATCTCCCAAGGGCAGTGGAGCTCTTTCGCTTCACTTCAACCCACAGAGCCAAGAGCCCTGGGATGCAGCAGCAGGAGTGATCCCCTCCCAGGCATGAAGCAGAGGCACCGCCTGGTGCAGCCTCTTTTCTTTTAGTCTGCAGCTGATACAGAAAGGTGAGAATTTGCACGGTGCGTTCAGCAGACATGGGGAGGGAGAACACAACCCCAAACTACTCTGTTCTGGGAGTAACTGGGTGCTTGAAACAACTTCTTAGTTTCTGAGTATCTCTCTACAAATGCTACTAATGAAATTTTAAGACATCCCACATGCATTAATTACATCTATCCACTTCTCAGTGTAAACAATAGTAAATCTCTGAGTGGTTCTTGTCATACCCAGGCTGCAATATCTCTGCTTGCAACAGGGATTGTGTCCCGTAAGAGTCCTGTTTCACAGCTAATGTGGGTGAAAAAGGGTGAATGCTGCATTTTTTGACATAAATCAATATCCAGTCCAAAGAATTGTTAATGAGAGAAATACAAGCTTTGGAAAAAATAAAAGCAGCCCATATCCTAAACTAATGTGCTATCAATTAATTGCAGTTTGAAGCAATCTTGTACATAAAATGCAGGGGGTTTGGGATACATAAACCAAGGTTAATGCTCACTTTGTCAGATGAAAGCAAGACCAGAAGTGTCCTAAAAAAGGAACATGAGGACAGAAGTATAAAAGCATTTTAAGATGGACAAACCTGGTTACTCCTCTACTTATGGAATAGACAGAGGAAAGAATAATATATTTAAGGATGCAAGAGTGCACCCCTCTGGAGTGAGCCTAATGCAAGGTCTCCTCTGCTAACCTAAAAACTGAGTTATACCAGTGCCAGAAGCAAATTAATTGATTTTTGCCTGCAAAAGAGCAGTAACCAGCAAGCAAAACTAGCAGACGAAGCTGCAATTAGCTGAGTGCAAGGTGCTTCTGCAGCCACTTGCTGGATACAGCCTGCAAGGCAGCACAGATTTTATTTTTTTTTTTTTATCCAGGGCAAGTCTCCCGCATAGATTGTTTGGATACGTCCCACCTGAGAGATGAAACTATGGAAAGGTTTTCCTTCTTACCTGCTGACATTGCCATGGTGGTCCCAGCGACCATCCCCATGGCCACACCGTTGGTCCTGGGCGCAGCAACCGGGGCCGGGTAGATGGCCGATGGGATGCTGTTGGGCTGAACCACGGTAGTGTGATGGATAACGTGAGGCTGTGCCGCGTACACTGGCTGGGTGTAATAAGCTCCCTGTTTGAGAAGGGAAAAAAACCCACCGTCGTCTTTGCCATTCAGTTGGAAGCGCAAGCTGAAGCAGTGACTCAAAGCCCGGTATTTTATGGAGAGGCAATCACCAGCTCTGCGTGCAGCGGGTGTCAGCCTGGTAAGGCAGACTGTGCCGTCAGCAAGGAGTTACGTCAGCTGTGACGGTAGATCCTGCTACGGAGTGAGCAGCGATGCTCTCGGGGCCAGTCCCACCCCCTGCACTAGCTGGGACAAGGAGGTTCCCAAAGCCGGCCCCTATCGTAAGCCCAGAGCGGCTCCGCTGTGACAATCCTTCCCGTGGAGACTGCAAGCCCTCAGCTCCTCCAGATGTGTTGCAGAAGCAATATTAAGACAAGCAGGCATCACGTGTGTAGCTGCTGCTCCAAAGGGCTGCCCATGGGACATCGTTCAAGTGCTGCCAAAGGGCTGGTCCTTCCCATCAGCAAGCTCCTGCGCGTGGAGACCTGGACAAGCAAGGGTGAAGCGGAACCTCTGGGCATGTGAGATGGTTCCCGGGATGGATGAAGGTGATGGGAATGGGAGGGGGATCAGCATCATGGGTTGGAGAGTCAGCTTGTCAGGGACAAACCGTGCTGCCTCTATTTGGGGGGATGAAATGGGGCCTGGACCCAAAAGACTTTGGCTGCTGGTATAGAACATGAGCAAGAGATGGAAGAAAAGGAGAAGCCACGGCTCTTGGCTGATGCCAAGGTGCCTGCTTGGGTCCGAGAAGAGTATTGTCTTCTTGGGCTTCCAATGGGGGACAGAGAGACCCCAAAATCCAGGCTGCTGAGACCTGTGGGCTTTTGAAACTAGGAGGAAAGGATGGGCAGGAATAAAAAAAAGGAGCCAACAGAAAAAGCTCCACACCCAGAATGATGAAGGGCCTGAAACATGAGCGGTGCAAGGGAGAGAAGTGCCATCCCTGGGACAGGCAGGGACACCTGCAAGCCAGGGATGGTCGGAAAGATTACAGGGTTTAAAATGACGAAAAGAGATTTTATTGTGCATTAGTGAAAGCCATCAGAGAACCTCTGAAGGCATGGATTAAGGGGAGAAAGAGATGCAGGTGAACTATTAAATTACTTCCTTTCAGGAGCTACAAATGTTGATAGGAGAAAATGCAGATGCTGAAAGGCATTTCCTTGGGGAAAGAGAAGGACATGCTAAGAAAAAATCAGCCCATGAAGAAAAGGCGACTCAGAAACTGGCTGCAGAGAAGGAGCATCCCAGGCGCTGAGTGCTGCAAGCACAACGTGCTGAAAGGATCTACCAAAGCATCTTCTCACCGTCACTGCCTCCCACGTTTCCAGGCTGTTGAAACTCTCATTTGCCGGAGCCTGGGAAAGAGAGATGAGGAAACGGCATCTGCAAGCCCTGCTCCATCCCAGGCCTGCTGGTGGGCACTGTGAAGCTGATGCCACCCTCCTGCTGTGGCTGGGATCAGAGAAGAACCAGTGTGCAGGGACAGGCTGGGACCCCAGTGGCTTCTGAAATGCTCACTTAATGGGAGGAGAGGTGACAGCGGACAAAATCAGCAGGAGGAGATGCTCCGGTCTCAGCAAGGCACAGAGAAACTGGTTCATGAAGTTGTAGCTGCCGGAGAAGTTGGTTATTTGCCATTAAAGAGGAGGGGAAAAGCCAGGGAAGCCATAAGGCCAGATTGCTCTGAGGAGCTTGTGGTCTTCAGCGGGAAGGGGCATCAAGGTGATTTTCAGAGGACATCTGCCCTGAATTGCATCCCTGTGGAGGATCTTGGCCCCAGCACGTAGCTGGAGGTAATGGCAATGCAGGAGCGGAGAAGATGGTACTGGAAACCCATCCAAGTGCTGGAGGAGGAGCTGCTCCATGAGGACACCAATCTGGGTCACGCCTGAAGTAGTTTGTGCTGGTGAAGGTGACACAGGGGCTTTTTCATGGGAGGTGGCAGGAGGGCAACGCAAGTCGAATGAGATACCAACAGCCAACAGCAAATGGACCTCAGGGTGACCCAGACTGACCTGTGGCCCTGGGGAAGAGCAACACCGAGATCAGGGAAGGGTGGGGAGAGGTGGGTGCAGGGATCGCCCTGGAGACACCGAGCCCCGTCAGTCAGGCGTGTGATTTTGGAGGAAGGAACCCGATTCCCGAACCTGGCCAAGCCATGGGATGCCACCATGTTGACTCTGCTGCACACAGACAACCCTGCAAGACCATGCCTCATCCAGAGCATCCTACGGAGGAGGCAGGAGAGAGACTCCAGCATGCCAGAAACCCACCAAGCCCTGCCACAAGCACCTCTGTCCTGCCAGGGCGTGGGTGCTCAGTCCTGACAGCCAAGGATGAAGCTCTGCAGGAACCTCGGGCTGGATCTGCACGCCGGTGAGCGAGGCGGCGAGCTGCCACAGCGGCTGGCGAGGCACCTACCTGGGTGTACAGGTTCTGCTGTGGATAGGCACTTCTGATGGGGTACATAGCGGTTTGGTACGGATTCGGAGACGGTGAGTAGGGAGGAGGTGCGTTGTTACTCTGGGCCGGTGGGACCTTGTAGGGAGTCCCCGCAGTGTACCCTGGCAAAGGCAAGAGTAGTCCAAGTTAGGGTGAGGATTTACAGCTGCAAAGATGATCCACCCCGCACACGAGCAACCCCAGCTGCCCTTCGCGATGCACCAGCTGCTTGCCGGGCATTACTCAGCAAGGAGGAGATGTACCAAAATGCACCAGAATCTACTGACATCCCATGAAACCCAGCAAGCTGAGACCTCCGAGCCCAGCATGCAGCCCCTTGGAGCTGGGGCTGCATCCTCCACCCAGCCCAGCATGGCTTTCCCCACATTGCCTAAGCTAGGCATCAAGCTGATGAGTATTCCCAACGCTCAAGGCATGACTTGATGGGACTCAACCAGCCCTTAAAGCGCTAAGACAGCAGTATCCCACACCTACTTACCTGTCTCTGTACATCTACTTGAGGAGAAGAATGTTTTCCCTTCTGTCCTCCCCAGATTTTTGTCCTTTCACCTTTTTCGCTCAGGGTATGATGGGCTAACCCAGAATTTAATTGCTGGAGGATCTAATTTCATAGTACAGTATTGCCATCCCCTGCCTATATCCCCAAGCAATGACTGGAAAAGCAGCCACACTGATGGTCCATGCCTTAATACTAAGGTGAAAATGATGGATTATTATTTTTTTTTAAAAGTATTTCATGAAGACGGACGGTGCCGAGCAGTTTCCTCTCCTGCAAAGGAGGGCTGCGACCACCAGCTCACCCTGCAGGTGGGAAAGGCAACCTCAAGTGATGCTCAAGCACCTTTATGCCTGTCCTGATCCCTGCAGCCTATCTGCATTAGTGACAAAAGCAGCAAATCTGCTTTATTGCCATTAACAGCCACTGAAGAGGCACGGCAGGCTGCGGGCAAGCCGGGAGGGGTAGCGGGGGCTTGCGAGGGCAGCGGCTGGGCAGGCACAGGCAGCCAGGGATGCCTTTGCAATGCTTGTGATCCTGCTATGGCAGATTGCAAGTTTTGACTTTATTCCGTTCGGACAGAAGGAAAAGCAAATGGACTTCAGCATCTCCCAGTCTTCCCCATCATCCCATCAGGCTGTTCAGCTGGAGCATCCAAGTCCCAGATTTACACTTTATCAAAGGCCCTTTATGAGAAGCCTTAACTTAGCTTGCAGCATTTAGGAGATGGTGAGTATACGGGGAACAAACTAAAATGAAGAATCCTTTCCGAAACACGGAGATTTGTCCCCCCAAATAAACCTAACCTAACAAAAGACAACCTCAAGGATAACGCGACATCAGCTGGCCTGCTGGCTGTGGGTGTCACTTTGGGGTTTTCCTGCTATTTGCATTAAGAGCTGAGCTGTCTGGTGCTTACAAAACTCTGTTTTCCTTCCAGGAAGATCCACCGGTACCAGCTCAAGACCCTTTAATGCAAGTCTGATCACATTTGTCCCTTTTTTTAAAGGTTTTCCCCAGAGTGAGGACATCCCATAAGGATCTCTGCTCTTCTTCCGTTTCCTTTCAAGGTACCTTTCCACCTTTTGACTTGTGATGAATATGAGGTCGACCCCCATATCCTCCACCAATTTTGCTCTCTGAAAAGAAAGGGGTGGATTTAAGCAGGTCCATGATAATCCAGTTCTTGCTACGTGGCAGCAAAGTACCGTAAGACCTCATGGCAGGTACAGCATGTAAAGGAGGTGTGACCTGCACCAAGGATATGTGGCACCTGAATTCCCAACCTTCAGAGGCATTTCCAAGGAAGGCTGCGTGAAGTTGCCCCTGAAACATTATTACTTAAGTGCTGAATTCAAGACTACTTAAAGTTGTGCTTTAAGGGTGGGTGGGGTTTTTTTTTTAGGGTAGACTAAAAGCTGAGCTGCTGCCCATGGGACACCCTGGACAGCATCAAGTGTGCCATGAAAGCATCAAGGTGTTGGTCACCGCTCGATCAATGGTTAACAAAAATGGAAATGGTGAAAGGTCTGCTTGCATGAGCAAGGAAAAGCAGCACGTGGGCTGGGATGGCTGGTGAGAAACGGTAGCCAGCTCTTGCAGGAGGGCTGGAAGAAATCATCCTTACAGCAAACGGGCCCTGAAGACTGTGTAGGATGGAGAGGAGAAGTCAAGGCTCAGCCCAGTGATGAGATGTCTAAACACTCAAATATAATGAGCTAATTTACTCAACCAGTGTTCAGTGCAGCAATTAATGAAAGCTAAGGTTTCAGTGCTAATGTCCCATATTATCCACCCAGCACTGAAACAGCGTGAAGATAACAAGGAGCTTTCTAGGAACTCCCAAACAGCATCTCGCCACCTCCTGATTGCTGCAGATTGGAAAAAAATGTGTTAATTAAACAGCAGAATAGCTGTGACCCTTCTTCTGACTCACATTAGCAGAGGAGCAACTATCTTTAAACGAGAGATGGAAGCAGCAAGAGGGAACGCAGGTTTGAACCAGCTGTATTTGCCACAGCAGAAGTGGAGACTCCTCCATCGTGAGGTCCTCCAGGAGCCCAGCGTCACCCACAGACCAACCAACCTCCTGTTTTTCACTCTTATGGATTTTTTTCTGTTCTGAACTCCTTTTTTCAAAGACCTTGGAGGCTGCTGGTTCTCGGCATCAGGCTTCATTTCTGATGGGCATCTGGAGATGTGGACCAGCTTGGGCTGTGTGGTTTTCATTGCCTTGGATGCTAAAGCTTGCTTGCAGTTACGAGATTGCTGAATCATGGACAATTCAGCTACAATATTAAAAAAGGTAGTAAACTTAATAGCCCAGACAGATGTAATCTTCCATGTTTATAAATCAGGAAAAAAAACAAGAATTTGTGGGTAAAAATGACATATCATCAAGTTTTAGTGACACAAGATGATGGAGGCTCCACTCACAAAAGCATGTCTGACAGCTAATTTTAAAGCCTAATTATGACCATCTAACACCTTATTAGGATTAGAAGGTTGGCACAGCCCATGCTTCTGCTGCTTCGCAGTTCAGCAGCAGGCTGGGATTTTAAAAGCAATAGCGAGCCTTTAAGCTCCAGCTTCTATTAAAATTGCTGATTAAATCCCTCGCGCCACTCTAGAAATCTCAACCTTATTGATCTTGTAACACAGAAGTGCTCTGAATTGCACAAATAAATTTTTCTATAATAGCATGAAGGCAGGTGGGGGGGGGAAAAGCTCTGTGATGAATTTTGTATCACCATCTCCTCTTGTCTATACATGAAGGGTTCACCACAGGCATGATTCCTTAGATGGATAACAGCTGGATGGCCACATCCAGTTACACAACAGCTCAATGTCCAAGTGGAAACCAGTAATGAGTGGTGTCCCTCAAGGGCTGGTACTGGGACCAAGACCAATACCTTCATTAACGAAGTCTATGGTGGGACTCAGTGCACCCTCAGCAGATTTGCAGGTGACACCAAGCTGAGTGCTGCAGTCGATACACTGGAAGGATGGGATTCCATCCAGAGGGACGTGGGCAGGCTTTAGGAGTGAGCCTGGGTGAACCTCATGGCATTTAACAAGGCCAAGTGCAAGGTCCTGCACCTGGGTCAGGGCAATTCCCAGTATCCATGCAGGCTGGGGGACGAATGGATGGAGGGCAGCCTTGCAGAGGACTTGGGAATACTGGTAGATTAAGAACTAGACACAAGTCAGCAATAGGCACTTGCAGCCCAGAAAGGCAATTGTACTTTCTGAGCTGCATCCCCAGCAGCGTGGTCAGCAGGGCGAGGGAGGGGGCTCTGCCCCTCTGCTCCCCTCTGCTGAGACCCCCCCACAGCGCTGCGTCCAGCTCGGGGGTCCTCAGCATCAGAGGGACACGGACCTGTTGGAGCGGGCCCGTCGGAGGCCACGGAGCTGGTCAGAGGGCTGGAGCCCCTCTGCTGTGGGGACAGGCTGGGAGAGCTGGGGCTGTGCAGCCTGGGGAGGAGAAGGCTGCGGGGAGACCTTAGAGCAGCTGCCAGTGCCTGGAGGGGCCGACAGGAAAGCTGGGGAGGGGCTTTGGGCAAGGGCAGGGAGTGGTGGGACAGGGGGGAATGGCTTGAAGCTGAGAGAGGGGAGATTTAGGTTGGACATGAGGAAGAAACCCTTCCCCGTG
This sequence comes from Falco peregrinus, assembly GCF_023634155.1. Taxonomy (NCBI): domain Eukaryota; kingdom Metazoa; phylum Chordata; class Aves; order Falconiformes; family Falconidae; genus Falco; species Falco peregrinus. The sequence goes on from NC_073724.1 coordinate 121,321,896, forward strand.
AGGGCGGCGAGGCGCTGGCCCAGGCTGCCCAGAGCAGCTGTGGGTGCCCCATCCCTGGCAGGGCTCAAGGCCAGGCTGGACGGGGCTGGGAGCAGCCTGGGCTGGGGGGAGGGGGCCCTGCCCCAGGCAGGGGGTGGAACAAGATGAACTTGAAGGTTCCTTCCAACCCGAACCATTCTCCGATTCTAAAACCAGATTTGCTTTCTTTCAGTAAATGCGAGCTGTGCCTAGGAGGCTGTGCTCAGTGCATCCCAGCTGGGAGCAGAAGGCAGGTCCCCTGAAGAAGCAGCAGGGTGGAACCTGGGGCTCACACTGGGACTGATGGTGGGCAGAAGTAAGCAGCTGCGAGCAGCTCTAGGAGGTTCTACATGGGCTGCATGGCCCAGTCTGACCGGTTCCAGGTATCTGGTCCTGCTTCTGCCACTGCCCTGCAGCTTGGCGCATCCTCCTCCAGCCTTTTTCCCCGGCTTTATTGTTCGTCCACCTTCCCTGCACCCAGGGGGCCGGAGGAACATCTTTGGAGTGGTGAGCACAGGGACACCATGGGGGAGGTCTGGCAGGCTTGCATTGACTCTAAGTTCTCCCTGGCACATTGTCACTGCCACCACTGTCCTCACCCGCCAGAGCCAACAGGAGGCTCTAGGGCAGAAATGACCATAAGATCTATAACCTCGCTGACTACCGCGTGCAAAGCTTTGTGTTTATGACCTCCCCCATCTCAACTGGAGCATCTAAGCAACAGAACAAAATACCTCAGGCAAAACCAAGCTCTGAAAACCCATCATTAGAGGACAAAAAGACAAAGAGGCAAAGGCACATCACCACACTCCAGGCAAGACCAGGATGAAGGCACCTGGGCAGCCCTTACCCAGCCTTTAAATTCATACGTGTCTCACCATGGTCTTGCACTGCAGGTTCAGAGCCCAGTGGAGCCCTCAGCACCTTTCCTGCCTTGCTGTTGCAGATGTGGGGAGGTGCTGAGCAGCTAGTGCATATTTATTTGCATTTATCCCTGTTCAGCTTGCAGCTCCAGTCCATACTGGTGGGCACTCTTCACCCTGGGAACAGAAGGGACTCTCATCTCCCAGGCTTCTCCTTGGCTCTTCTCCACCCAGATCTGACACCTTGCTGATGCTCATGAGTAAGCTCTGACCCGTATCCTGCCACTAGACACCCGGGGAAGGCCGTTCCCCAAGAACAAAACCCAGGCGAGGAGACACCGAGCCGACAGGCAGAACCTATTTGGGATGCCCAACCTGAAATGCTTCCCATTTTTCAGAGCCTGCACCTGAGGCAGCGTCTCCCAGCAGCGATGTGGCAAAGCTAGCTGCAGCTGTAAGCCTGAAGCGCCTCTGCAAATCAAACCACAAGGCTTTATCTCTTAATTTTAATTTCCAAATTAAATGTGCCCAAGCCAGTTCTCTGGAAGCGAGGCCAGTCTGCATGGGTCTGGCTGGTGGCTGCATTACCGATCTCCATCACCCACACTGGGTGCCTACCGCCACATTTTGACCCCAGACCCTTTGCCGTCCCAGTACCTGCTCCTGCCCTCTCTGACTTTGAGGGAGGAATCTCACCTGCAGCAGCACAGAGATGCAACGGGGAGGAGGAATCCCACCCAGGGGTGGGTTCAACTCCAAGGGAATTTTGCCACATTTCTACTAATTACAAGCTGACACTTTCCAAACACCTACAACACGGTCAAATCTGGTCTGGCATGGAACTAGGTGCGATGCAAAGCCCATGCACCACGTCAGGTGTACAGCCCCTACCCCGAAGAATGGTAGGGATGTCCCTTTCCAAAGAGAAAGTCTCCCAAAGCCTTTTAATAAGTTCATTTTTAACAATTGTTTTCATCAAGAAAAAAACCTCCTATATTTCTTCCTCTCATCTCACTCTGTAAATGATTTAATTTAGCACAAAAAGGGAGCCTGGAGCATACAGATGGCGAGGAACGCTTCAACCCATGTGTGTGCATGGGCACAGCGGTCCCAGCCTTGCAAACATGGCCTGTGGAAAGTCACTTTCAAGGTAGCTTGTATTTTTTTTTTCTCCAGATACAACAGGGAGTTCCTCCTTTCTCTCTGTTTGGAAGGTTACTTTGGCATTTTGAGCCTAGGAGTGGTCCCACCTCCTGCTGGCAGTGCATCCCACGCTGGCCGTGCCCGAGCTTTAGCAGCAACACAGGACAAAAGCAGGCAAGAGCAGTAGGGCAGGGGCCAGGGGGCACCCCACATACCAAGGGAAGCACCGGGCCCTTATCAGGGACCTTACCACCCCTCCCGAAGGCACTACTGGGCTCCCAGGGGATGAGATTCCAAGGCTCCGCCTGGAAAAGCCTGTTTGACTCCGATCCCTAAGCAGCATCTCCTCCCCTGCCTCTGCTCCGCCAGTTTGAGTCAAAAGGTGGGAATTTCACTGGGGTGCCGTGAAAATCACACTTCATTTTGGAATTCTCTCTTTTGCTTTTAAGGGAATAGGAAGTGATCTCCCTTCGGTTTTCCTACGCACATGGCTCCGCTCAACCACAGAGCATCACCACCGCAGGTTGCGCCTGCAAACAACCCCAGGTTGCTCCTAGGGACCAAACGCTCAGCTAGAAGAGAGGCTGTCACCCTTCCCCACTGGGGCTTCCTCCTCAGAAGGAGCGCTCGGAGGGTGAGCGCTCCCCTGTGCATGCTCCTTCATGGTTTTAACATACACGGTGCAGGGATGCTACTTTGTTTTCAGCAGAAAAAAAAACCACCCAAGAGCTCTGCAAAATTCCACCCCCGAAAGGGAATCGAAGCAGCAGCGCGATGCTCCCACGGGGCAGCTCGGGCAGCAGCAGGTGACGGATCTGCTACAGGGTGCCAGCAAGCAGCCCCAGGACCCGCAGCACCCTCACCTGCGTGAGGGCTCAGCACCCAGACATGAGTGACCGCATTCACTGCAAACAGGCTGACCCAAAATAACCCACGGGGGGGGCGGGGGGGGGGGGGTGGGGGTGCAAATGGGCCTAAAACAACCAAGCAAAACCCCAGAGGAAAAGGTTTATTTACTGAATGCTGCAGAAGAAGCCTGGTAAGTTCTGTTCTCGGTCCCGGTGTCCACGGGGAGGTGGAAGGTGCCCTCCGTGGCACAGGAGGAGGAGGTCTGTGGCCAGGCTTGCTTCATCAGAAGTGTAGCTGGAGTGGAGACAAGAGAAGTGGTGTCACACAGAGCAATGAAGGTACAGCTTCCTGCATTTATGTCCCATTTGCACCACTTCGCTGCTCCCTTGCCCCCCACCCCCCCTTTTAAGGACAGCTATCCTTCCCCACGGTTCCTCTTGCCCCACCTGCTGCCCGTGGAAGGACGATTTGAACAGTGTATTGCAGCAAACAAGTTACCTACCCCAAAGGACTGGTTTCCTGAGCTAAGTGACCTGCATGAAGATCTACACCTGGGGGACACAGCCAGCAGAGCCACCATCCCTCCCCAGATACCACTGGTCACCTCCGTGCATACAAACCAGGAACAGCTGTCCTTGGGCTTGCGCTTCCCAGCTGGAAAACAGGCTGAGCCCTGTCTGCAAGATGTTTTATTCACAGTAAAACCCTTTGAGATGCTTGCATAGCATGTACCACCAGTAGACAAGGTACTGGTTGCTGCAACCATCCCACCACCCCTTGCAGTGCTGGGAACTGCCCGGCAGGGAAGGGCCTGGGGGGGCTGGTCGGCAGCCGGCTGGGCATGAGCCCCCAGTGTGCCCAGGTGGCCACAGCGGCCAGCAGCGCCCTGGCCGGTGTCAGCAGCAGCGTGGCCAGCAGGGCCAGGCAGTGCCCGTCCCCCTGTGCTGGGCCCTGGTGCGGCCGCCCCTCGAGCCCTGGGCTCAGCGTTGGGCCCCTCACCCCCAGACAGACCCGGAGGGGCTGGAGCGTGTCCAGAGCCGGGCAGGGGCTGGGGAAGGGGCTGCGGCACAGCTCTGGGGGGGCGGGGGGAGCTGGGGGGGCTCAGCCCGGAGAAAAGGGGGCTCAGGGGGGCCCTTCTGGCTCCCTACAGCTGCCTGGCAGGAGGCTGCAGCGAGGGGGGTCGGTCTCTGCTCCCAAGGAACCAGCGGCAGGACAGGAGGGAACGGCCTCCAGCCGCACCAGGGGAGGTTCAGGGTGGGCACTGGGAGAAATGTCTTCCCCGACAGGGTGGCCAAGCGCTGGCACAGGCTGCCCGGGGACGGGGTGCAGGCACCGTCCATGGGGGGGTTAAAATACACGTAGACAGGCTGTGTGGGGACATGGTTCAGTGGTGGCCTTGGTGGTGCTGGGTTAATGGTTGGACTATGATCTTAAAGAACTTTTCCAACCGAAGTGGTTCTGTGATTCTATGACCGTTTTGGGTGGTCCCTGGACACTCTTGGAAAGGCCAGTCAGCAGAAGCAGTGGCTTTGAGCAGGTCGCCCTGTATCCCAGTTTGCGGAAAAGTATTTATGAAGCCAAGTGAGATAACCCAGAAGAATCTCAAGAACCAAATCTTGTTGTATTTGAGATGGGACTGACGGAATTCGGTCATTTTGCGGGTCTTAAGTTTTCCGAAAGAGGAAATGATCTGATACTAACTGCCATAATGCACCTCTGTGTGCCGAGCCAGCCCTGGCTATACCTTTATCCTATAGCCAAACACATTACCAGTGCTCATCTAAGGACTGCCATTACACCACAGGCTTTCTGGAGCACATCTACAGAGAAAGCAGATCGTAAACGCAAGCCTACAACCAGGCTCCTTCCCAAAGCTGATACCACCAGGAAAGGCTTAAACAGGTCTTTTTCTGTTTTTCTTACACACACACCCCCACCCGAAACTACTGATCCATCCCAACTTTTTGTTTCAGACTAACCTCAAATGGTGGCCCCCACCACCTCTGGTTGAAGTCCCACCACCTCCTACCGGAGCGCATGCATCTTTTGAAAGCCTCAGCCAGTAATGACAGCTCACCAAGCTGCTCTAGCCGTCAGCACGAAAGAAATAAGCTCCACATTTTCCATGTTCTGCAGGACGTATTTCACACGCTCAGAAAAAAACCCCCAAGCAAGGGCTGAGCAGTCCTCAGCAAGCCGCTGTGCGGTTAGACCTCGCTGTGAAGTTGTGGAGGGTAAAGGAGGTCAAATGATGCAGCTGCTGGAGTCAAAGAAAATCAGCAATTCATGGCTGCTTTAAAGGTATTTTTTGTAAATGTAGAAGGTGGACTGTCAACATACTCTCTCTACACCAATGACTGAATTCTTCAAGATCTCTAGAAGGTTGGAGGTCAGGGTACATCCCCTTCTCCCCACGTGGGTGGTGGTAGGGGCAGGTGGGATTTCCCCAGAGATGTGGTAAAGGGATTTTGGGTCAGATCTGCCAACGGAAGAGACTTCTGGAGAAAACCAAAGAAGGACCTTTGGGTAAGAGAGGAACAAGAGAGGTGCAAGTCTGTAGACGGGGACTGTTTTGGGTAGCAGAACCAGCCAAGGTCAGACAAAGCCATCCTGGTCAGAAAGAGGAGCTCTTTGGGAGCGACACCATGGCCCACAGGAGGAGGTGGTGGTGGCTTCCTTATCATCCTGTCAGCCCCAAGGGAGTCATACCTGAAGACATTTTAAAGCTGCACTTCATAACTCCTTCTCCCAAGCAAGTTCCTACACCCGAGGGGCTCAGTGTTAAGCCCCACAGAAGGGACTTTATGACTTGGTCAGGGCTTGTAAACCTTTCTGCAGCCCAAAGGCAAGACCAATGACATTTCAAACCCCTCCAACACCTCTGTGCCTGCTCAGACTCTTAATAAACCATCTCAGAAGACGCAACTGAAAATACAGACTGCCACAGGGCTGGAAGCTGGGGACGAGTGACTAAGGAGGCCAAGGAGGAGTCTGTGCCATGGCCACAGCCCCCACCAGCTGCAACACAGGTCCTAATGGATGGACACTGCTGCCCCGACAAAGTGGAGAAAAACTGCTGCCAGCCTGTTGGTCCACCAAAACCTCACGAGAGCACTCTCCCAGTGCAGGACAGAACTACGGTGTCGCAGCACCAACAAGCCACCAGGCTGCAGCAAGGCTTTTACCATCAGTCAGATTCTACTGTCCTGCTGTTTCTTCATACTCTTCAGGCCAGTCCCTCTGCTTCTTGCCTCTCCTCCATCCAAGGAGCTCTCCCCTCCCTCTGCTTCTTCCACTCTCTCTTCATCTGCTGCTCCTCTTCCCTCCCCCTTAGAGCTATTTAACCCCTTAACAGAACCAGCCACAGCTGCACCGTATCTACTTCAGCCGACCCCCGCCCCTGAAGCCAGCCCACAGCTGTCTATTATCAATGATAATTAACCTGCCTTCGTTCCTCTACACTACGGGCACATGGAGGACACCCAGCAGTGATGCTTTACTGGACAGCGCGGCAATCATCAGCTGTGCCGGGATGTTTATGGGTGCAAGGTCTGGCTGGCTGGTGCTCTGCTGCTGGAGATGTAGAAATGCGCTCCTCCCTCCTCACCTTCTTCAGGAGAAAACCAGGAGAGGTTTGTGGGAAGTGAGAAATTCGGAGCACAATTTCTGCTCCGCTCGAGTACCAATGACGTTCTACTGCGAGCCTGTCCCCTCCCCCAAAGGTTTGCAAGTTATTAAGGATTTCCAAACTGCCTTGCTTTGTTTTCCATGGTACCTGCACTCCTGAACGTCACACTCGGGAGTGAACTCCCAGCGCTGAGACAGGAATACTCTCATTTTATGCTTTTATTCAAAATCAGATTAATTTGTGCCTCTGGATTTCACAAAGGTTCTACTCTCCAAAACTGATGAGGCTATTTATTTAGACGTTACGTGAATCCTTCCTCTGCGGTTTCTCCTCTCCACATTAGAGCTACCAAAAAATGGCAGTAATTTGGGTCTGAGATGGCTGGGAGCTTGCCGTAGCTATGCATGTTCTGTACATGAAATCACGGATCCTCAGAGAATCCATCACTTAAAACTACACAAAAGGTGAACCCCAGAGGAGGCTTTTAGGGACATTAATATCTCCAGGTCCGTTGCAAGAGCTACAGTTCCCAGAGGTTACAATCCAGTTGTGACTTTCTAATATCATTTAAGATCTATCTCCTACCAGTCTCTTCAAGATTTGGTTTAGCCTCTTGCCTATGCTGTTTAATGAAAAATTAAGAGCTTTTATTTGTTATCTGTTGGATCCCTGCCAAATCTAGCGGTGGGAAATGGCAACGTGACCTGCATGTGGGTCTCTGCAGTGCTGGGACTGGTCTGTCTCCCTGCGAGGACCTCTAGCCATCATGGTAATAATGTCCAGGACATATTTTAAGTGGAAAAGAGGAAAAATATCAACCAGGTGTGCCTGAAGAAAATTCCATGAATTAACTGGAGTACAGAATCACAGCAAAAGGACAAAGCAGATGATGCCATATCCAAATAGTTGGTGGCACCTATAGAGAATGGGTCAGAGCACTTAGATGGGGCAACATGATGCCTACGCTTCCCCTCCAGGGAGGCTCGAGAAGCAGGAATGGGGGATCGGAGCCTCTGCCCTGTCCCACCACAGCCTCACAGAGACCCCTAATTTCTGAGGCTGATTTCAGAAATCTCTGTTCTGCTCTGTGAAGGCACTGGAGTAATGGCTGCAGAGCATTATTCTCCCCTGCATTATTAATAAATACAGTTAAAGCATAAGCCAGCCTGCGAAAAGTGTGTGCCCTACTTTCAGGAAAATAAAAAGGCATGCTTTAACGAAGGAAGTTAAAACAAAACAACCATCTCAGGAAGAAAGAATGCCTGGGAGGGACCATGCACCAGGCTTAATGAAGACATACATTTTTATTTTTTTTTTAAATTGGCGTACCCCATGTGTCTGCAGTAAAGTAATTTTAGGCATTCATTTTTACATGCTTGAAAGGAATTTTTATTTTTTTTTATAACACTGTCCTAAATAACTAAGCTTATTGCAAGCTTAAGGTTTTGCAATTCCAGTGTTTGCAGTGATTCTGTAGCCTGCCTCGTGCCTCTCCCTCTAACAAATATGGGAAAATGCAACAGGGAAATTACACAAGGCAGAAACTTGTGTTGTTTCCATCAATGGGGATGGAAAGAAATAAATTCCCTTGTTTGATGCAGGGCTCCTTAGGCTGAACTTCGCAAGCAGTGCAGTGGCTGGCTGTTACCTAGGCCTTGAGAAGGGTTGCTCTGAAACAAACCGGTGCAGAATTTGTCATCCTTTTGGTGCTTAAACATAAGCCAATATTCACCAGATACCCGACACTGAAAGAGGGAAGAATCAAAGACTGGTTCCGTCACCATTTTCCTTTCCTCACCACTGCTGGACCTGCATGGACCAAGGGGACTCTGTACTTCTCCAAGCTCCTCTCCCTGTCTCCTTCTACTTCCCTGACTGAGGCCATTACAGAGTTTGGGGCACTAAATCATTTAATTTTCCACGTGGATCCCAGGGTCTTGGGAATCCTGAGGTCAACAGAAGAGCATAAGCACTGCTGACTTCCACTGTGGTGCCAGGGCCTGCAGCGTGAGCATTTGGAGGACATCAAGGACAAAAGCGGATGGCACATAAGTAGCAGGTATTTGAAAAATAGACTTTGAAAATGAACAACCCTCGATACACTTCTCTTCGCTTGGGGTGGACCACACCGAGGGCGGGAGCAGCGGGCAGCCTTCATCTTCACTTGATGTTTGGTGTCTTGCTAAGAGTTTGGATGGAAGCCAAGCAAAACTCATGAGGTTTGGGGCAGCAGACACCTAACCACGGAGAGCTCGCCAGAGGAACACCTTCAGGGGGATCCAGAGAGGGGGATCGAGCCTGTACAGAACAGTTTCTGTCAAGACTGACAGCTTGCTCTCAGTTACAACCCACAAATTCAGCAGTCACAAGTAAAGGCTGCTCTGCCCACCCTTTCCGACCTCTATTCCAAGGAGTACGAAGGGGCACATTTGGCTACACAGGGAGACTCAGAATATCCAAGCAGGTGAAACTTCGGTTTGTGATTGCTTTTTTAGTGATCCTGAAGGATTTCTGCCAGCAGGTACCACCCACCTCCCAGCCCAGGAGGGTGGAAACAGAAGACCCTTGTTGGTGGACGGGATGCCTTTGGGAGCAGCAATTCTGTTGGGAATACACAGCATCTCTTTCTGCAGCAAGGCAGCTAAAGGCTCAACATGGAAAATTCCTTAAAAAATACATTTAGAATTAGCCTGCTGTTTCAGAATTGAGGATATTAAAAATAAAGCTGATCCCCTCTGATTCCCAGTATGTTTGATGGACAGCATGAACCCCAGCAGCATGTTCTCAGCAGCGGGGTTATTTCCAGCCTCCTCTATGACAGCAGCTGATTCAATTTGAGGGAACGCTCTCCATACCGACACAGATGACCGGTTTTCACTCAGCCGCCAAACCACAGTATTGCTTTAACCCAATTCCATTTAACACAGTTGAGAGGATGCTGCCCACTCTGTCGCATGTACCCACTGCTGGAATATTATATGGAGCTTATTTTGCATTAGTTATCTCTCCAAAATTCTTATTTTTTCCTCCTGAAAGTCTGTTTGCCATAGAGAAGTGGCCACTAACACGGGGTGTGATGCTGGGAGGTCCTGAGCAGCGCAGCCCACGGCTGCTTCCCAGAGTTGTTAAAGTGGCATCTCGCCCGTGAAAGAATCGGGATCTAAAAACCCACTAATTCAGTAAAAACTGGCAGGGAGGTGCAAGTAGCTTGAAAAAGCTTCTAAATTTCGGTCTGAGCCAGGATTGCCTCTGTAGCCTTTGCTCTGCCTCTAAACATAATTTTGATGGATGCCATCCTCACTCACAGAATCACACAGGCTTTTTTTTTATTTTTTTTTCCTCCCCTAACCGGCACTTGCGCATCCCCAGTTCCCGAGCCGCTGGCCTGAGCACAGCAGAGTCCAGGCAAGCATCTTTCCTCCCGGCTGCACACGAGCAATCTGAGGGCTCTGAACCATGCCTCCTACGAGATAAATCTCCAAACAGTGGGGAAAAAAACCCTGCCGCGGTATTAAATTGCATTGATTTCAAGCGCTGCGTGATTGTTTATGGGGAGGAAGGTTTCTGCGCAAGAGGAGTTGGGTTGAGGAGCACCAATTCTGATCTTCATCATTTCCTCACTAATTCAGTGCTTAGTTACGTTGCGTTACGCACCAGAAGATTTTTGTTCTCAACACAAAATGACCTGTCAGCATTCTGGACATTAGATTTCTAATATGGAAACAATTAAAAGTATTTTCGGAGCATCATAAACAGAGAAATGAAATTTAAATGTCAAGACAGCTGCACAGGCTTTCTTGCTTGAGCATTACGCTGCGTAACAAAAAGATCTGGCGAGGAGGGACAAAAATGATCAGAGGATTTTTCTTTTTTAGAGAAAGCAAGTCAGTAAAGATTAGGACTGCACTTCAGAAGGCAGCGTCGGGGGAGTGAACAAAAGGCTGGCTGGCACAAAGAAGATTGACCAGGGCTTTCGTTTCCCCTTTCACATCATGCAAATCTAAAGCAACAGACAATTATTTGCATCAGTTTAAGAAAAAAAAATAAAAATCAGTAACTCAAGCTTTAATTAATCTGCAGAACTGCTTGCTGCAAAGTATTGTAGCGATAAAATATAGCAAGAATCAAAGCACAGGGGAGGTTAAGCATCTGTAATGAAAGAGAGGACACCCACAGCCAGAGCCACTAGGACAAAGGTAGGGGAAAATCAAAGTCTTCGTGGTTTTGTGCTTATAAAAGCCGCTGACTAACAAGGTTTGGGGCGGATTATTACATACTGAACAATTGCAAGGAAACTTCTGAAGGCCGAGGTGGCTGTTTTCAGGGAGCAGAGACCAGGGCGGGTGGACAGCCCGGCCCCTGCTGAGTGCGGGGGCTCCTCTCTGCTGGCTGCAGGAGCCACGGGGCTTGAGAAGGGGTAGCCAAGGGCTCGCTGCTGCCCACCTCTGCGAACCCCAACTGCCAGGGTTATCCCTGTGTGTCCTTGTTCCCTCCTGCACTTCCTGACTGTTTCTTTGCTGTCTGGGTTGGGACATCCAACTCCTTCTTGTCTTGTGCAAGCAATTTCTTTGTTTGAGAGATGGAGGCTTGTCCTCCAGCCCACTCCAGGACCTTTTACATTTTTACATGTCAGATGGGTCCCATTTCTCCATCTATTCTTACTATCCTAACCTACGCCAAGAAAGCAATCCCATAAAACACCATCCTTCTCTGAGGGTATCTTGACGATGTATCAGAGTTACTCGAGAGAGCATCTAAGCCCTGCCTTGGGTTCCTGTTCCTCATGAGCATGAAGGACATCCCAGGAAGGATGCACCTCAAGCTCTCCTGGTGGGACAGAAAGGCACCATGTCCCCAGTGATGGGCTAAACGTCTCTCTGGTCTCTCTTTCTCTCCACTGAATACAGTGGGACCTGAGCTGGAAGGTTTAGAGACCTGAGGTCTAAACACCTGAAGGGAACCGATTCTTTCCTACATGCAGCAATTGCTGAAGCTGTTTAAAATACCTGAAAATTTCCTAGTTGTTTTTTTTTTTCTTCTTCTTCTTCTTATTTTTAATCTGGAAAATTAAACTGAGCTGAAATGAAATCTTCCAAGGGGAATGTGTGGCTTTCATCAAGGTTTTGCAAACAAGAGTGTTCTGTTCAGATAGCAACGCAGCGTTTCTGAAGGTTTTTTCAATTTTCTTTTCAAGTAGGAACTCCAGCCTCCCAAGGATGGTGTCCAAGATGTACAAGAAGCAACAGAGACCCCAAAAAATTCCTTGTCCTGCAGTGATTTGGCGCTCACCCTAACTTGGGCGTCCCCTTGGCCATCTCCCTGCTCAGTGGCAGAGCTGCTGCCTGCAGGAGGCACAGGCAGTGGCGGGGGACAAAAGACATTTTATCATGTCCAGGCCATTACGCAGGGATGCTTCAGGATTTACATCCCTGGCTGAGCAGGGAGGACACTGTCAGACTCTGGCAGGACAAGCTACTAATAAATTTCTGGTGGTTGCTGGGGGTTTATTCCACTGTGGAGCTCTTTCCTCTTCCAATGTTATACTCTTCAGGAGAATTTAAAGGTGGCCAGCACACATATAGGGGAACAAAACTCGTTTCCTATTACACCTTAAGATTTTTAGTGGGAAGAAATGCAGCTAAATACCCTACCAGAAGCACATAAACCCAAAAACCCCCACAACAGATCCCTTACGGAGTCATCTACAGTAAACAGCCTTATTTAATAACCTTGCAAAATAACAGTGAATTTAAACTGTGATATGCAGAAGACAGCACCAAAAGTTTTTGGCAACAAAAGCCTTATTGTTGCTTCATCAGCCTTGGAAAGCTCCTGAGCGTGGGGATCCACTGATTTTATGACAACCTGGAGACTGAAAACTTGGCAATTCAGTGGAGAAAGGGTTTTAGCAAGCCTGCTACAAAGTCCGGATTTGCGTTCATTACACAAGCATCTATTTCACTCCGATGACTACTGAACACTTAGCTGAAGAGATGACTTTATTCAGAAGTTTTAAAACCCCACAGCTTTATTGAGGCAAAGCATTCAGAATAAACATCTTGACCAATCAAAAAGCCATGAAGTTAAAAGAAAGGGAAAGATTCTCTTTTTCATCTCCAATGTGTGCTTAGAAATGGGTGACCAAGAGATTTTTTTCAGGGCTTTTTCATAAACAACATGAGAAAAGCCACAGTCCTGACTTCAGAAATGCTTTTCCAAACGCAGTTCAGATGCCGCCAATTCTCGCATTTGACCTATGTGACCATATCTCTTAAAGAAAAGGCTTGGACAACACACCATAGCCTAAAATCCCCACAGCTAATAAATAACATTCCAAGCACAGAAGGGTTTGGGCTGGAAGGGACCTTCAAGACCAGCCAGTCCCACCCCCCGCCAGGGGCAGGGCCCCCTCCCCCCAGCCCAGGCTGCTCCCAGCCCCGTCCAGCCTGGCCTTGAGCCCTGCCAGGGATGGGGCACCCACAGCTGCTCTGGGCAACAAGATCTCAAGATTTCTAGTAAACACGAGATTTCCTTTTCTTATAATAGTACCTTTCACTTAATCCACTCTGGGTAAGTTACTTTTTGAAACTGCTACATAGCCCTTGGGTTTCTACCACCCTTTGTCATGCCAAGAGGTTCCCATCCCCCAGGTAATTTGGCTGAAAGCCGAGAGCTGAACCACGGTCCTTCCAAAAGGCTGGTTTCAGTGAAGTACTTAAATGTAGGTTTAACTTCAGTTATTTCCTGAGTGGAGGCCTAAGAGAAGTCTTCAGCTCCAAAAAGAAAGAAGACTTCTATAAAGGTTTCCACGTTTGGGCTTGAAAGCATAAAAACCCAAGTGATTGATTTAGCAGACCAACTCCAATATTCCTCATTAAGCACAGAACCTGGTCAGTCAGTGCTGTGGTGAAGACAACTCCTTGTGGACAGGTGGGAATTACCCCTCCGGAGTAACTTCTCCGATTAACAACAGTGGAAAGTCCACTTCTTCTGGAATAAAAAATGTCCTTGTTGGAAGTTATTTGACAGCAGCTCCTGCTATTAATTTACATTCTGTCCTAACCTACATGAATCTTCTACCATTGGCAGCCCTTGGCTACAAGCAATTCTCCCATCTCCTCACCTCATGTAGACGAGGTGCTCAACCTCAAAGGGATGGACAGGGTACCACTAGGTTTGTATTCACACCACCCACATGCTTTGATGGCTTTCTCCTCTCCAGCTCTCTCTGGCCAGGCAGGAAGGTCCTGGATGAGTGTGTCCCCTCCTCCATCCAGACCCTTCTCTGCTGGATATGCGTTTGGCCGAAAGAGAACAGTGTAAATCAAGACAGAAGGGAGATGTGCAGAGACGGTGCTCAACAGCAGGGAAGGGAAGGAGTTCAGCAGTCTAGTCATGGGGTTTTACCTCAAAAAATATCATGGCTAATGGAGAAACTCAACTGAGAAATGGTTTTGTGGGTGGTAAGGGGAAGCCTCCTTCCAGTGAGAGGAGCAGAAGGAGCAAGGGAGACGCCTGGGAAGGTTAGAGGTGAACAGGACGGACATTGCTGGCTGAGCTGAAAGAGCAGTAAGGCTCTGGACGCCAAGAATGAATGGCGTAGGTGCTGGTTCTGTAAATACAGACAAGCAGCCTGTGCTAGATATGAGAAAGCAGGAGGCAAAGAGGGGGATGCCACAGTTAAAGCAGTGAACTGGGGAAATTACTTTTGTACCAGCTCTCCAGAAGGATGGAGGAGAAATTGCCACGGTTGGAGATGGCAGAGAGAGCAGGGGTCCAGGGTAGGGGCTGAGCTACGGCGGACGAACGCATTACCCATCAGCCTGGCTGGCAGGATGGTTCAGAGGAACTGCAAAGGAGGAGGCAGAAGAGCGTCTGACTGGTGTGAAAAATGAAGACCTCCATGAAAAACGAAAACCTTGTACCTCCAAGGAAGTTTTCACAGAGACAGACAGGGAGTAGTGAAGAAGGGAATAAAGGACAGAGCCTGGCCAAGCTTTCACGGAAAGCTGGAAGAGGCAGATGACAAGTATGTCCCAATGGACACACTGCAGCAGAGGTAGAAAACAACTGGCCAACTGGGAAAGCCAAGGGAAAACAAGATTTTATGGAGAAGAGTGGATCTGGTGCTCTCAAGTTCATCAGGACACCAAGGCTAAGGCAGAGCAGTTCCTGAGTTTGGCCAGGAAGAGCTTGCTGCATCTTTGGAAGAGCCATTTTAGGGCGGTGTGAAGGGCAGGAGGTAGACAGAAGAAGACACTAGAACAGACCCAGAGTCTGTCAGAGCCACAGGAAAGTGGGGGGCAGTAAAGACATGGCATGGGAGATCCAGACACCACACAGGACATGGTTGCTGACATATCTGCATGTATGACATAGAAGAGAAGGACAAGCAGGGGGAAGGGGAAGGCGATCTCAGGGAACGAGCATGTGGTACTCAGAACATATTAAAAGCCATCAATGTGAAGGATTGTAAAATTCCTGGGATTAGTATTAAGATATAATTCGTGCTCAAAAGTACTTTGCAACACAGACAAACACTCCCAATGGAGGCGTGAAGTTAACGGCAGAGTTAGGAAGGGAAGAGCCTCACACAGACCCTTTCCCTGGGAAGTATTTGCTGACAAGCACAGGGAACTGCTGCGTTCTGTACATTGAGCAGCAGAAGGTAAATCCTCCTGAATGCTTCAACATACCCAACCTTGTATCTATACAGAGTTTTCTCACCTGGGGCGTAGCCGGGGCTGCTGGTTGGGTACATGTTTGGGTTGTAGGCTGGGGCAGCGGTGGGATAGCCCGTCGGGTAACCTGCAATGAGAAAAAAAAGAGAAATCACACTTTTGTCAAGAGGGAGAGAGAAAAGGACAGCATCCCTGGGAAGCAATGAACAGCCTGTGTGAGCAAAGAGGCCATTGGCCAGCTGCGAGGTAAAGCACAGATGTATTCTCAGCTGGCCCTCAGGGTGCAGGAGGGATTCTGAATGTGCTCTACAGACTCACACCTGACATCATCAATATCGCACCTTTATTCCTCTAGAAAATGTGGACGACCTAACCAGAATGCAGAACACAGGAATGTTCCACGTACTCTGAAGAAAACTACCAACACACACACACTGAACGCAGAATTCGGCTACCAGAACCCACCACCACAGCTACGCTTGAAAGGTTTTCTTTGGCTACTTGCAGCCGTCATAGCTCCACCATCGTAGCACTTTGCAGCCTAACAGCAGAGCGCAGCGCCCAGCCCGAGTCCTCGGTGCTCAGCACTTCCATTAACCGGAGCTTCTGGCTAGAGGGAAGGTAGAGACGTTGCATGACAACATGCCAGCCCTTATATTCACTCATGGCTGCACAAGTGCCGTCCCTGGGAGGGACCCGATTACCTGCCAGGCCACCTGGAAGGAACACGCACAGCAGCTCGTACCCTTTGAAGCCACATGAGGTTTTAATGGGCACTTTAGAAAAGGTTGCAGAGCATCTTCAGTTTTCATCATCTTCACTCAGCTCGGTCATGGGGAGTTCAGGGGAAATCATCTCAGCAGTCAGTGACGTGGAGGCTTGGAAACCACCGTACACTGCAGACTGAAGTCCCTACGTGCACCCATACACAGTGCAGATGTCTTGCACCAAACTCTTCTCCATTAAAAGTTCTGGTCCTCCATGAAGACCACAGATGACAACCTCCGCACCTCGGTCTGCTCCGTTTTGCTTTTGTTTACTGCCCTACCTCCGTTTCCTGAAAGTCTTCCTGACTGAAAACAGTGAACACGCGAGTAACTCCGTCCCTTCTCACACACTCCTGCGCAAAGCCGTCCAACAGACGGAACGGGACGTGTCGATCTTCCTTTGCTGGCAGAGGGTTTGGCTTTGCTGTGCTTCACTGCCATGGCCACTGCCCCCGTTTATCTGTGCATCACGTTGGCCACTGTCCCAGAGCAGAGCCGGCCCAACAGCAGGCAGCAGCACCCTCGGAGAGTCTCTCCACGCCGAGCTCCACTGACACTGTCTGCTGGTTGCCAGCAAAGGCTGGAAAGAGGTAATTAGCAGTCGATTCACACCCCATCTTTTTTTTGGTTTTGGGTTGTTTTTTTTGTTTATTAAATAAATGCGAGCGTGGGTCTTTCCTCCCCCTTGCTGAGCAGCAAGACAAACACATCGCCATCCCTCCCCCCATGCCCCAAAGCTCACTGCTCTTCCACTACGTGCAGATTACTAAAACCTGGCACCCAGCACACAGCCGACTACTGCGGCAAAATTTTGAGATTCATTTGAATAAACCTAATTCAACAATCATGACCACTGTACTGGAATAAATGACTGTATGTTCTACCCTCTCATTTTCATCAGTGATATACTTGGCTTCCAAATCAGGTTAATTAAAAATTGCTGTAGTTAATGTTGGATAAGCAGCAGTTTAACAGATTTTTTTTGGTTGGTTTTTTTTTTTTTTTTTAGGCTACATAAAACTATGTTGTCATCATACTCAGGAATATATACAGCCTTTTAGCAATCAAGAAGCTCCTTGGAAAATTATTTGCAGATCCAGTGATTGCAAGCAGAACATTAATGATGAAGATCTTAAATCAGAAATATCCCTGCCTACCCTCTGCTTCATTAGAAGATAACCATTTATTTTCCAGTACATTTGTCTCTCCAGGGTCCTCCCATTGCCTGCTTGAGCTCGATGATCCTCCTTTGCCTCCTGGCCAATCTGGCTAGGAGTGTTAAACCAACTCCAGCTCACTGCTTGACCACACCAAGGGTATTAGCCCTCTAATTCTCTCAACTGTGTTTCTTCGTGGGATTTGAACTCTTCAGCACACTGTTTGGTAGCCAGTGGCTACGTGTGTGTGACATGAAGTCCCTTGGTCATCGGCTAGGGATGGGATCTAGACGATAGCCTCTTGGGGCCTCTTGGCTCTTCTGGTCCTGGCTGCTGGTTAATCCCCCTAATTAAGTCCTGAATCCCATGAGCTGCTGCAATAGTCCTTAATAATAGTCCTTAAGTAATAGCCCTTAAGTCAACAACCACGACACAGTCCTGTGTGGCTACATGCAGCAAATGTTTCATCTGCGCCCTCCAAGATATCACCAGCACTCACACATTACCAAATTCAGCAAAATAACCCTTCTCTTGTACTTGGACCAAAATTTTCCACATCAGGCTTATGTATTAAAAAACAAGCCTGAAATAAATCAGACCACTTTCAGACCACAGGAAAACCGTGGCTTTGCATAAGCTTTTCCATCTAGTGGGTTATTGAAAGCCTGGACGGTTACTTCAGGCAGATGGAGACAACCCCATATTTAGGTCTCCTTTCTCTTTTTTTTTTAGGGTTTAACTTCTGCTTGGTGGGATGGAATGTTGCTTACTGTGGTACCTTTTGTTGTTTCTGAAAGAAAGTTGTGGCCATATTCAGAATAATTTCATTTCAGATAAATACCATTTCCATCAAGGAAGCTTTAATAGCTTTGGATACGAAAAGATGCAGCCGGCCCTGCTCTACTCTATCTTCCACTCTGATCTCATAAACTTTGATAAGTGCTGACCTCCAGCAAGAAAACCTGTCCTTTCTATTTTAAGGGGAAACAGAGATGAGAAAGGTGCAGGAAAATTAATGTGGTTTGCTCCTTTTTTGGACATACTGAAAGATAAGTTGCAGAATCTGGGGCAATTTGTGCCAGGGGAAACGTGCTTGAAAATTCCCAGCACTCAAAACCCACTGGGTTTAAAAATACACGAGACATTTTTATACCTTATTGGTTTTTGAGCCGTTAGGATTTATGGGTTTTGGCTCTTTGTCATCCCCAAATGACAACAAACAAGCTTCCCGGAGAAAGCAAAAGCTGCAATCCCCATGATGGTCCCCCATGTCTCAGATCCCCTGGGGGTATAAAACAAAGCCTGGATCCAATGACCAGGGATGAGATCAGGAGAGGTGGCAGCACCAAAGCATCTGGCATCCTGCTCCGATCTTCCCCCCGGATACCCTAAGAGACCTGTAAATCCCGCTCCTCCGGCTGGTCCTGCTCCCCTCCTGCCACACCTGCCTTGCCTCTTCACCTTGGATCAAAAATAACAGTAAGTGGGCCAAACCCACTGGCTTTGAGCGCTGCTAATTTTCCTGGGCTTCCTGCTGGAGCCATGAAAATGTCAGGGCCAGGAAGGAAATACCCTTTACACCCTACCTGTACAGATCCGCACAGGATGGGACCCTGTCTCTGCTGGGGCCTGGGGCCTTATCACAGCAATAATGCAGAAGGAAAGAAAATGAGATGAAAACATATTGAACAAAATTTATTAGATTCCTCACAGAAGAAATCAAAAGTTTTTTTCTTGCTTTATTTTAATTTAATACCATCTCCACGATCAATAGCAGTAGGAAAGCCAGTATTCATTTAACGTTCTCCCCAAGGAGAAGACACCACGCTCCAGCTCTGAGAGGCACTAACTGAGCTGCTTTAAAAATTACAGCGCAATAACTGGCTGTGCAAAGCGCGGGGGCTGCGTCAAGGAGGTATTTTAAAGCCGCCTTTAATGTTTCATGTATTTCTAAATGTTTCTATACCATTATTTCCAGCTCTGCTCACCCCTGTCCTCTTCGGTGCAATGCTGCTTGTGATTAACGGCTTTTAGGCTACGACTCCCAGCTACCCGCCCCCTCTTTTTAATATGCACACGTTTAGGAGGTGCACTAGTAAAGAAGTTCATGAAATAAATTTTAAAAAGAGCGGCACACAGAGCCTTCAAATACGTTAAACCACCAGCTTTGTTTAGCCCAGGCTCCTTCATGATTATACTCAGAACGCCCGTAACAAAGCAGTTAGCTTATATTTCCAGCTATATATATTTTACTGCCTACGTGCGAGACAGATGCATGCATAACCGTATACACGAGCTCAGCGCAGACCCCTTCTGCACCCGACAAGAAATGGATGGGGCATTTAAGACAGCTCTTGCCATCCTGGCAGCCTTCTGGGAGCGCTCCCCTGGTCCCGAGGTCCCGAGCTCCTATGCGGCTGCTGTGCTTGTTCTCCGCACCAGTAGAGCAAAAAATGCTGAATTACTGGGGAGAAGTGGGAGGGCAGGAGAAAATACCTGTGAGGTGCCAGCAAGCGAAGGGCTGCCCTCGGAGAAAAAGGCAGCAGCAGGGTGGGGAGGGCTAAAGAATCAAAGGGGCACCGGCAGAGGGGACGGGCTCATTGGAGCACGTTCAAGGATTACATTTATTATTCCCTCTCCTTTGCTTTGGCATTTGAAATTCAGGGCACTCACACCCAGCCCCAGGTGCAAACCACCTCCAGGCTCCAGAAGACCACGCACGTGGGACAAAGTGATATTTTAAAAACCCATGGCAAATGCACCTCTGGTGAGTTTTAGAGGGGAAGTGCCACTTCAAACATCTCCCCCTCCCGTTCCTCCGCGTCCTCTAAAGGAGGACAGCATACACCGCCCAGCCTCGCTGTAAGCAACCAACCTGCATCCACAGAGTCACAGAAGGGTTTGGTTGGAAGGGACCTTCAAGACCAGCAAGTCCCAGCCTGAAATATCTCACCAATAAAGAGCTCTGAAGCAATAAGCAATATTCTCGAACTCCAGTTTGTGCTCCACCTATTTGCACACTACTAAAGTGTAGATACAGCCACACTTCTGCCCACATTTTACAAGTCGCACAGGAGCAGCATGGTTCTAACTCAGAGGCATGTTCACAGACACAGCTGTGCCATGGAGCATATGCAAACAAACACACTGACAACCCACAACATGTTCAGACTACATCGAAGGCTGAATTTTAAAACATTAACAATGTTCTAGTATGGCATATTTCCCTCCTCTAAAGATCACCCAAAGGAAGGAAGGTCCTTGGTATCACAGTCATTAGACTCCACCAGGAACAAGGACCAGGGATCTCCTTTCACTCTTAAATAATCATGTAACATCTCATAGGATCCTGGGAACTACAAAGCATCACAGAAGTTTTTGGGTTGGGAGGGACCTCACAGACCACCCGGTCCCACCCCCCGCCAGGGGCAGGGCCCCCTCCCCCCAGCCCAGGCTGCTCCCAGCCCCGTCCAGCCTGGCCTTGAGCCCTGCCAGGGATGGGGCACCCACAGCTGCTCTGGGCAGCCTGGGCCAGCGCCTCGCCGCCCTCACGGGGAAGGGTTTCTTCCTCATGTCCAACCTAAATCTCCCCTCTCTCAGCTTCAAGCCATTCCCCCCTGTCCCACCACTCCCTGCCCTTGCCCAAAGCCCCTCCCCAGCTTTCCTGTCGGCCCCTCCAGGCACTGGGAGCTGCTCTAAGGTCTCCCCGCAGCCTTCTCCTCCCCAGGCTGCACAGCCCCAGCTCTCCCAGCCTGTCCCCACAGCAGAGGGGCTCCAGCCCTCTGACCAGCTCCGTGGCCTCCGACGGGCCCGCTCCAACAGGTCCGTGTCCTTCTGATGTTGGGGGCCCCCGATCTGGACGCAGCACTGTGGGGGGGTCTCAGCAGAGGGGAGCAGAGGGGCAGAGCCCCCTCCCTCGCCCTGCTGGCCACGCTGCTGGGGATGCAGCCCAGGGCACGGGCGGCTTTCTGGGCTGTGAGTGCACATTGCCAGCTTGTATCCAGTTTTTCATCTACCAGTATCCCCAAGTCCTTCTCCTTTATCCGTTATCACCCAGTCTCTATGGATACTGGGGAAGGGCCTCGCACCTGGTTTTGTTGAACTTCATGAGGTTCACCTGGGCCCACTCCTCAAGCCTGTCCAGGTCCCTCTGGATGGTATCCTGTCCCTCTAGCATATCATTCCAATCGATATGAAAAAATTGAACGAATTTACAAAAGGGCAAAACTGCAGATGCATTATTACCGTACTCTTTGACAGTGAAGGACCTCCTTAGGTTAACCAGCATCTTAGCCAGGCTGCGAGCCTGCATCCGTAAGCTTTAGGCCCGATCCTGGAGCTTTGGAGACACTGACATATGGTACCACACAGGGTTTAGGGATGTTTCCCCCCCACATTTCATTGATGTTTCCAACTGCGTCACCTGTGCGTATTTCTTACAGCCATCTAACACAGCCTTCTGAAGGCACACAATAAACCTCAATATATCATTTAGGTTGGAGAAGACCTTTAAGATCATCAGGTTCGTGCCCTCCTGCCCTCCTGTTTCTGGATGTGTGCTCTCCTCCATGTACAGACATCATAAAAGCCACATCCCAGAGACAGCGAGGTGCTCAGGAACTGCTGTGGACTTCAGGGGACCTTCCCTGGGCTTCTGCCACTCATTTCTTCCCTCCAGCCTTGCTGAAATGGAGACACAGCTCCATTGTCTGCACACCCAGGGCACACAGACATTAAAAAACGTAGCAGACAGAGCTTGAGAATACTCAGAAAAGGAATCAATACCACGAGCCGAACCTGTGGTGCTGACTGGTCTGCTTACTCATACCAAAGCCCTTCTTAAAAGGCATTCACTGGTGTTGAGCAGCTCAAGCTCAGCACGTTCACCCAGGGTTTGGCACCTGCCAGCAGCATCTGTCATAACCCACCCACCTGCAATTACATGCCACATACAGGTGAGCTTCCAGCTTCAGATCCCAAACAAATTTGTCAGGAGCATCTAAATAACACACCAGCCAACACAGCACTGAAAATGCACCAGCGCCGGGTCTCTGCGGGACTTGGTACTCTGGAAACCCTTGAAAAAGAATTTGCTTCTCTTAGGCTGGAGAGCCCAGGTGTTTTGGTCCACATTTCAGCCTTCCACCAGTGACTGGGTGAATGATCTGTCACTTACAACACCTATTTCCAAAAAAAGCCCTTGAATTTTTCAAGAATAGTTTCTCTTGGCCATTAGGGCTGCAATTAGAAGAATGCTTCTTGTCTACAAGCAGCCAAAATTAATTTAGGAGGCAAAATATTCACCTTCATTCTTTTCCCTAGAAGGTCTCAAGCAGTGGTACACCCCTAAGAGCAGCTGTATCACAAAGATTTTGACAGGGGCAGATAATAAAGCCCCTTATCAAAGTGCAGGACAAGGCACTATAAAACTGTATCTCAACGTGTGGAACCGTGGCCACCACGGAGTCCAGCTCACCGTTGCTCAGACACTTGCCGCACTATCTCAACAGCTCATTGACTACCAGCATCCCTGGGACTAAAAAGCCAGGCAGCCACCCAGAACCATCCGTATTATGTCATTCATTGCTCTAAGGTGGATAAATTCAAGGGACCATTTTCCTATTTCTCCCTTTTAACCCCCTAGAACGGTGTGTGACAGTTTGTTTCTGCCGAGCAGTAACTCTGAAGCTGCAACAAGTTCAGGAACATTTTTTTTTTTACAATCACCTCTGCAGGTCAGCCATATGAAGCCTAAGTTTTTTCACCCGCAAAATACTTCCGTGTTGTATCTTAAGCCCATCCACCATTTTTCGTTCTTTACTGCCTAGACCTCAGAAACCCTTCAAAAATAGTACTGGTGAGTACCTTCTCGGGACAGAAACATATGAAACTTCATGTCTTCAACTTGACGTCGCTGTAAATCCACTCCCTTTAGACTGATTGGGAATTTATTCTTGCAAAAAAAGTCATGTTCTGTGGTACGAACGTGCAAATTCGGTTCTTGAGGAATTACCCCAGAGCTGAGAAATTAGAGAGCAGACACCACGTAGGCTTCCTGGCATAGTTCCACCAAAGCCCCCACCAGCCAGACTCACAGCAACGCTCTCAAAGGTTGATTGCCGGTAGCAATGACGCCTGAAAAGAATGTGCCTAATTGTGTGATGATTGCAGGGCACAGAGAGAATAGCTGAGAAGGACACCTGGGAACTAATTCTGCATTGGAAACCAAGCCTCCAGAGATGAAGAGCTACAGCATTTGGGAAATGACTTGCAGCAGAGATTTCAACAAGCCTTGCTCTTCCACAGCACAAGCCTTTCTCCACCCAGAAGGGTGTCATTTCAGCCCACCTTGCTCCTCACACAGCCACAGAGCTTGAGGCTTGGGCCACACATCTCCTCCTTCCCAGGGAATATCCCTTGGTGCACAGGAGCTACGGAGGTGACTCGGAATGGCTTCTTACACAGGGCATTTTATAGACCCTTCCTGCTCAATGGGAACGATTTAAACCATCACTTACTTAAATAAAAAATTAATAGCTCTAGCTTTACCCCACTGAAATTAGGTGTGTAGCTGCCCTGATACAACACGGTTGCCCCATGCACAGCAGGTATCCCTGCCCCATCGCTTCGGATGCTCATGGCCAGCCTGTTCATCCCCTTGCATGAGCCATGACCCAATGCTATCAGGCTGCTCGTTTTACAGGTCCAGCTGCCTTGACGGGCACGGGGCTGCGCCAAGGTCTACAAAAAGCAACACTGCCAAGACCAAGCGCTTGATTTATCAGCCAAGAGCCCTTTGTCACAAGTGACTTAAAAGACTGGCTCTTAGGACGCTGCAGGTATGATCAAATGATTGTATGTTTGACCGTCAATGTATTTTACAACATCACCATCCTTCAGCTGGAACTCTTGGCCAAACTCAGCAGTAAAACATCAGGACACATCTCATCCATTAGATTTCACTTACCCCCAGCTTAATTTGGCCCCAGGCATTTTAAAAGGCAAATCTGTTGTACTGAAACTTGTTTTATAGCTAAAAATGCACACTCCCCAATTCACGGAGTTTTGCAAATCAAATTTAAGTCTCAAAAGCAGTCTCCAACTCAGGAGGACAGAGCTGAAACCTTCCCAAACTGACTTCAGTTTTGTTTTACACTTAACATTTTACAATAGATTAATCTGGCTGAATCCTGTTTTACCAGTTTACAAATGCAACTACAGCAGGAAGGGTGGCACAGCCTTCTCTTTCTTTCCTAATCATGCAGAACCATGTCACAGCTGAACCGAGCACAGCCATTGCACGCCTCTCCATGTCAAGCTCTACCCAAACCTCTCCTGCGTGCTGCTCCTCGGGCATGATGAAGGATGAGCAGATCCAGATCCGCCAATGCACCCTGATGTTGCAGGGAGCCCAGAGGCTGGACCAGTTTTCATTTTACACCGACCATCCCATGTTACCGCTGCTATCCCACTGCTCACGCACCACCTTGCCATGAAATTATTCCAGCCCACTCATGCTAAAAAATAGAGGAAAAGCTGAAAGCACGGGTAGAACCATTTGGAAGAGCAAGTTAATGGATGGTTGAGAATCCAGCATTTCTGAAGTCTCTGAGGATCATAAATACATTCATTCCCGTGAAGAAGTGCCACCCCCTTATTACAGTTTCAAGCCTCATCAGCCCAAGAGTAGAGCAGTCAAATGAACACGTGTGCGTTCACCAGACACAGCAACTGTTCTAAAAAAAGATTTGCTCTAGCATTTGACAACCTGCTTAATTTCCTGGAGACCTTTTACAGTTGGTTCTTTTTTCACCTGAAAGGTCCTTTTTTTTATGTAAGCAGCAACTTACTTCTTGCTCATTAGTCATGGCCATGCAAAACCGATCTCCATGTGGACTGGAAAGGCACCCACAGCATTGCTGGTACTATTTTTTCCCCATTTTTAAACACTGATGACCATATAGACCAGCAGTTGCTGACCATGTGCTCAGGCTGAGACTCTGTACCAGACACACACACATTATCGCAGAGCTGGAAACCCCTTATCTCACACTCGCTGCTGTGGTGACTGTAAGTCAGCACTACCTTTTGATCCTATGAAAATTAAAGGACTTTAATCAAATGGGGTATTTCATGGTATCTGCTGTTCGAGGGTTGCCTTTGTGCGTGCGTTCTGATGAGAGATCTCATGATGAGCTGCAGGCAGATGGCGAAGCCCCCCAGCCCACAGAGCAGTGGTGGCGCCGAGGGACCTGAGGGCTTACGCTGAAGGCAGCGGGGCTGGGGCTGGAGCGGGTACGTCCTTCCCACAAATACAAAGTGCATTGTGCCATCTGCTCCCAAGGCATTCATAGACATCACAGAATGATTTGGGTTGAAAGAGGCCTTTAACAGCCACCCAGTCCCACCCCCTGCCAGGGGCAGGGCCCCCTCCCCCCAGCCCAGGCTGCTCCCAGCCCCGTCCAGCCTGGCCTTGAGCCCTGCCAGGGATGGGGCACCCACAGCTGCTCTGGGCAGCCTGGGCCAGCGCCTCGCCGCCCTCACGGGGAAGGGTTTCTTCCTCATGTCCAACCTAAATCTCCCCTCTCTCAGCTTCAAGCCATTCCCCCCTGTCCCACCACTCCCTGCCCTTGCCCAAAGCCCCTCCCCAGCTTTCCTGTCGGCCCCTCCAGGCACTGGGAGCTGCTCTAAGGTCTCCCCGCAGCCTTCTCCTCCCCAGGCTGCACAGCCCCAGCTCTCCCAGCCTGTCCCCACAGCAGAGGGGCTCCAGCCCCCTGACCAGCTCCGTGGCCTCCGACGGGCCCGCTCCAACAGGTCCGTGTCTTCTTTGCACTGGGAACCCCACATGACTCTAGGTGGAGGTCTCATGAGAGGGGAGAAGTGAAGGAGAGAACCACCTCCCTCGACCTGGATATTGTACCCTCAACCAGGATACAACTGGCTTTCTGGGCTGCAAGCACACATTGCCAGCTGACGTCCAATTTTTGCATGAAGAAAGGGAGTAACGGAGCACCACTGCCTCATTAAGTCCCTCTGGCTTCACTCCAGCTCCACATTTCCAGGACTGTGGAGACATCATGCAGGTGTAGGCAGGTCCCCCAGAGGGAAGGCAGCTCTGGATTCGCCAAGCAGAAGATTAGGAAGGAAGAGTGCAGGTCCTCTAGTAGAAAACTTCTCTGACTCCTTCCTTCTCCTTCCTCTCCTTCCCCAGGACCACAGCTTGACCCAGATGGCGGTGAATTCCACTTTTGTGAAAGCACGCACTCTTTGAAGACATTATTTTTTTTCTTATGGATTGCCCACATCTTACAGGACAAGCACAACGCTTGGAGACTACACAGACAGGAGCTCTACAGGCATCACAGATAACACAGCCATGCACCTGCAATGTTCAGTATAAACCAAATCCTGCCTAAAACCTGGCAAAACCCACATGAATCTGGCAACACATACTTCCTTTTTATGATCTTTTCCTTTATATTGTACAGACTTATAAAAAAGCACTACTGGAAGTCATGGGAGTAGCACAGGCGCCTTTGGCATGCAAGGTGATGGAGAGAAAACCTTCAGTTGATGGCATGGTGGCATGGGCATGCGGTACGTCTGCTTGTCTCCCTTTCCCAGGGTCACAATGTTGACACGACAGGGCCCTGCCTGAGTGGGGGAGATTTTCCCAGCTGGAGGTCAAAGGCAGGGGATTGTTGCCAGGGCCTCCCTGCCACGCAGAGCCGGAGAATTCCCGTTCCTTGGGCACTAGGCAGGAAGAGCAGGGGATGCGCACAGAGCTCTGAGCAATTCCATGGGACCTTGTGGTTGCACAATGCAATACGTCAGCTTGAAGCTGTGGCCTTCAGCACGCCAGGGAATTAAGAGACTTTACAGGACCAAAAGGATATTAAGAAAATGGCAGAAGCACTGTTTTGTGCATCCGCTACCTTCATTTTCT
Source organism: Falco peregrinus (assembly GCF_023634155.1). NCBI lineage: Eukaryota > Metazoa > Chordata > Aves > Falconiformes > Falconidae > Falco > Falco peregrinus. Next base: position 121,348,948 of record NC_073724.1, read on the forward strand.
CCTGCTCAGAGAAAACTTGCTTTCAGACTGTTTTTTAAGGCTCGATACAGTTGCAAGCTGCTGGCCAAAAGAGATGACTCCCGCTTCCATTCCATCCCAGTTTTACTTCCCGCCTACATCCAAAAGAAACCTCCCAGGCCTTACTGCAGCTGTCCTTGTATGAGCAAAACTCATTCTGAAAACTAGGAGCAACTGTCCAAAAATATTAGTGAGATAGTTTGATTATTTAAGGCACACACTATAAATAAACCATAGTGACAGAACTTGACAGACTGTCAATCAACATGACTTCTGGGCAAGAGACATGTGTCGTATCCCTTCCTATGCTGAGACAAGTCTCTGTGGGAAAGAAGTTCTACGGAACTGTTGAAGTCACACAATATTAATGCTCCCTGCAATTATTTACTCCATTCCGTATTTGACTAATCCAAGGCAAGATATGAAAAGCCTCTAGCGATAAAAGAAAATTGTTTGCTGCTCCAAAAGAAGCGTAAGCCCTAGATAAAGAAGCCATTACAGTTTTTCTTAAAAACTGAACTGTGGCTCCACCTTATCCAATAACGTTACCCAGAGAAATATTTAGCTGCAAGGATTAAAATAAGTTATGATAGCAGAAAACTGCTAAACTGAAAGCAGACCAAGTGGTATTCCTCCTCGTCTCCCTAAGATAAGCCCTGAAGAAGAAAGATATTCATTCTTCCTCAAAGGAACCCCAGTCATGGTGAAAACCAGCTTGCCATGGGTCTGCAGCTGAAGCCAGATACCCGTGCACACTGGGCAGCCACGGATATGCCTGTCCAGAGCCAAGTGGAAAAGACTGATGAGGCCAGCGCTGCTGAGAGAGGACAGATCTTTTACTGGAGCAGCTGACATAACCACAAAAAAAAAAAAAAAAAAAAAAAAAAGGAACTTTTTCAGGCCCAGAAGTCCATCTGCAGCTTGCTCTTGGGTGAACTTGTCGCCATTTAGTCTCTCATGCAAATGACCAGGTAGTGCAGGAAAAATGAGTTTCAGAAGGAAATGCCGGTACCCTCCTGCAGTGCTTTAGCCGTGCCGGGCACTAGATGTAGGCAGGAGGACAGACCAGGATGCTGGAGCAGCAGGAGCTGTGCCGCGCCACCACAGAACCTGGCACACCCAACCACAGGACGGTGCTGGAGAAGGGCAAGAGGGAACGGTGCCAAGACCAGGCCCACCTCTGGAGAGCAAGCTGGATCCTGTTACTTACCGAGGCACCCAGCTGAGCGCAAGCCCCAGGAGATACTGCTCGGACACCCGCAACTTGTTCAAAGGACACCTGCTGCCGCGGTTATGGCTGGGCCTCACCAGCTTAATGAAGGGCATGAACCCACCAGCAGCTGGTGGCTGTGTGGGTGTCCCAGCCCTGCTGGTCAACCCTCCTCTGCCCAACACCCACCCGAGGAAGGTGGTGGCTCACACGTAGCACCAGGTGCGAGCACGCCTCGCCAAGGCCCAGCAGCGTTGGCAGGGCCACCCTGGCCCTGGTGGAGAGACCCTGGCACCGACATGATGGACACGGCCGGCCTTCCCTCTGAGACCCTGTGCACAAGCTCGATCTAAAATCTAATACCTGTTTCCCCTCCAGGAAAACTATCTCAGCAAACAGTGTTTCTCTTGCTCCGGCAAACAAAACCGTTCATGAATTCTTCCGTAAGGACTCATGCAAGATGGCCGTCAGGCCCTCAGGTTAGTTGTGGGAACAGGGCATGGACCAGGAATGGAAAAGGCAAGGACACTGCAAACCCTCCTTCCGCACGGAGAGCGCTGGGGTGCGTGGCAGGCTGCAGAAAGGTCGGCCACAAGGAGATGCACCACCTCGTACGGCCAAGGTCGGAGAAGGCCCGCCATCGGCCAGGGCAGGCCCAGCCCCAGCCCCTGCCCTGCAGAGCTGCTCTCCTGCCGTGGGATCCGCCAGAGACGCCCTGCTGCACAGGAGGATGCTGCTGATCAAAGTGTCATGGTTTAATAGCCAAGGCGAGGAGCATAAAGCTAAACTGCAGGTGGGCGAAAGGCAAATAACATATTTTTATAGATATGAATATTAAGACTCATAGAAATGAAGACAATTTCTGCAAGGAAGGTCAATGCGCCACCGTGGATGAGGACCTGAGATCCCAAAGTGGTGGCACAACCAATGCCCGGCACTTCTTCGCCTCCCAGCCAAGCTGCCACAAAAAGCCAAAGCAGGGCAAAGCACACCACGTCCCACGTCTCTTACCACGATGGCGCACAACAAATTCTTACCCAGCTGCCATGAGGCACGGGCTGCAGGGACCAGGACAAGGCGCACGGGCAGCTGTGCTGGATCACACCAAAGGTCTGTCTGGTCCCGTACCCTGCCTCCGACCGTGGCCAAAACGATGCCTTGGATGTGTGAGGGAGAGAGTAGGGAAAATACATGTTTATGGTTTCTCCCCCAAAACACTCCAAACCTCCAGTCATATGCAGTTCCTGTGCTAGATACTACTTTTACCACATTTATTGTTTATTACTTATTATTTCTCTCTCAGTGGATTTCTCTTCCACGGTCTTGACAAGTCTTCCCTTGAACTATATAAGCTTTCAGCCTGGGATCTCGTTTGTTGCAAACATTTCACTTTCCTTCCTTTGATGGCTCCGACTTTTTGCACTACAGAAATGGGCAGCGATTAATTTTTAGCGACCATGTCACCCACGAGTCTATTGACCTCTCTCATAGTTCCCTTGGTCACAACCTTCTCAGGCTGCAGCTTTCCAGGTTACTCAGCCGCTCCCCATATGGAAGTCTTTCCAGACCTTTATTTGCCCTCATGGGCCTTCTCTGAACCTCTTCCAGTTCTCCTAAAACCTTTCTGAGATGGGGGCCAAAACCACCCAGAGTGTTCCAGTGGTGAGTGAACCAGGGAGATGCCCAGAACTGTACTGGCACGCTCTGGTCATTACCTCCTTTCCTGATTAATTCCTACCGTAGTATTTGCCTTTTTGGACAGGTGCTGAGCATTGAGCTGATGTTCTGACAGCACGAGCTGTCATGGTCCAGGACCGTCCTCCCCAGTGGTCAGCTCAGACCCCAGCATCTTAGATGTGAGATTAAGACTCCTTTTCCTCACATGCTTCACTTCATACTCACCTCTGCAGAACTGCATCTTTACTCAAGTCTCACGAGAGGCTACTGCAAACTTTCACATTCAGCTCTCATCTTTTATTGGCCTGAATAATTGAAAATCAGCACTCCTCAGCACTCCTTCCCTTTCCCAGGCCACTTCTGGAAGTGCTGAACCAACCCAGCTCCCGCCACCGACCTCTGCCAAACACCAGGACCCCTTCACCAGAAAAGCCTGTCACTTACTCCAACCCCCTCTTTTTTACCTTTTAATAAATTACTTATCTTGGAAAGGACCTTCCCTCTCCTCCCGTGATGCTTAGTTTCTCTAGAGGCCTTTGCTGAGGGACCTCATTGAGCCCCCTGGAAATGCCACCTCCTTACCACAAGGGCTTGTTGACATCCTTGGAGAACGGCAGGAGGTTTGTGAGGCTTTGGCACATACTCCCCTAAGAGTAAGCTACTTCTTTCATTCTTAATCTCTGCTATTTTCACCATCTTTACTTGAAAAGACAATGAAATGTTTTTATTTCCTGCAGAGCAATGAGGATGATGCACCACAACTTCATCAGGCCCTCAACTCAGCCAGTATCTTAAACTTAAAGAAGGAAAACAGAGTAACGGTTCCTCCTCCTGCTCCCAGTGACTACACATTGCTCATTTTTCATCCTGTCCACAGGTTTCTCCCTCTGTCTTTTCTTGAATATTGCAGAAAGCATTTTCCAGGGTTGTTATAACATTTAGAAGGTCAGCACGAGTGCACGGCAGGTGAGGAGATGCCACAGCAGGGTTTCTGAGATGGCAGCTGAGCTGATCCAGAATGACAAACTAAAGGGAGGTTATGCTCAGAAAAGTGACGGGGCTGCCTTCCCCCTCTCCCCCCAAAAAAACTCTGCTTTCCCACATGTACTCAGAGTCCGATCCGCTTACTTCACCAGCAGAAGTCGCCTTCTGCTCTCACTGGCTTAGAGATGCGACACAGTTCGGGGAGAGCAAGGCGGAGCCTTGCTCGATTCATTTATCTTTAATGGAATAATTACTTAGGTTCTCAATACTGAATATGCATTGCTTTGTCTGAACTGAAATCTGCACTGAAGCGCAGAGGTTGGAAGGAAAAAGAGCTGCGGCAAACCAAGATGTGGGGAGATGTATGTGAAGGGAAGGAAGATGAGGACATCTTGTTCCTGGTACTGTTTTTCCACCTCCGAGTGAAGGTTGCCTGGTGCAACTCTGATGCAGAAAAGGCTCCACCGTGGTGAATTTTAAGCATCAGATCCGCCTTGAGATCCTTCCCTAACCAAGGAGAAGACAGAGCATCCTTCTGGCCCCAGAGACATCCCCTCTCCTCCGGCAACCCGGGAGTCCAACCCACAAACACCCACAAGTTGCTCCAGTTTTGTACACGATGCTACAGAAGCACAAATGCTTTTCCATCAGGAATTTGTCATCTCCCTGCTATCTTGTGGAGGCTGAGGAGAGCCTCCCGCTTTCAGAAGCGGGCACTCCTGGTCCGCTTCTGCTCTGGCAGAGTTTCTATGGCAACTCTAGATGAGTCTTGAAGGGGGGATTTCTGGTAGGCTCTTTCTGGAGGAGTTTGTCATGTAAATGCAGGCAGGAGAGCAAGCTCTCCGTGCCCTCAGGTGATAGGTTATGGCAGTGTATTCACAGTAACTGCTCAGAAAACAGCCCTTTGTGATTTCCAAAATGCAGTTGTTCATCTGGCTAATTCTCAATTCGTCCTTTTCAGCTCTGCTCCCAAGCCAGGAGGAAGGGGGAAGGAAAAAAATTAAAAATAAAAAAATTCATTTCAAGCCTTGGTGTTTTGCTCCAGATGTTGATTTCTACTCTGTGACAGACAGCGCAGTGTGTGCAAGACCTCTGTGCTTCCAGCTACAGCAAGGGAACCAGCTTCAGTGTGCATCTCCCGACACCTTTTTAGACTTTGGAATTGGGAATTTGCTCCTTTTCATACCTATCATAATTCTTTTCTTCTGCATGATTGGTGTTTGTAAAAACTGGGTCCAAAACACTCCTTGTCTCAATGACAGCAGCACCTGCAAAGAGCTTCCCGTGCACTAAATACCTGCAGACATGTCAAAAATCAGTGTGTCCCCACAACCCTGCATTGTGGAGAACTTTGCCATGTGAAGAAATGGTTGAAAAGGGTAGAAGAAGGAAGGGAAATCCCAGCATCACACCAGAGATACAACATGCCGAGGAACAAGCTAGCTCACTACAAGCGACCCAGAAAGCACAGCTGAGCAGAAGATGACCCTGTTTTGTCTGCTTGGCACAAGGCTATCCTCCCACCTCATTTGTCATCACTTGACGTGCTGTACAGACACAATTTGGATGTTTTCTGGGACAAGTCAAGTACTCCAGTCATCCAGAGTACTGTGTCCAGCTCGGGGGTCCTCAGCATCAGAAGGACACGGACCTGTTGGAGCAGGTCCAGAGGAGGCCACAGAGCTGGTCAGAGGGCTGGAGCCCCTCTGCTGTGGAGACAGGCTGGGAGAGCTGGGGCTGTGCAGCCTGGGGAGGAGAAGGCTGCGGGGAGACCTTAGAGCAGCTGCCAGTGCCTGGAGGGGCCGACAGGAAAGCTGGGGAGGGGCTTTGGGCAAGGGCAGGGAGTGGTGGGACAGGGGGGAATGGCTTGAAGCTGAGAGAGGGGAGATTTAGGTTGGACATGAGGAAGAAACCCTTCCCCGTGAGGGCGGCGAGGCGCTGGCCCAGGCTGCCCAGAGCAGCTGTGGGTGCCCCATCCCTGGCAGGGCTCAAGGCCAGGCTGGAGGGGGCTGGGAGCAGCCTGGGCTGGGGGGAGGGGGCCCTGCCCCTGGCGGGGGGTGGGACTGGGTGGCTGTTAAAGGCCTCTTTCAACCCAAATCATTCTGTGATCCTATGATTCTAAGCCATCATTTTCTGCATAGGAGAGTTTGTTGCTACAGAACTCGTGGGACCAGCACCGTGTCTATTGGAGGAGTTAAACATTGAGTAATAGGTGTCAAAAATGCTTTTTCAGACTAATTTTACAGGATGAACAGCAAGGTGTTTGCTTGGAGGAGAAGTGATGGCAGAAAGCTCCTTGCCTGGCTATGCATTACTTGTAACTTTTCTTATTCAAGATGCTTGAATTTAATTTGCCAGTGTTGGACCTACCTTAAAAATGGTACTCCAGGTGTGCTGCCAAAACAAAGGTGCCAGTGCTGCCGGTTCAGCATGCCCCAGGCATCCCCAGAGCATGATCAATGATTAATGCAACAAGAACTGCCCAGTAATTAAGTCTCTCCTATAGCACAAGCACTGTCCTGCTTCCTTCCTCTGCTTTTTATACTCTGTATTCTCCTCTGACATTGGCAGCATCCTCCTGTATTCATTGAGGCTAGCCTTGATTCACACCTTTAAACAAGATCTCTGGGGACACTGAAATTCCTATTTCAGCTAATTCTAGTAACAGGCAATTCCAGGATGATCACAGCAATGTTACCGAAGGAAATTATTGCCCAAAAGGGCCAGCTGTAAAGGACGGACCCAGTGATTTTCATTTGCAAGAGTTAGCAAAGATAAAAATTCAAAATGATAAAATACTTGGGGTTGCAAGAATACACCAAGCCAGGGTTAAACTCAGGAGGACCGAGGGGTTAGGGTTCACAACATCTTTAACTTAGATATTGAATTTTAAAATGCTAATTAACTTTAGAATGTCCATATGGTATTTTGGACATTTTGGATTTAGACCAGCAAAGTGAATTGCTCTCAAATACATTAGCTTTAGACAAACACAGCAGCAGATGGAGCACACACAGAATATTAACAAAACCAGTTTTTGGGTGTTAAAAGGCTTAATGGGTCTCTCACATGTTTTTGGGCCAGGAGATTAGATTCAAATTGTGCTTGAGGGAAGCTGAGAATACATAATATTTGAACTGGCAAAACTCCACAGCGGTGTTTAAAAAAAGGCTCTAGCGAAAATAAAATCTAATTTCACCAGCTTGAAAGTGCAAAGGTTCTCTCGGAAAGAGAGAAGAAATACAGTGATCCCACGGAGACCCCTTATCCAAAGGTCTTTATTATTCATCTTCCAGCCAAGACGGGATGAGATCCCCTGATCACCGCACCAGACCCTAGAGAAACCCACCAGCAGGTGCAGCTCCTGCCCAGCTCAGTGAAAGCAAGGGAAGAAAAGCAACAGCATGTGAAATCATGGGGTTATGCAGCACTGACGACTTCTGGTTCATAAACTGAATTTTTCAATCCCCTGACTTCCTACAGAAGTGTGCATAAACCATGTTCTTGCCCTACAATCCCTCTCCTAAAAAAAAGAAACTAATTTTAATTAGAGTTATGCTTTTGCACCAGCTGTTCTGGTAGAGCATCTCTTCAGAAAGCTTTAGAAGGGGGGGAAAAAAAAAAAAGGAAAAGGAAAAGGAAATAAAAATCCCTCCCTCCCCATCCTGTAAATATCTAATTCCTTACAAACAGCCTCCTGCCCAGAAGAAACTACAAATGTATTAAAAGCCACAGCTGAGGGGTGACAGCCCAGGGATGTTTTAGCACAGTACAATTTTCATTTGCTTGCCATAAAACAATGATTTCTACGATCGTCCAACTCGGCAAAGCAATTACAGCTAATTAAGTAGATTACATTTTATGGCTGAGGTGCATTCTCCTGGTTGCTCAAGCAGATGTGATAAATCTGTGGCAGCTCCTCTTCTGTTTGTTTTTGACATAGGGAAGCAGTCAGGCTTGTTTAAAAAAACCCCAAGGTATTACCCAGGTGCCATATTTTATGTGGATAAATGGGGGATCTCTGCCACTCTGGGGATGGACAGCAGATTAGAGCCGTGGAGGAGGAGGACAAAAGGACCTCCTCCAGTTATCGTGCTCAGAACCCGACCTTGGCAAGGTTGGGAGATGCTATTTGACAAAGCAAAAGCTTATGGGAAAGCCCAGCATTTGCTCGCTGGGATTTAATCACCGGATCAGCAGTTCCTTCCCTGTGTGCCAGAACAGCCCCATGGCATGGAACGGAGCCGGGCACTTACCAAGCTCCCCCTCCCACCGCTGCCAACAAAGCGCTGGAGGAACCTCAAGCAGCTGGTTGAAACAGGAGACTAGAGGGACAAGGAAAGATGAAACACAAATTGCTTTGTACACGGTTTATCAGCTGGAGGTGCAGAGGAGGAAGGTGCTGACAGCACGTCCAACGCCTAGGACCGTAGGTGGGCTGCGGACCACCCAAAGCTGTGGCATGGAATCAGTGCTGCCCATCGAGGTGGAAGAACAGGAGGGATTTTAGTAACACATCTTGAAATATTTGTAACATTAAACAGACAACAAACTCTCTTAAAATGCATAATATACGTGTGGGTGCTGCAGGGGTGGGAGTTGTATGCATGATGCACGCAAGCCCAACAGCTCTGACCAAAAAGAGAGCAGGCACTAAGGAAATATGTGTTGTGTTTAACCCCAGCTGGCAACGAAGCCCCCCCACAGCCACTCGCTCACTCCCCCCGGATAGGATGGGGGAGAGAATTGGAAGGGTCAAAGTGGGAAAACTTGTGGGCTGAGATAAAGACAGTTTCGTAGGTAAAGCAAAAGCAAAACAAGGAATTCATTCACTGCTTTCCACCAGCAGGCAGGTGCTCAGCCATCCCCAGGGCAGCAGGGCTCCATCATGTATAACAGGGACTTGGGAAGACAAACACCATCACTCCGAGCATCCCCCCTTCCTTCTTCTTCCCCAGCTTATATCTGCTCAGCATGGCGCCACACGGTCTGGAACATCCCTTTGGCCAGTTGGGGTCAGCTGCCCTGGCCGTGTCCCCTCCCCATTCCCCGTGTCCCTCCAGCCCTCTCGGCCCGAGAAACTGAAAAGTCCCTGACTCAGCACAAGCATCACCCAGCCACAGCCGAACCCACGGGTGGCCGCCAGCATCGCTCCCACCAAACCCAAACCGCAGCGTGGCACCAGCTGCTGAGAAGGAAATTAACTCTGTCCCAGCCGAAACCAGGACACATGCTGATCACATTTTTGCAGTCCTTTGACATGCAAGCACAAATCTCAAAGGATCAGAAGCAGCCCCCAGTAGGCAGATGTAATTAGGTGTAACTCAGCTCCCCCTGTGTCACATGTACCTTTAGTTAGCCTGAAAGCCTGCCGGAGAAAGACGGTATTTCCATGTTTCATAAAGCAGCATGCACAGACTCAACACACCAAAGCTAAGCATCCTGTCCCCACTTCCAAACGGGGTTTTACAGACAGGGGTTCCTCATGATTTAAAGCTGAAACACAGTTCTTCAGGACAGGGTCCCCCATCGGTGACAGAACAGGTCACCCGAAGAACCTGTGAATGCCCCATCATCGCAAGGTTTGACAGGGCTTTGAGCAACCTGGTCTAGTGGAAGGTGTCCCTGCTCATGGCAGGGGGCTTCAACTAGATGGTCTTTGAAGGTCCCTTCCAACCTAAACCCTTCTGTGATGGCTCAGGAACACAAGGCACCAGGGACATTCCTCTGCAGATGGGAGGAATTGGAAAAGCATCCTGACAGCGCTTCCCAACATCCAATGTCCCAATGCAGCCGGTTTTCCTCTCAGTTTCCTGCAACCGCCCACTGAAGAGCAAATGGAGCTCTACCAAAGAACCACCAGAACACATGAAATATTTAAAACTGCAGACTTAGGTTTTTCAGATAAGGTATAAAACCATAATAAGGAACACTGTTGTGGCTCCCCATTAAACCATCCCACCCAAGGCATCGCTGTTCCCCTACAAAGCCAAGACTTGCTGCAATTAACACCCCATCAGTCCCTCTGCTCCAGGAGCTGGCTCCCAACATGAAGACAAGATCCTCGGGTCACTCAATACCCCCTTATTTTAGAAGACCAGATGGTTGTATTGTCTTAAAGGAAGATTTTGTGACTAACATCCTTAAAGGATTTGGAGATTTTATGTTGCGCCTCTAACTATCCTCGCAAGAATTAAATCCAGAAATTGACTTCTCAGCAAAAACGTAGGGAACTTTGCAAATCTGTAATGAGTCATCGTGCTGCAGGTAGTGAAGCTGGCTTAAAAATAACACATCCACCAGAGTGTCTGGGAAACAAAAAAAAGAGTCACCAGTTCCCTCCAGGAACAGCAAATTATAATAATGGACTAGGATGGAAAAGGGGGGAAAAAACCCCACAAAAAACAAACCCTCAGAAGTTAGAGGAGCAAAAGGCATTATGTCAAGCGATGTAAAAATCAGATGGTTCACATCAGCCTCCTCCTGGAGTGTGAGCTGCCAAGTAGATAAATTAGCTTAAAACCCAGGAAGACTAGTTATGGTTTGGGATTCAAAACAGCAGCACGCTTCAGTTTTACCAAAAAAGCAGAACCCGAGGCTTTTAAATGAGAAGCATAGATAAGGAAAGAGCCATCCAGAGGAACCTCTCAGATGGTCTGAAAAATTGTTACTAAAAAAGCCAACAGTAGAAAAGTGCCATTAATTCATCGCACCAAAATACACTTTGTAAGAGATAATTTGAGGCACTTGAAACTGAAAAAATAGCAATATATCTGCATAATTATGAATTTTTCCTACAGTATTCATATGAGAAAGGTCTTTTTCCTACAAAATATCCGACACGTGATTGCTTTCACAAGTGTCCCCACCCACACCTCTGTCCTGGTGAGGAGCATCCCAGACCGTGGACCTGGATGACGGATTTGTGGTCCATCATCGCTGACTCGGCAGGCTGGGGAGCACTGCAAAACCACCCCCCTGCTCTGCAGCGCAAAGCACATGACGATGAAGCCGCGCTTGAGGGTGCTGGGCAAGGGCCAGGTCAACCCTGTTCTGAGACTGTGCTGACTTCTCCTTGCAGCCGTGCCCAGAGCTGCATGCACTTGTGTGATGTTGATGCATTTAATAAATGCATTACTGTGTCTACGCCGTTTTTGATGAAAACTTGTAACATTCTGTATATCCACCACCAAGGGCTGTGCAAGGCAACATGGTAAGCAGGCAAAACCCATGGCAGCCTTCTGCTTTGTCTTCTGTGTATGTCTGTTAATGGGAAGAGCTGAGAAACGAAGGATCTGCTGAAGCTGTATCTAAATTTACAAAAAATAGCTTAAATACAACATGTATGTATTTATCTTGGCACATTTCTTTCAGTACCCACATGACGGGCAGAGCACACAATCCCTTACCAAAGGTTCAGCAGTCAGTGGTGCTACTTTCTCTTTAGATCTCCCGAAATCCTCCCCTGCCTGGGCTCCCACTCCATCTCAGCACACTGGAGACCTCCCGTCATCCGCAAAGCCCTGGAGTGCTTCCAAGCAGGGCAAATAAAAACAACATTTATTTTATTGGATACGGTTATATCTAAAGCTACATGCAATGAACTAATTTAAATTGTTCTAAAGCCTCAGTGATATAAAATACTAAGGCTACCCTTCATCTCCTTAACCTTTTTATGGATTCACACGTTGCAAAAAGGTGTTAGGCTGGCCTGTGTCCTCAGTGGGGGTCCCTGTGATGTGAGATTGTGGGTACAGGGGCCATACCAAAGGCTAAAAGGGCTTGCAGGGCCAGGGATGGAGCAGAGGAGCACGGCTGAGATGTGGTGTCAGGCTGTTGGGGTATTTGGCAGTGAAAGTACTGGAGGGGTGGGATGGCACAAGGTCCAACTGTCATCAGAAGGTGATGGATGCCAGGCGAAGAGGTTCCAAATATCTCCTCGAGAAGGTGCAAGGGAGCAGAGGAACGGGTTAATGATGATCAGTCACCAAAGAACTGAAAGCTTCAAGAGCCCTCAAAGAGCAAGACTGCCTCAAGGGGACCAACACGACTGGCAGGAGGGTCCACTTGTGTGGGATGACCTTCCTCTGGTTTGGACCCACGCCTCCCTTGATGTATTTTTGGAAGTATCGGCAGCAGAGACTCAAAGGGGCTGGCAGGTTGGAGCACTGGGGCCAAAGGTCTCTCGGGGGATCTGTGCTCCATATAGGACATTGCGAGGACCCATTAATAATTTCATTTTCACTTCAGCTTCAAAAGACGTGAGATGCTCACTTAATATATACCTATAAAAAAATAACTATGCATCAAGCTAAAAATTCCTTTTATAAGGGATGCAATTCTTTTTCACGTGGTTGGAAATTGCGTATTAAAAATACCTTCATGCTAAATTATTTCCCCTGCAATATTTTTTAAGCATCATTATACAACGCAGTTGCTAGCTTTTCAGCACATTTTTCAAGAGACTGACTACAGGAATGATATTTGGAATTAGCATTCTTTTAATCAGCGTAGCCGAAATCAGCCTTCTAGTTACCAAATGAATTAAGTCAACAAAAAAGTCCAGGTCTGCAGAGACTGTTCCCTCAAACCCAAAGGCACACTTCTTCATTAAGGTAAAACTCACCAGAAATGCTGAACATTTTTAGCGCTGTCAGCTGAAACACAACCCGATACCCATCCCCCGTGGGCCTACCCAGGTGCTTTGGTGTGGTGGCAAAGGTCTCCAAGGAAGGGTTTCCATGCACATCATGCCTTAAAGAAATTGGCCACCAGTTTTCCTATAGGAATCTGGTTTTATCAGACTGATTTGAGACAGAGCATCCTTATGAAACACTCTTCAAGAGATTTTGCTCCTTCTTTTAAACACAAGCAAGCATCAATTGCAGGTCACTTGACAAACGTCAAGTGGGTCACCCACAGAAGCTATTCTCGGCGCACAGTGACATCTCAGGTGTCCTTGCTGGCACAAGCAAACTAAAGTTTGGTCAAATAAGCATGAGGCACCAGGTCAGCCAGTGCTCCTACAGCCCTATTCAATACTAATGAACTTCTGTAGGTTTACAAGTATAAAATCAATGCATTACAATTAATTTAGACCGAGTCATTGTCTTGCAGTATCTCCTTGCAGCAAGCAATTGTAGGGAGAAGCACAACTGAGTAATAGCTCTGTTTTCCAGGTGAAACTCTTAACATGTAATACTCATCCCCTGCCTCCCCATGTCATCAATGAGTCAAATCTAAGCTTTTGTTCCGGAACAAAATAAAATGAGATCTTAAAACACTGAGCCAAGCTCTGAGATCCGAAATACAGCTGAAGCGAAGAGTAGCCCTACCGTTGCCATCAATAGCTGGGCTTTCTGCCCAGAGCTTAGACTTCCGCAGCTGGTCTTGTATCAAAACCGAGTGGTGACCCCTTCGGTGGCGAGGCTGGTACCGAACCACCACATCCCTGCTCCCAGCATCCGTCGGGAGCTGTGGCCCCCCAGGAGGCAATCCCTACACTTAGGGTTTGTGCTGGCCTCAAATCCAGCGCTACCGCAAACAACGCACTGGGAATACATCTGGTGACGCTCAGCGCCTTGCCTCTGCCGGAGCCTCTTGGTGCCTCAGGGAAATGAGAAGTTACTGGGGTCTGCACGAACACGTCTGTGGGTCCGTCTGCAAAATCTGATCTTGTAGGTGTAAAAAAAACCCAAACGGTGGAATGAAAATTCCCCAAACTCAAACTGAAAGTTTGTTATTTCTCCACAGTCTAAATATCAAGCTTAACAAACAATGAAATTGCCAACCATATCACCCATCCCGAAGTTTTATGACTAAAAAAGATGCTGGGGACTCGGAGGATACTTTTGAAAAATGAAAAGGACCAATAGCAAAGAATTTCAGAAATGTAACAAGAACAGAAAGACCCACTCCTAGCATTTCATTTCTAGTAAAACAAACTAATGAGAGCTCTATTAAATGTACAGAAGCTTCTAAATTTACATTGGAAGCATTTCAGGAATAGTATTTTAGTTGTGAGATTTCACCTTGAAGCTCCATGTTCCATCGCAAGCCCACGTGTGCCTTCACTGGTTTTTTTTTGCAGAGCAGCTGCTCATGAACTGCAAAGACACTATGTTCCTACGTGCAAGCTCAAAGCAACGGCAGCAAACGCCAGGGTGAGCAAGATCATGGCTGGAATAATTAGGACATTCATAATCCAGTTTTCTTTGTGGAAAACTGACAGAAATGCTATAAAAGCCAAGGAGATGCAATAGAAAAAAATATGGATGAATGCTGGCCACATTACTAGGAGATAATGCTCAAGCAGGGCATCCATCTTACAAAGGAGCTGGACTCAGCCCCATCTTCTCATCTCCCTCTGACCTCTCACAAAAACGAAAGATGAATTCTGGCTTGTGCCTCATCCCAAATCAGGGAGCACACCTTCCTTTTCCCACCATTCTATGATTCTGTGACTGCTTCCCTGGGGAAGATCCCCCATCCTCTTTGTTTCTTGCTCAGGATCCGGACGTGCAGACACCAGCAGGTCAGCGGGCACCTGGACCGCGTGCTCTGGCTTCTTTGCAGACACTTACTGTGGGGATGGGTGTTTTGCCTGGTTTGCTGGCACTGGGCACTTGGAGACCTCGCTTTTGCAGAGGGGCAGAGCAGGGCTCTACAGCCCCCTCCACGGCCCCAGCTCCAGTTTCTCAGTTCCTCAGGCAGAATACTCTACTTGAATACTCTACTTTTTTAGATATTGAAAGGCTGCAATAAGGTCTTCCCGGAGCCTTCTCCTCCCCAGGCTGCACAGCCCCAGCTCTCCCAGCCTGTCCCCACAGCAGAGGGGCTCCAGCCCTCCTGACGGTATTTGCTAAAAGCCCAAACCACACATCCCTACTGCATGAACATATTTAGAGGCAAATTTCAAATACAAAGGCAAGAAAACAGGGGAGATTCTGTGTCAAGCAACAGCAGACCAAAGAGCTCCCCAGGTCCCTGAAGCACCAGTCCTAAGAGTGGCTACAGCATGAGACACTTAGAAAATTTTGCACCGATAGAAGGCGGATTTCCCCAGATTTTAACCCAGAATTCACACCTGTGCTTTGGGAACTGGTTCTGTTCACCCTAAGGTGGCATGCCTTGTGTTTAAGCAAGCTCAAACGCGGTGCTCACGGTACGGTGCCTTCCCGGAGCCAATGGAAGGTGTCCACCCCGCTAAGCTTTCTACCCGGTACTGGGAGAGTGGAGCAGGTCCCTGCTCAGGCGTCCTGAGAAGGAACCGAGAGTGAAAAAATCATCCACGACCTCAGGAGACACCCTCATTGCCAGCTATTTGATTCTCACCTGAGTATTAGCTACGCTGCAGGAGAAACCCCCAGCAGGTCCCACCACCCCCAGGGTGACAGAAATTATGACCAAGCTATTTTCACAGATAAACCACAGAAAAGGTGAAGAAGCCCAGGGCCTTGGTAAACCCACCTTAGGAAGAAATTCTCCCTTTTCTCAAATCCCCCGCAAGATCTAATGATTCCTTTAGCTTTTATACGGTTCTTCCATGGGAGAAAGGCAGAGGAAAAGGGCTGAAGAAATTCCCAACAGTCCTTCTACCCCCACGCCACTGCCATTTCTTTTTAGCTCTGCCAGACCTTGGCATTTTCTCAGTATATCAAGATGGATCCATCATAGATGGGTGGAGGGCTTAGAACAGTGGTATGAACTGTAATAAAACATTCTTCCGTCTGAGAATAAAGAGAACTGCAAATAAAGATGAACATTTTCTCTCTTAAAAAACAGAGACGGACTTTAAAACAATGAGAGTTACTCTGGGTTTGCTTCTTGGGATGACAGAAGTGGTGCTGAGGAACCAGCTCTGTGAGGTGCACTCCTGGGCACAAGGAAGATGCCACCTGGGCTGAATAAAGCCACCGCTGGACCAGCCTCACGCAGCTCCTCCATCCTGCTGGGCCAGGAACTTCTGGGTTTCCTCAATGTGCTGCTGATGTTTCCCCTTGAGTCGCCTACAGCCTTGAAACGGAGTAAGGAAAACCAAGGGGTGCAAAGAGCTATTTATCCACCCATTTCAGATGTATGCTTGTATGTATTTACGTATTTTTGGCAGGGTCAGACTACCTCCTACATCGTCCAGCTCAGTTTTAAAACAGCCAAAGCTCACACCTTTTCTGGAGACAAGGTCCCACCGCTGTTATGATACCTTCACCTTTGAGTGGAAGGACCTGCGCATCCAGAACACGCTGGGATGAAAAGGATCTGAAGTTATTCTGGGGAAAGGAAAGACGAGCATCTATTTTATCTGCACAGGTGTGTAAACTAAGCGGGTGTTGCAGCACCATACTTGTTTGGAATAAACGTTTTACCAAAAAAAAATGTGTCTCATGAAGCCCTGAGAACCAAATGCCATCCACAGTCTGCAAAATCCAGCAAAATTCAAGTTGTTTGGCTTCGGGTTGCCTCTATCAACCAGCCAAAGGATGCCAGGCACCAGTGTCCAGCTGAGAATTCATTTTCAGTGCTGCAAAGCATCCAAATGGGAAAGATAGACACATGCCTTAGCCAAATCCTGAAGCGCTGGTGTGCCCACCGCATGCTCCACCTTCCAAGGTGGTTCCCACACGTGAAATCAATTTATAAAGGAGCTGGGGAGACTTTGGTGTCGCTGCGGACAACGCGAGCATCTCACAGGCGTACCTGTGCACTTCACATGCTCCTGAGCAACAGCAAACATGCTTGAACAGAGAAACATCACGAAATGAACCAGGAAATTCAGACCATCAAGATGGGTACGCTAGAACGGGAAAATCTGAAGCCCGCCCTGCAATGTGGTTTCAAGGCAAGGGAGCTCGGTGAGGATATCTAAAGCCCCTCAACTGACTGACTTGCAAATGTCAAGGAGAAGAAATGACCTGAGGCCAGTTTGTCACTGTCACAGCTCTGGTTGAATAAGTTTTAACTTTTCCCCCAAGCAACCTCCTGCCAAAGTACAATAAAAAATGCATGAAGACAATCATTTCTTTTTGCAGGAGATTTATCTCTCTATCAGAAATAAACTAATATGTAACACCTTTAGAGTTTCTATCTAAAATAAGATTTCCAAAGGGCTTCACCTGCTATCAGTCACAATTAAAAATGCTTTTAATGACTCAAGATAGGAAGCAAAGCTTTACAGCATAATCTGTGCAAAAGGAGACGTTTCATTTTAAATAAGCTAAATCATGAAGATCGTTTAGAAAGCCAGTTTTCTTCCAGCAGAAGCTGATTTTCACTTGATTAGGGCAAGAAAAAGGCCAGTGCAGGCTGCAAGGCTGTGTACACAGAGACATAACTGCTCAGAATAGCTGAAATTATTGTGTTTATCAGATCCTCTTTGTACATGGTACCAGGCGAGGGAACGCTCTCCCACAAGGACCAAGCCCCAGGAAAACCATTGGGATACCACTGCTGGGACAGGGCAGGAAGAAATCAGATGCTTTTTCTTCACTGGGCATGTTATTGCCAGCTGAGGTTCATCGGGCAAGTGGAAGAAAAGGTTCTGAAGGTGCTGAGCGCTGTCACCAGGCACACTGCAAGCTGCTGGAGAGATTTATTCAAATAAATACATATCTTGCAAAGGCAAGAGCCCTCTGGGATCCAAAAGGAAGGTTTGCCAACGGTGCCTTGGAGTGGTCCAAGGTTATTAGCCAGATGGAAGAAACCAGTTTCCACAGCGGGTCTATTTAACAGCCAAAGTGTATCATGAGAATTATTGTGTATAGGATGTTACACATTCCAGAGGCTACTTATATATGTTCACTAAAATAACAGAACAGAATGGAACAGAATAGAGTGGTTCAGCTGGAAGGGACCTACAACGATCATCTAGTCCAACTGCAAACTGCGTTCAATTCAAAGGGTTCAATAATTAGAAAATAATCCCCGCAGCGCCTTGCCATGGCACGTACTCATCTACACGAGACACAGGGTAAGTTCGGTGCACGCTCTCCAGTAACCTGCAGTAACCTGCAGGAGAACAGACATTTACGAGAACAGCTACGGGAACCTCCTCTCTCCTCCAAGATCCAGGGCACGAGCACAATCCTGAGAAGATGCATCTCATACAGCCAGAGTCCATATCGCAGCAACATATAGTTACGTCCTCCGTTGCCACCTCCAATTTTACAGCTTCCACAGGGCTTCCACACGCTCCGTCGTGGCTTTCTCTTCTCCTCAGCTTCTACACCTTTACCTTGTACAACCTAAGCTAAAAACGCAAATGTACATAACGCCTCCGTGCACATCACACCTACTACCGGCCCAGCCTGCGGTTTGTGCACGTTACACCCTGACTACACTCGAACGGCTGACACCTGACAGACCATCAGGTCACGAAGTCAACCTCACCACCACCAAAGCCATTCCCACCACGTCTTTTCCAGCTACCACGAAGATCACCATCATCCTCCCGCCCCCCTCAGCTAGGCCAGATCTTGCGTCTCCAGACTATACCCGAAATTTCCAAATCCTTGCTGTTCCAACACCTCGAAACCACAGCCTTTGCCATCCAGCTACACAGGCACATGCCTCATCTGCCATGCTCACTACTGCAAGCCCTCTTTAAGCTGACAACCGTGGTCTCACCCTACCGACACACATTTGGTCTGGGAAGTTCGTTTTCTTAGCTCATCGTTAAGATCAACGAGTATTCATCTCTGCAGACCGAGCTATTAATAGCACCTACCTCTCTAACTGCAAATTCAAGGCTCTTCGCAGCCAGTCCTCGCCCTCCTTAAAACATCGCTCCTCATCTCGTCTAACCCTCTCATTCTACTGAAATGCCAGCATTTTAATCTTTGAATATTAAAGACTTTTCTATCACGCACTTCAAAAGAAAAGGAGCCAATAAGAAACAAACAATTTGAGGTCAGGGTATTTCCCTGTTCGGCTCACAAAATAAAGAGGTGATATTCCTTCCCCCTTCAACTCTTCCGTGCAAATTTTAATTGCTTTTCTGACATCTACAGAATGTAATCTTCTTTCTGTGTTGTTACTAGGATTAGGGCAGTACGAAGGTAAAGCTATTTTTGATTAATATGGAAATCAGAAATTACTTTTGAGAGAAAACTGGGGACTGTGCCTAATGCCACTTTATCTTTGGGGAATTACAAACCTAAAGAGTAAGAAGAGAGAGCTGGCAGCTCACTTAGTCTCCCAACCTCTGCAAAATACTCTTAAAAATAAATCTATTCTGATGGAAAGATTATATTAATACAGTTAAGAAAGGGGTTCAAGCTGAAGACAGAGAGAGTTAAACCCCCCCAGAATGGTGAACACTGTTTTATCTGAAGGGAAAAGAGGGGGTGGGGGGTGGAAGGTAATGAGACCATACAGTGCAAAGATCGCTTCCAACGTCTAATGGGTAAATTTGTTCCCAATCCAAATCTATTCTTGCTGAAGTTCCAATTTTCCCCATGACTGTTCAGCTGAATTTCTAACAGGTGAAAATGTGAGGAATATGGTGGCACCCAGCTCCTCCTATCTGTGCAATGGGAAGAACGTGGAGATAAATACCAGGCTATTTCGGATGGAGAACCTCAGCTGATTTCTGAATCATTTCTGCCTGAGAGCCTCCCTTTCTTGTAACCCGTACAAGCTGAGACCACTTGCAGCAACACACAAGATTAAAACTTTGGCTCAAGGCTGAGGTCTCGTAACACCTCCCTGGCAGCCACCGGCGGTGCAGTTCACCTAAATACCAAGTGATGTGGATTCTCCCGGTCTCCAGCATCCACATGCCACGATGAGAAAGAAGATGACAAGTGAGTGCTCCTGGTCTTGCCCAGAGCAGCTGTGGGTGCCCCATCCCTGGCAGGGCTCAAGGCCAGGCTGGACGGGGCTGGGAGCAGCCTGGGCTGGGGGGAGGGGGCCCTGCCCCTGGCGGGGGGTGGGACTGGCTGGTCTGTGA
This sequence comes from Falco peregrinus, assembly GCF_023634155.1. NCBI lineage: Eukaryota > Metazoa > Chordata > Aves > Falconiformes > Falconidae > Falco > Falco peregrinus. The sequence goes on from NC_073724.1 coordinate 121,368,783, forward strand.
GGTCCCTTCCAGCCCAAACTGTTCTGTGATCCTGTGATGCTATGACTGGAGATCAGGGATAGACTGAAAGCCATGCCAGCAGTCCCACCCTCCTGCCAAGAGTGAGTGTAAGAGCAGGAGACAGGAGATGATTTAGAAGGAGTGAAAAAGGTACATCCCGGCAAGCTTACGCCTGGGAAATTTTACTCATGTTCTCTCTGAAGTACTTACGAAATCCTGCTCTGACAGCGCCGTAGGTGTACGCCAAATAATAGGAAGCCTGTGGAACAGGAACCATATATTGTAGTATATTTTTTTATGTTATCATTGGGTGCACGAGATTAATGGGATTTTCAAATGGAATTGTAGCACTTCAGCTATGCCTGGAAACAAAGGCATTTACTACGACTACCATAGAGGAGTGAAAAGGAGACAACTGTATTTTATCTTGAAAGCCCTCAGATACTTTCAAACAGATACAGGAATCAAATAGCTCTGTATAAAGACACAGAGCCCTCAAGGACCGGTTGGGCCAAGCTCCTGTGTTTTAAAATGACAAGATGTGGGAGCAGGCTATTTAGTATAAAGACACAATGTTGGAGCACAAGGCTTGGTGGTGTTAAAAATTGATTTAGATGTGGGAAAACTCTGAAGTCTTGCAAAGTCAGAGGTTTAGCTGTGCTTGCCAGAGAAAAAAAATGCACACTGACATCGTCACGTTCAGTGGGTATTCAGCAGTACAATGGTTTTATACATATATACACGTGCACACACACATATTTACTCCGGTACCTTGAGAGGTATCAGGTTCAAACTGGAATTTCTGCAGTACAAAAGACAGTGGGCAATGCGCTAAAATCTGCTGACGGTGATAAGCAGCATAAAAATCATTCACAGGGAATCCTTCACAAAGGCATAACACACCTCTTGCCATTCCCTTCTGATCATTTCTTACCATACTCCCTTCCACGTAAGATTTTGCAGGAGGGGTAGGTTGGTTTGGGGATGTTTAAAATGTTTCGTAACTCTCTTGACATACCCTTGTCATAGCACATTCTTCTTATTAACTGTGCACTTTTGAGAGGGGCAATACAGGTCTTCTGTTTTCATGAAAACATTTTCATAGTCTTCACTTGATTCTCCATTAGTTTCCTTAATTTTCCAGTACAGCTTCACTTCCTGAACTCTCCCGCAGGAATACAAATAATATAATTATAATTTTTTTGGAGCAGTTGGCGATGGTGACATTTCCTGCTGCTAGGTGGCTCCGGTCCTGCCAGGGTAGATTAACAAGGCTCACCAAACATTTTGTTTGGGTAAGAAACAGCTTAAGGGCATTGCCTCCTTATTCTATTAAAAGCGCTGCAGGAACTCAGTAACATTTTCCTGTTGATCTCAGCTGCTATGATAAATGGAGACCTCATCCATTCCTTCAGGAGGAGAGGAGACATTTTTAGGAAGGGAAACCAATTTCCTTTCCGTGTTATTGAGTTAAACACGGTAGTTAACTTTTCAAAGGTATTAAGGTCATTCCGTTATTCTTTCACTGAGCACTTGCTGAGCCATCGTGTCAGCCTTCAGGAATCGAGACAGAAAAACTTCAGCTCCGCAGGCAAATTCCTACGGATCGTGTGCTCCAGCAGCGAGGCTATGGTCAGTACATATATACCGACAGTGATGAAATACATCTGAATGCACAGAGCTCCCACCAGTTACTGCCGAACAGCCCTCAGCACACCACGAGCAAGAGCAAGAGAAAAAATATATCTTAAACTATCTTTGGAAAGATGAACAATACTTCTCGTTATCAGCACTTCATTTAGTATCTTACTTGCCTAAACCCATCTATATCCAGAAAAGGCAACTATGAATGAACAGGATCTGAGCAACCCCAGATAATGGGACAAGATAAAAAACCACTCCAAAAGTAATGAACTGATTTGGCATTCATCAGTCGCTCAGTAATGAGCAAACGCAGATTTCAAATCTAAATTCATGTCAAATGCTTCTGGATAAAATTAACACCAAGCATATTTCAAAACACCCATTCTAAGTGTCGCTGCTGGTCTCTCTGTCCCCCTCCAGCTGACCAGGCACTCTCCCCTTCCATAGCTCCTGGTGTTCCTCCTTCCACCAGCTTCAGCTTTTAAGTCTCTGTGCCATTTCCCCTATACCCTCACTTGAATCACAGAGTCACAGCGTGGCCGGGGTGGGAAGAGACCCCTGGAGCCCACCCAGCCCACCCCCCTGCTGATGCAGCTCTCCCAGAGCAGGTTGCACAGAGCCGCGTCCAGGCGGGTTTGAATGTCTCCAGAGCAGGAGACCCCACAGCCTCTCTGGGCAGCCTGTCCCGGTGTCCCGTCACCCTCAGGGGAACGATGTTCTTCCTCACATTCAGATGGAAGTTCCTGTCTTGCACTTTGTGCCCGTTGCCCCTTGTCCTGTCGCTGGGCACCGCTGAAAAGAGCCTGGCCCCGTCCTCGTGGCACCCACCCTTGAGATATTTGTAGCCATTGGTGAGGTCCCCTCTCAGTCTTCTCCTGTCCAGGCTGAACAGCCCCAGCTCCCTCAGCCTTTCCTCATCAGGGAGATGCTCCAGCCCCTCATCACCTTCACAGCCTCCACTGGCCCCTCTCCAGCAGTTCCCTGTCTCTCTTGAGCCAGGGAGCCCAGAATCTCATTTTCCACACTGGTCCATGCTCTCAGGACAGTTTTCAACCCCATTTTAAAGGCTTACTTTTGGAGAAACCCAAAATGAGTAGAGTGGTGGTGGTGAGGGATAGGAACAAACACAGAAGGCTATCAGGAGATGTCCCTGGCAAGCCTGGACACCATCTCACCTCTGCCAGTTCCCAACTCCCTGCTCCTTGGATCAGCAGCTCTGACCGTGCCCCGGCATAGAAGCACACTCCACACACTGCAGAGACAAATAATTTGCATTCCGTGCAGGCAGACACAGGCTTGTAATATTTTTTTGTATTAAAGGATGAACTCAGGGCTTTAAAACCACAACGCATTACAGGCGAAGACAGGCAATCATGCCTCCAAGAACAGGCACGAAGCGCTTTGCAGATGAAGCAGGTGTATGTTAGCAGGAGACTGAAACAGGAGGAAAAATCTCCCCTGTATCTGGCATCAACAACAACTCCTTGTGTGAGCCTCACCTGCCTGTGATCCATCACTGCCTTTACTCTTTGGCCTTACAAGTATTTTTTATGTTGATTGTAAAAGCTGTGGCAGGCACTGATCTGATTTAAGCTACTGATTTATTTTTTGTTCCCTCAAGAAACTGGCAACAGAAGAGATTCATTGTCGTTGGTAGCGGTGAAAGGACCCCAACGCATTGCTTTTGGGTCGTGCTTGCTCCAGAACCCCAACAGCATGACGGAGGTCACCTAACAGCAGTCTGCTGCAGCGGGAGATGCACATCCCTGGATAAATATGGCCTGAAAGCCTTCCTGCCTACCACGGCCACCATCTCCAGGCATGCACATCCAGAATTCAACAAAAATGACAGCTGTCCAGTAAGAAAAACCACGGTATCGTCCTGCAGCATGAGAGACAACAGTGGTAATAGCTGTCGCCACCGCAAAGGTACATCAAAGTGTTTGCAAATGCTAAAGAACGCCTTTTATAATTGAACAGCATCTTTGCTTCTGCTCAACAACAAATTCCCTTCCATTAATTCTGAGTGTGAAAAGACTGGCAACCCCCCTGCAAACCTAGCGAACGCTAGTAGGAAGGCATTAGAAGAATAAAAAACATAGTAGGCCAAGTGCCGAAGATAGCACTCAAACCAAGCAGCTCCTCTGTGCCTCCAGAGGAAGCCTCAGTGCCCTTGTTTCAAGCTGTTCTATACAATTTAACTCCTTCTCTACCTTAAAGAACTTTGAAGCTGGTGGGTAATCCAGCTGTGATGAGATTTCATATTCCTTGATGAAACATTTGAAGCTGCTGTTCAGTTTGTTGATGGATCCTTTTATATATCTGTGTGCAAGGCAGAAGCTTCTTTCTTTTCTTCTTTTCCTTTTTTTTTTTTTTGAAGATGGAGGGCACCCACTGGACACCAGGCAGAGACCATGCAAGCTTCAAAATAATTGTTCTGCCAAAAGCAGAAAAGATCTGACAACAAAGGCTATTTCTCTCTCCATCTTGAGATGTCCATCTACTGACTTTGTTATACTGTGGACAGTCAGGCTCCTAATCTGTCAAAAAGTGAAGACTGCTGGCTTCTCCAGCTTCCACTGTTCCTGAAAGTGAATTTAAAGCTCTTAACTCCCATACAGAAAACTCAAGTAGTGTCTTCTGCAGACCTGACTCCTCCTGTCCAAATAACATTTCAGCTTGACATCTCTTCGTGGATGTCAAGAATGCCTACCCAGCTGAAGCTCTCAAATAGCTTTCTCAACAAGCTTTTATTACTTCAGCATCAACTGTGCCCAGCATCTTCCCTGCCACTTGCACTTACAACTTCATCACTGTCTTCAACTGCAATGTCTGCACTCCTGCTTCAAACCAGGTGGAAGTCTCCCAAATTCTTTCTTCGTAACATCCTTAAAACACAGCCTTCCCCATCCATCTAGGCAGCTGTATCATCTCACACCTCAACTATCACAGTAGTTTTTCCTCTGACCTTGACAAAAGTATTGCTATTCCACTGCTGTCTACTCACAATACTGCTGGAAAGATCATTTCCTTAGCACATGGCTTCCTCCCTGCCACCTCTGCTGTGGGGACAGGCTGGGAGAGCTGGGGCTGTGCAGCCTGGGGAGGAGAAGGCTGCGGGGAGACCTTAGAGCAGCTCCCAGTGCCTGGAGGGGCCGACAGGAAAGCTGGGGAGGGGCTTTGGGCAAGGGCAGGGAGTGGTGGGACAGGGGGGAATGGCTTGAAGCTGAGAGAGGGGAGATTTAGGTTGGACATGAGGAAGAAACCCTTCCCCGTGAGGGCGGCGAGGCGCTGGCCCAGGCTGCCCAGAGCAGCTGTGGGTGCCCCATCCCTGGCAGGGCTCAAGGCCAGGCTGGACGGGGCTGGGAGCAGCCTGGGCTGGGGGGAGGGGGCCCTGCCCCTGGCAGGGGGTGGGACTGGCTGGTCTTGAAAGGCCCTTCCAGCCCAAACATTCTGCGATTCTGTGATCTCCTCAAAATGCTCCTTTGACTGTACACCTCTAAAGAAGTGGCTCCAGGCTGTCACTGTGCTCCATCACCCACCTTTATCCACGTCTCTGGCTCTGGGGTCAAGGCGTATGGTTTTCCTCCATGCTTATGTGTTGTCTGCATGAAAGAGATGTTGATGAACAGTCTCAAGCCCCTAAATCCCACCAAATATACATGAGAATGGCTATTTCCAGAATCCTCTGACAATCCTCGCCATTAGGTTAGCCCCTACAGGGGTGGGAGCTGCTGCAGTAGCTGCATCAGAAGGGGGAAGACCAAAAGAGATTCACCCCCAAAATGTGCTCCATGTACTTCTTGTAACCATCACCAATGCTAACTAGATTTGATCCGCTGCTTAAAAGCTGTCAATGTCAGAATCCAAGATCATCAATCTGCGCTCAGGTGATGAGACCCCAATGCCTACTGATAAGCAATCTGCTTGTAGAAAGAGCACACGGTGGTTTTGGTCATTTATGCAAGCAACACATAGACCCCTGAGTAACTGAAGTGCAGCCTTGGTGCTTGTCTCCTCTTGTCCCCCGAGTCTAGCTCTGCTGGCGAATATAAGCTTGAGTTTCCACCAGAACTAAGACCTGGAACAGTGGCCACAAATGACTACTCCTCCAGAAACACGGTGAATGCCAGAAAACCCCAGTTTGTAAGCGTAGAGCATGTGTTGCCTCAGGATTACTAAAGGCACCGTCAGTTCTTGGGGGCTCAGAATATTCCTGTGAGTCAACCATCGTTTAAGTCCATACCCCAAAGGTTTGGAGGGGTAAAGGGATCTGCAAAAGATCGTTCCACAGTTGCAAAGCAAGCGCTGACCAGAACCTTAGCTGAGCATCCACCCTCTCCTGCTCCAAATGGCACCCTCTTATCAGCAAGGCCTTTAAATACACAAGCTACAATTGGTATTTCTTTTCCCAGCCTCAAACTACTGCAGCAAAAGCAATAATCCATCATGCATCAAAAACACCCAGGAGGAAGCTCTCCTGCGATCTGTCTGCTTGTACACAAGTGTGGGACGGACTGTTCATGGATGCCCAGGAGGAAGTCAAGGTCAGGTCCATGAAAGAAAAAAAAAAAAAAAAAAAAAAAGAATAAAAGTAAACTAAAGAAAAGTAGGTCAAGCAATTCACATTTGCTGAAAAGGACAAAGAACACTGCAGATTTTTTATTACCTTATGCAAGTGCTACCAAATATCTGAGGCATCCTTTTTATCTGATTTAAATCCCACATGAGTAATCCATGATTAAATTTAGTGGGTGTGAAATTTCATTAGGTCGTTGAATTTTAAGCATATTGGATAATGAAGTTCCATCGTCCTTCAGAATTAAGAAAAAAATTAATACTGTAATTTTTATCTCACTTCCAGCCTTCCCCCATCTGTGAGATTATTCTCATTCATGTAAGACATCAGTGTCTTACAGCTCCATCTTTGATGCACGTGACCTTTGCTATCGAGAGAGGTTAACGGCTTTGAAACATTGGCAGGCAGCGAAGAGCATGCCTGAACCTCCTGACTGCTCCGTCAAAAGCTGAAAACCAAACGAGACTTCGCCCAACGCTTCTTTAGGATAAATACAGACCAGAAATGCAAAGTGTTCTTGAAACAACGACACGGAGCAGCCCACGACATTTTACGGACTCTGGAGGGCTGTTTTCTAAAAGATCACGATCTCTGAGAAAAATCTTTGGACTAATCCAATCCTATCACACGCGATCGCGTTTCTGTTGGTATGGGAAAAATGTTAATAGGTAGCAGATGCCACATTAAGTCTTAATTTGCCACTCCAAAGAGCCAGACGATTCAAAGAGCAGCCACCAGCTTGCTCCTTGCAAGGACAAAATGAGAGGTTTGGAGCTTTTCTTGGGTTTTGGAACTCGGCTGTTTCCAAAAGACTCTCCTGAACTCAGACTTAACGGAAAGGCTGCTCGGATTTTCTAAGACCGGCAGCGCAATGACGGGGAGAGGACGGTGCAAGCCAACAGCCACTTAACTGCACGCTGCCCTGCGCTTCCCAAGCAGGATCAATAACCTCTGCTTATTTCCCCCCTTCAGAAAGGTTACAAAATTATATTTTCCCATTTAATTGTACAATCCTTGGGAGGAGCCCAGCTGAGAAAGAGTTAAAACAACAGCCACGATTCACCTCGCTGAGTTTTCAAGGGGCCTAGCAAGCAGATGAAGCCACTTTATGCCAGTACAAATAAATAATACCTCTATCCACATCATAACAATGTATTTTCATCTTGATGTCGTTCACTACAGCACGACGACAAATAATTGGTGGTGAAAGAGGAATTGTCAATTCTGCCTTAATCATGTGTTTACTTTCAGTCTTGACAGAAGTTGCAATATTTTGCACATTCTCCTAAATGGCTACCAGCTGTTTTCAGTAAATGAACTGAATACAGCAAACACCAATCTGCCTTCTATACTCTGTGCTTTATCACTAGATCGTTTTCTCATGAAAGAAGAAGAAACAGAACCAAAAAAAATCCACTCCAAAAATTCAGCAAAGAAGCCGAAGTTTCACAACTCTACAGAAGCATCAAGGAAAAGATCACGCTTGGCCAGATACTACTCAACGGCACAAGACCTGTATGTATCACCCTTGACATTTATTAAAAGTATACCTGGTATCATACATTTATGTTAAACAAATCCTGCTAGGAATTCATTTTAGAGTCTCCTAGAGTAGGAGTTGCGAGACAGCAGTCAAGCATCAAAGCAAAACAAATTAAATGCCACAAAAGAGTGAAAAACCAACAAGCCAACCTGCAATTTCAAATAGCACTAATGAGCTTTTTCTGTTAATAGCTCTTTTCTGGCCCAGCTCCACCACATCCTCCCTCCACTCCACCCAAACCTGCATTTTCACATTACTGAAATCCTCACCCAAGTCTGTCCCGGTATAATCCTCAGCCTGCTTATCCCTCATGCGGTTCCACGCACACTTTCTTTATCCATCTTGCCTTCCTGGATGCTTTCCCTGATCTCCTCTCCCATGGGACTGAACACCTTCACCAGCCACATTTATCGGATGCCTGGAGAGCCCAAAGGGCAGAAGACAGACACACTACAGGAGGCAGGAGAGCCAACAAGCCGGTGACCCGGGGAGCGCAGGGGCTGGCCATGATGCGCCTACGCAGGGCTCAGCCTGGCTCAGGAGCGTGCTTCCCACTGCCCGTTCGGGTCGCACGGTGGTGGCACGGGCAGGCTGCACGGATGCCACGGACTGGGAGGAGAGCCCGGAGGGGAACCCGAAGGAGAACCAAGGGAGTGACGTGTTTGGTGATGCAGGCAACATGACAGGACTGGCTTTGGGAAAAAGGAGGAATGCTAAGGTAGGGAAGAGGACACCGTGACAAAAATGAGAAATAGGTGAATTTACACTTCACTGGACTTTGGCTTCTTGAGGGGTCTGGTCAGTGGGATCCCATGGCAAGCTGTCCTTTGCCAGTCTGGGACAGCGGGCTGTGCAGGGCCACCATCAGGAAAGCCAGCACAGCTGGAGCCGACATTGTCAAGAAAGGCAAGAAGAAGGACTTCTGCAGGTACCTTGGCAGCAAAAGGAGAACTAAGGGAAACATGGGTCCACTGAAGGAGGAGGCAAGGGATCTACCAGCAAAAGACCCAGAGAAGACGGAGGTAATTCAGCTCCTTCCTTGGTTTGTCTCTATGGGCAAGCTCAGCCTCCACGTGCCCAGGCGCGGGCTGCCTTGGCAGGGTCTGAAGGAGTGAAGGACAGCTGTTGGCAGAGTTACAGGCCACTTAAGCAACCTGGCCGTACAAGAGTCCATCGTGCCAAATGATGTATCTGAGGGTGCCAAGGGAGCTGGTGGATGTCACTGCCACTCTCTGTCATCTCTGAATGGTCACGGTGATGGGGAAGGTCCCCAATGACTGCAAAAGGGGAAACATCACACCCGCCTTCAAAAAGGGCGAAGAGGATGACGAGGGGAATGCCAGCCCAGCCAGACTCACCTCCCTGCCCAGAAGTTCATGAAGCAAATCCTTCTGGAAACCACAACCAGGCACGTGAAGGATAAGAAGGTGACTGGGAACAGCCACCCTGGATTTGTGACGCACTAACCAAGCCCAGCCACCCTGACTGCCTTCAGTAACGAGACGACTGGCTCAGCAGCTGATGAGAAAGCCACAGGGATTGTTTACCCTGACCACAGCATGTCCCTCAGCATGGGCTCCCCCAGGACCAGGGAATTAACGAATGGATGGGTGGAAAACTGACTGGATCATCAGACTGGAAGGGTCATTGCCAGTGGTTTGTAGTCAAACTGGTGCTCCCAAGGCTCGGAGTACACAAAGCAGGAGGGGAGGACGGGAGTTGGGTTTGCTCACCAGAAGAAGAGAAGGCAAGCTGGAGACCTTCTGCAGCTGGGGGGTTAGAAGGAAGACGGAGCCATGCTCTGCTTGGAGGTGCACAGCAAAAATATGACGTGCAACCAGCACAAGTTGCTGCAAGAAAAATTCAGCTCAATATTGGGAGAAAACACATCCACAGGCAGGGTGGAAGTGGGGCCCAGAGAGGGGATGGAAATACCCTTTCCTGGCTACACTGGAAACTCAGTTGGATATGGCTCTGCATCTAACTCTGAAGCTGGCTTCGATTTGAGCCAAGGGCTGGGGAAGAAAGATCTGCAGAGAACCCTTCCAAACTAAATTATTCTAGGTTTTAATATATGAGGCAGAGAGTGTCTGACACAGAATTATTTAATAATTGCTATTTTATGCTTCCTCTATTCCTCTCCTGCTTCTTCTGTCTTCCCTCCCCCAAAATGCGAACTTTTTATTCCGTACTTGCAATTACAAAAAGCATGGCTTTATATATATGAGATAGCAGTTCTATTTTTCACCTAAATTTGGATGCTAAGAGGTGCTGGGTTCATTTCGGGCACTGTGCTGTAAGTGGTGTCAAGTACCTTCTGTTATTAGAAGCAATGCTGGCAAGGCAGAGCGTGGTGGATGGAGAGCACAAAGTCAGCGTGCACTCATTTGTCTGGTAATAGGTGATAAATTAGAATATGGTAATAGCCTTAATCACTCCTGTTGCAGCTAATTTACTCTTTAGGTTTTTTATGTGGGCAGTTCTACACCTAAGCTTAATGAAAAAGGTAAATAAACCAGTGTGGAGTAAAGACATACACTGACTGAGCTGTCAATCAGAACCAGAGCTTCTGTATCGTTTGCTAATGATTTACAGGAAAGAGCAGTCTTAGACCCAAGGATCTAAACCACAAACGTAATTCCCACAGTGTGAATTACATTTGCCAGAAAATGACATGAAATGGAGCTTTGTGATTCAATGCAAGAACCGTACATCAGAAAACTTTTTCTTTCTCCCTGTCCAAGAAGCAGCACATACTCTGGAAAATGAACTGCAGATCAAATATAGACAGTCTGGCAGGAAGAAAAAAAATAAGATAGTGAAATGAGAATGTATTTAAATTCATCCTTTGGCAGGGGATGAAGGAAAGACAGGCAAAAAAAAAAAAAAAAAAAAAGAAGGGTAGAAGAACTAGACTCCGAACTGATGAATGCTCAGCACACATGTGAGCATCTGCCCTCTGCAGCATCCTCATCCCCTCCCGTAGGGTCCAGCCACCAAATGTCCCAGCACACATACTACTGCTATCACTGGGCACTTCAATTAAAAGATAACAGCTCACTGCCAGTTTAAACAAGGGGGGAAAAGGCTCGCTGCTTGAACTGGCTTGGGCTCGGTGTCCTGGACAGGGTGTACTTTTGGTCTCCCACTGGAACTGGTTTGTGCTGTCGCTGTGATAACGGCATCGATAACGGTCAACATTAAACAGCCAAAAAGGACACTTGATCTCATCTTAACTCAGCAATAGTGGCCAAGGACATGGGGGAGGCGGCAGCAGTTCATAAAAGCCAGCAATGAAGCACATTAAAACCGACACATTGCCCTGTGGGCACAGGGGAGGGCTCGCTTGTAGAACTTGGGAAAGGTAAAAATATCCCCTGCCAGCTCCCTTGGCTCGTGGAGGAGGCTCTACAGTTTATTTTGTATTAGTCCACGGCAGCACCACACCTCTGTTAATTTACGGCAGAAAACCAAAAAGCCATTACAATAGTTTGATGTACGTATTAACAATGAAAAGCGAGTAGAAAAGAAGAAAGCCTGCTAGTAAAATGTGTTAGCAACAGTAGCCAGAGCAGAGAGGACCACAAGGAATTTAAGGGGGAAAAAACCCCACTGTACAAAGTCTGGTGAATAAGCAAAATGACAACCAACAAAATCCACTACTGATAAGTGTAATATGTCTGGGGGGGAAAACCCCAAAACATCCAAAGAATTAAATGAACTACATCCACTCAGAAAAGGGACTGGTGCTAACAGTGCCAGGATGAAGAGAAACATCTGCTCAACGAGCAGCTGGGGTCCAGGAAAGCAAATAAGATATTGCAGCGCATAAGGCAAGGCAGGGAGAACTCATCTCTATTAATCAGTGCTTTGCTCTCCTATGGATGCTCCACATGGTGCCAAGCTCTCCACCTCGAAAGAAGTATTGCAAAACTAACGGGGATTAGGGAAGAGCAGTTCATTTGAGAGAGGAGATGAGAAAGAAAGATGTAATAGAAAGACGAAATTTAAGGAATGGCCTACAAAGAGGAGGTACAGACAAGAGTAGGGAGCGACCTGCGGCGAATTTCAGCCTGGCCCAAAATGAACGAGGCAGCATTTAATGAAAATAAAAAGCTGTAAGAAATACTTGCTCGTGAAAGTCCTTGCCAAGAGTATGGCGATGATGCCAAAAATTTATCTATGTATCTAATACATCCGGGACAATAATCAGTATAGAATGCATCCATCATAGAAGGAGGGAGGAGATTTCATGCCAGAGAGCTTAACCCGAAACAACAGAGCTCTTGATGGGACTTAACGCCCATGCACCCAGAAAGGGAAAAGGAAGAATCTGCCACGTCTTCTCGTTGTGGAGATCTTGTGCCTCTCTGCAGCATCTGGTGCTGGTCCTGTCATGGGGACGAGAAGGAACCAGGGGGACCACAAGGACCTGCTCCAGACTGGCAATTCTTAAGACTCTCAGCTTGTCCACGCTTGAAAGACAGATGATTATAATAATATAGGAGGTGAGATGAGGGAAACATCTAAGAAAGCGAAGTACGGTTTCCAGCTTTCAAGCAGAGGTCAATAAACAGGGTAACTTCTTTTCTATGGTTTCAGACAGCTTGGCAGGATCTTTTTGGTGTTGGTTTATCAAAAGATAAAGGGATTATGAAAAAGAACATGAAAGTGAAGATCTAAGGAGCTTCAACAGAATCAAAAAGTCCTCCTAAAGCTACTGCAATAGCACAGAAGTTTTAAAACAGCGCAAATATACCTCCTCTAGATTTTTGTGACTTCAGTGCTTTATCTTTCTTCCAAACTTCCACTCGCATTATACCTGCCACGGTTTATGTGCCTCACGATGCACATCCACGCAGAGCCGAAGGACATGCCAAGGGAAACAGGGCAGTGCCTGGCTGCTTCACCACACACGAACCTTCCTGCCTCACCGGCTGCTTTCATACATGTTCCTCACACGCGTCTGACTGCACTGATCTTTTGACCAGAATTACAAACATGACCCTGAAAACTACTGTAGAGGTTTTGGTCTTCGTGGCTTTGCCCGCATTTTTTCTCTCTCTCCCCTTCATTACAGTACAAATGTGACACCTAGCTAGCTCTCTTCATCCCCAAACTACACGCACCACCTTCCCCTACGTTCCCACTCCTCAGCCTGTGGATAGGTCTTATGATTTTCATCCCACTTTCACAAGGGCTGACAAATCAGTAAACGTTTCCTTCCCCTATCACGCACTCCAGTGAATTCGGTTTGATTCTGGTTTTGGCTTGTGGTACATGAAAATGAGTGGACTCTTGGGATGCCTCTCTGACAATGGTCCTCCCCAAAGCCCAAGCAGCAGAACCACAGATTCAGAGAACAGTCTGGGTTGGAAGGGACCTTCAAGACCAGCCAGTCCCACCCCCTGCCAGGGGCAGGGCCCCCTCCCCCCAGCCCAGGCTGCTCCCAGCCCCGTCCAGCCTGGCCTTGAGCCCTGCCAGGGATGGGGCACCCACAGCTGCTCTGGGCAGCCTGGGCCAGCGCCTCGCCGCCCTCACGGGGAAGGGTTTCTTCCTCATGTCCAACCTAAATCTCCCCTCTCTCAGCTTCAAGCCATTCCCCCCTGTCCCACCACTCCCTGCCCTTGCCCAAAGCCCCTCCCCAGCTTTCCTGTCGGCCCCTCCAGGCACTGGGAGCTGCTCTAAGGTCTCCCCGCAGCCTTCTCCTCCCCAGGCTGCACAGCCCCAGCTCTCCCAGCCTGTCCCCACAGCAGAGGGGCTCCAGCCCTCTGACCAGCTCCGTGGCCTCCGACGGGCCCGCTCCGACAGGTCCGTGTCCTTCTGATGCTGAGGACCCCCTGAGCTGGACGCAGCGCTGGGGGGGGGTCTCAGCAGAGGGGGAGAACCCCCTCCCTCGCCCTGCTGGCCACACTGCTGGGGATGCGAGCGCACATTGCCGGGTCATGTCCAGCTTTTCATCCCCCAGCACCCCCAAGCCCTTCTCTGCAGGGCTGCTCTCCATCCATTCTCTCTCCAGCCTGCATTTGTACTTGGGATCGCCCTGACCCATGTGCAAGACCTTGCACTTGGCCTTGTTGATCTTCATGAGGTTGCCATGGGCCACCTCTCCAGCCTGTCAGCGTCTGGATGGCATCCCTTCCCTCCAGCGTGTCAGCTGCACCGCACGGCTTGGTGGTGTGGGAAACGTGCTGAGGTGCCCTCGATCCCACTGTCTGTGATGCCAGCAAGGATGCTGAATAGCACCAGTCCCAGTAAGGACCCCTGAGGAGCGCCAGTTGTCACTGGTCTCCACTTGGACATCAAGCCATTGACTGCAACTCTGAGTGAGACCACCTCCTTCATCTACTTCAGCCCCCTGCATTCCTGACACTCACCAATGCAATATCCAGCTGGTTAAATATTTCAGTTCCTTACTGAACCTTTTATTTCAGTCAGTGTGTCCCAGGAACAGCTTGCAGCAGGTATTCATGTACCGCATATACCTAGACCAACCATCCTGCAACCTGGAGGTGACAGCAGCTTCTTGCACCGCATTTATCCTTTCCTAGCACAAAGAATCAGCACCTGTTCTCAGTAGAAAATGACACTTGCTGACTGCCTGGTAATCACGTCTTGGAAGCAGGTACAACACATCATCAAGATCATTTTGTATGACTGTTGGCAGAAGAAAGGATGCTGTGAACATGGTTAGGGGTACCAACTGGCAATGAAGATGTGTCTCAACATCATTACATCTCAGCTGAGCAAGCTACAAAGGTTCAGCCATATTCTCATGATTAAGGGCATCAAGAAAATTATTCTAGCTTCAAATTTTCACTGATAAGAGCAAAAAAGAAGAAAGTACTGTACTTCCTATAGTATCTGTCTTCTATAACAATATAACCCACGTAACTCAATAAACTTCTTTATTGGAGTGCATAATAAAATCAGTGTCAGTGCTGAATTCATTTTCCATGACAGTGAAAACTTGCCTGAAGTAGCTTGAGACATGGCATTTTTAGTCCAAACCTAAACACGCACCAATCGCCCCACAACTGTCGCCTCCTGTGCACCTTTTGGCAGTTGGCGTTTCTTCTCAGTTTGGCTTAATAAAACCAGCACTGAGGAACAGGCTTATTGAGTTAAATTTCTTCATACAGAGGCCTACAATCCGTTATTATACAGAGGCTCAAGCACCTTTATCTCCAATATATTTGACACAAATTAATCAGTTACCATTAATTAACTATGGGGGCAGGGATCCATTGCAACTCAAAAGTAGTTTGACATTTGCTGAGATGAGTAACACTCAAGAAAACCCTGCTGCTCTCCAGCAAGAACCTTGTGGTGAGGGGCTTGTGTAGACCCTCTACAGTGACACCCCCTAAAGACAGCTGAGATGAAACATAGAATCACAGAAGGGTTTGGGCTGGAAGGGACCTTCAAGACCAGCCAGTCCCACCCCCCGCCAGGGGCAGGGCCCCCTCCCCCCAGCCCAGGCTGCTCCCAGCCCCGTCCAGCCTGGCCTTGAGCCCTGCCAGGGATGGGGCACCCACAGCTGCTCTGGGCAGCCTGGGCCAGCGCCTCGCCGCCCTCACGGGGAAGGGTTTCTTCCTCATGTCCAACCTAAATCTCCCCTCTCTCAGCTTCAAGCCATTCCCCCCTGTCCCACCACTCCCTGCCCTTGCCCAAAGCCCCTCCCCAGCTTTCCTGTCGGCCCCTCCAGGCACTGGGAGCTGCTCTAAGGTCTCCCCGCAGCCTTCTCCTCCCCAGGCTGCACAGCCCCAGCTCTCCCAGCCTGTCCCCACAGCAGAGGGGCTCCAGCCCTCTGACCAGCTCCGTGGCCTCCGACGGGCCCGCTCCAACAGGTCCGTGTCCTTCTGATGCTGAGGACCCCCGAGCTGGACGCAGCGCTGTGGGGGGTCTCAGCAGAGGGGAGCAGAGGGGCAGAGCCCCCTCCCTCGCCCTGCTGGCCACGCTGCTGGGGATGCAGCCCAGGGATGATTTTGATCCAGCCAGGATCCGCTGCAGAATTATTATTATTATTTTTTTTAATTTATTTACAGCACACTAAGCTAAATATACATTCACCACAATTTTAAATAGGTGTTTCAATTCTGCTCAACTTTCATTAGAGGAGCAATATGGAGCCCTGCACCTTCTGATGAATATGACATTGAGTAGAAAGGGTGGTGAAACCCAAGAGCTGGGAACTCTTCTAGCCAACTCCTCCACTACCTCAAGCGTTATGTCCTGGGAAGGGCTAGCAAAGATCCACCAGCCTGGTTGTTGGCCATGGTCATATCCAAGACGCGCTGCTAAACACAACACAGGTGAAAGGGCGGAAACAGAATGGGGATAAACAGCAGCTGTGGGATCTCCTCCCATCTCCAGAAGCTCCACAAGATGTTCTGCACTAACACACCACAGCTTCCACGGCTGCCATATGCAGCCTGTATGGGCCATTTATTCTGAAACACGTTCTGGTTTTAGGGTGGTTTTCTGATTATTAAGCCCTGATCAAGGTATCGTAGTTACATGAGTTGAACAGTGAGAAAGAGTTTGGTCTCGTAATTAATGTCCAAAAAGAGCACATTGTCTTGTATGGCAAAACACTTGGGCACCCACGGTGCATTTTTACCTGAATAGGGATGCAGGGTGAGCTTGAGCGTCTTCCTAAGTCAAGATGGATGCAAGGCAAAACGACAGGTCTTCTCCGAAACCCACAGCAGCTCTGCTCCCTGGCCAGCGTCAGGCACATTTGTGAGGGCAGAAGAACTCAACAAATCTCATGCTGTAAACCAAGCAGTCCCAAAGGGGCAAGACACCAACTGACAAACCAAGCTGGATTAACATCACAGCAGAAGAGAAACCCAGTCAGTGCTGTTTGACTCAAACCAGCCCTAAAGAACATCAGCATCGTTTTGACTTTAAAGCCACCGAATAAACTGGAGGTTCAGAAAAGGAGTGATGGCATCATTCATTTCTATTATTACTCATCTCTCATCGCTACAACTTCCAAAAGACCTGTTTGTTTTTGAGACCCTTCCTCCAGCTCACCTAAATTTGCTTTACGTATAAGAATCGATGCCATTTGATCGTATTAAATGTGGCATTACAGATGTCTACGGAAATGTACTGGAACAGCCCCTCAACAGTCCACAAAAGAATTAAAAGGAAAGAGCTCCAAGAGATTAGCATGATCATGAGTTGGTATCTCACCTGTTTGAAATTGCTTTCAAGCAATTTTCCAAAAAGCCTTTTGGTGTAATTTGCGCAGGCTTTCAGGAGATTAAAGAAAATGCAGATGCAGTTCTCTTTCAAAGGAAACAAAAATGGGCTAAAACTAATTTATTAGTGGTCAAGAGCATAGAATGGCCAAGTGAGACTTAAGACTGAGGATTTTTCCAAGAAATTTTGGGAAGAGGCACTGCAATTACTTTAAGAGTAATCAGCTGGGTCTCCCACCCGCTGCTGAAGTATATGCTTTCAAATTGTGTCATTTACATATGGAAGGAAGTCAGGAGGGATTAAGAAAGTAAATATATCACCTGATTAGGTATGCAAGTTCAGGACGTTAGAAGGACTTATTAAATGAATATTCAAGAAGGTCTTTGCTTCCCAAAGGTTGAGTCATATGCATGCAATAAATTGAATACATAGAAGCAAGCTGGCCAGAAAACTAAAGATCCCACCGGCGTACACCAGTACACACTGGTTCCAGGGTGAAATCAGACTTTTGTGGTTGTTGTTGATTACCTTTTCATTTTACCTTGTGAAAATAGAGAAGAAAGGGAATATACACAGGCAAGGAAGGAAAAACTATGGCCTGACAGGCACACGTTCACCATTCACTGCGTGTGCGTTTTTAACTGAAGCAGACAGTGCTTCCTCATCGTTCTTCTTAATTTGTGCAGCATTTAATAGAAGACAGAGTATCACACTGCACTGCTTTAGCCTTTTACTTGGGATAGACAATACAGAGAGATGACACAAACATCACCTGCTTTCTTTGGTTCACACTTTGCTTCCTATGAAGAATGCCATTTAATTAGGAGACTGAAGTACAGATGAGCTCAACTACAAGACCAAGCCAGCTTTCCAGGAAGAAAACTGAGCTGAGCTTTTACTAGTTGATATATATTTACCCTAATCACCATAAAATGTGCCTTGGACTGAGTTAAGTTAGAAAAATCGTTGGGCCATGGTCTCATTGGAAGAGCACTCTGCTGGGAAGCAGAGATGGGTCCCAACTCAGAAGAGCCGAGATGTCTCTTGGAGAACCTCCCTCCTTCTTTTCTCGCCTTCTCTCAGCTGTTATTTTCTCATCCCGCTACCAAAGAAACTGTGAGCAGCACCAGCTCTTTGTATCTCCACTAATTGCACATTCTGGGAAAACAAAACAATGTAATGTTCATCATCATAACGTGCAGCATCATAAGGCGTTGGTCTGAATAGGGACGTGTTTCGGATGAGACAGCACTGCTACTCCTTTCCTATCTCTGCCAGGTGACTCATCATCCTGAATTTGGGAGGATGTGGAAATCCATTGACAAAGCAGCACCAGCTGCAAAAGCTTTGTGCCCACAAATCCTGTAAACTTCAGGAAGAAGAAAAAAAAAAAAGAATTAAAACCAACCCAGCCACAAAAATCAAGAAACCCAGTCTTCAGGCTGATATTGCAGCAAAAGATGCTGAATCTTCCCACAAAAGCCATAAACCTTTCTATAAAAGCCTGTAAGGACTGAAAGGAAGATTCTGATCCTGCCTGCGAGGAGATAATGGGCCAGGTTTTGAGGTGCTGCAGTTTGATTTCCATGGTGCCCACCCTATCACCTGCTCCCCGAGGTCAGCTCCAGCCACAGCACTGAAGGGCTCAAGCACTATCAGAGATTGTTCAGAAGCAGGAATAAACTGAAGATTTTTGTACACACTACCTCAGCGCCTAGAAAGGGAGACGGAGGAAAGTGGCTGTTTGATGTGCAGTTGAGCTGAGACAAGCCCAACAGCATAGTAAGAGCAAAAAGGGCTGGGATGGGGTGGCCAAACCCTGGCACAGGCTTCCTGGAGAGGTGGTTGGTGCCCCACGCCTGTCAGCGTTTAAGAGGCATTTGGACATTGCCCTTCACAACCGGCTTTAAGTGTCGGTCAGCCCTGAACTGGTCAGGCAGTTGGACGAGATGATCGTTGTAGGTCCCTTCCAACTGCAGCTGCCGATTCTGTTCTCATAAAGCCTTCGAGCTGCCAGGGAATCAAGTCAGTGCTAAGAATAATCTAAAATAATCCACACAGGTGACAGCGAAGGGAACGCCCCCGCGGTGCCCTTCCATGGCAGGAGCCTCCAGCCAGCCCCCACCCCAGGAGCGCCGGCTCGTCTGGGCCACGCCATACGTACCACACCTGCCAGTTAAGGTATATATATACCCAGCGCATGGGCCGCTAAGGCCTTGAGCTTTACCCTTCCCCCCTCACCCTTGAACTGCACTCGTTCCAAGCTCTGTCATCTTTCCATCCTCCGGGAGCGAGTGCTTTACCACATCCTGAATCCTCTGATGGTCCCGTCCTTTTAAAACCTGGCAGCAGAGTCAGGAGAACTTTTGTTTCAGCCAAACTTGCAAACCTGCCAAAGCACGTGGCTTCGCTCGCTCGCAACCATCTCCCGAAGTTCTGAGCGGCCTGGCTCAGGCGGGACCCGACGACTTCCAGATCCGCACCAGCCTGAACCGTTCGGCAACTCTCCTTCACATTTATGGGACAATTCCAACTGGAAAAGTACAGTGAGGCCTGAACCTGCTGAACATTCATGCGGACTCTGTTCCCGTTCCAGTGTTAATGCAAAATGGAGCAGGATTATAAATAAATAGGAAAAGCATCCCAAAATATCCTTAAACCTTGTGGATCACGCCTGAAACGAGAGCATAAAGGTTCAACCCTTTGCAGACAGAACTGAAGCTGGTTCTTCTATATCCCAAAAAAAAATCCCAACCCAGGGACTACTGTGTGGGAGGGGGAAATTAGCACCTCTCTTCACTCTTTCTTTCCTTTAATTTTCTCATCAATGACTGAAATTCAACATTTTGGAGTGAATGAAATAATTGTGTTAAACACAACCAGACCGGCTGGCAGGCAAATAGGGTGTTTGGGGAAGAATAAATATTAATTATACTTCAAAGTGAAGGGAATTATTTTTATGTTTTCGGTTTGTTTGCCAAATTAAACATAACATCACTGCCACAGCTCAGGCTGAAGAGGCAGAGAAAGACCTAGGCAGAGCTGGCAGTGAAGCATGGGGACAGAACGGGGTGACGCAGGGATGCGAGGCCAGAGCTGGGACCCCAAGGAAGCCCTGGGAAAGCTGCTCGAGTAATGCTTAAGGCTGATGGAGAGGGATTTTCCTAAACCCTGTAGGCAGAATAACTATGGACACTGGCTACCCAAATCCCAGTCTGGAAGAAAACCAAATTTATTTCCTCCAATCAAAATTTTTTTTTTTTCTTTCCTCCCAAAATCAACGTGACTGCAAAGATTTCTTTTGCTTTTTTAAACAGCGATACGTTTTCCTCAGTTTTCCACATCCCGGTGAACACACTTGAAATGGTCTTAAAGGAAGAAAGCCAATTTGTAACACTCAATTTTTAAGATGATGTCACATCCCGTTCTCGAATAGAATCCTGACTATTTGTTCACGCAGAAAAAAATTAGTTTTCAATACAATATTTATAGAGGGTCACATAAATACATAAGTGGGGCGGGGGGGAAATCTGCCTATGGGATTAAAAGATAAGGAGGCTGTCTCGTAGCATGGGTACAGCGCTGGGGGGAACACCACCTGCAAGGCAGAGGGCACGGCGACCAGATGATGCTAGGCCCCCTGAAACTGCTGTATAGGCCCTACAGGGACAGAAACGTGTATCATCCCACTAACTAACAGCTCCTCCTGATTTCCCCGATATCATTAATTGCTTGCAAAGGAAGTCTCCTGAAAACTCCCTGCCTGCCCTTGCAAGGAACGTGAGGCCTTGGAAGAACCAAACCTTAGATAACATAGTTGGCCTTTGTGGGTTTTTTGGGGTTTTTTTTTTTTTCACTTGGCAATTAGAAACATTAATTATTCTCTGATATGCACAGAAAAGCCTGGAACATGCCAGTAGGACAGGACTGTAGGTGCCACACTTGCAGGACATTACCACATGCTTTTGGCCCTGCAGCATCCCTCCTCCTCACCATAATAACCATTTCCAACGACCACAATAAGTTCATTATCGCAGCAGCATCCCTCCATGAGATTAATCAGGCATCCTACCGTCATGTTTGATCCCTGAAGCCTTGGGTTTAGGCACAGGACGTGTCTATGCCAGAAAGCCAAGCGTATTCCGCTCAAACAGGAGAGGATCTATAAACATCTAAAATTTTTATGACACGCACTAAGTTTGCACGCCTGCCCTAAATCACATACAGTTCGGCATCTACTTAAGCTTCTGCAATAAATCAGCCAATAATTAAGAAAAGAGGAAACACTTAGAGCCAGGTGAGCGTTTCCTGAAAGTAAACTGATACAAATCATATGTAAGAAAACTATGGAGTTTTACCCCAAAACTGCAAAAATGTGGGTTTATAGGGCACACATCAGTGACACTGCTCTCACCTGATCCTCCGCGCTGCGCAGCAGAGTCCTGGAGCACACCACGCAGCGCCTGCTCAGCAGGACGAGGCTTACAAGGACGGTTTAACCGCAGGACATGGGGTTTACACCTGATGGCACAGCAGCCCGCCAAAGGGCTGGCTGCAACCCTCCCCAGCCCCCTGTCCCAGCTATGACCCCACCACCACCAAAGACATTCGCCCACCAGCACCAACGAGTCGCCACAACAGGGTGGAGGAGAGTATTGTAATAGCAAGGGCCTGGCCACGCACGTCAAGTACATAAATATTAAGTACCTTGTAATATCCCGTCGATGGGACAGACATGGCAAAACAGCCAAGAAAGGCTGAATAAGCAAAAGGCTCCTGGATTCTCAAAGGGATTCTACACAAACAGAGATGAGTAAACTATATAAAAAAAACCCACCCAAAAAACCAAACCAACCAAGCAAAAAAACCACAACCCCACTCTATAAAGGGCTCTTTATTGCGACGCATTAAATGAGCATGTATTTTCTGCGATGCCTGGTACAGCATAGCTCGTAAAAGTGTGCATGCCACCATTTTACTCATTAAAGAGCACAATATTTTGAGTGTTTTATTAGAACACTTGCCCAGATCAACACATGGCAGAGCCTGCACCGCTTGCTTTCTCTTACCTAAGAAAATAATAAAGACAAATCTTAAGGGTGACAAAAGCTGCTCAATAAACTGGTGGGGAAGTTTCAGTAAGAAAACTGGAAGAGGCACTGAGATGATCCCGGCACCAGTGTAAGACACGGGGAGAGAGGGATGCCGAAATGAGGATGCCTTCACTTCGGGAAATACAAGGTGGAAGAGAGGGGCTGCGCTCCTGAGTACCCGCAGCATGGCAGTGGACGCCCCTCCGGCTCGCCGCCAGCAGGCTGAGGCTCCTGTCGCTGGCTGGAGGGTACCCAGCTTCTTCAGGACAAGGGAACATGCTCCAGGAATCCCCTACAGATGTCCGTCGGTGAGCGGCACGGCCAAGCAAACAAGTAAAATGAAGATTTAAAAGCAGCCAAGGCAGCGTACGAGTGAGTGCATCCCCAGAAGCCAAAGCATTACCCTATGGGCCAAGACACTTAGGTTACA
Organism: Falco peregrinus; assembly: GCF_023634155.1. Lineage (NCBI taxonomy): Eukaryota > Metazoa > Chordata > Aves > Falconiformes > Falconidae > Falco > Falco peregrinus. The sequence goes on from NC_073724.1 coordinate 121,391,285, forward strand.
GCAGGACCATCCCTGGGGCGCACCCTCAGCACAGTTCGCTGTTGCCCCCCTCCCCATCCTCCCTTGGGCAGCCCTTCTGCCGAGGGGGCTATGCGGCAAATAAAATAAACACAACGTGTAGTTATTAAATTAATTTTCCCCCTAATTACCTTAACAGTGGTAAATCAGAAATCCTACGAAAGCGAAGAAGGCAGCAAAAAGCACCAGCAGCAGCAAAATTGAGAAAACAACTAGGGAAAGTGGTGACTCAGTAAGACCAAGGACAAGTTTTATCGAAGCTGCAGCCCACGCCAGGCTTGGGGCGAGGCGGGGAAGGAGCTTCCCGGCACAGCACCGCGGTCGCTCTCCATCTCCATCAGCTCTGTGCCCAGCGAAGGGACCTGGGGCCAGATGCTCCTGGAGAGCACGCGATGGAGGCACCTCCCAAGGGATCTAAGCAGGGATGGGGCTAAGGAACCCCAACTGCATTGGTGATGTCCTGGAGGAAACCTTCCGGGTGGGGACAGGGAAGAGAAGAGGGGTGCTGACAAAACGGGGCAGAACGGCTGCGTTACAGCCAGGACCCGCATTCCGGGTGGGAGCTTCTGCCTGCAAAGCCAGCATGGATGAGCAGACCATGACCAAAATGTAATTTATATGAAGATGTTTTGAATTTCTTCCAGCTACTCCAAAGTCAATAATGCATAACAGCTCCTGGCTGCTTGTGCACAAAGGTTTCTGCAGAGAATATAGTTTGATTATAATTACAGGACAGCATTCAAAATTAATCACCGCAATAGCCCACATTCAGGTGCACTGTGCAATTAAATTATTACTCTCCTTGCTGTCCATAGCATCTCCTCTAACCTGCAATGCGGAGAATGTCCATCCTGCCAATATGTGGTTAAAAAAATATTTTTGAAGGTAATGCTTTTGGGTTTGTTTGTGCTTTTTTTCAATACAACTTTAGCTTTCAGAAGCCATGGTTAGCACGAAACCATGCACACCTGCACAGGTGATGTGTAGGGCTGTGATATAACTCAGAGGAGATGGCCATATGAAAAAGAGCATTCAGAACTGGTGTTACCTACTCACTGACTCCATCCAGGCTGAGCAAGGAGAACCACTCCTGCTGGAGCACGGTGGAGTGGGGACCTCTTGGTCCTTACTTCACCTTCAGTCACAAAATCATCCTATGAACGTGTAGTCTAGCAATGGTGTTAATGACAAAGCAACAGGCAAAAATGAAATACCGCTCCTCCAAACCCCTTCTCTGAGTGTGTAGAAACATCTACCTCAATAGAGCTCCTTCAGATATCATTTTTGTTCATAAATCTAATTATGATGATTGCTTGCCCCTTCGCAAGGCTGAAATCCTTTAGTAACTACAGTTACTTCCCTGTAGTAAAATGAATTGCAACACCCCAAAGATTTTCTTCTTTTAAAGAGTAACAAGGGACACCGGGGAAAAAATTATCTGAAGATTAAATATTCAACAAAAAAAAAAAACCAAAACAAAAAAAAAAACCCAAACGTATAGAAATACCAAGAGATGTGTGGCTTATCGATTTCACAGCAAAACTGAGTTCTACCGCTTTGTCCCACCTGCAGGACTAATAAACAAGCTTGACATGAACCTTAGGGAAACATGGCGGGTTTTGCAGCCGAGTGTGTCCTCCACTTTCAGATCAGTAGGATCCCAAATAAAAAAAGCATGGTATGTCTCAATAAATATGCAAATACCTTCAAAAGGAGATTAAAAACCTTCATCCTGTTCATGTAACTAATGAGTTTGTGTGCTGGTAACCAAAAGGCCGGAGGCTTTCTTATTTTAATTGTTCCTTCAAGGTCATTTCTACTAAGAAATACATTTTTTTAAGACCTCAAAACTCGCTGTATAACAAAGACAGAACTAAACACATGGCCTTCGGCTGGTTTGAATTAGCTCACCTGTATCAGCCGCGTTCTATCAGTACACACTGCCATAGTAACTGGGTCCTCGGCTGGAATGCTAATTACTCCCCTCCGCTTCCAGGAACAAGAGCATTAGACCTACAAAAAAAGATTCCTTTCTCCTCCTCTCATTAACTAGTTTTACTAGCTCAGCACATTAATGCAGAGCTAAGACTGATTATACAGGGGCAGCAAATGAGCTGCATAAATCTGCTTTCTGTACACATCAGCCACGGGGGCTCGGGCACAGTGAGGTTGATGCTGGAAGAAAACCCTGTGGTCCTCACTGGCGGGTTCGTGTTGGGTACCACGTGGGAGAGAGCATCATCCCAGCCCCAGGCACCCAAGACAGGGGTGAAACATGAGCTCTGCCGCCCTTGCGAGGTGTTCAGGTTCAGGGCTTGACCTTCCCTTTCTAAAAATACCCTTGCTACCGGTACTGATTTTGAAAGGTGGGCAGGTCTTCTGCTCACCTGAAAGATTGAAATGACCTTCATTCTGCTGATAAAATGTGTTGGTTTGAGAGCGTGGAAAAGCAAAAGCTCGTATTTAGTAACTGGAAAGTATTGTGAGGACATCAATGGCACGGAGTCTGTAGGCACATAGATGCATGCACGTACCTGGAGACACCTCCCAACGAAGCCTATTGATTTACATGAGAAGCAAGGGCAAAACAAAAAGTTTATCTGAAATTAAGGAATTTTAAAAAAATTCTAAAAAATCTAGCTTTGCCAAATACTACGCAACTTGTAGCATTTGCCAACAACCTTAGAAGTCATGCCATCCACCAAATCTCCCCATCCCGGAGAATACCAAGACCTCCTGCTTGGCGAGGGTGGATAGAGAAACGCAGGATGACAAGTCCTGCCTTTCCAAGACGCCCAACTTTGCATTTACTTTGGAGAGTTGCTCTGAATGGCTATGTCCGAAGCTTTAACATCCAAGTTCCCTACGACCGCACGCTACTCTTCCTAAATATCCATGACTTGGGCTCTTCCAAGAGATAACATTTGCTCCTGCTTTTTCTTGGGCATGACACAAAAGTCACGCACTATTTTGCAGCAGAAGATATTCAGCATGTCCTATAAACAACTGACAGACCAGAGTTACTGGGAGCTGCAGTATCTTGTTTTCTTTCTTGAAGACTTCTGAAAGCAAAGATTTTGGGATAAACTTCCTGGGGGAAGCAGGAGAGGTTTCTCCAAGGCCAAAGCAGGGCCAGATGGGTTCGAGTTGCTGCCAGATGGACCTGCAGAGAACCACCTGGACCACCTTGAGCGGTCAATTAGTCAAGGAACCCCCAGGGACTTCTAGAGATGATTTAACTATTGGTTAATGTAAGAGCTGGAAGGCAAGCAAGCGGACGAGCTGGTGGATAATCAATCACAGCGCGTTCGCTGAGTCAGTGGCTGGCAGCGTTTGATACCGAGCTTACAGAAAATGCCTCCTGAATTTCCCTTGGCTCGCTTCGTACCTGTCTCACACACCAGTTCTCTTTGCTCTTTTATACCAGACTACAATTTTGAACACTTTTTTTGCATGAACACAAGCTCCCTTCCCGGTTTGGTACCAAAACATATAAAAGCTCCAAACACCAACCACTCAGTTCACACAGGCCAACAACCACTTGTCTGACAATCCTCACATCCCTGCAATCACCTGGATGGCACTGAAGTGATGAGGCAGAGCTGAAAAGCTTCATCTACTGTCATCGGCCTTGCACTTATTTCCCCGGCTCCGTTTTTGAATAAGTACCCCAAGGCTGTGTGAGCCACCCTCATTCATCTCATCAAGGTACTACACCAGGATGAACGTACGTGGCGGTCAGGACCAGCTGGCACCTCCCTACTGCAAGAATAAATTTCCCCTTCTACCAATAAAGTGAAAAATTTGCCCCCATTCTAAGGCTCTTCAGCAAGCTCTGGGAGACCTTATCTCAAATCCAATTAAATTAAATCCAAGGATGGGAAATGTCTCCTCAAACTGGAAAACTGACTTACTGTAATTTTGCTACAGTCTCAAAAAAAGGTGAGAAAACCAAGTGGCAGATCTTTTATTTAAGCTGAGGCTTACACCCTTCAGAAAACAACGAAAACCAAAAGGAGAGAGAAGCAAGCTAGCAACTTCATTAAAGTCTCGGCTTAAAGGTTACCTCAAGTTTACCAGCTCTGATGGCATATGAGGCACTTCAGTGCCTTCCATGGGAATCCGGGAAGAATAGCAAGAGACGCAAAAACTACTGCGGGGAAAAAACCCTGAGCTCCAGGAACACAAAAAGAGAAAGGTCGGGTTTTGCAGTGATCAAAAAGAAACAAGTCTAAGTGGAAAGGAAGATCCGCAAACCCTCAGTTCAAAGAGAGCAGCTGAATTTGGATCTATGGATAACGCTTTCTGCAATGGAAGCAAGAAGGTGAGCACACACCCCAGTGGGGATGCACGGAAAGCTGGAGGTGGAACAAAGCAGAACCTCTGAAGGACCAGATGACAAAGCCTCCTACGCTGATGGAGAAGGTGAATCTCAAAGGCATATCAAGGAGCCTGGAGGACAAAGGTGGAGGTAGAAAGAGATCGTTGGAGATTCAGTTGAGGTGCTTCACTGAACAAGGAGCCAACGCTACACTAGAAAGGAGCTTACATTGAGGTACACACAAAGATGATGAGGGGCTGGAGCATCTCCCTGATGAGGAAAGGCTGAGGGAGCTGGGGCTGTTCAGCCTGGACAGGAGAAGACTGAGAGGGGACCTCACCAATGCCCACAAATATCTCAAGGGTGGGTGCCACGAGGACGGGGCCAGGCTCTTTTCAGCGGTGCCCAGCGACAGGACAAGGGGCAACGGGCACAAAGTGCAAGACAGGAACTTCCATCTGAATGTGAGGAAGAACATCGTTCCCCTGAGGGTGACGGGACACCGGGACAGGCTGCCCAGAGAGGCTGTGGGGTCTCCTGCTCTGGAGACATTGAAACCCGCCTGGACGCGGCTCTGTGCAACCTGCTCTGGGAGAGCTGCTTCAGCAGGGGGGTGGGCTGGGTGGGCTCCAGGGGTCCCTTCCCACCCCGGCCACGCTGTGACTCTGTGCTACAGGAGAGAAACACTCCCAATAGCTCAGGGCTGAGCATTCACCCTGCGAGGAAATACAGTCCATGCTTGAGAAGAGGAAATGTAAGGCTGTGGACTCAAGACCCAACTCAATAATATATTTTGAAGCCAGAGTACAATGAAATGTCCTTACACACACAGGACCTAAAACTGTCACTGCTGAGAAGCCAGGAACCCAACCACCAGCAGAAGTACGCTGCACTTAAATGGAAAAACCCCCGTGTTATCACAAAACTACTATAACAAATACCAGCAATAGTTTTGAGGGACACAAACAACATCATACTTTCATAAGTTATTGTTCTACATTTTTACTTGCTCCTTGATCTCAAGGTTTCAAAGACTTGTTTATTACAGTAAAAATAAATATTTAAGAACAGATTCATGCTTGGGACGACTTCATTGGTACGCAAGCAAAAAACGTGCCTGCTGCCTGGAGCTGTTTACCATTCTTACTTACTGACAGAATGAAGGCCTTGCACATTACTTATGGGTCATGGGGCTTTTTTAACAAATTTTGGAAATACCTGCAGATAGCTTACATTTCCACATCATCATTCCAAGCCCATTCTCTGAGCAGCTGACAGTGCTTTTTGGGGTGAGCATGGAATCACAGAGAAAATCGCCTGTAGATGTAAGGATTTTACATGGCTTTTTTTATCTCTAAGGCTTTGTTTACTCCAAAAGTCATTGGGGTGGAAGCTACATCAAGGAGAAATTGTAGAATCATGGAATTGTTTGGGTTGAAAGGGACCTTTAAAGGTCACTTAGTCCTGAAAAAGGCAAAATGAGACACACCAGAAAGCAAAAGGACTCTGATGAATATTGAGATTGTGCAACCAAGAGATTTTAAAAAACTATTCTGATTGCTCTCATCGGCTGTAAAAAGATTCAGAGTGACCTTAAACAGCAAAAGGATGTGATTATCCTAGAAATGGAAAGACTTTACACCATTGAAAAAGGGCTTTGTAGAATCAATAAGCTCCCGAGCTAGAGAGGCCTAAAATTATTGATAGAAATATTATCTGTGTGTTTGTGCCATCTCTTAAATCAGCCAGCTTTACTTCAAGAAACAGGAGAGCGGACCAACACCAGCTTTGTCACAAGAAACTCCTGATGATCCAGCTCTCTGCCAGTGCGAGCAGCTCCATGCATGACTTGTTAGGGATCCGGCCCTATCCCAGTAAAGCCAGCCTGTCCCCAAATCAGTGAAAAGCGCCAAAAAGGGCGATGGTGCCAAAAGGTCGGATTTGGGGGGAAAGATTAAGGCAGTGAAACACAGGTAGTTTGGCTAAGTGATAGTTTCATAGAATCACAGCATGGTTTGGGCTGGAAGGGACCTTCAAGACCAGCCAGTCCCACCCCCCGCCAGGGGCAGGGCCCCCTCCCCCCAGCCCAGGCTGCTCCCAGCCCCGTCCAGCCTGGCCTTGAGCCCTGCCAGGGATGGGGCACCCACAGCTGCTCTGGGCAGCCTGGGCCAGCGCCTCGCCGCCCTCACGGGGAAGGGTTTCTTCCTCACGTCCAACCTAACCCTGCCCTCCTTCAAAGCCATCGCCCCTTGTCCTGCCACTGCAAGCCCTGGTAAAAAGTCTTTCATAGGTTACTGATGAGTGTCTACAAGCACTTAAAGGCTGTATGCATGACAAAGGCAGACAAAGCAGAGCTAAGAGTTAGGCTACTATTAACAATACAACAATTTAAGGTGGCTATCAAGAAACTACAGAAAAGCTGTGATAGTTACTAAAGGAGGAAAAAATTCCCTGGTACAGCGAAAACCCACTCACTCAAGGTGTGATGAATACAAACCAAATGCCTACAGCGTCTCAACCACCTTCAAGGAAGACTTGCAGGCTGAGGCAGACAACACTAGCTATTCCTCGCAAATACAAACCCAGAGGCAATAAGGTGGAAGAGGACACAGTTACACAGGGACGGGAGGCTTTGATCCGCTGAGGAACCCTGCAGAGAAAACCCAAGCATCGCAGCAGCACCACCAAGGGATGGATCCAGCCAACGCCAGCTGCCTATGGAACACTCCTCTGTCAACCCCTGTGAGCTAAACGCGATGGGCGAATGACCCGAATGACTGCGGCGTGCACAACGCTACACCAGGCGGTGTCCTTTGGTTTTAATTTGAACACTAAGTGCCTCCTTGTAAAGAAACGGGGATTAATCCACAGTGTCACCTCTCTGCTAGCCCTCTGCAGCACAGCACAAGGGGTGATGCCACCTCAACCTTGCCATTATTTACTTTGGAGTAGCCACGCTCAGACCCACTGGAGAACCAGCCAGAGGAATACTTCATGAATAAACAGCAGTTGACAGCCTTGCCCAGCTGTTGGGAAACAGTCCAACAGATGCGACCTGTTTTTCCGCTATATGTTCTTATTACTTTTAATTTCTAATTCCACCTGAGGAGGAGTAGACTCCCATGGATCACATGAACTGGCTACTTGGGAAGAAAATAAAAGCATAGGGAAAAGAGAAGCTCACAAAGTAGTTTTAATTCCATTTGTAAATGAGGAATTTGTTATATTGCTTAATGATAAGCTAATACATTTTTACCAGACAGAGCAAATGCTACTCCAGTAAAACTCCCTTTGTAAACTCTTAGAGACAAAACTTCATTTCTGTCCATTCTCCACCACTCCCCCCAACCAACTACATAGCATCTAAAACCAAATTACTACTTTAAGTATCCTGTTCACAGTCTTCTATAGTGTTTCTTTCCTCGTAGATTTTTTCCCCGCGGTGTCCTGTGGAGAATCTGAAGTTTTCAGATGGAATTTAATACAACAAATAGGGTTGTATGCAAAGAATGCAAGTCCTGAGGCACTACAGCAAATGTAAATGTTAAAAATCACACAAGAGAAGATAGCAACAACAAAAAAGAAGTGCACACAATACAACAAAGCAGTAGAAAAGCATACTGTACAGATCATTCTTGCAAGGGCTGACGGAGGGATCGGTTGACCTCGGAGGTCTCTGCCTTCACTGACTTACATACTTCTGTGAGGCTCATTAAAGGCTCCAAACACAAAGCATCAAACACTTCAAGTAAGTTGGTCTCCATGGGAATAGAGGACAAACTAAAAATAACTATAAGACGACATTTTAGCAATTTTGCAGGAGATTGTCATGGCAATGAAGAGAGTTGTAACCTGTTGTCATGATAACCAAAGTTTTAAATTAATGGGAAAGCATTCCGCTTCCACTTCATCTTTATTCATAATGGGTCTAACATCCACGATGGGAGAATTACACATTGCTGCCTTTAAGAAGCCAGACAGCTGGGGAGAAGCAAGGGTGGGATAACGCACTAGTTAAAAAAGAAATTTAAAACCCCACAGCCAAACTGAAACACTGATATGACAGAAAAGAAGCCAGGAATGAAAACGCATAGGGAGATGCACGATGCCTTTTTGAGGGAGATGCTCTCCTCTGCCCTTCCATGCTTAGATAACGTGATCTGTGTTATGGGACAAGCAGCAGAAACGCTGGCAGCGAGCAGGCAGGTCACTTGGGCCAACCACTCTGGCAGAAGCACCACTAACACCGAGGGAAGCAGCAATCAGAATGATTTTAACGGAGGCAAATTAATCGGACCAAGCTAGCGTCGCCGTGCCGATGCCAATTTTCCCTCTTTATCTGCAGTTGCTGTGTTTCGGCAGGCAGATTTTGGCTGGGAAGCCAAGCCCAGCCCCAAGCCCATAGCCTCTCCTCCCTGCTACCGGAGTGGGAATGCAATGACTGTCATCCTTCATACCTGCCTGTCCTCAGCCGCTCGTTTGTACACCACTGCTTACCATTTGTTTTCACTAGTTTCAGCATAATTTGAGACTTTTAAGTTTTTATTTTATCTCAGCATTCCCGTGGCTACCAGAGAGAAGAATGCAGGTCTTTTGTTGAAGAAATGGCAGAACGGTTAAGAGAAAAGCACGTGTTGGTAGCACCGGTTCATTAAGATCACAGCACATTAAAAAAAAATAAAAATCACAGTATGTCCAGTTTCTCAAGACACCCAAATTAGGGGGGAGGGAGGAAAGGACGAGAGCCCTAAGACCTCCAGATAGAGGGGGAAAGGGGCGGTGAGTAAATCAGCAATGTTGACTAATGACTGACAAGAGGCAAGACAGGATGGAGACGAGAAAGATCTCCATCACTGTCAACTCCTAAAGGTCACAAATGGCACATCTGAAAATCAGCTGGCCTTTGCCAGTCAAGGGGGACCCAAAAGACGTGATGAGGACTCGCCGGCCGCCTTCTCCATCAGGATGCATGTGGTCCTGCAGGCTTGGCGAGTACATGTATCTTGGTGCTGCGAGTGCACAAGTGTGACAGAATAAGGCAGAGGGAGACGAGGCACGTGTTTGGGGGTGGGGGGCTTAATCAGTCACCATCCCCTCCTACATGTCTCACCTGCATTTTGGTAGAGGCACTGCAACAAACTGCACGGCATGGACAACTCCAACCGTCTTTGGAAATGGATAGGAAATAGGGAGGGTAACACACGCGGACCCTTGCGGCCTCCATCACTTGCAGCCAGTGAGCAGCACTGACCTTCCAGCGCCTGCCTGGGGACAGCAGCAGAAATGCCCTTCTGCGCTCGCCCTTCCACTAGACAAGGAGATGTCAACCACTATTTTACGATTTACCTCCCTCCACCCTGGGGTCAGGAACTGGAGGGGGAGAGACAAACTGACCAGGTCCAAATGCACATACCAAAGGTCAAGCGCCAACCTGAGGTCCCTGCATGAGAAACGCTGTTATCCTAAACTCTCCAAAGCCAAGAGCAAGAGATGAGTAACTGCAAGGAATGATCCCCCCACCTAAGATCTGAATTTGTCTCAGGTGGCCATAAAAGACCTGACGGGCTCAACCTGCTGCTCACGCATTCTGGCAGACGCCGCAGGCGCACGCCCTAAGGCTGCGCCCAGCAGTCCTGGACTCTGAATTGAATGAACAGGCTCAAAGCAAACCATGTCTTCTCTAAAGACTACACAATCATTATTGCATCTTCATTTATGAAAAATTGCTCTGTTTGCACTGGAATGATTAAGATAGTTAATTATATGACTGTTTACTGAAGTGTTTTGAGGGGAGAGGAAAACTATTCTGGCAACAGAATGCCTGGAGAGCACACACACCTTCCCCCACACGGTCAGCACACAGCAAAAAATGGTCTTTACCTCAAAAATAGTTACTAATTGGGAATACGAAGAAACTACAGGTAAACAGAAGTTCAGACGCATACACACTGATCTCTTTCTGGAGGAAATAACTCATTGTTAGGCTGTTCAAAGTAAGGCTTCTCCCCTGTCTGATTTATTTAGGGTTATCATGTGCTTTGCATCTCATCGAATCACAGAACCATTTAGGTTGGGAAAGACCTTTAATATCATTGAGTCCAACCGTTAACTCAGCACCACCAAGGCCACCACTGAACCATGTCCCCAAGCGCCACATGTACGTGTATTTTGAACCCCCCCATTGACAGTGCCTGCACCCCGTCCCCGGGCAGCCTGTGCCAGCGCTTGGCCACCCTGTCGGGGAAGACATTTCTCCCAGTGCCCACCCTGAACCTCCCCTGGTGCGGCTGGAGGCCGTTCCCTCCTGTCCTGCCGCTGGTTCCTTGGGAGCAGAGACCGACCCCCCTCGCTGCAGCCTCCTGCCAGGCAGCTGTAGGGAGCCAGAAGGGCCCCCCTGAGCCCCCTTTTCCCCAGGCTGAGCCCCCCCAGCTCCCCCCCCCCCCCCATCAGAGCTGTGCCGCAGCCCCTTCCCCAGCCCCTGCCCGGCTCTGGACACGCTCCAGCCCCTCCGGGTCTGTCTGGGGGTGAGGGGCCCAACGCTGAGCCCAGGGCTCGAGGGGCGGCCGCACCAGGGCCCGGCACAGGGGGACGGGCACTGCCTGGCCCTGCTGGCCACGCTGCTGCTGACACCGGCCAGGGCGCTGCTGGCCGCCGTGGCCCCCTGGCAATGCCTGGGAAAGCCACCAAAACCAACAACTCCCTAGAGGTGGATGCTCTTCTCTGCAATGCATTAGGTTTCTAATATGAGAGACAGTGATACCATTTCTGAGTATAAATGGAAGGCAACAGATCCAGTATAAGGCAGAAGCTGCCTTTGGTTACTTACTGAAGAGAATTTCTTAACTACGAGTTATGAATGTCTTCACTTGTCATTACTCTGGGGTTTCATTCCTGTACTTCGCCCTCCAACGGTCACATCCAGTAACCACTGCCCACAACTCAAGTCTTCTGAGAGCTCATCTTTTCAGCCTGATTTAGTCTTCATTTTTCTTCTTCACGAAAAGATTCAAAATCACTTTATTTATGAACTGAAACAAACTAGACCTGCCCCTAGGGAAAGCCTGCTGGGCTGACAGCACTCCAGGATGGACCTGTTGGGGACCAGCTTCAGAGGTGGGCAAGGCCAGCACCAGGGCGGGGGTGGTGGTGGTCACAGGTTGCTGCTCTTCTCTGGAATATTTAAGTGCCGGATTTCTTTCCCCAGGTCAGTGCTAAGGCAGGACCTCGGTATGGGAAAGACATGGACCTGTTGGAGCAGGTCCAGAGGAGGCCACGGAGATGGTCAGAGGGCTCCAGCTGTGGGGACAGGCTGGGAGAGCTGGGGCTGTGCAGCCTGGGGAGGAGAAGGCTGCGGGGAGACCTTAGAGCAGCTCCCAGTGCCTGGAGGGGCCGACAGGAAAGCTGGGAAGGGGCTTTGGGCAAGGGCAGGGAGTGGTGGGACAGGGGGGAATGGCTTGAAGCTGAGAGAGGGGAGATTTAGGTTGGACATGAGGAAGAAACCCTTCCCCGTGAGGGCGGCGAGGCGCTGGCCCAGGCTGCCCAGAGCAGCTGTGGGTGCCCCATCCCTGGCAGGGCTCAAGGCCAGGCTGGACGGGGCTGGGAGCAGCCTGGGCTGGGGGGAGGGGGCCCTGCCCGGGGCAGGGGGTGGGACCGGGTGGTCTTGAAGGTCCCTTCCAACCCAAACCCTTCTGTGATTCCACAACACGCTCTGTTGCAGACGTGAGAAATGCCCCAGTATTCTGGGCAAGCAGCAGACAGCTTTGCCCACCTAATGTCACTCTCGCGTCTCTCTTCCCACAGGAGACTGATCATCTCTGCCCAACACCTGCCTTCAGCTGGTGACACGAGGAGCATCCTTAGGACCAATGCCAGCAGCAAACACAGCCAGCTTCTCTGTAAGCAGTGGGCTTACCTTCTTCACATGTTACTTTAAATCACAAGCAGATTCTCATTCCTGTCCTGTGAAGGGGGAAAAACATACTTTCAAAATTAAATCACCCCTCTATCAGCACATCCAAGAGAAAAAACTGTAGTGACAGATAACTCATTGTGCCTTGACCTGCAGGGAGGTTTCACGCAGTAGCACTATTTTCCTCCCAGCTAAACAAAGATTTATTGGATACTATAAGCTCAACAGAGAAACCACGTTTTCCAAAGACTCTGAAAACCTACAGCAGGTAAAACAACCTCCCTGGAGAGCTCGGCTGTGAGCCACAGTGACCCACAGGGCTGCCTCAGCAGCCCACCACCCCAAAGAGGTGCTGAGCACAGAGCTGATGGCACTATGTGCTGGCCAGGGCAGGGAACACACGATGCTACGGCACCACCGGTTCCTCACCAGGAGCCCAACCTTGCCCCCTCCCTGAAAATATTCATTTTTTCCCAACTGGAGGATCACGGCTCCTTCCCAGCCTTATGCGGCGCGACCACAGGGGTTCAAAGGGCTTTATGTGACGAGGCTGTTGACAAACACGTTTATCCCAGAAAGACCCAGAGATGGCAGTTCCCGCACGGAAAGGAGCACTTCTCAACACCAGCAGGAACTCGGGGGTCAGAGATGGGGGAAGGACTGGTGGGGGTGAGGGGAAGGGAAGGAAAAAAGGGGCTGCAACACTAAAGAGTCTTTCAGGACTCATTTATTTGAGCAGTGCCAAGCCAGCTCACTGATGCAATATTTTCTTCCTGCACTCTGAGCCAGGGCTTTGGGATCTAATAAATCATCGCTGGCCGCAGAGACATTAAAATTCTAGCCCAGTACTGCATTAGATGAAATGAGGCCGAATGCCAGCAAGCGCAGGGAGAGGGAAAGGCAAGCACACGCACTTTAAAATAAGTATACGAATGCGTTTGCATATAAGCAACTCCTGATTTCCGTTTCAGACGAGGCTAAACCTAACACAAACAGAATAGCAAAACAGATTAACAAGCCAGAGCTCAACCGCGCCACTTTGGGAAGCTGATCCCCATTAAACTAAAACCAAGACGTTAGGTATAAAGCACAGCAGAAAAATAGACTCAGTAATTTACAGATCTGCTACGAACCGGGGAACTATTTCTGAAGCTTATAAAAGTCTTTTACGATCCCGTACCAGAACACGTTTCTGTACGTCCAGACCTCTGCACTGTGTCGCATTGACTGGGCATGATGTAAAAAATAATTGTGCACCAGGAGAGGAGAAAAATTCAATATTTAATCTACAAACATGTTTCCAGAAGTCAAGCCACAAAATTTTAATTTATTACCTTCAGACTGCAAAAATATAACAAGTACCTAACCACTTATTTGCTGTGCCATACAAAAAGAAACCAAACAAAAAAACCAAGCAGGGTGGAAGAGGGGGAGGAAAGGCAGCAAATATTACGGGTTTTCAACGGATCATGAGGCAGTACTGGAGCTTATTTTCAACCATTTAATTGAAGCACCTGGGGATTTAAAAGGTATTGAATGTGTGGTGTGCAAAGTATGCACAGAGGAAAACAAGGCAGGATATCAACTTGAACTGCAAATGGCAGGAAAAAAAATGCAAAAAAAAAGCCATTTATTTTAGACTCGGGGAGATTTTAACTTACAACTGAGAAATTCCAAGCAGCCATGGGGTTTCAGTGCTAGGAGACATTTTCATCCTGTTTTATGAATAACCCCCACCTTAAATTCACACCACGACAAGGTCACGCTCCAGCTCCGCGCTGCGCATGCAGAGGCTCCCGAAATGCTCTGCAGAGAATCGCTGACCCATTTAGCAACTGCTGACGGACTTCTGCCAGCCAAGGCCGTTGCTCTTCACCTCCAGAAGGAAGGATTTTAAAACCTGATCTAATATTTCTTCCACAATTGCTACCATTGGAAGAGAGAGCCCATGGCTTCGTGAAAGGAGTGCGCTAGACTGGAAAGAAGGGGAGGGAGGTCCCCATAACCTCTCGGTAGAGGGGCTCCACAGCAGGACCACCACCCACATCGGCAGCTTTCTCAGCAGAGCAAACTGGACATCCAGAGATAGTTACAGGGAGGGAAGAAATGATTATGGGAGGTTGGAAAGCAATGAGGTCAAAATAAGTTTAAGACTTGACAGATGGCAAATCAAGAGTGACTTGGCAATGTGACCTCGAGGCATGGAGAACCCGAGTGCCACAGAGGTGACACCAAGATGGCCAAAGGGATCTTATACAGAGGTTCCTTGTTGTTCAGCAGCAAAGTAAAGGGAACATATAGGAAAACATATGGAAGTCAAGGGAACGTATATGAAAAGAAGTTTTAAATGGTGTCAAACAATACAACCATGACTAAAACAAAGAAGGTGGCTTAGAAACACACTGTAAATTAACAAAGCCACCAAAAAGGAGTTTCGTTCTACAATATACAGAGACTAGGGAATAAGAGAAGGGAAAAAATCACATTCACCAATTTTAATACTGAATATACATTTTAAAAGCCTAAATCACTAGTTGGAATTTGTCTATGTGCTAAGTAAGCCAGAGCTTTGGTGGGGCTCAAGCTTAAAAGTAAAGCTTATTTCTTCCCCAAGGAAGTGAAGAAGTTCAGATTATGCGCCAATACTCCACAGAAGTAACCGACACACAAGACAATTCTCTGTTCACGTTTTCTTTAAATGGAGTACTTTCCCCTTCAAAACATGTTTCCAAGGTCATCTCTTTTTATCCTTTTTTTTTTTTTCTCCTCTGCCTTACACTCATTTTCCCCAGCTCTCTTCAACCCTAATCATTTAATCTTTTTATTTTTTTTCCACTATGAGGAAAAACAAAATCAATATTGTAGCCAAGAAATGAGGCACGGCACAAACCAGTTCCACGTACTAACTGAGCACGCAGGATTAAAAGGCGCACAATGAGGTCATTCAGGAAAACATGAGCTTTGTTTGCTTTTGAGATCTGAGACTATTCTGTTTATTTACAACACAGGGAAACTCAAAAGCATGTAAAACCTTATAGAGACAGCTACAAAACAAGGGATGGAGGATGTTCCCCAAAGTTTCTACGAAACTCCTCAGAAGGTCGACATCAGTTGGAACAATCTCCAAACCAACTGAGCCCGCAAGCATCTGTAATGAGGCGTTAGGAATTATTTTCTTCAAAGGGGCTTTACTAAGGCTCCATTTCTAACACTAAAAAGAAAGAAGCCTTTTGGCTTGAAACATAGGTGTATGCCACCCACACTTCTGTCCACAAGACCTGTTTCGCACAACAGCCTGCCTCCATCCATAGGTGAGAGCAGTGGGGCGACATCCATGCCCATCACCCAAGGGTGCTGCTGTTGGCAGGAGAACCACCCAAACACAGCCTACAGCTATTGCATGCACTCATAAATATCCCTCATCTCGCCCAAACCCCCTCTCCTTCCTTCTCCCTTGCTCCCCAAACAAGAAACCTTGCCCCTTCTTTCCTTAGGGGTTTTACACTTTTTGCAGCCTCAAGAAAGTCCATGAGTTAATTTATTAGGAAGACGGTGAATTAGCCATCGTTGATCAGCTAACCAGAGAGCACTGAAACGCCTTCCACACTGAGAAATTCAGCAAGTTGTTTGGAAGTATTCCTGTACAAAAATCATGCATTTGAACATAAAAATAACAAGAGTCTACACAACTCAGAGCTCATTCTTCTCCAAATCAAGTATGATTTTCCTGTCTGCTCTATACACACCAATTAATAAACATGAAGAAATGCCAGAGGAAAAATATTCACTTTACCCACTTCATACATTTTTAACCACCCTGAAATCAATTCAACACCCTGAACACAGTTTAAAATTCCTGTTTTACAGAACCAGTAAGGAATGGATCACCTAATTAAATCCAGAAACGGCATTTCCCAATCAATGGAAGGGGTAGACATGCATGCAGATCTTACAAGCAGAAGGAAAAGTAAGGAGGAGAGCACCCCAACCCCACCTGCTTCAGCATCAAAGCTGTTTGCCTCGTGTTCCTCAGCACTCCCCACCAGTATGCTGAGGAATGCCTAAAAGAAAGGGAAAAAAGTCAAGTTTATCCTCTTTGCACACAGCAGTTCTGAAAGAACTTGGTTTTCTTGGCCAAAGTATTAATCTGTTATCAAAGGGCCAGCCTTTCCAGAGAATAGCACAGCAACATTTTAATTTTAAGTTAATAGGAAAGGCTGAAATCAAGCCTAGAATTATCTTTGTCCCACAAAGAGTATGCAAAAGAGGATTAAAAGCCGACTGTAGAAATCCTATTGGAACATCCTTCTGCCTTCCACAAAATTGGAGGCTACTGGCTTTCAACATCCCGATAAATTAAATGAACAGTCAAGTGTAAATCAGGTCAGTCCTCACATGTGCAGTTGTGTCTGCGGCTCAACAAATGATACTGCAGATCACGATACAACCACACGTGAGGATCCCACACCTCCTGTCCTGCCAACACCACCAACGACCAGAGGGCAGACGATGCCGGTTCCCTCTGTGAATCATTATGTCCAGACAAATGTTGTGGTTCCACCTTGGGGGAAAAAAAAAACCCAACAACAAAACTTGGGAGCGTAGCACACAGCCCGGCTCAGGGATGAGTCTTGCCTTCTGGAGCATGCAGGGATCCCAAATCACAGGTAGGAGAGCTCGACGTGCTGGAGGAAGCTCTCAAGCTTTCCATGTCCAAAGAGGATGGATCAGGGCTTGCTCTCGAGCAGTAGCAGAGGTGTGGAGGGTCCCTGAGGAAAGCCCACCCAGAGCACAGAGCGGCGGCTGCGGAGCTGACTGCACTTCTGTCCTCCGCCTCTCCACAAAGTCTCAGACAGAACGAAGACCCTGATGGCTGTACAATCTTCGCTTCACACTGGTGCAGCCTGCCAGTATGGTTCACAAACGTAAGAGCATCAGCTCGCACAAATCCTTAACCCTTTCGGGAATCCCTCTGGAAGATCTCCAAGATCCCAGACACACAAGAAGAATATAGAACCGGTGCCTTCCCACCAACATAAAAAAACAGTAATCGATATGCTGACACGCGTATTTGCTTACCAGCCACACCTATTCTCTATCACAAAATCTTCTAACTACAACCACATGCATGCATTATACCGTAAATTAATACTACATTACTGTCATCTATCTTTCTCAGCGCTCTCAAAAGTCCCACAGAGAAATTGCCACTTGAAGAAGCAGGAAAATCAATTAAATTGGAAAGCAAATGAACCCAGACCTTGCAGACAGCATAAAAAGGGTTGACAAGTGACTCAGGGAGACACCACGCATTTCTACATGCAAACGATAAAGCTCTCAGCCAGAACTTCTCCTTAAATCATCAGAAAGACTATTTTTTCCTTTTAAATGAAGGCGACACATTTGTTACTTGAGGAAGAACACGCTGGGTCTTGCAGCAACGTCAAAGATTAATTGCAAATGCGATTCAAACTCTTCCTTGCTTTAGACTGCTCCTCTGCTTCCCCAAAATACTTTGGTGAATCTTGTGCAGGATAAAACTCGCCGAGTAGCTGCCCTTGAATATTTATTTCACATTGGTGTGCTGCAGAAGTTCCCTAAAAGTGCCTCTGAGCTGCCCAGGTTCATCTGCTTTGGAAATGCAGCTCAACAAGAAGCCAGTTGCACAAAGACCTTTTATTAAAAGGCGTCAGGTTCCTCCTGGTGAAACGAGTCCAGCTCTCCCGGACCCGTGCAGGTGTTTGCCAGCTGGGCCAGGCTGACAGGCCACAAGAGAGAAGGAAAAATAGCTGGAATGGAGCGGAAGACTCCAGGAAAACAAGCCCTACAAGAAAGAGAAGGGCCAGAAGAGCAGCAGAGGAGCTTGCCTGATAGTCTTTCCTGAAAAGCCAGGGAAGGGGGTGCTGGAGCGTGCCACCTACCAGCCCTCTCCAAGACAGAAAACATGCAGAGAAGCAGCAGAAGATCCACGGCAGAAACCTGAATGCGTGATGGATACTAATCATTAGCAAACGAGAAAAAGGAACTGAGTAAATGAGACGAGGTCCATTAGCAAAAGAGAGAAGGAAATTCCTGCTGCAAAGACATGGGAAGACTGGGAGCTCCACCTGACAAACCAGGAAAAGCCCTGGGAGAAGGAACACAGGTAATCCATCACATTCAGATGCTGCCATTGGGATTCCCAAGCCTTCTGTGCAACGGAGGCAGAAGAGCAGCGAGTTCCCAACACGTATCCGGATTTAAGGACACTAGGCACGGCCTCCTATAATCACAGACCACCCCAGATGGGATGACATGGACCCTAAGCCATTTCTGGGGAAATCCCTTGGGAATTGCAGGCTGGGAGATGAGGACCCTGAAGTCGCACCCACTGAGCAGCACGCCTGGAGAAGCGAGCACCTTACACACCTTTAGTGGTGGGGCTGCTCATGGTTAATTGGCTCTCAAGAGGACAAGCACATTAGACACCAGAACTCTGAAACGCACGTTTTTATTTACCAGAACCAGAGGATCGGACCATTTGAATGCTGCCACCCGACAAAAGCTTCTTGAAGACAACAACTCACCTTTGTACTTGGTGATCTACTAGTTTCTGAAAGAAACAAAGACTCTGTTGTATTCTCTACACCCTTTACGAGTCCCCTTCTTGAGGGCTCCTTGCCATTGCTTTCTGACACACTTTTCTCAGCCACCACAAAGCTGCACACCCCCAACTCTTTCCTGACCAAGACCAAAGAGGTGGGAAGATCAGTGACCTACATGGCTTTGGACCAAGCGTCCTCACTAGTTCAAACGACCTTAATCTGATGGACTTGAGGACAGACTGCAGTGATGGGATAGGCTGCAGGGATTAGGTGAGAGCTGAAAACCTCGTGTTTGAGAAATGACCGGCCCAACTGGCCTTCAGCGTGCAAGGTGTCCACATTTTACATGTGGCAGGAGTATCAGTCTAGAAGGAGTTACCATCCTTCCCTGCCCTGCACCTCTGAAGATACGTTTGCCTCTTCCTTCCCACCCAAGAACCAGGTACATAACCTGGTCGATACAGAATCTCTTGAAAACGGATTTTACCGTTTTAGAAGACCTGCAGTAAGTAATTCGGACATGAACCCCATGGATGGGACTCGAACGTAGACCACTTTGTGTAGATGTCTACACACGTGTAGCTGTCCGAGTTAGCCATCAACACACCTTTCGGTACCGGGGAGAAAGGAGCACTTGGAGGACACAATCCAGTGGCTCACACAGTAAAACAGAGCACATGGGAGATGCTCTTTTCTTGCATTCACGCAGTTCAGGGGACTGCTCACATCCACACTGCAGGTACATACAATTGGGCAAAACAATTCTGAATCTGCCAGGAGAGACCCCAAGCAGGGTCAAAGGGTGGGCGCAGCAGACTCAAAAGCGCTGGCACTTCCACAGCAAGGATTTAAGACTAGTACAAGGAGTCTGAAACAGAAGCATGAGCTATGGTCAGAGAGCAGGTGGAAGGTTGGATGTGGGAAAAGGTGGAGGGGGACAATCGTCTGGAAGAGTAGCATCAGTAATCTGTGGTCAAAAAAGGACCAGAAGATAATATACCTGTATTATTTAGTGATTTTTCTGAACAGATAAAGAGTGACAAAGTAGAAAACCAGAGCATGTCCTGTTCCTTTCAAAATTTCAGATAAACTTTTGAATAAAAACATTTTTCCTTTACCTTCAATAATTCTGAGGGCGGAACAGAAATATTGCTTCATGGCACATAGAGCTTGAACAGAGCTATTTGTTGAAAGCAAATCAAGGGCTTCCATCAGCAAAAACTGGAGCTGGAGAACGTCTCTTCTAAGCGTGGAAGCTCCTGAGCAGGTTGCAGCTGCAGCAGGACTTGGGAAGCATCGTGTGCTAGAGCAGCGTGACACAAACTCCTTGGAGATTTACTAACCAGCATCACATCTTTGGGCTCTTGGATTTTATTATCATTTATTATTTAGTAATAACTACGATGAACACACAGTCAAGTCTACTGAAGGTTCATGAATCACAGCATCTTATCAGCATATTAATCAGCTTCTGGTAGGGAAAATGGTAATAGCATGAGCTATAACAAACACTTTTATAGTTTCACGCTTGAAGTCAAACAAGCTACAGGAGAGACTGATTCTTCACCCTTGATTCCACATCAATGAGCTAATCTATTTGCTGCAGGACTGGTGCCTTTGCAAAAGTGGATGCAAGAAAATGGGAAGGATAATGTGCCAAAGCAAAACCAGGTGGCTCAGCAGTTCACATTTGGGCAGGTAAAGTGAATTCTACAAATAATAAATAAGCAAACAAGAGTCCTTAAATACCTTTTAAAGTTAACCTCAATTAAAACAAGAGCTTACATGAAGATCAGCGTTAATTACAGTCTGTTTTAATTAAATAATAAACGACAGTCAGACACTGTTTGCTGCTGATGTTCTAAAATACATCAAATTAGCGGAGTGGAAGCAGTCACCAGCCGAGCACAAGGAGCCAGGACTTGCTGGAGCACAAACCCGGCGCTGGACAGATGTAGCTCCATCTGCAGCGAGAATATTCTCTCCACGTCACCTTAGCTCAGCTCAACAACCAGCTCATTCAACAGCAAGGAAGCACTGCTAGTAGAAAGCACACAAGGCTTATTCTACCCTTTCAGTTTAGGAAGGAAAAGGGGAAGGAGGTGGCAATTCAACCCTGAAAATGAGACATACTAACTACGTGAGAATCACCTTTGCTTAATAAATGTATCAGTTCAAATATGGGAAATGTTTGGCTAAACATCCACCTAAAACCCCTATTTAAATACTTCCTTTTTTTTTTTTTTAAACTTAATTCTAATTTCCTCTAAAAATTCATCCAATTCGGACCACACTTTAAAAATCATTTAGGAAATAACTGTCCTTCACACTTCCTTTAAGGAAGATCAAAATGAAAAAATTAAGAATCTGAATAAATGTATGGTCCCTCCAGTACTTGAGTATGTGCCTCCTCATTCTCTGTAACACACGAGCAGCCAATTTGGTACAAAAATCTTTATTTATCTTGAAATGGACCTCTTTCCCTAGCCCACCAGGTATGGAAAAATACAAAGAAGTAAAAATGAGAAGAAAATCAGATTAAAACCAAATTTATTTCAACCAAAATCAAACTATTCTATATAAAGCATTTACATTTAGCACTAAAAAAGCCACAAGAGCATAGAATTCAACCTGCCAGTATCCTGATTACCATCTTTGTTTTCTTTCCACATGTATCCCGCCTGAGTTTTATTGCACAAGGTTAGAAATTAACAGTTAATGCATGGTCTTTGAAGAAAAAAAATATAAATAATACACTTGCTGTACTAGATTTGGGGTAAAAACCCCTGAATTCCAAGGCAAACCAAGAACTGAGAAAGGGCCAACAGCCTTCACCTCAACTTTATTACACTTCAGGAGGTTTTATTTCTCTTTCTTACCCAATATAAAGCTTGGCATGAAATCTTCTTCCATGTCCACCACTACTGCAAAAAGATGATACTAAAATATATATCTTATACTGTATAAATTCTATATTGTATCACAAATTAGGCCTCCAATCCAAATTTTGGGACAGATGTCGTACGCTCAGTCTCCTGCGGTGACCATGGGGACGGCGCACTGACATGCCATTTCAAACGAGGGGCTCCAAGCAAACTCTTCCAATTCAGCTGCCAGTCAGGGCTGAGACACTCATTAAGCCCCAAAGATGTAACGAGCTCCCAGGCCCACAGAAGGGGTTCACACACACGTCGGCAGTCAACATCCCCTCTACATCGACTGTGTCACATGCTTCAGCGATTATTTTCAAAGCAATTTGAGAAGGATCTACAAACTCCTTAAGTTAATGCTTCTCCTGCAAAGAGTCTATTTTGTTTGCCTCTGGGAGTTTAAATATCCTCCAGAATAGCTTGTGGCTACATTAGAAACTGATATGTAGCTAAATGACGCACGTTAAAGCGATGTAAACGAAGTCTGAGCACGGAAAGGAAGAATTAAGACAGCCAGAGCTTGGCACTTAACGCAGGGGGCACAGCAGCCACCTTCTCATAACTGCCGAGCCCACCTTCAGGAGCTGCATGCCTCTTCTACACAAAGGATAAAATTTAAATTATCCCCCCTTCTTTCGCAAGATAACTTTAGGTCTTTCATAAAATACTCCAACAAATTCATATTTAAAAGGTTTTGTAATACATTTTGCCTAGTAAAGAAAATAGCTCTTTGTTTAAACACTTTGTAAGCTATTACCTGTTGCAGCACAATCAAACTACTGGACTGCAATAAGACTTTACCGTTGGTCAGATTCTACTGTCCTGCTGTTTGTGTTTCCTCCAGAAGCCACGCCACGCCACGCCACGCCACGCCACGCCACGCCACGCCACGCCACGCCACGCCACGCCACGCCTCCTCCACCCAACCCACACTCCTCAGGGCTATTTAACTACTTAGCGGGAACGAGCTACAGCTGCTCATCATCCATGTCAATCAACCCACTGCCTTCGAGGCAAGGCCACGGCTGCAGATTACCAATGCTAATCAACCCACTGCCTTCATTCCTCTACAATTACCTACTTTGGGCCTTCCTTGTAAGAATTCAGCCCCCTGACCCCTCACCTTACACCTGCGCAAGGGACAAACCAAACATCAATACGATTCAATTCCCACTTCTGTCCTACGCTCAAGCAGTCACTTGGCTCTTCTCTTCCCTGTTTCTCCACTGACAGAACTAAGGACCCCAGTCTGAGCTGCCTCCAGTTTTCTTCTCCAAGGTCATCCTGCACAGCTGCCACTGATGTCTTTTCCTTTACCACAAACTCTGGAAGACAAATGTCTGAAGTCCAATGCTTTGGGGTGAAACCAGTCTCATGGGGGCCACCTCCATCCCTACCACAGCTGGCACAAGCTAGCCAAGGCAGGCAATAGCCTCATATATTTAAGCGCACAGTATAATCTTCATGGTGATCAACCAGCAGGTTGTTTTAGAAGGTACCATCCTATTGTTGCTACCATTTGGCTTATTCAGAATGCAGTCTTGTAGAATTCATTCATCTAAACCAGAAATCACCCTCAAAAGTTCTCCTTCCAGAAAGGTCAAGGCACAAACTACCCAATCTGCACTTCACCATTTAAATAAAATTGTCATATCAAGTGCCAGAAAGCAGCTTCTAAAACACACAGGACTGTATGAAAGCAAATATAGAAAATCCACATTGCATGGATTTTAAGGTGAAGCTTTGAGCACATGCCAAAAAAAAAAAAAAAAGTTAAGTGGGAGAGAAGTAGACTCTTGTCCAAACCATCCTTGTGCTAGAAAGCACAAAATTGCTGTTATTTCTAGTGTAGGAAAATAACTGCACTTATGAGCTCATTCTATCACCCAAGCGCTGCTGGAGTCTGCAGTCCTCTTACAATGGTGATATTTTTGAAGAGACTATTATTCACAGATATTTTTTTCCAAGCCTCTAGTGCTTTGACTGTGAGACCACAGTTCCCCCGAGCTACAGTATCTCCAACAAAGCAGCATGCATAAATTTGATGGGGAAGAAGAAAGGGTGCATAAAAATGGGGCAAAATGCCTTTGAGGAACTCTCCGCTCCGCAGAGTATCGGACAGGTCTCCTCGCAGCAACACAGCCGGCCCTGCTGATCTACCAGCTGCAACAGCCACCAAAGTCAACGATGATATTTTGTAAATAAAGGAGCTGAGAGCATTGGATGTTCGTTTCCGTTCACTGTTGACCATGCTCCTCCACAGAAGCACACTCCCAAGCAATTCCACACATTAGGTAACAGCCAACACAAACAACTGGCAATGCAAATATAAAGAAGGAAGTCTTAACACAATATGACAATTATATGCAACAAAATGTTAGAAGAAGGAGTCTTCGCAAGCTGGTTTTGTAAGGTGCTTACAAGATCAGAACAACACATGGTGAACCTAATCCCTGGGAAAAACCAGATACACCTAAGCTGAGAAAAGCGCTGTTTCTCCCTGTGCTAAATTATTTTCGTATCATTACACTTTAGTTCCCCAGTAGTTATATAATTATGGTAAACTTCCTTTCAACACCTTTTTCGAGTATTGAAGATGACATTTTTCAACGACTCAGTTCTAAAGGTGGACTTCAGACATGGGACTTGCTGATCAACCTAAGATTAACTCAACCAAAGCACAACTTGAAAACAAAATCAAATAAGTCAATAATGTAGTTTAAATCGCCACCTGTAACAACAACTGCACGTTCTCCGAATAACAGGCTCTCGCCTGTGGGATCCTCATTTCTACAGCAGGGCTATTCCAGCACGTGCAGCTCCGGAGGCAAGCCCTCCAGCTCCCAGCTGACCCTCCCAGCACCTCCTTGCCTGTTTTGTTTGTCTAAAGAAACCCTCTTTTGATCCTTTTCTTTAGGATTTCCAAGGCATCCTCTTCTCAGGAATTCAGATCCTTTTCTTCTCACGAACCTTACTGTGCTGGCTTTGCTGAAGAGGTTTCTCTTGCCAGTCACGTTCCCATCTGGCTGCCTGATGGGAACTCTTTCTCCCTTCGTTAAGGGATTGAACGGCTCGTTAACGATCACCTGCTCTCACCACCCCATACAGACACTCACGGAAGAGCCACGGAACGCCAGTCCTACCTGTATACGCCATGTTCTTCGGGTTTCCGTAGGGAGCCCCAGGTTGGACGGGGCTGTAAACAGGGTTCATGTTGGAAGACCGGGAACTCTGAGGACAAAAGAAAAGCAGAGTTGAGACGACTCCTTACGTTAGCTCCGGAGCCGTCTTCCGCGCAGAGCCTTCTGCTGCCTGGTAGCGTTACCGTGTTAGAATTCCAGACACAAAGAGCTGCGAGGGAAAGGATTTACAACTAGACGTTACAACCAGATAGCATATTTAATAATTCAAGTTTTGGATCTCTCGGTTAATTCCCCTAACTTCTTCAGCACTGCATATTCTGCCTACAAATGTACCTGGAGCAGATTAATCTCACACATCCCCGCCTTTGGGGGAGCTCGGGACTCGTGACCCCACTTCCAGCTTGCGACGAACAAAGAGAAGCCACAAATTCAGGCAAGGAATTCTCCCCCTTGGAGGAGCTAATAGTTCTTGGGTGACAAAAACAACCACAATGAAGACCTGACCTTTCAGAAATTAGCAGATAAAAGACCATTTGCTGCTGGCGAGATGGAGAGCAGCAAATATTTGTGAGCGTTCGGCGTGGGCAGACTGCGATAAGCTCCAGCCTGAGGTCTGGGTCCCGCGCGAGGGTGCACAGGGCACCCGGTGCCACCCACTGCATCCCACCGGTGTCCCGGGCCGGGAGACGCAGTCACGGACCTAACGCGAGCAACGGGATTGTAACCGCCCTTCTGCTCCTCTCCCCAGTAAAGATGATGAAGCAGTGCCGGGTGAGCTTCGTGTGAGTTTTATTTAGAGGAAAGCAAGTAACTTGGGAATTTGTGTCTACTAACTGTCAGTTAAGCAACTGGCTCAGTTAATTACCTTAATGAAGCACTTCTCAATTCTGATTAATGGGAAAATCAGTCATTAAGTTTTATCAGGCGACGCATTTGTCTCCACAGCTATCTAGTGACAATTTCACACAAGAACCTCAACGTTAAGATTTTAAAAATACGTTTTTTAAAACGTATTATTTTACAGTTCATAAATAAATCCGTTCTTCTCAAACAAGTCTCTGATGATGGATGCACAATTTGCTAGATCATTAACTCCTTCCTCTTTACCTCAGGATAGTAAACAAGTCAAATGTTAAATGTTAGCACCAATTGACTTGACAACAATTACTGCTTAATTAATTAGCCGTCCCTCCACCCCCAAGTTAGCACAGAAGGGGCGATTCTCAAAGCAAAGGAGATCGGGTTATAAAGCGAGCCAGAGAGAAGGCTCCACAGAGGCACACGTCTGCCCCAGCTGCTTCGCTGACACATGATGGAGCTCTCAAGAAGATTAACAGGAAAATCAATGCAAAACTTTACACCCATGAGATACTACAGCTGGGGATTTACGTTCCAGCATAAGGGGTTTATGGCCGTTTGCTTCTCGTGACCCCAGGCGGTGCCGCGGGTCTCGATGCGCCCGCCGCCGGCAAGCAGCTCTTTGCCTTCTGGCTTGAGCTCTCATTTCCAGATGTTTCCAACATCACCCAGGCCCGAGGCAGCGAACCCCAGCTTCCGTAAGCGTCCGCCCCAAAGCCTGGCTGGTGGGCTGCCGTGGGGATCTCGTTCCACGCGGGAGGCTGTCTCAGTGTAGGATGTGGTGGATACAGGACGCACTCGTACATATACCTCAAACCGCACAAACACACACATTGTGTGGCCGCATATGCTATACGATACCTACCTACCACGGCTTTAAACTTCTTCATGTGAATGACATTCATGGAAATTATTTCCTTTCCTCTACTGAAAAAAATAATGTTGATTTAAGCCCACCCGGCACATGTCCAGCACACTGTGGGAAAGCCACCTTGAGAGGGGGAATTAAGAGAAAAATGGGTCCTAACAGAAGCGCAGTATTACAGAAAGGGTTTTAGGGTGAAATACAGCGATTGCCTTCAGGGCGGTTGGCATGCACGGAACCGACATCAGCACAGCTCCCTAAGCAACACCTCTGGCCAGCTCAGCGCCTGCCCAGAGCAGTGACGGAGGGTGCAGCGGAGCGGAGACCCCACGGCCAGGCTCTGTCCTGCTCCCTGCGGGACCGGGAACCCGATGGCACCACACAGCTGATCAGCTGCCAGGTTGTCGCACGAAGAATCCATGAGACGTCCATGGCTGAGCCAACCGTTGTGGCGAAATGACTTCCCTCAGATGAAATAACCTCGTTGTAATACTAACGCACACCTCCATCTCACCTGCCTCCAGGGTACTGCTACACCTCACTGGGCACACGATACCAGTGAGTAACAACAACAGGTATGATCAGTCACTCAAGCTCCACCAAAATGTGATGGAAATGGACCGGTCCTGGACTAAAATAAGTCCAGAGGGAGGGAACTGTTGTCTAAACTTCTGGATTACCTGACTGGTTCAGCGTTCACAAAGCCAGGTCAGTCTGACTCACTCTCTGGTTGCTGTGAATAGGGGCTTCGAACCGAGGGGGTCAGCCTTGGGGAGGGGGGACACACAGAACAGAGCCAAAAGACCACCATCATCTAAGTGACGCAGAAAGAAATGAGGAAAGTTCTGGCTATGAGAGGAAACAGGATCGTAAGGTGTCGCAATCCACTGACATCAACAGCAAATTAGTTGAAAATAAGATAAAGATAAGAGCGGTAGTGGGAGATCACGACCTCCAGCTCAAACAGCCCCCCCCTGAAAGGGGGCAAACCCCCTTGGGGAGCACGCGGAGTCAGCAGAGAACGTCAGCAGAGCTACAGCTACCTGAGGGTGCGCGTGGTTTGCATTAGAAGAGAGAAACTTGTAAGCAACCCTGTGTATGATGAATGACTACGCCACGTACTGTGAAGTATAAAAGGTGGACAGATGAGGGGAGAAGCTAGGGAAGACTCCATCACAACTTCTCGGATCAGCCGACAGGCTGAACCTGTCCTGCCCCCCACAGGGACACCCGTTGGGTAAGAACTTTGTCTTATGCACGCTAAATAACTAACTCACACTGGCCGTTACCAGTGAGCATAGTCTGGCTGTATATAGCTTGGTTGTATATCACTTCAAGCTTGTTTTTGCAGACAGCCTTTACCACCAGCAATAACGAATCTTGATTTGTCACAATCTTATATTAAAAAAGAGTCTTCTTCATAAACTGCTAGCGTGAATCCTTTGCGGATGCTAGCAGTCACCAGCAGCGAGTAACATATTTGAGTAAAGTGAGCAGAGCTGCCGAGGGTCCCCCTGATGCTGTTGGGGTGTTTCCCTGAACAAGTCACTCGAATCACCTCCGATCCAGCCGGACTGCTCGGTGGAGGGTCCCTGGAATGGGATGCTGATAGACCGGTCGGGCACAAGGGTCTGGGCTTTCCTGGGGTGCTGACAGACAGATCAAACACCCGGGGGTATCTCCCCCCTAGCCCTTTCACGTGACACACACATAATTTCTCCAAAGAAATTATCGTAGACAAAGCACCCAAGTGAAACGCCTCTCCCTGTCCAAAGCACGCAGGGCATGTTTCACCTTATTTTTTCAGAAAGTTGGAAGCACCTGAAAGGAGATGGTGTGACAGTAACCAGGCGGGGGAATGTGCTGCCCAGAAGTGCCAGCCCAACACAATGCATGAGGAGCATCTACTGCTGCTCTCAACACAAGTCTAGCAGCTAAAACCTCCTCCTTTTCACCCAAACACCTCCGCCAACCACTTTTTCGTTGTTTTTTAATTCGGCTCCATCATCACCCTCCCATGCAGGTTCCACTTCAATAGTGGGAATAAGGCAAGAAGGCGTTTCGAACTTCTAATGGTTTGTAAAATATTCTGACAAGGAACAGCACCATAAAAATCCAAAGATATCTCTACGTTAACAAATACTTCGGAGCAATCAGACACCATCAGGCAATCAAAGTGTTTTGTGCTGAGGCTCCTATGGCTACACCCTCTGCACTTTGAGGGTTTCCTTTGAACTCGATTTAGACCGATTTTTAGTCTGGTCCCCAAGTGGCGCATGGTTTGAACTTGTCTAAAGGACATCACCAGTATGTCCTTCGCTGCTGTGTCCATCACCAGTATGGACTCCTATGTCCCATGACAGGTTGGAGGATGTGTGATGGGAATGAAGCTTCTGATAGACTCTGGTCCACGTACACCAAAACCACTTGGGACACGGAAACAACACAATCGCAGGGACTCACCTTCAAAGCGCAGTACCGTGCTGAATTATAACACTAGTAATACACACAGCCTGAGGGTTACTACTGATACCAAAGACTCAAACAATTCAGTTAGAAAGAACAAAGAACAAGCGCCACTTCTTCGGCTGATGTCACAGGGGCAAGAAAAAACAGAAGGGTGAAAAAACATCGTGTGAAAAAAGCCTTCAAGTGAGGAAGTTCTGGCCCTTAAGAGGAGACAAGGTGATAAAAGTGTTGGAATCCACTGATATCGACAGAACATTAGTTGAAAGCAGGACGAAAGTAATTGTGGCTGTGGGAGATCATGACCTCCAACTCAAATAGCCCCCCCAAACCTTGAGGAGCATGCGGAGTCAGTAAAAAGCTTCAGCAGTGCTACCTGAGGATGCGTGCTAATCTGCATT
The DNA here is from genome assembly GCF_023634155.1 of Falco peregrinus. NCBI lineage: Eukaryota > Metazoa > Chordata > Aves > Falconiformes > Falconidae > Falco > Falco peregrinus. Next base: position 121,420,780 of record NC_073724.1, read on the forward strand.
AGAAGCGAGAAACTTGTAACCCATGGCGTGTGTGAATGACAATGAATATGCAATGTACTATGAATATGCAAACATTTTATGGTATATCATGTATACCCTTGAGCAGCTCGGTGTGCATGTTAGGGAGGAAAAATCCTCCACCCACCCAGCGCTGCAATAAACCGCTGTCAGCTTTCTGAACTATTGTTTGGTTTGGAGAGCTTTCTTGGTTATAATTTTTGGTGATGCTACTAGTACCTGATGTTGTAAGTAACTGATGCCACATATAAGACTTGAAAGAAAAAGGAGGAGAGAGATGTCACTGAGTTGCAGAGACTTCCTGGCCATAATTAACTGTTAAATCACTAATAGGACTCGTCAAGTCCAGACAAGAAATGTTCAGTCGAACAGGGAATGTGACAGACATCTATACAAAAACATATATATATATATATATATATATATATATATATATATCATGAATGACCTGGAGAAGGCGAAGAGGCAGCAATCACACAGCTTTCGCATAACCAGAGCAAGTGGGGGCATCAGAAGAACTAATTCTGTTGTAGCTTCGAAATAAGCACAGGAGGTGGCTGGTTGCTTTGCTTGCCTCAGCGCGGCCCTCGTTGCCAGGACGGTGGGATTTGGAAAGCCTCCCAAGGGACAGGGCGACTCCTCCTCTCCCCCAGACAGGCTTTTAGGCAGCAAGGACCTTTGACCATCCAGCTATTCTTGTGTTCCCAGAAGAAAAGCCCATTTTAGGTGCGTGGCCACCCAGCTCTCAACACTCTCTCAATAAACGCGCCCGCGGTGCCGAGAGATGCCCTTCGGACGGGGGGCACCGGGCGATCCCTGCAGCAGTACCGAGCGGCTGCAAACAGCCACATCCCATTCCTCAGTCAAGCATGGGCACGGGGCTCGTCGCGTTGACACTTCAGAGGGTCTGGAAGCTGAGGATGTTCTGCCACAGAGCAAGGAAGCAATGGGTCCATCTTTCCTCCAGCCCTGTGTTCCCCCTCCCCCACGCACAGAGCCGGTGGCCCACCCAGCTGAGCCTTCCTGCCCAAGAAACGACGTTTCCGAGGGTCCCTCTCCCCTCCGGCTTCCAGCTGAAGCTCCTCCACCCAGAAGCAGCGAGGGGCAGTGGACCTGCTCCAGCCACAGCTGCGTTATCAAGTGCCTCGTTCAACGCAGTCATCATTTCATTTACGCTTTTCTGGGTGTAAAGAGTACAAACACATTGAAATGTGGTGAAAATTACTGCATATGCCTGACTTGCATTAGGTGGTGTACCAAACGGTAAAAAGAAACACTCTTCTTGAGGAGGATGAAAGGAAATGCTTTTTAGCAGAGATAAAAAGATTTTAATCACGATAGGGATTTGAGTGTACTGTGAGGAAGAGGCTTGTTCTTCCTCCCTGCTTGGTATGCGGGGTGCTATTTGCAGCCAGCATGAAAGAGTCCATGTGAACGGCATTTCAGATGGATGATTTTCTTTCTTTTCAGCATCTAGTACTAAAGCACATTCAGATGAGCTTCCAATACATTCTACAAGACAATACCACTCAAAACTACATTCTAAATTCATTACAGGCACCGCATTGTGGCATTCGAAAAGCTACACTGAAATGGGAATAAAAAAGGATTAGCAAAATTAAACCTCCTTTGCCATAATAACTTGCAGCACTTGCTTGTGGCCATGAATACATGACAAAAAGACTAATAGAAACGAATTATAAACAGACAAACACAAGCATTGCTCTGCTGCACGGAGCTTCCACGGCTTCCTAATCCCCGCAACAGTGATGCTCAGTTGCTTAGAAGCTGCTGAGACTCCAGCAAGGAGCCAAAGGAGTAACTCCAGCAGGAATGCCATGGGAATAAGCTGCTAGCAAACAGTCTCGGGATACTTTCTGGCTGTAACCTGGTTACATTTTCATCTATTTTATCCTTCCTGTGAAAGTGCACGACATGGTTCTATCACACTAGGAAATTACTTCAGATGAAGGGTAAATAGAAATACAAGAGAGGTCAGTCATCAAACGGCCACCAGGTCATCAGCAGGCCAATGTGCTGGTCACATCAAGTTCGCGCTGGGGATTTCCAAGCAGCAGGAGAAGGGAAATGAAAATGAAAGTGAATGCCGGGTTGAACTCGCTGTGCTGAGAGCTGGGCTTCGTGCTTCGCATCGCACTCTCCCACTGCTGCCAAGGGACAGGACTCTGTCCCCCGTCGCTGGTGACACCCTGGGACATCACCTACTTCATCCTCCTCCTACAAGAGCACTCAAAGCACCCAATAATCAGCACAGGGATCACCACCACCTTCGAACTACTACAGATGCAAGACAATGGGAACACCTGGAGGGGACCGGGCAGGCCGGGCCGAGGGGCCGAGGCCAGTTGTATGAGGCCCAACAGGGCTGAGTGCCGGGCCCTGCCCGTGGGTCACACCAGCCCCCCACAGCGCTGCGGGCTGGGGGCAGGGGGCTGGGAACTGCCCGGCGGGGAAGGGCCTGGGGGGGCTGGTCGGCAGCCGGCTGGGCATGAGCCCCCAGTGTGCCCAGGTGGCCACGGCGGCCAGCAGCGCCCTGGCCGGTGTCAGCAGCAGCGTGGCCAGCAGGGCCAGGCAGTGCCCGTCCCCCTGTGCTGGGCCCTGGTGCGGCCGCCCCTCGAGCCCTGGGCTCAGCGTTGGGCCCCTCACCCCCAGGCAGACCCGGAGGGGCTGGAGCGTGTCCAGAGCCGGGCAGGGGCTGGGGAAGGGGCTGCGGCACAGCTCTGGGGGGGCGGGGGGAGCTGGGGGGGCTCAGCCCGGAGAAAAGGGGGCTCAGGGGGGCCCTTCTGGCTCCCTACAGCTGCCTGGCAGGAGGCTGCAGCGAGGGGGGTCGGTCTCTGCTCCCAAGGAACCAGCGGCAGGACAGGAGGGAACGGCCTCCAGCCGCACCAGGGGAGGTTCAGGGTGGGCACTGGGAGAAATGTCTTCCCCGACAGGGTGGCCAAGCGCTGGCACAGGCTGCCCGGGGACGGGGTGCAGGCACCGTCCATGGGGGGGTTAAAATACACGCAGACAGGCTGTGTGGGGACACGGTTCAGTGGTGGCCTTGGTGATGCTGGGTTAACGGTTGGACCTGATGATCTTAAAGGCCTTTTCCAGCCGAAATGGTTCTGTGATTCAATGATCTTACCCTGTTGTTTTCTCTGCCGTTTACTCGTGCCTTTGAAAACGCTGTGACCAGCTTTGCTGCTTCCCAAAGACATTCACGCCTTCAGTTGTCAAATACTGTGGGCAGTGCTAATTTTTAACACGTAAACAAACTTTAACGCAAGTATTTCTATGCACATGTTGGTGGATCTGGCATCTTATATGCCTCTCCTACTCTGATATACAGAAATACAGGTATTTCCCACTTCTATTGTACAGAGGCAGAGGAAGAGGAAGATGACACTGAAGGAGATTGAAAAAATCCTAAAAGAAAAGAATAAACCTGGAATGGAAGGGTCAGGAATGTTATGAAGTTATTATCTTCTCAGGCTAAGTGAATAAAATCTTTATAAACAGAGTATTACTGAGAAATAAATATATTTTAAGGGTTCTTAAAACAATGACGCTGAGAGGTGCATCTTTCAGGTTCTCAAGAAATTAATTAGCAGATCTAAGCTCTAAGTCAAATTGTAAAGAGAAGAGTAAATAATGCAAACATGATCTTCCCTGGATGACAGACACTTCTCCATCTTGTTTCATGCCAGCCCTTGTGTCCAGGTAATTCACCCTTAACTTCCCATTGCCTAGGTTTTGATTTGCCTTCATCTTTTGTGAAACTAGGATGTAAGTGCTTCCAAGAGACCTGTTCCTTACACTTATCTTTGGAAAGAGAGCAGTGTTTTCTCCTCTGAGAAAAAATATATGTACCAAAAATTATTTATTTCACAAAAGACGGCACAGAACCAAGCATGAGAGTGTGAATAAAGAAAAAAGGCAAACCCAAAAGATACGTCTCTTCCTTGATCTGCACATCACCTCTTTAATTTTATACAAATTGCATGCTAATGCTATTCAGCCAAAGCCTCCTTGAACATGGAAAGACCTCCTGACCTTACATGCATTCAAATTCCAATAATTTTCTGACAATTTTTCAGTTAAGTCATTTGAAGTTTGACCCTCACTTGGGATCCGCCAAACAATAATTAAATTAACTTCCAATTCATCTGCTAAAGGTTAATTTAGGCAAACTAGAAGGCTATGTCCCACTTTTCCCCAAAAAAGCCTGCAGTGACAGCACGCATGAGCTTGGAGATTCATAACACAATGTGGTTTTCCACAATTAACATGTCCTTTTTAATATACTCCTCTTTTAGCTACACCATAGCTAAAACTCGATTGGCAGATCTCACCTGAAACCAAATATTTAACCTGCTAAAGACCATATAAAAGAATCGGGTCAGTTGTTGACACAATTTTAGTTAACCTTTTATTAATAAAATAAAACACACTTTAAAAAGAAAAATGATTTAAAGAAGGAAACCAAAGCAAGGCCAGACTACAAAAGTTTAAGACTTCAATCCACAGTAAATTATTAATGGTAGCTCTTGTTTGTACAATATAATGTTCACTTTTACCTGCTCCACTTCCCTTCAGCTATACCTTGATGTTTGTACAAATCAATCTAGGGCATCATCCCAGAGGCTGAATATTGGGTTTTTTCTGCACTTCTCAACATTTTTCACTTTCAAAGAAAATTCCAGCTCTGCCCCAGCCTCCTTTTACCTAAACAACTGTAAATTCTGTATTGCAAACTCCAGCTCCCCAAAACCTGCAGCACCCTGCTTCACGAACTCAGGCAGCCAGAGCAGGAGGATCATCCTGGTCCTCACACCACCCCAGCCATACGTCTCTTGAGACGCGTATTGCCATCTTTATGTATAAAGCACCCGCCAAGTGGTAGCTAGCAGCAAAAGCTAGGCAAGAAGCTTTTCTTCTACCCCAAGAAAACATTTGGTATTTTAAAAAGTGTTTCTACATTTGAAAGACACATTTGATTTCATGCTCACTCTCTCGCCCTCAGTCGTGGCTCAGACCCTTTTTTTCTGGGAGCGTTTCCAGTGGCAATGAAGATGTGCAGTGAAGCAGTGGTTCAGGAACGCTTTAGCAGTTGATGTTACCGCACGCAGGCGTGCCTTTGCTGATGTGAACCAGATTGGGGATGGCACGTTTGCATCCCCAGGGGGTAAAGGCTTGCAGACAGCGTCAGTGTCCTCCGTGCACGGACCATCTTCAAAGGAAAGATACGCTGCACGGTTTCACTCTCCAGTTGAGTTTGGAATTAGAAAAGCCAGTCTAAATAATACTCCCTCCATGCAAGAGATTGCAGCTTTGAGGGAATATATAAAAAGCATGACATGAAAATATGTGAAGCACAGCCATCACTTGATGCAATCAGGACATTCAGCTGCACGCACAGGGATGGCGCTGAAGTCAGCAGCACAGCTCATGCGGCTGGTGATTAACCCAACGTCATTGCTGTACAGCTCTTCATGAAGCCCCAAACGTGACTGAATTTCATTACTCATTAATTACACTGATGACGTATTTTCTCCACAGATACGTCATGTCACGCACCTTCAGCAGACAGGTGTCTGTATTCAGCTGCTCCAAGGAGTCCTGGGGCTCAGCAATGGGCTGCTGTCCCCTGAGGACCACATCAACACGTGAGCAGAGGCAAGAAGGATGAGATGTTAATGACCATGACCACCACACCAGCAGGATGGTTCTCACCAGATGAAACCCGAGCTGTTCAGCTGAAGCTGACCCTGATGGAGGGAAAAGATTAAACCAACTGGAAATGCCATGGAGCAATGGATTTCAATACAGCCCTTGACCTACGTCCAAGACCAGAAAAGGGAAAACAAAAATGAGGTGGATAGTTTACAGTACTACAGCATCTTTCATACAGATCCACCTCCCAACCAGGGCAGTAGCAGCCATCTGTTCCCTGAGGAGACACAGGAGGGTGGCATGGGTTAGCTGGGATGGGTTAATCCAGCCAAGCCCATCAGAAGCCACATTCCTATCACCCATTGCCTCCTCTCAGGTAAGTAACTAAATAAACCCACACGCCTTCATTTGAGAAAAGTTTAACATCTACAACAGGAACAAACCCTTGTGTCTTCAATGTATGAAAAATTAATGGCTAATTTATAATCACAATGCATCTCTTGGCTATGGAATTCCCTGATCTCAGACCGCCCAAAAATAAATGCTGAAGCAGGAAAAATCTTGACCTTTCATTTGCTGAAATGTATGATGTACTTAAAAGCCAGAGGCCCCCCAGAAAATTGATGATTCAATTATGCATATTGAAAAATAGTAAAGGAAATCCTTGTCCTAGCCTGAGAAAACGGAAGACAGAGAAGGAAGCCAGGACCACCTCTTGCACTTGGTGCAACAAGCAGTTGCTCAGTGAACCTGCACACGGCATGGCCAAATACCTGTAATTCAGGTTATTTGAATTAGGTGGAGCTTTTAAAAGCACCCTTATGGGCCTCGGTAAATGAGAAACCAGTTCCCCTGCAAGAAACGTCGGCAATGAGAAAAACACATTATGCTAGCACAGCTGATGCTCTGTTAGCTTGTTTCCAGAGAAGAAAATACCTGCATGCAGATGGATTCTGTGCTGCAAATTCCTGGCTTTGTATCTGCAAGACGGGCAGGTTTCACCAGCAGGTAACTAATAAATAAATGTATTTTTAAAAATATGTAATATACCTGTCCCTGCATGTCCAAAACCATTCTCAGCAGTTCTCAAATGATTTCCTTGATACATTCCTATTAATTTCTTTAACTTGAAGCCTTGCTGACTTTTCCTTTGGAAATGACCCCTGCTGTACTCCTGTATTCAGTGCCCTCATTCCACACTCTGATTGAGCCACCTCCTCCTCCGGCTGATTATCTCATTTCTTTGATCTTCACAATCCTACTTCATTGTATTTTCCTGAAAAGACTTCCCAGGACATGCAGTTTGAAGGTTCCTCTCTCTGCTCCTTTCTTTCCACAAACAAAGGCTTTGGGAGATTCAGGCTGGCTGTTCGGAAAAGCCTTTGGGACCAGGTGGGTACTGCCTTACTGGACTGGGTTGACCACAGATTTGCTGGAGGTTTTCAGGACTGGTCTAAGTAAGGTCATGGTCAACCCAACCTGGTGCTGGTAAAAGCCCCACTGTGAGCAGGAGGTTGGACTGGATGGCTCCAGATGTTCTCCCAACCAGCATTTCATCTCTGGCTCAAACTAGTTTGTGCCGAAACTTATTTCTCAGACCTCTACCTCCCTCCACTGTCTCAGGCTGAAACTTTCTTTATATCTGGCGTAATCACTTTCCAAAGACTTTGGATCTTCCTAATAACCTGAAGTCAGAAGTTTCCTCTAGTAGGACAGCAGAAAGCTTGGAGGGGTGGGGAGAAGAGAAGGTGGCATTCACACTTTTCCATGGCTGGATATCTATACTACAGCGTTATCAGTCAAACAGATGATGGTATGATCCCTTAAACGACCATGAAAATTTACTTAACACATCAGCTATGATGCCAAACAAGCACCAAATAGCGTCTAACTGACATTTTTTATTAACTTAGTGTAGAATTTGACCTACCATAAAATTATTGAGGCTTTGGTTAGAAAATTCCCCTGGATTATAAACGTCTACCCTATAACATCACCCAGTCACTATAAAAAAAGGCAAAATAAGTTTCTTAGTTATTGTTCTTATCTGAGGCTTCTCAAGCTGCTTCACACCTTTTTCACAGTCAACTGTTGCTCCTTTTCCTAAGAGAAGGTACGCTTTCATAATCAGACATAAAAACCAGACACAAAAATAATCCCCCCAAAAAAGACAAATTATGTTATTGGCCTGGTTTCAGCTGGGATAGAGTAAATTTTCTTCTTAGTAGCTTGTGCAGTGCTGTGTTTTGGCTCTGATGTGAGAACAATGCTGATAGGACACTGATGGTTGTTGCTGGATGATGTTTATACTGAATCAAGGACTTTTCAGTTTCTTGGGCCCTGCCAGCCAGAGGGCTGGAGGGGCACGGGAAATGGGGAGGGGACACGGCCAGGACAGGTGCCCCAAGCTAGCCAAAGGGGTATTCCATATCGTATGGCGTCATGCTGAGTATATAAACCAGGGGAAAAAGAAGGAAGGGGGGACACATTTGGCATCATGGCGCTTGTCTTCCTAACCGTTACGCATGATGGAGCCCTGCTGCCCTGGGGATGGCTGAGCCCCTGCCTGCCCATGGGAAGCGGCGAACGAACTCCTTGCTTTGCTTTGCTTGTGTGCGCGGCTTTTGCTTTACCCTTCTTTTTCTCCACTTTTCCATTTTGTTACTATTATTGTTGTTATTGTTATTATTGTTGTTCTTACCTCTTTATTCTGTTTAAATTATTAAATTGTTCCTGAACTTTTACATCCCTTTCCAATTCTCCTCCCCATCCCTCTGGGTGGGGGGGAGTGAGCAAGCGGCTGCGTGGGGCTGGGTTGCCGGCTGGGGTTAAACCACGACAGTTATCAATAAATATAAGCGTCCCCTCTTCCATGCTCTTTAAACACTTTAAATAATCTATCACCACTGTGGCTTCATTTTACAGATGCCGAGAAGTTTGCAGGACAGCAGTGAGACGATGGGCTCAAGGGCAGCAAGACCGTGCTGGCAGGACCAAGATTCAGCTCCTGAGCGTCAAACTTGCGGCCGTCGGTATATTGTTTTCAAAAGAGAAAACTCAAGTACTGGAGCATGTTCTGGAGATGGAGGCTCTCATCTCAAAGGGTTTAAAGCAGAATTTTAAAATAGGATATGGTCAGATAGCGAAATACCAGGCTGGAAAAGGAGCTGAAGGTGACACCATTACAGTGAGCTGAGGATGCAATCACTTACGGATGGCATGTCCAAATCACACTGGCTGCAGGAACTCTTCATTCCAGGCTACAGTACCACATTTTATTTTATTTTCCACTGGGTCAAACTAAACTGTATTCACCGATTTCTAAAAGAAACACTTTCAATATCAGAAAAAGTCACGTTACTCTCAAAGATAGGCTTTAATTTATGTTTTGCTCCAAAATTTCCAACCGCTACCACTAATTACCTTCCTTTAATTTTTGTAATTACTCCCCTCAGTATGGGAGAATCACTTTCCAACCATATCCTGAATATTGAAAACATCGCTCCTTCCCACGCACTGCAATAAGATAAAAATCTAAATTTGTTTCTGAGTAGATTACACCGTACAACATTGACACACCAGAAATAGAATATTCCTGGAATTAAAATCAGATGAGGGCAGAGATGTCCTTTTAATAATAGATGGGTCAGAATCCTCTCGGCTTTATTTGGCCAGCGTTCCAATCACCGCACTGCAGGTTTTGAACGCCAGATTTATGACTTCCAGCCATGGCCGTTCCTCGTTGCCCTATTCACCATCTCCTCCCAGGTCCCGCTTGCTGGTCGCAGGCTTTCTTCTCCTGTCAAGACTGGAAACCCAGCGCCAGGGGTTCAGAAGTGGGATGACAACGGAGCCATCCTCCGGCTCCAGCCCCGTTCCCCTGGCTGGCAGCACAGCAAATCCCTCCCTGCCCTCTCTTTCCTTCACTCAGGCTGAGGCACAGACAGAGACAGGGGATGGACACCGGGAAAAATGAAGATTAACAGTGTAAATGGAGGGGATCAATCCTCTGTAATAGTCCCTTCTTCCTTAAATATTTTGCAGTCTTTGCTCTAAAACAAAACTGTAGCAGGGAAGACAAAGTAGAGTGCAGGCTAAATCTGTTAGTGGAAAGGAAGCTTTGGCAAGAGGTCTGTTTATCATCCTCATTTTGTAATTTTGCATTCGCAAGAGGTACTGTATTAACAAGCCCAGGAGACTGAAAGTCTTTCCTACCCACAGGACAGGCAGACGCTAGCATTCGTTCACTCCATTTGGAAATCCATCCACATGGAAGGAGAAGAACAACAGCCCCCAGACTGATGCTGGTCTTGGTGTGCCTGGTGCTACTAAGGGCCACCAATACCTGGCTAATATACCTGACAACTTGTTACCACTTGAAAAATAAGCAAAAGAAAGTTGTTGGCTTTTTCAGGTGAAGGCTGCCAAGTGATGAATAAGCAGAACTCAAGAAAATAAAATATTCACAACAATCATTGGAAGAGCTCAGGCAGGGGTTTTACTTCCCAAGAAAACATGGGACAATCCACGCTAAAAAGAAAAAGAGGGACACCCACTCAAAGGCAGTGGTGTTTTAATGATTATTACAAACCACCAGAATAAAGATCATACAAACTGAAAATATGAAATTAGTTAGTTGATTGAAATCCTAAAGACTCACTTAACCACCTCCACCTCAAACATCAAAGTGGAGTGGGAGACCGGGTGTCCCACAGCTTGCTGCCCTCTCCTTGCCCACAAAACCTTGGCACTGCTTTGGCTGAAGGTTAAGCAGCGCCAGTGGGGATCGCTGCCCCATCACAACATCCCACACACCTCCCCAGCTGCCCAAACCCACCTGCCTCCATGACCAAACCATGCCGTGCTCCCGGGCAGCCACGGGTGGGTGAGGGAGCTGACCTTCAGCATCCTCCCGCCCTAGCACGAATGCTTATCTCCTTCTGCACATACCTCCTTCTGCACATACCTCCTTCTGCACATACCTCCTACTGCTCTAGTACGCGTTCAACTGACATCACAGCTGAATTCTTTATTACTCATCTTTCTTCTACAGACTCTGAGCCTAAGCCACTACGGGTGGATGCTGCAAAAATACGCAGTAAAACAACATATAACCAGCGTAACAGAAAGAAAGTTTGCATCAGATGACCGTGATCCATCACCTGAAATCTTTCAAGGGGAAGCTACGTGCGTTTATAAAGCTGTCCTAGGTCCCAAAGACAAGTGAAGCATTCGATACAGGAATTACCAAAGGTCAGTAGCAGACACTGTGCAAGAAAAAGGAGACCACGATCTGCAAATGTATGATATGACTATATGACTCTATAACGTCTGCAATATGCAACTACCATATTTGTTTCATAATCACTGTAACAGCCAAGAATTTTTCAGCCTGCCATTACAGAGGATTTTGCAGTGCTTTTATTCACCTAAACACTCATTCAGGTTTCCAGTGAATATACCCAGCCCAGGAGGCCAAAACCAGGAATGCTTTTGCAGTGCACACAAAGAAAAGGGCTGAAAGGCCACAGCAAGTCAACAATTAACACTTCTCATAGATTTCCGGACTTTCCCTACCCAAAGTAAAGAGTGGGAAGAGATTCAATGAAGTTCGAAGGAGCTTACAGCTTCCAGTTTATATGGCAAGAAAGAATTGCTAAATCCCCAGCCCATGATTCAGGCTGGCCAAACAAGCCAGCTTTGCTTCCTTGTTTTCCATCCAGGGGGGATAAGGCCAGATTGGGGGCTGAATGGCACGGCAGAAACTAAAAGCAGAGCAGTCAATCACTTCTTCCTTAAAATAACAGTGTATGCCGCCATTGAAAAACAGCTAGAAGCCTTTGAGATCTCTCGGAAACGCTAAAAAGAAAAAGCTTGCTCCGAAGCAGCTAAGCAAATACTGGTCTTCACACGTGAACGTTTCTATTCACCTCAAATTGATTTCTCCTGCACGTAAGGTCAAGGATACGTGCAGCCACTTGAACAACCGGGGCTTCAGCATCCATGCACAGGAAAAAAAATCTGCTATTTTCTTTAAAATATTAACAATGTTATAGTCACACAAACCCAATACAAGACGATGCTCTCAGTGTCTGAGTGAAGCAGGATTTCCAATGGCTACATTTATTTTTGAATAAAAGTGATACCAAAAAAGTTAACACAATCCCATAGGATATCATCATAGAACCATTTAGGTTGGAAAAGGCCTTTAACATCACCGAGTCCAACCGTTAAGGCAGCACCACCAATGCCACCACTGAAGCATGTCCCCAAGTGCCACATCTTTGTGTATTTTGAACCCCCCCATGGACGGTGCCTGCACCCCATCCCCGGGCAGCCTGTGCCAGCGCTTGGCCACCCTGTCGGGGAAGACATTTCTCCCAGTGCCCACCCTGAACCTCCCCTGGTGCGGCTGGAGGCCGTTCCCTCCTGTCCTGCCGCTGGTTCCTTGGGAGCAGAGACCGACCCCCCCTCGCTGCAGCCTCCTGCCAGGCAGCTGTAGGGAGCCAGAAGGGCCCCCCTGAGCCCCCTTTTCTCCGGGCTGAGCCCCCCCAGCTCCCCCCGCCCCCCCAGAGCTGTGCCGCAGCCCCTTCCCCAGCCCCTGCCCGGCTCTGGACACGCTCCAGCCCCTCCGGGTCTGTCTGGGGGTGAGGGGCCCAACGCTGAGCCCAGGGCTCGAGGGGCGGCCGCACCAGGGCCCAGCACAGGGGGACGGGCACTGCCTGGCCCTGCTGGCCACGCTGCTGCTGACACCGGCCAGGGCGCTGCTCCCCCCAGCTTGGTGTCCTCTGCAAACCGACCGAGGGAGCGCTGGATCCCCTCACCCAGGTCATCGGTAAGGGCATTAAACGGGGCTGCCCCAGCACTGACCCCTGGGGACACCACCTGTGCCCGGCTGCCAGCGGGATGTGACTCCATTCCCCACCACGCTCTGGGCGCAGCCAGCGTTGTACCCAGCGCAGAGCACAGCCGGCCAAGCCACACGCAGCCGGGTTCTCCAGGAAAATGCTGGGGAGATGGTGTGAAAGGCTTTGCTGAGGTCTAGGTAGACACCACCCACAGCCTCTCCGTCATCCACCAGCTGGGTCACCTTGTCATAGCAGGAGATCAGGTTCATCAAGCAGGACCTGCCTTCCACAGCCCCACGCTGGCTGTGCTGACGCCCTGCTGTCCTGCCTGTGCCGCTCCCCAGAAGGTATCACGATGGTATGTCGAAGGCTGTTACACAATGTTAAAACTCACACCCAGCAACGATACCATTAGTTTAATTCACTGTTCCGTCATTCACATCCGCTTTGGCCTGAAGGATGCTGGAACTTCCACATCAAGAGCCACCGCACCTTTCACAAAGCTGTAATAAAAACCTTGTTTTCTATCCATCAGTGTTCTTTTGATGCTACTGAGTCTCACGCTGTCAAAAACAACACCTAAAAGTTTTCATTTGCCACAAAATAGCTCAATTTCATGTTAATCCCAATTGCAATATATCAGTTTTGCAATTTAACAGATTCAGTGAATTTCTGTTTTTTAAATGTCTACAGTCAACCAGGTTACCCCAAGTTTTACACACGTGCTGACACCCCAACTCAGACTGTCTACAAAGTCCATTTAATTGCCAACTTGCCTAAGCTTTCTGCATTTCTAGTATCATTTCAGTAGTACAAAAGCAAAAGTTTAACTGAAGGCAGAACCCCATGACCTTTGGGTAACAGCCTTCTCCAAAATACAGGGAAATTAAACTTTAACCTCTACCTACATCTCCACGTCATAAACAATGTAACAGAAGACACAAAAACACACGCTTGCTGCTGCCTTGTACCAAAGCCAACACCAAACCAAGCACCCATGTGTGCCCAAATAGATAGTCCGGGAGGTCCCACCTATGACCAACAATTTAATCATTGTTAGAATTCAGTGCCGCAGCTATTTTATAACACACTTAGGTGTAGGCATGTTTAAACCCCCCTGGGTTTAAGTACACAGAGACGTCTGCAGCCTCATAGCTTTGTATTACAAACCCTACAGAGCAAGCCTTTTGTATATTCTGCAAAGATCCTAGCACCCATTAGACAGTGATTACATGATTTACAGGTGCACGCCCCTTATTTATGCGTTTTGAAAAAGAAAAAAAAAACAGGCCTTTGATTTGCAACCAATTTGTGACACATTTATTTTCATGCTGATAAGCACCAGCTCTGTACATAATAACCTTTTTGCCATCATTTCTTCTTAACAATTCAATTTGCATCTTAAATTAACTCTATCAATCATACAACAGGTGCACACCACCTACTCAAGAGATTTCCTTTCTCCAAATTTTTCTGTGCTGACAATGCCCAAATTGGTATTACCTGTGATGAAAAACACAGCCTGGCAGGGGACTAGTTTTGGTAAGATCCACTCTAGTTTGTAATGAATTCACAGGTTTGTTTTTACATGCTTGGAAAATAAGCTTAATATTCCTAGCCAGTGTTTTGTGAAATATTGGGTGGTACGGGGTTTTTTTCTTAAAAATCAACAAAAAAAACGAGTTCCTGGTTTCCGTTCAATGACTAATTCAGGTTTAAGAGATGATTCCAACAGCAAGGAAGAATGATTCCTGGAGAGCTAACAAGGAACTCGGATCTAGAAAGAAGCAAACACACAGCCTGCGTAGCAAAATCCCCCGCAGCCCAGAGGCAGCACGGGCCGTTAGTAAGACAGAAACCAGGCTGGAGGTGCGTCCTCTGGAAGACCAGTCCTAAGATGCTCGACAATGTAACTGGCACAGAAAACAGAGGGAGAGCACAGGGTAGGACCTAAGCGATCTTCACATGAATTGCCAGGCAACACAGGGAGGAAAAAATGTCCTTGATGGAAAGCAGAGGAGGGTAAATTGTGAGAGTAATCATGACCTCTACGATCTGGAGAGCCTGGGAATACAGACTTCATAAAGAACAAGCATTACACAGCAAGACACTTCCCTAAAGTCCCTCCCTTTCTTTTTTTCTTTTTGGTTTTTTTTCTCCTCCTCAAACAGACTTCTTTCACTAACTATAAAATAATCTGGTTACTCCTTTTCAATTCATATTTAAATACTATATTTACATAGAAATTTTATACTTAAATTTCTTTACATACATGAATGCATTTAAACAGAACGGTGCATGTGTTTAGAAGTCAGAGCACAGCGAATGACACCCCATAAAGTGTTTCACTATAAATTTCCTGGGGCGTGGGGCTTCTTGCATTACTGGGGCAGCACCTCACCCACCAGCATCCCTCAATGTGCAAAATGCCCCTAGTCCAATTACCGAGGAAGGCGCAGGACACACGGAGAGGAAGATGCACTTCACACCCCTCTGTTCTCTCTGGAAGTAATAAAGCAACAGTGCCTAGATGTAGGTATCAGCACAATAGCGTCAGACTCTTCCTCCTAATGTGGCTGAAGGCTAGAGAAATGTAATTAGAAAGCTTTCGAGGAGTGGCTCTTTAATTTCACCCTTAGGCAATCTGTTTGCCACAGGCAAGCAATTAAGCGAACTCGTACCTTCAGCTTTCAAGCCCTCTGCAGAGGAAGCCCAGGTTTCCCCCAGCTAGCACTATTAGTTTTCAAATTAACATGACAGCACGCTGAGCACATACAAAACCGCAGGTATTTCAGCCTTGTGCTGCCGAGGAGCCTTTTCCACCTCCTGGCGAAGCTGCCACTGACGCTCGCCCATCTCACGTCCCTTCTTTGTTCAGATCAGCCTACACAGAAAGCATCCATCAAAAGATGAAGCTCGTGCCTGCGCCTCTACTGTTTTTTCATCTGATGGAAAATACTTGTTACTGGATGAAATAGAAAGAAAGGAATGATACTGAAGAACAGGAACGACATTTTTGGAAGGATTTTATTCTGCAGAGAGAGGTGAAACCTCTAAACATTTCCACAGGAGAACACAAAATCTTGGCAGAGGCAAAACATCTGTCAAGGCAGCCTTGCAGAAGGACCAGAGCAGAAGATCAGGTGGGCAATGTCACTGAACTCTGCTCCTTCTCAGCCCTTCCCGCAGCACCCACTCCACAGCTACGCTCCTGAGCTCTTGCTATATGCTGACCCAGGACTTGTAATCTCCTTCTGCTGGAGCGTGTTTGATACAAATGCTAATCCTCCTGATTTGCAATTCACTGTTGCCATCTGATTTTGAAAATCTTCTGCAGACGTTGGAGGGGGGAAATAGAAAAGTGAACATGAGAGCGCACTGCCAAGGCTGTGCTGCCAGTTATTGGCAATTAAGAGGTAAGCAAAAATACTCCATCAGCCCCTGCCCCATCCTGCAAATCTGCGTTGACACCACTGACAAAGTCAGCTTCCTATGCCTCTCCGTCCTTCTGCATCACCTTGTGTCCAGCCTGCTTGTCCCCATCTCACAGGTATTGAACAGTCTGTGTGAGATGAGTTAGTTTTCAGCGTAGATCCCAGTAAATGGACACACACCCACAATGGGCAGTAATTGCCCCATTAATTGCCTAAGAGCACACATACAATCAAACCACCCACAGACTCTGAGCCTCGGCTGCCAGGTGGGAAGAAAACTGCCACCACCCAGCCCCAACTCTGTGTGACACTGAGAACACGTGGTAGCTGCAAGGTCTGTAGATCAGCTGCTGCTCCCCATTAAATCCACTCTGCCCTCAACATCAGTGCATACAAATCGCAACGTTCAACCCTGACAGAGTTTCCTTCCTGCAGTGCGGACCATGCTTGCGACGGCAACTGGCACAACCATCGCGATGGACTTCAACAGACAACAGTCTGTGTACATAACTCACGAGGAACTTTCCTCCATCGGCGCTACGTGGAGGAGGAGAGCCTCCCTAGCGATCTCGAATAACCAAAATAACACGCTTAAGTTCCACGTTTATCAAAATGTCAGGTGAGGGCTTCTTGACATCCTCATGGCTGAGCAGATACGGTGAATCTCCAGTGCTGAATTCTTCTGATGCCAATCCGTAAAATATTGTGACAAACTTAAAAAACCTGAGATCAACAGGAAAGCCATTTAAACAGAAGAACGCCTCTTGAGGAATGCAAAGAGGACTGGGTTAGAAACAAAGAGGGGGAAATTACAGAGGCAGAGGGAAGCGCTACAAAATGCAAAAGCAGCAAGTGGATCTCCGAGTCCAAAACGAGGAACAGAGGAGGCTGAGTCACAGCAGCTATATTTGGTATAAATCCAGAAGAATCATTCCTAAAATAGGTTAACAAAATACTAAGAAGGAGAAAAAGGAAATTCCATCTTTAATATAGAGAGAAAGACTTCATCTCAGAGAGTTTAACACGGTAGGAAAAGCTCTGGGGTCACTAGCACCCAAAGCTAATGAAACAGTGGTGTAGCTGAAGAGGATCTTTGTTAAACATAATCCTGGAATTACAAAAGAGCCACATAAAAATATGACTCTACTTCCCATCTTCGTAATCCAGTATTTAACACCTACTTTAACTAGAAAAGAAAAGGCATCCTGGTTTGCTTTATTTTTTAAGGCTGTTCAGTGTTTTTTTCAAAAATCAGAGTCAGGCTTCAGACAAATGCAGTGTGAACGCTGGTGTTTTACTTTCCCAGGGGTAATAAAACCGAGAAAGTACATGCAGCCCAGGAAAGGTTTGGGAACTCTCAATATTCCCCAAAAGATGGGGCTCACAGCTGCTTCAGCAGCCTCAGCCCTACAAGGGTGGCCCTTTCAGCGAGCGGAGGCTGCTGCGAAACAGCCCCCCACTTCAGATAACTTCCTGCAAATCTCTTTCACTGTATGTTCTCCATATACATCACACTTTGTATCCTGCACGGCTTCAGCAAATCACTCAGTTATTTGGCTGTTATGATGGCTATGTACCACTTCTGTCTCAACAGCAGACTCTTAGCAATGATACATCTTGTTCTGTTGTGGTTTTGTTCGCCTGATGTCTACCCCCATGTCCCGCCTCCCAAGAAGCTGTGCTGGAGCTACGGTGGGGTTAGCTCCCTCCTGACTTGCTGAGGTGATTTTAAGGTGGTTTGGTTAATGAGGTGATCTGCTGGCCCATGCCCTTTACATCCTGTATTCCTGACATAGGCTGGGGACTTCACAGGGGTCTGTAGAATTTCCTGACAGACCCATCACCAGTCAATGCCAAGACATCAACCATCAGAGCTTCCAGGTTAATCCAAAGCTGCTCCATGTAATTAAACTAGCCCCAATTCCTGAAGTGCATCCTGAATCGTTTATTGGGGAAAACACATGCAATAAATCAAGGACGCAGATCTCTGTGAAGCACATGTGCTAGTTTCCCTGGAAGCTACGGGCCTGATGGAGATGTTACTGCGTGAAGTCCCACAGTCTGTTGGAGAGAAAGCCAAGCTAGGTGCGCCTTTGAGCCTCTACAAACCTATTCAATCTGTTCAGCAGGGAGGCCTTCCCGCAAGGAACGCGGCTGCCTGTGCCTCAGCAGCTCACCCACGCTCGCCGTCAGTGGCTGTCAGGGTTTCTTCTGCTCCCAAAGTCGCAAACAAGCTGAAGATGAATCATGACAGATCCATGGACTTTCAGAACAAAGGATCATTTTTCCAGCTCCAATCTTCCGTATCTTTCAGCTGGCTGGATCAGCAGCACTGTGCCAAGAGCAGGTACTTCACCCACAGGTACCACAGGGACAGGGACAGGCTTGGATTCAGTAGGAAGACAAGAAGCGCTAATTCTTCACTCGGTGCTACCCTGAAATGCATCACATCCCATAACCAGCGTGGCTTTTAATCCATCTCCCAAAACAACCCCATTAGAGCCAGCCAAATTTCTGTACTTTTCAAAGCAGATCTCAGTAATTTCTTTTGGAGAGTTTGCTATAAGCTTATGAATGTTTTTAATTTGTTTCTGATGCTGTGAGTGGTAACTTTTTGCTTGCTGATCTGTGGACTTGCACTGATTATTAAATGAGGCATGGAAAGCAAAGTAAATGGCACTTATTTCAGTTTGCATCAGCCGACTCCCAGCCACTGGAACGCTGTGACAGCTGTCACACACAAGCCACCTACCAGCTTTATGGAGACAGCAGCCGAGCATCAGACCAGGCAGCTCTGGGGAGCACAACCTGCACCAGTCACCGTACGCCATACATACAACGTACCCTGGCAGTATCACGGTGGAGGAGATACATCCAAGGAGCAAAGCTAGAAGCCACGGAGGTGTCTACAGGCAGCTCTTCTTGGACATCAGAGCAGTGTGACAAAACTAAATGGTGAAAGAGGAGGAGGCAAAGGACAACTGGATGTGGGCGACAGCCTCTTCTACAGAATGAAAAAAAACACATTGGGCAAAGATAGGCTGCAAAGGGTTTATCTGTGTGAAAAGACTGAGGAGGGCAGGCGGCTGAGGGATGGAAACAGAGTGATGACTTGGTCAAAGGACAAGCAAGGCAATTATTTCTGTGGTCCAAAGGGTAGATAGCACCTCAAAGAGTTCTCCTCCAGCCCATAACCGTGATGGAGCCTCACCATTAGCCTGTTAGCAGACCTGAAACAGACTAATTTGGAATAAACAAACACAAACATTACAATGTCTCCCCCCCAGGTACAAACACACCCTGCAAGCCCTGTCCAGCTGAAAGAAGTGTCACCTCTCTCGCGCAGCCTTTGAGCTACCAGACATGACAAATGGGATTATCTGCTCCTGTCCTACTTACAGAGGAGTCGGTCAGCTGAGGGTAATAACGTGCACATTATAATCCAAAGAGCCTTGTTCTAAAACCACTGTCAGGTATCTCCTTCTGACATTCAAGTTCCACCTCTATCAGAAAAGGTAAAGGCAGATGTATGGTTAAACTACTGATTGATGTCCTAAGGGATCTGAGTTTAGTTCCCAGAGGTACCTCTGATCCTGAGACAGGGAAGCTTTTTCCAAGAGATACTAGGAGCACATGGAATGATACAAGGTGCCACAGCAACTCCTCGTGGATGTACAAACAGATCTGGAGCTCCACAGAGTCCCAGCCAAGGCTCTGCGGGGTTTCGTACCACTGGTATTAACGGATGCTTCAAGGCTTGAGGCTGGCAAAGAACCCGTAAAGAACCCCCTCACCTCCTGAAATTGCATATGAGCGGTTTGGGAATTAAAAAAAAAAAGGTTTACTATGGAAAAGTTTCCAGAGTGACCTCTCCCCTGAGGGTAAATGGGATTATGGGAAGGATGACTAAGCTACCTTGGCTAAGGAGGCCAAACAAAGGAGGCTGGAGTTTTCCAGGTGGCCAGGACTTCTCTCAACCCCACATATTCCTGGAGAATCTCACTACGCAGAAAGCCATCGATCACTCATCAAGCAATGAAGCCGTCTCTGTGGACCACTTCTGACGTCTTCCACTGCACAGACACAATGAGCATCACCAGGAGAGCGCGCACAGAATCTCTCGTTACCACACCTGGAATATGAGCTGGCAATGGCAACCCTTAAACAACAAGGAGGGAAAATTATTCAACTTTTAAACTGGGAAGAAAATCACTCTGTTTCCCACTCCTTGCTTCAGGAGTCTCAAGCAGCTGTGGCTGCACACAGCCAGCCAGGGACATGGCAGCACAGTATCAGTCATTGTTGTACCTGCAACATGTGGGAGCCCAGCAGAAGCAGAGGGGTGATGAAGAAGGCTCAGCAAAGCGAGCTCACTCTCTCCTGCAGCAGGGAGACCTCAGGCAGCTGTGGAGGCATCAGCAGTTCCTGCTGGGCTCAGATGCATCTGTCAGCTCGTGGGAGCTAGTGCAGGTGACAAGGGGGAAGACCTTGTCCCTGCAATCCATCTTCTATATCCTTCTACCAGAGAATGCCTTGTCCAACCCACAGCTCCTTAACTTGCCTCCAGGAAAGAAAGAGAGACTGCAAAAGGGATTCTACAGACGGCTGCAGGAACCTTGCTTAACCCCATCCCAGCACAATCACTCTGGGCCACTGACTGCCCCCGTCTTCTCCATCCCAAATTGTACCTGCTAGAAAATGTCTAGATGATTCCTGCATTCAGGGAGACTGGGAGGTGATGCGTTTTGCATGATTTTTTAGGTAACATCTCTACTTTCCCTTTGTTCAGATGAAAATGTAACATCCTCAGTTTTAGAGTCTGGATTGTGCTGAAAGAAAAGATACATCAGAAAATAAAACGGACCTGGGCTCCCAGCAGCTACAGCCTGAGCTACAGGAAAGACGGTGAGTTCAGAAAGGAGAAATTGAGAGCAGGAGATACAAGTAATGTATCTTCACTGTTTTCTGTTTAACACAGGTTTAATTTCATAACAGTGGAGTAAGGTTTGGAAAAAACAACCCCAAAAATGACTGTCAAGCATGGCACTAGTTCTCCCAGACCAGCGAACAGGCTGTACCAGTCAGCGGTGGTAGCTCTGACTCCATTTCAATTTGAACTCTCGAGTTCTCAGTTTTGGTCCCTGTCTGATCTTCCAAACGTCACACCAAAAGCAGGCAGGCAGCTCTGTGGCACAGAAGCAGGACACAGCTCAGCCTTGTGCTCAAGGCTTTTCTTCAGGCAACCAAAACAGGTGCCCACAGCCATTCAGCAGAAGCTCTGGTGGAACCTGGAGGAGCTCTTAAGCAGGGCTGAAGCCGCTCAGAAATGATACCCCAAGTCAAACCCATCTGGGAGTAAGGCATGGTTACTGCCCATTAAGAATGAAGCGGTAATTGCAATGATCTCCATGAATGCAGCACCAAGTGCCTGCTGCTCTTCCCAGCCAGGACCAGTTAGGCAGCAGTGCTGGAGGACATGGAAATCACACACTTTACTAAGCCAACCTTAAGCAAAGGGGTTAAGCACCCTCAGTGGTGCACTGACAGCTGAATGAAGGACCATGCCTGCTCGTGATGAATCCCAGGGCAGGGAGAATACGAATACTTATAAACATATACATAATACATACAAAAAAAAAAAAGTCAGACCAAAGCAATGAGACACCAAAAGACAATTTAAACTGGCATCCTACCTCTGACAGAGGCCAGGCATGTAAGGACACAGGGAAAGGACACGCATGCTGTGCTGCTCCCTCCCAGAGTGCTCCTCACCTCTTGCAAATTGCTGCTCACAGGTTCCCTGAGAAAGAAGGATTCAGCAGCCCTAGAAGACCTTTTTTATAAACTCTTCCAGTCACTTCTGAACCCGTGCAGGCTCTTACCCTCCGCACCACGCTGGGGCTACGCGTCCAACTGCTGAGCTGCCCGTGTGCAAAGAACAGCTCCTGGCTAACAAGGTTTGCTGCCAGCTTCCCAACAGCTCCTAGTGCCTGTACTGAAGAGGCCGTGAGTAAGGACCGATTGCTGGCGTTCCCCGCACCACTCATGATTTTATAGGTATGCAACATTCAGATATGTCAGGAGAGTATATATACTGCCATGCCTGCTGCCGTGGCATCCTAATGTCTATACTAATGGCATTTAAGGGCAAGGACAGGCATCTTCCCAATCGTGACAGACAGAAGGTGGTGGCTCTTCTCAGCCTGGGGAGCAGAAGGCTCTGGGGAGACCTGAGTGCAGCCTTTCAGTACTTAACGGGGGCTTGTGAGAAAGACGGGGACAGATTTTTTAGTAGGGCCTGTTGCGACAGGACAAGGGGTGATGGCTTTAAACCAAAAGAGAGGGTTACTAGACATAAGGAAGAAATTTCTTACAGTGAGGGTGGTGAGGCACTGGCACAGGTTACCCAGAGAGGTGGTTGATGCCCCATCCCTGGAAACATTCAAAGCCAGGCTGGACAGGGCTGGGAGCAGCCTGGGCTAGTGGAAGGTGTCCCTGCCCGTGGACAACCTTTAAAGGTCCCTTTCAACTCAAACTGTTCCACAATTCTAAGAACAAAGTATGACTAGACGCCTGCAAATCTGAGCAACCATTTCCAAAGAAGAGATTACATCAAAGAACATTTTTTAGAGCAGTTTACAACCCAAGCTCCTCAGCCAGTAGAGGAGGGCATTCACTAGAACATAGCCACAACAATCACAGCATGGTCAGGGTGGGAAGGGACCTCTGGGCACATTCTAGTCTTGCCCTGCTAAGGCAGGTTCTTCTAGAGCAGGTCACACAGAATACCCCAAGTGACCTTTTTCTCTTCAGTCACTTTTGCTCAAGTTAAAATTGACCCCAACCTGCTCCTGAGTTCTCATCTGGTAAGGCACAGATTAGGTAGTCTAGTTATATTTCTAACCCAACTGTCAACATCTCCACCAAAAGAGGCCTCCAAAAGGTGCCACGAGATGCCATTCTAGGACACATATCGGCACTAATCCACCCTGTGAACACAGGCCAGCCTTGCTCTGCTTGGCATCTCCTCCGCCAAGCAAGGAAAGCCACCCTTCAGAATCAGTGGCAGCTTCTGCTGTGGTTCTCCCCAAGGGCTTCTGCTGAATTAGAGCTGCTTTTAGCAAGTCGCTCACAGTATTTGTTTCTCTGTGAGCAAAAGGAAGTCTTGTTCAGAGGTCAGTCAACAAGTATTATTGATTGCTTCTTACAGCACCCAAAACTCCACTAAACACAGCACAATACAGATAAAAATAGCCATGAACTTTGTTCCCAGAAGAAAGCAAGCACAAACACTGCAGCAAGGAGCAACAGCCCTAGGGCTAGTTTGTGCCCCATAAAGCAGATGGGCTCTAACCAGTGACCCTGGTGCAACTGGGAGAGCCAGCTGACCCTGGAGCTGCCTGCCGCACCCTCTCCTTCCCTTCCCTGCTCCGAGGCAAACACACATGAAAATTCCCAGAGCTTTTATTCCCCCTCTTTGTTTGCAGTAAGAGCAGAGCCTGCAGAGAGCCACGATATTTTATAGCTGGCGAAGGACTCCACAGTAAGCCGCTCCAAGGAAGGAGGAAGCAACAGAGCTGGGTCAGCGCCCGTCTCTCGACAGAAAGCTGCAGAGACGCGAAGCTGCTCTGCTTACGCTCAAACCACCGACAGCCACATGAAGGTCACCGGTGCAGCGTCTGCCCTAACCACGGCATTTTCCGCCAGGATTGCACCAAAGGCATCGGGGTGCTGTCAGCCAGCCCTGAGCACGGCCACTGCGAGCTCACATCGGCCTTAGTCCTACGGGCTGGACCAACCTGTGCTTTGGGAATGACTGAACGCGCGGGGCTCCCAGCGCTGGCGGTGCCTCTCCTTGCAGCCCATCGGCGAAGGAGGGACACTGAAGGAAGCAGCCACTGAAACTTCAGTAGGATTACAAAACAGCTTAGCATGGAGGCTTTGCCCTTTGAGAAGCACTTTTCTTTCAGCCTCTGTAATAGAAGTGCATCCTAAGGAAGAATTAGAAAGCCTTAAGAGCCAAGACTTCACAAAACCATTTCAGAGGAAGCTCACGGTGTCCGGAAAACTGCAGGAAAAGCAATTTAAAGGTCGCTTTTTAGCAAGCAGGAGAGATGATAAAACTCACCAGGCTCATCTGTAGAGCAGAATAGGTGATTTGAACAGAAGCACAACCAGATAAGTAGGGAAGTATTAAAAAAAAAAAAAAAAAAAAAAAAAAAGAAAATGATTCTAAGGCTCTGGGTTTGTGCTCCTGACAAAGAACCTTAATTCATACTGAGATAGCTTCAGAACAGCGCATCACCACTTGGCCCTCCTTGCTAACCGGTTTGCTTAGATCCGCTGAGCTGTTTGGGCTGAATGAGCAATTAGAGTATAAGAAAACAGATGGCTCTATTTGGCAACTTCTTTAAAAGTGTCATTTTGAGACTAGCCAGGTCATATCACAACTAAATTACTCCAGATTAACTGCTTTCAGGCGACCTGTAATAATGCAGGCAGCAACCTCTAAGCCTGCCAAACCGCCTGCACCCATCCAGCCAGCATCGGATCCTATACTGCCAGCAGAGTCGATTATTCCTCATTAATAGGATCACAGAATCTCAGACTGGTTTGGGTTGGAACAGGCCTTTTAAAGAAAAGATGCACATTTGGCAAAGTATTTATATGCTGAGTGTGTCCATTTGCTTTTCCTTTTTTATTCAAAATCCCAAAGCTTTTTGACACGTGGAGAAAGATTTCTCTTCTAAAACACCTTTGGGATTGAACAGGGATGCTACTGGACAGCAGCACTGCACAGTAACCCCAGCGCAGGACTGAGGAAAGGCATGGAGCGCATTCTCACATAGAAAAATTTCATTGCCAGTCTAAGTCTGATCTGGAACCCAAGAGCCAAGGTGCCCATCCATCCCCGTCCATCAGGTGTCCTTCCCCGTGAGGGCGGCGAGGCGCTGGCCCAGGCTGCCCAGAGCAGCTGTGGGTGCCCCATCCCTGGCAGGGCTCAAGGCCAGGCTGGACGGGGCTGGGAGCAGCCTGGGCTGGGGGGAGGGGGCCCTGCCCCTGGCAGGGGGTGGGACTGGCTGGTCTGTGAGGTCCCTTCAAGCCCAAACCCTTCTATGATCCTACGACACACACATTCAACGTCACAGGCAATAGAAGTTCTGGAGGTGACTCCCCATTACCTCCACCTCCAAACCAATTTGCTGACAAATGATTGACAGGAGCTTAGTAAATAATTCTGTTGGGATGACAAAATCACAGGCTGGAAGGGACCTCCAGCAGGGATCTTACCCAACCTCCAGCTCCAAGGAGGGACAACTTCAGAGTTGTGTTAGGTTGCTCGTGGGCCAGCCAGCCAGAGTTTTAGCATCTCTAAGGACAGAGACTCTAGTGTACTATATTAATACAATGTTTACACGATAAATTCTCATTCTGTTCATAATGATCTTTGTTCAGAGTAGAAAAACAAGAGCAAAACACATACTAAATTAAGTTAATATAATCTGAAAACAAATTCAGCCAACAGCATCATTCTCAAGTTGCCCATTTCAGGCATCAGCTATAATTTGAGAAAGGACTTGGGGTTTTCAAGGCTTTGTTGGAATTTACTCTGCCTGATCCCTATTACCTAAAATTTCTACATTACCCCCAAGACATCAGCTTGAGCAGTATAATGTTTCTTTGTGCTTCACTGAGATGTCAGTTCAGGACAGCTTCAGAAGAATTAGACAGCGGTCTGAGCAAAATAAACAGTTGATGTTTTCCAGGATGAAACCAGTTCTGATGACAAGCAAACACCAGACTTCTTAACTGCTGCCAACATATGATTTCAATGTCCAATTTTAAATCAACAAGTACAATACGAACTTCCAGCAACACAAAACACATGAAGGAATTTTAAGCTGGTATTTTTATGTTCAGTAGTGGACTATCTCATTCAAACTAACAGAAAAAAAGACAACACCACCCAAATCCATCTTTCATTTACTCCTCTGTAGAACGGCACTGTAAGCCTATGACTAATTTCAAACCCAAAGCTGCTGTTTACAATTCTGATGAGAGACTGGCAAACACATTTCTCAAAAAGCATGAATCCTACTTTTGCATTTCAGTTTAATCATAGATAGGTCCAGTTGGGGAAGGGGTAATTAATTTTTTCTGACAGACAGTGACTGCATTCTATGCAAACTGATGTTTTAGAAATACTATTATAGGCTACGTGTACAAATGAAGCCTGTAGTTTAGCGATGCCACCTCGGAGAATGCTTCCTACCTAACCCATTACCACCGAGTAAGTTCTGGCAACTTGTTTCATGCAGAACTAGAAGAAAATTGGATTCTTTAACCTGAATTTAACCATTCATAATTAGGTTTTAACTGCAAAATGAGTTAAAGATGAATACTGCCTAAACCAATTCTAAAATGTAATTTCAAGAACATATTTACTTATGCCTCTTTTGCTATTCCAGCTGTCCAAAGCTAGAGTTTGCTGGGAGCACACCTTTCAGGGTTGTTACCAAGAAATTCTAGGGGATTTCTAGTTATTAACAGAGTCCAGCAGAGAGAAAATCTGATCTGACAGTTCCCTTTTCAAAGGTTATCTGAAACACAGGTGAAAGAGCTGGGAGTTATTCTGGGAGAGGGATTTTAACAGTTCTGGGGAAAAGGGAGCCCCCAGAGGCATTCTACTCAATTTTAATTTATTTTATATATATATATATATATATACACACACACACATATGCTGTTTAAATAATTAGGCACCTAGCTAGCACCATTTAAAAAAAAACCTGATCCGTCATACGCTCTACTTGCATCGGTAGCTTTGAGTCATTAGATTAGTCTTAACACTGCCAATGGACCATCACTTAGTGGGGCTTATGAAAACATGATACTTAAGGGAAAATAATATTTTGCCTACATATTTTGCAACTTTCTACCAATATTTTTTTTTTTAAAAGAAGGACTCAGGCATATACAAACAGCTGTAGACCACCCAAATTACTGAATCTTTTCCAAGTTCAATAATAGCCAGGACAGATGTATTTCTGGTTTTGGTGTACCTGATGCTCCACACCAGCATTGTATCTTTATATAACCAGTCTAACTGAAAGACCTTTTTCCCCAATATACTTCTATTAATACTAGTAAAAAAATTTAAAATTAACACCACTAGGTTTATAGAAGGCACTACAACATCCCGCAGCCCAACATTTTATCAGCAGTGACTTTGCCAGCCTAAAGCAAAAATGTTATTACAGCAGCACTCACCTACCACCATCACCGAGACCTGGCACAGCATTTTCCCTAGTTATTCTCATCACTGTTACCCAAAAAATGAGGAATTTTCAGGTTACGTCGGAACACACAGTTCAGTGGTTTGATATACCTAAAATTTTCCTTTTCTTTCCCCAGATTCCTTTCACTATTTCCTCCCTAGCCAAGAGCAGCAAATGGAAATCTGCTCCACATCCGTGTGAGATAATGGTCTGATGTAAGTGGAAACTATTTCCTTACACCAGAAGAAAAGAGCCATCAACAAGACAAACAGGTGGAATTGCTCATTTCTAAGCATTTCCGGATAAGTAGGAAAAGGAAAAAAAGAAATGTTCTGGCTCTCCTTGCAATGCATCTGAAAGACATCACTTCTGTATCCCAGAATCAAACGAACTACTATTAAAAGCCACATGTGCTGTTCCTAACTTGAGAATATTGTACACTCCCTGGTGTTTTTTTCTGGATTTCTGACATACTTTTCAACAGCAAGAACTGCCTTTAACATGAGGACTCGGAGGACTGAACGTGCTGTCAGTCATCCGTAAACTCTGCTAACAAATAGCACTTCAGATCTTCACTGCCAATCATTAAAGTTTATTTGGGACAGGGAAAAATTGCCACTGAAGCTGTGTCCAAGGCTTTTCTGCTTGGAGTGACAGGGTTACATTTTTACGACACAACTTGTCTCGTTATATTTTAAATATCTCCTCAATTACCCTCATTTCAGAGCCATCTCATGAGGAGAGATCTCCACAAGTCAGTGGTCAGGCACGTGGGCTTTTTGGGTACAGTGTAGAATGATCCATTATTTTTTTGGACTCCAATTGCCTTCAAATGACATCAGTGTTTTAAATTCCATTTCCAAACTGCTTTTATTTTTGCCTTTTTTTTTTTTTCTTTCCGTGTCTCTGAAAGCCATCACTCCTGAGCCCCGGCCGAGTTTCCATCTGCTGAGCCCTGCCTACGGGATCTGGTGTACCAGAAGCAATCATCGCAGCCAGGATGCAGCCACCTGCAGCACTTACAGCTACAGATCATTTCCTGGGCTGTTTCACTTCCAAGCATGCTGGCTCTGCTTTGCCTCTCTCTTTTTCATCTTTTCCAGCAGTCTGATCAATGATCTATGCCTACCTGGACCAAACAGACTGCAAAATGCTGCCAACCACACACCTCCAAAGGCTGCACACTTGTCTCATGGAGGCGACGTGGGAGAACGCCTAAACCAGCGTGTGGACTTCATGACGGACAACACAGTAACAAGAAGAGAATCCGTTTCCAGTCCCAGAGGAAAAGGGACTGTCGTGGATTAGAGAGCAGCTAAGCTGTAGGGAACAGCCTAGTATTAAACACTGAATTTCCTGGCTCCCAAAAGGGTAACAGCAAGGTGCTCCAAGATCCTTTAGAAGTATTTTGTATATGGTGTTAAAGCTGGAAAAGAGAGTGAAAGAAATAAGGTAATGTTTCCAGAGATGAAATTATTCATAATAGTATAATTAAGTTGAGAGATTCAGAAAGCTCTGACAGAAGCACAGACGGTGAAATCATCTGCTGAGAGATGCAAGGTAGTATGTGTGTGTACACTGAACAAAACAATATATCCTGCTGATATATAGCAAGGACTTCGGCTACACAGGAACAACTTGGGGTAGCAGCATCTTCCCAAATCTCTGCAAACTAAGCACACTAGTGTATGCACAACACTGCTGCTCAACTAGACACCCAGATGTCCACGGTGCTCCGAAGGGTGGGTATTTCAGGGCAACCAGTGCAGGACGGTGATGTACACGTCAGGGAAAATTCCCTGGAAAGCTGAATGACATTGTAGCCCACTGCCCTTCCACCTCCAAGAACAAGCTGCTTTCAAGGTCAAGTAATTCAGGCAGCTTCTCAAACACACAGGCAGTAATCCTCCTACATCATACTGACTTGCACTGGCAGCTGACAACAAATATAAAGGGCTCAATTATATTTTTGTTAATAATTTCCCGAAAGGTTTATCAAAATATGAAGATATTAAGCAACGGTGACAAGAACTGGATGAAGAACATGGAAGGGAGCACAAAGAAGCTGAACATCATCAGCCAGAGAAGCTGCATAATGTACTGACCCCCGATGCACCCACATTCCCCCCGACCTCTTCTTTTCCACTTCAAGTGGCTGATGAGATGAACTGGATGCTAGGAAAAATTTCCTCAGGTAAAGAAACAAAGGTTTGCATTGGTTTAAATTCAAGAGAAAAATACCATGCCTGAAAGCAGTATCTTAAAAAAAGACAGTATGAGAAATGAAATGAAATGCCACTGCTTATCCACTATGTACTACACGGACAAGGCATAAAGAAACAAAGGAAAATTCAATTGCACTTTACTCCAAGTTTGCGAAACTCACTACTAAACGCTCTGTGCAACAGCTTAGTGTGATTGAAGAAGAGATTTGACGTTTGAAATGGATTCACGTACACACACATTTTAAAGGTGAAGAATCTAAAGTATCAGGGCTTATAAACCTACAAATAATGTGTATTAAAAGGATCTCCTAGAAGCAGATTATTCCAAGATCACTTGAAATGGGGTTTCTTTAATCTTTCATTGAATGCTGCAGGTTTTGTATCCACACAGTTAAAATCAAATGGCCAGATGAAGGAAAAAATGCATTATATACCACTTTTTTTTTTTTATTTCAGAAATAAACAGCATTTCTGCACTAAATTTGTCACTGTGTGAAACCTCTCATTGCCTTGAAGAGCTTGGGTAGGGATGAAGGGGACCTTAGCGAGGTTTGCTTCCTTCAGACGTTACTGCCCAGTTAGTCTGGGCAGCACCATAACTCTAACCCTAACTCTAACCCAGAAAACGCACGTTTCTTCCCTTACAATTCTTCTTGCCTGAACATACGAAGTCTGATGGATTTCAAAGCCGTAACTTACTCCTCAGCGTGAGATGACAGCTCCCCGAGCTCCCAGCGTATCCAGCTTTGAGAGGCAGGAAAACAACCACACAGAAAAACCCAGCCACGTAACATCATCCCACACCAAGTGTTCCCAAATACAAACACCAAACATGAGGTGCTCTGGTTTATAATTTTGATCGGGCTGGCAAAAAGCTAATACGAGATGACAGCAACATTTGCAGCTCCAATTTGATGCTCATACAATCACCTGTAGCTCAGCTCCAGCAAGACACGACCCATTCTTCCAGATGTGCAACACCCTTTCTCAGATTTAATTTTAATTTTAATTGCCCCTGCTTAAAATTTATCATCCTGAAAACACATTTAAGAGCCAGCAAACCCGTTTGCGCCCATTCTAAGTCCGACACTCATTTATGACACACGGCAGAGTGACACAAAAACCAGATCATAAACCTGGCGTTTGGGTTTTCTTCTTTAAAAGCACACCTATTTCACAGGTGGGATGGGGGAGGGGGGGGAAGATGGACACAAAAGTTGACAATGATAATGAGAACTGAAGGATCAGCTACGTGCCTGGCTTTCAAAGGAAAAAGCAGAATCAAAGCAGCAGAAAATATTTATGTATTTAAAAATACGTATAGTTGACGGCTGAGCTGCAAGGCATCATACAACGTTCTCCCTGCATCAGCGATGAGGTCCGGAGCCGGGGCGTGATAATAAGAACAACATATGTGTATGGATAATTTTTTCCTCTTGTTTTACCGACGTAGATATTCCTACTATAAATTGATTTAGTTAAATAAGCAGGAGAAAAGTAACGATTTTACTGTTGCCCACACTACTTATACTATTGCCCATCTACACCCCTCGGTGAGATATCAAAAGCAGCACGTCAGAACAACTTCTCTAAACAATATCTGACTGATAACCTCCTGTGCCCAAGCAATTCTATTTTTTGAAAAATCACCATTACCACCAGCCGATTCCTACATGGCATTCACAGCTGGGATCCTGCAGACACAAAACCTTCACACAAAAAAAGTAATTTTGTTTCCCCCAACGAATCATTTTAAGGTAGCACAAGGAATTTTTTTTTCCCCTTAAGGCAAGCTGTATTGCTGTTTGAGGAGAAAAATTCCATACGCATTTCCTCTTGTGTAGAAAATATTCCGATTGCACTACAGAGACCCATATTCTGCTGATACACTTTCAGTGTAAAATAACACTCAGGAAAATGAATTTTTAAAAACGTAAAAGACAGTAAAATACATACATTAACAGTTTTGAAAACCTACACCCCCTCTGTAATCCCCAGGGATAAACCCAACAAATTCATACGCCTGTTAATTAGCTCTTATTGCCTGCCACACGTACAAATGAACAGCCTTCCTGCCACCGCAGCAATAATCTGCAGTCAGGACGCGTTTTATCATCGTATCAGCTGCAGCCACCACCGGCTCTGACAACAACTGAACGGTTTGGCAGAGTGCCTCAAATTACTGCCGACTAAAAGCACTTTAAACCGTCCTGCTGGAGCTTGACATGACAAATAAAGCAATGATTCATAACTGAATTACAGCGAGACTTTCTGGAAGGCAACGAGCAGGCTCGCCGACGAGAACTCGCCATTCCTCCACGCCAGCAGCTGGGGGAAGGGAGTCCGAGGATGCTCCGGTGACATGCCAGCGTTACCAGCCCAGCTGGAGAGACTGCTAACGGGAGGGCAGGCAGCCCAGGGAGGAAGTAACAGTAAATAAACTACAGTGGTCTTCCTATACAACATCATTACACTCAATCGCTTTCTGTAGTCTGTAAGCTTTCTGCCTATAATCCTTTCTAAATCAACAGGAGAATTGGCTACCGATTCTAAAATCCCACATTATGTGAACACAAAAAGCAAAATATTTACTAACCCAAAACCACGTCCACCAGAGCAACGAAAGCTATCAGCTTGCAAATCCCCACCGAAACCTTTAATGAACTGACAAAAATAATCCTGAAGGAGTGAGTACCTGTGAAACAACCCTCACAGCCCACCGAAAAAAACATTGTATTGTTAACTTGTGGTGAACAGCAAAATTTTCAGTTCTTTTCCAGGCCTTTTAGCTGAAGAAATACCTTTCAAACCTGAGCTGCCCATAGACAAGGAAATAGCATTTTTGCAAATGTGGAGTGCTGCCACAATCGCTTCCAAAGTGCCTATTTCTAAGTCCCTTTCAGAAACGAGACTGCAGCTCACACGTACAGATGTACTACAGTAATACATCTGCTTTGTACTGCTTTTGGAAGATGGTGCATTGAAGTTATTTTTACGATCACCTTTCCTTCCTTGAGCAAGATATAAGTCCTGTCAGTTCCCCCTTTAAAAGAAGAGGAATAGGACACTGGCCACCCAAAACAGGTTCAAAGCCAACGTATGACTCCTGGAGAAACCATTTGATCTACAATACTTGGTTTAGGTTCATATAAAGAAGACTAATTTTAATTAGGTATCTTAGAATAAGCACACGCGTATATCCAATAATAGCCACCAATGCAGGCAGGACTTGCAGGGTACCATTTATCTTCCCTAACTATAACCACTACGCTATGTTAGCGGTTCAGATGTCCTCCATCACCAACTGGAAGAAACTTCAAAGGCAAATTCACCCAATTTTAACTCAACCATCTATAGCAGGTGGGATGACCACTTGCTGCAGGTGTCTACACGTCCCCACCAACTGAGAGGAGCCTAGAGAAGAAACGCGGTGCTTCACTTCTAGGTAGCTCAAGTTAAAAGAAATTCATTTCCCTCAAATTGCTGTAGCCCTCAGACCAAGGCACCTTTCACAAAACAAATGGTGTTTTTAGGGAGAGAGAAACCTAGACAGAAATGGGGCTGATAAGGCCCCCCACACATATGCAACACAGTGAGGGTACAGTTAGCGACGTGCAGCCCTGTCAAGCTTCTTGAACTTGCAATCTTGGCATTAAGCTTTTATTTTTAACTAGAAACTATACACTCAGCTGTATACAAGCCACAACACACAGCGTTTCTCCTTATCCCCAGCTGTGACATCCAGAAAGACTGACAAGCAGGCAAGCGGCACACAGGGAGGTGCCAGGGAAGATGGCTTCAACATTGCTGGCGTTCTTCCTGTTTACATTTTTACTACATCTAACTGCAGCCTTTAGACTACTCATTCACCTGTTTCTATTTCCTCTCCTCGGAGCAGCATCTCACATAGCTGCAGATTCACGCCAGCCATGGGTCTCAGTCTGGGGATGAGTGTGGCCAGCACCTTCACAGATCCAGTGTGCCCAGGTGGCCACGGCGGCCAGCAGCGCCCTGGCCGGTGTCAGCAGCAGCGTGGCCAGCAGGGCCAGGCAGTGCCCGTCCCCCTGTGCTGGGCCCTGGTGCGGCCGCCCCTCGAGCCCTGGGCTCAGCGTTGGGCCCCTCACCCCCAGACAGACCCGGAGGGGCTGGAGCGTGTCCAGAGCCGGGCAGGGGCTGGGGAAGGGGCTGCGGCACAGCTCTGGGGGGGCGGGGGGAGCTGGGGGGGCTCAGCCCGGAGAAAAGGGGGCTCAGGGGGGCCCTTCTGGCTCCCTACAGCTGCCTGGCAGGAGGCTGCAGCGACGGGGGTCGGTCTCTGCTCCCAAGGAACCAGCGGCAGGACAGGAGGGAACGGCCTCCAGCCGCACCAGGGGAGGTTCAGGGTGGGCACTGGGAGAAATGTCTTCCCCGACAGGGTGGCCAAGCGCTGGCACAGGCTGCCCAGGGACGGGGTGCAGGCACCGTCCATGGGGGGGCTAAAATACATGCAGACAGGCTGTGTGGGGACATGGTTCAGTGGTGGCCTTGGCGGTGATGGGTTAACAGTTGGACCTGATGATCTTAAAGGCCTTTTCCAACCTGAACGATCCTGTGATTCTATACTTCCTCAGGGAGGCCCACAAACGGAAAAGCCTCTCACAACTGCAAGAGAGCCTATCGGCTCTTTTGGTTGAAGTGGAGATTGTTATTTCCACACTTCAACATAAAAATTGAAAAATAAATACGCATAAGGAACCCATCTCCAAAATGAGGGAGAACACCAGGCAGAAAGAACATGTGACAACATTCTTACAGCAGCTTTTGCTCCCCTACCGATTTGTCTTCAGTTTTCCCAGTGTTTTTGTACCTGACCCCCTCTTCATTACATACTAGACCACATCTAAAGGTAAATAGACTCCTAATGATCTCTCATTAGCCAAACTTCCCAGCAGAACACCTTCAAAGCAAAAAAAGGTCAAAACCTCCCACCAGTAGAAAGAAAATTTCAAAGACCAGGAAACCAACTAAGTTGTTAGCTTTTCCTACTCAAAATCTGTACCATGTAAGGATCCACTTCCCCACCAAAATGCTGTACAACGTGGACCCAAGGAAAGGCTGCTGCATTAAGTCATAAAAGAAATATAAAAAGTTAAGAGCAGCTGGTAGGTGTTGTCTAATATCTTGTGATCGAATACAGCATTTGATATGGAAAAAAAAAAAAAAAAAAGAGAGATTTTAAATGAGAAACACTTAGTCCGTACACCACGAGGGCCACCAGCCAGAGCTCACCACATCTTGCTCCATTGACTCTGCTCCTGCGGGGCACAGGCCACTGACTCCCGGATTGCACGCTTCTGTCCCAAACCGTACATGGGATTTCATCCCTCGAGCAACTGTAGATTGGGATGCTTAGGGGCCTATGACGTGGGATGGAAAGGAGAAAGAGGGGACCCTCAGCCTTGAATTAACACATGGGAAGAAATCAAATAAAATCTTTTGAACAACAGTGTCTAGACATTGCCACCTTCCTTGTCTTTGGGAAGAGGGATTACAACTGAAATCTGGCTGTGCTGTTCCTCATTTGATACGAAAGCTGGAAGACACTTTAGACTAAAGGCCTGGCCCTGTTCCAGAAACTATCTTATTATGAAGGAACTGAAGAGAAGAAGGTCTGTAAGACAGGAGAGTAAGATTTCTGCCTAGCAGTCACAGCAATTAAGCAAGCTGTCTTGATGAAGAGGAAAAAACCATCAGAATAGAACCCAAAGGCTCAAAAGAGCAGGAGAAAGTAATTTTTAGAGTAGGTCAAGGCTCCAGAGGGGATTACCTTTCCAGTTTGAGACTTAATGCTAGAGACATGCCTCAAAAAGCTGACCAGCGAGATCTGTTGATACCACGGATGACCCCATAACGTCTGCATACTCAAGCAAAGTCAAGTATTAAAAGCGAATGTTGAAAACTGTGTGAGTTAGGATCAAAAACAGTGGAACTAAAGGTGCCTGCTCCTTCCTTCCTTCCCCTTAGATTAAAAAATACAGATTATTTTTTTTTTAAGAACAGCTGAATATTTTGAATACCTGGAGGTATTAGGGTATGCAACATCTCAACTTGAAAACAGTGACTGAAGCACAGATCTCTGAAAGAAGGACAGCGTGGACTTTACATAAAAATTTTCAGGAGAGCCTCTCTTCCTGTATTTGAATTGATTCCACTGTAGCTTGAACTTGTTTTTATTAGGCATTGGTATGACTCTACTCCCTCAATTACTGCAATATCCATGCAGCTAACAGCCTCAAAATCGAAGGAAGGTTGCTTATATTGTTGGACCTGAAATAGCAAGTGAGATTCTCCCAAATAAAATGCCTGCTATGAGACTGCTGGGTAAAAGTGGCCTAATTGACTCCCAGATCATACAAGAAACTTCAAAGTTGCTACTTCAGCAAAGTAGCTGAGTCAATTTAATGCTTCTCATACTGGAAAAAACCACCTTCCTTCAAGCAGGGAAGGAAAACTGTCCTGGTTTTGGCTGGGACAGAGTTAATTTCCTTCTCAGCAGCTGGTGCCGTGCTGCGGTTTGGGTTTGGTGGGAGCGATGC
Source organism: Falco peregrinus (assembly GCF_023634155.1). Taxonomy (NCBI): domain Eukaryota; kingdom Metazoa; phylum Chordata; class Aves; order Falconiformes; family Falconidae; genus Falco; species Falco peregrinus. Next base: position 121,456,832 of record NC_073724.1, read on the forward strand.
TGGCGGCCACCCGTGGGTTCGGCTGTGGCTGGGTGATGCTTGTGCTGAGTCAGGGACTTTTCAGTTTCTCGGGCCGAGAGGGCTGGAGGGACACGGGGAATGGGGAGGGGACACGGCCAGGGCAGCTGACCCCAACTGGCCAAAGGGATGTTCCAGACCGTGTGGCGCCATGCTGAGCAGATATAAGCCGGGGAAGAAGAAGGAAGGGGGGATGCTCGGAGTGATGGTGTTTGTCTTCCCAAGTCCCTGTTATACATGATGGAGCCCTGCTGCCCTGGGGATGGCTGAGCACCTGCCTGCTGGTGGAAAGCAGTGAAGGAATTCCTTGTTTTGCTTTGCTTGTGTGCACAGCTTTTGCTTTACTTACTGAGTTGTTCTTATCTCAACTCTCAAGTTTAATGCTCCTTTCCAATTCTCCTCCCCATCCCTTTGGCTGCATGGTGCTTAGTTACTGGCTGGGGTTAAACCACGACAAAAATGATGTCAAGTCAAAGAGCTAAAGTTGTGAATAACTGTCCTCAGGCTGTGGCCGTGAAGAGGTGACGGGCCCATGCATTTTCCTGGCTGTACTGGCACACAGTACGATGCCCTGCACTCTGGTGGTCTCAACACGCTGGACTCATTTCTAAGGATGTGCTGACTAAGAGTGAAAAAGCGCAAACAAAGAAGCTCAAAGGCTTCCATTCCTACTCAAAAATCTGTCTGCAAAACAAGGTGGGGACAGGCAACTCACTGCCCCAAGGACTTGGATGCATTCGGGGAAGACAGAAGGGCATACAGCTCTTTCAAGCAAATGGAAATGTTTTTACCTGTCAGAACCTGAGCCTGGGCCCAAAGCATTTTGCTTATTCTCCAAGCAGGAATATCAACAACTGCAGTGGATAAAGGAGCTGCACTCCTCACTCTGCTTCGAGCACTAACAATGTTATCAAATGCAGCAGGAGAAACAAACGTGGTAGCCCAAACAAACTGGCAGAAAATTGAGGGAAGAAGCTCTTATATATCTTCTTGCTGTTGAAGATATTATTTTACATCTGTCTGTGTTGCTGTTCGGAATCAAGTTTTCCTAAAAATGCAGTTTAAAGGCAGTTTCCATGTCCCTGAATATGCAGAAGATGTTTACAGCTCAATGCTTCAAAGTCCTCCACAACCACCATCACCTTGTGAGGTGCGTAGCTGGATTCCCAGATGTCTCATTTTCTATATTCAGCCATTCTAAAACATCATGGTGGGCTGACCCAGGCTGGACGCGAGGTGCCCACCAAAGCTGCTCCATCGCCCCTCCTCAGCTGGGCAGGGGAGAGAAAATGCAGCAAAAGGCTCGTGGGTCGAGATGAGGACGGGGACATCGCTCAGCAATTACCATTGTGGGCAAAACAGACTCAACTTGGGGAAATTAATTTATTACCAACTGAATCAGAGCAGGATAATGAGAAATAAACTCAAATCTTCAAAACACCTCCCCCCACCCCCCCCCTTCTTCCCGGGCTCAACTTCACTCCCAACTTCTCTGCCTCCTCCCCGCCAGCGGCGCAGGGGGACGGGGAACGGGGGCTGCGCTCAGTCCATCACACGCTGTCTCTGCCGCTCCTTCCTCCTCAGGGGAAGGGTCCTCACACTCTTCCTCTCTCCAGCAGGGTCCCTCCCACGGGAGACAGTCCTCCACGCACTGCCCCAGCGTGGGTCCCTCCGGTGTAGAATCCTCCCCGGGCTGCGGGTGGGGGTCTGCTCCCCTGGGGGCTCCAGCACGGGCTGGGGGCACAGCCTGCCTGGCCGGGGGCTCCATGGGCTGGGGGCACAGCCTGCCTGGCCGGGGGCTCCAGCACGGGCTGGGGGCACAGCCTGCCTGGCCGGGGGCTCCAGCACGGGCTGGGGGCACAGCCTGCCTGGCCGGGGGCTCCAGCACGGGCTGGGGGCACAGCCTGCCTGGCCGGGGGCTCCAGCACGGGCTGGGGGCACAGCCTGCCTGGCCGGGGGCTCCAGCATGGGCTGGGGGCACAGCCTGCCTGGCTGGGGGCTCCATGGGCTGGGGGCACAGCCTGCCTGGCCGGGGGCTCCATGGGCTGGGGGCACAGCCTGCCTGGCCGGGGGGCTCCATGGGCTGGGGGCACAGCCTGCCTGGCCGGGGGCTCCATGGGCTGGGGGCACAGCCTGCCTGGCCGGGGGCTCCATGGGCTGGGGGCACAGCCTGCCTGGCCGGGGGCTCCAGCACGGGCTGGGGGCACAGCCTGCCTGGCCGGGGGCTCCAGCACGGGCTGGGGGCACAGCCTGCCTGGCCGGGGGCTCCAGCACGGGCTGGGGGCACAGCCTGCCTGGCCGGGGGCTCCATGGGCTGGGGGCACAGCCTGCCTGGCCGGGGCTCCATGGGCTGGGGGCACAGCCTGCCTGGCCGGGGGGCTCCAGCACGGGCTGGGGGCACAGCCTGCCTGGCCGGGGGCTCCAGCACGGGCTGGGGGCACAGCCTGCCTGGCCGGGGGCTCCAGCACGGGCTGGGGGCACAGCCTGCCTGGCCGGGGGCTCCATGGGCTGGGGGCACAGCCTGCCTGGCCGGGGGCTCCAGCACGGGCTGGGGGCACAGCCTGCCTGGCCGGGGGCTCCAGCACGGGCTGGGGGCACAGCCTGCCTGGCCGGGGGCTCCATGGGCTGGGGGCACAGCCTGCCTGGCCGGGGGCTCCAGCACGGGCTGGGGGCACAGCCTGCCTGGCCGGGGGCTCCAGCACGGGCTGGGGGCACAGCCTGCCTGGCCGGGGGCTCCATGGGCTGGGGGCACAGCCTGCCTGGCCGGGGGCTCCATGGGCTGGGGGCACAGCCTGCCTGGCCGGGGGCTCCAGCACGGGCTGCCAGGAATCTCTGCTCCGGCGCCTGGAGCCCCCCTGCCCCTCCTGCCCTGGGGGGGCTGCAGGGCTCTGCCTCTCACACAGTCTCACCCCTCTCTCCAGCTCAGTCGCTGTTCCCCTGGGTTCCCCCTCTCTGAAATCCTTTATCCCAGCGGCGCTGCCACCGGCGCTGCTGGGCCTGGCTTTGGCCAGCGGCGGGTCCGGCTGGGAGCCGGTGGCACTGGCTCCACTGGGCAGGGGGGCAGCTGCCGGCACCTTCTCACAGAAGCCACCCGCTACCAGAGCCTGGCCACACAAAGGACTTATTCTAGGGTATAAATGCACAACCAAATTTTTCCAGATGGCTTTAATTCAAATAAATAAGTCAATAAAGCCCAACCAAAACAGAGAGCAAGGCAGAGTTTCCCTCTCTCTAGGCTGTCTGAGACCTGTTACAACAGCTTCCCAATCCTGCCTCCAGTCCTCCCCAGTTCCTTCACCAGTCTAATTAAACCCATTAAACACTGGAAATTCTGGAAATTCTCTTTCCATCACCCTTTCCTGAAGACGACTGGACAAATTGCCAAGTAGGTAGTCTCAGTTTGGGTTTTTGCAGGAAAGAGTAAACACACCTATTCTAAGGGTTTTCAGAGAAAGTATTCTGAATACATACAATTCTGAAATGACATGCAACTACCCTACTCCTAACTCTCATCATCTTACCTCATCACTCAAAATATTCTTTGACCTTTTTCCCCTGGAGAAAAAAGCCTGAGATATATTGATGCAATGACACAAAAAAAAAACCAAAAAAAAAAAAACCACCCAACAAGGAGCTCCTTGAGCGCTTGTTTCCCATGGAGCTGCTTCTTGCGCCAATTGACTTTGGTCAAGTGGAAATTCAATCCAAAGCTTCTCCCATGACAGGGCATTTATCAGATCACTGAACATTTTCTGGTATCTTGTGTGTGAATCCATGTTGCCACTTTACCCTCGTACAAAAACTCATCTTCTTTTAACTTGCGGCATTTTCACGAGACCTAGAAGATACAATCATCTCCAAGACTTCTCTTTCCCTTATCAGACTTCCAAAGTTTAAAGAATTAAAGTACTCACGCAGAGAGCATAAGGCATAAGCCTGATTTCCCTAGGATATCAGGTTTTAAAAGAAATTGTTAAATCCTAATTATTGTTTTAAATTAAGTCCTGATTCTAAATTAATCTAAAACTAAACTCCCTGCAGAATTGTTCTGCTCTCCCTACCACCTAGCTCTGTAATTTATTCAAAGAAATTAGGTTAGCAATGTTTACAAGACTGCTGAAAATAAAAGCATCCCCCCTGCCAAGACGCAATCCTAGGCCCTCTTCGCTGTTGTTCTGCCCATGTCTTCCACATCCCCTGCCCATACAGTCCTCTTCTGCCTTACCGCATTCCCCTATCCCCGTTAAAGACTGGGTTTTCCCCAAACTCCAACACAAGTAAGATCAAGTTCCCAGCTCACTTTCTCTATTCCCGATACAAGCTTCCCAGGGAAAGGGAAATTACTCCTGGAAGGTCCCCATATCATATCACGTGCCTTGTCTTACACTAATAATAATGAGCAAACTTCATAACTGAAGCAGAAGCGTATGCTTTAAACTCTTCTGAAAAGCAAATATTGCAGAGATGACAAATTATCATTAATGTCTAACCGAGCAGGCAAGGAGAAATCATGTTTATTATAGAACTCAGCCTGCCTAACGAAAAATAGGTCTTCAGCTATAACTAATTTTCTCTTTTGCCATTATTTGACAGCAGAGAAGGAAGGAATCATTAGAAATTGTTTACATCATGAAAGAAAAAGCAAAAGCAAGAGGGACTGATGATGATAATGAGCAAGAGGATGATACTCAGGAGGCAAGCGCTCACAAAAATCCTTCAGGAACAACGATATGGTGGTGAAGCAGCACATGCACTTGCCAAGCACTAACACAGGTATGTACATAGGCAAGCCATGCTTTTTATTTTAATTGCAACATCCTCTTCTGAATATGCTTCTTTCTGCACCCACCTCTAAGCAAACACAAAAGTCCCACCTAAGCACAAGTGGCGAGCTTTAGTATCAGTTCATCGTTAGCCTCACTACAAGGTGCAAACCACCCTCCTGCTGCAGAGGACACAGCAATGCAGAGCTTCTGGGGACACACAAGCACTGTCTATTTTGTCATATTATCTCTTTAAAGAACCTGGAAACCCATGATGTAGCACTGGGTACCCAAAATTTGACACTCGATTTAATGTTCAGCGATTTCACAATTTGTGCAGCTGTCTGATTTTTAAATTACAACTTGTCAAAAAAAAAAACAACCAAAGAAAACCAATCCTATTTTGTCATTTAATAAATAATGCAGGTTTCTTTCTAATGCCAACCCTTTAGTACAGTAGGCAGAATTATAATCACAAATCTTTGCCATGGCTCCCTATTTTCATTTCCATTTCCATTCGTATATGGATTCAAGCAAGGACTCTGAACAAGAGGAAGATGATAAGAAAATCCCCAAACCCATCCTAGCATTGCCTTACAACTTTGCTAAAATGCCAAAATCTGAGACCCCTTTCTACTTTCACTTATTGAAACTCGGTTATTTAAAACAGAAGGGAATTTTCCATAGGGTTGGAGAAACGCAGCATCTTGACAGCAAAGCGTAGGCATGTGCTAGTCCATGGCCTGGCAGCTTTCGGCCACGGGGCCACAGGTAACATGTGGACACATTTTGAATGGCACACCATGGGCTAAGGAGCAGGGCAGGAGGCTATCTGGAGAGAGATGACAGCTCTCCCTGTGTCCCAACCCCAGCAGAAGCCAAGAGGCTCTCTCCAGCAGTGACCCGTGATAGCCTCTAATAAAACCATCATTCATATCTACCTGCAGAAAAGGTCTCCAGTTGCTATTGGGTTTCTACAGACATAATTAATGGTTAGAGAAGGGAAAAGCGTATGCTATTATGCTTTCAGAGCTGCCAAACCTTGAACCAGCCTACAGAAAACGGCAGGCAACTTCACAGTGTAAACATCTCTTAAAATACAAATTACAATAGATGTCAGTATGTTATTATACACATTTAAAATATTCAGGAAACTGAAGAAGGTTTTTTGTTAAGCTGAGGAGCTTCAGATATGTTCCACCATTCTCCCTCATCTAAGGAGCCAAAACCTGCTGTGAGCTCTGATGTGCAACAGTGGGAAATCCCGAGGGATCCTGACAGGCTGGAGAGGCGGGCCTGGGCGAACCTCAGCAAGTTCAACAAGGCCAAGCGCAAGGTGGGGACAACCCCAAGCACAAATGCAGGCTGGAGAGAGAATGGATGGAGAGCAGCCCTGTGGAGAAGGGCTTGGGGGTGCTGGGGGATGAAAAGCTGGACATGACCCGGCAATGTGCGCTCGCAGCCCAGAAAGCCGCCCGTGCCCTGGGCTGCATCCCCAGCAGCGTGGCCGGCAGGGCGAGGGAGGGGGCTCTGCCCCTCTGCTCCCCTCTGCTGAGACCCCCCACAGCGCTGCGTCCAGCTCGGGGTTCCTCAGCATCAGAAGGACACGGACCTGTTGGAGCGGGCCCGTCGGAGGCCACGGAGCTGGTCAGAGGGCTGGAGCCCCTCTGCTGTGGGGACAGGCTGGGAGAGCTGGGGCTGTGCAGCCTGGGGAGGAGAAGGCTGCGGGGAGACCTTAGAGCAGCTCCCAGTGCCTGGAGGGGCCGACAGGAAAGCTGGGGAGGGGCTTTGGGCAAGGGCAGGGAGTGGTGGGACAGGGGGGAATGGCTTGAAGCTGAGAGAGGGGAGATTTAGGTTGGACATGAGGAAGAAACCCTTCCCCGTGAGGGCGGCGAGGCGCTGGCCCAGGCTGCCCAGAGCAGCTGTGGGTGCCCCATCCCTGGCAGGGCTCAAGGCCAGGCTGGACGGGGCTGGGAGCAGCCTGGGCTGGGGGGAGGGGGCCCTGCCCCTGGCAGGGGGTGGGACTGGCTGGTCTTGAAGGTCCCTTCCAGCCCAAACCCTTCTGTGATTCTATGATGAAATGTGGAATTTTCATATGCTGCTGGATAATTGCATCTTTAGAAAACACTTCTACAAGTGGGGTCATTGCTAGCAGGTCTCCCAGTCAACTGTCACAACACACACTGTCAAACGAAGGAAATGAAGGCAGTACTGGAGGTACCGCACCAGGCAATTGTTGGCTCTTCAATGACAAGTGTTAACAAGTTTGAATAGAAACCCAGTCCAACATTCTTTTTATAGAGCAGTTAATGTAATAATATGTAAGACAGAAGGAAACTTTATACAGACAGAGGAAAAATCTTAATTCACAAACAAACCACAGGCAATCACCAAAATTATACCAAAGGTATTCTTTTTTTGCAGTCAGGCATAATTATGGAAGGTCTATTAAAAAAAAAAACCAAACACCTTAGCCTATGATTTGCATTTTAATTACATTTCAAACTTTTGTGTGGGGAATGGATGGGTAGAATTGGTATTACAGAAACTACCATAATGTTTATGAGTGTATTTCATTATATAAGGTAGGAATTCCAAGTATCAAACCCAGGCAATGCTTCAAGGTCTGGGTTCTTTTCCTATTAGCCTGTATGTAAGGGTGAAGATGTAGGGAAAAAAAAAAAAAAAAAAAAATCAGTGCTACCTGTGGTGCCGTTTACCAAACCCCCATGACATTCACATGATGCTGAAGCACCACACAACAGGCAAGTCCAAGGCTCTTGAGAACATATTCTTTCTGAGGCTTACCAAGAGTACCCACAGCTTACAACAAATCATCTGGTTATCGTTAATGCACACCTAAAAATACCAAGTTATCACACCCACATGGTAAAAAGAACCTTTCTCTATTAAAATATATGTAAAGTTCTGGCCAATTGCTTTATAACTTTATTGCTTATAATTGTACAGGGCTCTTGCTCTTCAAGCCCAATCACTGTATTTCACACTAAACTCTAATTATATAATCTAGCATGAAAAAGCCAGAGATACAGACCCTTTAACAAGCTTAGGCGAAAATCAAAGGCCCACAAAGGGCTAAATCAAAAGCTGGCTCACACCAACTCTATTCTTTGTGCAGTCAACCATGACTAATTAATGCTTTTAATGTCAGTTTACCCCTTCTGGCACTATAAATCAGAACACGCAGCTTTTATGAGTTAACAAAAGAATCTGCGAAAGGTGTAGCTTATTAACCAAACTCAGAAATTCAAATGCACTTAATCAGAAACAGGTATATTTAGCAGCATTGTACTCGACGAGCAGAATTATCTGCAGGCTGTACACAGAGAACATTCATTTATCAATACAAACAAGGCTGGCACGCTGGGAAGAGGTGGTAAATTATACATCTGAAAGAAAGGGCAGTGCTTCCAGCATGGCTTCTGCGAGCAGAAATGCGGAGCAAACACTGCAGGAAAGCGCTCCGGAAAGGTGTATGCTCCCTACAACGTCAGCCACAGAGACTGCAAGAACTGAGCGCACTGTTGCACTTCTCCAGCAGGAACAGAAAATCTGTCCTCAAGTAGATCTCCTACCATCACCCACTTGGCTAGGCCCTTCCTCTGTAGCCTGCTGCACTCGTTTGGATGCATCATTTGAAGAGTTTTCATAAGGATTCTGTTCCTTCCCCTCCTCAGGAAACACAGATCTCCACTTTTGTGCTGTTTCTGAAAACCACGATGATCTCCATGCAGCAGCCAGCTGGGACTTTGACTTTGCAAGCCTGCTGGACAACAGTCTGGCCTCTAAGAGAAGCAGCTATCACAGGGCTACAAAAAGATACCCACATAGCAAACCTCAGTCCAAAGGGAAGCCAAGGCCACAAAGCTTTCAAAATACACACTTTTTTTTTTTTTAAGAAGAGATGTAGATACAACTCACATCCTAGGCTCAGAGAAAGAAAGAGACCCTAACTGTGTCCTTCTGGCTGAGGAGACAGACAAAGTATTTTGGTGTGCTCTCCACATACCCCAGGGCAATATCGACAGCTCACTTTAATGTGCCATATAAGCTTATAGATCAAAAGTAGAAAGTCAGTCCAGTGCATATTAAAGAGTCTGGTCTCAGAGATCCTCTCTGCCTGCTTATGTCCATAAATCTTATTAAAACCTTTCTTTGTTTTTAAATCAGTTTTTGACAGCTGATTTTTTTTCCTTGTTATGGGAACTGTCATCTTCCTAATGATGTCTCACTCCTCTAACAATTACTGTATATCAGCAGTATTCAGCCATAAACAATCACAAAGCAGCTTCGTCAATAAAATAGTTCCTCTACGCCCCAAACTCATCATCCTGGGATGTTCAGGCTGATGTTTCCTACTCTGACACTTGATTACGATGCATCCCAGTGGCACAGCATTCATCACACACCACAGACAGGCAAAGGACACTGCAGGTTTCATCAGGCGTTCTGCCGTGGGTACAGGCAGAGGCACAGCCCAGCCTGGGGACCCACAGGCACAGTTCGTGTTTGTGTGATTAGCTGGTGGCTCTGGCTGACACGGAATACTGAGGCAAAAACTTAAAAGAGAATTTTTTTTAAGGGAGTAGACCTGACTACGAGAAGCATTTGCACAAAGGCTACTTAAGAGGAAATGCCGGGTCATTAATCTTTATAAATTCAACACCTTGTGCAGGGAAGAAGTTTCCATATGTGATATGTTCCAGTGTATCTAGGTACCTCGCAAAGGGGTAGGTCCTTCCCTTTCACCGATACATCCAGTGTTGTGGTAGTGTTCACAAAGGGACAAAAATCTTCTCTGAAAGTGAAAATTCCCATGAAGCAGGAATGGGCAAAGTAATTACAGATCCCAAAGCCTTCCAAACCCTATAATCATGGAATCATTTAGGTGAGGAGAGACCTTTCATAGAGTCCAACCACTAACCCAGCACCACCAAGGCCACCACTGAACCATGTCCCCACACAGCCTGTCTACGTGTATTTTAGCCCCCCCATGGACGGTGCCTGCACCCCGTCCCCGGGCAGCCTGTGCCAGCGCTTGGCCACCCTGTCGGGGAAGACATTTCTCCCAGTGCCCACCCTGAACCTCCCCTGGTGCGGCTGGAGGCCGTTCCCTCCTGTCCTGCCGCTGGTTCCTTGGGAGCAGAGACCGACCCCCCTCGCTGCAGCCTCCTGCCAGGCAGCTGTAGGGAGCCAGAAGGGCCCCCCTGAGCCCCCTTTTCTCCAGGCTAACATTTGCAGCTCGCACAGGAGAGAGGGAAGAAAGCCAATCCAACATCTTGTAGGGCTTGAAACCATCCTGAGCTGAGGTACATTTAAAAGAGCCTTGGTGCTCCATGACTATCAGACTGTGTGTGAAGACAGGTGCCTAGCAATATGGTTTAGTGATGGACTTGGCAGTCCTGGGTTAATGGTTGGACTTGATGATCTCAAAGGTCTTTTCCATTTTAAACAATCCTCTGATTCTATGAGATATAGCTTAAGAGGAAGACTAGTACCTATATTCCCCACTACAGACCAAGAATGTCCAGTTCCCTGTTTATTCTAATATATGGCAAGAGGATGCTGGGTAAAACCAGATGCAACAAGAGCCTAAGAAACACATTGGAGGGTTCTGCTCTTGAGGCAGCAGTTCCCACTCTCTGTAAGAGCATCCTTAGGAAATGCCCAAGCATGTCACACACTCAGCACAGATTCAGTGATGTTGTATGGTAGGAAACACTGGTCTTCTCACCTGCCCTCACAACCAAACCCATGCACCTCACAACAGTAAGCCTTTTCTTCCCTCAAGCCCACCATCTGAATCGGAAAACAGCAACCTCAAGCCAGCTACTAGCTTCATCTCTTAGAATGTAAGCCTGAAATATCTCACCAATGAAGAGCTCTGAAGCAATAAGCAACATTCTCAAACTCCAGTTTGTGCTCCACCTATTTGCACACTACTAAAGTGTAGATACAGCCACACTTTTGCCCACATTTTACAAGTCGCACAGGAGCAGCATGGTTCTAACTCAGAGGCATGTTCACAGACACAGCTGTGCCATGGAGCATATGCAAACAAACACACTGACAACCCACAACATGTTCAGACTACATCGAAGGCTGAATATTAAAACATTAACAATGTTCTAGTATGGCATATTTCCCTCCTCTAAAGATCACCCAAAGGAAGGAAGGTCCTTGGTATCACAGTCATTAGACTCCACCAGGAACAAGGACCAGGGATCTCCTTTCACTCTTAAATAATCATGTAACATCTCATAGGATCCTGGGAACTACAAAGCATCACAGAAGTTTTTGGGTTGGGAGGGACCTCACAGACCACCCGGTCCCACCCCGTGCCAGGGGCAGGGCCCCCTCCCCCCAGCCCAGGCTGCTCCCAGCCCCGTCCAGCCTGGCCTTGAGCCCTGCCAGGGATGGGGCACCCACAGCTGCTCTGGGCAGCCTGGGCCAGCGCCTCGCCGCCCTCACGGGGAAGGGTTTCTTCCTCATGTCCAACCTAAATCTCCCCTCTCTCAGCTTCAAGCCATTCCCCCCTGTCCCACCACTCCCTGCCCTTGCCCAAAGCCCCTCCCCAGCTTTCCTGTCGGCCCCTCCAGGCACTGGGAGCTGCTCTAAGGTCTCCCCGCAGCCTTCTCCTCCCCAGGCTGCACAGCCCCAGCTCTCCCAGCCTGTCCCCACAGCAGAGGGGCTCCCGCCCTCTGACCAGCTCCGTGGCCTCCGACGGGCCCGCTCCAACAGGTCTCTCGTACTGGAGACCCCAGAGTTGAATACAGTACATAACTTGGCTTGACAGAAATCACCTCCCATATCATATATTCTCTGAAAGGAAATTTATTCTCCAAAACAGAGCTGGCAATTCAACAAAACTTAAGATCTATGAACAAAGGATTTATTCATGCACTAAAAAAAATCACTAATTGAGGTACCCATGCCCCAACAGCAGAGAATCAGCCATCAGCTGCTAGCAAGATGCTGCAGCGTCGGCTCTGGATTTGGTGCATTCCCAGCCCAACGAAGACCACCAAATGGACCCCACCAAAGTGTCATAAGTGATCAGGAGACTAATGACCAGAACTTTTCGATGTAAGATCAGAAACACCGAGATGAATACAGCAAAAGTATAAAGTCCAGGGCCAGTTAACCACATGCCAAGTTCCACTCACACGCACTTTATAAAAACCAGGCTCATGAAAAAACACATTTAAAATACTTGCATCAAACCATTACACAGATAAGAAAAGTATTTTTAGATACACACGTATTTTTTACACACACACACACACACACACACACACACACACAGAGTAATTAACTATTTAATTGCTGAATTCTGCTTAGGGTTTGAGGGAGTGGGGTATATCCCAAGTAGGAATTAACCTGACCTCAGTAAAACTACATTAAGAGGTCCGGCACACCACATTCAAGAGTTGAACTCAATTTCTTCCACCTTTTGATTTCTTAACACTATTTACCATCACAAGCCTAAAAGGGGATGCTCAATCCAAGATAAAGGCACGCAACAAGTAAATGTCTGAAGTGGCTGGTGGAGATCCCAAGCAGAGCCGTTACAACCGGGAAAGCAAACCCAATCAGCTTGATGAGGACAACCAGTAGCTCATCAGCCAAATCTCCCCAGGCTCCATCAGTTCCACTCTTGAGGTCTCCAGGGACCAGGCTGGGAGCTCAGGCAATCAGCACAAACAAAGCTTAAACTTAAATTTCTTAATGTGGAGCTGAACTGGAGCAGGAGCCCCTTGGACCAGAAGCTCTCTTTCTCACACAAAGCCAACACTTAGCATATCCTCATTGGAAAAAACACCTTGTCTTCTGGATCTCCCATTGGTGCCACTGTCACTTCTCAAGTCTGAGTAACTCAGCCGCCACCTCTGCGCTCTCCCTACCTTGCAACCCATCAAACATGCTCCCTTGCCTTTGCCTCTCTCCCTTCTGCAGCCCTGGGCCTCTGTTTCTCAGGCCCACAAAAGGCAGCATGGCCCCAGCTGGGTCTCCTACTGTTGCTTCAACCTGGAGATATGGGAACAGTGGGCAGAAGATGCAGACAGAAGCACCATCAAAGTCCCTTTTTTGCCCTTTTATCTAGCAGGATATTCAACCAAAAGGGGAAGAGGGAGATGGAAAGGGGCCATTGCTGTTGCTTCAAGATTGGCAGAAGCAAGGACAACGCAAAGCTTTTCTGAAATGCTTGGTATTTTCTGCCCCGTCCCACTTAAGATGGGTTGAGTTGCTGAGGGTGGGAAGAGGAAGAAAAAACAGCCCGACCTTGCCCTTACCAAAAGAGCAGGCATCTAATCAGGGCAGGAGTGCTCCTGCACGGTCACAGCATGCCTAAATGCTCGATCCCGGTGCAGTGCAGGGGATCCAAGAGCAAAGAGCACCCGTCAGCACTGCTGTCTGCCTGCATCTGCTTTTCAGCAAATCTGACTTGAGTGGGAGCAGAACACGCAGTGGGTATCCTGGCAGCTGACATTTGAAGCTCATGTTACTAAGCAAGCTGCAAAACGTATAAAAGGCTGGGGGTGTGTGGGGGGGGTGTGCAAGTCAATGCTGGATTTTCCATACTCCTGCACAAGAACAGCTGGATTGGGTCAGACTGACACTTCAGCTACCCCAGTATCTTCTCCACAGCATCAGCCAAGTGTCAATACCCAGGGGAAAACTGAAGCACAGGGCAGGCATACAGCAACATTTGTCCAGCATATTTTCCAGCCCATACCTGTGTGCAACACAGGGATTTCCTGAAATGGTATGTCTGTATTTAATAGCTAGCTGTATAGCACGTTATACCGCTGTTGTAACAGATTTGAACATTTAGAGGGCTTGATCTGTTCAGGTCTCATAATGCTAGGCACCATCCACAAAAATAAATAGTTCAGATAAAACCTGCGCCAACCAATTTACAGACCACATCACACTGCAAAGTTCCCATTTTAAAAAACTGTTCCTAGTTTTCTTTTATAAAAGGCTGCAACATAACCTAGTAGAAAATACTTTGCCTGTCTACAGGCAAATGACAGAAATTTATACCAGGACTCATGCCTTTGCCAAACCAGTGATTTTGACCCAGCTAGTGAACACAGGCAGTATTTTTCGCCTTCTTTTTAATATAAAAGAAAAATAAAATATTTATTAATAATTTAGTAATTTAATAATACTCATAAATACTAAAAAACCCTAACTCTCACAACTCTTCACAGGAGCAGCACATACCTGCTGTGTGTTCTACTCCAGTCTGCTGATTACCTCAGGTTTATTAACTTTATAAATGAACACAATAAAATGTGCTAGACATGCAGTGTTGCTGGAGTTTCAGCTTATGCATTTCTTGACCCAGAAATGACCTGCTTATTTTAAAATGTAGTGCGATTCTGTACCAAAGTTCATTTAATATAAACAAGGGTCCAACTCATGCCAAACACCAACACTTTTTAATCAACACCTGCAATTTCCGTGGCATCCAAAGCTTTTCTATCTGTGGAGAGATTGGGGAAAACGGTGTTTGGAGGAGCTGAACGGCGCACAAAAACCATGAATTCATACCTCTTGGATATGAGCTTCCTTCGGATGAAGATAATCTGGAGAGGAGTCTGCCTACGACTGCAGGGCAGTGAGTCTTCACAGCATTCCACAGCTCTGCAGTAGCAACCAACAGAGAGAAAGAGAGACCTGTGAGGCTCCACAGGCAAACCTGTCGAACAGAAAACACGGCTCTTTCTAGCAAAGAGTGGTCTTTATCTCCACCAGAGCAAAAGGAAGAACGGCACATGTAAGAAATGCAGTCAGAAAAGGAGGAGTGATGGAGATGCAGGATAAGAGGAGGAGAGGGAAGAGATATCAGAGCTGGCAACAAGACCGGCAGTTGCAAAAAAGACAGCATGATGTTCCATTCCCTACCTGCTGTCATTAAACAAATAGAGATGCATATCTACTGCAACTCTCCTACACATAAAGTATCTCAGTTTGCCTTCCCCTAAAAATACCATGGATACACTTTTTCATAACCATAGGTATAGGGAGAAAGAGTAGAAATTCAGCATCTGCACCTTCAAAGCAAGACGTGAAATCTTCCTGCAGCTATATGCTACAGCTCAACGACTTTGGGTGGAATGCTCACATGGCATGGCTTGCACAAAGTCTACACCAACTATGCCTACGCTCTGCTGAAGAACCGCATAGAAACTAGAAACAAACAGCATCAGGAGTGGATGAAATCAGAACTAAGGTCTTCTCAGCTTTCAAAAGGGAGAAAGCAAAGTTCAAGCTTCCATTTAAATACTTGATAACCAGCTATTTGTCAAGATATGAGACTAAAAGGGTTTTAGCCCAAGTTTTACATGTTACTCCCACACCCTCCCTTCACAGCTGACACAAAAGCTCAGAGAACTGAAAACAAAATACCTCAAATTTAAGTACAGCACACACACACACACAAAAAAAAAAGCTCTCAAACAGCTCCACATGCTTTATGCATTATATAGAGGAACAGAAAACCTACTGTTCACAAACCAGGGCCAGTGCTCCTTGTAACAGTTGTTTATTTTAATCAACCCGGTACCAAAACATTCACATTAAATATTTTTTCATTGCCTCTAACCACTGAGCCAGTATTAAGTTTACATTCACTCAAAAAATACTCTCAGGGAGAAAACAAGACACAGAAAAGATCGAATCCAGTAAAACAACAGAGAGCAGCTGCTTCGGGAGTGCCGATCCATCCATCCTACCTTTCCCTGCAACGTTACACCAAGATGCCCTTCAAGCCCAGCAAATGAAACAGCATGAAAATGGAAATGAACAAGGGAGAAAAAAGAAAGAAAGAAAAAAAAGTAAATCTTTATTTTCACTGAAGTTCCCAAAATCGTCTACTGCAGGAAACCACGACCATGCCATCTTAGATGGCATCCTTGGAGAGAAGTCAAAACCCACCCTGCTGATGTTCAAACATCCTGATAATCCCAACACGCTCAGGGAAACGGCTCAGTAATATTCCCACCTGTTGTACAGGTGCTTGACCTCTGTATTTCCACCTTATAACAAGCATATTCATTGCTTGGAATTTAATTCTAGTTTTAGGCTTTTTGACTTGCCTTTATGGTCTGCCCCAGCTCAAAGACATAACTCTAAAATATATAAGCAAGCATCTTTAGGAGAGAGAGGGAAGCGTAAGTGAATTCTAGCAGAAATGAGGACTTGACAAATCTCATCACATCAAGATCTGCAGTGGCAAATTAGTCTGTCTTTGAGCACATTCTGTACTCAAAGTAGCCTCAGTGCTTCAGGAGGTACCAAATATAACACAGCCCCATTTTAACTTCCTTCCAGGAATACACACAGCCATTTATCAAGAAGACGTGGGCTGCAGTTTCAGTTCCAAAAGCTTCAGTAACATTTTATAAAATTAAACAAACGACTCCTTTTGTGGCAAGAAAGAAGCAGAAAATAATCTGGGTTCAAGCAAATGGGGGAGAAAACCACCGCCCCCGAGTCTTCCTCCACCCTTTAGCTATTTTGTGAAAAGCACGCCTTGCCAGCTACACCAGGCTCAGCATCAACCATGGCATCAACAAGCACTCCTTCCACTGCTTTTACACCTCACATCTCAACGCCTTTGCCACTACTATTTCACTTAGCAGAGCCGGTTTGAGAGCTAAATTTGCTTCAAGTCCAAGTTTTGGAACATTTTTACAACTTTACACTTGCACAGCCAAGGAAGTCCATAAGCTCTGCTTAGCAAATAACAAAGGATCCCTGTACGTGTCCAACACTGTTGCATGTGCTGAATACAGGAGGGTTTCCAGGCACCACGTTGATTTAGCAGGAGGGCAGTATTGCAGCAACCTTTAACGCCGGGGAATTATCAGAAAGCTCACCTTTTTGTTCATCTCTAGCTGCTGAAGAGACAGAGAGAAGTACCGTACCCACCTCCCATTAACCTTTGTCACTGGGATCTTTCTTTAGCTGCAACCACTTCAGTACCTCCTTGGATCGTGCTGCCATGCAGACACTGAGTAGAATCACCCTGGGGGGGTGGGGGGCCCCTTTTCTGTTTTTTTTCTTGATCAGAAGTCAAAACGATTAGGTTCATTAATAACTGGATGCTGCTACTGCAGAGAGAAGCTGTGATGAGCTGCACAGAGATGAAGGCTACCCAAATGCCCATCGCTGCCCTCAGCCACTGCCCAAAAACAGTCGTAAATGCTCAGAATTTAACAGAAATCATTCAAGTGAGTACAAATACAAAAGAAATCTAGTTTCACGTGGATCTTTTGCTTAACTTGAGTGAGAAGTGCAAGACATAAACGTAATTGAAGCTGTGCCAGATTGCTCACCATACTCTCTTGCTTCATGCTGTACCCCATCTCCTACCTCTCTTCAGAAGGAGTCTGAGACTGCCACATTCTCTAACCACAGCAATGACATACACGTGCAAAATTTAGATGGATTTGCAGAAACACAGTCAGTCTCAAGCAAGGCCTTCAAGTAGAAGTATGAAGACACTCATTAGACAAGAACAAAAAAACGGTTAAAGAGGGAAAACGCGACATGTGAGGAGGTATTAATCTGGAAAATGTAGGGCAATAGCACAGCACTGGGAAGTTCTGCTGGCACAACCACGTCCATCAAGAGTGTGATCTGGGATTAACCCCACAATGCCGTCAAAGCCCCTGACTCAGCATGCTGGTGCGGCTCTACCAGCAAACGTTGCCCCTCTGTAACCCACGGGAAAGGAGCAGCAGCCAGAGAAACCTCAGCCTGGTGGAAAGCTGAATAAATCTGCAGAAATCACCTCCATGCACATAGAAAGGGAAGATAAAAGCTTGCCTCTCTAGATTAACAACCAAAAAAAGCAAGCAAAGGAAATAAACTCATTTTAGTGCTGAAGACCATCAGGCATACAATGTATCCAGGACGGACAACATCGTGTTTTTAATTACCACTCTAAAAATTCTGGGCACCAAGTTAAAAGTCCTTCAGTACACACCTGAAGAAACTATGTGCCACTTCCTGAAGAGCGAGCTGGAACCTTCATGTGAAGCATCAAGAAATCAAGAGGCGGTTATCCAGCACACAAGCCCCTGTCAAGGAAATATTACTGCTTCCTTGGGAAAGAGCATTAGGGAAGACAAGGGCTCTCCTCGTCAGTGTTAAGGGGCTTTTTTTCTTGGTTGCCTCTAAGTCTAAACCTGGCTCATTGCTCCGCCTGCTAAAAGAACCAAGAAACAAAAGGGAGCGGGGAGCAAAGACTTCAAGAATATAGAAAAAACCAACCCTCCCTTGACAGAGAGGCAGGCTGCCTCTTCCCACTCCTGCCACCCCAGCGGTCTCTTGCAGGCTCAGTTTCAGAGCTGACGGAGGTATGGCCACCATCCCTTGCTCCCACATGAAGCCAAATGATGTTCTCACACCGGCAAGCTCATGCAAGGCAAACACCAATGGAAAGCTGGAATACCACCACCATTAGCAAAGGTAGAGCACCAGCTCCCTCGGTTATTGAGCTGACAACATTACCATAGATAGGGCTGCCTGAAAAAATCGTCCAGTTTTTCCTGAAATGAAATATGGACAGAAGAAAAGGAGAAATATTCCCTAGCTACAAAAGCTTTTCATGTTCGGCAAGTATAATTGCTCTTTTTATTTCAGAGTTATGATCTGAATATTGGAGGGTCTGGAAATGATGCTGGACCTGCCCTCACCCACTCACTCCTGAGGCTCTCCCCTCTATGGGCAGGGGCACAGCTCAGACCTGTGGAGAAGGCACTCAGATGCCTTATCAAGTCTGGGAGCTGCTTGTTTCTTGGTGGTGAGGGATTTGTCCTGTCTGCGTCTTTTTAGAGCTAGGGGATGTTGCTAAACTTTCTCTCTTAAGTCCTCAGAGATTTTTGCCTAATTTGCTTGCACACCAGATTTTTGCAATTGCATGTGGAAAACCACCTTGGTTGAGAGTCAAGACTCTTCCAGGTCCTGTTTACTACATTTGACTTCCTACCAACCCTTCTCAACTCATCTTCTAGAGCCAAAGTTGCCCCAACTTGCTGAATAAAGTCATTAATTCACGTAAAATACATTTTGTACAAGTTTCCCATTAACTACTAATTTCCTAATTATCAGATTATGTGCTCCATCTTTTAAAGCAATTTATCGTTACCAGGTTGAGCAAAGAAACCTAACAGGGTTCCTGCAGCTTGCTCCATCACGAATTCCTCCCCCCACTCCCACTTTTCTTCTGGCTGTGAAAAAGTTTAAATCCCTTAACACTTCCTTATAAGATTACTGCAGCTACTTATTAAGGAAACTTGTTCCCTAATATCTTCGTTAACTAAATCTGGCATTTCAAACAGCAAAAACAGTATTTTTCATTTTAATTCTATCCTCCCCTCCTATGACCAAAATCCAGCTTGCTGCTTTTGTTTCGGTACCTACACCATTATGATGATCTTATTACAATTACTCTTTTGTAATTCTCATTTTTTATCCATTACTTTTGTCCTTCCTTCTATAAAACTGGACTCCAGTGGTAGGAGCTGGTTACATGGATTATAAAACAGGTTAAAAATTAATTAGAATGTGGTGATTAAAAAACCTGCCTTGGTAGATTGCAGGCTGTTATGATAAAACAGTGTTAGCATAATTCATTTTAAAATACACTCCACAGCTACTTATCAATGAAGATAAAAACATTCACTAAGTGTCTGATAAGCTGGATAGCAAAAATGCAGCGTTATCCACTGAGAAAACAGCTTTATTTAGTTGGACAGCACTGCAAAACTTTCCTTAAAAACATTCATTAAGTGTCTGATAAGCTGCATAGCAAAAATGCAGCGTTATCCACTGAGAAAACAGCTTTATTTAGTTGGACAGCACTGCAAAACTTTCCTTATGAGCCAATTTTCCATCTCAAAAACCTTCCGTATCGCTTGAGTCCCCTGAAATGCATGACTATCCATCAGGGCATTCACCAAGGCTGGGATTTTGGAAGGAAGAGAAAAAACATTAAAAGCTAAAATCCAACTGGACAAGGTCTAATGATGCTTGTCAGGAACCAGGCACCTTCCTTTAAATCCCATTCTACAACATTTTGTGTTTAACCCTCTGAGTATCCAAACCAGCAAAATGGAAAGGGATCTTCTGGGCCCCAATAAATAAAATTAAATTGACTGAGACTAGAGAATAAACGTCTCTTGGAGCAGCAGGGAGGGTTGACATTGAGCTTGTGTAGCCTTATACATTGGGCTTGTCCTCGTATCAAACACGTTTCTAATTCCAGCAGGAAAAAAATCTTCCAAAGTAGATGCTGAGGTTATTTACCTCCTGTTTTCATCAATTCTTCAAAACTGATTCTGGATTAGTTACTCTCACTTGTGCAATTTATATATTATAAGACACTTAGAGGTTTCTAAGACACAGATGACTTTGTAGTTGTAAGAAAACAATTTAATTATCTAAGATTAGTGTTAATTGAAGGAAACTATTTACTGCACTTGTGACAATACTCAACCTTTGGAAAGTTTCAGTATTAAAAAATTATATGCAGCCATCGTCCTAAAAATAAAAATAAACCTTTCAGCAACAGCAGCCTCAGTTTGACCTTTACCTCCATTTACAAAAAAGAAAATCTAAGAAAAACTTCCTAACACAAGCTTTCACACCATTACAAAAGAGGGATTAATGAGAACATGACAGACTACCTATTCAGACATTAGGAAAAGGACTGACAGTGTTTCATCCTGAAAGTTAATCCAGACACCTTTACTCACACAGTGAGTATCATTCAAGGACTATAACTTAAAGGCAATAATAAAGATGTGGTATTGAGCTGGGAGCAAGGAGACGCCACAGAGAGGATGCCAGAGACATCTGTCGCAGAGCCTAACGCATTCAGTATCTAAATTAAGGAAGAACAGGGCAAAATGTTAATGAATATACACAGATTATCCAGAACAGAGCCAAGTTCAGTTCTTCTCAGGGCACATTAAACAACAACAACAAAAAAAAAAGCAAAACCAAACCCTGAGAAACCAGTGGTATTGGCACAAAAAATACCAGATGAGATCCACCTGGAGGAACTGGAAGCCAAAACATCTGTGAAAATACCTAGAAGGAAATAAAGGCATGGAAAGAAATAATTTTGGAAGGCAGAAAACATCGCAGGAACCCGCAGGGACATTATTGGCTGGAAGCACCTTCCCATCTCTCCTCCCCTCAAAAATTGCCAGTTGCCTTTGTACCAACACGACCGCTATGGAGCTGTACAGTGAACCAGATTAGTGAACTGATCTGGGTTAAAAATAACCTTTTTTTGCTGTTCACTGATCTGGTTCACCATATGGCCTCTCGAATAGTTGTACCAGCACAGTCAAGGGAGCCCAGCAATGGCAGCAAGCAACAGAGGAGGAGTGAAACTCCCAAGAAAAATGCTTTGCCCTGAAGGAAGAAAATATGAAATGCAGTCAAGAGAATTTGCACCAAGCAAAAAGGACAGCGCAAGCAGAAATTCACCCCAGTCTCCCCGAACGCTGCAGCGTGTTGGTGATGCTCAGGCTGCCAGGACTACTTGCATCTCCCAAGCTTGCTCCTGCCAAGAGCTGGGCAAGCAAAGACCCAGCCCTGACACTTGTCCTGCCCAGCTGGTGGGAGCAGGTTGGGAACCACTAGCCATGACCTCAGGCAGTCTGGAGGGAAGCAAGTTTTTGAAGGAAGAGGCTGAAAAGGGACTGGAAGCAGCGAGCTCCCCAGCCAGCACAGGAGCTCACACACACACTTCACCACCAACTCTGCACACACCCATGAAATGTCAAGATACACAACAGCTCAGCAGCTCAAGGCCTGCAACGAGTTTTGAAAATTAAAGGGCTCTTTAAACCCAAGAGTATTAAATATCACATAGAGCCACCTTTGATCTTTTACATATAGGATGTAAGTGTGAAGTAGAGATGTCAGAAAGGTGCAGAAGTCATGAAAAGTGGCAAAGCTGGGAACCATCCTAACAGCCTGTTGTCCGGGCTTGCAAGGCAGACAAGTGACAAACATCGGTATTCAGCCACCGAACATCGCCCCTGACCGCACCTCCATTCTACATCATTTCTTCTACTCTATTGGCAGCATTACTTTCCTGCTTGAAGGATGCCACATGAGGGCCAGAAGGGCAAAGCGAGATTAGGAAAAGCAGCAAATCCCATCCGCGTTTTTACTTACTCACCAGTTACTGATTAAAAAAAGTCTGATTAATCCACTGGAAAACCAGAAGAGTTGCTTTTAGAGCCAAAGACTGGTGGAAAGGACAACTGCTACTGAACTACCAAAAGCATCCTACCCGGGCAGCTCCGCTCCCTGCTGCCACTGGCTCTGGGTTTCAGCCCCAGCGACGGAATTCAGGTGCAGAGCTGGGAGCCGACACAGTGGCAGGATGGGTGGATTCAAGGCATTTCAGTCAGCCACTCTAATCTGAACTCACATCAGCAGGTAAGAGAGATTTGAGCAAACAGACATCCGGTTTGCTTTTATATTTACATCTATTTAAAAAAAACTAATTCTTATAAGGCCAGTCTTTCAAACATGCCCGTTTACAAAGAAATGTTGCTATATACCACATCTGCTACCTTTTGTAATCCAGAAAAATAACACACTGGAGACAAATGCGCTCATTCTTGACTTTCACTTTCTTATGTTTAGAATAGCAAATGGCATTATGTTCTAGTCTAGTTTATTATACAGTCTGTCTTTTAAGAAAGGTTTTTCATAAATCTCCAAACTGTAACAGAATAACGAGGCTCAATACACTGCCTAGGAGCAGAGTTTGGAGAGACAGGTGCTACCCTCAATAGAGGACTAAATTAAGGACTAATTAAATAAGCCAAGGACACAGAAGTCCCCAGGACCAGACAGGACACATTCGAGGATCCTGAGGAAGGTGGCCAATATCACAGCAAGGCCTATCAATATCAGATTTGCAGGATGATGGCAATCACACCCTGACTGCCTCTGGCAGGGGGATGACCAGCTCTGTGCATGATAAGAGCGCAGTGGGTGGCACTCACTCACCTTTAGCAAGGCTTTCCACGCGGTCTCCCACCACTGCACCATTTCCACACAAAACTCCCACCACCACATCCTTGTAATCTACCCATTTCCTTCAGAGCTTCCCCAGTTTGGCTGCAAGGCCCATGGAAATTTGCTGGGCTGTCAGACGGGAAAGGAGGCTGTCCACAGCTCGGAGTGCGGCTGGTGGCTGGTTGCACATGGCACCCCTCAGGGCTGATCATGGGACCGACGCTTCCTGACAGCTTTCCCAACAACTCTGTAGCCAGGACAGAAAATATTTTTAGCAAGTTCATAAAGCGTATCAAATTCAGGGCAGCGGCTGATAAAGTAGTGGAATTGTTAAGGTTATGGGAAACTCATGGAGGTTCAGCTGCATCTGGGATGGACTAATTCCATGCAAAAGCACATGGTGGGGAGCAGCTCTGAGGGAAACGACCTGGGCTCTGGGCAGAAAAGAACTGGCCTGTGAGTCAGCATGCTCTTGCAAGAGTGAAGACCAACCACATCCTGAGTTTTACTGCCATGGGAAGTTATTAGTCCCCTTGGTTTGGTACAACTGAGGGTTCATCTGAAATATTAGCTCTTGCAAACCAACATACTGGGGTCTCCAGTACAAGAGAGAGTCCAATGGGGGACATCAAAATGGTCAGGTGGCCAGAGCATGAGGAAAGGCTGCAGGAGGTGAGTTTGTTCAGCTTGGAGAAGGTGGGGTTTTGGGGGGCCTTCCTGATGCCGACAAAGATGAAGCCAGACTCTTAGAGGTGCACAGTGAGGCAACGGGGACAAGTGGGAGCAGGGAGAATTCCACCCACGTGTAAGGCAGAAACAAGTTCACTACTGGTGGTCAAACAGCAGTGGAAGGCACGCCCAGAGAAGAGGTGCAACCTCCATCCCTGGAAGTCTCCCCAGCTCAAAGGCCTGAGCAACCTCATCTAACTTTCAACCTAGCATCAAAAAACTAGCCCCTTGCTTTGAGGAAGAGGTTGGACTAGATGCCCTCCAGAACACCTGTCTCCAAGCTAAATTATTCTATGATCTTACCAACATAGATTTAAACTATTAAATTAGTATTAAAGCAGTAGATGGCAAAATAAATAGACAATTTCTTATTTGCACAGTCCTCCAGGATTTCAAAGGGCAGATTTCATCCTCTAGCACGTTAAACATTGTTTACCATCATTTCAAACATGCAACTTCTAAAGTGGAAAATCATTATCTATCAAATCTCTGGATATTAAAAGACCATTGCCAAGAGTTTATGAAAAACTGGAGGCCCAAATGTTAAATGTTAACCTTTGATTTACCCTTGAAAAATGCAGTAATTTCAGCCAAACCACCTAAATATCCTTACAACTGCTGTCCATCTATAGATTGATGCATTAAAAAAAATAAAGTTGTTATGATTTTAAAGGTCTGAGTGCAACTGGACAGAGACTCAGGTCCTCTGGAAGCTACTAAATATACAGTACAGACAAATGCCAATATCTGATTGCATGACCTTCAATAGCAACCTCACACAAAACATGTTCTAGTAAACCATGGGCCACGACTCCCCAAAACAAGAATAACAGGGCAAAAAGACCCAAAAGAAAGGACTGTAACTGTAGGTCTAACCAGAAGGCAAAAGGAAGCTTTCGGCCTTAAGAGCCATCCAGCCTCAGGAAGGGAGGCTGAGCAAACCCTTGGCTCGGGAGCTGGTACAAGGACAACTCAGAAGATGCTCCATTTGTCATCCCAGACTGCCAGCATCACGTCTCTCTTCCACCTAAAACCACAGCCGAGTCATTATGTCTCAGGTCCTCACCTCAGCCAGGTGCTAGGAAGCTTTAGAAAGAAACAGGAACCACTTCTGTTAAATTTTTTCCCCCCAAAAAAAAAAAAAACCTTTTTGTGTAATTTTACTGTGTGCCGGTTTCTGGGCTCCTCAGCTCAAGAAAGACAGGGAACTGCTGGAGAGGGGCCAGTGGAGGCTGTGAAGATGATGAGGGGCTGGAGCATCTCCCTGATGAGGAAAGGCTGAGGGAGCTGGGGCTGTTCAGCCTGGACAGGAGAAGACTGAGAGGGGACCTCACCAATGGCCACAAATATCTCAAGGGTGGGTGCCACGAGGACGGGGCCAGGCTCTTTTCAGCGGTGCCCAGCGACAGGACAAGGGGCAACGGGCACAAAGTGCAAGACGGGAACTTCCATCTGAATGTGAGGAAGAACATCGTTCCCCTGAGGGTGACGGGACACCGGGACAGGCTGCCCAGAGAGGCTGTGGGGTCTCCTGCTCTGGAGACATTCAAACCCGCCTGGACGCGGCTCTGTGCAACCTGCTCTGGGAGAGCTGCTTCAGCAGGGGGGTGGGCTGGGTGGGCTCCAGGGGTCCCTTCCAACCACAAGCAGTCCGTGATTCTGTGAAAAGCTTTTGGCTTAGTTTTCACCTACCACCACCTCCGACTGTATTCTTACTACTGTGGCCTTTTTAGGAGCAGGGGAACGAAGCAGTCACACTCAGTATCCCGCCATTTGAATCATCAGCCGTAGACCCACGGTGAGATAATGCCTACGATGCTTCATCAAGTTTTTCTGAGAATTCTTTTTAGCTCTTTTAGAAAATACCCTATTTAATAAAAGGGACTACAGCACAGATTTACCAAAAGAAAGTGCCCAAAACACTTACTATTGGGCTTGGTTTTTAGAATCTGGTTTTCACTGACATTCCTTTAACATGCTTGAAGGATGCTGGATGAAGTCTCCCAGTGGAGGCTTGTCTCTTGGGAGGAAAGCAGATGTTTCCAGAAATAACATCTTTCCAAAATAAGACATTTATTTGTCAAGTAAAAAACTATATTTAGGGACAGGGAGATAAAACAATAGCCTAAGACCAGGACAGGTTTCTTTCACCGCTTCTGATGGCTTTATCCATTCTTTATCCTGTCCCGTAAAGCCAACTCCAAAGCTTGTAGTCAAATTCCAAAACAAAATCACAGGTTAAGAACAGACCTTGATCTCTTCATGATGTTTTGCTAATGTAGCTACACAAGGCAGAGGTGTGACATTTCCTCCGTTGTCCTCATGACAACAAAATCAATTTGCAGACTGTTGTATTGACAAAGAGACTTCTTGCTGAAGTTATTTCCATTTTTAAAAAAAACAGCTAAGCAACATTGATGAAATCATTGTTTTACCAGTATAAGCTATGTCTTCACCAAACGATTTTGCTAGCAACCCTTAACGTCTCTAGAAACTGCACCCAATTCTGCTGACCCGTATGTCTTGGGAGAAGGAAGGCGTTCTGGTCAAAAAAAGTTATTCACAAAAGTGATTATTGGGGTTTTCTTCACTTATCCATAGTTACCTAAAGCAACAATTGACTGTTTATCAGATCTTTTGTCTTCCATGATACCCAAAGCATACGCATATATGTTGACATATCTGAGAAGCATCCCTGCACCAAGCTACACTTGAATCAAGTAATTGAGCTATTCATACATAATAGGCAGCAATAAAAATATCTTCAAGGTGGGTAACTGCTTTTTCATAAAGGCGTTTCCAAAGTTCACCACAATTTTTCCAAGGACTTGAATTACTTATCTTTTCAATAACAAACTCACTTTTAAATAAGCCTTAAAGCAATTAAAAACTAGTTTAGTCAACATTTCTTTCACTAGGGTCTATTAAGCACTTGTTTAAAGTAGTTCCAATCTCCCCTTGCTTTGAAAGTCATTAGCAATTTCTGTCACCATAGACTTAATTCTTCTTCACTTGATTCCCTTTGCCGCGCAGAGGGACGCAGATATTACAGTAGCAATGCCAGTGACAAAGCTAGCTAAAATTTAGAGCAATAACCACCAGTTCTTAAAGAGATCACAGAGGACATTCACACACACATTCAAGTACTTCACCTTCTTAAACACTGTAGATGGATAAAAAAATTCTTGATAATATTAGAGAAAAATAAAAAGCTTACAGCTTTGGCAAAGGACTTTAATCATGTACTGCTCCACCGCTGCCCAATGCCAGCAAAGACCATGCCCAACAGCACTCTAATCCTTATCCCACACAGTTCGTTTCTTGCAATCAGGTCAGGTCTCTAAGCAGGCCAGACATCATCCATTATTAATTATTTAGTAACTAGAGAGTGTGGGGTTTCCCATTTTCGGTAACGCCATTTCCTAAGTTTCTAGTGTGCCATGGTACTCTTGAACTTCCACCACATCAACTCAGATGAACTCACGTACTCGTTCCCAATGACTCCGGGTTGCTCTGGGCAGCTCCGCCATGCACACATCTCCACGCCAGTTGTCCCCCCACCCCCCCTCTCTACCCTACACCTTCCACCCGCTCCTCTGGTTTTCGCCATGCTGACTCCTACTTTGAACGCTACTTTTCCTTCCACAAAAAAAACCCCAGACTTTCCTCCAAACAGTTCCTAAAACTGTCTTTTACCCATTCTCCTTTACACAATAGCCAGTGTTTCCAGTCTCACGTTTTCTTCTCATTACCTTTCCATTTAAATGTAACTTCCCTAGCAAGAGGCCATGTCAGATTTTGTGCAAAGAGCGGATCAAAATTAAGCAACATGTGACAGATTTTTTTTTCCTCCCCACTGACTACATGAGAAATATTCCAAAGCAATAGCATGCAATGGCCAGCACCAAAGCTTATCATCTTCTGCTCAAGCACCCTTGATGTACCCTCTCTCAGAGAAGCTTCAACTCATCTTCAAACAACCCTGAAAATGTGCCTGGAGAACATATTCTGAGCCAAGCCTATTACCCTGCCCATAGCTATCTAATTAAGATGCCTACATAGCCTCATCTTCACAGTATCTGACCACAAAAAAAAAACAAAAAACAAACACACAACACACACACCACCCAAAAAAAACCCCCAACCATCCAAAACCTGAAGTATTTTTCTTGATAACATTTCTGCAAAAGAGAACCGTAGCCATCCACCTCTTGCAGAGATAAGAAATAAACCATATTATATAGACCAGTCTAATCCCTCAAAGATATTTAGGAGCTCAGCTCCCACTGAACTAATGAAGTTAAATTCCTCTGCAGATCTGGGCAACGGAGAAGTACAATATTCTCCTTGAGCCGGGTATTTCACATTCAATTTTTGTTGCGTGTTCTGGAGAACCTCAAAATATGCCAAAGCCTCCAAACATACCACAACCTCCCAACCTTTGCTTCCAAAATTTCTTCGCTCCCGCCGTTATTGCAGCAGTTTCAGTTCATGCCGTTTGGTAGGGATGAAAGGTTCAGCCATTTTATGCTTCCAGCAACCGTAACATAACTCCATTTTATTTCACACACTGCAATGAGGGTTTTGCCCTTAGTTTGGCAGCTTTTTATACCATGTAATAACAATTAACTCCCTTTGGCATAATTTATATGAATCATTGATTTAATACAGCTAGGTAGGAAAAAAAAAAAAAAAAAAAAAAAAAAAAGACCTATTAAGTCATCTACATGACCCTACCATTGCCGCTGGATTGTTCCCGGCAGCACATTTTCCATGCTTGTTTTAAATGTGCTTGCCACAGCATAAGTACAAAAAATGTCTGCAAAGCAGAGACATGTTTCACTAACATATGCTTTAAGTCAACATGGTGTTGGAAATCTTCAATTTATGACTAAATGTTGCACTGCACTTTTATTCCTCCAAACAGACTTTAACATTTCTTGAGGGAGTGAAAAAGGGCTATTTGTATTTCGCTCTGCAGCAAAAATGTGTAGCAAACACTTCCCCAGTGATTTTCAAGTTGAATCCAAGGCTTGTGCGTCCAACCAGGACTTGGAACACATTGCTGCCCATCTCTGAGCGGGTATGGATGCACTGCAACAGGATATCCAGTTCTAGAAGTACAAATAATACGTACTTTTCAGGATGTTTGAGGAGGGGTGGTGTTAATCTTTATAAGAAAAGAAGCCTATAGACAACTTCATCGAAGTCCAAGAGGTAAGACGATAACAATACTGGAACTATTCCTGGTAGATGTGCTTCCTAATCTAAATCTTTCTAATGGGGATTCCCACGTTTCCTTAGGCAACCGTTCAAGGTTTGGGGTTGCTTTTCCTCCCTCGACATGTGTAATCTAAATCCAAATTGTGTCTGTTGCCTCTTATCACTACACACCTCCAAGAAGCACGTACCACCTTCCCTGTAACCTGCCCTTTGGGCAGATGAAGTTAACGCCAGTAGTAAGGTTCCCCTTGCACCTTCTCCAGACTGAGCAGATCCAGCTCATCACCTCCTCCAACATCACGCACTCCAGCTTGCAACCACCCCAGAGGCTCCTCCAGTATTTCGCTGCCCTTCTTGTGCTGGGATGCTTCCTGCATGGGACTATTCCATACCAGGTGAAGAACTCCTCTGCTGAGCTTCATGGGTTTCCATCAGTCATGGTCTCCACCTTGTAAAAGTCTTTCTGAATGGGAAGCCCTGATCATGGATCACAACAAGGATTACTCCCAATTCCGCTCCATCCATTGATTTTTTTTTTTAAGTTGCATCCTATCCCATATATCAAGCTGCTGAGAAAGATTTGTCCCACTACCAATAAGCAGGGAGGTCACACATAACCAGCCCTCTGGTTCCATCAAACTACTGACCTCTGCAACCAGCTTTCTACCCATCTCATACTCCATTATGGCCCAGTATGGCTACAGGACGTAGAAAGCCTTGCTAAATCTAAATAAATTACATCCACTGCACTCTGATCATCCGCAGAGCTGTCCATCCCCCTACCAGAGGCAATCAAGGAACTATTACGAGTACTATGGCAAGAAGAGAGGTGTTCGCAGCAAGTGCCTCTGCACAAATGCAAATTAAATATGCTCCATGCTTTATTTGAAGTTAGCAGTGTTGGCAGAGATTACTGTTTTGCTTTTGCTGGCACAGCTTAAAAAGCTGCAACCTGAGGGGGGAGAGAGAGAGAGCTGTTGAAGAAATGATCAAACAAAGCTAAGCAAAATCATTTCACAGTCCACTTTAAGAGCCCCCCTATGTGTGCTTCCTTGACCTACTAAAAGCCGACTGCAATAAAAAGCCAACCATACGAATGTCCAAGTCCCTCCCAAGGAAGCCATTGCCTTCTAAACAGTACATAAAGAGTGAAAAATAAAAAACAGCATTTCTGGAAAACAACAGAAAAAACCAAATGCCATGAACTTGCAAGAATTAAAAGTCCTTAATTTCACTTTCTGTCTCGCAACACATGCCCCAATCAGACCTAAATTTCCTTCAATCCAGAGGGAAAGGGTTTTTTGCTTCTGCATTTTCTATCAACCTTTGCTGCTCTGACACCGTAGCGTCTACCACAGTTTGTCATTGGGTTTAATTCAGACACAAGGTACATCTAACTTCAGCACACTGAGCAAAAAACTAAGGGGAAGAAAGTCACGCACACAACTGCCACTGTTAGTCCAACAAAAAAAATTCTGAAAAAAAACCCCACAAGTTAAACCTAATGCCTTTTACACTGTTGCAGAAGATTGCATCCAGTACACTGAGTTATTCAACAACTGGGAGAGAAGATAAAAAAAGTGGAGGACCCTAATACAAAGGAATATAAACAGCTAAGTGAGAACAACCACTTGGATGGAGATATAAAGGAAAGTATAGGAAAAGTAAAGACAACAGAAGTCATACAGATCATACGTTTGTATTTCGAAGTAAGAAAAGACTTCCTGAAAAGTATAATAAAAAAAAAAAATCAAACACCCGAAAAATATTAACGTCCTTGTTTCATGAAAAATGACAAACAAGGCACAGCTTTCTCCAGATATTAAGCACTCTCCAGTTTTAAGTTATAAGGGAACAAAGGGATTTAGTATTAATTCTGATGTATTTCTCACATCAATATGAACAATATATAAAAAGAACAGTCCCATTTGCACTGGGGGGTGGTGTGTAAATACACACATCCATACATATGTAAAGTAACATTCCTGCATAATACAGCCAGTATCATCTTCGGGCAACAATTCTAAGAGGCCCCAGAACCAAATGAAAATGCTGGAACAAACCACTGGTGACAGAACCTCCATCCTCACTCAGCTCTTCACACCGCAGCTGCATGGAAACATCACTGGGCCAAAAAAGGGCAACACCTTATAGAAATCTGCAGTGTCTTATCAACACGGCCCAGCAATGTGCGCTCGCAGCCCAGAAAGCCACCCGTGCCCTGGGCTGCATCCCCGGCAGCGTGGCCAGCAGGGCGAGGGAGGGGGCTCTGCCCCTCTGCTCCCCTCTGCTGAGACCCCCCCACAGCGCTGTGTCCAGCTCAGGGGTCCTCAGCATCAGAAGGACACAGACCTGTTGGAGCGGGCCCGTCGGAGGCCACGGAGCTGGTCAGAGGGCTGGAGCCCCTCTGCTGTGGGGACAGGCTGGGAGAGCTGGGGCTGTGCAGCCTGGGGAGGAGAAGGCTGCGGGGAGACCTTAGAGCAGCCTTTCAGTAACTGGAGGGGCCGACAGGAAAGCTGGGGAGGGG
Organism: Falco peregrinus; assembly: GCF_023634155.1. Lineage (NCBI taxonomy): Eukaryota > Metazoa > Chordata > Aves > Falconiformes > Falconidae > Falco > Falco peregrinus. Next base: position 121,488,182 of record NC_073724.1, read on the forward strand.
CTTTGGGCAAGGGCAGGGAGTGGTGGGACAGGGGGGAATGGCTTGAAGCTGAGAGAGGGGAGATTTAGGTTGGACATGAGGAAGAAACCCTTCCCCGTGAGGGCGGCGAGGCGCTGGCCCAGGCTGCCCAGAGCAGCTGTGGGTGCCCCATCCCTGGCAGGGCTCAAGGCCAGGCTGGATGGGGCTGCGAGCTGTTCTGAGATCCTGACACTCAGTCTCCTGACTTTGAGGTCCAAGTGGTACTCACAGGGACCCTGCTTGCTCCTCAGCTACTGGAAGGAAAATGATCCCATATAACAGTACCAGATTTAACATGGCAAAAGGTCTGCTTGTGGCCTCGACAGCTGAAGTCCCAAAGTAGCACAAGGCTGGAAGAGCAAGTGGTTTTCCTTCTTTTTCTGCAACAGCAATGTCTTGTGCTCTTGAAAGCTTTGGTGCCTTGAGCTTCAGACAGTTTCTGCCTGCCAAAGGGTGCCTGTCATCTGAGGCTGCCACAGCATCCCAGGCTGAGCCTTTGGTCCCTTCTTGATACAAGGACACAAGTGTCAAAGACCAGGTAAACTCAATAGCACCACAAGCAGCATTTGCAGTAGCATGTGTCACGAAGGAGAGGGAGCCAGATTCCACAACTTGCATTTACCCCTCTTCATTTTTGTTGAGATCCTTTTACCACAGCTCACAGGAGAACACCAGTATTTCTTCAGATGATCCAAGCTCAGCTCTAACCATAGGCAATGTTTCATATTTCTATCAATTCAAGCTGAGCTCTAAGACTTCGAAAGTTTATGGCAAGCATTTTCCTATTTGGACAGGATTTTAAAAAATAAACATTAAAAAAATCAATCTTCTGAGTCAGAAGTCCATATGGAATCTCGCTTTATAGGGAGTCTCCTCCATATAAAGGTTTCCAGGTGAAGATCAGTGACCTTGCAGTGCCTTGAGAACCGCTACGGAAAGAGCACAAGATCAAAACCTAGAAAACTGGGGAAGAACAAGTGGTACGTTAGGAGGACACCAAAGACCAAGTGAAAATTCTATCAGTCTCACGGCCTGAGGAATGATGTTAAATTAGGTTCGCCACAATGAGAATTAGGATCACTGAAGTACTGTCAAGACAATGAGTTATTTGGGATAAACCACCACAGAGCAACATAATCAGCATCCATCTTTCTTCCTAGCAGTGGCAGTATGGTCCCAGTGCCACCCCGGCAACCTAAGAGTCTTCAGACTTAAAAGAATACAGAAAGAAGAAAAATGTCAGTGGCTAGGGACGACAAATTCTAGGTTACACTGAATAGGTGCAGTAAAGCCATAAGAAATTGGACTCAATGCTGTCCTGCACTGGATAATGGGAATCAAATATTAATGACCCCAGAATTTTGACTGCAAGCCCAGAACAGCACGAACAAAGAGCAACACATAGAGAATGTGTCCCTGAATGTCGGTGATTTGTAAGCATCACCATCTGCCTACCTGTTCATCGGTCTCGGAAGTGCTTCTCTTGGACATCCAACACACACGATTACCCAGCCACGGACAAACATCCCATACAGCTCTGCAAGTCAGCACCTACCCGCTGCCTTCCTCCGCATCCTCACATCATTACCACCACCAGGCTGACTATTCCTTCCGTGTCAAATTCTATTATATTTTATCAAATGGCTTTCATTTTATTTTGAATATGATTATCGCCATGTGTCCTGCTGCAGGTTTATACTTCTTTCTCAAAAGAAAACAAGAAGCAAAAGGTTGAGGTTCATTAGAGTCACTAACCTGTTTACACAGTTGGTGACCCACAGAGGAAGAAACAGTTGGTCTCCTGAACATAAATCATTGCCCTTGCCATGATCATGACCATTGCCATGTCATGATGTGCACAAATTAGCTCTAGAAAGCATCTGTACTATAAATTTTAACACAAAAAAAAAATCCCTAAAAAACTCTCTACTCAACTACAATAAGAAGACAGAGAAAAAACTTGTATGAGTAATAGCAGAGATGTTTAGCGCTACAGATAATGCATCAAAATTTATCCTCCAACCTTTTACACAACCCAAAAATGAGTAATTATGTGCCAGAAGATATCATCTACTCCACAAATCAAGTCACTGAAACTACAGACTAAAAATGGTTTTTAAAAAAGTCAATTTATTAGAGATTACTGTGCAGACAGACATACGAGTGCTCTTGTGTACTTGCTGCATTAACAACCTCTCAAAAGCCACAGGAAAATAAAAATCAATACTGTATATTTTTTCTCACATCAATTTATCTAGCGCTGAAAAAAAATATCTAGCTTCTGTGTATGTTATAGATACCACGTTCAAGGTTTCCTTCAAGCAGGGAACATAAAACAAGTTTTTGCTGGTTTTAATCAACTAAACCCTGCCTTGCTGAACTCAGATTTTGCTTCTGATAGAACTGGAAATAAAACTTTAAAAAAATCAGAGCAGTCTCTGGCAAATTGGCACTTGTACACAGAGCCTTTTGTTACTGATCCTGTGGTACTGGCACAAATCTGGAGCCCATTAGCAGTGAACTAAATATTTCACGATTCTGGATTTCAGACATTTCCCGGGACAGGCTTTATCACTAGAGACTGTACAAACTGGCACGACAGATCCTGAATAAAGTATGTCATGCAGAGTAGCCTCTCCAAAGCACTCACTGATTCCCCACCAAAAAAAAAAAAAAAAAAAAACAAAAAAAAAAACCACCACACAAAAATAAAACCCAAGACCAAAAGTACACTTTTTTTTCTCTCCAACTAAAAAAGACAGAATACAGTCTTTCAGGCTGGTACTTTCACAGGAATCAAAATCAATCCCACGATGGCATTCCCTGTCAAGCAGACTAACCTTGCTTCCTTCATTTTCTTTTTCCAGGTCATCAGTTTCCTTCTCTCTGCCAGGAGCTCCCTGTAGACTGCAGGAGGGCATCTTAAAGAAACTCTGCAGTTGTAGCATTTTACCACCCCATTACAAAAGACTTAAGGGCCTTAAAATGGTTCTGCACATCTGCAAGATCCCAAACAGGGGCAAAGCCCTCTCCAAAGCTAGTGCTTATTCTCCAGGTCAGTTATAATTTCCAAAGGCACAGCCTTTCTGCTTTCCCACAGCTGGTAGAACCAGGAAGACATCTCTGTGAAGCCTACCTCAGCGTGGAAGCAGGAGAACATGGTCTCCACCTGCCAAGGTTCAGCAAACATTCATAGTCTGGATGGTGTGGAACAAAAGGGGGTGACATCTGCCTGGCAACCACTCACCAGCGGTGTTCCTCAGGGTTCCATTCTAGGGCCAGTTCTGTTCAAGTTATTTATCAATCACATATAATTTTTTTGGACTTGATGAACTTAAAGGTCTTTTCCGAGCTGAATGATTCTATGATTCAGCAATCTAGATGTAGGAGTTAAATGCACCATCAGCAAGTTTGCTGATGATCCTAAACTGGGAGGTGCTCTCTTGAGGGACAGGAGGCCTCGCAGAGGGATCTAGATAGACTGGAGTGCTGGGCTATGATTAACGGGATGAAATTTAACAAGTCCAAATTCCAGACCTGCACCTGGGATGCAGTAACGCCAGGCACAAGTATAAATTGGAAGAAGAGTGGCTGGCAAGCAGCTCAATGTGAGCCCGCAATGGGGACAAACCACAACCAGGGGGGCACCAAACGCAGCAAAACCAGCCCGTCAAGAGAGGTGATGACCCCACTGTGTGCAGCGTTGCTGTGGCCTCACCTTGAATACTGCACGCAGTTCTGGGCCCCACAATCTAAGCAGGATGTGAAGGTCCTTGAATGCATCCAGATGAAGGCAACCAAGCTAGTAATGGGGCTGGAAGGCACATACTTTGAGGAGTGGATGAGGACTTTGGGCTTGTCTAGTTTGGAGAAAAGGAGGATGAGGGACAACCTAAGTGCTCGAAGGGAAGTGGATAGGGAGGTGCTGATCTCTTTTCCCTGGGATTCAGTGATAGGATGCGTGGGAATGGTTCAAAGATGTGCCCGGGGAGGTTTAGACTGGACATTAGGAAGCATTTCGTTACCAAGAAGGTGGTCAACCATTGGAACAGGCTTCCTGGAGAGGTGGTTGGTGCCCCACGCCTGTCGGAGTTTAAGAGGCATTTGGACATTGCCCTTCACAACCCGCTTTAAGTGTCACTCAGCCCTGAACTGGTCAGGCAGTTGGACAAGATGATCGTTGTAGGTCCCTCCCAAGTGAAATGTTCTGTGCTGTGCTATTCTATTCTAAAGCATCAGCAGAGAAAACATGAGGACTCACCAACCTCTCTTCTTTCCACAATTGCCATGGTTGACATTGAGGTGCTGTCTGATACCCTCTCCCAGTAACACTTGCTCGCTCCCTTGGATCACACTCAGATGGCACAGCCAGCGGGACTAATCCTGCCCAAAGCCAGGCTCATTAAGTCAAAGTGGCTTTGCACAATGGGAGGAATGATTCACGCCACAAACAGGTTTCCCCCATTGTCGCCTCGCTGGGCTTCACCTTCACAATTGCTTTAAGCTGATCTAAGCTCCAAATAACACGGCCAAAAATGTTTCCTAATTAGTAGTGATCCACAAAAGTTCATGCTAGCACAAGGAGGGGTGAGAACAGAGCAGGAGAAGACATCTCTTTCTGGTGGGAGCCTACACCTAGTGACACAGGACAGGCCACTCTGAGCCAGGGAACTACTGCATCCTGGTTTTCCCATCACTTTTATTCTCTACCCTGACAGTCGTATCACAGCTTACCCGCCGCGAGGCACCATGTTCTCCTTCACCTCTCTTGCTCCCCTGCTTTGCGAGACCCCCTCTCTGTCACGTGCCCCACCACTGGTGCCTGCAGGCAGGCAGGCAGAAAGAGATCCCCACTGAGCTCAGAAATCTGCCCTTCTCCAAATGTCACCATCCACCAAATGTCAAAGCCTGCAGCAAAACTTATTTTTTAATCAAAATTTGGTTGAAGTTGACCCACACACTTAAAATCTGTGAGGAAGCGGCAAACTAACAGATGTCACTGCTGCATAAGCCTCATTTCTTTAGGAAGCCAGGCTAAAAATGGAACCAGCCATCACCACCATCATCTATGTTTAGACCCAATATTCTAAACAATTCCTTCCTCTGCAGTTTTTGGGTTGTTTTTTTTTTCCTCCCCTGAATCTATCCTTGGCAGAAGAATTAAACAGCTGCCACCGAGAGTAGGAATTGCGTTAAAAGATGAAGAAATGCAGCGCTGGTAGCAAAGGAGACACACCAGCTGGATGCATTCCAGGTCACTGCAGCCCATCAGTCTCCTGAAGAGGACAACCCTGCAGATCTTAACAGCCCAGAGTTTGCTCCCCCTGCCCCCCCATGTATGCAAAAGCGGTAACTCCTACAGTGGCAATCATTTCATGCTATAAGCTATGCAATTAGTTTTTTAAAAGGTTTGCCAATCAGATTATTACGTTCAAGCTAAAGAAAAAAAAAAACATACAGAAAGACTTTTTCATTGGGAAAACATTCCACTTGAGATTTTACTTGTCTTCCTGTGCCAAACTGGCAGAAGAACTGTATAATTATAGTGCTTTTGCAAACAAAATTAATTTACTTCAAGTCTGTACACGGTCACCCTTACATACATGTATTTTATGGAGAATGGAAGGAAAGGATGTCATAGTTTTATTCCACCCCACAGTTAAACCACTCTCACACACACACCCCCAAAAAGAGTATTTTTATATAAAATCACTGTGTGTTGCCACAGACCATAGTCCCCTCTTCCATTTTGAAAGACAGACAAACCTCACAACATGGAGCCACCGACAGCAGGGACACCCCTCAGGTCTGCGCTCCCATGCGGGGACCGGGATGCAGGCTGCCCAGGAGCGGCACCAAAACGTGTTAACGTGTTGTGCAGGTATTGAGACAGAGGAAAGGCTATGATGTGTGGTGTTAAGCATAAAATGTCATTTTCTTATGTGTCTGACCAGGAGACCCAAGCTCGAGATACACCATTTTTTAGACTAAAATATGACCAGCTACATGTATCATAAAAATTAATTATCCAAAAAATCCAGGCTGTTGTGCATTAAAAGTTTATTTCCCTTCATTATACCAGTATATCAGTTCCATTAAGATACACAACCAGCTTCCAAGAATCCTCTGCTGCATTCACAAATGTTCATTCTGTGTATCCTAATTTTCAGTTGTTTTCCCTGTCACATTTAATACGTCTCACGTTCACAAATTATAGACTTGCCTGATTTTCCTAACATTACCCACGAGGCTACAATAACTGCAGGAACCCAGCAGAGGCTGGAGAGGCCCAAATAGAGGATGCTGAGACTTTTTTAAGATGCTAAGAATACATGCTGGGACTTTTTTAAGATGCCAACAGACTAAGGCACCTAATTCCCCCCAGACTCAGCTGGCCACGTTCTTTTCCCTTATTCTCCCTCCAAAATTCAACCCCTAGCAATTTACAGTTGAGGTGCTGAAGAGATGAAGACGACCCATGCGTGTGGACCCCAGACCTCCTGGCGTAGGGTCATACCCCACAGTGTACACCCCAAAATTGTGCCAAACTGTTTTACGACATCAAACCACACATAGATTCCCTGTTCCCCAGGGACCTGAGACATATCCCCATTCACTCAAGAGTCACAATCCAGATTTTTTTGCAGAAACAAGACAAGATCTGTCATTTCACCAGCACCTCCGCATAACCGTAACACTGTGATGATTGAAGAAATTACTGGCTCAGTGACTTTTTAGCTGGCAGATAAGCAGATTCACCTCTCATACAGGAATCCCTTCCAAACTCTCGTATTAACTTCAGTATTATTTTGGTAATGCTAGCGACACAACTGTAATTTAGAGCAGCAAATGTCAAAAACATTCCACTTCTTCACGCATGCGAGAAACTTGTCAGCTGCACAGCAACTACAACACACGTGTGGAGTTAAACGTGTGTGTGACAAAGGCACGCAGCCCAAGCTTCAGAGCTGTGGCACTGACGAGCTTCTATCTGACTAGTCATGTTCTTTTACCACTGCTAAGAGGCTTTGTTTCATTGTTTTGGGGGGTTTAAAGTCATCTTATACTTCCCTGTTAGCTCTCTTAGAGGAGGGGGAGGAAAAAAACCCTATCTTTAAGAGGATTTAAAATTATTTTAATCTAAGAGCACTATAAACATTTCCCACTATACAGGAAGAACAATCTGTTGTTGTTCGTGTATTAATCCTGGCAAGCACTTGAAGGGCAGAAACACAATGGGGTGAAATTGTTACAGATAGCCTCGGGGTTATTCCAATACTTGAACAACTAGAATAACGGGCTGGAATTAAAAACACAGGCCGAAGTGTAGGAAACATGCCTCACGATAAGATCACAGCACTCAAAAAAAAAAAAAAAGAAACATAAAATTACTGAAAAGGAGGCAGTTTTAGAAATTAAAAATGAGCCTTGCAGAAGCATAAGAAGTATTTGCTAGCCCCTACAGAAGACCATCCATTCTTTTCCACTCAAAAAAAAAAAAAAAAAAAAAAAATCAGCAGGCAAATTATCTTTCTTCCATTTGGACAAGTAAGATTTCACAAGGTTACCATAGAGAACAACGCAGAACTGGCAAGATGGAAGAGAGGAGAGATAATCTAATAGGCCTTTTCTATCAAACTTTTATGATTCTTATGAAAAATGACCTGAATAACTGAAGTTATTTGCCCTTGTCCTCTTTGTTCATATTGAATTTAGTCATAAGGGAAATCCTGCCAAGGATAGTATGTTTTACTCAATTTACTATCCTTTGTGATTGCTCTATGAAATATTAGATACATGACAGAAAAGGTTATGGGGTTTTGGGGTGGGGGTTGTTTGCAATGGAAAAAGAAGGAACACCTCCGGTACTCGCTAGCAGAAAAAAATAAGACAAAAGGAATTGATGACATTTTCTGCAGAGAATGTTTATCTATTAGTCCACGTTCAGAGGATTATATTAAACCCTAATGTGGTATAATTTACAAAAAAAAAAAGTAATTGAGTATTGAACAAACAGTCTCTTAAAACATTTCAGTTCCAAGTAGGTCACAAATAACACTGAAGTCAGAAGCTCCATCTATCTGATGCACAGACTTCATAATTGCGAGAAGCCGAGGCTTTCCTTTGAAGGCACAGTATTTTATTTGTCTGCTACTTTTGGACTCTCACTGTTAATCATATTGTTACACTGCTACTGTTATTACAGCAAAATGCAAGAAATAAGAACCTGCTCTGTCAGGGTTTGCATTTGTTGTAGCTGACTTACGGCACCTTATCCTTGCATCGTGCTGCAAGTCTCTGTTGCAGACTTTCCACGAAACCCATCAGTAGCCCCAACATCTGTGCCAACAAAACTTGGGTCACGCACAGTGCAGACTGTGAAACATAAATAACAGGCAGAGAACTATGGTTAAACCCAGGTGCAGGCAGTCACAAGCACCACTGATCAATTCTTTCAGACTCCAACAGACTGAAATTGTTTTTTCTAAAGCTATAGAGATGAGCCATAATTATGCAGGATCTCTATAGGTCTTGGGTAGTGCATTCCCTGCACACCCTACTACATGTGCAAGCAATGTTGTAGGATTCCAGTAAAAGGTTTTGACGTTTCTCTCTCACCATTCGGTCCTACCCCACGACAAGGGACTGGGAGCTAGCAGCTGCACGGCATTGTAACAAGCGGTGTCAAAAATGCCAAGCAAATGAGTAATACATGTCTGTGAAACAGACCCTTTTCCTGGGCTGACCTCTGAGGCTGAGCGGCTGCCCCTTTCCTGACAAAAAGGATTGCAAAAAGAGAAACATCCCAACTACCGCTATGTAATCACACGGGTAAGGCGCTGCATCCCTTTTGGCATAAAGAACATATATCGTGCGTTCAGGATAAGATCGGATCCAACCGCGGTAAGCACAGCTCAGCTCCTTAAATACTCCCATCTTTCAGAAATTTCCTTTACAAGCTGAATGGACTCCCACAGAGCAGGTCCCCGTTCCCTCACAGGCATTTTATTTTTTTTATTTTTGTGGGGGATTTGCTAAATCACTGTTACTATAGTATTGCCCATGGATTTGTTAAGGCTGTTTTTGGAATGAATAGTGGGAGACAAAGCCAGAGCAGAAGCCTTGACTCACGTGTAGGTTTCTGGAGGTTGGGTTTTGTTGTCATCGAAAAGATGGACATGCTCTTCTCCAGCTGTGTCAGACATTAGCATCAGAAGGCCTAGAAGTTATACACGTTATTCTTTAACCTCTTTCACAGCAAGTTCCTCCTGACCCTTTACTTCGGGCTAAATTATACACGTTTACAAAAACTAATTGTCTAAGACACATTCCAATTACAAGTCTAATTACACTTTTCTAACTGTTGCCTGACTGACTCAGTATGAAATCAAGCCATGCTTTTTTTCTTTTATTCCATATTAAATTGGGCTGAAAGGCTTTCTGGAGTACCATGAAGTTTAGAAGTAGATAAAAAATAAGTATCTCAATTCTCTGCAGATAAAAGGCTGAGCCCACACGGAAGAACTTTCCAAGCGTACATCAGAGGGACCTGACAAGATGTAATGAATCTTAGACTCTGCTACCCTCACCAGGAGCATGCAGGAGGGAGAAGGGTAAAAGCACGTACTTTTCCCCCCTCTCCTCTTCATCCTCCTGCATCTGTGCTTCCTCTCTTTGGGCATGAAATCTGCCTTGGAGGAAAGCACTGGCAGCTGTCTGCCTTCTCCCTGGAAAGGGGGGCTCCCACACAGCTCCTCACTCATCTCGGAACCGCTCCGATTTCCTCCTCTTCTTTCCCAACCTTTCCGTGGTTGCCAGCTTCAGACCTTATCACACTCCCCACCCAGGATTTACCAAGCATCAGGCTCTGCCCTATCAGTCCACCCTGGTCAGTGCAAGCCAAAGCACCGTTCCTGCAGCTCCCCGGCCTGAAAGACAGCTCCTATGAAGTCTCCACTTGTTTCAAACCTGCCAGAAGTAGTTTTCTCTCCTCTACTGGGACTTCCTTAAAAAGGAGAGGGAGAGCAATTAAACACTGGACAATTTATTAGGAATAATGATGGGCTCACCATTGCTTTCTGCCTTTACTTGAATACCAAGTGTTTCCAAAAGACAAAAAAAAAAAACCAAACCTCTATTCCAAGCTTTGGGAGGTTTTTTCATCCAACTAAATTACTATGTCAGTCCCTCCTGATCTTGGAACCTCTAACTCCATTTTACAATTCTTTCTGTTTCAGAGAGTCTGAACATGTCAATAAAAATCTTGCAGCTACCTATTATGGCAATAACGACAATCAAAGATACGTGTCTAAATGGGTTTAAAACAATCTGGACCACTGTGCTCAGAGGACAGCAATCAATGGCTTGGCATCCAGTTGGCAGCCAGTTACAAGAAAAGTGGGGCTGATACTTGGGGTAGTGTTGTCCAGAGATTTCATTGATTACTGGAATAAGACTACAGGCTCACATGAGGAGGAATGTGTCTAGAGGAGCCATTATTGCCCCCAGCCTGGCGCTGGTGAGACAGCCCCTGGCAGGTGGCAAACACCCTTGTCCAAGAACGACATTCAACAAACCAACGAAAACCCAGCAGAGAGCTACCAAGATGATCGGGGCATGCAGCACAGGACTTGGGAACAAGCTGAGGAAGCTGGGCTTGTTTCACTGGGCAAGAGGAGGCGAAGGACAATCCACAGCCTGCAGCGACCTAAAAGACAGCTACAAAGATGACAGAGCAACAGCACTGTAGGGTGACCTCTGCAGTAGCTCCTTCTCAGGCACCCCAGAGCATCATGCCCAACGTGCTCAGGATCAGTCTGAGCATCAGTATAAGTCCAGGAAGGAAGGAATCCTCTTCCCTCTTCCTCTACTGCATGAACTGTGCTCAAGTGAACCTTCAGCAATGCCCCAGCAAAGCCTACTTGGCAATTAATACCCTCTTCTCTCCCATCATTCACTTGTGACAGAGTTTAGCCCATAAAGACTAAAAGCATGTATTTAGTTTACTACTCAGAATTTGTACCATCTAATTTACTCATAATTAGCACAGATGATCTAATATCCCTTTCTGACCTTAATTTCCACAAAACCCATCAAATTAATTCTTTTTTTGGATGTGTACACAGACTACAAAAGCTTAAGTCATTACAATTCCTATCCAGTTCCGTCCTGGTGTAAATGAGAGAATCAGACCCTTAAATTCCCGAAGAACTTGTAAGAGCGTTGCATTAATGAACCTCCTGGAACAACCACGTCTCTGTGAAGAAGCATGTCAACCACTTGTACGGCAGCCTTTGAAGCATCTCTCCACAGAGGAAACATGCCATCAGCCTAGACAAATTCACCGGCTGGGTTTTGATGGTTAGATGGATCACAAGACAAACAGATCTGTACGCTGCATTTCAAACAGATGCTGAAACTGCTTTCTGCTCTGCAGCTTATACTCCTAGGAATCACTGGTGTCAATAAACTGGAACGGCACCCAACTATTTTGCCTTCCGTCGTTGTTACCGAGTAAGAAAAATACTCACCTTCTGATAAAAGCACTGGGCTTTTATGCAACCTTGTATTCTTGACCTCAGTCCTAGCACTGTCCTGCTCAGCTCTCCCCTCACAGAGCCTGTTACAGAAACCTTAAAGTGGGTACATACGTATTTGGGGGTGCAAAATGTTTACTGCAAAATCCAAGCGCAAAGAGAGCACTTACACATCTGAGGAGAAAAAGAAAAAAAAAGCAGCATCTTTCATTTGAGTGAGCTGGACGTTTATTTTCTACATCAAAAAGCTGAGACAGGTTCACACTTTATGTACCTTCAGTTTTCTAAAAGAGTCCAAAAGCATTGAAGATATCATCTCCCTAAGTACAAGGGAGAAAAAGCTTATTTTACAGGACCTGAGGATCCCAAAGAGTCGGCTATCTGTGCCAGGTCCTGGTTCTGTTTCCCTACAGGATCACAGAATGATTTGGGCTGGAAGGGACCTTCAAGACCAGCCAGTCCCACCCCCTGCCAGGGGCAGGGCCCCCTCCCCCCAGCCCAGGCTGCTCCCAGCCCTGTCCAGCCTGGCCTTGAGCCCTGCCAGGGATGGGGCACCCACAGCTGCTCTGGGCAGCCTGGGCCAGCGCCTCGCCGCCCTCACGGGGAAGGGTTTCTTCCTCATGTCCAACCTAAATCTCCCCTCTCTCAGCTTCAAGCCATTCCCCCCTGTCCCACCACTCCCTGCCCTTGCCCAAAGCCCCTCCCCAGCTTTCCTGTCGGCCCCTCCAGGCACTGGGAGCTGCTCTAAGGTCTCCCCGCAGCCTTCTCCTCCCCAGGCTGCACAGCCCCAACTCTCCCAGCCTGTCCCCACAGCAGAGGGGCTCCAGCCCTCTGACCAGCTCCGTGGCCTCCGACGGGCCCGCTCCAACAGGTCCGTGTCCTTCTGATGCTGAGGACCCCCGAGCTGGACGCAGTGCTGGGGATGGGGTCTCAGCAGAGGGGAGCAGAGGTGGGGGCTCTTACCTAAGCCCCAGGACAGCACTCCTCACTGGTAGCTACTGCCTTCCATAGTAGCAAGCACGGGGATGCCAACTGAGACTGAACCACTGAACAGTCAAGAGGATGGAACCAAGATCTTTCCTTGCCAGTGGGGATGAGGCAGGGCAGAAAAGGAACAGGACCACACAAACACTTTGAAAATCTAGTCTACAGTGACCAGAAAAACATCTTGTCAGTTCATATATGCTGTTAGCATTGCATTCTGTTTGGAGAGAGGTCTGTTGTTCTCCTCAGGGATCCATCAAATGGAAAGTAGCTCTACCAACATACACATTCATGCAGCCCATACCATGTAAAACTCAATTCCAGTTTCCAAGGGAATTCTGACATTAGTTACTAGCACACATCATCACTGAAATGCATCATTGTTTCCTACATAATAAAAAATTAAACACTCTCAAATTACTAATGAGATGTCATTATTAAATAAGCGTGCACAGAAGCAATGGCCAAAATAAAGGAGTTCTAATTTTAATGAAAAGGCAACAATTTATGATTAATATTTGAAGGCTTGTCCCAAGCAAGGAGTACAAACTTCTTCTAGGAAAACAGAAGCCCAAAGGAAGAAAAATAAGTTTACAATCAAAATGTTTTAAAACAGCAATCCGGGATCCTTGCCTTAATTAAAATCAGCAAGAATATCAACTTGATCTACTGTATTAGCAGACAGGTGCCTTCCCAGCTTCACAGGTAACACTCCTCATCAAAGCTTTCCCAGGCAAAGCCTTTACTGTTCCACTTTACCAACACGACTCCTTTGCACACCAGGAAAGCTCTGGGATGCGACGGGTGGAATGGAGCCATGCACCTGCGGGCTCACGCAGACAGCGCTACAGCAGTTGTCTCACACTAGCCCAGGTTATTTTCAAGGATACAACGAATTTCATTTGTTCTTTAAACATAAACCAAAAAGAGTCAATACAAACTGAAGATTCAGCAGCACTTGCCCAAGGATGTTCCTGCACATCACAAACCACCCACTTCGCCAAGCCCCAAGTATCGCATTTACGCCCAAGAATGATACAATCTATGGCCATAATACAAACACATGTGTACAGCAAATCAAGCCTGACAGTTACAGGAACCTTGGTCTTAGAATTTCTAACACTTGTTCACATTAATGTCAGCACCTCAACACAATGGAAACAGCACGTTGTCCTGCCTGGTACTTCTGCAGGTGGGAAAGGTGCCATGGTCCTCCTGCAGCCCCTGAATGCGTTTCCAGCTCTGCTCCGCACCAACAGCCCTTTTCACACTCTCACACCAACTATTCGTACATCATGACAGACACAATTCTTGCTTCCCATGTCCTGCAGCTATCTCACACATGCAAGACTGTTTCTTAGCAAAAAGTCCATCATTTTCTTAAATCAACAGGAAAATTTATCTCTCTCCAGAAACGAAGGCACATCTGAATCTGAAGGAAAGATGAAGAGGATGGCGAAATAGCAAGCTCTGACAGATAGGCCACACCTACCGAACCAGGTAACAGCAAAACCAATCACTTCCTCTCCCACCAGACAAGACTTGAAGATCCCCTTTGCCAAAAAAAATAGCAAATTTTAAGAGAAATTCAATATTTAAAATACATTATGCCTACTGCAGCCCTTTCTCATATAAAATACAATAATCCTAAAAATAGAAGCAGTTGAGCTTCCCTGACAAGGTTATTTCTTCAATATTTGCACAATCATTTCTCATCTTTGATGTATTTCGCTAGGAAGGGGAGTAACTCCAACCTGCCGGCACGAGCAGCATCGCTCACAACTGCAGCCCGAAGGGGGGATGCAGGGAAAGGTCTGTGGCTGCAGCAAACCTTACGGGGTTTTGTAAATCCTGCCTGTGCTGACAATAGTGGAAAGGGTCACGCAGGATGGAAGAGAGGAGGTATTCCAGTAAGACTTCTCCTTTTTGGCCCCCACCATCACATCCTCTCCTTCCTTGGCTCACGGCCTCACCCACATTCAGTAATTTCAGGTACCAAGCTGTGCATACGCAGGCAAAGCCAAGGAGAGCAGAGAGATCAGCTTAAGGATCCTACTCCAGCAATTGTGACTTTCTTAGAATATATCAAAATACAACCAGAGGTGGACTTGGAGCAACACAGATCACTTCTCAGTGCAGACAGCAGCTTCCTATTTTCTAGCACTTCCCCATTTACCCCGACTAGAAATATGCACGGCGATAACACCACAGTTTTAGCAACTTCTTCAAAATTCTTCCTATTTCAGCGTAAGATAAGTGATTGTGCAAGTAAAACAGAGCATATATATATATGACCTAAATGTGTCAGATACTGAGTAGTCTCATAATCCAAATTATTCCATACGGAAAACAATATAAGAAAGGCAAAAAATATTTGCAATAGGATGGTAAATGCTAAAATCCAACTCCACCACCCTTCCCACCAAAAATGCAGTCACACACAGACTATGTCTATACGCAGAAATACAACAGGAAAAATTAAACAGGGTGTAACAACCACAAATGGAATGAAAAAAGAAGAAAATATTCAGATCCTCCCACTATTGAATTCTTTTGACAGTGATTGCTGGGAATTCACACATATCCACAGTACAAAACCCAAGAAGATATATAGGTTCACTGCCACTTCTTACCTTTGCTAGTATTTGCCACACAAGGCACTTGAGGACCTCGGCGCATTATAGAAAAATCAGTTCTTTCTTCAGCTCTCACCATTATAAGTGGGAGCAACACCAAAACTCAGAGCTACAAGGACTTTTCTTCTATAGAACTGATCCCTGCAAAAGTTTTATTCGAGAAGCCTAAAAACAGCCTTACAAGGGAAATATCAATCATTCCATTTCAGGGATGTGAAGAACAAATATCCAGACAAGATCTTGCTCAGATTCATACAAGTCACTCCAGTGTCATGCACAGTCCACGTCTAGGTCCCTGCTTTTGTCTTTCCCTTGCCTTGATGGAGACTCTCTTCATTCTAAATCTGAAAAACACCTTAGCAGACTGCAAAAGATTTCATTTCCAAGGAAGAAAAACATAACTCTGCCTCAAACAACAATTTTTTATACTGCAATATGCTACTGATCAGATGAGTTTTCCACAATGAAAGGGTCTGAAAGCCCTCCAGCTTCTGCTGGCTAAGTTTTAACCAGCATTATTCAGGACTACCTTCCCAAGCACAGCTAGTAAACAACTGCAAAGTAGCACATAAGCACAGTGGTTAGGCCAAAAGTTTCGGCAAGGTTTTCAGGTACACTTGTATAAGGGGAGAAAATGGGTGGGGAAAAAGGAAGAATCAAGTTACTGTAGCTGAATGAGCACTGAAAATGCAAAGTTTTGGGGGTTTTCCAATCCCATAGGTAGCTCTGCTGTCTAGTGCTGAATAAAACTGGTTTAACTCCACTGCAGATACACAGCACTTTGTAGGCTACAGCAGTTACATCCATAATTCATGTTATTTACACACCTACCGGCTGCTAGGGAAAGATGAGCAGAGACACACATGGCATGGTGAACACTTTTTCCCATCTTCTACTCCCATTTCCAATTTCTCAAAGTAAAGAATTTCTTCCTAATAGCTAATTTAAATCTCCCCTCTCTCAGCTTCAAGCCATTCCCCCCTGTCCCACCACTCCCTGCCCTTGCCCAAAGCCCCTCCCCAGCTTTCCTGTCGGCCCCTCCAGGCACTGGGAGCTGCTCTAAGGTCTCCCCGCAGCCTTCTCCTCCCCAGGCTGCACAGCCCCAGCTCTCCCAGCCTGTCCCCACAGCAGAGGGGCTCCAGCCCTCTGACCATCTCTGTGGCCTCCTCTGGACCTGCTCCAACAGGTCCGTGTCCTTCTGATGCTGAGGACCCCCGATCTGGACGCAGCGCTGTGGGGGGTCTCAGCAGAGGGGAGCAGAGGGGCAGAACCCCCTCCCTCACCCCGCTGGCCATGTTGCTGGGGATGCAGCCCCAGGGCACGGGTGGCTTTCTGGGTGTGAGAGCACATTGCTGGGTCATGTTGAGCTTCTTGTCCAGCAGCACCCCCAACCCCTTCTCCTCAGGGCTGCTCTCCATCCATTCTCCACTCCATGGTGAGTCTTTTGAGTAAACATCATTCCTGCACCCCATGAGGGCAGCTGTCTTCCACACAAGCCATCAGCTGGCCACTGTCCACACCCACATATGCACACTCAGAAAAAAGTCTTGCATGCAATTTTGAAAAGTTGAAGATAGTAGTTTACCTTTGCAGTCAGCAGTTTGGATATCATAAGCCCCTTTCAAAACTTAAAACAGTCAAGATCATTCAGATGTTTCAAAACTGTATACTGCCAAACTTGGAAAACTTCTTAAGTAAGTCTGATAAATGGGGAAAGCTGATTATAGCAAAGAAAAATCCTTGATTAACACTACACTAAATCAAGTAGGCTATGTTTTCTTACTGAGCAATTGCTATTAGTAGATGATAGCTAGCTGGGGACCACGTCATGGAACACTCCAGTACATGAAGTATCCATGCATTTAGTTTGTATGCAATTAAGACTGTTTCATTGTCTCATCGGGTTCCCTGTGACACCCAATTAAGTAATAACACAAGGAAAGTGCTCTTAATTAATGAGGAAAATCCTCTGCAAGCTAGACACAGGTGTGTATATCTCAAGTAGAGCCTGAAATAGTTGAATAGATCATTTAATCTTTATATTAAAAAAAAAAAACACACTCAAATTTGTATCTAATTAACTCAATAGCAGGATTCTTTTTGATTTCTTCCAAGGAGGTTACATTTCTTTGCAATATTCAACAATCGAGTGGTTTATAAAAGATAAAAACTAAAACTGACACTTGGAGTAAAAGAGTGGTTGCAAATGATCCAAATTTGCATATCGTTATTCCCACTTTTTCCACAAATCTGTTTAAATCATCTTTCGTCTTGCAAATTTTTTTCTTCAAAACCAATCCCTATATTGGTATTGAATGAGCACATTCGTATTTATTTCTAAGCAGATGCTTTTCAGTGTATTTTAAAACATTATCTCAACCAACTGAAAAAACACCAAGGTGAGACCATATTACATTTCCATTGTCTCTGTCCTACACAGCTACGGAATCACGACGCGTGTGATGGACAGGAAAGACCCAGGTGTAGTGAAGTTGGCCCATCTTTCCAATCCAAGAGAAAGACGACAGACTCGTACCTGGTCAGGGGCTTAAGCCCAGTTTCTTTCAACAGTCAGGCATTTTTCTGGCTCCTTTGATCAGAGGTGCATTGCTGTTCTCACACTACAAAAGAGTATTTCCAAACCACAAAACATCAGCAACAACAACGCTCACCACCTGGTATGGTATTTTCCACTATTTATTTCTGTTTTCCTTTGTAGGCTATCTACTCGATACAAAGTTTTCTTCAAAACAAGGACAAGGTTTTGATTTGTGAAACTTCTACCCAAATCATATACATCCCTTATAAACTACAGGCACAGACCTTTTTCTAAGCAGCAAAAAGATCTTTTCAAGGTTTAATCCTATAGATATATATGTGTGCCTATATAAGGCTAAGGCCATACCCATGAGTTGGTGTGTGCGTGTATTTGCACATATACAAACAGTTAAGGTCAAAAACCAGTTAAGGACAGATTTACAGATCTGTCTTAATACATAGATCTATCTGAGATACATAAAACTGTTCCTTCTTATACACAGCTATGCTATTTTGGCTGAACTAAATGAAACCCCAGTGTAGCCAGCGATGTTAGATTAGTCAGTGCAACATCTTTAACATTTTGTGATGGCTGTCAAGGACAATGTCGTACAGGCTACAGCAAAAAATGATACCGGAAAAAGTCAGAATATCATCCCAGGTTTCTTTCTTACATGCTTCACTAACCACAATGGCAAAATTTAACTGCAAAGAATGACATTTCCATCAAGTACAGTAGTTTCATATCCAAATTTCTGCAGCTGAATAAAGCAGATGTGAGTCTTTCAATGCATTAACGCACAGGACCATTGTTCGTAACTGTACATAAAATTGTGTATCATTAAAGTGCAGCTAGTATGGACAACTTTAATAAAGGTTATCCCCCACTTTCCATTCCTTGGTTTCAGTGACATTGCAACCTGAATAAAGTGTAATTCGTCAAGCCACAGTTTTCTGCCTTTGGTGTCTGACTTTTATTTTGCAGGACTTCAACCTGAGAAGCTGGAAATTGGTCTGCTTCCTCTCAGACCTTATGTTCAGACCTTAGCTGAGTATTCTGTACCCAGAACTTGGTTACAGGACTTGGCCAAAATGTGAGGCAAATTTAACAGACATTGAAAATGTGTTTTTAAGTATGCTCATAAAAATCAGCCCTAACTGGCCAAATTATACACCTCTAAAAAGTACAGCTTTTACAAGTTAATTTGCACAATTAAACACATAATATTTCATCCTCCTACTCCTTCACTCCGGCCCTTTATGTATGCCAACAGCAGGCACCCTACTCCATCCCCACAGGCTCAGCACACGGGGCCTTTGCCACTCCCCATCATTATGTTCTTTGGTATCCAGGATTCAGGATTTTCCCAGTCTCAGCATACTCCAACATCAAATAAAATAAAATAGTAAGAAACATAAACTATTTTCTTATGTTAGGGAGAAACCCTCCTAACACTATTTGTGCAAAGTAACTATCAACCTCACACTATTTATGTTAGAGCTGCAGTTCTTATTTAACATTTTAACAATAAACATAGTTCCATACTGCAAATTTTTATTTTTCATATTGCTAGTTCATTAAAGCCTGACATGCATACGCATTGTGATTGCAAAGCCACACAACAAAAAGAGAAATTCCAGCACTGATAGTGCATGATATTTTAGAAACATTATTTTTTTTTTTTTGGTATGACACCTATCTTGATCCATTCGAGAACCAAGTTACCCTTAAGAGTGAATGAAGTCATTGTTTGCAGGACTCTTGCCCCCTCAGCCGAAGAAGTTGGATGGTATGTATTACAGATGACAAGAAGCTGCAAGAACAGCCAGTATGGTCTTGCCATCAGGCATTAAGACAAACACTGCCCCAAGGAACTGATCTTTCCCAGCTTCTGCAATAGAGATTCTCCGTGATGCTCAACTGAAAACTCTTTCTAGTCGATTAACTAATTGTGTAATCTTCATTTTCCGGACACTCGAGGCCAAATCTGCAAGTTAGATGCTGAGACCTGACAATCGCATCTGTGGCCAACAGAGCTTTGTACGGAATATATGAAGTGATAGGAAGATGCAAAAATTCTCTGAAAACACACGCTTCTGGCATCTCAAAAAGGAAATGCAGTATTTGTGAGCAGATATTTTTCTGATGAATATTTAAGTCTCCTCTTCGAACCTGAGTTCCTCCACTGTAAAACGGGGCCCCATTACACAAGAGTTAACGTATCACACTCCTGCTTGTGAAGCCACTTGATCCCGCACTCGAATTCGGACCTGCCATATGAAGAAGGGATTTCTCACATGTATTTCCAGCTCAGGTGGCCCACTCTGCATGCAGTCATACTGAGCGACACAACTCGTGTACGCTGCCCAACAAGCTGCTTCCAAACAGACGGACAGCTTAGTCAACCAGGTACAAACACAGTCTTTATCAGCTTCCACCTGCAAGCCCTGCTCAGGGTAGCGCACCAGGCACCACAGATGTGTTCCTCCAGCTCCTCACTCCGCAACAAAGTGTGACCCTTTTTATTTTAACTACACCATCTTGGTGTGTGTGTGTATCACACCAAGAAATAGGTGTGTCTCAGCCATGAAAGAAGTACATAGTTAAAATAACTCTGAGCACCACTGCATCTGCAAGCTCCTCTGCTCATTTCCAGCCTCCTCTTTTGCCCTGTGAGCATCATCACTGCCAGACCACCCCATCTGGTGACATGCTGAGAAATTCTAAATTTCTTCCCCTGACTGAGAATCAGGTATGGAAACAAAGTCCTAAATTCCTACTTTAGGGGCAAACATGGGCAGGAGTTGCTAGAAACATTATTTGCAGAAGACAGGAGAAGAGCAGGGAGGGAAGCAAAGGAAAATTTGCACTTGCCTTTCTTCCTAGGTTCCTGAAGAACAGTCACCTCCCCTCAGCAATGAGCCTTCCACCTCTTCAACTCTTTTTTTCCCCAAACAGTAAAGACAATCAGCTTTCCAGAAACTCAAATCTTCCTGACAGCACAATAAAGGTCTTTGATTAATAAATAAACTAATTAAAAGTAACTATCCAGGCTACACTAGCCTGTCCGAAGTCTTCCACAGCACATCCCTATGGGGAAAATGCTGAGGACAGAACTGTCAACCTGTACTTTCATAACCTGCCGCTCCAGTTTCTTTCATCACGTAGGTCCTTCCCTAAACCCCAAATCTCTCACCTCAGCTGACCATTTTCAGCTCTTGAAAGTTTTGGTACAAAGAAGCCATTGAGCCAAATTTATTTTCTTTGATCAATCGCGTCCCACTGTTCAGAAAACAGGTTAAAACCCATCAGTCTCGCTCACATTATCCAAATGCTTGCTCGGATCTCATCTTTCCTAGAATTTATTTAGCACCGAAACCCTTGACAATACACCTAAGTATTCTTAGATCACTTCAGATATCACTCGAACCAGCAGTTTTGATTGCAAGGCAGAACTGGCAGAAATAGGTTTTAGATGCAGACAAAGCCTGATCAACGCACGTGGCACATTTTCTGAAAACAGCTGTGAATAGGGTCTGACCGGTACCTGAGCAAAGCCTGGCTTCAATGGCCACAACAGATCACCCGGAGACACCCAGGTACTGTAATGCACCACCTGGAGCCAGTGGATTTAAACAGTCTTTGTCTCGCTGCTCACATGCCTTATTACAGCACTGGTGTCACATCACTTCAGCTAGTGCTGACATCAAACTCCATTTTATAGAGTTTTCTGAATTGTTTTCCAAAGGCACAGCAGTCAGAGGTAAACACTCCCCCACTCTGGGGAGAAAAAATGTACAGATGGTTTGTAACCAGCTATCATACAGGTGGCTCCATTTTATAAATCCCTCCCTCAACTGATCCCAAATTGAGATCCCTACCCACTGCCCTGTGAGCATCATCAACTTCTAAAACAGTCCAGGTTTCAATGTGCATTTTACAGCTTTTAGAGACTCCCTATGAGAAATAAAGAGTTTTATCCTTAACTCCCAGCAATGCAAATCCATTCCCGTGGCCGCCATATGCTCTACATTTCTGAGGCTTGTCTTGAGCTCGCAGTTCATTTGAGCTATAACCCACAACCGCCCTTACCAGAGTGCCATCCTGTACAGAAATTTTTAACTTGAACGAGGTAGTAATTATAATGTGAAGGTTGGCCCATTAACTAAAAACTAATGTTTCAATTAGCAAACTCCGTCAACTGCGAACAGGACCTCTGTGACACGGCCACAGGTTAACGGTGTCTGGTGCCCTTCCACAATTCTTTCTGCCTGGGAAGAAAAGATGTGTTCATAGTTTCATCAATTTAAAGGTCAAGAAGAGGCGACAGCTTCCCTGAAATTCCCCTCCTGCCTACCACGTGCCATTAAATATCACCCACAAACTGAACCTAATGCTCGCTCGACAAGAACATACCCCATGCTGGCCAACACAGTTTTAAAAGAAAAGCGATCAAACAGGGGAATTTCTGGAGGTGGACAGTGCTCTTTTTCCTTTGATCACTTATTACAATTGGCAGTCCACCTCCCTAACAAAACCATGCTTTGCGTCAACTCTGAACTGCCCTATTTCCCCTTTAAAACATTGATTTTAGGTACAGCTTCCTGGGATGCACAGGGGTACACCTGGTGCCTGGAATTTTCTGTGATGCTACTGCAGTCAAGTGCTCCCTCTGATAAGCTAACAGACTTATCTCTAAGCTTCTCTGTGCGTGGTTTTTCTAGTCCTCAGACTATTTTTGCGTTTCTTCTGCTCCCCTACAACTTATCCAAGAGCTATTTCAAGATGTTGGAATAGAAAACATACACAAACTTCCCATACAGAAGTCACGAGTACCAAATACAGAAATGAGATTTGTTCTCTTCTAAATATTTTCTTGGTCATAAACCTTAAAAAAAAAATAAATTTAAAAAAATGCCTTTTTTCCTACAGCATCAACCTTAGCATTTGCACTAACCTGCTTTGCACGCCACTGACCTTTTAAACCCTTTCAGTATTGCTACTCATAATACAACTCTCTCCTCCTTCCACTTCATTCTGTAGGCATGGCTTGCAACTCTTACCTCCAGCAGCATTGCTTTACATCTATTTTATTTTCCTTTTGGAATCTCACTTAAATCAAACACAAAGGTGCTGAGCCCAAGGTACCAAACTATCAGTATTACCTCGTATGATGATACCTGCCCTTTGTGAGCACATCCAAGGGGGAGAGAGAAATGATCTCCACATGGCACTGTCCCTCCAGGCTGGGCAGTCGGGGAGCAGGAGACACCACCCAAGGTGTCCATCTGCTCCTCTGCTTAATGGGTCATGACTTACTGTTCCACCTCTCTGTATGACATGTCATTCACAAACAGTACTAGTGACACAACTTCAAGAGCAATAATTACTTTCTGAGTAAACTCGGGAGGTGGAGGTTAGAGGAGCGGACAGGCAGGTGGGTTGAGAATGGGCTGAAGGGCAATGCTCAGAGGGTTGTGACCAGTGGTGCAGGGTTTGTCTGGAGGCCTGTAGCTCGTGGTGTTCCCCAGGGGTCACTGCTGGGTCCAGTAATGTTCAACTTACTCATCAGTGACCTGGATGAAGGGACAGAGGAACCCTCAGCAAATCTGCTATGATACAAACCTGGGAAGAGCAGTCGATAGGCCAGAGGCTGCGCTGCAGTTCAGTGAGACCTGGGCAGGCTGGAGAGCTGAGCGGAGAGTGACCTCATTAATTAATTAATTAATTATACCTAATTAATATTAATTAATATTAATAATAAATAATAAATAATTAATTCAAAAGCAAGTGTAGGCACCAGCAGAGGCTGGGGCTGCCCTGCTGGGGGGCAGCTCTGCGGGGAAGGACCTGGGAGTGATGGCGGACAGCAAGTTGCCCATTGGCCAGCAGTGTGCCCATGTGGCCAAGGTGGCCAGGGGGATCCTGGGGTGCATTCAGGAGGAGCGTGGCCAGCAGGTCGAGGGAGGGGATCCTCCCCCTCTTCTGTGCCCTGGTGAGGCACATCTGCAGTGGTGTGTCCAGTGCTGGGCTCCCCACTTCAAGAGAGACAGGGAACTGCTGGAGAGGGGCCAGCAGAGGCTGTGAAGATGATGAGGGGCTGGAGCATCTCCCTGATGAGGAAAGGCTGAGGGAGCTGGGGCTGTTCAGCCTGGACAGGAGAAGACTGAGAGGGGACCTCACCAATGGCTACAAATATCTCAAGGGTGGGTGCCACGAGGACGGGGCCAGGCTCTTTTCAGCTGCGCCCAGCGACAGGACAAGGGGCAACGGGCACAAAGTGCAAGACGGGAACTTCCATCTGAATGTGGGGAAGAACATCGTTCCCCTGAGGGTGACGGGACACCGGGACAGGCTGCCCAGAGAGGCTGTGGGGTCTCCTGCTCTGGAGACATTCAAACCCGCCTGGACGCGGCTCTGTGCAACCTGCTCTGGGAGAGCTGCATCAGCAGGGGGGTGGGCTGGGTGGGCTCCAGGGGTCCCTTCCCACCCCAGCTACGCTGTGACTCTGTGAAAAATACTGTTGGCTCCACTGTTAGTCCACTGAAACCCTTCTAAAACCCATCAATTTGACAACAACAACCTGCTGTTCTTAATGCAACTAACCACAAATCTTTATTTGATAACATACTGCCAACCTTCTCTAACTGGGCTATCACTTGGTACTAGAACACCTCAGCAGTCACGGTTCTCCGGGACACAACGTAGAGAACAGCTTCATTTGCCAATACATCCCCAGAGGTTTCAGCACAGCACCAGGTCTGCAGGCACGGCAGGTCTAGGGTTACTGCTCCATGCTGCTGCTCTCCTTCGGGCTACTTAATTTGAGAACAGTAATTTGAGCACAGTCAACCCGTTTTAATTTCCTACTGAAGAAATAAAGTGGCAACCTATTTAGGCATTATTAACTTAATATTAACTAGATATTCACTTGATGGTAACTTGCAAGGTAGATCTGCTCTAACAAGACTGAGTTCAAGTCTTTAAGCACTCCTTTATTATTTGAGTTTTGGCTGTCTCTCAATGTTCTCATATGAAGACATCTAAGAGGTGGTTATTGCATGCCTATGTATACAAGGCAGAATCCCAAACAGGTAAGTTGAAAACAACAACCTCTGAAAAACTGATTTGCTATAGATCAGGGAAGTTGCGCTTTTAAGAGACAGAAGTTTTGAGAAACATAGGTACACGAAGTGAAAATTCACATAAAAACACCTTTAACCTTTAATTATGAGTTCCCATCCATTTTGCATACTTTACAAAGACCAACTAGTTACCTAATGACCGCTTGCCAGCCCAAAACCCAAAACTGCTCACCCAGCAAAGGCACTAGTCCAGCACCACCCAGGATGAAGAGCACACATCAGACAACCTGCCACTAAATTCACCACAGCAGGAGTCCTGCAGGTCCAAACACACATCATTATTACTATGAGAATAAAATCACAGCAATTTGCGTCCTGCAAATTACACCGTTATTAAGACAAGCACCATATTTAAACAACTCTTAACAGATAAATAGCTTTATTGTATCTATTGCTGCATCCAACTTCTGCAACAGGGTTCAAACCAGATGATAATTTCCTTCAAAGAGCAGGCACTATGAAATTGCAGTAGAGACCTCCATCTTATCACTCCTTTTGTGTCCTGCTAAAGGCCCCCCCAAAAAAAACAAAAAAAAAAAAAAAAAAAAGAGAGCATACTGCTCTGTGCCTGTACTGATCATCTGTGTCACAACAGCACACATTAATATAGGTTTATTTTACTGTACTGATTCTCCTATCAAATGAGGAAAATATAGCAAAAATACAGTGCATTCAAGACTTCCAAAGAGAAAAAGGGAATCAGAGCACCCTTGGCAAACTTCAGTTTATCTTTTGCTAAACCCTAATATGCTTTTAGTTCAAGATTGTGCGACCCTGTGCTATATCACTTCATTAATGAGTCCTATAGCTGACACTTCAAACAGCTGTGGTTTCAGGGAATAAGGACAGATTGCACTATTGTTGCCTTTAAGACAGTCACCCAGATGAAAATCAGCGTTAAGATAAAAATCAGCTACTTCTGGTCAGATACGCTACAGAGAGATACAGCAATAATTCTGAAAGCAGAGTAAGTTAAGGAAACTTAGAATTAGAGGTAAATTTTAGAAGGACTTAAACTATAATTAGGATATGAAAATGAAGACTATAGTACACAGTCTTCCCTGCCGTGGCAACAAACTTAGATTTATAGCAAGAGATATTCTCACGTTCATCATCCCAGATTATAAGAAATTTATTTTTAAATACATACTTTTAATTTTCCTTTTCATTTTAGTATGTGAGAACAGAATTCTGAGATTTTATTATTAACATGTATTACAGGTACATTGTCCAACAGGACTAAATTATCCCTGTAAACAAAAACTTGTAAGACAAATGCTGAAGGAGCAGCATTTTAATGGCTAAGCTCAATTTTTCCAGGCATTTTGGAAAACAGAACTGGTTTTAAAAATAAGGTAACTGCAAAGCTTTTTCGTTCTGAAGTTAGAGAGATACAGTTATCTGCCAAAAAGACTATTTTTAAAGGCTTCCAGCTATATAACTTCCCTGGGTTATCTGATAACATTTTGTCTTTGTTTCCTAGTGTTAATTGTTTTTATTTCTTCACTTGCGTGTTGCCTAGAAATACAGAAATGAACCACATCAGGAAGAGATCATCAGGGTTAATTATACATAAGTAAAAAAAAAAAAAATAAGAAATCTCGAATGCTATCTGTGGCAGCAGTGGATTTTTATCACCTCTCTAAGTACAAGACATTCCATAAAACAAACACAAAAGGGGAACCCAGGACCTATGTCCCAATTGATTCAGGTACTTTTGGGGGAAGGTTTAATACCTAGTCTCCGTTTTCCCAGGTGCTCCCCCATTTTTTTTGTTTCATACTGTACTCAGGCTACTTGAAATGGATGCAAAATGCCTGGGGTTTTTATAATTGCTTGTGCTACTGATCATTCTTACTGTTACCACTTTGGCAGGAAGCAAGGCTCCCAGAAAGCTGCTCCAATTAAAACAGATTTCCGTTCTCAGTACCAGGAATAGATTCTGGATACTCCCCAATAATCTTAAAATGGATACTCCCATTAAATTACTTCAATATAAAAAGATTTGCAGAGACTACTGATCTCCAACAAAGCATCCGTGTTTCTTCTTGAGAACACATCATAAGTAAATTTAATCTCTGGGGTTTTTTTCCTCTTTACTAAAAGGCAAGACCCCTAAAAGTACAAGATTGAGTCAGCTCCTGTTGTCTCTCTTCCTGAGCCAGCAAAAGAAACACTGTATTGCTATAACTTAAAATAAAGTAAATAAATCAAAAGGAGTTTTTCTGCTAGAAGTCCCAGAAAATGCCAGGCATTATCCCTGAGCTTATTTCTTCCCCTTCCAAATTGTGCTTTGCAAGGTTTTTCCTGGTCATTTGCAAGGCTTTTGAGTAGGTTATTTTTCCTGTTGGCTCAGTGCATGGAATCAGCTCACCATGCAGTCAGACAAGCATCACAGACAGCCTAGCAAGGTGGCCAGTCCCCTTACTTCAAATACACCGTAAAGCTACACCTTGGGGACATAAAACCACCCCTCAGCTCCCAAAGCCAAACTTAAAGTCATTTAAGCCAATAAATTCAGGGTGTTACCAGAAAGTGCAGTTTCACCTTTCCTCCCTTCTTCTGGGCCATGTGTTCCCAAGCACAAGTTCAGACCAGGTGGAAACATAACTGGGCAGCTCCAAGCAGAAGGTATGTCAGTCCCACCAGTTACTCCCTGAAGCCATGCCTTCGCACAAGGCACGCTGCAGTGTGCAGCAGGAAGGAGCACAGAATTACATCTTTTGCAGCACTGAGCACTTGCACCCACCTAAACCATTGACAAAACCAGGCTCTCAGCCCATCTGATGCCCATGTTACAGATGGGGAACTGGAGTAAACGACACTCCCGTACCTCTAAAAGCACTGCTAACTACAGTTTGTAAGTGGCTCAGATGGTCTGAGAAGGAAACCATAAAAGTACTTCAGGTGTTTTTACTATGTAGTCTAAAAGCTGTATCATCAAAATACTACCTCCTGATAGTTGGCTACCAGAAGAGCCTTTAGAGCACACTATATTTCACATCAGGAGGCGAGCAAAAGCCTTAGTTCAGAGAGGGTATGCGCTATATCAAGAGAATGAGCTAAAATTAGTGCAAGGCACCTACACAAAACTTCTTGCCTTCAAAGCACAGCATCAGGATTTCTGGATTTGGGTGCCAGTGCTTCAGGAATTTGCAGTCATGAAATACAATCACGATTCTTATCCTGCTGAGATGTAGACGCAGACGGTGGCAAAGGGTGCCTTTGTCTTTAAGCTTATTTTGCACTGCAGCATCTCACAGTTCAGGGTTGTACCCTTTATCATCAACAAGACTGTTTTAGCATCAACAAGGATTTACAGCTAGCTCTTCAGGTAGCAGTTGTTGCTTGAAAAGTTGTACAGCCACTAGTAAGAAAATCAGTACCTTATATCCACTGGGTGCTACTGATTTACATATTTCTTCTATGGGTGTACCATGGCCAGAAGTAACAGTAATGGGCATCATCCAAACTTTCTAGATGAGTGACCTCAGCCCAGAGCAGCCAACGCATACACAGCCCCACAGATCTGACACCTGCAGAAGTTCACGTTTATTAATCCTGACAGCAAAGTGAGTTTGAAACTTATCAAGATACAGAAAATGCATGTTTCCATGTTGGTCCTTAAGATTTTCCAGTTTCATTTTCTTTTTAAATCAGAACAAGTTATGAACTTTGAAGACAGAAAAAAAGTCCTTCTAGAACTTAACCAAGCAAGTCCGTGTGGCCCTGGGTTGTCCTTCCTCAGGACAGCCCATGCTCCTGCAATCCTGTCAGCATCTCAGAGGGGCAGGCAGAAACCAAGAGCCAAAGAATAACAGATTGTTTTCCCCCAGTGTTCTTCCCACTACATTTTGGCTAATATAAACACACATACAAAGCCAGAAATAGGAAATACTAATAAAAAGGGAAAATCATAGGAAGGTCAGATAGAACCTAAAACCACTGAAGACACACACAACTTCCTGCTGCTGTAGGAAGAAAACTCGGTCATCCGTACGCTCTGTGGCTTATCTCAATAGCCAGAAAACCCTGATAACACCAAGAAAAACATATTCCAGAATCAATGCCCCCCCTGCCTGAGGAGAAAACTCAGCTGAAGTCCTCTCAGATTTAAATCAAGATTGCCAACAAAGTAAAGCCCAGCTAATCCTGACTGCCAGCACAGTCCTGGGGAAAGAGGTCTCACAAGCAGATAAGATTCAAATCAAGAGTTTCACACATCAAAGGCACCAGCCTGAATTGTAAACCAAAACGAGCAAGACACCATACGCACTTTTTGTGAGAGCCATTTCCATGTATGCGGAATAATTTGGTGACGGTTTCAAATGTGTCCAAAAATTAAAAGAAAAACGCCATATAGGGCATAATGAAGGAAGCCAACCAGGCGACCACGGGCGCAGGGTCAACAACCTTTTCATTCTTTCATGTGCTGGAGAAGGGGAGAAGTCATCACAGTGGCATCTCCCAATGTTTCATTTATGTATCTTGGGAAACAGAGGCATTAGAAACTCTTTTTACCACATTCCAAATGGGAAACTGAGGCACTGCTTATGCAGTTTGTCAACGAGAGAGAAATTGTGGGCATGGAAAGAACTGGATGCCAGTCTCCCAGTGTCTGACCATGAAATCGTTTATTGCTCGCAAAACACCGGTCACAACAAAAAAGGTTGGGGGATTTGAGTTACCTGGCAGAGAGATTGTCCCTGAAGAAAGCACAAGGCTGAACCAGATTATTAATTCACCCAAAAAAATCTCCACTGAAGACAATTCTGTTACGTGGAATTTTGGATGAAAAGATTAAAAAGCCACAAACTGGCTTAAACAGATGTGCATTAAAAAAGCTTCCCAAGGGCTGAACACAAACACAGAGCACCAGGCTTTGTTTTGGTAGAAGGGGAAACTACTTAAACCACAGGGAACAGGAGAGAAGCCACACGCTGTCGAGCCTACTGACAGAGCCAGGACCGTCAGTGAAGAGCGTCAGGAAAGCATGAGGAAGTCAAGAGCAGCCAGAGAATCACCCGCAGTGTAAGTCACAGAAAAACTCTGCACATACGTGTGCGTGCGAGCGCGCATGTATTGAGTGTTGGCAGGAAAAAAATGACCTTGGAATACCAAGCAAAATGGTGTCCTGCTGTTTGCTTCAGACTGTGTTCGGAAAAACTAGCCTCTGCAAACATGCTCTGTGAATCAGCACGATTGCCTCTGAGAAATACCTGGCTGTCATTGATTTCCTCTTTCAACAGACTATCACAAATATTGGCTAATCAGTCTGGTCAAAAGAAGTAACGGTGCATACCAGGAGCAGCAGCCCTGCGTCAGATGGAACTAAGCAGACAAGAAAAGATTTCAGGAAACCTGGAAAAGAACTGAAAAGGAAACTCTAAGTCAAGGTTTGGCAGTCTTTGTATGGTGCCATGCCAGGCTTTTTCTTCCCCGTGCTACAGCTCGAGTGTGCTAAGGGAAAGCTAGCAGGATCTGGTAGAAGCCGCCTCTCAAACAGGCAGGGATCTGCTAGTCAATGGTATCTTGCTTCTACACAAGGTAGTGCCTTTTGCTGAAGAGTAGAGCTCAGGGAGAGTCAGAAACCGCAAGCGGCTGCCTCCTGCAAATGAGCGCCTCAAAATGCCAATGTTATTAGCCCTGCACCCCGTTCATAGTCTGGTTGCACATCCACAGGCTGTTGATCCCTGAGCTAAAACATTCCGTACAAGATGCAAGAGAAAGAAAAAAGAAAAAAAAAAGCCGAACCAAACAAGGCTGCCCGACTGATGAGAATATTTGGATTTGAGTGATGGAACGATATTGCAGGGAACAGAGATCACGAATTGCAGAGCTAGCATCTTTCCAACTAATAAGACACCTTCCCAGATGAAACTGCTGATGCATCCAGGAAAGGAATAAGCTAAACACAAAAGAAGGACACTTAGAAGGGGAAATGAGGTTCAAAGTCAGACAAGAGCGTCCATAAAGAAAATGAATTTTCTGTTGCTATATATGGCTGCAAGGAGGCTGAATAACAAGCAGGAACAAATAAAATCCTGACCGGCAATAAGAAAAAAAAACGAAACCTGGTGTGATGAGCATGTGACTGGACTTTAAAACTATTAGTTCAACAGCATTCCAATACGAAAGGGAAGTGATGGCTGCAACACACCACTACAAAGAGCAGGGGGGAAAAACGCTCACCTCTCCGACAGTGATCAGTACCGCAGAGTAACGGAACATGCAGGGCAACGCAGCAGTAATTCGTGTGGTTTAATGGGTGAAGCCCAGGAGGAGGTTCTAGGAAGCACCAAGACAGGGAGCAGGGTATGTGACTCCATAGGTACATAAAGGGGGAGGTGGGGAAGATGTGGGGTTATGGAGGAGACAGGAGGGCTACAGAACCTCATGCAGCAAGTAATTACAGGGGATTCGTTTCCCAAAATCATAGGTGACAATTTAGAACACAAAGTAACTATTTTGGACCTCATTACAACCAATACATAATCACTGGACTGTAAGTCTTGACAGTGAAGAAAAAGGACAAAGTTGCATTTAAACATATCTAAGTGTCGCAATTAAATCAAGATTGCAAAATTTCTTGATTGAAATAATTGATTTTAACTTGTGTGATATTTGTAGTTTTTAATCATCATCTTAATGAAATACCAATGTATTCATAGAATCATTTAGGTTGGAAAGGACCTTTAAAACCATCGAGTCCAACTGTAATGAAAATAGGCATCACTTAAGATGTTGATTTTTCACAAATATAACTTAGCAAGGAAAAATTAAGGAATTTGCATATAAATGATCCACTTACATTCACTCACAAAGTGCTTTTGGGATCAAAAAGGAAATAGCTACAGAGTGGAGTTTGGAAAAGCTTCTAAAGCAAATTAGAGATTCAACTCCCCTTGTAATCAATGGGAAGAGACTAGAAAAATTATTAAGCAACAACACAATAAAGCAAAGAATGCAACAACATGGATGCATCAAGATCAAATTGTGCTAGTCCAAAATAGCCTGGTGAAACCTAATAAAAACAAGTGGACGAGCAGCATATGTTGCTGTGCAGGTGGAGAATAACTAGCTAGGGTGATGGACAAGAGAAAATAACCTAAAGGGTATATTGGAACAGAAATTAATATAAATTAGCAATACAACAGATTGGGGGGGGGGGGGGGGGGGGGGGGGGGAGGCATTTCAGATTTTTTGTTAATAGTGCCATTATTTTATGCAACACTGACAAGACCATGGAGCACCAAGTCCATGTATAGTAAACACATCAAGGTACAGACGAAAGCTGCAAAAACAATGAAGAGATTTGGAAACAATATAATCCACAAGAACAGATTAAAGGATCTCATTCAGCCTAGAGGAAAGAAAACTGAAGGACAACGTAACATGCCTCCATCAGTGACAACAAAGGGATGGGTTATTTTCCATGTCCTCTGGAGTGAAGGAACGTATCTTAATTTGCCAGAGATAAAAGATACTGGAAAAGCTTTTAACTAAACTGGTTAAGCATCCACTATCAGCTACCTAAGGAAGCTAGGTACCTCCTATATGGGAGGATTTTAAGGAAAAATTAGAAAAATATTTGTCAGGGATGCTCCAGAGACACTTTATCTTGCCTCAAGGAGGCGAATGAGCTGGAAAGTCTCCCGAGCTCTCTCCCAGCTCCACATTTCAGTAAGGAAAGGTGCCTCAGAGGTCCAGGCTGTTGAACTGGTAGAAGACTCTTTGAGGACTCTCCATTTCTGAGCCCCTGAGTGTTCATTCTCAGTATTTTTTGGAACACAGGAGAAAATCTAGAAGACAAACATTTCTAACACAACATCAGGAGAGGGCAAAAAAGATGACTCAAGTAACTCTCAATCAGTTAGCCAGACATTGGCTTTGGACAAAATAAGGGAAAACTGAATCAGACTTGATCTGGACTTAAAAAGGCCAGGAACAAAATTAATGACAGTCAGTGTTTCGGAAATTAGGTCTTGTCAAACAAAGCTGATTTCATTCTTCAATGAGATTCAAAATCAGGTTGATAGTGGCAACTGCTGCAACGTAACAGGCAAACTTTTGTTGCACATGACAACTTAATCAAAAAATTACCACTATGCTATGTCAACAAAGCACAGTAAACACATTTAGAGTTGGCCAACTGACAGATGACTAAAAGCAGTCATCCATGGAAAATCACCACCACCAAAGTTAGCTGTAGTAGAGTTCTGCTGGGCTTGCTAAAGAGCCTGGTACGATTCAAGAGGTCCACTACAGATCTGAAAATTAACATTGATCACAGACAAGATTTATGAATGGTCCTCTGGATGGTAAATGAAGAGGACAGGCCGGCAATACACAGCCATTTGGACTGCAAAGATCACTCAAGGTAGATTTCAATACAACCAAATGCAAGGTGCTACACCTAGGAAACAAAATGTGAAAGCCAGAGACCTTGAAACACAAACTGAGGTACTGCCAGGCAAGAAACCGCCCAACACTTCCAAGCTCAATGCCACATGTTTAACTTAACCAAAATAAAAGCTGAAAGACCATTTGGTTACGGAATTATGAGTTCCCTTCAAATGGAAGAGTTATTAGGTACCAAAGGACCTTTTAGTTTAGACAAGAAAAGGCTTCTGGAAGCAATAGTTGGAAACTAATTCAAATCAGACCTCCATTTTTTAATCAAGGGGGTAATTATTTACTGAAAATATATCAAGAGAAGTGGTGGACTCTTCATGACTTGAGAGCTTCGAACTAAGACTGACTGTCCTGGTAGATGGTAAGCAGTAGCCCAAAATAAATAGCTTTTAGGCTTCTTTTCTGTGGTTTCAAGGAGGTCAGTCTAATTAAGCCTCAAGCTCTAGGAACTCTCTTCTAAGTCTATACAGAGAGCCACCAACACAGCATCTGAGCACATCCCAATAGCACACAAAGCAAATCAAACCCATCTCCTGGCCCCTGCAGAGGGAGAAGCAGCACACCACCTGACCCAGCCTCGCCATGCAACGTCAGCAAGAAATCTCCAGGCTCTGTTTTCCCACAGTGAAAACAGAGCTAGTGCATCTACATGCAAGGATCTTGCTTAAGGACTGCAAAGACCTTCCAAGAATCTTGGACAGGAGCAGCCGTAATGGTATGAAAAGCTGCAGGTCACTGTGACAGAAGCAGCACCAGGAAGGAAAGGAGTAATCTCTTGGACCACCTTCGCAGTAGCATGGACAGAACAACAGGATTCGTGCTAGGCATTTTGCTACATGGCAACACAAAAGCAGCCAAGAGCTCTCAGGGGTTTATGCCTTTTCTTCAGAAGTTGTTCATAACATAAAATGAGGGCTTTGATTCACAAACCAGCAAAAACTCTTAACACCCATCTGCTCTACAACATTCCAACATCATTTTACTAAGCCTAAAGCAATTTAAGACATTATTTCTTTATGGTAATGCTAACACACACATATGTAAAATCAAACTCCAGGAATTATGCAAGAAAAGCTGAAACTCTGATGAGAACAGATACGATACCACATTTATCTACTGAGCCCACAACAGAAGTCTACTACCACAGAAGCAGCCAGCTGCAACCAAGTATCTTCTCTACAACTTCAACTTGTGTACATGCATGTTACATACAGACAGTGCAAAAATTCTTATGGAGTGAAATATTTTCTTGAGCTTCCAAATGAGATCAGCCCATATTCAGAAGACTCAGCTCTACAGGAAAGCTCAGCAGCTAGGATTTGGATGCTACAGTAAAGAAAAAGAAACCATTTTGCAAATTTATGGCACTGCATTTTAAGACTTCAAAAAATTCTGTTGTGAATGTAAGCCAAATCAAGAGCGAATTTGAACTTTAACAAATCTCCCTTCCATTGATTTCACCTCACACTACAGGGATGAGCAATGGGAAAGCCTTTAGGTGACCCTGTTCTTGTGGCCAAGTGACCACCCTGAGTCTGAACACAGCAGTGGTCACTCTAGGACAAGAGTTGAGACAAGCCCGATTTCCTCCTCCAAACAACCACAAGGCCAAATAGAAACCTTATTCTAGCTGCCTATACTACACAACATCAAATCTGAAAAATAAGCAGAATGCCATAGTTTTTGCAAAAGCCATTAAATGTCTCATTAAGGGATGACATACACAGGCAACTGAAGAAAATTATTTGCAGAATAAATTACCACAGAATAAATGTTTATATGGGGACCTATTCCAAAGTAATTGCACTTTAAATGCTCACAAGCTTAATTCAAAATACTTTTCAACGGGCACAAGGCCTTAAGAGCCCTTCTGTCCGTAGAGACACTTACACTCATCTTGGCTGAAAAATCATCAGCAACTGTAATGAGTGATCTTAGATGAAAAATCATCACCGAGTGTAACGAGTGATCTTACTTTGCCCACCTAAGTGGCAGAAGATGACCAAACATGCTCGGGGACTTCCTTCAGTCAGGGCCAAGTATCTCCAGGAACAGGCTATTACAAGTAGTGCCCATCTATGGACATTTAAACAAGTTGTCTTCCAGAGATCACCTCCAACTCTGTATTGTCAATAACACCAACAAGGCATCTCATACGTAAAAAAAATAAGTATACACATATGCACACAGAATGCCACCAGGTCCAAAATCTTGCATTGAACAGGACGACCCACAGAACAGGAACACTCACTCACCTGCTGGGACCGCAAGGAGTTTGAGGAGTTTGTTATGAATAACCACATAAATGCTCTCGTCCATTAAAAAAGCAAGCTGTCATCACCTACAAATTCAAGTATAAAGAATTGAAAGGAAAATGAGGGGAAAAGCAAGCTGTGCTTAGAACTTTTCACTAGCCTTCAGGATGTATTTCCAACATCAAAATTATAAAACCTACACGTTATCACATTTAGAGAGTTGAGTATCCAATACCAACAAAAGCAAAAGCCCAAACACTGTGCTTTAATTCATGGCAGATAAACTAAGAGTCTGATACCACAAAAGAGGCAGATCTTCTTTTTTGCTTCTGATTTGCTGTAGAACTTAACAAAAAAACCCGAAAAAAAACCCCAACCCTGCAGAACCCAAGATGTTATAGTCTATTTTAACTTTTGCTGCAGTCTGCAATCTTTATCCATTTTATCAAGGAATTAGACATGCCTAGCAGGCATGATGGCATCTATTCTTTTTTTTGCCAGTTTAGTACTTTTTCTCTCATAAAATACTCTAAGCTTGTCTTCAATAATCCTCCCAAATCTCTAACCCTTGCTAAGACAAGGAAGGCAAAAATGTTCAGCCTACAAATACACTCCAGCATTAATCTTCCTATTGAGAACGTTATCGTACAAAAGCTATGATAAACTCCATTTTTCTGCTCTGACTTTTCATTTTCCCACCTTCCAGTTTTCCACATGATCGTTACACCCAAGAAGAGGAAGGAAAGACAGGGAAAAGTACAGCCAAATACAAAACAGCACCTCCAACAGAGGACAGGAACACATTTTTTCAGCTTTTACAAATCCTGTGGTGATAATCTCCTAAATGGTTTACAGGAGAACGTCAACAGGCTCACATTTTTTTCCTCCCCAGAAAGCACACAGTCACTTGAAATTCCTTTGCAGTGCTCAGGGCTTTCAGCACATTCATAGTAAACAAAACTCAGAGGAACTTTTTAAAAATTATTCAAGTCCCGCGCAAGCTGTGAGGAAACCAATGCATCTCCGTCATCCTCAACAGAAGCTCATTCCTTATATGATTCTTTGAAATATAAAATATTGTGCCATTAATATCATCAGCAGCATTGCTCCCCTACACGGATACAACAGGAAAGAGGGAAGAAATACAAGGTTTACTTAAACACAAGCATGACAAACTGTCATCTGCTTTCAGACCGAGAGGCAGCGAGACAGAGATTTCAGAAAAATAGATAAATAACAAAATGCTCATATCTGAGTGAAGGTATATATTAAAATAGACCTGGAAATGACTCAGATTTGTGTATTCATGTTCCTGTTTGGAGCCCAAGAGGAAAAAAAAAAAATGGTCTGGTTCTCCAAAGCTGCTTCATACTCATCAGCTTCCACAAATTTTAGAAGATCTGCAAATGCTGGATATACCTCAGGAGCTGGATCTTCCCTGACTGGGATCTTAATTACAGGTCTGGGATTCCTGCTTCAGCCAGCCATCACAAAGCACACCTGCCTCTCAACAAAAGAAAAATTGAAAATTCACAACACCTTCTGTTGCTACCGGTTCAAATCAGCAAGGAAAATAAACATAAAATCCCATGTCAAGATCACCCACCCAACAGAGCAAAGCATCAATATATCAGAGCAGAACAGGAAATATAGATCCTATACATGCTGTTCCAAAATCAGCAAGACAAACAAGCACTTACTTCCTATTGATTTTTACATGAAGGCCATCAATCACCACCCACATCACACTTCCAAGCTCTTCCCTGCTCAAAACTTCTCCCAAACTCCCTCCCGCAGCCCCTATCTCTGTTTGGCAAAGGAATGCACGTGCTCCAGCTGCACATGACCTGATCAGCCAGCAAGATGCCATCTCCTAGAAAAATAAGGGGAACTGTTACGAGCCCTGTTCCCCAGGTAGAAGCCCTCATTTTATTCTCTCCCCTCTGCCCAGCAGCCAACTTTCTCCAAACTTACAAAAAAAACCCCAAAAAACCACCACACTAGATGTTCTTCCACGTCTAGAGCCCTTTGAAATCTGAATCAAAGTGCAAAGGGAATACAGAATCACTGGCAGGCAGGCAGATAGTGTGATCACATCATCCTTACTTCATCAAGAAATCAAGTTTACATGAATTTGCATAAACAAACATAGCACTGCCACTGACTTTTTCCTCTCAAATTTCATTACATCAATGCTTTAAACACAAAAATAGGAACCAAATGACTCAGTTCAGTGGAAGGAACAAGAAGGTAAGGCAATTTAGACACCTCTGGAGAACTGCAACCATTTGACCAACTGGTAGTAGAGTCACACGGAAATAGTTTTCAAAAATGTATTCCCAGTTCTGAAAAGCAACAAATTAAGAGCCAATATTTCTTAATTCAAAGAGTTAAAAGACCGTCAACTGGCAAGAAATGGATAGGTGGATTTTATTTATTGTCACTGGAATGAAAATATTCATCTATTTATCAGAGATGCATGACTGCATACAAGAATCCAGTAACATCAGACAGGACTTGCATTTGAAATCAGCGAAAAAATACTATTTACGTAGTATGGAAAAAACCACCGTAGAATACAACAAGAACACTTTTCCCAGTCAATCATTTCGGATCAAATATTTCTGTGGACTGAACATGATGTCTTACGGAGTTTAAGTAGCAAAATTGAGTTTAATTGATTAGAAAGATCACGGTACATTAAGAAATGAGACCAACGCGAAGAGCTACAAACCTCTCCCTCACAGCCAGCTTCTTCTCAGGCACATGATCTCACCCGCAAATAAATCAAAGACGATGCTGTACAAAAAATCACCTCGTTTGCACTTTGAAAGCAATGCAAAAGTCACTCCTCCCCGAGCACGCTGGCTAATAACACAGTTCTCTAGGGGATGCTTCAAATACTTCTTTGCCGTACCAGCGTTGGGAGGAGGAGATTGGCAGGACATCGCACCTCTCACCTTGTGACAAGGGTCAGCCCCAGCACCTCCACGGCACCGGGAGACAGCACTCAGCCCTCCACAGCCACCCGAGGAAAAGCCAGTCGAGCAGAACACCGTCCAGCTGCACATCAGCGAGCGCGAGGGGAGCTAATTCGGGACCCAAACGCACAGTTAAGAATGCCGCAGTTTTAGGAGAGACTTTATGAATTACAGAGGAAACAGAAAGTACACGGAGCACTTGTGCTGCGGAAAGGGAAATCAGGGGCCTCTGCAGATACAATCAAGCCCAAAAGGCATGACTGGAAGACAAATGAAGATCATAATCCGAACTGAAGGAAAGAGTGAGCTCAGAAAGGAAGATATAAAAGCTGTATTTCCCTTCTGACAGCCTCATCAACTGCTACCAAGCGCTTGAGAGCTGGAAATCGGCAGAGAGCTCCTGGGTGGAAACATGGAGGTTTCTCTACCAGGGGATAAAGGTCTGAAATGCTCCTCTACCACAGGCTGTGGCAGAAAAACACCTGGGTTGAAAATAAAATGGAATTTCGTTTATGCCACAGCAGCTGGCTTTTGCAGCAGGTAGGACCTGGTGCCCCAGGAGCTCCATCCCAGCTGCGAATGTCCCACTTCCCATAAAAGGAGATCAACACCAATCTCAAAGTGGTCGTCTCTGAAAACTTACCAAAAGCGGACACTAACCTGCATTAAATACACGCTTCCCACACCTAAAGTGGCCACGCTTGCACCTGTGTCCAAACTGAGGTTCACAAGCTCTTCTAGACAGATCAGATAATTAAATATAGAGTCAATTTAATTATAATATTAATTACGCTTTCAGTTGAAGTACTGAAGGCCTTTCACAGAAATAGTTCTCTGAAGCATTTTCACTTGCCTGGGAAATGTTCTCAGGAGCACCAAGCGCAGTATCACCATTCTTTCCTGGGTTTCCCCATTACCCATGGGGGCGGGTGGGTACTGATACTGAGGAGTATGAAAACTTAACTGCAAAAAGGGGTTTTAAAAAAATCTCTAAATAGCTCACCTACTGCAATGCAGACTTACCACTGAATTTGACAGGTGAATATCACCTAGACCAGAAAGGATCTCTACATGTTCTCCCTAAATGACCGTATCCTGTAGTTATTTCATATTAATTTTGACACAATATGGGTGTACCATTCAGGCTTCTCACTCCAAGCAGTATTTCCCATTACTGAACACATTCAAAACACCTTCATGGCATGCAGTCATTTTGCTTCCCATCCCTTTGTTCCAAAGGAGAAGGGTTAGGTATCTACCTCTACAAAAAAAGTGTGTCTTTACTAACAGCCAGGAATTTTAATCAACTAAATTGTATACAAGCCCACATACACACCCCTCTGAACAGTAACATCTGAAATACTTAGCACACACTAAAATGAAAGGCCAGTATAAGCTCATCATTAGGGAGAGAGAGATTCCTTCTGAAAAATGTAAACATTTACTTTGGTTAAAACAAAAACAAAAAAAAGTTAAGATGCACAACTAGGTAAGTTGGTATTTGTAACTTCCAGAACAAAATTTAATCAGTTTTAATATGTATTTTATCCAAAAAATACACTGCTAACTGATACCACTCCTTTTAATGACTACATACCTCTAGCAGGAATAAATATTCGGGCCATGGTTGTTGGCTGGGGTTTTTTTAATGTACTCAACCATAAAGGTCAAGAGAATCCATGAAATGATTAAAAATCAAAATCTGCACCAGAAAAAAATAAAATAAAAAAGTATTTGGCCTCCTGGTACTAATTTCCTTTTTCTTTACATTGCTCAACATAGCTCCTCAATTTGAGTTCTAATCAACAACCACTTCACAGTTAACATTTCACGAAATAAAGTGGTTGATGCAATCAAGTCCAGCAAAATATTTCCCTAAAGATGTTTCCATCATTCACATTCCTTCAAAAAAGAAAAAGAGCTCTAGCTTCCTCCATCGCTATTTAACAGCAAGAATAAACACACCACTGCATCTTAAATCATATTTTGGTTAAAACATAAATAGAATCACTTGGAGTTTCTTTCTGGTTAAAAACAACATGCCTTTGTCCAGAAGGGGGGGGGGGGGGGGGGGGGGGGGGGGGGGGGAGCGGGGGGGGGAACAAAAAACCTCAACCTGCTCATTTTTCTACATTTGACAGTATTCAGCACTAGATGAAAGCCTTTTGAATGAAATTCTGTCTAATGAAAATACAAGCCATAACCTGAAAGCTTCTCATCATGATGTGCAGGGGGAAAGAAAAGAGGAAGAAAAAAAAAAATCTCCTCAAAATCCAACACAGTACAAAACCTTTTTTTGGTAACGAATATTTATTTCATTTCCATACTTCCAGGCTCCTCTGCTTGCTGTGAGGCGTCTGAAGCTAAAGCACCTTTTTAGCGTTATTAACCCACGATACAGTGATGGACTTCATCGCCCTGAGAAACCACGATACCCATAACAAAGTCTCCAAGCAATCATCACAAATAATAATAATAATAAAATAATCACCCCTTTCATAAAAACGAATAGAATATACTATCTTATAAGGACAAAAAAATAACACCGCCTTACGTTTCACAACCTCGCGCTCTCGGCTCTCAAGCTACAGCTGCTGCCCGCCGCCGTCCCCCTCCTCAGCGACCCCGGCCCACGCCGAGCCCCCGCAGGGGAAGGGGAGCGGGACGGGGGGCGCCGCCCCTCGCCCTTCCCCATCCCAGAAAGTTGCCGCCGGGCTCGTTCCGTGTTCCCGGGCGCCGCTCCCGCCCCCGCCGTCCCCACGTGCCCCTCCCGGCATTTTCCGTGGGTACGCGGCGAAGCGTACCCCCACCTCACCCCCACCCCGGGCGGCACCCCCACCCCCGGCATCCCCTCAGGGCTGGGGGACAGGCACCTCCGGCACCCCTCCGGCATCCCCTCGGGGCTGGCGGACAGGCACCTCCGGCACCCCTCCGGCATCCCCTCGGGGCTGGGGGACGGGCACCGCCACCCGCACCCCCCCCCGGCATCCCCTCAGGGCTGGGGGACGGGCACCCCCGGGCAGCACCCCCCACCCGCACCCCCCGGCATCCCCTCAGGGCTGAGGGACGGGCGCCCCCCACACCCCTGCGGCACCCCCACCCCCGGCATCCCCTCAGGGCTGAGGGAAGGACACCCCCACCCGCACCCCCCCTCGGCATCCCCTCATAGCTGAGGGACGGGCACCCCCACCCCCGGCGGCACCCCCACCCCCGGAGCCCCCGACATCCCCTCAGGGCTGGGGGACCGGCACGCAGGAGGGAAAAGGGAAAAAAATAAACCACGCGTGATCCCGGCGATTCCCACCCCTCTTCCCACGCGGAGCGGAGGGGAAACTTGGCTCGGACCCGGCGGGGGGGCGGCCGGGCCCCCCCAGGCGGCCGCTGAGGGGAAGCGGGGCCGCCCCCCACCCGACCCCAGTCGCCCCCCGTGGCTGGCGGCAGACCCCGCCGGGGGGGTCACACACACACACGGGGCAGCGGCGGGGGCCGGACCAAC
Organism: Falco peregrinus; assembly: GCF_023634155.1. Lineage (NCBI taxonomy): Eukaryota > Metazoa > Chordata > Aves > Falconiformes > Falconidae > Falco > Falco peregrinus. The sequence goes on from NC_073724.1 coordinate 121,530,188, forward strand.
CCCTCCCCAGGGCGGTGGTCTCCTCTTCCCACGCGCGACCCCGGCCCCCGCGGGCGCCACGCAAAGCGGAGAGGATCCCCCGCCCGCCGCCCCCGGGCCTGTCCCCTAGCGGGGGGGCTCACAGTGACCCCCCCTCCCCGCTCCCCTCACGCCGCCCCCCCGGCCGCTGTCACCCACCGGCCCGCGCCCGCAGCCCCCCCGCCACTACCGGTCGCCCCTAAGGGGGTTTTTCCCGCCCCCCCCTCACCTGCGGCTGCTCAAGCGGCGGCGACGACGGCGGCGGCGTCCCCTCTGCCGGTGCGGCGGCAGCGGCAGCGCGCTCCCCCTCCTCCCGCTGCCTGCTCCGCGGCTCCTGCCTCTGCCCGCAGCCGCCAGCCGGTGGGGGAGGGGGCGGCGGCGGCGGCGGGCGGGGGGGGTGGCGGGGTTGGGGAGGGGTGGGGGGGGGGAGTACCACCAGCGGGACCGTTACAGTGAAGCGAGGACTACCGCTCCCAGCATGCGCCGCGCGCCCCCCGCCACGGCACGGCCCTGGTGGGCCGCCGCGGGGCATGCTGGATAATATAGTCCGCGGGGGCGGGCGGGGAGGGAGACTGGGCCCCGGTGGGCGCGGGGCACGCTGGAAGCTGTAGTGCCGGCCTAGGGGCATGCCGGGAGCTGTAGTGCGGCGGCGGGCTCAGCGAGGCGCGGCCGCGGGGCATGCCGGGAGCTGTAGTTCGGCCGCGAGGCATGCCGGGAGCTGTAGTGCGGCCGCGGGGCATGCCGGGAGCTGTCGTCAGCGCGGCCTGAGGGGAGGGAACAGGCCGCAGCCGGGGTCCCCACCGGGCCGTGCAAGGTGGGGATCGGCGGGACACCGGGGGCCAGGTCCCGGCCCCAGCAGACGCTCCCCTGGCCGTCCGGCGAGAGCAAGGCCGCGGGCTGCCAGCAGTGAGGCCGGTGGAGGGAAGGGAGGGGAGAGCCTGGGCGCCCGGCCTTGCACCCCCGCCTCCTCCCCCTCCTCCTCCTGCCGCGGCCTGACTTTGCCCCGTCCCGTCTCCTCACACCTCGCGCCCCCCTCCCCGCTAACAGCTGCATGCCCCCCACCTCAACCCCTCCACACTCCCCCTCTCCCCCTCGGCAATGCTGGCAGCAGCAGGCACTGACCCCAGCCTGCTCCTCGCTTCCCCTCTCCCCTGCAAAACCCCTTGCTCCACATTCTGGGGCGCAGCCACCCCTGCAATATTTGGGGAAGGCAGCAGCTTTGGCCCCCTGTGGCCCTGAGAGGAAGGGCCCTTCTCCAGCAAGGCAAATGAGTGCTTTAATTTTTCATGTAGGAATGGATGTGAAAAATTGACATTAAACCTTTTAGAATTACCAGCATCATTTAGGTTGGGAAAGACCTTTAACATCATCAAGTCCAAGCATTAACCCAGCGCCACCAAGGCCACCACTGAACCATGTCCCCAAGTGCCACATCCACATGTCTTCTGATTACCTCCAGGGATGGTTCCTGCACCACGTCCCGGGGCAGCCTGTGCCAGCGCTTGGCCACCCTGTCGGGGAAGACATTTCTCCCAGTGCCCACCCTGAACCTCCCCTGGTGCGGCTGGAGGCCGTCCCCTCCTGTCCTGCCGCTGGTTCCTTGGGAGCAGAGACCGACCCCCCCTCGCTGCAGCCTCCTGCCAGGCAGCTGTAGGGAGCCAGAAGGGCCCCCCTGAGCCCCCTTTTCTCCGGGCTGAGCCCCCCCCAGCTCCCCCCGCCCCCCCCAGAGCTGTGCCGCAGCCCCTTCCCCAGCCCCTGCCCGGCTCTGGACACGCTCCAGCCCCTCCGGGTCTGCCTGGGGGTGAGGGGCCCAACGCTGAGCCCAGGGCTCGAGGGGTGGCTGCACCAGGGCCCAGAGGATGATCACTGCCCTTTTAGGAGGGATTGGCAGCACTGGCTGGTGCACACAGCTACAAGGTGGGTGCAAGGTGCATCACAGCAGCTCAGTGCCCTAATTTTAGGGTGGGAAAGGAGTATTTTGGGAAAGTCCTGGTGTCTGGGAGACAGAGAATTCCTATGGGTCTTTCCCCCAGGGCTGACACCAACACCCACATCTCCTCCCCAGTCCCTCAGAACATTAATTGCTGTTTGAAGTATTTTGCTTTTTTGTGAAGAATCACACCAGCAATTTTGTTTCCCAAGCAACTGATCTCGAGCACCCCCCTAGGGAATCAGGGAATTGGGATGGGGCTGTCCCCGGGGCAGAGCAGGGGTCATCATACCCCAGGCTGCTTGCTTCAGTTTCTCACCCCTTGGACATGCTGGCATGGGGTGGGCGGTGTTGTGAAAATAATGTCAAAGGAAAAATTTCTCCTTGCATGTTTCTTCCGCAGGGCGGAGGATGCTGGCAGCGCTGATGGGACATGCTCAGCCACAGTGACGCCCAGTGTTGGAGCCTCCAGTAGGATCTGGGGGCTCTTTAACAGCCCCCGGGGGGGCAGGGGTTATCCCCCCTGGAAGAAAGGTACTGACTTGTCCCAACGGCAGATGTGTGTTAGTAAAAGAAAGAGCAAATGTTGGGGTGACCTCACCTGGGTTCCAGCATGGGGGTAGCATATCCGAACCCCCAGAGCAGGAGGAGACAGGGGAGATCCACCGGGGAGGTTCTGTTTTCCTACATCATGTGAGACATGGGAAAAGTTTCAAAAATCCTTTGTTTCATATCCCAACCCCAAGGCTTTGGCTGGGATGGGGGACATCTCCACCAGCACTGAGCCAGCGCTCTGTAGCAGCTTCTTGCTGTAACAACCACCCAGGTGAGGCATGGATGGAGCCCAGCTGGACAAAAGACAAACTGGCAGTTTCAAAGTCCATCTCTTCTACTAAGCAACACCCAACTGCAACGGAAAACAAGGGGAAATCCGTGATTTGGCTACCCTGAGCCAAGAGCCAAGTCTGTTCCCATGTTGCATCCTCTCCCTTCTTCCACCTGCGCAGCTTTGCCAGCTGAAAATAAATTCCTGGCTCCTCAGCTCACTATTTTCACCCAGCGTGCCCCAAACTTACCCCAAATAACTGGAAAAAAATGGCCACCAAACCCCAGTTCTCAAAAAATAAATAAACCAGGCCCCCCAAATCCTGCGCCAGCATAATTTTCTTCCCCAGTGGAAAGCAGAGCGATTTGGCGACATTTTTAATGGTACCACGTGTGGTTTGCAGTCTCCAACGCCTGCCTTTTCAGCCTGTCCGTCACAAACGTGTGGGTTGTGTTGATGTTTGCTCCCTGGAGGCTTTATTTCTGTTCTTTTTCTTTGTAGTTGTTGTTGTTGTTTCCCTCCTCTCCTTCTTGGAATAAACTTGATGTCTTATCTGCCAGCTGACCAGGGGCTGCAGCCAAGCAGAACCCATTAGTGCGGTGCTATAGATTTTCAACCCCATGAAAATCTGCTGCCATTTTAAATAGAGCATCTATTTATTTCACTTGGCGGTGTGTCCTTTTGCTGTCAAGGAGACAAATTATTCCAGTCCTGTGGCAGAGCTCACAATAACGTGGCAGAAAAGCTTGGAGAACAATTTATACCAAACTGTGGCATAACATCTACCTATAGAGCGGCAGCCCGATACCAGTGGATGGCCCAGAATAAATCCACATTTCAGCCCAAGTCCCTTCCTAAGGGAACTTTTTTATTAAGTCATTGCAGAACAAAGTATCTGGCCTGGACCTTGATTTCTCAGCGTGCATCTCTAAATATTTAGCGTGACCAGGATGTTTTGCAGCCCGATAACCAGCATGGAGGGATGCGCAAGGCTGCACGAGCGTGCCCCAGCCGATGGGGTAATTGCAATTTAACTCCTTTATAATTAATCTGCATGCTGCTGGATTAATCTAATTCCTTCTGCTGTTCACCACAGCAAAGCCAGTGCTGGAGGGAGGGAAGGGGAAAGGGGTTTTGCATTGAAAAACCTGCTGGAATAGATGCGGGGTTTTTTGTATTAAGGGCTGGCATATTCTTAATAAACACCTTTGTCATCAGCCTAGCCTTAACTATATATAACCTGACCCGTATTTTAAGCCACATAATGCCAGCCAGCTGCCAGGGATTGCGCTCACTGAATTGTCTTGGGCCTGTTTCCAGTGTGCGCGGGGAGCCACAGGAAATGTGCCGTGTTTCCTTCCCCGGGTGGCAAAAAAAGACTTTGGAAGAGGCGCTTGGGCTGCCACTGCAGGCTTGTCTCGATGGAAACGCATCCCTGCCCGCACGCAATTCCTGCCTGCCTGCTACGGCTAATGCCTGCACATTCTCCTGGGCATGCCCTACATATGTGTATGGAGAGAGAGATATAAAATATATAGCCATTCCTTCTTTTAGGGAAGGAGTGGGTAAGAGGGGTTCCCTGCAGTTCCCCAGTCTGCACTTTCCAAACCTGCCTGGGGGCCGGGGACCGTGCCTTTGCCAGCTGCTGGCCGGGCACAGGGATGCATCCCAGGCTCTCCTTCACTCCTAACCTCCTTATTTTTTTCTTTTCCCAACAGGTTTGCAAAGCCTCAGCTGTCTCGAGCAGGGTGAAGGGGTCCAGTAATGTGCAGCAACAACGATGTCCAGCAGCTTTTCCAACCCTGCAGCCTTTGGGCACCTGTGACTCGTGCCTGCCTGTCTCCAGAGCTGAGGATAGTTTTGCTCTGAACTCCAGCAGGAGCCAAGTCACACCTCGATTTTAACCCAGAGGATAACTTGCTCCACTTGGAAATCCAAGTTAGACGAGCACTTAGGTACTTAAAATCGGGGTTGCTCCCAGTTTATGCTCCTGCCAGTGGTGTGCCCCTGGCGCTGGCTCCAGCAAGATCCTATTGTGATACTAAACGCTCCCTCAGACCCATTCCCAGCATTGGAAGAGGGTCCTGCATCCCCCAAGCATCTCATGGGCCAGTGCCCAGCTCCGGTCTCACCTCTGTGTGAGGCAGGAGACCCCCGGGCACCCCTCGCTGCCCTAGGCTTAGCTTTGTGGCTCCCGCTTGGGCTGAGCCATCCCGAGGGCACCCACACTGCTGCCACCCGCGCACGGGTTACGTACGTACGGTCCCCGTTGTCCCACTCCGGAACCCCTCGATCGCCCAGCCTCTCCCGACCGTGCGGCTGCTCCGTCTCCGGAGGAAAAGGGGAGCTCTGGGGAGAAAGTGGGGCTTGGAGGTGCTGGATCCCTCCTCGGTGGGTCACGGCTGAAGCAACCACGGGCACCGCCGGCGGCACCAGCCCCGCGGCCGCGCAGGCAGCGGGCAGCGGCGTTTGGGGGGATGAATCGCTAAAAGGTGACATTTTCCGCCGGGCCGGTACTTCCAGGATGCTCCGAGCGCCCGGAGCCGCCGGCGCGGCCCCGCCCGCCCCTGCCGGTACCTGCCTACAGCTCCCGGCGGGCAGCGCGGGCGGGCAGCAACGGGCAGCAACGGGCAGCGACGGGGACCCGCCGCGCCGCCTCCGCCCGGTAAGGGGGGCGCGGGGCGGCTCCGGGGGGCTCCGGGCTGGGGGGAGGCGCGACCCCCGGGGGATGGGGTACCGGGGATGGGGGTAGCAGAGACGGGGGTTGTGGAGAGCCGGGGTCCCAGGGGATGCCAGTACTGAAGGATGTGGGTACCAGAAGGATGCAGAAAGGGAGCGCCCCAAAATACGGCTACGGGGAGATGCCAGGGGATGGGGGCACCAGGGGATGGGGGACGAGGGCACCAGATATGGGTACCAGGGGGCTGCAAATACAGGGGGATAAAGGTGCCACAGAGCTGTGAGTACTGAGGGATGGGGCACCAGGGTAGGGGAGGGTGCCAGGGGGGTGAGGGTATGGGAGGGGGAGGGTACCAAGGGCCGTAGGGACCCAGGGGCTGTGATTTCAGGGAGATGTGGGTACCAGGGGGATGCAGACAGCGGGGCCTCAGACTCCAGGGGGAATGTGGATACCTGGAGATCCAGGCACTGGGTACCATAGGTACTGAGGCACAGAGCTGCCGGGGGGGTGTCTGCCTTGGCCTGCCCCTGGACCAGGGGGGGATGCAACCAGGTGGTCCTGGAAACCATCCTGGGGTGCTGAGTCCCCATCACTGGGGTGCTGGGGTCCGTGGCTGAGGGGTGGAAGGGGGGGCTGTGGCACCACTCCTGCCTGGCCCTGGGGTGTTGGCTTTGCCTGGGGACCTGGGGAGCGATGACTTCATGGCCTTATTAAGGACTCATTTCCATCCAGGCACAGAAAATAAGTGTGGCTGCCGTCTGCCATGGAAAGTTACTGGGGCTGTGGGGAGTTACTGCCTGTTTTCATACGTGGCCCGGATTTCTCAATTTACCTCCATGGGATGATAATCCCTAAATCCCAATGAGATTAAAGGCAGAAAGAAAGGTGGCTGGTGTTCCTCCTCCCTGCCTTTGCCATGTTTCTCAGATGATGAAATCCCACGTCTGTCTAACCCCGATTAACCCATGTGCGTGGCTCATCCCCCCTATAAAAAAAGGGGCAACAAGGGTGAATGTCCAACCGACTTCACTCCCTGGAGTGCAGGGAGGTGGGAACCTGGGGGAGAAGCCGCAGGCGAGGTGGGAGCTCCTGTTTTAACTCCCATTATTTTTCCCACGCCAGCAGGTCCAGAAAACCCTCCTGCAGCCATGGCGCTGGTGAAGAGTGGTTGGCTTTGGCGGCAGAGTAAGTGTGACCCCCGAGCTTTCCAGGTTGGAAGTCCCCCCAAAAATAAACCTGGAGAGATTTTGGCTACAGGATGCCAGGAGAAGGCGTTGGGGGGATGGGCCCCAACCTGGGCAGTTAATCCACGGTGGGGAGGAAATCACGGCTCAGCCGCTCACAGATTTATGTAAGAGGAGAAAGGGAACGTCTGCCATGAAAACAGATGCGTGGCTCCACGTCCGGGACTGGATCTGGTCCCACATGCACGGCGGGGCAGCAGCAACATGCCCTGATGGCTTTTTTGGCAGCCCTTCTTAATTTAAAGCCACCTGGTCATGCTGCCCTGGATCCCGTGCCAAGCACAGGTGCCCTGCAGGACGCAGCGGTTCTTGCAAGGGGCAGTGGGATCTGGCTGCAAATTTGGGGGATGGCATTGGGTCTCGTGAGCATGCTGGGCATGTCCCCGTGGGCTTCCTGGGGTCCTCTACCTCCTCCCCATCCCGACAGGCTCCATCCTGCGCCGCTGGAAGAGAAACTGGTTTGTCCTCTACCTGGATGGCAGCTTGGTTTACTACCACGACGAGACGCAGCGTGACATGGATGGCCGGATCCACGTCAAATACAGCTGCCGGGACGTGAGGACTGGCCGTGAGTGCAGAGGTGAGCAAAGCGCCACGTCCTCAAGCCCCATGTCCCCAACCCCAACCCGCGCCGGGCTCTCCGCGTAGCCGTAACCCTTTAAAATGATGTTCTGCTTGTGCACGTCTAAGGTACCCCAAAAATAACCCAAGCGAATTCACCCCTTTCTAGCTCCCAGCCAGCCAGGCCGTCCCCCATGAGGTGCACATTGCATCTTCTGTTGCTTTTCCACAGGGAAAGGAGGAGAAACTCTCCTCCTGGTTTGTGCTTGTTCAAAACACGATCCCACAGCCCTGACTCATCCCTTGCCGTCTCGCACAAACAAGGAGAACAAAGCAGGAGCTTGGTGTGGCCCCGGCAGCCCACGGCCACCGCACAATGCGCCTTTCTTGGGCTGCGAGCGGTGGTGGTGAAGCTGGGATGCCGCGGTGGGAGCACAAACCCAAAGGTTCATGCGCACTGGAGGGTCCTGCCGAGCGTCGAGAAGGGGGGGAAGATACATGAGCCTTTTGGGTTTAAGATTTTGTTCTTGCTCAAGCTCATGATCTAGCTCCAGCAGCATCTCACGTTTCTACAAAACGTGGGTGCCTGCTGCAAGCTGGCAAATTAAAGCAAACATAGCTCGGCCTGGTGGCCTGATCGGCGATTTTCTGCCCTTCCACTTTCTACCGTGGGGGTGGAAGTTTCTGCTCACCAGCTCTTTGCTTGTGTTGGCTTTTAACCTTTGAGATCCCGACTGGGTCTCACAAGTTGAGACTGAGCCAAAATTAAACGCAAATCGTGAGCACAGCGTCCCAGTTTTTTAACCATCGCACCCATTAGCAGCACATGGTGGGGGCTGCTTGTGCTGGGGGTAATTTGGAGGCTGCCCCTCTCCCTGAGAGGGTCTGTGGACAGATGGGAAGGGTCTCTGGGGCACCTCTTTTGCTGAGGCTGGATCCTGTCCCTTCCATTTCCAGATGTGCAGCCACCCGAGGGGAAGAGCCGTGACTGCTTGCTGACCGTCGTGCTGCGGGACGGCTCCAAGACGACACTGTGTGCCGAGAGCGAGGATGACGCCGTGTAAGCTGAAATCCCACCGCGGCAGCACTGAAATCCCCTCAGCAGCTTTTTCATCCGAATTATCTGAGCCTGGAAAGGGCCTTGGCCACGCGAGAGCCCTGTCCCACTTGCCCTGCGTCCCACCCGTGGCTAAAATCCCACACAAGCCCCTCTGTTTCTCAAACACCCATGTTTGCTTGCAGGGCGATAGGTGCAGGTGGAGACTCGGGTTTCCTGCTGAGTAATTCCAAGCCAAAAGCAGCGATGTTTAAACAGTTGGCCTCCTGCAGGGTGGGTTTCCCTCATGGATGAGAAATCGCCTCTTGGGCTGACCGAGGATCACTGGGGAAGGGTTTTAATCAGTATTTGGCAATGAATAGCGTGAAAATGAAGTCCCTACTGGCTTAAGGCCATGCCAGGCAGGAAGAAACACCCACTTCTAGCACTACTCCCCTTCTATTTATTTCTGTAACAATTAAGAATTTTATTTTTATAAAACCTGAACTTTTAAATAAAAGTTTAAGACATTTATTAAAAAAAAGAAGTGGGAAACCGTCAGCTGATCTTAGACAGAGGGATCATTCAGCTGGGCCAAGTCAAGCTTGATCAACTGAGCTTGACCCTAGTTGTGTGAAAATTCATCCGCTACCCCCTTTTCCCCCCAGTTTAGACGTAACTTTCCTGCCGGCAGCAAATTGTTTTAGCCGGGGCCATTCCCAGGGACAGCATGTAGCCCCTGTGCCCATCCCTGCGGCGCGGGGTACCTCCTGGCACCTTCCCATCCCCACCTGTTAGCCCAGTGCTGGGCTAACAGGGAATTAAGATTCACGCCAGTGCCACGGCCTCATCCAGGTCACCGGGGGAGTTGGGGGGCTGTGTGTGCCAAGCAATTACTGCCCCCCAGCACCCCCCAAAAACGGGTCCCTCTGTTTTGTTTGCAGCGCTTGGAAGATGGCTGTGCTGGAGGCTAAATCCACCCCGGTGAGGCTCCATCCCCCCAAGCAGGGGCACCATCCAGGCACGGGCTTTGGGCAGGGTGGGGGTGACACCAACCCCCGGCGCCCCCCACCAGGGCTGATGCTGAGCACGGGGTGGCCCCTGAGACCCTGTGCCCATCGGGCACAGAGAGGAAAGCCCCTGGAGCCAGAGAGGGTGAAGAAACGTTAGTGACACAGCAGCCTGCTCGTGGTGCCACCAAGGGAAGGTGGCAGTCAAGGGTGACCCTGTGCAGAGGTGACTGGCAGAGGCACGGTGATGGGGACACAGTTACTGTGACAGGGGACACAGCTCAGGTGATGGGGGCAGAGTTAAGGTGACAGGACACGGTTAAGGGGGATGGTGACAGTTAAGGTGACAGGACACAGCTGAGGTGGCAGGGATGCAGTTAGGGAAATGGGGACAGAGTTAAGGTGATGGGGCAGAGTTAAGGTGACAGGACACAGCCAAGGTGACAAGGACAAAATTTAAGGTGACTGGGAAATGGTTAAGGGGAATGGCGCCAAGGTTAAGGTGATGGGGGCAACACATAGGGTTACGGGGACACAAGATGACAGGGACATGGCAAGGTGATAGGGCAGAGTTCAGGTGACAGGGGCAGAGTTAAGGGGCACAGGGGCAGTCAGGGTGACCTACACGCAGCCAAGCAATGCGGGTGCCTGAGCAGAGGCTGCCCCTGGCATTTTGGATGCTCCGGGCCCCCCTCTCAGCAGCGCAGGGGAACCCCGCGATTCAGGCCCCCACCACACACGGGGAAACTGCGGCGCCGCTCCGGCCCGGCCCCACCGGCTGGACCGTGGCTCCGCCGCATGCGTGCAGCCCCGCTCTGCACACCAGCCTCACGCCATGCCCCTGCCGCTCCCAGGTGCACGTCTACGACCCCTACGACGACGACTACTACCAGACGGTGCCCCTCGACTCCCACCAGACCGCCTACATCAGCTCCGGTCACTACGGCCACCAGTATGGAGGTGGGTGGCCCCAGTTGGTAGCACGGGGGCAGTGGCCGCATCCTGATCCACCCCATCCCTCCCCAATGTTCGTTTGATGCTTTGACTTATTACCAGCTGGGGGATGCTTAATTTGGCCGGGGTGGGGGGGGGTGGGGGGGTGGGCTGCCCCCCTTGGCACACGGAGCCCCTGAGGGATGGTTTCGCGGTCTGGGGATTGATGCCTGGCTCCCGGAGCCGCGGGGCTGAGCCCTGGCCAACTCGGTGCATGGTGGCACATTCAAGGTGGGGCTGGGGAGGGGACGGCGGAAGGAGCCATGGCTACACAGGGGATGCGGGTGACAGCCAAAGCTGGGGGTCCCTCTCCATCCCACCCCTTGGGGGTGCTGCTGGCAGCGGGGGGGTGCCAGGAGGATGGCAGCCCCTCGTCACCACCCCCCGCTCACCCCCCTTCTTGCCTTGCAGCTCCTGGGGTGACCCACGTCATCGTGCGCGAGGATCCCTACCGGGTCTCCGGGGACCAGATGGCTTTGGGGCTGCTGGCGGGGGCTGCCACTGGCGCTGCCCTCGGCTCCTTCATGTGGATGCCGTGCTGGTTTTAGCAGCGCCCTGCCCTCCTCCTGCAGGATGTGCCCCCCCCCCAAGCCGGGTCGCAGCCCCCTGACGTGGCCCCCTTTGCCTCCCCAGCCCAGTTTATCTCGCCCCCGGCTTGGTGCCTGCTATGAGCCACCCTCAGCCTACTGAAACCAGCCTGCTCAGCCCCCTACCCCCTGGGGACACAGATCCAGCCCCAAACCCACCCCAGAGCCCCTCCCAGCTCCAGCTTTTGCATTAAATAACCCCCACGTGCTTCAGAGACCCCCCCCAACCCGCCCCGCCAAGACCCCACAGCATTCGATTCCCATCTGCAAAGGGCCTGGGGAGCTGCCTGGGCCGTGGGCAGGCGGGAGGGCACAGTGCCCCAGCCCCGCTCTGCAGGGAGCTGGCTGCAGAAACACTTGTTTTTTGGAGCAAGGGGAATTATCTGGGGGGAGGTGGCTGAATATTTTTGCAGCCCCAGCTGGGCCAGGTGAAGCCCACCGCAGAGCTGCTTTTTAACAACTTTTTTAGGGGGAGGCGCCAGCACTAGAGCAGGTGCTGACATGAGAGGCAACCCCAGGGGTGCTTGAGACAGGTTATGTTCACAGTTAAGGGGGATGAAAACCTTTGCTGGATTTTCACCCCCTTTCCAGCCTCGCGCCCCCCCCCAGGGCTTGGCCAAGCTGGAGAAATGGTGCAGCCTCCCCTGGGAACTGGGCTGGGAAGAACTCTGGGAATATCGTGGTTTCCCCAGCCAAGCAGCAGTCACTGTGGGAGGGACACAGAGCATCTCGAGTTTCACTCTGAATTTTGGGAAGGGGAAGAAATCACCTGGGGACAAGGGTAGATCTCCCTGGGGACCAGGGACCCTTTCTGGCAGCCGACCCAGGGCTGTATAAGCAGGGATTTAGGGGGAGCACACACAGTCCCTTTGTGTGACCCTGAGGCCAGGGGACAAGCAGCAGCTCACCTTTGCGTTGGGCAGCACCAGGCAACCGTCGATGGAATGGGGAGAGGCACAGCTGCCAAGCATCACCCTTGGAGGCAAGATTTTATCCCCATCGATATGAAACAAATTCAAGAATTACAAATAAAAACCACAGCTAGATTTTAAAAAAAAAAAAAGAAAAAAGAAAAAAAGAACCAAACCAGTGACGCCAGCGCCCCAGCCCGCTCTCGCTGTTGGAGCCCAGATCGGTTCACTCTGACAGCTGAGAGGGGATCGGGACATCTCAAACCACTGTCCTCATCCTCCCCGGCCTCCCTCGCCTCGCTGCTGCTGCAAACCCGCTCCCCTCAGCTGCATTGATTTTTGAAGAAGAAGAAAACAAAAAAAAAAAAAGAAAAGAAGAAAAGCGTGCTATCCGCAGTCTAATAAAGGCAGCGAAAAATGACAGCCAGCCTGTGGGTGAGTGCGGGTTGGGGGGGGCTGTCCGGCCTTGGCGGTCTCCAGCGGTGGGAAGGTTCGGATCCCTCTCAAGAGCTGTGTGCGGGTGTCACCAGCTCCCCCCTCTCCTCCTGCACCCCTTTTCTGCCCTCCCTTTTCCAGTGGGAGCGCCGAGGGCAGCTCACGGGGAGGGACGGGCTGCTGGGAGGTTCAACACCCCCCTCTGCTCCTTCCAAAAACGGGGCTCAAGGAGACCTCGCAGCGCCCAGACACGGCCCCGGCACTGTGGGGTCTCGGGGGTCCCACTTGCAGCCTCTGAACGTGGCATCATGGCCCCGAAGAGAAGCAGAAAAGAAAAAGCCACCTGAGAAATCCCGCTGGCCGTGGCTCTGCCGCGGTGCTGGAGAACCACAACCACATGCTGGCAGAGCAGCTCCATCCTCTGCATCCCAAATTCAGACCCCACGGGACGAGCTGCCTGCGCCCGGGAAGGGATCCGCGCAGCACAGGCCCTGCCAGCCCCGGCTTAAAAGCATCGCTGGGGCTGGGGACCCTGCGGAGAAGCCGAGGGCGGCTGCCCCCTGCGTTTCGAAAAAAAAAATCAGCATTTTCTAAGCCAGGGATTGAGGCTTTCCCCCAGGGTCCCGCCACGGCTGCGTTAATCCCAGCACACAATCCCTGGCTTTCAAGGGGTGGAGAGGAGAAGAATCCGGCTCCATAAGCCCCCTCGTCCCTTCTGCCTTTGCCCATTTCCCAGCCCATTTCCCGCAGGCGCACACTCACCTTCACGCCTCCTGCCGCACCGCGCGCTCTCTTCCACCGCCGATCCCCCCGTTCCCCCGCGGTCATTCCTGCTGCAAGGAGGCTCTGGACAGAGAAGGGAAACAAGCAGCCCAGGACGTTTGTAGGATGGACGTCAGATGGGAAATGAGCTGCACGGAGCCCGAACAACGCTTGGTCCCCATCTGCAGGAGGCTGCCATCCCGCCTTCCAACCTGTTTCCCATCATCACCTCCACCCAAACCTGTCCCTGCCGGGCCAGAAGACCCTTTGCAGGGTGTCGTCCCTGCCCCCGGCCCCAAAAGCAGGGCGCTGGCAGCAACAGCTCCTTCCTCCACGCAGCTGGGAGCGAGGGGCGCAGGGCAGAGGGCCGGGGCATCGCGGCCAGCCGGGGAGGGCACCCACCTCCCGTCCCCACCACCGAGTCCCAAGTCTGGTTCAGCTCCAGGGGCTGACCCAGCAACAATTCGCACCGATGGAGACTCCCCGGTGCCGTCCCGTCCGCTGGGAAGCGGGAGCAGCGTACGTGGCTGCTAACGAAGCAGCCTGGGACACGGAGCTCCCTGGGTCCAGCCCAGCTCCGGTGGGAATAAAGCACCCGAGTCTCAGCATAATAACCCGTGGGTGCAAGACAGTTTGGGCTGAGTAGGGACAGGCCAAGCAGGGGGACATCCCCTAAAACCTTTTTTCTCAGGGACTTCAGCCATCCTGAGAGCTGGCAGATCTGGGAAAAGGCCGGAGGTTTTCCCAGGTAAGCACCAGCACCAGGCCAGGAGCTGTCAGCAGGCATTCACCGCACAGGGCACACAAGCCAAGGGTGAGACACGTCTGGAGATGGAATCATCTAGAAATGCTTCAAGAGCAGCATGACCTGGCGAGTGGCACTCCTTTCCACGCCACGTCCAGCCACTGACCTGCCAAGGCTCCTTCTCTCCCGCTCAGACAGAGCCCTTCGCTCCCTGTCCCCGCGGTACCTCAACATCCCGGGGCTGATCCTGCTTCTCTCCCGCCGAGCAGGGCTGTGCCACTCTCTTGACAGCCCAGGGACACCAAGGGATCCAGCAAAGCCACCGAGAAGGGCAGCAACAGACCAGCACGCACCTCCAGCAGCAGTTCCTGGGGTCTTCACGCTGTCGGTGGGAGCAGCTGATGGCAGCCAGACCCTTCGCTAGGAAGCTAAACGAAGGAGCAATTAAATATGTTAAAAATAAATTTGGAAGCACAATCAACAGAAACCGTCATCCACAAAACCACCTGGTTTGGTTTCTGCTCCACTCAGGCCTTCGCCCGCAGAAGGGCTTCCTGGGGGCTTTTGGTGCCAACTGGGACCAACACTGCACAGGACCAGAGGGACGGTAAGTGCAGAGAAACAGAAATTAGGGTTGACCCACTCAGTTCCCAACTCAAATGCAGACTCCCACGACCCCTCTCTCCTTGCAACGAGAGATGCTGAACCACCAAACACTGGCCAAAGCCCAGAACAACTCCAAACCCCTCGGAGACGACGATTAATGCAGCAGGATCCGTAGTAAGGAGCAGGCATGAGCGGTTATGTCCAAGCGGGCCCACAAACAGCCTTGTAAGATCAGTCCCCGAATGTCACAGCCGTAAAATCAGCTGGAGGTCGCTTGGCCCTCACTGTGACCAAAACCTCCTTATCTGGAAAAAAAGCAGCCGCATCACAGGCTGCTACACCTCGGCAAATGTCAGGATCAAGCCCAGATTTCCACCCATGCCCTCTTCCCGAGCTCGGATGCACGTGGGAAAGATCAGTGCCAAGTCCAGCACCAGCCCCAGAGCACCGATAAATACCGTTGTATCCCTCCAACACCCTGTATCCAAGGACACACAGCGCTGCGATGGACTGACTGGCTGCGCAGGGGGGGGATAGAGAGTGATTTCACTGCTTTAATTAGCAGTAATTTTAATCAAGCCTTTAATACAACCCTCGTTCCAGACGCACTCTCCGGGTGGCTGACAGCGAGCACTCAAAATGGTTTTAATTTATACCCAAAACCTCAGAAACAGGTGGCAAGCCGGGGAGCCTGGGCTCTGAGACAGCACTCGTGCAGCATGTCCTCCCTCTGAACGCAGCAGGGCAGAGCCACGGGGCAGCAGAAGCATCACCCAGCTGCTTCCACCCTGAGCTGCCTTCAGCCCTGCCCTACTCCTCATCCTCCAGGGAAAGGGCAGAGCTGCTCCTGTCACTGCGATTCAGCTGGTGTTTAACTCCTGACATGCCTGAGCCAGGCACCAGTCTGGGCAGTCGGTTATGTTCAGCTGCTCCAAGATCCCAAATACCTTACGAAAAGCTGTGTTTGACGCACACTCAGAGCAGGGTGGGGAAGGGTAAAGTGGCTGGAGGGAGGGGGGAATAGGTAATTTTGCAAACAGATGAAAACCCGAGCCCAGCAAGCCTGGAAACCCCAGCTGGGGCAGTGACGGTGCGGCGGCGGAGGCTGAGCACCGAGGGCCGCTGTTTGCAGCCGCTTTCCTGGCTGCAGGAGCGTCAGCAGCCTCTGCCGCAGCCACGCTGCAGGTAGCACGGCAAGGAGCAGCCTGCCCACCGCCCCCCACCCCCATTTATCTTCCTGGTGGGGCTGGTTCATGCTCAGCATAGAAAAAGGTGCTGCTGCACCAGGGAGAGCCCTCTGTCTAGTTTGCTGAGGAACTGGGCGCTGGAAGCAAAAGCGACGCTGTGCAGCGAGAGGATGGCGTCAGCCGCTGCAGCAGCTCTGCAGACGCTGCAGCATCTCCAGCCCAGCAAAATCAGGGCTGACCCTAAGGCGGAGCAGACAAAGAAGCCATCGGCAAAGACCAGCATGAGGCACGGAGCATCCGAGCCAGCCGCTCCCCATCTGACTTTATAGCTAATAAAAACCAGCCAGGCTGGGAGCAGAGGGCTTGACCCGCCACAGCCACAGGGCAACGGCCAGGACCAGCAACAACCAGGTGCCCCCAGCCCACGCCTTGCTCGGCGGCAGCCCCTTCTCTGCAGATGAATCCAGCTCCCTTTCAGAGTGGGGAAACTGGGCCACCAGTACGTGGGGCGAGCCCCACGGCTACAGGCAGCGGCAGGGTCGTTCACCAGCGAGGGGAGCAGCGAGGAGGGGCTGAGCCCGTGGCCCTTGGGTGTTACCCAGGAGACAACACCCACTTCGTGCAAATTCAGCTCCTGCCAACAGATCGAGCCTAAAGCCCACTCCCGAGAGGCGAGCCTGTTGTTTTCAGATGCTCAGGCCCAGGGAACAGAAGCTCCCCCCAGGGACAAAATCCTTCCCCAGTGACCTGTCCCTGCAGGGCTGCCGCCCCATCGCTCATTCCAGCACAGCTCCACAGCTACCAGACTACGATCCAGTTCCTCGCTCATCAAAGTTCACAACCAATTTATCGACGGGCCTTTTAATACAGAACAACAACGGACAGAGGTTAGGCTGCCAGAGCCAAACCAGCGTATTCCCCTTGTCTCCTTTGGGAAATACAAGGATAACTCCATCAAAGAGCATCTGGTACTGGTACTCACCTCCCCGTTCCCACAGACCTCATCTGCCGTCTCCAGCAAGGTGGAGGCTTAAGGAGGATCCTCCGCAAGGAAGGTGGTGGGGCTGGTCCACCCGCGCTCACCCGGCATCGCAGAACGGGCACCCAGGGAGGCTGAAGCAGGCAGCGGGGAGGCCGCACAGCGGCCCGAGTCACCTTTGCGAAAAGGAACGGAGGAAACTGCTGGATTGCGAGAGCCAGAAAGGACCAGAAAGGCACAAGTGCAGCAGGCAGAGGACATGCTCTCTGCGCCCATCCTCGACACCACCCGCCCACCGCTGGGAACAGCCGCTGGGCCACCGCACGGAACCGGGGAACAGTAAGCACACAACTCCACCATCCTTCCTCCAAAAACAGCCACCCCAAGCCTTAACTCCTGCCACTAAAAAAAGCTTCCAGCATCGCTTCACACGCGAAGAGCATGAGCGAGCAGCAGCAGCCTGACCCTGCACCCCCACCAGCCTGCCTTCGGATGGACGTACTTAGAGAAGAGACCCAGAGCTTTCCAATGAGACAGGTATTTATTTAGTTCAAGCGCTAAGGATTTTGTCGTCGTCGTTGTTGTTTCATATTATCAAACAGAGCTGAGGTACCAGTGACATTCCAACATGAAGAAAAGGAACCTTTTTCCCCTTATACAATTTCTCCAATTACTTGTATCAAGACAAAAAGTGAGTAATGGAATAGCTGCATAACGTACTGTACAACGATCAAGCCAGAGTGGGGAGGAGAAAAGAAACAGAGCAGAAACCTTCACTGTTTACAAAATCATCGTTAAAAAAAAGTCTGTTCCCATGGTTCTACTGGCTGTGTCGATGGAGGGAAATAAAACTGAAACCTAAAACCTGATAGACAGAGGGTGCAAGGAATTATGGTGAAAAGAAAAATAAATCAGACTGTGTTGCTCCTGTGCTTACTTCGGAAGTGTCTTTTCTCTGGAAAACTGGGATTAGGACAGGATTGAGTCCTGCAGTCACGTTAAGCACTGTCTATCAGCAAGGACATGCATTAAACATACCTGGCTGTCCTGAGCAGACCTCAGGGACCTCCTGGGGGATAAATGCCAAACAACTGACGACTCGTCCTCGTTCCTGCAACCAGTGGGCTGCGCTGAACGCGGAGCTCACGGGCACGCTCCTTTCTAGACCTTTTTTTAGAGCAAGTTGTAAGGGCCCATTGAACAAACCTGCTCGCAGACGTGCGGCCGCTCCCCACAAGCAGCTTCCATTAAAAGCAGCCGAGCGGCTCGTCCGCTGTAACCCGTGTGTACTAAGCCAGCTCCTTGCAAATCCAGTGCTTAAAGCTTGTAACTATGGGGAAACGTAGAGGTTTGATTATATCTGAGGCAAAAATGTGCTTGTGGAAAACAGGCAAATGACCACCAACGTAAGTCGCATGAAGAACCAAAGGAAAAAAAAAACCCCAATAACCCAAACCAAAATGAAAAAGCAGCAAGATGAACCATTTCTGCACAGTGAAGAACAGTACAATACAGGAAAAGTAGCCAGGTTTCCTTCCCCCCAAGAGCTTCTTTTAAATAAAGAATGATCCTTTGTCACATATCATTGATGTTTATTTCAAGACATGCCACGTCAAAAAAACTCGCCTTTAATATTGCATTATAAAAGCACTTTACATCTCATTCTGCCTTTAAGTTATTGTTGTGCAGAGTTGCTATAAACCCAGGGCAGGGCACGAGTCTAGCATTCATTTCAGGAACGAAGAATTCCAAATCTTTTATGCCCATTTCCTGGTGAAAGTGGTGGTGAGGACGATTCCCTTTCTTTTCCCCGGTTGGTTATTTTAGATGGTAGAGGGGCAGAAGAGAACAAAGGAGGAGCCTGAATATTTGCTTGCAATTGTTCATTTAAGTAGCAATCGCAACACAGACTCAAGAATTCCTTCCTGCACTGTAACTCAGCCATATTCACCCAGCAAACAATGTATTTACAATTGTGTTTATTAACTTACACAGCAACTTCACAATGACTAGTAAAGATTAAAAGGGTGCACTTCTAGTGTGTTCGATTCCGTGTTTCTCAGGTAGCTACATCTCGCAACATCAGCAAAGCTCTAAACAGATTCCTCAGCAAAACAACACAAAAGATAATTACTGAAAATAGTAAAAAAATTAAGCCAAGAAATAAATATCAAAGAAAAATGGTTAATGGTAAGCCTAGTTAAATAGAGAACTAAATTACTAGTTATTTAACCAAACTATACAGCTCTAGTGAACCAAACTAAACCAACTTGGAAGACGGAACATAAAAAAACGCTAAAAAATAAAGGCATAAATCTGCATAATCAGAAGTTGGTTTCCATCCTATTAAACTCCCTTCCTTTCCATCTAAGATCTCCCAACTAGATTTCTGCATGATCAAAGCAAACACCCCTTCCCCAGTCCACCTACGGCCACGCTATGGAAAAAGCGGGTGCCATTCCCCCTTCTGCCACCCCCCCTCTCCCAGCCGTGAACTGGCCTGTGAACACAGCGTCTCCGCTGGGCCATCCAGCCGCTCTTTCCTCCTTCTGCCAAATTTAAAAGGTTTCAATCCGCTTTGGCAGGTGTTACTGCCAGTCCCGAATTCACTTAAGTCTTTTCCCTAAAAAAAGAAGCAAAACGCTTTCTCCTCCAAACAGCTGAAACATTACGTTCCTATCTCTCGGGCAGTAATAATTTACTTCATTGGTGTTCTACATAAAAGGAAAAAAAAATGCTCGTAAAACTCATCTTGCACTTGAAAAAATATTTCCCTGTTCCCTGCAAGTGTTTTGCTAATGCACATCCACCCTCTCCTTCCCCCCAAAATCCTCCAGAAGCCATTCGTCCCATTCCGAAAGACACTCTGCATTTCTCAGTATGCTTTCTTGGAAAAGTGTTCACGTTGCCTCTGCAAGAACTAAAAAATCCAGTAGCCTTTCACGGTGTCGAAACCCCTGCTAAAGTTGGTTTCCAAAAATGTTTGGGGGTTTGAAAACCGGTCAAGACTATCTCTGCTCAAAAGATTAAGAGCTTGGTTTTAATTTTTTTTTTTTTATTACTGTAAGGATAAGCATTTAACCCTCAGCATATGCCACCTCCGCTTGCATTTCTGACTGCTGTCCAGTCACTTCCAGTTTGTTAGAGAAATCAAATGGGTAAGGTTTGCAAGCATTCTTCTGCACATACATCTTGTCTAAGTCCAATCCAAAACTTACTCAGTTGCCAACATTTCAAAGTGCAATATCATAACATATTAAAAAAGGAACAAATATTAAGAAATTGTACCTATTTATTTTTAAAGTTATAACTAGAATACGCTGGAATATTTTGGCTTTTTTTTTCTTATAAATAATGAAGACACTGACATTTTCTTTGTGTGTGTGTGTGTGTGTGCTTGTGAAGCTAATAGATCATCTCCACGAGACAGCCAGCGATGATGAACTGCAATACGTTATTACTGAAAGGGGAAGGTTCAAGCCAATATTCACACTGCAGTCAATGAAGAGTAAAGGGAGGGAAAGCAGTGATGTTCTGGAGAAAGGTAGAAGCCACATGGTATTAGCAGGAACAGCCTCCTTCACTGACAGGCTGCTCTTGAGGCTTTTCCAGTTTTATGTCAATCACTGGAAGAAATAAGTTAAGGCAAACAGATATCCAACTCTTTCCCTACCGAGCACAGGTGGAGCAGGATTTTGACTGGCGTTTTCAATTCAGTCGCTCCCACCAAAATATTTGAAAAGTATTTTCAAAAGCTCCTGAAAAGACCAGCTCCCAGCCCAAGTCAAGACACAAGGTTTCCCAGCAGCCCCTCCTGCCCGGGCATCGGCAGGCTCTCAAGCACGCAGCAGAAACAACGTCAGACCCCAAATGCCTGTCTCTAATCAGAGTTTGCTCTTCTCCTACAATTTCTTCTTTGAAATCAACGCTAGACTCAGTCTTCCAGCACCTCCAGCTGGTGGGCACCCAGGAGGATGTGGCTCAAAGAACAGCGAAGCCCTGTGGAGAGCAGAGGGCTGGAGAAACCCATGGAAGGACAGCTCGCCGCCTCCTCAAACTCCTGCTCCTCTGTACTTAACGGCCAACTGGCCAGTACTTCCCTCTCACTCCTCTGTCCATGCTCAGCTCTGGGGCAGACGGGAGAGGCTGTTCGGCTTTGAAACCTGGAGGACTACGAAGATGATGAGGGGCTGGAGCATCTCCCTGATGAGGAAAGGCTGAGGGAGCTGGGGCTGTTCAGCCTGGACAGGAGAAGACTGAGAGGGGACCTCACCAATGGCCACAAATATCTCAAGGGTGGGTGCCACGAGGACGGGGCCAGGCTCTTTTCAGCGGTGCCCAGCGACAGGACAAGGGGCAACGGGCACAAAGTGCAAGACGGGAACTTCCATCTGAATGTGAGGAAGAACATCGTTCCCCTGAGGGTGACGGGACACCGGGACAGGCTGCCCAGAGAGGCTGTGGGGTCTCCTGCTCTGGAGACATTCAAACCCGCCTGGACGCGGCTCTGTGCAACCTGCTCTGGGAGAGCTGCTTCAGCAGGGGGGTGGGCTGGGTGGGCTCCAGGGGTCTCTTCCCACCCCGGCCACGCTGCGACTCTGTGGACACGGATGGCAGCGTATGCTCTGCTACGAGAATCCCCTGGCAGCACGTTCTAGCAAGGCCACTCCTCCTCACGCTGTGTGCACCACTGACCCCAGGTACTCACACCAGCACGGCTCGCAGCTGGAACGCTCCGTGTGTGCCATCCTGAACTCGCCCATCAATCCTCCCTCTAGCTAAAGCGCTCTGCTCACCCCACGGCCGGCCAACAAAACCCCTGCAGCTCCCTGGACGTGACCCTTGCGATGGCAGCTAATGCCCAACCAGAACAGCAGGTCACAGGACAGCATGCTGCCCTGAACCAGCCCGGCCGAGCCGCTCCCCCTGTGGCACTCCGTTCCTGAGCGATGCCCTGCAGTTACAAGGCTTCCGTCGCCTTTCACAGGGGGGCTCGGAACGCTGGTCCCCCAACCCTGACTCACGGCCGTTCAGCACGAGTCTCAAGCGTTTTCTCTTATCAGTTAACACAGAGGTAAATAGGTCACACAGCTGGTACTTCCAACTTATTTCTTCAGGGGGTTGAAGCTGCTTTTTCCAGAGGTTAGGAGGAAAAGAAACATGAAAAGGGAAACAAAAGACCAATAATTCATCCTGAATATTTGGCCCATTTGGCTAATCTGAACCTCAACCGATATTTAAGTCAGAAGTGCTCAAAATGAGCCTTCATGACCGAGCATGAGCAGATCAAGATCCTTGAACCCTCAACGTTCTGCAAAGAACCTATGGGAAATCCCCCACCATTAATCCCAGCACAGCTGTCTGGGAGACAGTCACATTCCGTTTCTATTACCTGCAGTCTGCAGCACGTCCGATTCGAAGCGCCCTTACTGCCCTCCCATTTAGACACCAGTGATCAAACCCCCTGACAGGAAAACCACCGGCCCATCGGCCAGAGCCTATGCATTCTACCGCCATCCTCATTAATAAAGCTTCTTGCTCGTTAACCTTTTGGTGACCTACGTAATGAAATATTTTTGATCAATCAAGTCCACAACACACACAAAGCTTGTGCCTTAGCAGTTGCAATCCACAGCTTCCCAAATCCTCCTTTCTCCTATGCAGCAAGAAGCTCTATAGATGTACTTTCAGCACCAGGCTCGTCCCCCTCCCACAGTTCCTGCTGCATCCTTCCTCCAAAGCACCTTTTCTCCTCCATTTACCAACTACCAGTTACACGATCCCTGCTGCAAATAAAATTCACAAGCCTGAAGAAGTTCCTCTTCTCACAAAAGCTCACCCACTTCTAGCATCTCATCAACTCTTTCAATCCAGATGCAACGTAACCCCTCTTTGCTCCCACCACTGCGGGAAGTACCCGCTGCGATTATCCCCGCTCTCTGGCCATTCCAGCACTCTTGCTGCAGGAGGAGCAGCACGCGGAGGCAGGCAGCCCTCTCTCCACCTCCTGCACAACCAATCCAAGCGAGCAGAAATGGGTATTCAGGTGGAGCAGAAAGAAGTTCTATGATAACCAAGCCGCTTCTTACACCCTCAGAGCTCTGCCGAACAACCGCAGCTCCGCCTTGTCCCAAGCCACCCACAAAAGCGCCTACATGGGTTTAAGTACCCTCCCCAACACAGCCAGCTGCCCAGGTAAGCCATTCAGATTCAGCCACACTGCTTGTTACGCAGCAAACTCCGTCCTTTCTCCATCCCTTGTGCCACCTCCTTTCCCTTGCCCAAGACTGATCCCTTCAGTCGAGCATTCTCCCCCTTCCCATCACACAGACGCCGGCCCAGAGCTGTCCGGGGTCGCGTGCTGCAGCAGGCTGCCCTGGGAAGTTACGGGATCTCCATCCTTGGAGATTTCTGAAGTTTCCCTGAAGATGACCCTGAGAAACTGGCCTGATTTGGGAGACAGCCCTGCTTTGAGCAGAAGGGTTGAAGAAAGAACCCACAGAGGTCCCCTCCAACCTAGCTTATTCTAGGATTCTGCAAGCCAGACCTGCAAGAACCACAGAGTTTTTTCCAGGCCTCTTTGCAGCCGTTTTCTGCCACTCCACCCCCTTCCTCCCCACATCTAAGCTGCTCAAACACCAAGCAAAGAATCCTTCTGGATCTGTTCGACTGCACCCTTCTGCACCTTCCCGCTGTCCTCCTGTCAGCCTTCATTCAGTTGTCGTCACTTCTACACCACCCCACGGCCCTAAGCATCCCTACCTCTCCCGCTCTACGCTAGAGGCCTCCACCCTCCTCGTCCCAGCCTCCTAACACACCCAGCCTTCTTCCTCAGTACTTCAAGCTCAAACGTTACTTGCCCCTACTCCCCCCCGCAGGCCTCCTTTTGGGATGTCCATAAGCTGACCGAGGGCTGCAGGAGAGACACCGCTCCCTCCTTCTTCAACCTTGTTGTTCAGGGCCTGCATTTTCCTTGTCCGCAGTAATGCCTGGCAGCGCTTTGCCACCGCTGAATCACACAGCACGGCCGCATAAAGGATACTGTCTTCTCTACTTTTGTCTTGTGTGCTTTCCATTCCAGGCAAGGCAGCTGCCACGCGTCGGAAAAGCTGCAAAAAACACACAGGGAGCAGATCAAAACAATTGTACTTTAAAAGAGCGCACCCCAGTTGATACAGTTCAAACAATGATTCGATACATCCTTCGGTACTATTTACACTGCTTACACCAAAAAGCCTGACACCAAATATAACCTTTATTCTTAGGAAATGGCAAACCACATTACTGTTGTGACTGAAGATCAAATGTTACCGGCTATAAGCAGCAAACCTTCCATCACCTTCTCTGCAAATATGCTCTGTTTAGAACGCAGCATCTCCACCTAAGACCCCCCACACATGTCCACAGACCCCAACAACTCGACCTTCACACCTCCACAGAGCCTTAGTTACACAGGAGCACGGACACACTGATTAAGTCAAACACAGCATCCAGGAATGTGTCACCAACATTGGCCAAGCTGCCACAGACAAAAGAGCGTCAGAAAACGGGACTTATGCAACGACACCCCCTTCTTCCAGGCTCCACGTATCTGTGGCTCAGGCTCCCTGTGAACCAGACAAAGGATCTTTCTTTCAGGCGTTTGCCCAGTCCTTTTCTGAGCACCCTCAAATTTTAGCATCCATGCCATCGTTACCGTATACCCACACTCAGAGTATGAAACACGGAACAGGAACATCTGCCAAGAGCACCTGCAATCCCAAAGCAGCTGTTCTACCTCTCACTTGAACACTGCCTCCAGTTTCCCAGCAAGGTCTTCGCTCCAAACTTTCTTCATAGTTTTTTTCCACTTGAAGGAGGCTGAGAGGTAAGACTGAACAGGACTAATTCCCTCTCCTGCATTTCCTACCTTTGCCGCTCAGACTCGTGGCTCCCACCACAAGGCTTTTCCCCAGTCCTCTGGGTGAGAAGCCTACAGATTTGCCCACCATTCGTGCACAAGAATTCACTTGAATTTCCTGAGCCCGCAACAACCGTCTCCTCCGCACAGGAACAGCACCGTTAGGGACTGCCCTTCAGCTGAGTGTGATTTCTCTGAGAAGCTCCATGTCCGGTGGCTAGGGACCACCCAAGCCCGACCAGTAACATTCACTTTTTCACATACCTTGGCAAGCGAGTGTGCAGCAGGGCGAGAGGACAGGACAGATCAGACGGACGGAAGGATAGAGAGCACCTTCACTATGCACTGGGGTTATCAAATGACTACCGAACTGGTTTTTACTTTTGAAGAACAGTCCTAACAGAGTTTTGATCCCATGCTGATGTGTTCAGCACACACCCATTTATGAACATCTGACACCCACTGCATTCATATTTTTACAGAATTACAGACATTGTTACTACTATGTATTTCTTGCCTGTGTGTTATCAAGCACGCAGGACACTAAATGTTCCCAAGCATTCAACATCTCCATCCACCACGTCTTAAAATCACCCCACTGCATGCCCAACAGCAGCTCAGGAATCCTGAAACACAAGGTGCAAGCCTGACATCAGCCTTCATGTCATAAATTGACATTACTGCACTGAGAGGTGGTCCATGGCAACCTCACAGAATTCAACAGGGCCACGTGCCAGGTCCTGTACCTGGCTCAAGGCAACCCCCAGTATCAGTACAGGCTGGGTGGAGACTGGATGGAGAGCAGCCCTGCCAAGGAGACTTGGGGGTGCTGGGGGATGAAAAGCTGGACATGACCCGGCAATGTGCGCTCACAGCCCAGAAAGCCGCCCGTGCCCTGGGCTGCATCCACAGCAGCGTGGCCAGCAGGGCGGGGGAGGGGGCTCTGCCCCTCTGCTCCCTTCTGCTGAGACCCCCCACAGCGCTGCGTCCAGCTCGGGGGTCCTCAGCATCAGAAGGACACGGACCTGTTGGAGCGGGCCCGTCGGAGGCCACGGAGCTGGTCAGAGGGCTGGAGCCCCTCTGCTGTGGGGACAGGCTGGGAGAGCTGGGGCTGTGCAGCCTGGGGAGGAGAAGGCTGCGGGGAGACCTTAGAGCAGCTCCCAGTGCCTGGAGGGGCCGACAGGAAAGCTGGGGAGGGGCTTTGGGCAAGGGCAGGGAGTGGTGGGACAGGGGGGAATGGCTTGAAGCTGAGAGAGGGGAGATTTAGGTTGGACATGAGGAAGAAACCCTTCCCCGTGAGGGCGGCGAGGCGCTGGCCCAGGCTGCCCAGAGCAGCTGTGGGTGCCCCATCCCTGGCAGGGCTCAAGGCCAGGCTGGACGGGGCTGGGAGCAGCCTGGGCTGGGGGGAGGGGGCCCTGCCCCTGGCGGGGGGGTGGGACTGGCTGGTCTTGAAGGTCCCTTCCAGCCCAAACCCTTCTGTGATTCTGAGTATTTCAGTCCTCTCCTCGAATGACACAAAGCTAAACCACTTACTCCCACAGAAACCCTCTGTCAGTCTGTTTATATTATGAAGGTTCAGGCACCTGAACAGCTTTGCAAATCAGTGCCTGAGTGCTTTTCAGATGTGGCCCTGAATGTCCAAATGATGCTGGGAAGACATCAAAGCAACTTTGTCAGCTTGACAAGTACCCTCCAAGCTTATCGGAAACAAGTGCCCAGGTTTGTCAGGTGTGGCTGTAACCTTTGCAGGGCAGGACAAACACACTGTGCTTGCTGGTGCCTGACCTTTGCTGTCACCACTCTTTGTTACTGGCTGAAGAGACTGCTATGTGGGGAGAGGACAATACTGACAGGTAGAAGGCAGCAAAGCCACTTCTTTGCCATTCCCATCATCTCTCATCTCATCATCTGGAGCATCTCCCTGATGAGGAAAGGCTGAGGGAGCTGGGGCTGTTCAGCCTGGAGAGGTGAAGACTGAGAGGGGACCTCACCAATGCCCACAAATATCTCAAGGGTGGGTGCCACGAGGACGGGGCCAGGCTCTTTTCAGCGGTGCCCAGCGACAGGACAAGGGGCAACGGGCACAAAGTGCAAGACGGGAACTTCCATCTGAATGTGAGGAAGAACATCGTTCCCCTGAGGGTGACGGGACACCGGGACAGGCTGCCCAGAGAGGCTGTGGGGTCTCCTGCTCTGGAGACATTCAAACCCGCCTGGACGCGGCTCTGTGCAACCTGCTCTGGGAGAGCTGCTTCAGCAGGGGGGTGGGCTGGATCACCAGAAGTCAC
The DNA here is from genome assembly GCF_023634155.1 of Falco peregrinus. Lineage (NCBI taxonomy): Eukaryota > Metazoa > Chordata > Aves > Falconiformes > Falconidae > Falco > Falco peregrinus. The sequence goes on from NC_073724.1 coordinate 121,556,886, forward strand.
TTCCAATCTCCTGCCATTCTGTGATCTCCCTCATAGCCACTCCAGAAACCATCTGCAGCATCCTCACCCCTTTTCCACCTCCAGCAACACCCCTTTGTAGGCATACACTGAAATCCAGACGAAGGAGAGAGGTCTGAGAAGCTGGTCTGTGATGTATCTCACTGATTTTAGCCAACAATTTCAAGGCAAAAAAGCTTAGTATCCCCCAAGTTTCTGTTAACTTTGGCCGTTATCCTTAGCCTCACTGAAAAGTTCAGGCAAATTCTCATACGCCACCAAAGAAGTAACAGAGATCATGTCAAAATTCCAGATGCTAAACTGTACTAGGCACCGATGGCTGAACAGACAGCAGAAATGCACAACTACCCAAAAGCATAAAGGCAAGAGAGACTTCCTGGTCAGAATTAAAGATAATTTTAGGACAGGGAGAAGCTAAACATTGATCTAAATGTAATTCTTGTACAAAAAAACGTCCTATCATTTGAACTCACCACTTCTTGTCACTTCATCTGCTTGCCTTATCTCAACACCACTCTCCACTGTGCTTGAAAAAGCAACGTGAGTATAACTTTCCAAGCATTTTAAAACCAGTCAGACATGAGCACTTTGGCCTGTAAGAATGAAATGGGGGAGAAGAAAGAAGCTGCAGGCTTTCAGAGCCATCTCCCATTGCATCCTCACACTCGGTATTACTCTTCCTTGCCATTCCAGTCAGGTAAGAGGACAGCACTGCCAACCCTTCGCTTTATTACTTTTCAAAAGGCTTTTAGTTCACTCGGTACAGCACTAGACTATACGTTGTAAGTTTTTTGCATCTTTGAGATGATAAAGGAAGTAACTGAGGTTCGATCTCATCTTCCTCTGGAAGCCTTAAAAGTTTTAGTACTATATTTGCATCCACAAGCGCTTTGTAGTCTTGATGCTTTCTTTGCCTTTAACAGTCTTCAATAAACTTCCCGACTTGATCACATTTGGGTACAGAAGGTTCTGACTTTCCTCCTTTACTGGGCTTTGCCCCTAAGATTACTTCTACTCTCAAAGTGTTCAATATTCAGTGAGCTTTCACAGGTTAATTAATGGATCTCAACTTCAATTTTGTGAAAGAGAATGGCTTTGTGACTTCATGGGGGGGGGGAAGAGAAAAGGATTACTGGACAGCCACCAGGCTGCATTGCAAAATATTCACATACCATCTACAGTTACACTCTCAGAAGCGTACTAGTATGTTTTCAATGCATAAAATAGATGATAGAGTAAACTCTGCTCCTCTCTGGCACATCACACCACAGCTACATCGATCCCTATTAGCTCTGCAGGGGAAGATCTGTTAAACCTCTTGCGCCTCCAACACACACGCTCCTGCCGACAGCCAAGTCATACATCAAAGGTAGAGAATGGAGCAAATCAGCTTACCTTCGCTCACAGTACACTGGGGTTTTTTGCTCATATACTGCAGTCTTAAGAGTAATTTTGGCCCAGTTCTTGACACAGAAGGTTTGGGGGAGAAAAAAAAAAAATCTCATCCATTTTAAGGATGGATATGTAACAGAGTTTGGCACAATCCTACCAGGTTGTGCCTAAATTAGATTGCTCGCTTGACATCTCTGCTTTGATAGCAAGAAGGAAATGCATCATTTTGAACAGCTCTTTGCTGATGTCATGCACTTTGAGATCCTAGGCGGAAACAGCATTACAAAAAACAAAATTGTTTTAAACTCTGGCATTGCTATTGATTTGCCCCTTGTAGAATATTGTGGTGGGCTGACCCAGGCTGGACATGAGGTGCCCACCAAAGCTGCTCCATCGCCCCTCCTCAGCTGGGCAGGGGAGAGAAAATGCAGCAAAAGGCTCGTGGGTCGAGATGAGGACAGGGACATCGCTCAGCAATTACCATTGTGGGCAAAACAGACTCAACTTGGGGAAATTAATTTATTACCAACTGAATCAGAGCAGGATAATGAGAAATAAACTCAAATCTTCAAAACACCTCCCCCCACCCCTCCCTTCTTCCCGGGCTCAACTTCACTCCCAACTTCTCTGCCTCCTCCCCGCCAGCGGCGCAGGGGGACGGGGAACGGGGGCTGCGCTCAGTCCATCACACGCTGGCTCTGCCGCTCCTTCCTCCTCAGGGGAAGGGTCCTCACACTCTTCCTCTCTCCAGCGGGGTCCCTCCCACGGGAGACAGTCCTCCACGCACTGCCCCAGCGTGGGTCCCTCCGGTGTAGAATCCTCCCCGGGCTGCGGGTGGGGGTCTGCTCCCCTGGGGGCTCCAGCACGGGCTGGGGGCACAGCCTGCCTGGCCGGGGGCTCCATGGGCTGGGGGCACAGCCTGCCTGGCCGGGGGCTCCATGGGCTGGGGGCACAGCCTGCCTGGCCGGGGGCTCCATGGGCTGGGGGCACAGCCTGCCTGGCCGGGGGCTCCATGGGCTGGGGGCACAGCCTGCCTGGCCGGGGGGCTCCAGCACGGGCTGCCAGGAATCTCTGCTCCGGCGCCTGGAGCCCCCCTGCCCCTCCTGCCCTGGGGGGGCTGCAGGGCTCTGCCTCTCACACAGTCTCACCCCTCTCTCCAGCTCAGTCGCTGTTCCCCTGGGTTCCCCCTCTCTGAAATCCTTTATCCCAGCGGCGCTGCCACTGGCGCTGCTGGGCCTGGCTTTGGCCAGCGGCGGGTCCGGCTGGGAGCCGGTGGCACTGGCTCCACTGGGCAGGGGGGCAGCTGCCGGCACCTTCTCACAGAAGCCACCCGCTACCAGAGCCTGGCCACGCAAACCCAATACAAATACATTGGAAGTGAGGGAAGCAATTTATAGAGGGGAGTGGTAGGGAGCCTTATAAAAACCTCAGTTGGTGGGAACCAAGTGGAATTACTGCATTTAAACCAAGCTGCTGACAGAAAGGCTAAGTGTTTATAATACTGTAATCCTTTCTTTACATTAAGACCAGGAATAAAATTATGCCTTTAGCAGTATCTCTCCCCTAAATTATTTGACTAAAAAAAGGAATTTGGCAACTAAGAAATTCAACTTACTTATTAACCTTCTGCTTATCAGGCACAGCATATGTGAACAAATCCAATTAGGGAAACTTCGTGATGGTTAGAAAGCAGCCTTCTACACAGGGACCTTACTGCTTTGCAGTGCCTCCAGGACCCAAGCCAGCAGCCTTATCTCACTGAAAAATGTCTCGGGCAGTTGCACATATATATGCATATATAACACAGTGTCTCTACACACACATGTATGTCTAAATATTTGTGTATGTGTGTGCGTGTGGGTATACACACACGTATTGGTGAGCATTCAGGGCTTTTTTTCCAAGGCAGGAGTTAAATGCAGCCATCTGAAAGACTTCAGAGCCACACAAAGTCTCTTTCAGCATTCAAGCCTGCAATCTGCTACCAGATTAAACTCTGAAAAAAAACCCCTCATGTCTCGCCATTAGTTTCAACTCATTTGCCAAACTGTGCCTTTCTTACTACTTCAACCAATAAATCCCTAGCAGATCAGTGTCACAAACAACTGTAGGGATAAAACAGTTTTCACAGTAACACTCCTGCAGCAATATGGAAAGGACAGGAGGATCACTGTCTAGATGGAAAAGCCAGGCAAGAAACCTGTTCCCCAACGCAAAGCAAACCAAAATGTTTCCCTAATTCTCATTCTTCGAGGAGAGCAGTGCAACTCAAAGAGTAAATCTTGCCCACCAGATAGAAATCAAAAGATAGGAGAAAGAGCCAAGCTGCTAGATGCAGCCAGCTCTGTGAAAACGGGGTTACTGGAGAGGCCATGGTCCTTTAGCTACTGCCGTGAGAAAGTTTTTCTGCCAAATACCATATTCAGCCTGCAGCTCTTTGAGAGCAAATGTGAAGTGTGCCAGGTGCTGCTGTAAGGAGGTCTTCAGGGCTCTGCCTCCCCTCTCTTTCCACAAGACAGCAAAATGAACCCTGACATATTCTGGGCATGAAATCCAAAGAATAACAACAAGATTCCCTGAAATACAGACTGCCGAGATAGAGCATGAATCTCAAGGTCTTTTAAAGCTTATTCAGGGCTGACAAATAACATGAATCGGAGACTACGATTCTCTGCATTAAATGAAGCAAGTTATCTAGTTCTCACTCTTAAGGCTCCCCTGGCAATCAGTATTTGCTGAAACCCGCAGGATCCAAAAGCCAATTTTTTCCCCTCTACTGCATCCATTTAACCCCAGAATACCGCTATCACCGTTTTTACTCTGTAATATCATCCACTCATTTTTCCTTCAACGCTCCTTCCCCAAAGCCAGAAGGAACAGTAAGTGCATAGGACCTCGGTGACTGGAGACAGCTCTACCTTAACAGGTCCAACAGCTGTACATTACAATCTAGTTTGACAGCGTGCAACTAGGAGAGATGAAGTTTGCACCAGCAGCTCTTCAGATCAGCCTTTGGGGAAAAGAAATGCCAGAGAAGGCATAAAACGAAGCCTGCCGTTTCCAGGTTTCAGGTAGCACGGACACAGGCTGCAAATCCTCTGTACCTCTCTGCGGTGGCTACACGGAGATCCAGGGCTGAGCCTCTAAACTAAGCCACAGGTTATCCACTTCAACCTCAGTCCCCAGTGCTGTGCTAGCTGAGGTGCTGCCTTCTGATCCGTCTCCTTTCATGTCACAGGGGAATGGCAAAAAAAAAAGCCTGTCAGCAGTATGGCTCCCCCCTGTTTCTTTGTTGGTAGAAGATTCTGCCACTGAAATACATACCGTTTGAAGCAGGGTGCAACTCACCTTCTGGAGTCACACTACAAAGCCGGGCACTCTGGACTTGTAGGATAGCTACAGGGAGCTGAAGGAAGTGCCCTCTCCTCTTATCAGGGCTGCTTTCCAGCAGAAAAGGATGAATAAGAAACTAAAAGTAGCACACAAGGTCAGAAGTCCCCTGGCTTCCCACTGATGGCCAGCAAACAAGTGACAGGGCTCAAAAGGTGAACAATTCTTGGCCATTACCCTCCCCAAGCAGGATGAGAAATTAAGCTGCTTCTGCGTCCTCAATGGGGCAAACACTGATTCTGAAACCTTGTGGACGGCACCCCTTAGCCCCAGCGCCTGAGCCAACAGAAACAGCACCAAGATTCACCGTGTGTGAGATGACATTATTCTTCACCATCTGACATGGACTGGAACGAGATCAGCATACTGGGTAGTGCCCCATGGCATCTCCCAAGCTGCCTGAACTGCTGCCTCTGCTCCTGCTAACCATGCCTGGAAGTCAGACCTAGGGCAGTAAAGGCAGGTGGGTCAAGTCACATCTCCAGGACTTGCCTGCACACAAGTGACACTGGAATTCACATTTCTGACCTGAAAGAGAGGACAGAAAGCAAGCAAAGAAGCTATGGTGGGCCATACAAGAGGCATTAGTAAAAACAGAGCTCGCTCTGGAATTGGTAACATCAAGATGTCTGCATCTGACACCACAGAGAAACCAAAACCTCAGTGAGAGGTGGATGGAAATGCAAAGAAGCCAACAATGGAGGACAGAGGGTTCAACTTCATCTCAAGTCTCCTTCTGCGTTACCTTCTGCCATTCCGTAACTTTCATCCAGGGCAAAGGATTTAGATCCAGGAGACAGATTTTATGCTGGGAAGAGAGAACAGCATGGAAGCAACAGTGTTTTGTGTGTTTTCTGGGCTGCCCAGTCAGGCTGCCAAGTGAAGCACGGACAACCTGAGAAGTTTTAATACTGGCAGGCAAGAGTTTTGGGTGGAAGGAAAAAAAAAAAACCAAACAAAAACCCAAACACCAACCACAAACCAAAACAGTTCATATTCTCTAATCCACACATTTCAGTCATAAGCAGTATCAAAGCCGCATGGTAACTGCTAAAGCTGATCTTAATTTTTACATAAATATGTTTCATTACATGTGGTCAAAATATGGACTTTGTATCTAAAATAATTTTCATACAGCATTTTTAAGTCAAGTATCAAATTAACTTGGACAGTAACTGTTCCGTAGAATCAGAATATATTATGCATGGAAGTTGCCTGTTATGGGAAGGTCAAATTTGCACTCAGCTTACTAAAGAAAGATTTTTATACTGGTTATGGGGAGGGTATCCATTCTACAGTTGCACCCACATGCTCTCCCATTTCATTGGGGAATAATTTATTGACAAGTTAGTAAAATAAATTTGTACCATTCAACAGAGAAGTTTCAAGGAAACAGAGCGCTAGACAACCAGTGGTATTAAAAATCTTATCCTTTGAGAATCATTTCAACAATTACTTCTTAAACTAATGAAAAATGAGAGTTCCAAATATTCTGCAGTATAGAATAGCTTTGAAGTTCTTGAAAATTCTAGTCCATGCCTGCAACACAAGGATCAAAACTCAGAAGAAAAATCCATTTTTAGTTCTTTTAAGATAACCGGTGGTGGTTTTTGTTTTGATATTTTACACAGAGAATGAAGTCACTTAAACCCTGACCCCCTGTCTGATTCTGACAAGACTTCACACTACATGAAGTACCCACTCGGATTATGATGCAGTGATATGTAACAGCCCCAAGTTTTTTAGATACTGCTGTTTATTGATGTTAATGAAGAACAAGAATTATGTCTCAGAACACCAAATCTTCCATTTAATACAGAGGGAAATAGCCCCCAGGTTCCCAACACCATTTTTTTTTTTTGCTGAAGCTGAATTCCCAAACCTATTTTCTCACAGAAGCAGTCTTACAGCATGTAACCTGGCAATTAAAATCAGAGGTATAATTTGTCTAGAGCTCCGTTATACAACTAAGAATTTTCTCTAGAGAGTGTGCAAGTGAGGCTACAGCTACAGAAATGGCTTTATGCTCTGACAATCTCATTAGTTCAATCCCTGAATGGCTTCAGCATAAAATACAAAAAGGCAAAGTTTGTTCCTTCAAAATGTATTAAATGGAGCTACCATCCTTAATGATGAAGGCTGTGGTAGCTTTACAAAGCACAAGTTTTATTAAACGGTGGTATCTTACGCCAAAACAGACTACAGGCACAATTTTCTTGCTTACATCTCAAACCATCAGGGCTCCAACTGGCCCAAAAGCCACAAGCTACCTTCCAGGCTTGGACACAGACTTCTGGAAACGTGTCGGCTGCACAGCAACTCCCTCATGAAAAGAGGGAGTACAGAGCTTCATCATCATCATCATTCCTCTCAGCAAGGCAACTGCTGTCAAATGCACACCCCCTAGTCTAACTAAATATTAAGGATTCCAAAACGGAATCCAAGCCTTAACTACAAGCCAGCCTCTGTGTTGTGGTAGAGTAATTGGTGGACCCTGGAACCAAACACTTCAATGCTTGCTAATACACTGAAACTCAGTGCTAAGTTAACACATCTAATTATTCCGTTACATAGGGAGTAATTTTGCTACTAATATACAAAGTCAAGGGACATTTTAATAACAGACCCTTTAGTCCCATCTATAACGTACGAAGTAATTTATAACACTGTTTTAGCAACTCCTGATACAATCCTGCATACAAACTGCTTGTGTAACTGCACAGAAAAAATACACAAGTGTGTGCATTGCTCTGTGGAGACACCAAAGAACGAATGTCTTCTACATCTTGCAGTACTGCATTTCCTCCCACCGTAAGACCAGCTGCCAAGTGCTTAGCGGTCATGACTCCATATGAGAAATTGCTGAATCAATGAAAAAGCAGCATGCCATTATGCACTGAGTCAGGAGGGATGTACAGCTCTAGCTCTCTATTCATGCTCTGCTAGTAAGCATATTTGCTTACACAACTAATAAGCTCAAACAAAACTTTTCGTGTACACACCAGATCAGTTCTGCAGTGTTTACTACTTTCACCAGTCCACTGTCTGCCAAGTGATTTATCTTCATTAACACAAGTGCTAAAACTTCATCTAGCAGGTCAGAATTTAAAGAGCCGCAGCTCATCTCACAACATAAAACCTGACTTCATTGCAGTAGCACCAACTCAAAAGACATTTCACTGCTTTTCCTGATTCAACAGCAACTCATCATCTACCAGAAATAGCTAGCTTTGGCTGTCCAAGAACATTTGCTCACACTTCCAGTGCCTTCCAACAGAGCGGGAACACTGGTCTACACTGTCTCACTGCACAATGGAAGAAGCATTAAGTCATCACATTCCTCCTTGACTGGTTTGTCCACATTTACACACTGAATCAGTATCAGAAACGGTCCTCAGACCTGTGTTACCCGAACTTTTGGGCTCATGCTTTTAATCCCTTCAATCTAAACACCAACTATAGACTATCAAAAATCCAGGAAGGTATGATTCTGTACCCACAAAGCTGCTTCAGTAATTCCTCTTTTCTAAGAGGAAAGAAGTTCCAAGTCATTTCCTGCAAGGTCAGAGATCCTTCTGAACCTCAGCCAACAATTCAATTCTGAGAAGTTGCTGGATGTGTATGGGCTACAAATGTCCCCCTGACCCCCTCTGCAAAGGCTTCCCAACATCTAGGGAAGTCCTACTTGCACAAGGGTGCATCAGCAGAAGTAGTCTCAGGGCTGGCTCACGTTACTCACCTGTTTTACATTGTATCCTGCTTTTGCACTAGTTTCAATGAACATTACATTCAGCTCTTTGGCTTTTCTTTCTCCTTCCTCAATGGACACTTGTCTGGGGAAAATAACATAGAATTAGGGGGGGAAAAAAAAGGACAAACACCTTAAAAATGAAATTTTTATCTTCAACTCAAGGAGGTGACTGCTTCATTACAATACTGAAAGCATTTAATGGTTTTTTTTCTCCGCACACAGATGCTACATAACTGAGCACAGCTGTAGACAACTCTCACCATTTGATTGTATCAGATGGAGTTCTACAGCACACCTGGATCCCCAAGAACTCAGCTTTCCAGTGGAAGACAGCTAACTGGGCCAGCTAGACTCCCCCAGATCCCTGTCCAGGAAGCTATGCTTTTATGTCTGCACAATTAGCAATCAATAGATTTTAAAATCCAATAGTAATCATCAACTTGCAGCCTAAAAAACTGTTTTAACAAAGATCCAAGTGTAACCACCTCATCTCAAATAAATCTTGGGCCCTTTTCCCCTGGCTAGGTGTTCTACCCATTAAGCACTCTGCTACAGCCAAAACCAGGGAGGGGGAAATTTTGGTTCAAGAGCTGCCAAACAAAAACCATGCAGTACCTGAGGGGCGTACACATATGTGTACAAACAATTCTTAATAGGAGGTTACAAATCTGAAGTAAGGGTCACAAGAGAAGCTATTGTGAGGAAACAGGGACTTCAGTCAAATCCAGACTACTTATATCTTGTGCTTTTGTTTTGGCTTGATGACTTTTTACTCATCTGTGTTAATACCATAAACCCAGAAAAAGCAGCAAACGGAGCAAAAGCTGAAGATGCACAACTTCTAATAAAAACATTTAACTTTGCCAACATACGAAAAACCCTGAAGAGTTTCAAAAGGGAGGATTACTGGCACTTATCATTCATTTCTGAGCAAATTTATGAAGTATTGATATTTGTAAATATTTTAGTTTATTCATTCACTGACACAGGTTGTAGTTAACACTTTGTTCTCTCCTGACACCTGAACAAGTCGGTCACAGTTTCTTCACTCATTCACAGCATCATGTTGGAATCTTGTGCTTAACCAAATGAAAGAAGTTTTAAAATTGAGATTTCTCTAGACACAGCATCATGTTGGAATCTTGTGCTTAACCAAATGAAAGAAGTTTTAAAATTGAGATTTCTCTAGACACAGCATCATGTTGGAATCTTGTGCTTAACCAAATGAAAGAAGTTTTAAAATTGAGATTTCTCTAGACACAGCATCATGTTGGAATCTTGTGCTTAACCAAATGAAAGAAGTTTTAAAATTGAGATTTCTCTAGTCACAGCCACCTCCAGCATAGTTAAAATAAGCTTCAGCATTTTTGAAAAAGAAATAAATACAAGTGTTCTTTTTAAAATAGTCATGTAGGAGAAAATGGCAACAGATTAAAGAAAAGCATTTGAAAGATGAGTTATTCCTCCATACCTCTTATCTGCTAGATCTGTTTTATTTCCCACCAGCATAATGATGACATCACTGCCCCTTTCCGTTCTGACATCATCAATCCATTTTGTTGTTTGCTGGAACGAGTTTACATCTAACAGAGAACAGTGGAGAGGATTATCACTGCAGGTATTCTTCACAGATCAGTAATAAATACATTTGTCTCAAAAGCTTCATAATCTCTGGAATTGGCATAATAGGGTGATGAAGAATCAGCAACTGAAACCCTAAGTCTCCCAGCGCTGAAGTATATGAAAATTTTGGCATTAATTTCCAAATGGGCTAGTACTTCATTCAGGTGAATTCAAAGCCAGGGAGTGAACTGAACTGGTCTATATTTGTTTCGACAGGATCTAAACTGAGAAGCCTTGTCACTGTGTTTTAGACCAGCTTCCTTTTTTTTTTTTTAGCTCAACATAAAACATTTTATATGGAGAATAGGGATTAATGTGATATTGCATTCTACATTGCTCCTGACTTGTGCATCTACAGGAAGAGGTTCCTACAGTTTCATTGCTTATCAAAAGTTCTTCACATCAGCTACACATTTTGTTAATCACTTTTTACCTGCTAGGTTCAGGATTTTCTTTAGGAAATATCAGGGTTATACAACATACTAGCAACTCCTGTAGCATTGAACACTGAGTACAAAATAGTTGCCAAATCATTTGCACAGAACCAGAAATACAGATCTAACTTATTCACAGACACTTTTTCTTAATGATATGTCCTTAAAAGCTGCAAGGTAAGAATTTTAGGAAGCTATCCCTGTCTAATAAGATAGTATGTTGTTCGAAAAGTTGCATCCTGAAAGGAAAAACGAGTTGTACAGAAGCTGCTGTGGAGCTCAGCATTTGCCAGTTAGCTGCACAAAGAGTATCTGAATTGCCAAAGCCGTTTTCAGTACTTAAAAAGGGTGGGGGGCTCTGCAGCAGTTCTTGACAAGTATTGATTATTTTTTTTAATGGCTTCTACTGCATAGTAATATATTGTATGCCAGACAGTCAAGACTTGATCACTTGCCAGTGCCTTAATTCTTCTCCTTACTACTTGGTAATACTGAACTTGCTAGGTCAGTAAAAAAATTTCCAAGTTCACAGCTAACCTGTAATTTTAGATTAAATGAAAGTGTTATTTTTAACAATTAAAGTGTTTATAGGTAAAACCCATGTTCCTGCTGTAATCCTCCAGTATTTATAAATCAAAGGGTAAGCACTTTTGCATTTGTATAGAATTAGTCCATTGCTCTCAGTCAATTCCAGTTGAGAAATGGAAGTGTCTGAAGGTTTAGTTCTCCTAAACTAAAATTTCTGTTCTTTGCAAATACAGAAAGCTAGCAAGTTAGGGGTCTCTGGACTGAGGGGAGGGACAGAAGGATAAAGGTTGAAAAAGCACTAATATTTTAGTTCACAAAAATGTACATACCTTAGTAAGAAATGCAAGAGCAATTGTTAAAGGATAAGGGCTTAGTGGTTAAGTTTTACATATTGCAAAATGTGAAAGTGACTGCTTCAAATGAAAATGTGATGTTAATGCATTTTCCCCCCATCCCATGCCCAGACTTTTTTTTTTTTTTTTTTGGGGGGGGGGGGGGGGGGGGGGAGGGTACATGGAGTGAAGCAGGCTACAGCGATCAGTGCAAAGTCTCAAATTTCAGAATTCAGATATCTATGAACATGATTCAGGTGTTTGAGACCAAAAGTCATAGGTGATATTACAACCAAAAAGCAGATGAAAGGAGGTAAAGTGCAACAAGACCAGCTAGGACTCAAGGCTTCAGGAGAACGCGGTAGGAAAGGGTTACAAAATGATGTCATTTATAAGACAGTTTATACATTACAACAGCAGCAGTCAGATGGCTAGCTTAAAACTTGACTACAATAAAAGAAAACATTTTTTTCCATGCCAGGATGAAGAACAAGCAGATGACTGTGATAGGACATGCAAAGCTAGGCTAAAGGATGAAAGGGGCAGAGTATTAGAAATGCAGAATTCCCCCCACTCACTTGTGATATCATAAACAACAACTGCAACAGTGGAGTCACGAATGTAGCTAGGAATCAAGCTCCTGAACCGTTCTTGACCTGCTGTGTCCCATAATTGCAACCGTACCTAACAAAATCAGTCAAACAAGCAAGAAAAATAAGAAAAAGGTCAAACCCAGTGCAATATACCTACTTGTGATATCGTAAACTACTACAGCAGCAGCAGAGTCACGGATGTAACTGGGAATGAGGCTACGGAAACGTTCCTGACCCGCAGTATCCCACAGCTGCAACCTGATCTGTGGGTGGGAGAAAATTAAAAAAGCCAAACTGCCACTAAAAATAAAATAGTAAATGAATTTTACTTTTTGAAAAAAGCTAAATAAAAATTATAAACTCATGCAGGGGATGACTGGGGACTGGGAGCAGCAGCATACTGTCTCCTTTACAGCAATCTCTCCCAAGCACTAGCAGCAGCCAAACTGGTACATGTGCACCTATCTTGACTTTCCGCTGTCTTTGCTTTTTTAAAAAATGCTTCCCTTCCAAAAGGGGAGAAACAGAATCACTCAGCTTTCAAACTGAGAGGACCAACAAGAAAGCTAAGACAATGTTCACCTGCAGTCTACACAAGATTTTCAAGCTCTGCTGCTATCCTTCCTCAGAACTCACACATACAACCCTCTGGCAGCCTGGAGGATGGCTGCTGGTGGAACAATCAGACCATACACCGTACTTCTCACGGAAGAGCCTTCAGCTGCTGTCAAAGCACTGGAAAAGCTCCTGATGGGAATTTTTCAAGGAGGATAAAATGCCAGTTATTACTCTATATTTAAGCCTTAGCCACATTGCAGGGTAACACGCACAGAGACAAGGTTGAATGTTTCTCACCATCCAAGTTCTGAAAGAAAAGGCAAGGTATACTAAAGCAACACGTATGGCAAGATGTGCAAGGGCCAGTTTTGCTATGGAAAGATCATCTCATCACTCAAGCACTTTCAATGCAATCACATTTATTGTGGATTTATACGATACCATAAGCTTATGCAGCACTGCACAATTTGCTTCTGCAAATAGCTCAATGGCTGAATTTCTTAATTAAGAATCTGAGCTCATTTTAAACCAAAGGCTTGCTTCCACAGAGGACTGATTTCATTTCAGGAACCAGAACTGCACCAAGCTAAGAAAAAGCATCATTTCTGGGTTACTACTGAAGGCAACCTTCTTTTTAAACAAGTAATATTAAGAATATCAAGCTAGCCGTTAACTGGCAACATTTCTCAACTTACATTTTATCTTTCTGTCTTGCGACAGAAAACCGAAAGGGGGTTAAACACAGTCCTTCCTCCAAACTCCCACCATTATGTACTCCTCAAACTATCCATATCGACTCTTTCTTCAAAGAGAATGACACTATAGCACCTTCCATGGCACTCGTGAGCCCCTCCACAGATGAGCCAAATGGCGATTTCCCATTTCCCCAGGCGGAGAAGGGAGCTGTCTCCACAGCACTTGTCAGTCTGGAAGCAGCTGGTAGATGAAGGCTCAGGCTGTACTTCCAAGTGATCTCAGAACTGTGGGCTGCACAATTACAACAGATGCTGATCCTCATTCCTACTGTACATAGAGAAGCACAACAAAAATCTTACTCACTGTTCGATCCTCCAAATACATGGTTTTCGATAAGAAGTCAATGCCAATTGTTGCCTGTAAAAAAATGAAAAAACCAACACCTCTTAAATAAAACGTCAGAACAACTGTAGTGATTTTCAGGGGAGCAAGCGTTACTGCCACATCAGAATTCAGCACCTGTAGCACATCCGCAAGAAAAATACACTGGCTTTCTCACTTTCAAGATATTGCTCTACCTACAAGCAAGATTCAATAAGCAGTTTCCTTCAAATCCATAACTGGAACAACTTAAAACACAAAAAGGTGCTAACCTTAACTTCAGTTTATGCATATTGACAGTTTAATCTGTACAGTCATGTGGGTATCGGCAAGGATTTTTATGCACGTGACTTAAGTTAGTGTCCATCAGCAGAACCTGGATATCTGGGCCCACCTGAATTCTTCCCGACTGCCAAACACCTTCATGTATCTTAATGTTTAGCCTTTTTCGTTAAGGCGAAGGTGGATGTCTTCACACCTGCTACAACAGGAGGGTGCATGCACACATGGCCCCCAACAATTCCTAAAACTGTTAATACTAAAGCTCGCTGCAGCATAACTGCATCCAAGTGTCTAGACACTAGCGGGAGCTTCACGTAGAAGCATCCTTACGTGTGTTTAAGAGGAAGAGCAAAGCACTACTAAGCACTATCAAGAGCTGCTTCTTAAACACATGATCTTCACCCCATTTTTTAAGGCTGCAGTGAGGGTGCATCCAAGCTCTAGGAGTTTCTTTGCAGCAGGGATACAACCGAGATGACCTGCTGGGGCCCTATGGCTGCTCTGGCTTCAACACGACACAGCATCTCAAGCAGCTGCACAGCTCAGCAACATCAATAGAGCCTGGAAAACATTCCAAATTGATTGAGAAAGAAAGAAAGAAAGAAAAAAAAGAAAATATCACCCTAAGAGGTAAGTCTTTCAGCTAGGGCAAAGAGGCTTGATAGAACATTTTCCACGCTCTCCCACACTGAAGCAGGCATTTCTAAAAAGTCTATTTTACTGTATGTGCTCCATATTGTTAGACTGCTGTTATGCCCTCACTATATATCCCTGTAATTAATTCCTTGTATTCTGGCAGATATCTTATGTGGCAGGAATAAAGCATAGAGTCAGCCAGCCTGCTTGTGAGCTATACATGAAGACCAGCTGCAGATGAATAAAAAAAAAAAAAAAAAGGCAGAACTGAACAATCCAAACTGAATTTTCACTTCCAGCTAAATATAACACATCAGGAAACAAACTTTCCTGGCTGGATCAGGACAGTAGATTTGGAGTACCAGGGATGCATATGGGAAAAATAAATAGTGGTGGATCGCGAGACAGCTACACAGTGGTTTTTCACCTGTCGCCAGCGACATTACCAGTTCAGAGAGATAATACTGAAACTGTAAGGCAGGTATGAGAAGCCTCAAAAGACTAATGCAACAACATGCTTCCCTTCTGCTTTTGTTTTCTATTGTTTTTAAAGGGTACTCCTCAAAAGATCGCCTCAAAGATGCTTCTGTTTTCCCTTATGTCTATTTGATTTCGCTTTACAGAGGGAAAGCTTCAAAACCCCTAAGATCTTACACCATTTATACAAGTCAGGCTCATTCTGGCTGACAAAAGTGCTGGAGACTCAGATTTTCTCTGCTCTCAGTAGGAGCTGGAACATCAGCTGCAAAGCCTGAAACCTGCCTCAGCCTGTACTTCACACCACCCCTCCCACACAGCTGGACGGCAGCAAGAGCTCTGAATCTCACTCGCTTCCAGAGTACTCTGTATGTCTCTGGATGCCTGCTGCAAATGCAAGTACCACGCAGAAACACATCAGGTCAGCAAGATTCCTGCACTTGGACACTCATGACATGCAAAATGCAACAGAAAGGCCAAACACAACACTTATTTCATCTGGTCAATGAAAATGTTTGCGCTTATCACATTGGTAAGAATGTATGGCAGGTCTGTTACCTTCAAACTGTGAAATGGCTCTTGATCCAAGCCCCCGCGAGCTTTAAGAATTACATACAATAACTGCAGCCAAACATATCTGTCCACCTGTACTGTTCGGACCACACCACAATACAGAGCAGCAGCAGTATCAAGGAGTGGATTCAAGCACTCTGTGTATCCCAGACTTTAAAATAGGTAACCTACAAAGAAGCATTTTTGTCACAATTCTGACCAAAGGAGCAAAAAAGCTTGGGAGATCTTTACAGATCAGTTGTAAAGAAGAGCTGTGCAATGTATGAGCAGAGGAAAAGTCTGCTTACTGATGGGGGAAAATACATGGACATGAAACTAAGCTAATTACCATAATTACGGTGGAGACAGGTTTATACTGTTTGTGGAATGCTGTGCACCACATGGAACAAGCAGGAACTAGGCATGCTCTAAACATGATGCAAGGTACTTTAAGTCCCAGCTGTAAGTTTAAAGAAGACAAGCAGAACAAAGAAAACCTCAAGAAGGCGACACCATGGATAGGGCCATGTATGTGAAGACTTTTAAATCTATCTGTCCTCACAACTCTACTGTCTAACAAGGAACTGTTGTTACCCTATTGTATAGACTAGAGCTGCTGACACAGAATTACCCAACACTATGCAAGGAAGCCTGGGGCAAAGCAAGAACCTGAATTATCTTTCAGGTCACAGGCCAACGTTTCAACACTGTCCTCCCTCTCCCTTCCTTCAGGAGGCTGAAGCTAAAGGGAAGCATTGCCTGTAATTCTCCTCTTGAGTAACACACAGAGAAGCATCATGTTTGCCAATGTTGGTCTTTCATTATATATCATATACGCTGCCACAGAACAAGGAAAATGCTTCTCAACATGTCCACGGAAAGGAATCACTCCTGGTAAAATATACACCACCAATGGCACAATTTTATTTCAGGTGTTTGGGTTTCCCTGACACAGTACAGCAAGCTCTTGCTTGATTCACAAATGCTGCTTTCATGAAAACAGCTTATTAACAAGCTGCGTGGACAAAAGCTGATTGCTCTTATCTAACAGCAAGCACAAGAAAACTAATGTACAGCACAGATTTTATTAAACAGCAGCTTTCTGTTTTTACCAGCTGAACACAAAACCCCTTGTTCAAACGATAGGCTGTGGCAGCTTTCAGAAAATATGCACTCAAAATTTATCAGAAATGTCCAGGATGAGCAAATCATCCATCAACTAAGCTACAGCTAACCATGTACAAAGTGGTTTGATATGCATTATCGTTCAAGTAGTTAGCTTTGAGAGGTCTCTGTGTAATCCTGGGCATCAAGAAATTTATATTCTGGTTTGACACTAAAGCGTCGTGTGATTTTGCCCAAATTACTGGAGCTTTTATGACTCATTCTTTCTTCCAGCTATAGCAAAATAGGACATATAACCCTACCTCAGTCATGACTTCAGTAGAATAGAGGTCTTTGGATGAATGACACTTTACCAAGTACATTAACACCCAAACTAGGCACGCATCAGTGATAGCTAAATTGAAGCTATCTTGTAAGCCCTTAAGATTTCTAACTGGTTAAAGTCCCACTCATTCATTTTGCAATCATTTAGTGTATTCTGTCAGACCAGCTTCCCATGGAGACAACTATATTATCATAAAGCACAGAGGGTCAAACCTCTGTAAGAAAGAACTAGGACGCAAGCTCCGCAGAGAAAAGGAGCAGACCTGAAAGAAAAATACTGTGGGAAAAAAACAGATTAAATAAAAGAACTGCATTCACATGTCCATGTAATTACAGTGGGTAGAATTTGAAAGGATGTTTGCTCCCTTGGGAGCAATGATGTGTACTCTAGCCCTCCTACACCACAGAAGCTTTGCTTCTCCCATAGTTAAGTGAGAACTTGCATCTCATTCTACCCAACTTGCCTAGCAGCAATGAGGAATTACTGAAGAGGCAGGAAGGAAATCATTAAAGGGTAAAGAGATTTAAACGAGATACTTGGATAGACACTAAGCAACAGCAGAGTCACAGCATTTTTCTGATTTTTTTTCCCATTACCTCCTCCTCCCACCCCCCTAAAAAACCCTTCACATTCATCAGGGAACAGATTTTTCTCAGCTTAGTGTATTCAGAACGTCACCAACTAACCAAGTCATGAAACATGTTCTGCTTGAAGACACCCTTTATGAAACTGAAATACTTTTATAGCTTGCCACCTTTTCAAGCTCATCCTAAATTCTGGGAGTGGGCAACAATGATTTAGAAATTCTAGAATTTAGAAAAGTTAGCTTGCGTCAACTTGAACTGACTTGTCACCAAACACAAAGCAATAAGGGGGCTGCAGGGCCAACTCGAAAAAAAGACACCCAGCTTCAGCCCCAACCTTGCCAACCCAACCTTATTTAAATAATAAATAAGCATAAATAAGCAGTCACTGGATGGGGACATGCGTAACAACCAGTTTTGTGGTCTTTGTTCCAGCAGACAGCATAAAATAGCATCCTAAAGCACACCCAGCCTTACAATCCACTGCTTTCTGCTCCACAAATCCTTGTTCACCCTACTGCAGAACCTCTTGCGGCTCAGCTTGCTGCTTTTTTTAAAAGAGCCAGGCATCTGTTACATTTTCCCCACAGAGGCATTATAGCTGTGATGAGACCATCACATGTGGTAGCAAATCATGAAAAAACCTCAAACTGGTAGACTTAACAACTGCTATTATTTGGGTATACCAAAGAAGCCTGTCCTTTTGAACGGCAGCTCATCCTGCTGCAAGTAGCAGATAAGCTACTAGAGCAGAATCCAACACTGAAATGCCATTTTGAAAGGTTATTAAAATACAAAGCTTAAAGATGTTACAGTTAAGAATTTGGTCTGTGTACCAACTCCTATCCCCTGCAATCCAATTGATTCTTCCCGTAATGGATGACATGGCAACAGAGGGGCCTTACAGAAGACAATAATACGGATTAATTTACCTGATAGGTGTTGTCAAAGCTGTCATACATGAACCTGGTGATCAAGGAAGTCTTCCCCACTAGAAGAAAAAAAAAAAACACCACAGATTCAAGGAACAGTTCCAGTGCAAGTTTTAAGCAAGTGATTTAAAAATGGTTTCAGGAGTTTTACTCTGTGTCCATCAGATCCGGACTATGCAATTAAACCTCCTACAAGAAAAAGAGCAGTTATTTGATTTTATGATTGTGAAGTAACTAGTAGGCACATTTTTTTCTGAAAAAGGTTGGCTCCTGTATCATTCCTGAGCATCAGTTTTATGCTTAAACATTTGTGATTTGAGACGAAAATTGAAATAATTTGATTGTTCCCGGTTCTACCAAGTTGTTCAGAAATCTTAGTTGAACTAAGTAATGTAATAGGCCTCACAACCCCTACAATAAGTTATTACTAACAAGACAGCTCTTCTTGCTCATGAAACAAGGTAGCTATGTCACTTTAAAATACATCTCACTGTGCATCTCCTCAATGTCACACTCTTTGTACTTGTCACATAAATGGCAGTCCCTGCTGTAGTATCCACATAGCACAAGATTGAAGAGCATCATTGTTGAGAGGCTTGTTTACCATCTGCCCACAACGCCTGCAGGCCTTATTATTCCATTAACCTCACCCTTCCTTTGATAATATATTCGCTATACCTTCTTGAATAAGCAGGCTCATACGCTGTTAAAAATGCCATTATCCACTCCAGCGACGGTTGCAGCTTCGTGACTGGTATATTCACTTGGCTGTTCAGCATTAGGGAGTCAGTTGGCACTGCCATCAGAAGGTGTCACTGCAGCCTGTGCGGGCACACCTGACAGTCACACTGACACAGGCAAAGCCTTTTTCACATGCAGCCATTTGTGATGCTGCAGCTCCTCTGTAATTGCAACTCATCTTGGCCACACTGAATCACAACCTATGTCAAACTACATCAGTACGTCAAGATCCTCATTTCATACCTGAGATCTACATAAACTGCACGTACCATAACATTCCAGCCATGTATCAGAATACCTTGTAATCTCATTTTTCTTAAAAGACAAGTATTATGAGGTTCATTTTAAAACAATCATCACAACATTGACCTTCTACTCCTGTCAGATCAATCATACAGCTGAGCTGGGACAAAGACAGCTTTTGTTGTCAGTGGACACCACTTTCCTACTCTGTGCCATCTTCACCTGGAGGGAACCAGCAAGGTGCAGGAACTGGAACATCTCAACCTGCCTCATTTCAGTATGTTTAAATACTCTTAATTGTAGGCAAATTATTTAGGAAACAACTGAAGTTACTCAAGAATACATCACCTCCTGTTGTTTCCTTCTAACCTCGTCGCAGCTGGACTTTGCCATCTCCCACTGGCAGGGGAGAAGAGCTGTATGCCTTATGTTCGCCATCAGACATCACAGGTACAGACAGAAGGCTGACAGATGTGCACAAGTCAAAGCTTGTGTTCTTCAAATAAGTTTCCAGAGATGTTAGTTCTCTACAAGGCTGACCATCAAGACAGCAGGGGAATTTAAGCCAAGATTTTGGGGGTGGGGTTTTGAGGTAGGTTTCTGGGGTTTTGGTTGTTTTCTGTTTGTTTGGTGTTTTTTTTTAAATCTTACTACAAAACTTTCAACAAAATCTCCAATACTTAAGTAAGTACTTAAGCAGCACTTTCATCTATCTGCAAACTTCAGTTAACTCAAGTCCTAAGCTAACAGGAATCCAGTAGACAACCTTTGAGAAAAAGAATTTGCCAGGTCAAAACCTGAATTCCTGTGCAAATTTTTAACATACTCTTGTTCATAGACACCAACCAGGTTTCCCACAAAGTTAAAAAGCTGCCTACACAAAGGTAAACATTCCCTTCAGGCAGTAGGTTTTCGGAAGGAACGCATCTCAGATGGGTAGGATTCCTGAATCCCTTATTCAAATCTGTCCCTGGGCCCCACAGATGTGTTGAACAATAGCACAAGCTGGTGCTGGACAAAAAGCCACAGGCTGCGAGATGAGGAGAGTTTCACTACAGACCCAGCAACAATCCTCAAGAGACAGAGATGAGCAAATCCAATACCTTCCCACTGCAGCACATGCTATAAATCCCTGTAATGGATTTGCGGCACCATAAACAAGCTAGCTTTTCCTCACACGGCCATTGATATGCAAACGGACAAATTTAACTCTTTAGAGGTGGCAAGGGGATGTAATCAAACCCATGAAATAATTTGCTTTGGTAAGTCACAACCCCTGAAGAACACTGAAGTCTTCTGGCAAATCATTTCCCTTCCCACTATGCACTGAGATGTCTTGGACGGAGTCTGTCTAGAAGCTATAAAATCAGAACAGATTTTTCTATTTCATATTGCTGGAGCTTCCCTACCCTACCTTCAGTCACTTCACAAAGAGAGGGGGAAAATACAGCACCACCTGCTTTGCTCATATTTAAATATCTCCTTCAACCAACATTTGGATAGAGTGTCTTAATGCCCTTTAGTTCTAAGACATTCCTTCTCCAAACAGACCAAGGTTTTCTTTACATAGCATGTCAACAGGCACCAGAACAAATTAGTATTAATACCAACTGCTTACAGTTTTAATTCCACCATGGCTACTGAAGCATCCCCATTTCTCCTTAAAAAAAACACACACAAAAAAACCAACCAACAAACACACAACCAAAAACCAACTTGCTTTTAAAACCCTGGCAGAAGTGAAAGCCCACAATTCCCACTGTATCTATAATTATTAAGTCAGTGAATCTTCCTTCAGAAAGTCACAAGTTTATATTATATAAACAGACACCTTGTCCAGCGGGTTTCAGACTTTAAATATTCCCTCTTTTAAAGAGCCATTCCTTATAGCTAACGCGACCTCACCTCTCCCCAGGCTCCCCACACACACCGCACTGCTTGCCAATAGCACAAACTATCCCCAGCCCTACAAAAAATAGCCAGATGAATCACCTTAGGATTCATATACCATCTGTTGCACACTAAAGGGATGTGGATGCATGTGCTGATTCTCCTGTTGAAGCCATGCTGCCATAAGCCCCGTTTCAGAGAGCTTGAGGAGAGAACAGAAACACACAGAAATTAATCTATTGTCAATTAGGTTGATCACATTTCTCCCGTATGGAGGCACAGCACAGGCCCCTGGGCAAGTCATAGCTAAAGCACTGTCACATGATTCTGTGAGTACACGGCGCACTTAAACTACATGTATTTATCACGGGCCTAGCACAACAGTTACAAACTAAATTCCCAGTAAGGATAATCCCTTATGAAGGGAAACCTCACCGTGCAACTAGCATCCCACAACCTGCAGAAATACTGATCTTCCCACCACCACCACCCCTTAGCAGAGCAACAAAGAAGGGCTACCGAGCCACAGTTTACCATTTGGAGTCCAGCCCCTGGGCTTATGGACGAGTTTTATTTTTACAGCAGTTTTTATTCGGAATGTCGTAACAGAGCATTAAGCCGCTCCGCATGACTTGAAAAATAAATAAAAATAACAATAATAAAGAACAGTGCCCAAAAAACCCCAATTTGTTGACTGTTGGGATCTGCAAGAGAGTTTGAAACCCATTCCATTACACATTTTCACTTGCTTTCTATTCCGTCCTGCTGGCTGTATGTTTATCGAATTCACAGAAGGCATTAATTTGGGAGTGATTGCAAATAAGAGGACAGGATCTGAATTCAAAGTAATCTTGAAAAATGCAGAACTGACCTCAAGAGGAAAATGAAGCTCAACAGGAAGAAGCAGCACAAGCTAATACACAAAAATAACAACTGGCTGCTTAAAATACATATTGCAATCAACTAGGTAAGCAATCTGGGGGTTCTAACCAAAGGAAGCAGTAAGACAGTCAAGACCTCAGCCTTGTCTCATTTAGCAAGTTTTTTTAAGCCAGTGGGTTAATTTAATCTCTTGAAAAAGTTTCAACACAAAAATATGTCCAGGGCAGCATCAGTCAGCAATGCTGTAGCACACGACATCCTTTAGGCCAAAATATTTCTAGTATGCTGCTGGGACAATTAAAAAAAAAAAAAAGTTAACATTATCTTTGTAGGAATAAAGGCAGGGGAGGAAACGCTTCGCATGGGGTTTTACCACAGTGTACAGCTTTGGCTGGAGCAGCAAGGGGGGTTCTCTGCTGGACACACCGACAACTGCGTTACAGGAAGAGAGACAAAAAACTCAAAACAATTCAGGAGCTGAGAAGGAGCTTTTTGGCAAGAAAAAGAGCCAGCTTGCGTAGTTTACACAGGATGACTGAAAGGTGACAGAGAGCAGAGAAGTAACTTAGTGACAAGGAAAGGTGGTCTCCAGCCTCTCTTCTTTCTGTAGATGAAGATCTAACAGCTAATAGTCCAAACAAAGTCCTAAGAGAAAAGGCATGCAACTTTAACAGTGAGGGTAATTAAACTCTTAACATAACCTATTCAGCTGGGCAGTGGATTCTCCTCCCCTCCTTGGCATACAGAGTTGTGAGATGTGTTCCATTGTAGGAATTTACATGCAAGCCATCCAAGAATTTTTTGAAGCGGAGGGAAGCTAAGAAAAATAAGTGATTAACCAAAGAAACCATTTGTTCCAAACAGTGCACCTGAACATCAAGTTTGGAAACTCTTCTGTCATTAAGTGGCTGAAGAACAGTAGCGGCGTGGGTTTCATAAGATGACTTTTCTGCTCCTTCAAGCTTTTCATCTAATGAAAACAAAGTCCACGTTAACCAGCTCCTAATCACACAGCTGTAGCTCAGACATCATTGCTTAAATGCACAGATTACCAGCGTATACTCCTGGATGGGAAGGCAGCCAGCTCCAGCAGGAATAGTTAAGCTTCTATCTGACTTGCTCAGACATTTTTCTTCAGCTATACCAGCTCTGGAAGAATTTGGACCTAGAGGTGGCTCCCATACTGAACTAGCTACTCACGTTCCTAACCATCAAACCTGAACAGCGCACGTTAATTACACACTGCAGAGCCTGCCCAGTGCTTTTTTCTGGGAGGCTAGGGGAAAAGCAGAGAGAGGAGTTTTGCTGTACAAGGCAGTAAGTGGAAGCATTCATCCACGTTAATCCTGATAAGCTACAGTGTTTTAATGTGTTATGGGACAGGAAGAAGTAGGTTGTTCTGATATATAAAAATCGGAAACTCCTAAAAGGAAAGGACTGATCACTGGTTCAGCACACAAACAAGTAGATGCCCAAATACTAACATCCTCCTAAATCGGCAACTGAATCAGTGGCAGCAAACAGCAAAGTATCCAAGACACATAACCGAGTTAAAAGACAGGAACTTGTGAAGTTCCTATCAGCAAAATTGCCATTAGCTATGAGGGCCCAAATTCAAAGCCTTGCCTTTAACAGCTAATTGAGTCAACCTGATCGATACTCTTTGTCTGGAAGCCTTGAGCCACTGCCTAGCACTTATTTCAAAAGAGCATTCACCTGCAAGATAAAATCAATACACTAATCTCATGGTTCCAGCAACTTTGATCCGACAGCAGCGGCTGGAGAGATTTCAAGGTCATTCATCTGGTTCTTGAAGGCTGCCTTGTCCCACTTCTGCAGCCCTGCGCACTGGAGATTTGTATGTCCAACGCCAACCATCACTAATGACACTGATTAATGGTGGGTACCAACAACTCCTCTGCGCCAGCACGTGCAGAATACGTGCTACTGGCTACCGCTGGCAGCACAGCAAGCAGCACTCCATGCCGTGCGCTGTAACGAGTCACTGGGGAGGCTCACGCAAGAGCCAGGGATGGAAGAGACCCATTAGATAATACAAATCATCTCCCTGCCAGCACAGGATTAGAAGGTCATTTGTTGCCAAGGCAGAGTCTGCAAAAGGCTCAGGCAACAGTCAAGAGTGACCTACAAAGGAAAAGTAATTGGGATTGTGCCACTTCTACTGTATGCTGTACAAGGAGCAGGCCTTATATCCCCGTTTCATTTTCTTAGGCATGTGCTTGCCTTTTATACCAGAGATACCACATTTTGCCCAAGGATTCTTCCAGAAAAGTCACAAAGTCACACTTAAATCTCTGAGTTCATACCAGTTGTCAAATACTAACACTTTCAAGGCATCAGCAATAATAATATTAAAAAACCAACAGAAGAAACATCTGAAAAGCAAAATAATCTTAAAAATAATCAATCTATCCATCCTTTTCATTGTAAAGCTGAAAAATTCCACGTGACCTCTTCCCAGTGAGAGGCAGATTTGGTTAACAGAGATCCAACTTGTTAAAAGCGTAAGTTAAAGCAGAGGAAGAAACCCTTCTCATCACACATACAGATAAATCACAGTGTAATCCCACAATTTCACTTGCCCTTTGCAAGACTCCCTTAAGATTTGGTTGAAGGATAAATCCCAGTGACACTGCAACTTCCTTTCACAGAAAGGAATCTTCACTGTATTTCCTTTACTAGACACACCACAGCACTGCTTGTCCAGCGATAACTGACATGCTGACAAGCAACAGTATTTCTTAACTGAGAAGTCAAACTCTGTTCTGCCCTCAATTCTCAAAACAGATGACCCGATACCACCCGAGGAGTCCTGTTGAAACATGCAGCTTCAAGATCTTTCGACTACCAGCCTCACATCAAGTTTCATGCTCAGATTTGCTGATACTTCAGACCCGATGCTTAAAAGAGTAGCTGAAATGCAAAGATTTAATGCTCAGGATCAGAGAACTTGCTAGTCCACATGTGGAAAAAAACCACCCAAGGCAACAAGAGGAAAAAGCACTGCTAAGAACAATATACTGAATTATGAATACATGAAAACCATTTTTAGATTTTTATTTTAAAAGGAGCCCCAAAAGCAGGATGCTCATAGTTGACAAAATGATTTGCATTTTGTATTTTTAGGTACGTCAGTCTGAGCTTTTAAAACAGAAATGCTGTAATAAAATGATTAAAGCAGCTTCCTTACAAAAAATATCCTCCTCTGCTCTTCACTGTCAAGCTATGGAAATTTCACCCGGTTCCCCCAAAGCAAGAAACAAAACTCATTCATTATCCCAAAGACACTGACAGAGCCAGCAGACTGCATTCATCCAACAAATTCTCAGTAAGATTTAGTTTATCCAGTCACAGCTGAGGAACTCTGAAGATAACATCAAGTCTAGTCACAGAAAGCAGAAGTAAAAGGCAAACTTAATGTGGTCTCGACTCCTTGCTCCAATTGAAGAATTTTTTACCCTGAAGTTGGGGGGGGGGGGGGTTCCCCCCATTGATTCCACTTCTGCTCTATTGTCAAACCTCTTTTATTCTGCCCTTTCTTTCCTGATGCAAGACACCAGATGAGATCAGACCAAAAGGACCATATGAGCCAATTCTTTGCAACCCTAAGTCCCCGATGAATAAAAAAAAAAAATAAAAAATCCAGAGGAACAGATGAAAGCCTGCAGAGAATAAACCACCTTGAAATACATCCGTGGTCCCACCCACTGGAAGTAGCTTTGTTTACAACAAAAATTTTGAAGTCTGGTAGAAAAAGTTATTTTTGATTAAAAAATGTACAGCTATAGATTTTTTTTTTTTAAGAGCAAAGGGCAATATTAAATGCACGTTTATCAGACGTTTTCAAAGGCTGTTTTGGTTATGCAGGATAAAGCCAGCTGAAGGATGCCCTCCCAGCCTGATCGCTGAAATGGAACGGCTGCCCTCATTAATTCTAGGAAATAAGACCATTTTGTACTGTTAACACTACAAAAATTGTGCAAGTGTCTTTCGTGCTACTTCAGTGGTTCTTGCATTATACTAAAGCAGCAATGGCTTCTTTATGTACAAACAAAACAGTTCAAATAGCCTCTTTTAAGATAGCTTATTCCCAGCCTAGGTTACAAATTACACTCTTGTCCTACTAAACAGATCTGCTCCTTTAAGCAAATTCCTCCTTAAAAAGAGGGAATTTAAGATTCTGTTTTGGAAGTTGATGCAGACTATCCAGAGAGTTGCAAGGAAACAAACAAGACCCAGAAAAACAAGGCAAGAGTTTTGTTTTGGTTTAAATAATTTTAGTAATTGAAGCAATGTTCCATCATTTTCTACTTCAAATATACTTTATTTCATTCATCCCAGAGAAGAGGGGACTCACCTAGATTTTAATTGATGGTATTTTTTGTATTCATTTGAAAT
Source organism: Falco peregrinus (assembly GCF_023634155.1). NCBI lineage: Eukaryota > Metazoa > Chordata > Aves > Falconiformes > Falconidae > Falco > Falco peregrinus. The sequence goes on from NC_073724.1 coordinate 121,583,670, forward strand.
AGAACAAACAATAGACTAAAGCTTGCAGCCTAGATCAAACACATGAAGATCAGGCAAAGGAAATTCAAGTACCTGCAGTGAAATCAGTCAACTTCAGACTCAGTGAAGCACAGGCAGCCCCTGAGCAAGCAGCGTACCCTGAAGAGAGAGTCCATTTAACACACTTCCAGCAGCTTTGTCACTTCTACTTTAGATGCAACTTCTTTGACAAAGGAAATTTGCAGCTACGTTGCTCTACGCAGAAACTACGGGCCAGTAAAGATCTGCAGGTAACTTACTTGCTGATGCAAAACATCCACATTTATATATTTCTTTGGTGGCTCAACAGATATTTTGGTCCATCATAAGGATGCTTCTAAAATGCAAAAAACCTAAGGCAATGTCCTTCAAGAACTTAAAGCAGGTTCTAGGGGCTGCAGACAACTGAAGTCCACAAACCTTCACACTTGGAGTCCTCCACAGACACCAAATAGTAGGCAGTGGCGCAGGAAACCAACTGTTGCTTTGCAAACAACAGATCATCACACAGTGAAAATGAGCAGCAAAGGTGCTGCTGGCAGCGGCCAGCAGTTTGTACATGATCGTAAGGGGAAAGGAGGACAGAGCAACCAGTTCAGAAAGGGATTTTTGGCAGTTCATTTGCATAGGTTTTATGGCATCCTACCTCAAAAAGTAATTCTAGAAAGGCAGACACAATCAATAACAGTGTCAAACAACTGCAGCCGACCTTTTTAGGCCAATGAATCCCTGCCAACCCTTAATTTCCTTTCAGGTCACCACCCACAATAAAGCTTTTTTTTTCCTCCTTTAATTTAAAGCACTATGGAAAACCGTTAGATACAGTCCTGGACCAATTACTTTAGCCTCAGGGAATGCCAGTAGTCTATAGCTCTCAATTTAAGACTCACTGGCTTGTACCCACGAAGCAGAGTAGGTAAGTTGGTTTACCACTCCTGGGGTATAGATCTTACACTTTGCACGTTGCTAGCACAGCTGTCTCGATCCACACATCTGTAAAATACACTGTGATGTTTTTATCATGTGATTCAATTATTCCAGGGACATACGCTACGTTCATCATTATCAGCAGTTACAAGTCTGCAAAAGGCATGAAACCAGCACCATAACGTTACAAGTCAGCAGGTACATGACAACAGGTTCCTTTGGATTCAAATGCAAAGGAAGCAGAAGCCTGTTCCCTTAGAGTGTTCCTTCATACAAAATCGTCTCTCCATTCAGTAGCTTCTTACAGCTGGAGGTGAGGAAAGAAGAAAGCTCAAGCTGCCATCAACGACACCCTGCTCTGACACCTCCTTCTCTTCCTTTTCCTCCCCAAATTAAAACAGAGCAACTGATGAAGACAGTAAAAAACAGGCAAACCCATGCTAAAGCTCGCTAGCATAAGGTCAGTCAGGATTTTCTCTACCTACCACCTCTTCTTCCCGTGCCTTTGAAAACATGCGTCACCCCTCCCAGCTGAAGGTCTCACCCTTAGGCATCTTTCACATCTACCTTTGCGGGCTCCAGCACCGGCAGAAACATTTCACATTGTATTCTGTTGCGACAGCTCGGACTGACCAGGCATTATTACTTATCAGAAGTTTTAACACAGTGGAGTCCCAAGGAACTGGCAGCAGAGGATTCCCATAGTCCAACTTCATTTCCACAGCAGCCTGTCTAGCCTTAGTGAACTACAGGGAAAGGCATGCTTTGCATTTTCATGTTTTCTATATACATCTGTTAGCCACCAGTTGACAAAAAGAGTAAGAAATAAAAATCACAACCGTCACCACAGTTGCTCAAAGACAATTTATATTAGAAGCAAACAAAATAATAACTACAAAAATTGATCGACTGGAAAACATGAGAAATTTTTGGAAGTCTGAGGTAATCCTTAAGCATAACAACTATTACTTTTTTGTTTTCAACCCAGGCCGTAGTTTTGGACATCACATAGAATCTTAACACTTTTACAAACTTTGAAGTCTCAAATTCAGAGAATTAATTAATATCAATGCCCAACCCTCTGGCTCAGGTTCAGATGTGCTGCTCATCATCCAGCCCCTGTTCAGGCTGAGGTACTACAGGGGCCTGGTTGACCCTCTTACAAATTAACCTCTTTTGGTTTTTTTAAATACACATTTTAACACCTTCCCAGACAAAGAAAACTGAGAGCAAGGGCTCTACACAAAGTGGTGAGGAATTTAACGAGATACAGCATCTGACCAATGGCCCAGTGAAATGAAACAGGAAAGGGGAAGCCTAACCCCATTTTCAATAAGGGAAATAAAGATGATCCAGGAAACCACAGGCTGGTCAGTCTCACCTCTATGCCCACAAAGATCATGGAGCAGATCCTCTGGGAAACATATACTAACACATGTGGAAAATAAGGTGATTGGTGACAGCCAACATGGCTTCACCAAGGGCAAATCACGCTTGACAAGTGTGGTGGCCTTCTATGACAGTGGACGAGGGAAGAGCAAATGATGTCATCTGCCTGAGCTTCCACAAACCATTTGACACTGCCCCACATGACATCCTTGCCTCTAAACTGGAGAGATGGACGGACTACTCTGTGGATAAGGAACGGGCTGGATAGTTGCACTCAAGAAGTTGCAATCAATGGTTCAATGTCCAAGTGGAGACCAGTGACAACTGGCGCTCCTCAGGGGTCCTTACTGGGACTGGTGCTATTCAGCATCCTTGCTGGCAGCACAGACAGTGGGATCGAGGGCACCTCAGCACGTTTCCCACACCACCAAGCCGTGCGGTGCAGCTGACACGCTGGAGGGAAGGGATGCCATCCAGACGCTGACAGGCTGGAGAGGTGGCCCATGGCAACCTCATGAAGTTCAACAAGGCCAAGTGCAAGGTCTTGCACATGGGTCAGGGCGATCCCAAGTACAAATGCAGGCTGGAGAGAGAATGGATGGAGAGCAGCCCTGCAGAGAAGGGCTTGGGGGTGCTGGGGGATGAAAAGCTGGACATGACCCGGCAATGTGCGCTTGCAGCCCAGAAAGCTGCCCGTGCCCTGGGCTGCATCCCCAGCAGCGTGGCCAGCAGGGCGAGGGAGGGGGCTCTGCCCCTCTGCTGAGACCCCCCACAGCGCTGCGTCCAGCTCGGGGGTCCTCAGCATCAGAAGGACACGGACCTGTTGGAGCGGGCCCGTCGGAGGCCACGGAGCTGGTCAGAGGGCTGGAGCCCCTCTGCTGTGGGGACAGGCTGGGAGAGCTGGGGCTGTGCAGCCTGGGGAGGAGAAGGCTGCGGGGAGACCTTAGAGCAGCTCCCAGTGCCTGGAGGGGCCGACAGGAAAGCTGGGGAGGGGCTTTGGGCAAGGGCAGGGAGTGGTGGGACAGGGGGGAATGGCTTGAAGCTGAGAGAGGGGAGATTTAGGTTGGACATGAGGAAGAAACCCTTCCCCGTGAGGGCGGCGAGGCGCTGGCCCAGGCTGCCCAGAGCAGCTGTGGGTGCCCCATCCCTGGCAGGGCTCAAGGCCAGGCTGGACGGGGCTGGGAGCAGCCTGGGCTGGGGGGAGGGGGCCCTGCCCCTGGCAGGGGGTGGGACTGGCTGGTCTTGAAGGTCCCTTCCAGCCCAAACTGTTCTATGACTATGATTCCATGACCAAGACAGTAGCTGGCCTCAGAAACACACTCTCTCCCCTCCCCTCTTTACAGAACTCCAAGTTTTTTAAAGTACTGAAAGATACTGAAAAAAGTTACCTATTTTCTCATAGTAAAATTGATTCCCTTAGTACTTGCAAAGATTCTCTCCAAAGTGGACTTTTCAAGGCAAGCTGAGCCAGTTTTATCATAGCTGAGCACCTGCTTAAGATGCAAAACCAAGCTTTACCCATTATTACAATTAATAAGAAACAGTGTGGCCAGAATTTTGCTGCTGAAGAAATTTCCATTTTTCCATGTAACAATCAAGCGCCATGAAACTGAGTCAACTCATTGCAATAGAAGAATTTCCGAGCAGAGCATTTTAAAACCTCAGTATCTCAACAGTTCCCAGCACCTTCACAAACCAGGAACTGTGACACCAGCCCTTTAGCTCACTAGACAGCCTTCAGCACTCCAGTGTTAAAAAAAGCCTGCGTATAACAAACTAGAACAGACCATAAGCTAGGTATACAAGCCTAAATGGATGGTAGGAAGAGTGCATGAATATTTATGACTGTCTGGTGCAGAACAGCAGGAAGGGAAGCAACAGAGTCGAGTGAACTAACACGATATAACAAGGAATGACACCTACCTAGCAGATGAGCACACATAAAGCTATTATGTGAATGCGTGATATCATCTGCAGCTTATTCTCACATGCTACAATAACAGGGACGCAAAGAAAAAAAGCAAGTCCATTTTCACAGTAGCACCATTTTAAACACTGAGTATGTGGGATTATTGCATCTTTTTTTCATGTTTCACACACATTGTTCACTCAATGCTTTTCCTTTCAGAGACAGAGGGTGTAATATGATTTTCCTAAAGGATTCTAAAGAGTTACAGCAAAAATATCTGCTGTATCTGTATTTGTTACAACCCCAGGAAATCAGTGAGATTTGCAGCTCCTTAAGTCTCAGCGAAGTCTTCAAACAGTAGACATCACTAACGCTGTCTGTCACGCAGGAGGCAAAGAAGGAACTCCTCTCCTTGGCCATAGCCAAAGACTAATTATTTTATGGTTTCTAAGAAAAATTGATGAGTACACATTTCAAGCCATGTCCAGAGTTATGCAAGTTTCACAAGCATTTGAGACCTTGCTGGAAGACATGCCCTTGCTACAGAGAAGAAAATAGGAAATATAATTTTCTCACAACCCAGATGTCATCAGAGCAAAGGGGGTTTAGTTCCAGTCAATCTCTCCAGGCAATAACCCACACAAACACGAGTTTTCATGCCTGCTGCCTGGCCAACTGCTCTTTCCTGTCAAGCATTTCCATAATTTACAGAAAGGGACCAATTACTCCCTTATCTACAACAACCAGTAATCAAATGATTAACACTTCAGTAACTGCCTTATAAAAAAGATGACTATGAAAATATATGTTAGCCTGAAAAGCTCATTAATTTTCATTCATTCTTTTCTTCGGGTACCTTAGAATAGCATGTACACAGTGCTGTTTTCCTGACAGAAGCAATGAGGCCCTGCTTATAACACAATACTTCATCCAAGACAGAAGGAAATTGAAGTTGATGCATTTTTCTGACCTAGAAAGTATTTTTTTCCCAGGGTCTTGCTAACAGCCATGGCCAGCAGGGCCTGTACTGTTTGAATGCTGGCATTAATACAAAAGCAGAAGCTTAAGCAACATTAGCTCTTCAGTCCCAGCTTCTTATATCCCTGGCTAAGGAAACCACCAGCTCTGGTTCAACAAGCTCAGACTTCAACTGGAAAGAATCCTGTGTCAACAGTAACACATGACCTTTGATAGCAAGGTTGTCCCTGTCAATATATATTTAATATTTGGCCCATCAAATAGGGACAAGATTATTATTCACTAGTTAAAGCCCTGCAGATAAGAGATTATTTATGCTGACACACAGCTTTAGGTGCCTCATGCAGAGGGATTAGGACAGAAGTGCAGACTGGAGGAACAAAGTACTGAAAAGCTGCCCCGCCTATAGCAACAGTCTTCCAGAAGAAATCTGCTGTACATTCTGGCATAAGTATTAAGTTTTTGGGAGTACCATACTCCATGAGTAAACTGTAGGGCCTAGAGCATGTCTTGTGAAGAGCAGCTGAGGGAACTGGGGTTGTTTAGCCTAGAGAAAAGGAGGCTCAGGGGAGACCTTGGCACTCTCTCCCAAGTAACAAGTGACAAGACAAGAGGAAACAGCCTCTTAAGTTGCACCAGGGTAGACTTAGATTGAGTATTAGGAAAAATTTCTTCCCTGAAAGGGTGGTCAAGCACGGGAACAGGCTGCCCAGGGACACGGTAGAATCACCCTCCCTGGAAGTGTTTAAAACAAGCGTAGATGTGCTTAGGGCCGAAGTTTAGTGGTGGCCTTGGCAGTGCTGGGTTAACGGTTGGACTTAATGATCTTAAAGGTCTTTACCAACCTAAAAGATTCTATGAATCCAGTTCAGTCTGCCACAAGACAACTGTGAATATTTTAAAGGAGATTTGAAAGGTTCTGCATCTGTATTAACTGAAGTATTAGTTTGTGTCAAGTTTCTGCTCCAGACATTTTCTTTTTACTCTTCAATATTACTATAGGAGATACACAGGAAACATCAGCTCTGTGAAATTACATTCCCAATCCTGTTATTAAGGAAAAGCCAATACAATTCAATGCAGAGAAACTTTGCACAACTTGAGATCCTCTCTCTCTCCAAAACAGGGAGGAGCAGCTTCCCAAAACCCAGCAGTTCAAGACTGGTTCATGTCTTAAACTGGAAGTTTCCAGCCTTGAGATGAGCTAAACATCCGGATATAGACACACACTTGGGATTAAACCTAGCTGAATATATCTTAGTCTCTAACAGGGAATGCATAGCTAGTTAGTGAAAGCTATTAAAAGACTGCTGTTTTTCCTTAAATGAAAAAGTTTTCATTTTATTCCTAATCTTGTACTATACATTTTCCCAGTCTCATTCCTGTTGTACACTATTTCAGTTTTCTATGAAAATTTGGCAACAGTTCTTACAGAATGGCTTGGGTTGGAAAGAATCTTTAAAGATCACCTTGTCCGCCCTCCCTACCACAAGCAGGGACACCTTCCACTAGACATTGGTTAGTACCAACTTTATTGCTTTTCGTTCTAAAAACCTCAAGTAAGACTTCCCTTCCCCAAGGGAACATGCTCTTAGCACTGAGAAAAAATGCTCAAGAGTAACTATGAACAGTGTCATTTCTGCCACTGAAATAAATGCAAGCAGACATCAATAAGCGGAAAAGTCCCTTGTTCCTTTGGGAGAGCTCTTACAGTCACAGGTCACTAAAAGATTCCTCCTTCCACTTTGACCCCCGAGCTGGCTCACTGCATTATTTTAACAGCTTAGCATCTCCAGGTTGCTCAAATTTTCATACCACCCTTTTAACAAAGCAAATGTTCAAGGATTTTATGTCTTTGGGCTCTGTTGATCAAGATCATCTACTAATACCTCTAGAAGACTTTTGGGGAAGTGTGGGCCTGGGGAAGTGTGAACAATACTGTCCTTGCAACTGGCTCCAGAGCCTCTCTCTTGACTTCAGACTGCAGTGCTGGGACACAGAGCCTGCAAATCGCTCGTTCAGACCATCTCTGCAACAGGCAGGGGACAGGCAATTCTCAGCCAACACTCAGGAAACACTCAAGAGAACGCCCGGTGTCACAAGGCAAAGCCCAAAATATTAAAAGCATGACTGTACTGTATGAAAAATGAACAGCCTCCTTATACAGGTCAGAGAACCACCTGCCTAGCTCTCCTGGACACGAAACACTGGTCCTTCTGGCTCCAGGGTCCTTTTGCACAACTCCTATTAGTGAATAGCATGGTGAGGCTGTTCTGGCAGCTTTTAAGTAGCACACCCCAAATCTTGCTTCAGCTAGCCTCAGCATCCATGATGCCACAGCTCCTGAAAGGCTACATGTGCTACCCAATACAATTATGTGACAGGCTCAGCATTACTTCAGAGTGCATGTTAAGCCTCACATAGACATTCCCAAGGGACAGAAAAGGAACAAGAAATTGCCTCTAACGAGCAGAGTAACAGTTCTCCCAAAGGATCCTACCTTTCACATAGCCACCCCACCAATATCCAAATGCCACACTATGAAAAACAAAGTAACTTTTACAGACCATGGCTAGATATTGAAGGATGACTGGATAAAAGCCTGCTGTGCCATCAATCTAAGTGTTTAGCACCATACAGATGTGTTTTATGCTGTCTTTAGGCATTTTAAGACCAGCGAGAGAAACAAAGGATTGTCACTTGTATTTAAAGTTTGGCAGTAGCTAACAAGAAAAGAGGCAGAAAAAGGTACCTTCTACTATCAATCTTTAAGTCAACATTAGCCTGTTTGCTTTCTTTAGACATGTTAGAATCCTCTTTTATTCAGTACTACACTTTTTTCTTGAGGGAGATGCATGTTAGTTTTACCTGGAGTTTGGTATCTTTATTTATTCAGTAATAAACTAAGCCACGTACTGAGACTGCTCATTAATGGCTTGTAGCAGGCCCGAGTAGAAGGCGCAGCCTAGACATGTAAAGCTGCACAAGGCTCCTCTTTGTATTTTGGTATATGAAAGGTTCACAGAAGTCAAAAAAAAATAAATCTGCAGAGACCAGTCACAACTTTAATGACTTAAAAGTCAGTACTTTTTTCCACTAAGTAAATCCTAATAAGCACTGGCATAGTTGATAAACGTAGAACAATATGACTGATTATCAATGCATGGGCAAGATTTCCCTTGGGATACACATCAAACCTTGTGACAGTGACAAAAATACATGGCGATAAATAAATTCATTAACTCTTGCGGGTTTTGTCACTAATTAGCTTTACTTTTCTTTCTGAAATAGGAAATACATGAAAGAACAAAGCAAAAAAATCTCGTTCTATTTGCTCAGTCACGGCAATGAAGAAATGAAACACTGAATATGGGTCAGTCCTCTAGTTCCATCTCATAACCACTCAGTTTACAGACTTTTCAGCTGTGAGGTTTTAAACCATTAAGTGGCACACTGCAGAGTTTTCATATTAAAGCTGGGGGGTTTCCACCACACTCACTAACCTGTAGAAAAGAATAAATAAACAAGAGTCAGCCCCTCACTACTGAACAGGAAGGAACAAGTCTATTAAAATTACAGAAAGCAAAATATGACAGTTAGATTACTCTGTCAAGAGTAAAATAAAAAGCATGTAAATGTTACCTCTTAAGCATGGCTATAAAAATTCATTTTAAAATACAGGCCTCATGTTCTGAAGATTAAGCCACTAGTTAGTTTTCTGCAGAAGAGTTCCAAGTGAATCACATAACATAACCAGTGCTATTTTTACAGTTTAAAAGATTTCTAAAAACAACAGAACCAAAGTTAATGTCACAAGAGGACGACCTTCAGGCAATTTCAGTTTTCCTCATCTGGTGTAACACCAAGCATCTGGGAAGTTACACAACACCACTTTACAAGGAAGACTTCCAGTTTTCTGTTAGTGAGAACATCTGTCATCTTACTTTCAGAGTTCTGAATCTCCCATCATTTTGTACAGTAGAGCCAAATATTCTGCTTAAATAGGGCTGAAAGCAACTGAATTTGAAGAAGTAGAATCCTGCCCATTTCTGAATGACAGACACCCTTTAAGCTGGTGTAGAAGCCAGAAACTGTCTTCTACTGTCTATAGCAGACCAATCTAGGAGGTTTTCCTTGGGGGAAGAGAGTTATAAAACTTGTGAAGACCTGTAACTAAGATACTAAGAGGGTAAAAGGAAATATGCAGGTAAGCATGTGCAATAACAGGAAACAACAGAAGAAGGATTAACAGAATTGCAGACACTAATTGCTACATAGCATGGTAAATGTGGTTTCATTCAAATGACCACAGAGCAAGAAGAGGAAGAATAAACCTAAGATAAGGTAACAAGAAGATCAAGAACTGGAGCCTAGTAAAGTCCCCAGATAAGGAAAACAAAAGAACAAGGAGACTCAGGAATTTTGCCCAAACCATAGGAGGAATGAAACAAAATACCTGGAGGAAAAGGTCCCAAACAGTCTTAGCTCCTAAAAGGAAAACAACTACAGGCCACAAGTATCAGTGTCACAAAATCAAGAAGAATCCAAGACACATGATGAGGATTCATATATCCCATCAAGCAACTCTGGCCACAGCACTTGGGCACATATCTTGATCCTTTTGAGGCCACGGGTGAGAGCGCGTACAAGTAAAATTATGCTAAAGCAACTGAGTGAAATCTGCTCAACTGGAAACAAACAATTCCTTTCACTTTCATAAGAGCCTGCATTAGTTTTGTTACAGTACTCTTTTTTTAATGCTATGACTCTCCAGAATGGATTCTGGAAATAGGTTTCTACTCCTGACTTTAAGCACTGGTTCATTACGTTAGAAGCAGCAGGAAGATACAGGACTGCCTTTCACACAGTCACCAAAATTCTTGTTAAAAAAGCCCTCATATTTCAAGAGCATGTGTAGGAGGAGTCTCAAGTATGAGACTATTAAACCTTTACATATTTCTAAAAGGGAAATTGTCACCTCTTGATGACACTTATTTTAAGTATTTTCAAAGAAACATCCTGAAGGGTATAACTATTCTTGCCCACAGTTGCCACGCAGATGAGATTAAAACCAAACAGAAAACAGGAAGCATGAACAATACACTCACATTTGCTATGTGGGATATCCAGGAAAATGAGGGGGGAAGGTATTAAGCTTGGTTAATTAACTAAAGGTACTCACAGGTCACCTCTATATTTCAAAGACTGCTGCGCAGTCTCTTAATAAAAAAACAACCAACATTTACAGTCTCATGAGGATATTTTTCATCACAGGCTGAAGATTTAGCTTTCCTTATCTTACATTGTTAAAGCTTTTAAAACAAGTTTCCAATTAGGCTTAAAATATTCTCCAAAGGACTTGATTATTTTAACCGCTCACTAAATGCCTCAGAAGTAAGGCTCTTTGAGCCTCAGCATAAATATCAATAACACAAAGCAGCACCTCTACAAAACTAAAAGCACTTGGAAATACTGTAAACATGTCCAAAGGATCTTCTGGTCAAGTCTGGATGACCATGAAGCTAAAGAAGAAGAAAGATTCAGTAGTACAGAAGACCACGGATCACAGCCTCTATTTAAAACTTAGCGGCAAGGCACAGCAGTGAAAGAAGGCGCTCTCATCTGCAGGTCAATGTAAGGAAGAGAGTTTCGGGTGGACCTAATCAGCAACTAAGCCAGCAAGGAGGAGGTAAGCACAGATTGGAAAGCAGAAGACATCCCATGCAGGAAATGTTATCGGGAAGCTCCTCCTGCATCTCAAGAGTGATTTTTTTTTTAAAAAGGTGATGGAACAGCAGCAGTAGTTCTTGCAAAGTCATGTCTTCTGGACTCCTCACTGCTTTTAAACACTGGATTTCACCCAACACAGAGCAGTAATTCACTTCAGACTGTACAACCACCTTCAATATTAAGCTAAGTTACATTTATATGTACACTTCGGTGAAAAAAAACCATTTAAAACCAAATTTGGGAGGCAAAGGAGTTGGAGAATAATGAGCAAGGGGAAGGAGGAAGAACAGTACTTGATCTTTAGCAGCGAAGTCTGCTTCATTCCTGTTGCAATTTAGCTGGGAATGGCTGCCAGTCCCTAAGCCAGAGTATGAGCATTTACAAGATTCAGTTTAAAATCAAAACATTAATAAATCTTGCATAATTTCATTAAAGACAAAATGGCACAGAGGTAAGCATGTGGAAAAGGATTCTAGTAAGTCCCACTGGAGAAAGATTAAATTCATTTTATATTCTCAGCAAATCAGTAACTAAACATTAATTCAGGCTCTAAAGTGACAGCCTTGGAAAAATATGGCAGACTGCTGGTACCAGAGAGCTATCTCCTCTGAGCTGCGATTCAGGTGGCCTCCAAGCTGGACAGTAAACAGGAGTTCAAAGAGTCACAATAGATGCTATTTAGTATCTGCTTTTTACTAAAACATCCTGTTTAGTTGTTACTCCAAGTCCCCACAACACTCTGTATTATTAAGGGACTATTTAACCAATTTTGGGACAAAGTACCAATTTTGGATTGTGGCGTTGGGGTGGAAATTTCAGAATAACTCTACTTGGTTCCAAGCTATTCAATGATGAAACACACAGCTTTGCTGCGAGCACATTCAGACAAATTAAACTCTTTTAGAGACACCTCATCCTCACAATGTCTCCAGTCCAGGCAGAAATGCAATTATACCAATGCTTCATGAGGTGCTTGGAGTACAAGCAAAGGAAGAAAAAAAAATATGGTTGTTAATAGAATATCATAGACAATGTACTTCTACTTTTATGCATTAATGTTACACAAAATTTCAGACAGAATTTCAATTCCCATTTATGCGTATTTTTCACAGCATAAACACACTAGTACACATTGCAAATGCTAAGGCAACTTCAACTTTGCTAAACAGCCTTAGAACTTGGGTAGGTCAGGTTGTTTCCAAGAGAGCTGTTGTAAAGTTATGCTGCTAAGCATTTTGGTGAAACAACAAATGTATTACTGAGACATGTAATATATACAAATACCAAGTCACTTCTAGCCTAATCTATTGTTTTGAAGCTAGATTCATAGAATAAAGGCAAAAGGCTGAAAGTTTGACCCATTAAATATTTACTCTGCCTTTAATTTTAACTGCAGGCTTGTTTATTAACTGGGTGGTGGTTTGGTTGGGGTTGTTTTTATTATTGCAACTGCTTTAAGGGTCCATTTCCTTCTTACACAAAAATTTGAACCTATCAAGTTTAAAAGACCAGTATTTAAGTTTTACTACTGTCATGCAAGGATAGCTTAATATTCACTTTACATATGATGGCAGTTAAAGCCTATGGGGATTAATTTACTTTTTGATGCAGATACTACATATAGGCTATATCGTTCAGATACCCCATTAAAAACAAGTGCAGCACTGAGCAAAAATCCACAAGGAGACCTTCAGTAATTAATCATTCATAAGATCCAATCTTTACAGCTCAGTATTTTATTTTTAAATACCTAATTATCTGCTTGTAAAACACTTGGAAGATGTAAAATGCTACATACACAGATCAAAAGTAATTAAGCCACTCTGGACAGACATTACATGAGAAGCATGGATGTGCTCTTCAATGAGTAGCTCTGTTGCCCTGCACTGAGCTCCTCCATCACCTGGACAACAAGATTCAAGCAAAAGAGTTATTATAAAAATGACACTTCCAAATTCAGACGACTGCTCCAAATATTTTATACTGACATGAAGTCAGAATCAACACAATTGTTTCCCTCTCTTGCAATTACAATTGCTTTTGGAATGAGCATCTTAAGAGTAAAAATAAATATTCAGGACTTCACCTCTCCAAACATCAGTAAGCTTTAGGTGAGTATGAGCAAAAAGTACAACCCATGTTTTTAATGAAACATATGCTCATATTCAGTGAAGAGAAAGTGAGAGAGTAGCAAGAGAAGACACCCCTTCAACTAGATTTCCAGATTTTGCTACCACTGAGTTCTCAATTTGAATGAAAACTAATCACCACAGAAACATTTTGAAAACAACAAGGTAGACATTCAAAAGATAATAATGAATTTCCGATTTAAATACCTTTAACACTGTACTTGTTTCCAGAACTAACCATATTCATGGACATTTTACACAGGAATCTGTGAATAAATCCTCAAACATAACAATGTTTTCCAAAAATAACTTTCGTTAAAATAGGATAAATTAAAAATGATAGACTAATGTATCATCTAATATGAGAATACTCTTCTGGATTCTTCAGAATTATATTGCGCTGCTGACATTTCCCTGCAGAGTTATCTGTTTCATTATCTCTGTGGCGAGGCACCACAAAGTATAATGTCCATTTCTCTGCCACCATTGAACGATACATCTTAATATATGAGGAACATAACACAATAATAATAGTTAAATACTTTCAGAAATCCTGAATTTTTCTTTGCATCATTCATCATCTCCTGAGATTTCAGTATTAATGATAATCGTAATACATACACTAGAAATTACATCAGTGAAGAGATGTTACTATGTCTAATGATTTCCTACCTGAAACCAACAAGTTCAGCTGCTAGTTAGGCTCCTTCCTGAAAAACCTCCCATTATCTTCCTTTTCTTCTTTGCTACAGTCCCAGGGGGTCTGTACAGTCATGGGTTACTTTTCACTCTAACCTTCACAGCATTCAAATTCCAGTGGTCTTGCATCTTTTAATTTAAGGCATAACATTCAGAAAAATGAACAGCAGCTTAATAGTAAACAGCCTAAGAATAGAATGAAGTCATTCTGCATTAATGTTTAATTACAATTTAAAATTGGTTACAAAACTGAACTGCAATAAAGTGTTTGATGCTTCTTCCCTAAAAGAAGTCTTGATCAAAAATCACCTGTGCGATTCGCTCCTGCACTGAGACTGTCAAAGACTAAGATGTGAATATATTTCTATTCCTTCAGAAGATGTACACACCAGAAAGATCTGCCTTGGCCTAAATATGGATAAATATGGTCCAATATTCTCTAGATGTTGGTACTTTTGGGAATGTTATCTAAGAACAACAGTATAATCACCATAAATACTGTTTGGATTTCATTGATGTACATGAAAAGCTGCATTCAGATACAAAAGGAATCACATCCGCTCCAGAAACCAGAAAATACAGACAGATATCAACAGGAGAAAAAAACCAGATTGACAAGTCTCAAGAGCTACAAGGGGAAAAGGCTCTTTTTTCAATTGTAAAAGCATATTAGTACTCGGATTTTTTGCAGTCATGAAGGCACACCATCATGACTGCCCCTAAGAGATTTCTTCAACCTACTTTCATTGACAGTGAAAGTCAATGAATGCTACTGAACTGACACAAGTTGTCGAAAGCCTTGATGAGGATGTGTTCAGCTGCTTCAAGTAACTGTGTTGCATAACTACACATGAAGTTTTAATTCAGTCTATTAACAAATTTAATATAATGTTCATCATATTTTTTCCAAGAAATTGACCCCCAAAAAATCCTTACAAAAAGCCAAAACTGAACAGAGAAATTGGGAAGAAGTTCAATAGTCATTGCTTTACCTTAACTTTAGTTCTCAGAACTACTGAAACAAGACAGCATCTTCTGTCTTTTAGGAGCAGCCCCAAACAGAGATGGTAAATCAAGCGCTTGACTGAACAGGTTACATGCAAGGAGTTCTGCTAGTTCAACATGTAAAAAGATTCTACAAAAATGTGAAGTCATTGCAGGTACACCGCAATAAAACTGAATTCCCTCTGCATGTTTTATTATCACAGCATGACTGCATCAAAATCAGCTGATTTAAGCCTACCGTGCCCACCTCATGCCTCAACACTGTATAAGCATTATTTTAATAACCTGAGTGTTTGTAAAATCTCCAGTTTTCCATCTAAGAAAGTGTGACATTGAACTCTACACTGGTGGCTGTATTAAAATTTTCCAATGAAGTTTAGGGAGAAAAAAGGAGGAAAATTTCAAATTAGACACCCTAAACCAGATGAAAATATCCCAAAATTATTTATAATGTTGCCTATTAAAGGCAAACTATTTGAGTCCAGTTGAGGAGCTAGCACATCTGTCCCATCTTCCCAGCACAGACATCCCGGAACATGCCAATTCCTGTCACTTGAGGTTTAACCTTCAGATTCTTGTTTTTTCCTCTAGTTTGAGCTGTTATGCTTCCCACTTGAAAGCTTAACTAGATAGGACACAAAGCGCTGATGACAGACAAGGCTACTGAAACAAGGAGACACCTCAGCCCTCGTTCTAGAGCAGCCCATAAAGAGTACTCTATACATAGTCTTAAAGAAGGAAAAGTTCATTTATTAGACACTAGCAACACAGAACAGTACAGCCTTCAGGATTGCTCCTGGAGTATACAAATTTCATGAAAAAAATTGGGGGAAAAATAGGACAATATCTGACAGTTATTTTTATCAAAATTCTTAAGGCACTGTAAAGAAGTTTCTAGACTAAGCAGTTTAACCTTTAAGAAAAAAATTTGTCCTCTCAGGAACTATGCAGGCAAATGGGCTCCAGCAGTAACATAGCAATTGAATCACAAGACTCAAAGGTTTTGACTAACCTGTCTAGGGAGAGTCCCACAGAAAGTATTCATTAAATACTACAAACAGGACAACACATAAAATGCTTCCATTCAAAAACATCTCAACAGTGGTTAATTAACTCATCAGAGGTGTTTTCAACTACAAAACTGAGACAGGTTCTATTCAGACATAGCAAATATGTTAGGAAATTGAATGCTATGAATAAAAACCTGGAAGAGCTCAGTCTAAGCAAGGCAGTTCGAACTTCTAGACACCTCCATAATATCAAAGTGGGTCTTGTGATAATGCTAAATTAACATTTTAATTGGTATTCCATGCTCAGACAACACTGAAGAGAGGAATCTGAATAATTCAGCTTCCATTTGGAACGGTTCCATTCATCTCAGGGCAAAAAAGAGAAACATAGGATTGGCCTGTTTCAGAAGATGTGTGACCCATGGCAAGCCTCAGACTTCTCCCAAGACAGCAGAAGTGGATTCCTCTCCTGGAACTACTGAGAAACAGGGAGAAAAGCAGTCTTCATTAGCTAATTCTCATACATATAGATCATATACAGGTTACGGAAGGACAAGTGAACCATTGCCTACCTTTACATTTAGCTGAATCACCCACATGGTTCTAAACCATGAAAAATCCCTCACTAACTCCTTCGCAGCTTTGAACCCCCAAAATTCTGACATGTTAATGTGGAAGTGATAACTACAAGAACCACATCAGTAAAACCAAGCAACCCTTCGGGAAAGGTGCTAACCAGACAAACTAAACCAAACCAAGAGGCCTTGTAAGCTAACAACAGATCACTCAGCATGGGATTCTCATTCACTTACTCTGAAAGACTCCCTGGTTACGCAGGGCCTCACAAATACAGACACTAACTAAGCTTATACCTTTTTTTTTTTTCTAAAACATTCTTTCCAGGATTGTAGAGGGAGTGCTAGGACTATAAAAAAAGTGTTTGAATTTTGCACCTTTAAGGACAACACATCTCCATGGAGGAAGGAGATCTGAGAAAGTTTATTGGAAGGATGCTCATAGTTTAAGGAATTCTTGCTTTAAATCAGTAAAATCACCTAAGTTTGATGGGAAACATCACCCTCCTAACACCTACATAAAGCACAGTAATTCTCTTCCCCTATTAAAATGCAGATAAGTAGGGGTAAAATTTACTCACAATAAAGCAAATGCCCGATACCAGATGACATCCAAGCTAGTCACCCAAGGTTCCATTCCGATTGTAATCGGTGGCAACCATTTTATTAAAGATGATCTGAGTAGATAAGAGTCCCACTTCTTTGTAACGGGAAGCTCCTCCACTTCAAACATCTATACAGCCTTCTACACCCTTCTGAGAGAGGTTTCAGCTCCCTGTAAGAAAAAAAAATATTCTCTTCTTCCCTACTCAAAATACCTGTATTACAGAAATCCGAGATTCTGGACACTTAAAGCAAACAAGAATCTCAATGAAGCCTGTAATGAAAAGGCACAATACAGACTTGCAAAGTATTATCTTTTAAGATAACGAACTGGATTATTAATTTCTGTAAAATGTCACTGAAGGCATTCTAATGTAATTTCTGCCTGAACAGCTGCAAGAATTTAGTGCATTGCACTTCACTTTTTATACTGCAACATCCCCTCATACATTATATATATAACTTTATACATAAAAGCCAAACAGAAGCACTTCCTTTCCCTAAATCACTAGGTTTTCAATTGTTTCAATTATCCAAAAGTTTCTTTGGGTTTTGCAAGTCTTTTATTTAGAGATCACCTGCAATCTCCTTCCAGGTTATCCAAAGCTGGCCTGTTCCCCACACCTCAAGACCATATTGGTCGCTGTTAGTGTGAACGTGTCTCCATCCTCTGCCACGCAGATGTCTCTATATACAACCGTGGCTAACCCTTAACCTTGGATGAAAAAAGATCTGTGCTGTCTCCACTATCTTCTCTTTGAAGTAAGAGCCAGATTCACTGCCATGATAGGAATAATCTGAATTTTCAAGAAATAGCCCATCTGTCTCTCCCTATTCTATTGCCTTTGGAGAAAGCATGGGGAAGAAGTCATATTTCTGCAAACAAAAGCAGCTGAATGTGCTTCTTTGACCCGAGTATTTCCCTGTAATATTTGATTATCTGAAGTTTGGTTCACCATCTTTTCCTACAGATGCTGCCTTCCTAATTAAACCCTTCTCTCTGCAGCCACTAAGAAATACAGCTTTAGGACATCCGTTACCTCTACATCTGTCATTGTGCTTGAACATTATCTATTCCCGGCTTTTCTTCCTAAGTTCATTTGGGTTCCTCAGACCCACAATTACCTGACACCACGTTTCCACAATGCCAAGGCACAACCGGATCCCCTCCTAATAAGGATTTACAGCACTAGTAGTTCAGGTAGACAACGTCTTCAGCCCAGGTGCAAGCTTGGCAAATATGGATACCACCATTCTTCCTGCCAGGAGCTATCTGTGTAAACAGGAAGCCTGACAAAAGAAATCTTGGTAACTGCTACTAAGCATGCAGCCTTTAACTGACACCACTATGGGACTTCAAATGTTTATCTTCCCATTTCCCATCCAAGTATGCAGAGTACAACCTCTGTCTTTGTCCTCTGCGCCTATGTAGTCTCCCTCCACCCCATGTTAAGTATTACTTGCACGATTTAATAAGCTGAAGTCAGATAAATCCAATAAACTGTATTACAAGACGCAACCAGCACCAGCAGGTTAGAGAAAACTAGGTAAAACCCCACATAACAGACTGCAGTCATGAGAGAGAATCAACATAGAATGGTTTAGGTGAGACCTTGAAGATCATCTTGTTCCAGTTCCCCTGCCACAGGGCCCCCTCCCCCCAGCCCAGGCTGCTCCCAGCCCCGTCCAGCCTGGCCTTGAGCCCTGCCAGGGATGGGGCACCCACAGCTGCTCTGGGCAGCCTGGGCCAGCGCCTCGCCGCCCTCACGGGGAAGGGTTTCTTCCTCATGTCCAACCTAAATCTCCCCTCTCTCAGCTTCAAGCCATTCCCCCCTGTCCCACCACTCCCTGCCCTTGCCCAAAGCCCCTCCCCAGCTTTCCTGTCGGCCCCTCCAGGCACTGGCAGCTGCTCTAAGGTCTCCCCGCAGCCTTCTCCTCCCCAGGCTGCACAGCCCCAGCTCTCCCAGCCTGTCCCCACAGCAGAGGGGCTCCCGCCCTCTGACCAGCTCCGTGGCCTCCGACGGGCCCGCTCCAACAGGTCTGTGTTGGGTGCCCCAGTGCTGAATGCAGTACTCGAGAAGATAACATAGATTAAATCCATCTCACAGAAGAAATTCCTCCTTCACAGTATCATGGTATAGGACACACAAGACCTTCTATAGCTATGGAAAGTAATGCTAAGATGGCAGTACCATCAGGCAGAGAACAGCTGCAGAAGTGAGGAGTTAAAATGGGTGGCCACCCAAGTACACATTTCTGGAGTGAAACATTCATGGCTTCTACTCTTTTGAGCACTAAACACTATTCTGATGCAAGCTAGAGCAGCATATGCTATCATCTAGCTCAGGGAATGCAGTTGTCACTTCCCTGTACCACATGCTAAATGGAGCCCTTGAAACAAGCAATCACTATCTTCCTAAATATGTTTTGCCCTTGAAAGCACAACAAGCAATGCTAAGTCAGCCTTTTCAAGCAACAGAAGAGAAAAGTTTCAGGAGACCTATTAAAATGCTAGGGTTTACTATAGACTTCCCTTCCCTCTATCCTTTAATTTACATTTTGCCTTATATTTCCCTAGCACCATTAACCAGCTGGCAAAACAAGCAAAGACCACCTCCCGCTCCCTCTTCTCATGACTACCTACCCTACCCTAAAGAAAATTCTGCCTTTTCACACTGCAGCAACTTTTGTCCTGCCTGGGAGAGAAGGAAAAAAAAAAAAGGGGGGGGGGGGGGGGCGGGGGGGAGAGCTGCATATAGCTTTCTCTTCAGTGAATCTATCTTACTCCCAGAACCTACCACCTTCTGGGCAGCTCTGCGAGGACTAAGACATGACCTTTACTCTTTCCACACGAGAGCTCTCCTCTCAAACTCATTCTTCAGGCAGACCACAGGTGACTATTTCTTCAGAACAAAGCTCGAACAAGATCTTAAAATAGTCCTGATTTAAGGTTGATGCAGTCTGGCTTCTGAGGAGGCAGCTTGTAGGGAAAAAAAAAATGCACCGAGTACATTCTGTGTGCTTTCATTAAGCACACCTCTCCACAAAGTGAATTCAGTCAGCATTTGCTGATCCAAGTTGACAAGGATGGCTGTCAAGAGTACCCGGGGACCGGTGCAAAAATAACCAGAGGTACACAATTCTCTGCACAATGCACATGGGTTAGCCTGTATGATGCAACTCCACAGTAACACAGGGATAAAAGAGCTGATACCAAAATAGAGTAGAATGTGTATACCAGTGCATGTTACAAGAGCAGCACAGAACCCTGTTTTTTCAGTACCAAAAAAAAATAACCAGTTTTGTTGTTGGGTTTTTTTTAGCAACAGAAACCAGAAACACATAGAACTTGAGAACAGCACCGTGTTAGAAGCTGCACACTCTGGTCTCCTCAGACACTCGCAAGAGTCCAGGGAACACTTGGCCACAAGTTCCTTACGTTAAGAATTCAAGAAATGTATCTACCCGTTCCTCCTTCACAACTCTGCTCCTGAGCTCTGCCAGCTTTCCTCCTGGGGACTGAGGCAGAACAGAGGCCACCAGCATGGACACTTCGACACTCTGCTGCCTCTGCTCCACCTGCACTGCAAATTAAGAACTTCAAACTCAAATGGTGCTAATCAGACAAACTAAGCAGCATTAATCCAGCACAACATTTTCTAGCCTTTCAATGTGCAGGCCTGTAAGAAACTTCCTAACAGACACAGACTTCTCTCTGTAGGGATTTAAGCCAGCTGACAATAAACTTGTTCCTTCCCAGCTGCATTTCACAAATGCCTTGGAAAGAGGCCATGGTGCCTGAGGGGTCTGCAGACCCAAGGTTTAATATTCATCCGGAAGAATAAAAAAAAAGAAAAAAAAAGTCTTTAAAAGATAGGTATTTGGTTCCAAATAGCCAATAGAAAAAGTTCTGGGGTTTGGTAGTTGATTTTTTGTTTGTTTGGTTTTATTCTGAACTTTCCTAGAAAAACAGTATTCCAAAAAGAATTGCAGGATTCAACTACAGAAAAAAAGAATGTGCTTATATGAAAAATTTGGTTCAGAGGAAAAAATCCTTTAGAGGAGAAATATCTGTGGCTCCAGCTGGGGTAAAAGATCTTGAAATAAATGTTCTCCTCTAGCAGTATTTTCCAGAAAAACAATCCCTTCATATAGGGACTCTAAGGATACATACTAGTGAAGTTCCTGTTTAACTACAATATTTACCCTCCAAGACACACAGAAAAGACTTGTTTCTAACTTCAGCCATTCCTTGTATAAACATGTACAAAAGGTAATTTTGGGTCTTCAGGCTGTCATACCTACAAAACCAGCTTTAAGTGCACCACAGGGTTCTCTAAGGATCTCAAAGACATACTACTACCAAACACATAAGGTCACATTTATTTCCCATTAAGATGCATAAAAGAGCTCCCACTAAGTCCAGCGAGTACTACGTGACATCTGGTTGCTGTCATCTTCCACTGCATGGCTGATGGTGGCAGCGGGGACTTACCTAGTGAAATGAAAGCAGCGTGCAGATACAAGATAAAAGTCAGGTGTTTTAGGCAAGCACTTGAGAAGCATCAGACTGGGGAGAGCATGGAACTGTTCTGAAACTCTTCAAAAGTATCTCATGCAGGACACTTGTCCTTCTCCTCCTCCACTTTCCAAAAGGTAAAGGCTCCAGAAAGACCCCCAGCCATAGGTACGTGGTTCCTCCACCTTCCAAGGGGCACAGTTCTGACTTGTGACACGCTGAGAACAACGCCTGATTTAACCTGAAACCTGGCAGGTAAAGCCAGCTCTCAAGCCTTTGACTCATTCTTAGTTGTGCAAATCTTGCACAGGCTACAACAACCATTTAAAACATCATTCACACAATTCTATAGGGAAATTTTTTTCTAGCTGTAAGGGCTTACTGGAGGGAAGGCACGTAGTAATTCGCACAAGGCTCCTCTTGCTATGTATTTACTATATATCCTGCAGTTTAATGATTTGGGGGAAAACCCAGCTGTCTTCCAGAGAAGACAAAAAAAAAATCCCTCTTGTATTTTTAAACAAAATTGTAGAATCCCTAAGGCCAAGACTGTATTTAACTCTCAATTACTTGCTGTGACAGCATAAACAGTCCACCAAGCCTACAGATACAAACAGTGGCAACCTATCAGCCTTTTGCACTCCTGAACAGAGAGTGAGGGAAAATTTTTTAACAACAAACCAGCAGATTACAAGATTGTGATACTTTCACTGGGAAAAGCTTTTTTCAAGTCTGCTATTACACTACAGCATCCAAATAAAGAGGCAAATTTTATGGGACAAAAGCTTTTGATCTGCCTACTGTTTATGCAATTGCAGGAAAAAACCGATCCCCTTCTCCAAGTCACATTGAGGTTTAAGAGCAACTAAAAATAAAAAAGTAGAAAAGAACTATGATCACAAAGTTAATTGTATGATGGTGGATAAAAGCCACTCCAGTGACTGCTCGGCAAAAAAAGGCACAAGATAACTCAACTAGGAAAGAAAAATGGGAGGAACAGAAAGAATAGGAACATAATTATGACTTGAATATGTAAAGGACCAGTATTAAGAGGCAACTTTGAAAGCTGAGAAGAAATTACAAGAACCTGAACCAGTGGGTCAGTCTGGAAGTGAGGGGCTGGAAGAGACACAGCACACACCCCCACCCCTGTGAAAACCTCTTTGAAACCTCTTTGTAAGGCATTCCAAGGTCAGGAAGAAAAAAAAAAGCTTGATTTCCTTGAGATGATACTCCGAACTCAAACCTTTTCCAGCCATTTTAATTTGAGCCTCCTCCAGCTGTGTTCAGCTGCTATGCTGAAAGATTCACCTACAGCTTTATCCAAATAAGCAGCAGAAGCTGTTTAAGCAAAGCCATCCTAGCTTTTATGCAGACACAAGTGATTTTTCAGCCATTTTGAGTGAGCCAAGGACACAACAATAAAAAACTGCTTCAGCAGCATATGCATCTGTCCAAAATCACGGGAAGGGAACTAAAAAAAAATAGACAATATAGACAAGACAAATACGGCAGCAAGCCTCTAACATAAAGGCCTGTCTACTGCTGCCTAGTAAAGTCAAGAAGGGGTCAGAACTTCCTTTGAAAGGGAGGACAATGCAGTACAGTGTTTCACCACCAGTTAATTCTGTCATACATGAAAGTTGAAGCCTGTTCATCTACTCTCACAATACTGACTGCACTCCATCAGGAAACATTACCTGCAGATTCAGTTGCTTTTCCAAAAGCAAGCATTCTTCACTTACCTTCATTTCTAATCAAAATCTCTACCTGGTTCTGAGCTCACGCCACTCTCACCAAGATCTATTGACCACTACGTGCACACCATGCTTTTGCTCGCAGCACTTACAATAAGTTTTGTTCTCTCCATCTCCTCCACCACCTCGGATATCCACTGGATGATTCAATCGCCCATCTAGTTCAGATTCCTCTGCTAAGCCTTCCTTCTGTCAGGCCATAAAAAAACCAAAATAATCCATCACTGACAAATAGGGTTTCTCACAGCCATTTCTGTGCCAGCAGAAGAGGACACAGCCAGTAATGAGCGAATATTTTCTACTCCCACAGAAGGCAACATCTTCATTAAAACAAATGAAGTGCCTAGCCCTACAAGCTGCCGAGAAACACTTCTGCACTCAGATTAATGCAGAGCTGCCTGTCCATTTCTGTGCACACAGCTTCAGAGCCTCTGCAGAGCTGAAGTCCCTACCTGTTTGCATGAATTCACTCCCCCCAACTCCAGTAGCTGCTACTTCGACCCCTTGGCAGAGATCAAACTGACAGGAATCTTGTCAAACCTGCATCAGCCACTGCTTGGACTCCGCCACTGAGAATGCACCCTCCGAGGGCCCCTCTCCTTTTAGCTACATGTCTATTCTAGATTTAATTTCCCTTCCCTTTGTGTTGCACCTATCAAGAACATTAAGAAAATGAACTGGCTGTAACTCAAACCTAGACAGAGGCAAGTACAGGAAGCGTAGCAGGAAACATTTAGAAGCATGGAATAAACTGGTCTCTGCTTTAATTACAGAAATGGGGGGTGGGGGGTTGTTGCTGCTGCAGCAATTGCCAATTGCTCTCCTAGAAGCAAATCATTAAAAAACACCACTTAGCAGGATAAATGGCATTCATTTATATGGTCGCAGGCGTTTAACAGTGAAGAGGTTTAAGTGGCCACAATTCAAGACATAAGAGACCAAGTGAAAGTTAAGAACATTTTCTCATTAGCAGGTTTACCTGCACCTTCCACTGACATGGCCAGTTTGGCCACATCTGAAGACAAATAAGTTACCTGTTCATCCGCATTGCTCCAGTATTTCTTCCCAACTCTTTCAGTTCTGGGCAAATATGGTTTAGATTTAAACCAAAGCCTTAATTCTGTGTGTTGACGACACCTACACATGTCTGGATGAGAGAACACTACGAGCCTGCAAATCTCAGAATAGCTGTGTAGCATCTCCAGGGGATACTGGCAGCATGTCAGCTCATGGAAACTTCAAAAGTGTGCCCCAACTCTATGCATTAAAATGGAAGCAACTACCATGGGTGGTATCAGCATGCACCTGCACTTAGCCAGGCACCTGCACTTATGAAAGCAGCCAAGGTCAAGCAGGATTTGATTGCAGTTACCAGTTAAGACTCCAGCACACTGTTCCAGCTCTTGTCTTTGTGAAGGAACTAAAGGAGGAAGTCACAACATGGACAAAAAACACCCTAAGAGAAGGAGAGATCTGGTGCACATACTCTCTTTAACTGGTTCTTATCAGTACCAAGAGTCTCAAGGATATTGTGTCTGGCTTTGTAAATATACTTCAAAAGCTAAACTTCAGGACATGACACAATGCACTCCTCAACCTCCCCTGTGAGCACGGTAACTAAACCAGTTAGCATCACACTGGGTATGCCCGAAGTCCAAGAAATCTTTTCAAATCATACAGCAGACTGGGAAACTGTGCCCTGGCATTCTGGCAGCACTGACCTGCTGTGGTTTACAGCAGTCCAGCAGAAAGAACGTGCTAACAGGGAACAAAAAAAGGAAAGTTACGTCCTTGTTCTAAAAAGTCAAATTAAACAAATGTCACTATTGTGCTGTACAGTTGAATAAGGAATTCCTTCCTAATTTGAAAACTGTTTGACAGACACGACAGGAGGCAGCCAGAAGCAAGCCAGGGGCTCAAGAACTCAGAGGCACACAGAATAAGCCAACATATCCAAGGGGAGGTTTCAGCAGCATGTTTTATAGTTGCACTGAGCTGCATGCAACATCAGGGTAGGAAGTCTTTCCCCTTAAACCCCTGATTTTGACATCACTTTGCATTTAGAGTTGGTTATAAGTTGGTAATTTTACTGGTTGACAACCAATGAGAAGCGACTTCCACCTCAAAAGGAACTCAGCCACTCAGTATGGCCTTTGCACCAAGTTCAGTTTTTTCCAAGTACAATATACGTACATACCTTGCCCCCCCCCAATTTACTGAACCATTAAATAGTTCACACAAATGAAAAAAAATTATTTAGATTTGGTTTCATATAATAGTCGCTTCCTAGATTAGCATTTCTTTTTTGTGATCCACTAGGCTGCATTTGTGTAAATTAAATACTACTGAAACAGAAAAAAGTCCAATTTTTAAGTTAATGTTATGCATATATTCCAAAACAGATTTAGCCCATCACATTTTGAATATAGAAGAAAATAGCCGATGTAAAGTAATAGATTCAATTGTTCACTGTCCTTGGGCCCTTCAATATATTAGAGCCAGAGGAGTTTGTTTTATGCTGAGGGGAAAACAAAGAATCCATTTAGCTTTTCAACTTTGTGTAAGCTCAGTAAATAAATCAAGAAAACAGACCTGAAAAATTCTACTTACACTGCCAGTCTGTATTTTGACTACTGTTTGTTGCCACGTTTTTCATTTACACTACTTCCATAAACAATTTATACTAATGCGTCAAACTCAATCATTTTGATTATATCAGTTAATTTTTAAAATAACACTTTTAGTCTTGTCCTAGCCTGCTCCATACGAAAAGAGATGTATGAGAGTTCCCATACCCTTTCAGAAACCTTCCTCTGTCACAAGGTAACCGTTCTTGCAGGTTACAGGACTCAGGTGAGTTTTGGAGGTTGTCTGGAAAAATCTGATGGTTTCATGTCAAGACTGAAATTCCATTTCTTCTGAGCCATTGAGAGGTTTCACTTGCTTGTTTCAGTTTGTTGGTTTGGGGTTTTTTTTTTAATCAGCAGCATATACAACAGGTACTTGTACATGCATGAACACAACAGATGCCTTTAAACACCTGGATTAAATTATCACATAAATAGGAAGGTAGCTACTTCCTCACAAACCAATCACAGAAGACAGATTTCTAACAATCAGTGAAGTCAAGAAGAATGGCTGTTGGCTTTGATAATTTCCAAATAGTAGATCTTGTGCTAAGGTGGCCTCAGAAGAGGTTCCTCACCTTTGTTTCTCTGTTAGTCCCATTTACAGCTTCAGCTTTGTAGAACCTGGATCATGTGCTAGGAGAGTGCCAAGTACCACCAAACACCTCAGCAGCTGCAGATATAAAATCCATTATTTTAAACTCAAGGAATAAGAAGATCTTCTTCCTAGTTCACAAAATATTTCTCGGATACAGACATAAAAACATACCAAAGAGCAAAAAGGCACAACTACTCCCTTTGAAGAAAGGATCTAGCCGCTTCAGAGGCTTCCACAAATAGACAGGGATCAAAAGGCACCATGAAAACAGGCACCACAAAACATTTAAGTCTTTTTCCCCCAAGTGTGAGGTGCTTCTTCCAGATGTTGCTACAGGGAGGGCTCTTTCAGACATGGAGAAAAGGAGGAACAGGGACAATATTCAGCCTCCAGATGCACCAAGAAAATTAAGTTCAGCAACTCATGGAGAACGCACACAGTCCAAATATAAACCCAAATATCTGAAGACCTGGCCACAGGAAAACCAAGACATTAGGAAATTAATAGGAGGGAAGAGGATAAGATTTTAAACCACCAGTGGGACAAATTGACAGTTCTCCAGAGCTTGTAATGCCGAGAATTCCTTAGAAAGAAGGGAGTTTTAAGTTGCACAGGCATGCCAGTCTCTGCAGACAGGCTGAACTGTGACCAGTTTACACCAGCTTCGTGTTACACACAAACTACCTGCAGTTCTCCAGTTATCTAATAAGACCCATCACACTGTTCAGCAGTGCCTGTACCAACACTGTTATGCAACAGTATAGTTCATTAGTGGTTTCCAAACCATCATATTTCACAAGTTATTACACTGTACTTATGTTTTCAATATTAAAAATCTCTGTTCCTGATAAAATATGCTAACTAGTTCTAATATTCTTTAAGATTTTATGCAATGCAGAAACGTCAGCAGAAAGACAACAGGGACTTATTTTGCTTTCTGTAATATTCATGCCCTTCAGACTTGCTCACCAATAAAAGCTACAGCATAAACCCACATGACAAAAGATTATTTCTGTTGCGGTGCCCCAGCATTCAGTTCTGCTCTTGATCAAAAAATCAACGTATTAAGAAGCAGAGGTGTTCCTATGTAAGACAGAACTAAAGATGTTACTAATATTTGAATATATACCATATTTACTATTGAGCTACCCTAACACAGGTGATGTGTACACTAACCAATGTGACCCAGAAATCAGAATTTCTTAAACTTGAGCCATTAGCACTGATGAAAATCACCTGATAAAACAAGATCAAAGGCAGTAAGAAACATACTTCCCCCTCACCCCCCAATAACTTCATCTAATCCCTCAGCACAGAGCTCTCTCTGCCTTTTCAGTAAAGATTAGCATGTTTAAAACTGCTAAACTCTGTATAATCTTCCATCATTATGAAAAGTAATTCAATTAAGACAAGCACTGGTGAAGTTGCCTTCTTGCTAGCCACCCAATGCTATATCCTTGTACTACAAGTTAAAAATAAAAAAAAATGAGAGAAAGAAAGAGAAGCTTCTTCTAGCTGGACACAGATTATGTTGCAGGCTCGTGATGAATCCACTGTCCATGCGGCAAGTATCCAGGCTCAGCTGGGGAGGGGCGTGGGGAACACAACAGCAGTATTGCTATTGAGAGGCAATGACTTGCAGTAAATCCCAAAAGGAACCGTGAGTGACCTGATGTCATTTAGCCAACACACCCCACCAACCAAGCAGCACTAGCAGGACCCAAGGATAGAGCGCTGCAGCAGTGTGTCAGCTTGCTCACCACAGCACTGAGCACTCAAGGAGTTGGTGCAATAAAGGCAGAAAAGGCAGACAATGTGAGTAACAGACATGGGAGACAAGAAGATTTTGGGGGGTCAGGGAGCAAGGAAAGAAGGCTCTTAAAAAAAAAAAGTCAGTATCTTAGCACAGGAAAAAGAATCTGCAGCTAGCGGTGAGCAGCATAACTAGGAAGAATCACTGCAGTCCACACAAATGCCTAGGTATACGGCACTGAACTCCCACAATATGGCTGAGGATACCAGCAAAAATCAGCTATCACATCCACTTTCAAATAAGAATAAAACGTCTAGAGATGCTCCCAGATCTCCCATGGAATGATACCATCTTTGCTCACACAACTGCATGGAAGGGTTGTAAAGCCTGCACAGTAATGAACTCCAGTTAAGAATTTCTTAGCCATAGCATGCCCATTTATTGAGATGACTATATACAGTCAGCACAGAATGTCTGATATTAGCCAGCTTTGGTTGCCGAGGCAGCTAATTGACATTGTAGCCCTTTATAACATTTCATTTGTCATTGTGAAGTCCCCAAACTAAATGAAACAGAAGCATTCAGCCTCCCTACCAGCAGCAGTAGGATTATCTTTAATTATGGCCTTCCAACAAGGCAGATCACCTTTTAGTTAAACAGGTAGAAAATGCAGCAATCCAGCGCAACAGTTGTACAAAGAGATCTTCTAATTTATGAAAGCTGCTACCATAAAAACTTTATTTCTACATTTCTCTTACCCTTCAAAACAAAGAACAACATGTAAGCAAAGCCCACTCAAACTCCCTTTGCAGCATCAGAGACAGTTCTGTAAATATCTCCATCATACAGAAGAACATTAGCGCATTTATTCTTCCAGGAGCCATTTGTAGTGGGAGCTATTCACCCTACAGACAGTAAAAAAATAAAAAATTACAGAGAATGACATCATGACAGCACTATCTGAAGAGATTCAAGCCAAATTCAGAAACAGACACTTCTCCATCGAAGACAAGAATCATCCAAGCACTGTGTTGGAGCATGCCCTCGCTGCAGCGCCCGTGGATTGTATGGACACACCAAGGGCTATCGGCATCACCACATTTAGCATCGAGTTCAGCGCAGATCAGTAACGGAGTCATCGCCCAGGATCCAAGACAAAGGCAGGTCTGAAACCCACACCACAGCTGCTAGCCAGGCCCTAACCAACTAGATTCAAATCAGCTTTAACCCACCCAATAAGCTACAGTCAAGACAGCAGTTGCAGTGCTATGTACATTTAGTCAGGATTATTTTGCTACACTATAACCATAAAACCCCTTCTCTCCTCCCCAGATTTGATGCTATGAACAGGAATTATTTAAAACCTTCCAGTATGAACACACAGATGATTAGCTGAGAGAGAAAAAAGTGACTGAGACTAGAGAAAGCAGGTATCTGATGTTAGAACAGACAGACAAGAAATCCACGTGTAAACTGAGAGCTGCTGAGATTTAAGATCTGCACGAGGTGCTACAACCTTCCATGGAGGTATTCGAAAAGCTTCATGAAATCAAAGCTCAGAAATACAGTAAAAGAAGCCAAGCGTTTTGCAAATATGCAGTTAATACTTAAGATTCCTGCTATCAAACAGCTTGGAAAAAAAAACCAAACAAACGAGCATCTTCTACACATGACCCTCTTCCAAAATCCTCATAAAATGGCTGGCCAAATAGCACCTCACCAAGTAGATCAGGTGACTTACCCCCCCAAAAAAAACCCCACCAAAGGCAAGTTGAACTTGTGGTCCCTGGATCCCTAATATGAAGGGGAGCTGTTCCAATCCCCAAAAATAAAATAATTTTTTAAAAAGGATGAAAGAGACAGACTAAAGGAAACCATCAATGTATAGGTAAATGATTTAAGAGCAGTCTTATCACCGAGCTCATCTATGTAACACCAAGATGTAAGTCATTTGGGGGAGAGGGAAGAAAAAAAAAAAAAAAAAAAAAAAAAGACGGACGACTAGTATTTCATCATCTCCTACCACACAGAGACCAAAGGTGGCTGAGGGAGCAAATACCCCACCCCGAGACAGAAAATATCTTGCACCTACTCATTATGTCAAAGATCACTCAATATCTGACCAGGATTACACAAAGCATCTGACAAACCAGCATTTTTTCAGAAAACTCTCCAAAGTGAAAGATTTGAAATGCAATATTGGAGATAGAGGCCTTCTGCTGAGGAAGAAGACATCGTTCGGGATTTTTTTTTTTATTTTATTTTATTCCAAAGACAGGGAAGGAAAAAAAAATCTCATTGACTGAATTAAATATTTAGAGCATTGGATCCGCTTTGCCAAGACATAACTCCATTTTCAAAAAATGCTATATTTACACAGAAAACACCAGGGATTGAGACTCCTGCCCCCAAAAAAACGGAGGAGTTGAGATCAAATGAATCAGCAACTGTTTCTGGAGATGTGGCCGCTGGGTTTTGGTGGTTTGTTGCTTGTTGTTTGTTGTTTTTTTTTTTTTTTAACCATAGCTGACCGACGCTCGATCTCTCCCTGTCACTGAGGGTGCAGCGACCACAAGGCAGCCTCTGCAAGGGGGAGGCAAACGCCCCGAGGCTGCCCCCCACCCCACGGAAAGCTGCGGGGGGGGGGGGTGGCGGCAGACCCCCGTTCCCCTCATAATGTGGGGTTACGGCACAGCGGGGCCCCCCACGGAGGGCGACAAGCAGGGGGGATTCCCTCAGGTGCGACCCCAGCCCCCATAAGGGTGGGTCCGCCGCGGCGACGGGGGGTGGGGGTGGGAAGGGAGGAGCCCGCCCCGCCACCGCTGTGTGAGGGAGACCCGGACCGAGCCGGGCCGGGCGGTGACTCACCGCTCTGCTCGCCCAGGAACACCAGCTTGAATTTCCGCAGCGGGTTGCCGAAGTCCCCGCCCGCCGACATGATGGAGGAGCCTCCGCCGCCCCGCGCTCGCTCCGCTCCCCGCGGCGGGACCCGCAGCCGCTCTCACACTCTTCTTTCCGCCCCACCACTCCCCGGCGAAGGCAGGCGGCGGGCAGGGCTCCGAGGCCGGGCTCGCAACCCCGGCGAGGCGCAGCCGGCTGGGTGAGGTGCCGCCGCCGCTGCCGTTCCCCTTCCCCCGCGCGCTCGGCGCCTCACACAGCGGCCGCCCGCCCCACGCACGCGCGCCGCCGCCCCGCCCCTCGCGGCACGTCGCGCTGTGTGCCCCTCGCCCCGCCCACTCTTTACGTCGGGCTAATCACGGCGGGAGGGGAGGGGGAAAGGTGGGAAGGAGGCGGGGCTTGGTGTCCTGCTGCTGAGCTGTGGATGCGATCACTCTGGAGCCTAACGATGGCTGCCTGGGTGGCCTGGGCGTTAGGGGGAAATCCTGCTCCCTGAAGCAACCGAGCTGCAGAGTGTGTGTTTGTGTGGAAAGGCGGGGTGCACGGGCTCTGCCCGCAGCGTTGCTCAGCTCCCAAGGCACCCTCTGAGCTGCGAGGGTGCTCCCCACGCATCCCTTCCTACTGCAGCCACCCACACCGGACCGCCTCCCACAGGCCACCATGCAAGGCCAGGCTGGGGCCACGCACCCACAGGCTGTGCCACCAGCTCAGCTTCCAGAGGCCCCCTGACACACAGGGCTGGGGCAGATGGGGTACGGGCGCTTCCGAAAAGGATCTGGGCTGTGGGTGCTGCTATTTATTGCTGTCTGTCATCAGACGAAGCCTCTCCTTTGCACCCAGACATGGTCTCATCCGGACCCACAGGTCAAACTCTGCCTGGACTGATGGAGCTTTGCCCCTGGGTTTTTTCGGCATGGATTTGGCCAAGTTTGGCTGCTACAGGAGCTCATGCTCATTTCCCAGCCGCAGTTAAAAACCCTTTTCATCATGTTGTCTATACAGTCCTTGGCATCAGCGCTAATCAATGGTTGCAGGACGCTGTTTTGCGGATTGACTGGATACTAAGCAAAAATGAATTCCAAATCAAATACAAAAAT
Source organism: Falco peregrinus (assembly GCF_023634155.1). Classification (NCBI taxonomy): domain Eukaryota; kingdom Metazoa; phylum Chordata; class Aves; order Falconiformes; family Falconidae; genus Falco; species Falco peregrinus. The sequence goes on from NC_073724.1 coordinate 121,615,891, forward strand.
AAATGCAGTTTATTATATTACAATATAATAAAGAAAACAGCATGCAATATGATTAAAAAAACAGTACTAGTTATTATGCACAATATGATAAAAGAGCAATAGCAGCGAAGCATCAAGACATTACTGCAAAGTGTTAGAGAGACTAAGAAAAGGATCACATCACCAATTTCCACCTTAACATCCCTTCAGCTGGGAGCCCTGTTGCAGCCAGTGCCAGGAATCTCTCAGTAACTGGGAAAATTCCTGCATGGTGCATCCACCTGTAGGTGAGGCTTCTTGCCCAGTCCCGGAGCTCGCCCACCTTTAATACTCAGTTACACACCTAGTGTATGTAAATAAAAAAAAATAGGCTAAGTGCAGGTGTGCACTATGTCATGGTTCGTGAGGTTCACACACGCCAGGGATGTTGGCCAGACACCTGAGCGTGGTGGAGTTACCGTCATGACATAGCCACACACGATGTTTTATTGTCTGGATGCTGCTGCTCATATCTTGCTTGTTCAGGGAGCTCAAGACAAACACCACCTGCCCAGTACAGCTGTCCTTGAGTTCCCTGAACTCACTCTCCAAGTTAAGCGATCCCTAATTAAAGACAGACTTCTTCATAAGCAGTAATCAATTCAAGAAATTTTCACACAGATGCACCCAGCCCAGCTGAGCTCAAGGGAAGAACCAGCAGAGTTCTTAAGACCAAAAGCTTAATTCTAAACTGGTACGGATATTCCTTTAGAGGAGTATCTCTTGGGGACACTCCGGAATGTCCCCAGCAGATCCCTCCCATCAGGGTGACATTTCCCGGGGAGGTCAGAGATTCCCACTCTCATCCTTTTGCAGTGGCTGGGGCTGTCGTTCGGAAATGGCTCAGTGCTCCCTCCCTGCCTAGCAGAGAGGTTAGAACCCCACTTGCAGGCTAGCCCTCCCTTTAGCTGTTTTCTGCCCTTTTCTCCCCATTTAGCTCAGTTTGCCTTCAAGCTTCAGGGCATGAAGAGGCTCCCAGCTGCATCCAGGATGCTTCTGTTTAAACCTTGGCTTCAGGACATCTCTTTTCCACATAGTCTTCCTCCCTCCATTGCCACGCTGGTGCAATCCCACACTGATCAGTACTCTCTTGCTCAAATTTGAAGGGAAAATGTGATTTTTCAGAAGCGCTCACCGCCCTGGGGCTTCCTGGGCCCTCAGTTGGTGCTGGCATTGCCTGCTGCTCCCAGGAATATCTCAACTGAAACAAGAATGTGCTCAATGACAAAGCCCTCCGCAGTCTGTGGCTCCTACCCCATGGTTGTATTCACGTTGATGTTGGTGCAAATCTCTTGCAATCCACTCAACAAGATCCAAATAATACTCCATGGGCTATTTTCCACCTGGAAATGGGTAGGTTTTCCACCATTTTCCCATCTGGGAGATTGTTCTAGAGCCTCTCTGCTCTGATGGTCAGAGAAATGGCATCCACCATTCATTTAGTTCATCTAAATGTAGCTGCTCAGTGAATTTTGTTCTCTTGTGCCCTCTCACACCTTCCTCTCCAAGGCCCAAGGGCTACATTTCCTCTGCTATGGGGACACCACACGCAAACTCTTGGTCTCCTCCTTGTAAAAGATCATGGGTTGAAACCAGTATTATTCCATCTCCACATGACCTGCTGTCCTGGATTTGTAAATGCTCCATGTAGCCGAAGGGGGCACAGGCTCTCAGCAAGGATTTGCTTACAGGTAGGTCATCCTCAGCCATCAACATCCTTCGTTCGGCATCTCCAGCCATGGTCTCCGTGCTCCGTCACTGCCTGCTGAATGAAAACACTCATTGAACCTTCCCACTTCAGGGATCTTGTTCTGGGATATGAGTTTTGCCTCTTAGCGATGCCTGCAATCCAGGTGCAGAATTCAACAGCATTTTGAAAACCAAATGGTCTATGCTTTCTATTTCTGCTCATTTCATTTGTACTCCCTCAACATGATTAACTGCTTCTCCAAGGTTTGGAGTTTTTTTTCCAGGTCTTGAACTGCCAGTGAACTGAAAGAGAAAACATGTCTTTAATAAGGTAATTAAATTTAACTAAGTTTTAATAAAGATATGTGCAGGAGCTCGCATTCAGCCTTGCACCTGGCATTTGGGAGCATTTCCCCCTTGCTGTGGCATCGGTCCCACGGCTGCTCTCCCAACCATGGGGAAAGGGAATCCAGATTGGCAGAGACCTACTTAAATAATTTCACTATCATCTTATATACATATATTGTCCTTGTTGACATGTCATTTAGGGATCTTTCCCACCAATCCCAGGGAAAACAAGGGCTCTCTACCACGGAGAAGTCTTGACTGTTAGTAATAATTATTTTTGTCACAAAAGCTCTGCTCAGGCTCAGCATCTCTTCGTGCTGAGCAAAGGAAACACTCCTGCGTTTCCTGCCAAAGAGGTTTCAGCCCAAGGGACCGGCAGGGGATATGGATGAGGCTTTCAAGATAAAGCAATTCAGGGACCTGCCTCCGCTTACTGAAGCCAGGGGGGATCATCCTGCTGACTCCTGCGGGCCTTAGGCATGGTCCTAAAAAGCGCCGCAGAAGGTAAAAAAGGAGACACGCAGATCAAAGGTTTTCTTCTAAGCTATATTTAAACAGTTTTTGGTTTTTTAATTGGACAAGTCCAAAAAGCAGTGAAGACTTTCAGGTGCTGGATCTCAACTCTCCTAGGACAGCTTTGCTCCTCTGGACAGCACAATAGAGAGCGGATTGAGAAGGGGCAGGGGCCCTGCCACAACCTTATGCATAGGTTGCAAACCGCTCGAGTATCACCTCTGCCAGCATCTGTGTGCACCACACTGGGTCATTGACAGGGCACATCCAGCTACATGACAGGGAGAAATCTGCAGCAAAGCAGAAGATGGATGAAATAATCCCTCCAGCAAGGCCTGGGCCCCTCAGCAGCCGGGGGAGCCTTGAGACAGAAGAAGAGCTCCCTGGGTTTTTTTAGTGCAGTACAGAAAAGGGGTGGTTTGTGTTTCTACAGCTGAGGGGGAAAGAAATGCCTTTGCTTCTTTTTCTAAATGTCACAAAAAGGCAGGTTGTGCTCCCGCAAACAGGGATTCGGTTACCTGGCTGTGAAACGATTCATTAGTCAAAGAAAGGCACAGTAAGGACTGGTGCTGGGAGCTGAAGCCGAGGCACATTCACGTTGGAAATAAGGTCCACATTTTTAAGTGAGAGGGTGCTCAGCCGCCAGAACAGGCTGTCAAGAGCAGCACTATCTTTGTATCCAGGGAAAATCAAGAGCAGGAGCCTTTATGAGAAAGATGCTTTCATCGAAACAGGAGTGATCTGTTTCCATACAGCTGTAAGTCAGCGGAAATCTACAGGCTGCAATGCGCAGGAGACCAAATTACATGATTTAACAGTCCCTTTTGGCCTTAAAATGTATCCATCTATGATAGATGTCAGAGAAACTCAGGAGTGAAGAGAAAGACTTGTTTTTCACTGAGACATGTAGGACAATGACGGTCATTGGGAGGGGGATTCCTGCAATATGTGACTGCTGTACCCCAAACACAGTCTGGGGCAATGCTTCCTCCTCAGCCACATTTTTTGGGTGGCTGAAAGATTAAGCACACAGCATTTGAGGTCACAGAACAAGAGGTCATTCTGAGCACAACTTGCTCTTAATTGCGGTGCCCATCATGGCCTCCCGCCACAAATGCAGGCCCAGCCAGTCCCCTCCAGTCACAGACGCCTCTCCTCAAGCACAGCATTTCCTCCAGGGCTTCAAAGTTCACAGGCGCAGAAAGCCCACCTTTCCTGCAATGGGAGTGCTGGTCTTAAGCCGGATCAGACTCACATAGTGCTCCTTGCTCAAAGCACCCCAGAGTTATCAAACAAGCGTCATTGCCAGGGTGGCCCTGCCTGGGGCTTGCGAGGTGAGATCAAAGGGCAGTACAACATCCACTCCACATAAGCAGTTTTGTCGTGTCCGGGGAGTGCCACAAAAAGACAGCTCAGAGCTGAGAGCCCGTGTCTTTGCGAAACATGGCAAAGAGAGCAAAGGTGGTGCAGATACCCTCTGCTTCCCCCATGCACTGAGCGGGTGGAGGAGACAGCACGGGCCTGTGCACAGTACAGAGCCCGCCCAGGCTCTTCTGTCAGGCAAACCTTATCCTCTCATGGTCCTTCTCTCCTCTCCATGCACCAGATGGCAATGGGGATGAATGTCTGAGGTGTCAGGTGTGTGTCGGGAGCTCCAGGCACCCAGAAATGCAGGACAGGCCCTGGCAGGGTGGATCACGGAGCAGAATTAAATGCATGAGTCTAGTCTGCAGCAGAGTTGCCACGTCAATGAACCAGATGAACTGGAGAGAGAAAGTCCATCATGAGCACCGACAGCTCCAGCTAAAAGCAATTGAAGCAGCCATCAGTCAGCAGAGGTAGAAATCCTGGCTTGAAATCAAGTTGCCAGGCAGCTGCTGCCCAGGATGGACAGCTCTAAGACAGGGGCTCAGAAAAATGGGCAGGAGTATTTGCCACACAAGAAGGGGGAAACTGGGGCCAGGCAGGAGAGAAGAGAGTGGGGAAGAGCCTAGGAGGAATGAAGGTTTGTATTGGAGATGGCCTGGTGAAGATGAGGAGGGCTGAAGAGACAGGAAGGGGCATTTTGCAACAGGATGGGTTTTCCCAAGCCAGCTCCAGACTACCAGGTTTGGGGGGCACAGGGCCACACAGCACCCATCTCTTCCTACCCTGGTCTGCCAGGCAGACCTCCTTGCTCACCTCCTCTTCCACTGGGAAACACATGCTGCAATTCAGGGAGGTCTCTTGTCAGTCCATCCTTCCTACAGTCTTCCCACTTAACATTTAAGGAAATGCCTCCAGGCAGCAGCTGGGATCAAAGCAGTGGCAGTAAGGCAGGATCCACTCTGCCCTCAGAGGGAGCAGTCTGCTGCTGAAAGGGGTGTTTGTCTTTGCTTCCCCCTCAAGCAGAAAGTGTGTCTGCATGGGGCCCAAATACCTCATGCTGACACACTCCTTCATTTTTAAGGCCTGTGGCGGCCTGCCAGCATGGACACAGCCAACCTTGGCCCATTACACAGATGTTGTCTACAGGGTAAGGTCCAGCCCTGCCTCTGCAACTGCAAAAAAACCACCCCCTTTGCAGTGCCCGTGCCAGATGGCAGGGCCAAACCAGGCAGGTTTAGTACCAGACCTTCTGGCCCTGCTTCAGGCCTGCACGCCCAGGCCAGCCCCAGCTGCCCCCACACCCCTCAGGGCCTGTCTCCAGGCTGGAGCTGGGGCCCGCTGATTCCCCGCCTCGGTCCCACAGCCAACAGGGACAACATGAGCTGGCTGAGGATTCACCCTCCCCTGAAGCCCGCTCGGTCCTGGCTGCCCTCCGGGCGCCCTCCACCCCCACTCCCCCTCACAGCGCTCCCGCGCCGCGCTGACATGGCCGCGCAAGGCGGGGCTGCGCAGGCCACACTCAACATGGCCGCCGTGCCGTCACTCGATGGACGCGGCGAAAGACCAATCAGCGTGCGAGAAGCGGGCGGATGGGCGGGCCACAGCTAGCAGGATTGGCTGCGCCGCTCGTCCCCGCTGGGGGGGGGGGGGGGGGCGGGGCGCGGCGCGGCGCGGCGGGGACAAGGTGTCCGCCATTACCGGCCTGCCTGCCTCCTCCTTCCGCAGGAGGCCGGCGCCTGGCGGGCATCGGGAGCGGCGGAGTTGTTCAAATAACGTCACCCTCCCCGGGAGCCCCCAGTAGGCGGGACGTGGGGCGGGAGCTGTGGCGGCCGGGGCGGGGGAGCGTCGAGGCGCGGTGGGGCACGCTTGGAGCGGCGGACGCGGCTCCATCTGAGGCGCGGGGATGAGCGCGGCGCTGCCGAAGGTACCGGCGGTCCGTGACCGGCTGTGGGGGGACACCGGGCCCGGTACCGGGGGAAGAGGGGACAGGCCCGGCCCCGGAGGAGGAACAGGCCTGGCTGTGGGACTGGGGACCTGTGGGCCGGGCCCGGCCCTGGGACTGGGCGGGGGAGGGGAGTTGTGTCTCGGGGGGACACGGCCCTGGCCCTGAGTTAGTGCTCTGGGTCGCCTACCGTGGTGTACCTGGCCCAGGGACACCTCCCTACCCCTCCTCAGGCACCCAGGGATCACCCCAGCCACACAGGGTCCATTACAGCCCCCCCACCTTGCCACAGCCCTCGGGGACCCTCGGATCCCTGCGCCTGCCTGTCACTCTGGTCGCTCTTTGGGGACGGCGCTAATTATTTCCCGCAGCTGGCATGATGTAGCTCCTGCCTGCCAGGTCCTGGTGATAGCAAAGCGCTTTGCTTTGCGCTGCCTTGGTGATGGATGAGCTGAGTTTCCCTCCATTCATGTGGAGCTGGAACAAGCACGAGGGTTGTTCACATGACTCTTGCAACCTGAAGGCGGTGGAACCATGCGAGGGATGAACATGATGCGTAACTGCAGAGAGGAGAGCCTCCTACCCCAACTTGTCAGATCCTGAAGCAAAGCGAGGGGATGCATGAGAAAGTTACCACAGTCATCATCTTCCTTCTCCTTCATCCTTTTCTTCTGAGTTGTGGTGGTATTCTGGGGAGTGATAGTGGGTGGAGGCTGTGGAGAGGTTGGGAGGGTTACTAGTATGTTCACAGGGTCTCAGGTGTTGCTTCAGTTGGGTATATTCTGGGAAGCGTCAGTGAAAACTCCCTGAGTACCTGCCATACTCTGCATTTTGACCATGGTGGCTTATTGCAGGTGCTGTGCTTGAAGAAGGGAGTATTGCTAAAGCAGGTGTTTGTGCTCAGCAGGTGAGAGGTCTGAAATCAAACCCAGTAAGTAAACCACGGTATAAAGCATGAAAAATACTAGGTCACTTCTAGTGACAGTGTCAGAAAACATACGTGACAAAAAAAGTTCTTTTTGCCAAGGAAAACCTTTTAATTGCGGAGGGAAGACTTTCAGCTGGTGTCTGGGAGCTGGAAGGGCTGTAGGATGTGAAGAAGAGAAAGCTTTTTTGCTAATGGGATCTATCTGTGCCTGAGGGACTTGGGGTGTGAGCTTTTGTTCAAGGAGATTGGCCAGCTATGTTGTGTTTCCGCAGGTGGATGAAATCAGAGCTTTTAATGATTGTTTTGTTTCCTACAGAGCAGCAACACCCAGAGAAAGCCAACTGTGTGCTGCAGGTAAGGCCTCTTATTAATGTAATGCAAGGCAAAACTTCATTTACTGAAAGCGTTACACATTTGAGCATTTGCGTCTCTTTTTTTTTTTTTTAGCCAATTTTGGATTGGTTCATAACCTCAGCAGATGCTCTGCCAATTCCGTACCTTTTTAATAACCTTTTCTTCTGTTGCCCTGTTTTGGCTAAGTAGCTAGTACTAGTCTTGGTGTTGTGCTGTAGAATGAAACCAGCCAGATGCTATTGACTGTATTACTGCCCAGGAACTGTCTTACAGCCCTGTGAGGTCCCGCTTCAACATTTATTGAGCTGGTGGAGTCTGCTGTCACCATTTAAAATAGAATTAGATTTTGATGTGGCGGCAAAGTGTAACCAAGTGGTTTAGATCCTTGGTATTCAGTTTCTCTTTGCTGTTCTGAGCTTTGTTTATTAAAACAAGGGTTATTGAGTTTGAACAGGACTGGATTTAAAATCTTAAATTTAATATTTAAGGGGGGCTCAGATCCATCGTAGTAACATCACTGCTGTCGCATAAGAGGAGACATGTAACATTTCATCACTGTCCTCACCATCCATTGGTGCTGATGAGTCTTTTTTTTTTTTCTTTTTTTTTTTTTTTTTTGTTTGCCTGAAAATTCACCTGGGAAATGAGTCACTCTTGATCTCTTCCTTCCTTATTTGCTGCTTGCCATAACCAACTGTGAACTTTAACAGTCTTTCTGTGATGCACAGGCTGCATGCATGGGGCAGAGACTGGCTGCAGCGTTAGCGTGCCTTTGCCTTCTGTCAAAGAACTGAGGACAAATTCTTGCCCTCAGTGTGGATTTGGGGCTCTCAAAGCACCCACTTACGTTTGCTAAGAGAAGGGCTGTTCAGCTGGAAACATGTTTGCTCTGCTTTGATTTTGAGGTGATGCACTCGTGAGTTGCCACAGACACTACAGATCCCGTCCTACGCATGGCATTGGGAGGTTTAAATACCTGCTCCCAAAGGAGGTATGTATAGGAACTCCCCTACTTCTTGCTTTCAGCTGACCCATCTTTTTACAGTCTGCTTTAAGCATTGGTATTACTAATTCCATGGCTGATCGATCATTAAAAAGGAATAATGTAATCATTTACTGCTACTTCTCTTGGTGAAGAGTGTTATGTCACATGAATTACCCACTCACAACACTGCATAAATACTTTCTTTTGTCTGGTATGTTCTTGTTAAAGAGTAGTTTTGGGAGGGAGGAATGTCTTCCTAATGGTGAATTTAACACCCCAACTTCAAATCACTGCAGAATATTGTGAGCAGGTCTTATTTGCATTTAAACTTTTTACATTCCCTGAAATTTGGAAAAATGACAATTTTTGAGGAAGGAGGAAACAATAACTCATCTAGACAGCTGGCTTGAAGGCAGGAACTGAAATAAAAAGCAGTTTGTTTTTCTGCTCCTTTTTTCTTCTGGAAGGAATTAATCATGGTGTGCACGTATTTTCTGTGTGACTTCTGTGGTGCTGCCATCCAAGAACTGAACTGCTCAACTTGACAACATCTGTTAAGATAATGTTATCCCAGTTTCGTAGTCAGGGAAAGTGAGCATAGACAGGCTGTGGTATGTTTGACATCGTTCAGTAAACCTTTGTCAGAAGAGAGTACCTCTAGTGTGGTCTCCTGTGTGGGCAAGAGTTAATGTTTTATATTTCTAGCTTTGTTCAAAACAGACATGCTTTCTATTTTTTCTTTTTTTCTTTTTTTCTTTTTTTTTAACTGCAGGCTCCAAAGAGGAGAAAGGACAGAGTGCAGATGAAAGAGATAAGTGTTGGGACTGAATATGAGTATGGAGATGTCAACATTCAGATGACTTCCTATGATATGTGTCTCGTGGAGCATTTCGCTCAATATGTACATAAACTCTGCAACCGACTCTCCATTCAAGTGAACGAAAGGTACGAGGAACACTGCTCTGTGTTTGTCATCTCTTGTAGATGATGATAACTTGCAGACAAGGGCACAATCTGATCTCTGATAGATTCCCACATGTAAATCCAAATCTTCTGTCGTCTTCCTTGTGTTCTCTTTTTGTGTGTCAGTACAGTTTTGGATGCTTTATTTGTATAAGAAGACTGAGATGGAGTTTTTCAGGTGCTGACTGAACAGATCTCAAGGAAAAAATAGCTGTTACTTTTCATTCCTTTGAGAAAAAAGCTTAAGCCTGTGGGTGCTGAGCCCGGGAATGTAGGTTTAAGTATTGCTGACTTTGGCTGCTGTTTTTTCTTTATACTGTTTCATCCAAGCTCTGTGCATATATTGTGCAGTAAGCTAGCGATACCGATTATACAAACTAGAATGACCTTGGGGAACCCCTAAACATTATGGGAGAGCTACCTGCTACTTAAGTTTAGTAGCAGAGGGTGCTTCAGTTGCACGCTAGATCTCTGAAGCAGGTGTACCCCTGAGAGCAGCTTTGCTGGTTTTAATGCAGCTGAGGAACGTGATACAGTTCCTTGGTATGTATGTAGTGCACCCAAGGAGCTGTAGTCACTGGGAAAAGCACTGTGTTGCTGTAAGGAATAAAAACGCTTTAAAAATTCAGAGAATCCTCACAGTCTTTAACTGTACCTCTGAGTATAAACACTGGTTCCTGATCATGCCAATTAAAACTCTTGGGTTTTTTTATGTTCATGCACTTTGCTGAACTGTCAGCCATGGATCTGAAATTCTCTGGCCATCAATCAGTCGCTTGTAGTCTCTCCGTGATGTCTTTTGCACCAAATGGCACTAAAAATCGTGACATGTTGGTGACTGATGGGTGTTTGTTTTGAGAAGGATGCCTGGCGACACTTAAGAAATTATAATGGTGTCAGCAGTGACATGCTGGAGAGCATCCGCAGGGAAATCCCCCAGCCTGAGACTGTTGATAGCACTTTCAGCTTTATTACCTTGTATCATACTTGTGCCCCCTGGGATTGGACTTGGTGTGCAGAGCTCAGTATGTACAGAAAGAAACTGTTTGCCCTTTATGAGCAGCAATTGTAGGGTAAAATGTGGGCGGTAAGCTGTAGCCTGTTGTTATTGGTGCTGTAGAAATGGAGATGGGGAGGCTGAGGTCTCTGAAGTAATGCTAACCAGAGAGCAGGATCTGATCCAGTGCTTGATTGTAGTCCTCTTAAATTCAGAGGTGAAAATAATATCTTCTGAGTGGTGCATTGCAGCAGTGGTTTTTAGCTTTGTTCCTGATGAACAGATTACAAAGCAAGTCAGAGCTGTTGCTGTAAAGCTCCCCTTCAACTATAAAAAAAGTTAAAAATTCTCTTCTCAGGCTGGTGTTTGTAGCTGAAACATTTTTTTGCTGGCAGTTGTACTGCAGGCTTCTCCGTTATCTCTTTCCAGTAAAACACCCGCCTTCTGCCAGTGCTTGATTTGCAAGATACGTTGTTTGCATAATTAATTTCTCATAAAAAGTTAATCTCTTTCCACATTCTCTGCTGCTGGAGGTGGATTCATTCCTGTAAAGTAGTGCAAATCTATCCTCCCTGTCGTAAGCGCTGACCTGTGGTTCCTGCAGCTACGCGATGCCCACCAAAACCAATGAAGTGCTGTTCTTGGAAGAGCGAGGTTCCAAAATGCAGCTGGATGCCGTCCTCACTACCCATCAGAGGGTTGTCCAGGTACGAGCTGGCATTTGCTGATAGCGCTGCAGCTCTTGTGCAGCACCTCCCATCGCAAGCTCTCCACACCCCTTAACAATTGGAATTAAGTCCCTTGAACAAATGAAAGGTGTAATTTGTGCATAAATTGAAACACAAAGAAGTCTAATGAGATGCCTTGCTAAAGGTTACTCGGAGAGTAGAAGCAGAGGAGGGGTTCACAGATTATGTGTTTCAGCCAGAAGATTTATTATTTATTTTATGCACAATACTTGGTATGTTTAAGGATGAGCAATTGCACAAACTTGATGAAACTTCAAAATATATTAGTATTAAGGCCAGCTTCAAAATTGTAAAACTGGTTGAGGTAAATAAATATTTCTCCTAAGTGAGTTTTTCCTGTTTTATAACGTGTTCCCTTGCTATATGCTAAACCTCTGCTGCATTATGTTTTAAACCGAAAGGTAGAGTTTTTCTACTGGAGAGAGTTGACATGTGTTTAATGTTGGGGTTTGTAGGTTTGCGGTGGAAGCCTTTGTATTAGTCTTACCTAAACTAAGATCTTCATGTATGGCTAAGTCTCTTTGCATGCAGGCAGGGACGGGAAGCACAGCGTTCATGGAGAAGAGCAGAAATGAGAGCTTTGGGCTGTGCTGTATGCAAGAGCCCATGTATGTATGCGCATGAAGCAGAGAGTGCTTCTCTTAATGAAGTGGTTGAGTGCCACAGGCTCATACTGAAATGTACTCTCTTTCTGTGCTGTTACTACGAGTCCATTTTGTATGTGGTGTTCGGCTCCTGCAGCACTTTTATTTCTTCTTTTAGATCAGAGGGTTGAGTTCAACGTTTGCTCCGATACTCTTGGAAATCATTCAGAGCAGTCAGCCTGAAGGGGTCCATCTGTTAGTGAAAGAGGTATGTTGAATTTTACCAGTGGCTTTGCATTTAGGAAGCAGGTATGGCACACGACATGAATTTGCTTCGAAAATACAGACCTGGTCCTGAGGCTGCTGTCTGCTTTGGGCTTATGGATACCCAGGATCTCCCAGAACCAGGTCCTCACTTGGTCTGTGAAAAACCATTAACTCTAATTCTTGATGAGTGTTTCAATTTCCATCTAGCCTCCTATAATTAGTGCTGCAGAAGGTGCCTTCCCAGCCAATCCTATAGATCTGCAGGAGTTGGCAGGTGCAAGTTGCTTTCCTTTGCTGCTGCAGATTCCCTGTAATTCAAAGGGAACGCTTTCCTTCAACAGTGGTTTGCCGCCTCATATCTGGCAATCACCAGGAACTTAATGGAGCAGTTGGTAGCAAAGCTGAGACTGGAAACCCAAATGCTGTGCCCTGTTTTGATGGAATTTGCTCTGGCAGAGGTTCAGCTTTTTCTGCAGGAAGGCCCGACAATTTTCTTGGCATTGAGGACTTCAGGACAGAACTCCACTCACTGGTGAACCAGGCATAAGGAGATACTTAAACTTCTGTCATTTTACATTCAGACAAAACAGTCCCAGGAAGCCCTGTTTATTCAGGGACTAAAATATTTTTTTTTTTTTTTTGTGGCTGGCAAGAGAAGGCAGCACACTAAATTCAAACATGAAAACACAGTTGGCTTCTTAGTGGCCTTTGAAGAATGTTTAGTGATCTCCAGCTCTGCAAAACCAGAAGGAATATGGGAGAAGGTCTCTTGAGTCCAGTAATCTTCTCTGCTTTGGTCACAGTCCCATCTCTGCCTTAGGGCTGCCATTTCTTCTCTTTTAATCTTAGCTGACGGCTTTGTCTCTGGAGGGAGAGCTGTGATATTGTGACATTGTACCATTTGCAAAGTCATTGCAGTCTGACGTGTGAAGCCCAGAGGAGAGACCCAAGCTGGCTTCATACAACTGGCAGTGCAGAAGAGAGATTAAAGCTTGGGGATGCTCCAGCGACATTCTGGAGAGAGTGGCAGGTCTCTCTTAAGAAAGTAGATGCTATGGTGATAGGCAGTGGCAGAGTTGGAGGCATCCAGTTGACTTCTTGAGCACAATGCCAGTGCTAACTTTTCCCAAAGCAGTTAGCCGGGTGAGGAGGAGCCTGCAAGGCTGAATTTCAGAGCAGCCCAGGTGTGTGCGTGGCTGCCGTGCTCACTTGCTGCCAGAAGCATTCTGCCCTTTGCGCTTTACCCCCAGAAGCTGTGCCTGTTGGAGGCTGGATGTAAGAAAGGATCAGCTCTGCCACCAGCCTCCAGGTTGAGCTGCGCATGAGATCCAGCCTGCAGTGACTTTCCATCACAGATTCCTGCTCTCTGGGTTCAGTGGACATACAAGTTTTTTTCTTTTTCCACTCTTAAGTGATTCTCTTTGGGAAAGGGTTTGTCACCTTTGATTTCAAGAAGTACTCAAGAGGTGATTCTGATTTGCTTGTTTGTGGGGTTTTTTTCCTCCCTTCACAGCACACAGAAGCTGACTTCAAGAGCCGATTAAAGTCTCGACCAGAACTTGAAGAGCTGCTAGCACAGATGAACTGAGATGAGGAAGAGCACCTCAACCGTCTGAGAGCTGCTCCTGGAAAGGCAAAGCTTCTCCATGGCTGCTCAAGCCTCCAGAAGGCAACTTCATGAGTGCTGATAACTACTGATAACTTGGTGAATTGGAAGAAATTTCCACTGAATAAAGATAAATACATGTGTTCATCTGGACTGATTTGTACTCTTAGTGAAGGGTGCTGCAATGAAATGTGGGGTTACTTTTCTTCAGTTCTTTTTCTTCCTGCCTGTTTGCTTTTGGTGTGTGAGAATTTCTGCAAGTTTCAATCTGCAGAAATCCCTGCAAGTTAATAATAATGGTGTACTGGCAGCTCTCCCAGATGCTACTGATGTGGAAGTGACTGTCCTGCTCCTTTCTTCAGCTGAAGACTTGGAGCAATGCATTGTTCTCTTAGAGCTGCTGAAATCGGAGCTTTGCCAACACAAATGGAGCCTCAGAGCTGGGGGAGGGCTGGGGCTGATTGTCCCTGAGCAGCTGAACAACTGCTGCTTAACATAAAAAAAGCCTGAGAGGGAAGAGGTAGGAATTAGAGCAGTGTCAGGCAGCGTATGCAGAATTTCTCCTTAAGTTCTAGTTTCCCCTTCAAACCATAAAGGATAAACTTTCCCTTGAATCCCTGAGGTCAGTCTGCTTTTTACAACAGCCATTTGGAAAGGAAGAAATGACTTGTGTCTTGAAAGGCCAAATCTCAGAAGCAAAAAGCAGTTTGGGGAATTGCCCAGGATGGTGCCAACTGCTTTTCCTAGGACTGCCATGTTTATTGCCACCCTACAAAACCCAGAGTCCCCAGGAACCACATGGCTTTTGGGTGCACGTATGGGTGCCAGGTCAAATGGGTTGCAGCACCTGGGTGTTTGATTCAATCCTTGTTCTTTCGAATTCTGAGAGGCAGCTGGTTTTATTTAGGCTGGAGCCAGGTGACTCCTGATCATGCCATCCTGTTAGGAAGTACATTACAACCAAATCTGAGCCCTGGTTTGATGGATGCCAAGAGGAGGTTCTTTTCCTGCCCCAAAACTGGTTTGTTTGGGGTTTTTTTCCCCCCCTTCTTCCTAAGGAGCAGCCCTTTAAAAAAACAAAAAATACCTCACTAATTAGCACTCTTCCCTAAATGAGGGCTGCAACCCCAGATGTTACTTGTGGTCCTGTGCCAGTGGTGATTTTCGGCCAGAACCCAGCTTCCTCGGAAACAGCCTGGAAATTTCCCCTTGGCAAAAGCCAGGGTGCCCTTGTCTTCCCAGCCTACAAAACCCAATTTTGTTTTCTTTTTCATAGCTTATTTGCTAGGACGTGGTGTTTAGAGGAGCATCCCACTCTGTAAGATTCCCTTTTCCCCCCCATCCCTAATGCTCCTGGGGCTTCCCAGGAGATACATCCCTCCCAAAATCCTGTCCCATGGGAGACAGGGTTATCACTGCTGGGGGAAACCTCTGGATAGCGCAGGGAAGGACGCGGAGTAGAAATCTATGGGAGGGTTGTTGACCTAGCCTGGGTGCCATGAACCCTCCCAGTTTGGGCTGGAAATCCCCATCTCACCCCTCTGAGCTTCCAGTTATCCCCAGCAGCAATGGATGGAGACGAGCACTCTGGCCAGGATGATGAATGCCACCAGATTTAATTTCCCAACAACGGAACACAGATTTACCGGCACACCCACCCGCTTGAATAAAAAGTAATATTAAAAAAGGGTCAAATGATGCAGCCACCCCTGGGGTGCTGAGCGTGGGCTGGCCTGTGGTGCTGGGAGCGGGTGACTGTCACTCCCCGGTGGGTGACGGGTGGGCTGGGTGCAGGCTGGGTGCCCGGTGCAGCTCCTCGGCACGTTGCCGCCGGGCCATGCAGTCACCGAAAGCCCGGACCTGGGGCTGGCAGTGTCGCCAGTCCTGCCGCGCCGCCATGCACTCCTGCAGCTCCCGGTGCTGCGCCATGCAGCCTGTCCGTGAGATCATGGCGTCCACCGGGTCCTCGGCCTCCTCGGCCTCCTCCAGCGGCTGGTGGCTCCTGGCATGGCCCGGCCTCGCCATGGCCTCGCTGGGCTGCAGGGGGTGGCCAGTGGCGGGTGCCTTCCCCTGAAGAGACCTGCATGGGACACAGCACCCTTTCCGGGGGGGCACCCCCCTCCCACGCCCTATGGGGGGTCCACCAACCTCCATGCACCCACAGGTGGAGCTCAGCACCCCCTATTCAGCCCCCATGCCTCCATGGGTGCCCAGCACCCTCCCCTACCCATAGCTGTCCATCCCCTCCGTGGGTGCTCAGAGCACTTCCCCCGTGCACCCTACCCCCACCCGTGGGTGCCCAGCGGTTCCCCCGTGCACCCTACCCCACCCACGGGTGCCCAGCACCATACCTAACCCACACCTGCCCATCCCCACCCACGGGTACCCACACCCGCCCCCCCCATCTCACCCCCACCCATGGGTGCCCAGCATCCCCCCCAGCTGCTGCCCACCGCCTCACTGGTGCCCAAAATTCCCCACGCCCTCCTAGTGAGCGCCTGGCACCCTCCACGCCCCTCCCACAGGCACTCAGCGCCTCCCCCACGCACTCCCCCAGCGCCCCCGTACCAGCCTAGCAGAGCAGAGCGGCCCCTTTAAGGATGGTGCCGGGGCGGTTACTGCCGGGGCGGGGCGCGGTGGCGGGAGCGCTCGCTCATTGGAGGGCGCTTTCTCCCTCTTCTTCCGCTTCCGTCCCGCGGGGGCCGTCGGGAAGGAAGGAGGCGGAAGGGAGTGTGGGTGCCTCGGCAAGATGGCGGCGACGCTGCGCATCCAGAGCGACTGGAATCAGGCGCTGGGGTGGGTACTGCCCTGCTGGTTCCCTGCCCCGAGCCCCGGCTCCCTTCTCCTGCCGCGCACTCACTGCCGCGCTTTCCCTCTGCAGGCGGGACGAGGGTGAGGCCTGGCTGAGCTGCCGGAGCCCTGGTGAGTGGTGCGGGGCCTGGGGAGGCCCCGGAGGGAGGCGGCTGAGGGCCTCGAGGAGCCCCGTAGAGGTGGGTGGGGGAGAGGGCGGCTGAGGAGGGCGGTTGGGGGGCGCTTTGTGGCTGAGGGAGGGGGAGGGGAAGGTGAACTGAGGCGGTTGCGGGGGCTGAGGGCTGGCCGACCTGATGTCTGCTCTCCTCGCAGGGAAGCCGACCCTGTATGGCAGCCTGACCCGCCGTGGGCTCAGCACCGAGGGCGTCCCTGACATCGCTGCTTCTGAAGGCTTCGTGGTTGGGGAGGTCACCAAGGTGCCAAGGCTGGGGCAGAGCCGGGGGCAGTAACCGCCTTCCACGCGTGAGGGGGCCATACTCTTACGACAGTCAAAATAGCAGCTTAAAGCTGTCGCCCATTCCCCTGCATGGTTCTTTCTAGTTTTCCTGGGCTTCCCACCTGTGCAGCACCCTGGAGCTGGTCCGTAGCATCCCATAGTCAGGGTGGAGCTGCGTGGCATGGCTGGCCAGGCCACAGCAGCCAGCTCTTGCCACCCGGGGTCGTCTTCTTGAAGAAGCCCAAGGAGCTGAGCCCAGCACCACACCTTCCATCTGTTTTCAGGCTGTGAGAGACCACAGCCAGGTCCAGATCGTAGATCTACTGTGGCAGCCTCTGTGTTTCAGTAGGACTAATAGCACTTCTAATTCTTTTCCCCCTCTCTTTCACCCCCTAGAAAAGCATCCTTATTTCTTGTCCTCATGAAAATGTGTCCACGAAGTTCCTGGCCCCATACACAACTTTTTGTAGGATTCATCAGAAAAGTGTAAGTAACCTTGTGAAGTGACTGGGAAATAACGGGAAGTGACAGTGAAGTTTCACAATATGTCTCTGATTGTTGCGTGCTTGTTCTGAGTGGTGGCCTACAGTGTGACTTTCTTCGTGTGTGAACTAGGTAATAAAACATACCAGATCATAGAAGCTTGGGAAACTTGATCATAACTGTTTACACCCCAATAATAATGTCTAAAATTCTTTAGACTGTCTTCTTGCATGTAATCTCATTTCTGCTCACTTCAGGCCCATGACAGATCTCCCTGGAAAGGAATAAGATGTGTGAATTAATCTGTCAAAAACAAAAAATAGAAATAATAGGTTCCAGGTACTGAACTCTTCGTCTGTGGTTCAAATCTATACCCAGTTTGCAGCAGCTGTTTGCTCCTGTGTAATGAAGTTATCTGATAATTGCCAAATTAATTTCTGTTTGCGGGGCTGGGAATTGAGTGTTATGTAAACTCATCTTGGCCTGATGGGAATTCAGAGGCCAAAAAGGCCCAGCTTGTATTTGGAAAACTTAATAAATTATGTGAACTTCTCACTCACTTAAAAGCAGTCCTGCTAGTTTTGCTGAGTAATCTTCTTTCTTATTGCACCCCCATCAATCTGAAGGTGCAACAAGTACAGCTTTTCGCTAAATAGCAATACAGAAAGGCTGGCTCTGACCTGAAGTCTCAGTTCTTTACTGAAGAGAAGCACATAACTTGGCTTTGCTGGAAAGTAGTCTGCACTTTTGCTGAGCGCTTAACCCATGTGGAAACCATCCAAGAAACTAGGGAGTGTGTAGCCTGCAGGTACAGCCAGCTGCCTTAAAGGGAGTCCCCTAAAGACTTCTGGAGATGTTTCAGTACACTTGTCTCATGATTTATTGAGTACATTGTTGCAGTAAACCCAGCCGAAAATGCTGAAGAGTCAGTCTCTATTAATGAAAGTTCAAAAGCAATATAAATCAAGGCCCATTTTGACGTAAAGGCAATTCCACATCTCTACAGCTGTTTTAAGAGGAAGTGGGACTCTGCTGAGAG
The DNA here is from genome assembly GCF_023634155.1 of Falco peregrinus. Taxonomy (NCBI): domain Eukaryota; kingdom Metazoa; phylum Chordata; class Aves; order Falconiformes; family Falconidae; genus Falco; species Falco peregrinus. The sequence continues at coordinate 121,633,971 of NC_073724.1, forward strand.
ACAGGCTTGGCAGTGAGGCAGCTCTGGAGACAGAGGTGAATCACTTCTCTGAGCTTTGTGCTACTGAAGGGTCCCCAGCTGCCCTTTTGTGTGATAAATGGAATCAACATTCAAAGCACAGCAAAATGGAAATGCGTTGTTTAGTCTGCTGTCAAATGGGTGTGATGGCTCACAGCTGCGCTGCAGAGCTCTCCTCTGGAAAGCAGCTGAAGCAATATCTATTAATATGTAGATGAGTTTAAAGCTGGTGTGGACTAAGCTTCAGTTATCCTTTTTTACCTGCTGCCTCTTGTTCTGAGCACTCGTGCTTGGCCTTGCCTGTTCACATGCATATCCTGAAAATTTTCAGATATGTCAGACGTCAGTGAGGCTTTTAGTTTCTGCTAGAATGACTTTCACAGGCTTTTTATTTTTCTTTTTAACTAGGGAGCAAATTACCACAGATTGGTTTGTTACGTAAAATGCCACTCATGTTACCAATGTATTTCTCACATTACCAATACATAACTAAATGCACTTAATGGCCATTGTAATGACTGAACCTTCTACTCCTACTAAATCTTCCAATTCCTGTTTTAATTCCCAGGCTTTTTTTCAAGTGGAGGTTGAGTATTGATCCTGCACCCTGTTAAAATTAGCTGTGATTTGAGCTGTCAGAGTTTTTCAGGAGAGCATTTCTGTCGTGATTCTTGCTTGGATAGAACTCGTGACTGAGACATGGCATATCATGTCCCCACAAGCCCTGACTGATGCACATGCAGCATTAGGATGCTGTGCGACATCCTCCTTAACAGCTGGAGATTGATGCTGATCTGTTATGTACTTGGTCTGCCTGAGGGTATTGTCCTTAAATCTCAGGCCTGTAGCTGTCATCTTTCTTGGCAAAATCTCTCAATTCACTTGTATCTTTGGGTTTCCCTGTGATAGTAAATCCAGCTGTCCCTTCAGGCTGGCTGCTAGCGAAGGCTGAGCACGTACAAGAGGATTGACAAAGCCCAGTCCTGTTTGAGAATAGCTAGTTGTTCAGAAAAGCATTTAATCTGAAGCCTGGGATGAAGATGAGCAGCCTCATCCCTTCCCCATATGCAATTATTAGGAATCTTTTGGAGGTAATGACAGTGTGACTCCAGCATCCAAATCTTGCAAGGCAAGGCAGTTGTTCTACTGCATAGTTGTGATAGTTTTAATGTTTTCTGTAGGCTACAACACTACTGTTAACGTTTGCTTTAACAAAACCTATATAATTGTGGGGGTTTTTGAGCCTGTTCAGTGTTGCTGCAGTCTATATTGGAAATCTGTCTGTCACTTGGAAGATGTAATCTTTTCTTGCAAGGCTAGAATACCGGTTACCTTATTTCATGCATGACTAAAATACATCTGCCTTTCCCAAATGGCAGCAGTAATGTCTGGCATCACAGAAAAGGCCACCCTTTTGCAAGAATATGAGATCAACATCTGCCTTATTCAAAAGTATTCGGCTGTCCCAGTGTTTATGCAAAGCAGGCAGTTGTTAATACCTTAGTGTGACAGACTGTGTGAGGAGTTAGCCTGTCTTCATAAGGAACTGGTTTTGAGTCGGTGTTTCAGAAAATTCAGGCTGTGCCGTTGGCTTCATAACTGTCTCAAACAGTGTCTTGTGGGCTTGTGAGTCATGGTGCTCACAAGCTGGCCAGTTACCTCGAGCTAGTGTGGAAGAGATTGGCTCCATTTCTTCTCTGTTTACAGGAGTTGCTAGAAAAATCCAGATTTCTGCTTCACCTGGGGTAAATCTGAAATAAAACTGCTGTCTGTGCAGGCTTCTGACTCAGCATTTCTTTTTGTCCTTGCCTTGCAGATCTCTGCAGAGTCATAGGCAGAGAACAACACTCTCTCTTGTCAAATTTGCGGGAAGTGACAAGAAATCTGGGGTGCCCCATGCCTGGTTCCAGTCACCCACTGTCTGAGCCCTGGCTGTGGGTCAGCCCAGATCAGCAGCTTGCCCTTGAAGAAGGAATGCAGCAATCTGTGTAAACAAATATATTGAGGAGATTTTTGTTTTATGCTGTCTTTGTCCTCTAGAAAACCTCAGCTGTTCAGGATCTGCTTGTTTTTTTGATATGTTCAGGGCTTATTATCTCACAAAACACATTGAGAGGGTGAGGCAAGAAAGCCTGTGAAGTCCTTGCTTAAATATTAGGATATTAGCAGGCTAAAGCTGTTTAGCTAGGAGTATGGAAAGTCTTTTGGGCATTTTAAATGAGTTCAGCAGTATGTCTTAGGGAGATAATAGTGCTGAGTGATGTACTTAGCAGGTCTCCCCCAATACAGAGTTAAGCTCTTGAGCCGAAATATCTATATACAGGGCCATAAAAAGCTAATGCTTGGTGTTTTTACTCTCCTGCAGATTACCTGTCTTGATATTTCCAGTGGTGGAGGGCTTGGCGTGTCTACCAGCACAGATGGGACCATGAAAATCTGGCAGGCTGCAAATGGAGAAATAAGAGTAAGAGCATTTAGCTCTGATGATGTGTGTTGTCTGTGACACTACTGAAATCATTTGGCCATGACTTTGGTCAGGTTGTCTACAGACTGTGGTCTAGGGTGGGCAAGAATCTGGCTTTTGAATGAAAAGCTAATTAAACATTGACATCTCAGAGGTTTTAACTCAAACCTGTTGGGAAGCATGACTTTTCCCAAGGGAAATGGTGCTCAGCCATCCAGAGAGAAGTCCCAGGGTGAAAATCGGAATGGGTACTTAGGAATGACAGCTGGAGTGCAGAAGGTAAGTGGCAGCACCTGTGTGGTACAAGCACTGATTTTTTTTCTGCAGTAGGGAAGAGGTGTGGAGAAGAGACCCCTGCCTGTGATGGATTAACCATGTGATGGCTAGCTGTCTTCCTAGTTAAGGTGTTTCTTGTGGAGCTTGACAGTCAGCTGCTTGTTTGGCGAAGGATGAAGACATTTAACCTGTAATTAGAAACAAATGCAGAGCCCTTTGCTATGTAATTAGCTACTCAAATGGTAGAAGGAGGCCCAAAGTGTACCTGCTACCCCTTTGACTGCCTTGAATTCAGACAAGTCCATTCCAGGAACGCAAACCCAGAGGATTTGAGCTTAATCCTCTGCCCACATGGGAATGTGGAGTTTTCCAGTGGTATAGTTCAAAAATTGCTGGATGCAAGGGTGCTAAGAATGGAAATCACAAGCAGTTCTTTGTTTTTCCAGAGACTATTGGAAGGCCATGTGTATGATGTGAGTTGCTGCAGGTTTTTCCCATCGGGCCTTGTTGTTCTGAGTGGGGGAATGGATGCGCAGCTAAAGATCTGGTCAGCAGAAGATGCCAGCTGTGTAGTAACATTTAAAGGTCACAAAGGAGGTACGAAGTATTTAGCCTTTAAAATGCTTGATCCGCTGTGCGTATAATTGCCTTGCACCCAAGGGCTAACGTTTGGTCACCAGCCTGCTGCACTGTGCTGTGCATTTGTATTAGATGTCCAAAGTATGTTTTTCAAGCTCCCAGAACTTGAATAAAAAGATTAGTAGTTGTTGTATTGAGCAGATGCAATTTCGCTCGCTAGCCTGTGTTTTCCTTGTAATTAAGGTAAAAAGAGGGAGGATGCAGTCCATTAGCCTGTTGTGAGTGCCAGAGATGGAGGCAGAGGGCATTCTGCTTCTCCAGGGCAGCCTCAGCTTTCCAGAGCTCTGACCTGCATTTGGTAGCCTTGCTGCCTGCACTGGGAATGCCTTCTGCTTGCACCCAGATCACCATGCTCACGTTCAGAGTCCCCTTTTTTTTTTTTTTTTCTCTTCTGTCTTGCCCAGAAAAAGCATGTAGCAGTTTATTATGGACTTGCAAAACTCAGACAGGCAGTTACCTGCCTCGAGGACACATGCTGTTGAAAGTCAGTAAAGCAGAACAAGAGCAGCTGCGAGGATACTTAAGTGATTATTTGTTAAGAAGGGCTGGCATAAGCTTGTTCACCCTTCTACCAAGGGCAGATGTCCAGCTGGTCTTGCTTGCTGAAGATGAGAGTAAATTCTTCACCCTCCTTGTGTCCTCGCATAGAGGATGCACTGGCCACCTTTATGTGGTGAGTTCAGTGTGGTTCCTTGCATTCAGGCTCTATGCTACAAACTCCTCCAGTTGACAGTGTCTTAGTCCTGGAGAAGAACTGTGAGGAATGGAAAATGTGCTACCCAGAAAGGCTCCTGAGAGCTGCGATCAAAGCAAGTTTCTGGACGGAGCCTCTGTTAATCTCCTGAAAGGAGATTCGGTTTCCAGGACCCTTCGTTCAGAAGCAATGTGTGTTTATACGTAACACTTGAGCAGGCTCCCATTTTACTCCTGTTTACACATGGCCCAGAGCACAGTGGCCAGTGATACTGTCTTGTCACAGCAGGTGGTTGCTTCCTAAGGGATGCCAACTTGAACGGCTTGGGTGATGGTGAGCAAGTCCAAGTGAGTTGTGGATGTGGCATCAGATGCCCCAAACCCTGTGCCAAATTATCTCCTCCCTGAGCAAGTAACTGCTCTGTACAGGCTCTTTGTTTTCCCTGTCTCACAAGGTCCTAGGCTTTGTTGAAAAGGTTAAGCCACGTGGCTGGCTGCGCAAAACTTTATTAACTCGAAAACTCATCTTGCACTGAACCTACCTTTGTTCTCATGTGATCTGTTTGTGTGGATTCAAAGTGCTTTGCCTCCAATGTCCCGTGAACAAAACATGGCAGGCAGTGTAACAGAGCTTTGATCGAACGGCTCCCAGTGGCTCTGAAGTTGACTATTCACTGCTTACAACTCCAGCCCAAGCTGCTGCAGTTGGTTTGCCTGGCTTGTCCTGTCATTTGAGCTTGTCATGTTTAATGACTGCTTCTGTAGGAAAAGTGTCAATTAAATCTTCTAACCATCTGACTGTTACCTTCCAAAAAACCACTGTCGCTTTTCAGATCTAGACTTGACAGCCCGAAGTAAAATAAAGTAGGTAAGGGGTGTTAGCACCTGCAAAGACTGCCCTTTTCATGTTGCTGTAGCTGGATAATATGGTGGCTGCTTGCCCTCCTATAATTTTGGGATTATACAGAGCTGGACTCGGTAGCATTTTAAGAGCATTGGGCCGGGCTATTTTCTGCCCAAGTTAGAGGTTAATTGTGGAGGTAAAACTCTGCAGCAGCTGTGGTATCAGCTCAGTCTGAGACAAGGCGTAGCCCATTGTTTTATTGGCAATAGCTTGCCTTTGTGCCAGGTGGTGGCTCTACTCTGTATGGTGTTGCTGGGAGCTGCTGCCTTCCACATACTACCTCTTTCTAGATTCTGTGGCTTCCTACCCCACGTTGCGTGACTGGTGGCACTCTGGGGACAGTGGCTTGGGGCATGTAGTTGAGTTTGCCTTGGGAAATGTGATGCTTTGTCTATCTGCCTTCCATGCTGTCTGTCTGAACTCAGCCTTTGCTTTGATGCAGGTATTTTGGACACTGCCATTGTGGATCGGGGGAGAAATGTCCTTTCCTGCTCTAGAGACGGCACTGCCTGTCTCTGGGACTGTGGAAAATCCGCCTGTCTGGGTGTCATCGCTGACTGTGGCTCTCCTGTCAATGGCATTGCCGTGGGCACTGCTGACAACTCGCTGAACCTGGGCACGCCTGAAAAAGCTCCTAGTAAGGATATTTCTCTTAAAAGTCATCTTCTTTCCCCTGTCCCGAACTGCTTAGGTTTGTCACCAGTAATCCCAGGTGTGTGGCATACTGCTTGTGCCCTTGTACCACCTAAGGAAGGGAGCTAGAGTCACCAGAATGGAGCACTCCAGTCCTGAGGAGGAATTAAGTGTTATCTAGCCGTTTGAGTGATGAAGACTGTCATCTCCTTGGTTACTGGCCTGCCTTGCTGGTGTCTCGGACAGGTGGAGGAACGTTGCTGTAGGTTCGGCAGGGGTGATCCAAACTGGTTTTGGTACCATCAAGCTTTGTTGCGTAGCCACTGCTGGAATTAACTGCTGTCCTTTTGTCAGGTGAACGTGAGATTGGGACGGAAGGGAAAATCCTGCTACTGGCTCGAGAGGACAAGAAGCTTCAAGGAGTGGGACTGCAGAGCAGGCAGCCGGTAAGGAGTCTGAGACTATCAGGAGTACCTGCCTGGGAGAGTGCTCAGAGATGTTGCTCCAAAATCAGCTCCAGGGCTCCCAGTCCCTTTGTATCATTTCTTTTGTCACTGCAGCAGCTCTTCAGCTTGTAAGCAGCTGTTCACGTGGCTGTGCAGAGCACTGGCATGAGGAATCGAGCTGGGTTAAACCCGAATAGTTTACCTATCTAGGTAACTAGGCAGGAAAAACTGGTTAGTGTTATCCCAGCTCTGATCCATGGTGAGGTTCAGCATGTGGCACAGAAGGGGGCAGCCAGGCTGGAGGCAGGGCAGGGCTCGTCTGCCTTTGGTGTTATACTGCGGTGTTCTCTCCTGTATGTATTCCTGGAGGAGAGACTAAAACCCGGTACAGTACAGGGATGCTGTCTCTCCTTCCTACTGGCCAGATTTTTATGTGGGGGTTTGAGGAGTAAGAATTGGTTACAATTTAACCCGGGTGTGGGGGAAACAGTATTTAAACAGTGGCCAGTAGATGTCATCGTGAAAGCAGGAACTGCAGGCTGTCTCATCCAGCCAGGGTTTAAAGTTTTTATTCTGCCGGGTGTCTTAAGTGGTGTGTGAAGGGTATCTCAGGTGGTCACCAGTCCATCTCCCTCCTCTTAGCGAAGGGAAATGGAGTTGGTAGATCTCAGGCTACTATCAGGACTGCCCTGGGCAGTAGGACAGGAGCTTCCGATGATGTTGCAGATAGAACTGCTTGTGGTGTTGGCAAAGAGTAAAATTAGGGTGGAACAGATAAGCTCACCCCGAGGCTGGTCAGTGAGATGCCAGAGGCTCACCTGGGAAAAACCTGCAGCCTCTGTAATGACGACTGCAACTCTAGCGGGAAGGAGTGGTCTTTGCCAACCTGCCGTGCAAATCTGGTCTCGCTGCTCCATGGGTGTCTGAAGATTAGTTTGAGCTCAGCATGGGTTCACTTGTCATTGACGCAGCCTTTCTCCAAAGGGGACCCAGGAGCATTCACTGATTGCGCTGTCTCTGCTGACTTGGCAGAACTGATCCTGGAGCGCTGTTCTCCTGCTCCTCTTGGAGCAGAGCTGAGGGGTTAATAACCTACTCTGGGTTTGCCAGTTTGTGCCGTGACTCATGAAAATGACTGCACTGACTTCCTAAATGAATTATTGCTTCCTTCTCCTGGGTGTCCTGCATCCTCATTTGTGAGTGTCTGATACTTGGGTTTGTTCCTGTATTCTCAGGTGTTCCTCTTCATCGGATCTGATGCATTCAACTGCTGCACATTCCTCTCAAGTACCTATATCCTAGCAGGCACTCAGGATGGGAACATATATCAGCTGGATGTGAGAAACACCAAGTGAGTGCGTGCCTGGGGCTGCCAGTATTTAAAGAATAAATTTTTTTTTTTTTTTTTTTTTGGCGGGGAAAGAGAGCCAGATTGAGGGTGCTGGCAGGCAATGTCCCTTCTAAAGGGTGGACACGGCCCAAGCCATGGACACCAAGAGCTTCTTGCAGCCATTTCTTTCTCTTGGGGAGTGCTGGGGAGGATACCTTTGCTCAGGTTGGTGATCTGATGGGATGTTTTCCGGAAAGTGCCTCCTAAAAGACTGTAGGCTTGGTGCAGATTTCCTAGTTACTGAAAAGCTTTCCAGTCTTGATCTGTGAATAGGCGTGCTCTTGGCATAGCCTTACCTTGCAAATTATTGCTTTTTAAATTTATATATAGTGCACATTATGCTATATATGAGTATCTGTGTGATTATCTACATGTATATGTACATTGACAGCAGTATTCCTCCTGCTAAAAGCACGGCCGCTTCCTTTTACCAGTGGGACATAAGTGTCTTTGAAGGATCCTAACATTTACCCTGATCCTCATTGCCACATAGGACTGGAACTGCGCTGTCGCTGAGGGCAGGAGCTGCTCTAAGTTGTTTTTATTAGTGTCAAAGGTGAGCTCTGAGCAGGGAGGCATCCAGCTGGTGCTTCTGGGTGGGGGCTGGAGGGGTTGGCACCAAAGGGTGGAGAGTCTTTCGGTGCTGGACGAGCACCAAGCTTTTTTTTGACTGTGTCTTGATGAAGATAATCTGTGTCTGTAATCCAGCAAGGAGGTTTTATTGGTGTTCACCTGCTAGCTAACTCCTTACTTCCACTTTGATGCTTTGGTAACATCTGCAGGAAAACCAGTGCTGACTTCTGTCTGCTGCTAGAGGACAGAGACTCTTTGCTAACCACTGATCGAGTCCCCGTGTCCTCTGTGTTTGCCTCGCGTATCTTCTAACTGCAAGCTCACTTTCTTCTTTCACACATTGGAACAGGCTCTTCTCTATAGACCATAATACTCATCCCTTGTTTCTTCTTTTTCTAGCACTCCAATCCAGGTCATCCATAGGTCAGGAGCACCGGTGCTTTCATTGCTCACTTACCGAGATGGATTTATTGCCAGCCAAGGTAACTCAAGCACTGTGTTGTGCCAGTAGAAATTGTATAGTTGAATCGAGGAGTTTTATGCTTTTTGGGTAATGCCCTCCTGCATGCAAGCTCTGGGTGACTTATAAGAGAGGGCCACACAGTACCCGTGGCAGAAAGGTGCTGTGGTAGGAGCTATATATTACATGGCTGCTTTTTGCCTTGTGATTTCCAGCCCTCACCTCCCCCGTGTGCCTCTGAAATGGGGCCTCTGAGGTGCATCTCAACTGTCAGGGCCTTTTCCCATCCTCACAGCACGTTTCCATCTTCCTGAGGGCTTCATGCCCTGTCATCAGGTGTTTCTGGTGGACTTGCTAGTGCCTGTAATTAAGAGCATGGCTTATTGCACTAATTGGCTGATGTTCCTTCCTTGCTTGGTATCTGTTCTGCTCGTGTAGGTGACGGAACCTGCTTTATCGTTCAGCAAGACCTCGATTATGTCATTGATCTCACAGAAGCTGACTGCGACCCTGTGTACAAGGTAAGGAGCATGGTGTGCTGCCCAAGAGCAATATATAAAAGGATAACATGTAAAGGGTGTAGGGAAAGGTGGTGCCAGGTAGCAGGCAGCTGCCTTTATCTCAGGATTTGGCAGCCAGCACAACAGGTTCCTTCACACAGTTGACTTTTAAGTTTAAGGTTTTTTTCTTAGCTGAATAATCTTGAGTTTCATAAACAAGTCCTCTGTGGTGTACGCTGGCTCTTGTCTCCATCATGCAGGTGCAAAACTAGAGCAGTGGAGTAGCTCTGGCAGAGCTGTGCTTCTGTAAAAACTGTGAATTAATTGTGCTGGGCAGATCATAAAGGTAAAAGCAGCAGCTGACTGCACAGTGCTGCCTGTCTTCTCTTGTCCCCTGGTGACTCAAGACCGGAAAGTGGGTCTTGCAGTGGCGTTTCCAGGCAGCCGGCTGAACTGGCTGGTGAGGATCAGGAGCAGTTCCCTGGGCACTCAGTCTGGTAGTGCAGGCGGGAATTCGCTCTTGGTTTTAATCTGCTCCAACTCCACAGTCCAGTTCTTCCGCTCCTGGCCAATGCACACCCTCAAGGCTAACACTCAGCCTCACCTGGAAGCTGAGATTGGACCTGCACAACCCATTGGCACGAGCAGAACATGAAAAACATGTGAAAAGTAATTTTTCCCGTTCCAGATCTAAGAGAAGAACCCTTGCGTGAGCGCTTGCTGCTCCTGTGCTCCTGGGGAAACCTTGAACTGTCCTTTAAAACCTGCTAATGCTGTTTCACAAGATGCTCGCCACCTCTTCCCTGTGTAAAAGTCCAAAGGGAAAGCTGGTCTCTGAGGATTTTACTTTGAACTGTCACTTGGGAAATGCTCTCCTTAAATACTATTTTTTTTTTTTTTTTTTTTGTCCCGTTCTTTTCCAGGTTGCTTCTTGGGAGAAGCAAATTTACACATGCTGCAGAGATGGAATAGTGAGGAGATACCAACTTTCTGACCTTTAAGTGTTTGGATTGGCCAAACAGTGAGGAGATTCGTCCAGATAACTCCCCCGAGCTTCTTTTCCCTGCGTTTGAGGTGTGTGTGTGTGGTGGCCGGGCAGCGACTGGGACTTGCCGCTCACAGGGGCAGCGGGGAGAAGGATGTGGTAAGGGACCACCTGCACAGCTTTGCTGTCCAAATTCAAGGCGATCAGCTCCGAGGCATTGGAGAAGATCTTGCGTGGTGACAATTCCACCCCCACCCACCCCACCCCCCCCGGCCGCTGAAAGAATGTGGTCTCTGGAGTAGGGGGAAGTAAAAATAAATGGAGACGAGGTGTGACTGTATCACGGAATAGACTGAAATGAAGCAGCTTATTTGGTAACACCCGTGCGGGGAGGAAAATTTCCAGGAAAACGTATTTTTAAGGGGAAGAAAAAAAAAAACAAAACAACAAACAACCAAAAAAAACCCGGAGGCCGTGGCGGGGCCGGAGTGCGGAAGCGTGCGGGGGACTACAGTTCCCATGGGGCCCCGCGCGGCGGCCGGAAGCGGCGCGCGGTGGCCATAGCAACGGCGCGCGGGCCGCCATGGGGCAGGACTACTACGCCGTGCTGGGGCTGGGCCGCGGCGCCGCGGCCGCCGACATCAAGGCGGCGTGAGGGACCCCGGCATGGCGCGGGGGGCGGGGGGGGGTGGCGGGAGGCCCGGTGCGTGGCTGCCCTTCGCCTCCCCCCCCCGCTCCCCGCCCCGGGGCCTGAAGGGGGGGGGCGAAGGGGCATGGCGGGGGGGGCGCGGGGGAGGGAAAGGGGCCTGAGGGGCCTGGGAGCACCTGGGAGGGAGCGGCCTAGGCTGAGGGTGTGCTGGCACCCCGGGGCTGGCTGTGAGGCTGGGCTCTCCCCCCTGTCCTCTTCATAGCTATCGGAAGCTGGCCCTGAAGAGCCACCCTTTAAAATGCAAGGAGCCCTGGGCAGCGCGGAGGTTCAGGGAGCTGGCAGAGGCCTACGATGTGCTCAGCAACCGTAAGTGGGGAGACTGTTCTCTTCCACAGAGTTTTAGGGGCTGGACAGGGGGTGAAGCGGCATCTCTGGTATGGCCAGAGGTGTGCGGAGGTCTGAATCCCTGGCTGCTGGCACACCCAGGGAGGTGGCAGCAGCTCTCTGAGTCACAGGCAGGCTGAGAGCTGGCATATGCGCTTGCTTCCATCCCACCTACTGCTGTCTGTGAGGTGATGGGGAGCCCCCCTTTCCAGCCTTCATCCAAGCAAAACCTGGATCTCAGGCTGGGGCTCTCCCCCAGCACCCAGCATGGGAGAGTGTGGCCATTCCCAACTCCTCCTTGTTCCCTAAGCCATGACAAAAGGCATCTACGACAAGTTTGGAGAAGAGGGGCTCAAAGGCGGCATCCCCTTGGAGTTCGGCAGCGACAACCCCTGGACCGTCGGCTATGTGTTTCACAACAACCCTGACAAAGTCTTCCAGGAGTTCTTTGGTGGAGACAACCCCTTTGCGGGTAAGTAGGGGAGCTCCGTGCAGGGGGGCCAGGCCCTGTCTGTGGCTGCTGTGAGGCCGTGGCCACTGCCAGCTCTGAGCTTTAAGCTTTATGGGGATATTTCCCTGCCCAGCTGCTCTCAGGTCCCTTTGGTGCTTGGAGGTTAGAGCCTGACTTGCCCCAGTCTTGCACGGGGCAAGAGGCCTGGGGACGCATGTTCAGGCTGTCAGCTCTCCCCAGCTCCTGTTGTGACCCTTTTCTAGGAGGACTCCCATCAAAAGGTGGGGTCAGATTGGTGAAACTTGTAAACCTGTGGGCAAGATTAAAAACCTTCCTGGAGAAAAACACTTCAGCTGAAGGGGGAAGGTGGTGCCAGGCAGAAGCAGATGGGAAGCTTCTGCTTCTGGGTGGCATGTTTGGGGTGCTCGGCTTCTGTGATAAGGAGACCCCGGGGGGGGCCCCGACCTCTGATCCAAGTAAGGTGACCCCCTGCCTCTCTGCTCACTCATGCAGAGTTCTTTGCTGAGGATGGCTCGGAGTTGATCCTGCCCTTTGGAGGGCTGCGAGGACGAGGAGCGATGAAGCAAGACCCCCCGATTGTGCGGGATCTTTACCTCTCCCTTGAAGACCTGTTCTATGGCTGCACCAAGAAGATTAAGCTCTCCCGCAGGGTAGGGGCAGTGGGGGTGAAGGGGGGCCACGCTCGACCGGGCAGCCAGTACCCTCCTCTCCTGGCATGGCAAAGGGAATTCAGCACGGGAGGTGCTGTGAAAGCTGGTGGGAAGGCAGGGCTGATTTCAGAGGAGGTGTGGAGAAGGAGCACAGCATTTTCTGGGCTCCCACCGTTTAATTTCCACACCTGTCTGCGTCTCGTTTGTGCTTTTGGTGACCTGTATCTCCCCCTCACTGTCCCTGTCTCCTGGTTCCAGCCCCTGACTTTTCTCCTACTCGGTCTGATCCTGTTTGTACCCACAGCCAATTTGCCATGGAGTATGAGTTGTCCTCTCCCTCTTCTCTGCTCACTTGCACACAGCTGGGTGAGCAGAGCAGTCATAACCCTCACTGGACACCTTTGTGTCACAAATCACCTGGGTTGTGCCTTGCAGGGATGACAGCCCTGCGGAGAAGGGCTTGGGGGTGCTGGGGGATGAAAAGCTGGACATGACCCGGCAATGTGCGCTCGCAGCCCAGAAAGCCGCCCGTGCCCTGGGCTGCATCCCCAGCAGCGTGGCCGGCAGGGCGGGGGAGGGGGCTCTGCCCCTCTGCTGAGACCCCCCACAGCGCTGCGTCCAGATCGGGGGTCCTCAGCATCAGAAGGACACGGACCTGTCGGAGCGGGCCCGTCGGAGGCCACGGAGCTGGTCAGAGGGCTGGAGCCCCTCTGCTGTGGGGACAGGCTGGGAGAGCTGGGGCTGTGCAGCCTGGGGAGGAGAAGGCTGCGGGGAGACCTTAGAGCAGCTCCCAGTGCCTGGAGGGGCCGACAGGAAAGCTGGGGAGGGGCTTTGGGCAAGGGCAGGGAGTGGTGGGACAGGGGGGAATGGCTTGAAGCTGAGAGAGGGGAGATTTAGGTTGGACATGAGGAAGAAACCCTTCCCCGTGAGGGCGGCGAGGCGCTGGCCCAGGCTGCCCAGAGCAGCTGTGGGTGCCCCATCCCTGGCAGGGCTCAAGGCCAGGCTGGAGGGGGCTGGGAGCAGCCTGGGCTGGGGGGAGGGGGCCCTGCCCCTGGCCGCGGGTGGGACTGGCTGGTCTTGAAGGTCCCTTCCAGCCCAAAGTGTTCAGCGCAGCGGTGTCTGTTCCATCTGTGGAGCGGTGTCCAGCACTGCAGGGCTGTGGTCCAGCCTGGGGGCTCAGCGCCACCATGGATGGAACCCGTCCCTGGTGCTGGCTGCTCTGACGGCGGAGCAGAGCTCCCACCCAGTCACAGACCCACCTCTGCAGATAGGGTCCAGCTCTTCTAACCCACTTATCCCCCGCAGGTGATGAATGAAGATGGTCAAACAAGCACAATCAGGGATAAGATCCTAACGATCGAGGTGCAGCCGGGGTGGAAGCAGGGCACCAGGGTCACCTTTGAGAAGGAAGGAGACCAGGTAATGACTGTGGCGTGAAGTTCTGGGCCAGGTTTCCTGGCGGCCGGCTGGATGCTCTTAGCAGGTTTCCCACTGCTGTGGGCAGTTGGCAGCATGGCTAATGGAGCGGTTCAGTGTTGCTGTGCTCAGAAGCACTGTACGGTGTGCTTCCTGCCTGGATTTTCCTTAGGATAAAAAAATAATTGAAAGAAGTGGGTTTCTGCCTGGCACTGCCTTCGCAAAACCCTGTCTCATTTCCCTTGGCTGAGCAGGAGTCTTTTATCAGAGCCTCCTTTTTTCCTTAAAGGAAGAAAATACCTTTCACTTTTTCATAGACAGCTGAAAGCAGCCACAAAGGGGCAGGCATTTGTGTTGTCTTTCCCTGTATAAAATAATTTGTTTTACATCAAACCATTTCCAGGTATCATTTCCCTGCCCCCCCCCCCCCCCCCCCCATCTCCTCACTTTTAGGGCCCAAACGTCATTCCGGCTGACATCACCTTTGTTGTCCGAGAGAAACCCCACCCCAGGTTTAAGAGAACCGACGACAACCTGGCTTATGTTGCCACCATCCCCCTGGGAAAGGTAAAGTGCCAGGCGCGGGGATGGAGCCAGCCCTGCTCGACCTTTGCCTCTGGGGCTGCGAACACAGCGGCGGGTCCCGCTCCCCTCCCTGCCTCGCAGGCGCTGGTCGGCTGCTCGGTGGATGTGAGGACGCTGGATGGGCGGCTGCTGAACGTCCCCATCAACGACATCGTGGAGTAGGTGCCATGGGGCAAATGGCCAGGGGGGCACAGGGGGCTTTTCTGTAGAGCTTGGCACCCAAGGAGGTGAAGAGCTTAGAGGATCCTCAGCGTTCCTCCTCGGCCCCCAGTGGGCCGCTCTTCTGGTCTGGGGCTGCGTTGCTGGTGGCAGAGGCAGGGAGGCGGCTTGGTGGGGGTGGGGTGGAAAACGCGGGTGAGGTGAGGGCTTGGATGGCCCAGGCTGGGGGGTGAGGAGCCTGGGGGCCACGGTGCTGGAAGGGCGAGGGCAGGCCACCGCTTGGTGCAGGAGGAGCAAACTTGCCCCAGGAAACCTGCTCGGACGTGTGCGTGGGGCTCGGTGCCGCACCTCCGCGTCGGGATCCTCCTGCGGCTCCTCTCAGCCCCCTCCCTGGCTTTGCAGCCCCAAGTACTGCAAAGTGGTGCCGGGGGAGGGGATGCCGCTGCTCCGGGACCCTCGGCGCAAGGGTGACCTCCTCATCTACTTCGACATCTGCTTTCCGAAAAAGCTTACGCCTGACAAGAAAATGCTCCTGAAAAGCGCCCTCCTGTCGTAGGGGACCACGACCCTCCTGCTCTCCTGCCGCCAATAAAGCTTTGGGGCCGGTGCTGTGACTGCGGGCAGGTTGATTTGAGTATTGGGGACCCAAAAGCGCAGGATCACCCTAAACCAACGTCCCTGAGGCTGTTTCTGCTGGCCTGGCTCGTGTCCCCCTGGCCTTCTGGGCTCTGCTCTGTGGCACCGTGGCGCTGCGGAGGGGGGTGGAGGATTTTGGGGAGGGCAGGAGCACTCCCAGCTCGGCTCATGCGTGGGAAGCGCGTGGGTGGGGGGTGGCTGTGCACAGGGCAGCGAGGGAAAGGCCAAAACCAGGGAAGAGAAGGCCACAGGATTTACTCAAAGCTTTCACCGCCGGCGTGATTCCCCTGCTGTGATTTTTTCGGCCTTCACCCCCCCCGCACCACCCACAGCCTTTTCAGGAGCAGAATGGGAGAAAATCTGGGTTTCCTCTTCCCCCTGGCGCATCAAAGCCTGCTGCCTTCAGCCCCCCCCTTCCTCTCCCCCGCAGGCAGCCAGACTGACACCGCTGCTGGCGGTGGGTGCCAGGGGCCCTGGGGGGATGTGAGGGTGCAGGCTGGGGTCCCCACCTGCAGGGAGGGGTGAGGAGGGGGTTGTGGCCAGGCACCCCACAAGCACCTCACTGCATGGAAGGGGGGGGGGGGGGGGGCAAGGCTGGGGTACCCTGGATGGAGCAGAGGGAGGAGGATTGGGAGGGGCTGGGATAGGGGATCCCCAAAAGCACCGAGGGAGAGTGGAGGGTTGCTTAGGAGAGGACATAAGGGGTCCCCAGCAAGGTTATGGGGGTCACCAGGGGTGGTCCCCAGCACAGCCTGGGAGGGAGCAGGGGGGATCCCTGGGCATGGGGGTCCCCAGCACAGCCCGGGAGGGGTGAGGGTCCCCAGCACAGCCCGGGAGGGGTGAGGGTCCCCAGCACAGCCCGGGAGGGATGCTGTCACTGTGGCATGACGGCTGCACACCCCGCTGTGAGGCGACGAGCCCTCCTTGGGCTGGGGGTGCCCCCCGCCCGGCGGGGCGCAGTGGTGCCTCGCACCCCGTTTCAATGCTTCCCCCCTCCCTGGACACAGAAATCGCCTCTGCTGAGGCTGATCCCTTCCCAGCGGCACCCCAGGGCTGGGAGAACGGCCCTACCCCCCCCCGACACCCCCCTTCGAAAAGGTGAGGGAGCCCCGAGCCCGGCCGCGGTCAGACCCCATAGGGGCGGTTTATTAGAAGCGCCAGGAATAACAGGAATCGCCGCATCCCCCTGCCCTCAGCTCCGTCCCGTCTGCCCGCACCACGCGCCTTGTCTCTGCCACCGCCGGGACGCGATGCTCTTCCCAGCTAGAAAACCTACAAACATTTTTTTTCTTCCTCCCTAGACTGCTCGCTGGAAACTTCCCTTCTCCCACGTTTCTCTGCACGTACCCTCGTTCCTCCTTCCATCTCTCGGGGGTCCCCACCGGGCCAGGGGCGTGCGGCATCCTGGCTCCCCCCGGGCTTCAGCAATTAATATAATTTACTCCTGTGTCCCGCCAACGCTGGCGAGAGGGGCTGGGGCGGGGGTCAGGATTGGGCCGGCCGGACCAGCACCGCGGCGCGCTGCAGCTGCTCGTAGGAGATGAACATCACCACGTTCCAGGAGCCGAGCCGCAGGAAGGAGGGGACGAACCTGCGCCGGGAAAAGCAGCGCTGGAGGGGCCATGGTGGGGACACCCCCGCGGCCCCCCAAGTCCTGCCTGGTGCGCCGGTGGCAGCGCACGGGTTAGGGCCTTGGCCGCGGTGCCGCGGTGTGAAGCGGAGCTGGTCCGCGCTGGTGTTCGTGCACATCATTGCACCACGTCTGCCGGTGGTCGGGGGGGTCCCCCTACTCACCCCTTGTAGAAGCCGGCGACGCCGTCCTGCATGAGCAGGGCGAGGAGGCAGCTCAGCGCGTTCCGGTACTGCCCAGGGCCGGCGTTCATGTACCGCGTCTTCACCACATCCACCGGCGATGCCACCACCGTGGCGCAGAAGCCAGCCCCGAAGGCAGCCACGAAGTGGCAGGGGACGTTGTCTGCAGGGCAGAGCCGGGGGTTGAGGATCGTGGGGACGGGGACGGCACCCGGCCACATCCCCCCGCGCTGTCCTGACCTGTCATCAGCTGTGCCCGCAGCAGCGCGTCCTTAATGAGGTCGTAGGTGACGAGCTCCCCGCAGTTGATGATGGCGTTGCGGGCGATGTTGGGCAGCGTCCCTGTCGGGGAGGGTGGTGGCGTTGGGGATGGTGGTCACATCCCCTCCTGCAGCGTCCTGGATGGATGCCCCAGCCCTGCTGTCCCCATCCCCATTCCCATTTCATCCTTGTCCCAGCCTCCATCCCCATCCCGTCCCTGTCCCCTTCCTCACCTCCGTTCTCATACCCATTCCTGTTTCCACTCCTGTTCTCATCCCATCCCTGTCCACATCCTCATCCCTATCCCTGTTCCCATCCCAGTCCCCATCCCCGTTCCCATCCGTCCCTACCTCTCCAGAGCCCGCGGACGCCCTCCTCCCTGGCGATGGTGCGGTAGGCATCCACGGTGCCACTGTACCGGCGGGCGCCATCCGGCAGCGCCCCGTTGGCCTGGAACCGCACCTTGACCACGTCGGTGGGCTGGGCGCACGTCACCGCCACCGCACCCGTGGTGCAGCCCGCCAGCACCCGTGCTGCCAGCCCTGTGCCTGCGGAAGGAAGGTGCTGGGACCCTCGGCTGTGCAGGGCCCCCCCCGGGCAAGCAGCAGGGTGGGTTGTTCACCCTGGGGTGGGCTGTGGGGCTGAGGGTTGTGCACGGGGGTGGGGGGTCCCAACCGCCTGGACACTCACTCTCGGCACCCTTAGGGGTGTAGAGCTGCTTCACCGAGTCGTACAGCCCGATGCGGATGGAGGCGAAGCTCATCTGCCGCTGCAGCCCAGCCGCCAGCCCGCTGTAGAGGCTGCGGGGTCCCTCCGTCCGCACCATGGTGCTCAGCGTCCCCAGAACGCCCCGGTACTCCACGGTGCTGGTGCTGCGGGGGATCCGCACCTCACCCTGGATCTAGGGGATGCCGACCGTGTCACCCTGCCCTCTGCCCCCCGCAACAAAACACGGCCAGCGTGGGGGTGGAGCCGGTGGGGGGCCCCACCGGTGCGGGGCGCTCCCACCACCCGCGGGATTTTGGGGCGCCAGCGGATCGTACCTGCAGCCGGACTTTGGCGGTGTCCAGGGGGAAGGTGCAGAGGTCGGCGATGCAGCCGGCCATCCCCGCGCTGACAAACTTCATGGTGGCCGTTGGGGGCACCTCGGGGGGCTTCAGACCCACCATCGTGGCAGAGGGGCTGGAAGGAAAGGGGGCGAAGGAATTTGTGGGGGAGCCTCGGGTGGGGCTTCAAGCAGGTGTCCAGTTTGGGGACAGAGGTGACAATGTGCCATGGTGGCTCTCGCTGGCTTTGGACAACTCCAAAAGCCAAATCCCGCCCCATTTCCTCGCCTGCATCCCTGGGGAAACTGAGGCACGGGGCTCCCTTGCTCAGCCCGGGATTCACAAATGCCCACCCTGCTTTACCCCACCCTGGCCCAAACGGGTGCACTCGGTGAGAGCTTCTCCCGCAGGGTGACCTGCCCGGGCCTGGGTCCCCTGTGGCCTCACCGTAGGGACCTCGGCACCGTGTCCTGGCTCCTGCCTTACACCCCTCTCAGCGCAGCCATCGCCCCGAGAGCCGGCTCCTTGGCCCCCTTATATAGCACCCGCAGAACATTCCAGCAGCCACGGGGATCAGGTGACAGCGAAACCCAGTTCCCCTGGTGGCATTTGAGCTGGGGACAGTGGGGCCACCCAGCCCTCATGACCCTGTGGGCTGGGTTTCAGCCCTCTGCTCCCCCCACAGGGCTCGGGCAGGGGTAGGGGGGGTCCTGCCCAGACCGCCAGCACCCATGGGAGCAAAGCTGTGGGGCGGCAGCACCTGACAATGCCGCCCTGCCCGTCCGGTGGCCGCTGGGACCTCAGGGATGGGGGAGGAACTGGGGGGTGTAACCTAAACGTGCGCTGGGCAGGACGGGAGGCACAAACGCTTGCCCAAGGCTTGTGGGTGGGAGGCAGAGCAGCACCCAGCGCCCCTCCGGCGGCGGGGTCAGAGCCCTCTGCCCTTGGCAGGGACCGTGCAGCCGTGAGCCATCCCGGCAGCTGCTGAGCTTGCCGGCGGGATTTCCTCCGCAGGGTGAAACGTGTCCCCGGAGCTCACGTGGAGCAGCCGGAGGGCAGGGGCCACGTGAGCAGCCGGAGGTAAACCCATCCTAACCCATCCTAAACTCGTCCTAAACCCAACCTAAACCCGTCCTAAACCTATCCTAAACCCGTTCCAAACCCGTCCTGAACCTGTCCTAAACCCGTCCTAAAACCCGTCCTAAACTACTGTCCTAAACCGGTCCTAAACCCGTCCTAAACTACTGTTCTAAACCCGTCCTAAACCCGTCCTAAACTACTGTCCTAAACTGGTCCTAAACCCGTCCTAAACTACTGTCCTAAACCCGTCCTAAACCCATCCTAAACCACTCCAAACCCGTCCTAAACTACTGTCCTAAACCCGTTCCAAACCCGTCCTAAACCCGTCCTAAACTACTGTCCCAAACCCGTCCTAAACCCATCCTAAACCATTCCAAACCCGTCCTAAACTACTGTCCCAAACCCATTCCAAACCCATCCTAAACCCGTCCTAAACTACTGTCCCAAACCCGTCCTAAACCCATCCTAAACTACTGTCCTAAACTCGTCCTAAACCCATCCTAAACCCGTTCCAAACCTGTTCCAAACCCGTCCTAAACTACTGTCCTAAACCCATCCCAAAGCCGGTCCAAACCTGTCCGTCCCGTGTTTGTGCATCCTACAGCGAGTCCCCTGGCGCCCTTTGGCGCAGCCTGGGTCTGTGCTTGAGGCCAAGGTGCTGCTGGCGGGGACAGGCCTCGGGGTGATGCTGGAGGTCAAGGGTGGAGTGGTGGCTCAAGAAATACCCTTTTTCTTCCATTTTCTTAAAAAAAAAAAAAAAAAAAAAAAAAGAATCAGTGCGTTTAATTAACCCTTTGTGCTCTTTAGCAAAGCCCACAGGGACGTGCACACGGAAGGTCACACATCCCTGCCGGTGCCGCTGCTCTGGTGCGGGAGCTCAGTCACGCAGGAGGGATTTCGGGCTGGTGTGACACCCTGGAGCCCCCTTTGCTCCACCAGCGGCCCCCCCGGCGCCGCCCGCGCTCCCCAGCTGCCCGCTGCTCTGCTGCTGCCCCACAAGAGGAAGAAGCCGTTTATCTCACGTCACCTCCGCTGTCACCCTGCTCCCAAGCAAGCTGGCATCTCGCCTGAGCGCCTGGACGCCGCCACCAGGATCAGCAGCGGGAGAAGGAAGCCCGCGTGTCGCTCCTCGTGTCACTCCTCGCAGGGTGACGCTCGGGGCGTGCGGTTTGGGGTGCTCGGTGCGTCCACCCCCCAACCCCCCCCCGGCAAGGCAGGGGCGGGGGCTGCGCTCGCAGGGGGCTCAGGGCTGTGGGGGCTGCACGGATCGGGTTTTACCGCCGGGGTCCGGCCCAGCACGGGCGGGTTGGGTGAGCAGTGAATTACGCCTTTAGGATTCTCCCCTGTGAAAAAGAAAACGGCAGAGGCGGGAGGCCAAGGGGGTGCCGGCACGTTGGCTCCTTAAACCTGGAACGGCCGGCACGGTGTGAAAGGCAGCCCCCACTTGAAGCATTCGCTCAGCCCCGAGGCCCGACTCATTCTCCGTGTGCTGCGCTACACCCGCCGGATTCAATTACTCTGCAAAGCAGCGACCTTTCCGCGTGCCCCCAGCTACACCGCACGCCCCCAGCTACACCGTCTTCCTGGAAGCGTTTTTACGGCGCTTGCTCTCCATTCCTGGAGGTTTTGCGGGAAGGAGCCTCGTCCACCTGTCAAGGGCAGGCTTGTGACCTGGCAGCAGGACACTTCGCACCGGAGCGCAAGAAACCAGGGGAGTTTTATTGAAACACAAACACTGGAGACAGTACAAAAATAACCTCGCTCGGTTTGCATCGAAGTCCGTTCTCCAAAAGGTACCTGACATAAAAATGTACAAAAATAATTTAGAATATCAAAGTTCCATATTTCTAGCAAAACCCTTTTGTACACACTTCAGTATTTTACAGTATCTTTGGCCTGTATTTACAGCAGCACCTTGGGCACAGGCATTCCTCTAGAATCAGCAAATGATGCATTAGAGAAATTTCACACGAATATGTCCCCCAAATGGAGTAGGTGGGGAGCAGGTAACAGCCCATCGGTTGTCAGAGCAATGAGTCTCATCGGGGACCTGCCCCTGCAAGACACACGGCCTCTCAGTCCCCCCTCATGGACCATCAGTCCCTCTAAGGGGAAACCAATTAGGCAAATTAAAAATCAGGGTCTGAAACCTCTACAAGCTTCCATCTCCTCCTCCCTGGAGGACCTGGTGTTTGCCAACGTGTCAGGTCGTGGCTGGGGAAGCAGCCCGCTGCCGACGGCCTCTTGCCAATGCTCTTCCTTCTTGGACAGCTGAGCAGAGAAGATCCTGGCGATTCTTTTGGTTTCTTCTTCCGAGAGATCGGCCGTGGGCCTGGGACGATTCGGCCTCCGGCACGGGGCACCCCCTGGCACTGCTCCGCTTCCGCTCTGCAGAGAGAAGGAACAGGACGCTGGAGCCCTGGCAAACCCCGGGCTCGCGTGGGAAGCTGGATACACAGGAGAAAAACCCACTCAGGATGTGTCTCCTTTTGCTCGTGGTTCTTTTGTCGTTCTCCTTGGAAGGGTTTTTCTCTTGTTCTACACAGAGAGACAACTGCTGGGAAAAAAACCTGTTCAACTGTTCAGAAAAAAAAAAAAAAAAAAAAAAAGCATCCACGATGGTGAAATATTTCTCTGCCCCACGCGGTATTGGATGCTGCGATGCTATTCCTTCTCAACGCTACAGAACGCAAAAGGTACAGACCAAAATTACACAGGTCCGCCCAAACCACACGATCCGGCTCAGACAAGCGAACCCCGAATTCATGAAGGTCTATCCTCAGCCAAAAGGAATCACACCAGCTTGTTCACCAGGTTCTGACTCTCCGAACTTGGGTTTTCCATTATTATTATTTTATTTTAATTTGCAGAATCCTAAAAACCAAACCCCCGTGCAGCGGAGAGGCAAGGCTCCCACGCAACAGAGCCCAGCCTGCTGCCAAACCAGGCGGGCCAGCCTGAGCTGCCTGCAGGGACCCCCGAGAAGCAGCCCCCGAGATGAAACCCACCATTTCAAACATTTGAAAACATCACCCTCGGTCTGCGTGCACACCCTTCCGGCAGCCAGGCTTTCTCCCCGCTGTCACAGCAGCGTCGACGACAGGTGATTTTGGCACACAGAGGCACTGGCGTTTCTCCCCCGCTGGTTCAGAGCCAGGCTGAGCCCGGGAAGCACCGAGCGGAGGGACGCGGCTTCGGCTGCCTGTAGCGGGTGAAGCTTTCAGGACGTGCTGCTCATGAGCTGCGGGGCCAGGGAGGGCTCCTGGCAGGGGGGGCGGTTTGGAAAGCTGATAAGCCCACCCGGCCTTTCACCTACATGGCTGAGCTGCCTCGCTGGGCACAGGCCCGTTGGGAAGGTCTCCTAAGGTGATCCGCTCCCTCCCGAGGGAACCGGCGCCAGGATTCCGTTCCTGTGTGCTCCCTGCTTTGATGTGCACTTTGGGGAGGGAAATGGCTTTTTTAGGAATAAGCGGTTTGGAAGTTGCCTTGTGTTCGGTTGACTGCACTTCACAGCCTTGGATGATGAGCACATGGAGTATCAGCCCCACGCCAGCATCGCTGGTGGAGACCCTTACGGGGAAACATCCGCAGGTAAAAGCCACACCCTGATCCTGGGGGTACCCCTGGTCGCTAGAGCCAGGGCAAAGCGCAAGGGGCTGACTGTAAGCTAATTTAACATCAGCTAAATTTCTGCAAACAGACAAGACCAAGAGAGGCTGTAACCGCCTGTCAAAATTTCCCAAAGGATGATTTTCAGAAATGCTGACGCAGTCTGCTCCTGCACAGCCGGATTCGGGAGACAGACGGATCAACACTCACAAAGACGACGGGTCTGGTTAATAAAAAGGATGACGAGGGTGGGAACAGCTCGTGTGGTTTCACATCCAACAGCAGCAGAAAGGCTTATGGCAAGCCAGCTACAAATCCCTATGCCCTAAATAACCATCTCCCAGTTTCATACGGCTAATTGTGTAAATTACATGAACAGTGCTGCCAAAAACCTCTCACTGTACCTAGGAAAATAGCTAAGGGCAGTAATGCTTCAAAATGCTGCCCATTTCTATCACACTGAAGAAACATACACGTGTATTTATGAGAATCTTTGCCTTGTGTTTCTTTCTCCTTAAACCTGCTCTAGGGTGGTTTTCCTGAAGCAAAACGTTAAGAAGCTGAGAGAGGTTAAATGCAGACCTGGCAACGTTACAAACTCAAAGACCAGCAGAGAGAGGTGCTTGCTGGCCAAACCACCTCCCTTTGACAGCGTATTGTGCTCCAGGCTGTCGAGAGAAGATTGGGTCAGTAGCTCATTCTTCCCATGCTGTTCTCTGTGCCAACTGTGTCTGAAACAGCTGAAACATTAGCATGGGCTGGAGACGGGACAGTAACCGGCCCGGGCTGGCTCTGTGCAGGGCCTTGATCTCTGTGTAAGCGGTTCATGGAGAAAAATGCTCAAAGTGAAAGCCCAGAGGACTGGTAAAAGGCTTCTGGCTTTAGTGCACCAGGCAGCGTTCGGTTCTGAACACCAGTTTTATGTATTTGCAAGGAACTGGCACAGACTGCCCCATCCCTTGGCCTAGGAAAGTGCGTAACTGTAACGAAACCCAAAAACCCCCAAGGAAATTCTGGCTCTTAAATCCAATATCCTGGTGAAATAGCAGCTAGACAGCCCTGTGCCGCTTGCCTGTAGTGGCACTGGACTTCAGGAACTTCTTTTCCTTCCAGCAAGCTGTGATGATGCCGTTTGTCCTCTGATGAGCGCCCTGTTCTACGCTGGAGGAGGCTACACCACTCATGTAGCTAAAAAAGATCGTCTGCAAAGCTACCTGCCTGTGGAAAGCTGGCGGGAACGACGCTACTGAAACAGAAGCAGGTTTACGCTGTAGCAATGGCGCTCTGTCAAATTCCCCAAATCATCCAACTGACCCTACTTCAAAGGGTTGGGAAACCGCCCTTCCTACCTCTCCCAACTCCCCTCTCACTCCTGCTCGCGCTGCAGATGTCTTTGTGCACAGCTCGGAGCCAGAGACAGCACCTCACACTCTGAACGTGCGGAATAAACACAGGAGGCTTTCGCTGACCCAATGGGACATCTCTAACGAATCTCAGTGGGAGCAGCTGCAGGCCCTGCAACTCAAGAGAAGGTAACGTATCATGTGGGAAAAGATAAAGGAAAACAGAGCAAGACTGTCTTGAGAATCCCAGAGCCGCCACCACCCCCCAGACAGCACAGCTGGGCACGTGTGCAGAAATGAAAGGACTTTTTTCTTCTGGCGTGCACTAACCCAGTGACCCAAAACCAGCTGTAAAATAATCTTACCCTGGTTGTAAGAATTTTTAAAATCGGTTCTAAAGGAGGAATTAAATGAGATTTTCTCCTTTGTTCTTAGAATTAACACTCCAGAGGCGCCACAGTACTTTCTCCTGCCCCAGGTGAAGCTAGGAGCACATCACACAGCTGAGTTGGTCCTGATCTGGTCTAGTTGGCCAGAGAGGCTGCTGCAGCCAGTGCTGCTCCTCCTCCCCATTTTGCCACCAGTGCAATAAAATACCCTGAAAGAGCACTGTGCCCTCAAAGCGAAAATACAACGTGAACCGCAGGTGTCTGCTGCCATTAGGTGACACCTAGGCGACGGACGGCACTTTCTACGCTCCTGACCGTCAGTACACGAGGTGTGCTTTGCAAACGTACCACTTGCACACTGTTGCAGATAGAAGTGGCTAAAATATTCCTCCTCCAATTTTTCTACCACCACGTCCACTGGCAGCAATGCAGAGCTGTTAAGATGCATGTCATCTACGGCAAGGACCTCCCTAAAAATGAACTTCCAGCAGCAGGAAAGGTTTAGCAGCTCTTTTTGCTGCTATTCTACATGCAGAGGTGTGAATCCAAACAAGAGACATTTAAAAGCACAGTTACCAACTCCCAGCTTGCACAGGTGATCAGAAGCCTTATGGAATTACGTCTGCAGCTTCAGCTTCACCGGCAGTTTTGGAAGCTACAGGAAAGAGCTACACTTGTATACTCGCCTCTGTATAAAGCTATTTTTCTTTGAAATATGCAAATTCCTTGCACATACAACATTTAGTGAGACTTTCTAGCCTCAGTGCTGCATTTTTAAAATGCTCACTTGATACATCAAACGGGCAGTTTCAAACAGAGTCGTAACCTTCTGTGTCGTTTCGAGAGCGCACAGCTGAAGTGTCGTGTTTACATCGGTCCTTGCCTCCGAAACAGGCACTGCTATTTCAGACTGCGACCTGAGCACAAGCGGCGCCTGTCCTGGGTTTTTCCTTCTCCGTCTCTAAGCCAAAAGTGTCACAGACTCCAAGTATCTGATGCTCAGCCACGAAATGCACACATTTAACCAGAACGATGAAAGAGGACTTAGGCACAGAAGATCATGCTTCACTTTTCTTTTTTTAGAAATGGCAGTGATAGAGCAGGACACTTAAACCAGCCATGGATTATCTAATTGGCGTGTGCCAGGGACTGGAGCACAGCAAACAGGTTTATTAGCATTTTATAGGTCTTGGGGCGATGGCTTATTTCAAGGTCAAAGAATTCCGGTAACTGAGGTGGAGACCGTTTCAGCCCTGTGGCTCAGCAAGGATACTGGCTCGTTTTGTTTGTGCACAGTGATGAAGGAGGGAAGACAGATCTGTGTTAAGAGGCTACAACCTACCCCCGGAGTGACCTTTCACCTACTTCTGCTTTCTGGACAGGAAAAGGTTTATATCAAATCTGGGACCACAGCCACCAACTCTGAAACAGACATGGAGAATGCAGCCACGTTTTCTTCTTTTTCTGATGGTGAAAACGGAAGAGAATGTCGTCATTTCTGTTCAGCAGGTTAGGAGGACAAATGTAGGCAGTAAAAGCCTTAGCTCTGTTCTCTGGGTAAGCTGAGCAAGGAAAAAGGAGAGCTTTAGTGGCTGTGACTGAAACGGGAGTACACCAAGAAGAAACATTAGCACCCAGAAAGGATGTTAGCACTGTTGCTAGCCATCTGTGTTTTCAGAACAGATAAAAGCCTGTTATTATGAATTTGCCTGTGCTATAGAAGTGTTATTTCTAATTTACACTGAAGGTAAAACTATGCATATACAAATATTAATTATTGTGAGTAAAAGTGGTTTCCATATAAGTTTCTTATGCTTTCGGAATATTCATAGAAGTGAGGGGGGGAAAAAAAATCAGGATATTTTAATGACGTTTATTAACTCTCCGATTCTTTAAATACTTCCTCCTGCACCCAAAAACCCCAGCTCCATCACCAGCAGCCTGGGCCAACTCTGAAAGGCAGCAAGCCTTGGGATGGGTTTACCAGCCAGCACCTCACTGGAATCACATTTAAATGGTTTCACTCTTAGCACGCAATTGCCCCAAACCCTAACCAGAATCAATGCTGCAGTGCTTTCTGTGTCAAACATCATACCTGGAGAGATTAAATTTTTGCTCTGAAAAATCAGCAACAGTATATAAAAGAATACGGAACACACGAACGCAGTAAAGGCAAAGAGGGAGGAGAAGGAAGGCCAGGGGCAACGGGCAGAAACAAGGTTTGGATGGTAATCTGGGCCACCTAACAACGGCTCTGACTCATTCAAGAAATAGCTGTAGCTTTACAGTAAACATGATGCCGTGCTGGATGCTGTGAAGTTTAGCCATGAACTCGGATAATTTTCTGTATGTTGTATCGGGAACTGCCTGAAAAAGGACTGAGAAAAGTGCAAAGCCGCTGGCTGAACCTGAACAGCAGCAGAAATCGAACCAGGGCTGCTGGTCACACAGGACAGCTGGTGACCAGCGTGGACGAGGAGAGCTGGGAAGGACCTCAAAAACTGGAAGCCTGAGGCTGATGCAATGGAGAAAAAAGGTCAAAATTTTTTAGATTTTGTGAGGCTCTGCAAAACTCAGGTCCCTGAAAGGTGACTACAGTATCCAGGCTGAGGCCTGAACTGCTGCAGCACCTTCTCAGCTCCCCGTGTCCTCGCAGCATGAGCCAAGAAAACCTTCTTGTCTCAAAACGCTGCCAGCTCCTTTGACAGGACCGCCTGCTTCCCCTTCTCATCGTTCCTTCATCGTTTTGTGCAGGGAGTCAGACAAGAGAGGGAGAGGTGGCAGGAACATTAGGGAGGCCAGGAGAGAAGTTTGCCAGCTGCCACGTGAGCCAGAGGGGACTGCTGATCTTCGGGCGAGAACAGCTCCGGTTTCAGCCTTGCTGTCATACTCGCGTCTGCTCGACTGTGCAGAAACCAAGCAAACCCAGATTTAGAAACTGGTGTTCTTGAGGCTAATTAAGAACAAAACTATGAGAAAGCAGTTTTCCTGAACTCTATTTTACCATCAGCATAAGCGAAAAACTTGTTCTTCATATAGGGTGTCTGATGCTGGATGCACAACACAAGGCACAACTGAGTTCTGTCTTGACAGACCCCTACAAGTGCTACAGCGAAGGATTAGCTGGAGTTCATCCAGGAATTAAACTGGTTTAAGGTCAGCTATATCCAAACAGTGCCTTGCTAGTATTCTCCCTAATTATTAATCACTTTCAGGAGTGTGTTTCCAGCCACTAAGCTTAGCAGTGCAGAGAGAGAGGGAATTCAAGTAAAGCTGGTAATACTATTAAACCGTAGGCCTGAGCGATGATTTGCAGATGCACAGAAAGACACAGGAAGAACCGGAGCTAACCCTGCAGAGAAAGCAAACCTCAGAAATGGGGGCACGACCACAAGACAAGAGAGGAAGGGGATATCATCAGTGGACAGAGACGAACAGAGAGAATTTGAAGCAGATTCCAAAGGAGAAACACATCTGAGATTCCGCTTCTGCTTTCATCCACAATATTCAGACACGGCATGAAAAGTATGCTTCACCAGCACTAAGACGCACTGCAGTCAGTGTTAGAATCAAGACGAATCTTAGGATCCTTGAAGCATACTGTGCCCAAGACCCCTCTGATACGGGTCTCTATTTTCATCACAAACAAGTTTCAAGAGCTTTAGGAAAAGATATTAATATGTAGATCAGAAAACAGACATTTTTTACATCACAAAACAGCAGCAAGTCAGATATTTCACCTGAGCTGTAAACATGTTTATTAATTTAAAATAGTTTCCATAACTTCAGAGCTATTAGATCCTGACTGTTCCTGTTCTGTTTAATCAAGCACGCTGTTTCCAATTACATAAATGTTCCTTAGAGTGTTTGTTTCATAGGTCATAAGGAAGGAAACCAACACATTATGACATTATTGGAGTAGTAAACAAACAGCCCAGCTGCTGCAGCACCCACAGCCCCGTTAACATCCGTTGCAAAACTGTGGCTGGCAAAGAATAATGCGCAGACCTCAAAACAACTGAGCCACGAACCTCTTGCAGTGAATAAATGTTTACGCACATAAACCCACCTATGAAACAGCAAAAACGATCAGCAGCTTCCCTGGATGAGGAGCGACCATTCCCACTAGTCTACTGTTCCCTCTGCCCGAGAACAGTTACTTGATCCCTCTAGGAGAGGTTCTCCTGCTGCAAACTCCCTCATTTCCCCCTGAACTCAAAGACAGAAGTTGGAGTTGTAATTACAAGTTACAGCTTGTGTCCTCAAAATTAGGCACCTTACCTCCCAGTAAAGCCCAAAGAAGTGTGGAGTGGGCACCTGCCACTTCCACCAATCCTAATGGAGAAGAGCCACATCCACTGAGTATACAAACTGGTTAACGTGAGTATGCATAAGTAAATGCATAAGTAACAAGTAAATGCATAGTAAGTAAATGCATAGCGGTCTAACATCAATGCATAAGCATCACAGATGATGCAGCCATGAATGCTGAAAATGGCTCTCACAGAGAGAGGAGGTATCAGAAGGCTTCTCCTTGCACAATTTGGAAGCCATCAGTGCTAACCTGAGTGCTGCCAGGCAAAGAAAGGAAGTACGTTTGGTCCTGCTCGAACGGATGGACTCCGCTAAAGGAAAGGAGGTCCCATACTTACTTTCAGAGCTGTGGAAGGATGAGAAGAAACACTGAGCAGTCTCATGGAGGCTTCCATCTGCTGGGGTGAAAGGAAGAAGTTGGGAATAGCAACAGGATCAGATCTGAGCAGAAGGGTTAAGGAACAACCTGTGGCAGCGCATGGTTGCACAGAGCTCCACAGGAGCGGCAGATGTGGAACAGCCCTCGATGTGACAGCTGTTAACGGATCCCAGAGGGTGAATTCCGTTCATTTTAATTGATATTCTATTGTTCTGAACACTTGGTTCTCTCACCTGGCCTCACAGAGCATGGGACACTAACTTGCTCTACGATAATACCTCACATATTTTCAGTGCTTTGTCCTCCAAAAATTCCAACACAGCTTAGTGAAACTGAAAGACAGATTTGGGATCTGTGCAAGAAACGTGGGAAAGTATTTTAAAAGCAAAATAATCTACAGGTTTCTTAATACAAAATAAACACAAGAGCTATAATATATGAAGGAAAACGACATGGGGAAAAAATACAAGAAGACACATTTAAACTACCCAAAAATGAAATAACTCTCATGGATCACAGAATGCATTGGTTGCAAATGGCAAGGAAGTCACCACTATATTGTGTGAAACACAACACAACAGGGTCTTCCAACACCTTCCCAGGTCACCAATTCTGGACTCATTTCCCAGGGAAGAGCTCCACATAGTGGATTTCTCTTTCCTGAGGCCAGTGAGATTCTAACTAAAAAGACAGACATGCTCCTTGAATGTAATGTGCATTTAAGAAAAAGAAAAGAAGGATACAAAACCATTTTCGGTTTGACAGACTTTTCTGACTCTTCTGGTGGGTCTTCGCTACTGTCATCAGAAAAGCTTTCACTGTGTCCTTCCGAGCCCGCTTGGGCTGATACACTCTTAACACAGATCTCATCAGAACCAGTTTCTTCCTCGTCTTGACGATCCTCATTTACAACCTCACCGTCTTCCTCCTCCTTTTCTTCTGTGGTTTTTGGATTGCTCAAACCGACGTCTCCTGGAAATGCCAGCACCTCTCCGGAGCCTCTATGAACCTCCACATTTTGCTCTATACATTTAGTGTTAAATGCTTGATCCCAATCACAATTTCCATTTTCTAGAGGGCCACTGGCTGTTTGATGCACTTCTGACAAATGAGCAGGCTGAAACAGCTCCTTCCCAGTTGTTTCTGTGCCACTTTTCCAGCTCTGAAAGCCTTCTGTTACTGGCCAAGGACTGCCCTCATCTGTGAGAAGGCTAACGCATGGGCTAAGGGGGGTGGCCATGCTTTGGTTGTCACCTTGTAGCATGCTGGACAAGGTGCTGCTCCGTCTGCTGTTTCCTCTTTGGAACCAATCCATATCCCTGGAGTGCTGATCTTCAGGCCTCAAGTCCACGGGCTGCTGGGCAGCACCCTGCTCTGCCTCAGACAGCACGCTGGACCAGGGACTAGTTTTGTCCGTTACAGTTGTTACTTCATTAAGAGTTCGGGGTTCTATAACATCTTCTTCATATTCTTCTTCACTGTGTGGCTGTACAGCAAAAGCACCTTCATCTTCCTGGATATCGTCCACTGGCGAATGATGCTCATCTCCAGGGACAGCTTGGTCTAGGAGTTCATGTAACATGTTTCTCTCAAACACGGATCTCCCAAGAGGGCCCGGCCGCTGCGTATCACTGCAAACGCTGCGGGAGGCCAGCTCAGCTTGGCCTTGGCGTACTTCAGGTCTGGCTGCTTCATCCTTCTGGGGGGGTGCACGTGTAGACCCCAGCTTTCTGCTGCCATCTTGATGCACGTTAGAAGACTCTGTACTATTTTTAGTTATAGTCTGTAAGTCTGATTAATAGAAAACAGCATCAGTAAATGCATGGAGTGACAGTTCACCTTTTATCTCATTTATTTGGTCTTTCTGCAGAAAACCACACATGTAAGAATGGTTAGGAGTTAAAC
Organism: Falco peregrinus; assembly: GCF_023634155.1. Classification (NCBI taxonomy): domain Eukaryota; kingdom Metazoa; phylum Chordata; class Aves; order Falconiformes; family Falconidae; genus Falco; species Falco peregrinus. The sequence goes on from NC_073724.1 coordinate 121,665,041, forward strand.
ACACACAGCTTTGTCAAACGCTGCCGATGTGATTGCATTCTGCTCTCTCTACCACTGACAAGGCCAACAGAAGGACAGAAATGCTAAGGAAAAAAGGAAATGTTCAGCATGAAATGACTGGGAAATAACTAGAAATATCTACCACAATGTAAAGAAAAAAACATTGGACAGTGAAAATATTCCGATATACAAAGTTCACCTAAAGCAAATGGAGAAACTACCTTTTGCTTGGCATGACTAAAAATGTTTTGGACAGTTCAGACCACATAGGAAGGAAAGTGGAATAATCTAAGACAGCAAAGATGGGTAATCTTACCACCTTTTCCTCGCATAACTTCCCCAGTTTCATATAGACACCCAGAAGACCCCGTTGCTACTGATATTCTCCAGCTTTCAGTTCAATTTACCAACTCAAATCAAATTACAGACAATTGTTAATTAAATATTTGTAAACCAGAAATTCACTCAGGACTACTGCTCAGGTGTGGTGATAAAATTGTAAAGTCTGAAAACAAAGAGCTGGGAGAAAAGGTGATTGGATTAGGAACCTAAACATTCATAAAATCTGTGCAGTCCTGAAAATCTCTGGGGATTTTACAAATCCTTTAAAAAGCCGCTATCACCTATTTTTATGTTCCTAGTTAGCAGATCCTATTAATTTCTTGCATTCTTTGAGAAATTAGTTCACTGGTATTGGGTTAAATGGCAAAATTAGTTACTCTGAGGCAAAAGTGCTGCTATAAGGTAATGGTGGAGGACATTTGGAAAAGGAGAAGGCAGAGGTTGAGACAGATGTAGAGGAGAGCATGTAAAGAAGCAGCAGAATCAACTAATAAAGATGAGGAGGGGAACAAAAAGAGCAAAATCTTGAAGAAAAAGAAAAAGAGAAGATCAAGGTGGTAACAAGAATGGCAAATTCTGGCACAATAGAAATACGCCCTTCAACTCCATCTCTTGAAGCGCTGCTTCCCTGTAGGTCGCTGCAGGCAGAAACAGCACAGAATAACTTTTCAACTGGCAGCGCTCCGAGCCACAGTTTATTCTCTACTCTGATAAATTATTTTAAAAGCACCAGCATGAATTTGATTTCCTAATCATTTTGCTACTTCACAGCACCTCTCTGGTATGAGATCAGAGTGGCACAAACAATTAAGCTAACATTAAATTAACCGCAATCAGTGAGCTGGCTAGTGCTGAGGTGAAGAGTGGTTACAACAGAGCTGTTAGAAATGCCAGGCAGAGTGAAAAAACACATCTGAAAACAAAGTGTACAAAGAGATACTGTTTCCTTCCCTGTTGTCACACTCCATCCTTATTAAAGATGTCATTCTGTGTCCAACAGCACTAATGACAGGGAAAATTAATTGCATTGATGCCTCTGTAAGAGGAAATGTATTGAATGTGATAAACGGAAAAGAACCTGCTCACTAAGAGCTTTGTCTTACCCATCCTAAAAGAGTCTTGTTTCAGCATTTCATCATAGGGCACAAATTTCACCTGAAAACAGAGCTATGCCAATTCCTATTAGCAAAGAATCACAGATCCAGCTCAGTATCGTTCTGTGGATTATTTTTCTACTGAACAGACATTGATATTTAGGCTACCCTGAAAGCACCTGGACTCCCACCTAACCTTCCTTCTGAACGTTTCAGTTCAACACTATCACCATGGACAGGGATTTGAAAGGGTCTCTAAAGCATTCTGCCAGCAGACCAACACTTACTGATTCCCAGCACCAGGAAGTGGTCCTGATTACGTCAGAACTTTGAAGACACTTGCAGGCAGCTTCTGACAAAAAATTCCAAGCCAAGTGACAACTTACCATTGAGTAGGCTGCTGACCTGAGACACCAACTGACTCGATTTTTCCAAAAGATGGCATTCGTCGGGATCCACTTCTCCGCTCATCAAGCCCTGATGATCACTCTCCCACTCCTCAGGACTTGGTTTGGATGTGTTACCGCAACTGAAGTCAGGAAAAGACTTGGTCAGCTTCTGACTGAAGTATCTTTGAACCTCATCCAGCTCACTCAAGTTTTTTCTGTAGGCAACAGTAAGAAATTTGGTAAGAGGAAAAAAAAGCCTGTGGCAGACTGGTTCTATTTTTATCATTCTAGTCAACAGCATGCAAATATGAGATTAAAGGTTATTATTGAAAAATAGATCAGTAGGTAAGTGTTGAGATTGCTCTAAGTGAAAGGATAACACTTGAGAACACATGCCGAATTAGCTATGAAACTTAGGCTGGAAGTTAAAAAAAAAAAAAAAGAGCTAGTTTTAAACTTACTTAATCAAAGGAGTTGGATTTGAGATAACTTCCCAACAGAAGTCATAAAGCCAAGAATATTACTTGACTTTATGACTGAGCTTGATAAAAATTGAGGATTTCTACTTGCTTAAGATCTAAAGATTTTATGATATACTGCTTACAGTAGCAGGGGAAGGGATGGAATGACTCAGAAAGTCTCTTTTGGTCCTATATTCCTACAGATCATAAATAATACTCTTCTAAATTTCCTGATTTGAACCTAGAAACTAGTCAAGAGAAAAGTGCTTCTAGTAAGGAGAAAGGCATCCTGTTGGGAAGGGACATCCTGCCCCGTGCACCATGAAAATGCTTACAGGCTTGTTCTTGTGTCTGTGAAAACCAGCTCAGAGGACTGTTGGCTTAACAGTGTGTGTTGTGTTACAGATGTACAAAGATGGATAAGGCAAGGCATTCTACCCTGATTTTAGAACACTGCTGTTGCTGCTTCCCTTCGGAAACTTACAGCATTGCTAGAGCACCTCAGTCCTGATGCAGAGATCCCTGACTAGTCCCTGCTCCTCCAGTCTCATCTCATCCTCCTGTAAATCACACTGTCTCGCTCATACTTCTTAATCAGCTATTGTATATCTTCATTTTTATTTCCCTTAAAATTGGATGCAAGAATTCTTCACATTCAAGTTCCGCTTTGAAAACCTAAGGTTTTGAATTACCTTGTTGGCTATAGCTCTGTTTTACCTGAGAGCAGTAAGAAGAGAAGTACGTGATGACAGTGCCAATGAGTCCGTCTTTGCTGCTCGATGTGCGTTCCCTTCTGCTTGCTGTAAGGATTCGTGAAATCTGCGCACATTCTGCATATGCTCTTCGTGACGAGGCGTGTGTGTTCCAGGGGGACTAATTCTGCTTGAAAGAGGCCTACATGTAACAGCAGAAAACAGGCTGAGATCTCTAAATGGGAAAAGTCTGTCAACTAAGAGGGAGCTGCCAAGCCAGCTGTTCAGACCACAGAATGGTGGCCCACAGTCCCTCTAAACGTCAAAGACACATACAGGAAAAGTATCATCTCCTGTGTACGCTAAATAAACAAACCATGAATTAAAATGCTCTCTTACATGTTGCTAGTTAAATATATAAACATAGGTGCTTGCTTTAAGAGACAGAAAGCAGGAGTTACGGCAGGATATCTGATGGTCCTAGTCCTGGAGCATGCAATACTACAGCATGTCACCAGCTGTCATTCACCAGCTGTGGACAAGAGTTAGGGCAAAAGGAAAGGGATACAGCAGTAATACTCTAGTCTAACTTACACTTATCAGCCTTATCAAAAATCAAACCCAATACAAATGCGACCCTTATTCTTACAAAGGCCTGGAAGAAGCACCTGCCAGTTCAAGCAATGGCATAGGGTAAATCCTAACGTAGAAGGGAAATGAAACAAATCAGGAAATATTAGTGAGATGAAAAAACACATCTGGTTTCTGTAGAAAGGAGCCCATCTCAAGATTGCTGTCTCCTGGGCCACCTTGTCACTGGTAAAGGGAATTTAGTATAATGTTTAAGCCCAAACCCAGGGAAAGACATTTGACAGGGTTTGATATTTTCTCAGTAGAGTCAATAGGCTTCAGCTAAGTAGATTTCTGAGCCCTGAATATAATAAAAATGATTGATAGCCAGCAGACTTACAGCTCTTGAGTAGGAATGCTGACTTCCTTTGACAAGGTATTCGACATCAGCTTGGAAAAGCTTGTAGCATTACTGGGAAACTCTGAAAAGCCAGCCTTCACCTAGAATAAAGAGAAACACCACCCAAGAGTCTTCCACAGCAAGAAAACAGAGAAATCAAAGTAGCATGTTGCTGAGCTAACAAACAAAAAACTTAAGTTTTCTAAGTTTTCAAAGGATTTTCCAGCACTGAGCCAAAGTATCATTTCACAACACTCTTATTTCAGTATCATTTGTTTATTCCCCCCTACACTACCACAGAACAAACTGATGGAAAACAGGGTACAGGGGCTCCCTTACATGGGTACATCACACCCCAGCGTAACTGGAAAGTCTACAGAATCAAAAAAAAAAAAAGCCATGAGAAATGGAAAAATTTCCAGAAAAACAAGTTTCTGCCAAATTAGACATTTCCTAACTAATGAAAGGCTGAATTTACTGTATGCTTTCGGGCATCATCTGCCAAAGCAGCAAACAGACAGGCTCCCAGACATCCAAAACCCCAGAATATTCTCCTAACAATAAACACCCCCAAACATCCACGAAGGAACAACAGAGTGAAGCCACTGCAGATGTTCGTGATCTAGGTTTGAATGAGTGCTGTGACTAGTGTTGGCCTGCAGGTGCCATCGAAACATACAGCAGAATTTTTAAACAAGGAATTAAGTGTTTCTGATACATTTACACAGACTTTACACATTCCAGTACTGTGAATTTGCTATGTTTGCTCATTCCTTCAAAACCCCACAGAGTCAGTGCTGATTATCAGGAATCTAATCAGGTATGTGCAGGGCAGAAACCGAAGTACATACTGAGGGACTTGGTGGCTGGGCCCGGATCCTTGCCTGCCTTTCTCCTTTAAGATAATTTACGTTTTGAAGAGGAGAAACTGCTACTTTGATCTGCCCTCGGCACTGTCCACTGAAGTCCGTAATATTGTACCACCCACACACGAGCTGGAAGCCAGAAAGAAGAGGAGAAAGGTCCACTGATGCAAATCCTATCACCCGCTCAGTCTCTGGGGAAGAAGAATATAAAGCACATATTAATTTAAACTGCACTGTAAACAAAACATTTTCAGGAGTGCTAAAAATCAGTCAGTCACTCAGCCCTTGAAATATGTCTAGACTTTACAGAGAAAGACATCTTACAAAACTGAAAAAACAGTTTCAAAGCTGACAGCTCTCATGAGATAAAAAGCAAGTAAAGAGCGGAACGTAAATGCGGAGGAAATAAAAAACAGAGTTGAAGACCACAGAAACGAGACTTAGATTTTGGTTGCTAACATGCTTCAAACGAAGAGACCTACAATGCCTGACTGAGAAGCAGGAAAAACTCTTTCAAGCAATTAAACCAGCTTCCTCCCAATGGATTTGCCAAAATAGCTGTCCCTGTTGCAGCTGCTGCTAACCTGAGCACCTGCCTTGGTAGGAATTCACAGCGGGGTGAGGGCCATGCTGCAGGTTTAAGAAAGATCACAACGTTACATACCCGACGCGATATTGAATCAGAACTAGTTAAACAAGGGTTGTAACAAACGGAAAAATACTCAGCTTGAAAATGGACTAGAAATACAAGATAATCAAAGACTTGGAAAAAATGAACCTGGAGGCCAATCTAGGGACCTCAGCAAATGTATTCCACCTCCAGAATTGCATTTACACTTCAGAAATTCATGCTACCTCCCTATTCACTTTGCCAAGACTGTCCAAAAATGCTGATTTGTCATTACACTGTTGCATTTTTGGGCAACATTTTTGTCTTTTCTGTCTTGCAAATTCATCTGAAGTACAGAACAAACAATCCTACCCAAGAAAAGGGTATTATCTGGATTACCCTAGCAGTTACATTCAGTTAAAAATGTTCATGCAGGGACAATGAAAGACCAGGGCAGGGAGAGGGACTGGCAGGAGAATCCCTGTGTACGCACAGTACTTTTTATAATACAGAGAAAGGCTGAGTTACAGAGGAAGTTTATTTTTGAAGCAAGAATCAGAAACCTGGACTTTAATATGTAAAAAGAAAGAAAAACCCCCAGTTTTTGAAGATTATCTCCTAACAGTTTGACTGAAGAAGTAGGGCTGTCTTCCCAGTAAGAAACATGGATTTTTGTGCTTGCTTGATACCAGTTAAATATTGGAGGATCTGAGCTAGCAACAAAACAAGCAAACACCAGTTTGAACTACTAACAGCATCTTTTTTCATTTAACGATAAACATCAAGTTTAGCAAAAATGCTTACAAAAAGCTTTTATGATGTTAGGTTTGAAACCCAAGGCCTTCGGTTTTCCCCCCGTGAATGCCGAGGAGCAATTTTAAAAATATATCCATGCCACTATAAATATATTTGATTACAACTGGCTGGCCACACTTCAACCCATTGCAGGGACAACAAACAGCATATGAAAGGCACAGTAAAGCATTTCCTTCACTAGGAAAATCCAGCCTCTAAAATACTGTCAAATTAAAAATGGAAAGAATACAAATGAACCAAACCTTGCCAGATGATTAATGAGGAAAAGGAGGATGCTAAAGGCAGGAAATCAATGGGTCTTGAGCATTTTTCTAGCACAAGGTAAAAAAATGTCATTACAACTCTACTCTCCAATTTACTTAACAGAATTTACTTTACTTGCATTAAATACAAGTCACCCAAGGAAAGGGATGCAGAAAAGACACTCCTTTCAATACTGCACTACAAACTTTACCTGCTTTGTGCCACACTTTGAAGACCAAGGTTTGCTGTGGATCCAGCAGAAGCTCTTTGGATAATCTGTTAGGAACAAAAATTGTAAGATTTTATGTGAAATAGAAGAAAGAGCAAGTACAGTAAAATGCTTCTGAAGTTTCCATGTAATTGTATCTATCCAGACAAACCAGTTTTTTTCCTGGACTGATGGGGGGGAGAAACACAACAAACCCTGAAATTACTGAGCCTTCAAAAGCATAACTATATTTATATGGTTCAGGATTTTGCTTAGTCAAGAAATATTTCCCTCTCCTCACTCTTGCTGTAAATTTAAAAGATAGGGCAATAAAGGCATGAAGAAATGGAAATACAGTTTATCTCATGACTCAGTAATACTGTGACAGCAAAGCACGGGGGTTATGGGTGAAAGCTGCAATGTCTGAAGTTGATTTCTGGAAAAAAACAAAAGAAAATAACCCTGAAAACTGAAGTGTCACAGGTAGGACAGCTTTAAGTTGCTTGAAGCAATTCAGACATGACTCTGAGCATAAGGAACTTCTGAAACAAAACTTTTAAACTGCAGCTATCAGAGTCTTTCAGTGGCTTAATCTTCATATTACAAATTCCCAAACTTACACCTCTGGTCCTGAACCAGGGCATAATTTCTAAGCATGAAACAGAGTAAAACACACAGAAAAAGCCAATACATTGGAGCAAGTCTTACTTAACCTTCCCAAGAATCCTTTAGCAATTAGCAGTCCCTTCCTCTAGATGGGGAAACTACAGATGAGTGGAAATAGGACTGACTCACTCAAAGTCTTAAGCCAAAATACCACGCAGTCAAGGTCCCATGCACGTCAGACTGCCCTTCCTCATGTCAGCTTTAAGACCAAGCCTCCTCAAACAACGCTGTGCCCGATACGAACGTGCGGTGATCGTAAAACATGGAAAAAGCTTTTTTAGCTGAGGGTACAGGGCCAGTAAGTAGAAAGACACTCCTAACTAGATATGTCCTAGCCTGGCTGTCAGATCCAAGGTGTGTCTGAGCGAGCTGGCATCACTCACCTCGCTTGTTGCTGAAAGTCCCAGACCGGTGAGTCTGTATTTTCTATTACCGAAGTGGTTATTGGAGCATCTACACCAGCAACAGCAAACGATACATAGCTACTGGGTGCCGTTACTTCACGTTCTGTCAAAGGACTCCCTAAAATTATACAGAATTATTTTGTTAATAATTAAAAAAAAAAAATAATCTAAAGGCAGTTCAGCAACTAAAACCAGATAATTATGAAGAAATCCACCATGTAGGAAATACTCCTTTTCATTGCTGGAGCTGAAAATACTGTATATTTACAATGGGAGCAAATATTACATTAACCTTTTACAGAGCAGAAACTGAAATATTCGAGGGAGAAATGGAAAAACTATTTGCCCAAGATCATCCGAGAAGTCAGAGGCAAAGCTGGGAATAAACCCCAGGTCCCTAGGACCCTATTCCAGTGCTCGGGCCCTCCCTGCTGGGTCGCAGTTTGGCAATCCTAGCTGCAAACACAGAAAACACCAAACATAGTGTTACAAAAGGCAATCTGGTTTAACAGCTGGATTATTGAGATGAAGTTCGCTTGTGTGGACAGAATATGAAAATATCACCCGGTATCGACGATACTCAAGGATTAAGAAACTTTTTTATATCCTCTATTAGTTCATCTCAAAAAGAGTGAAATAGAGAAACTTAACATCCCTGCAAGGAAGAACCTCATCTGTTACAAAGCTTTAAATACAGAGAAAAAAGCAGCATATACAATTTTATTTCAAATTTTTGCTATCTTCCTGCCCCATTTTTCCCATTGCCCTTCATACCCACTGCAGACGTGAGAGTTTGTGTTATAAATCAATTGTCATAGTCCCCTGCGTTTTCCCGTGGTACATACTTTGAGCAGGGATTGAGCGCGTGGAGGGTAAGATACCAGTCACTACTACTACTTTAAGTGCATGCAGAAAATTTGAGAGAAGAAAGTCTAGTTCTGATACCTTAACATTTTGACCAAAACATCAAAATTTGTATCAGAGTTAGGGAGGGAAAAATCAATTGTCTTCACGTCCTCGTCCAGAGACCTATACATGGGGCAGCAGGTAGGCTTCGCTGAAGTCGTTCTTAAGTAGCTTCAGAAATAACAATTTTAATCCACGCACAAACTACAACTTTGTGATTGCCAAGCTAAGCAACTAGGATGGCACTCACTCTGCAATGCACCAGTGAAACCTTTACAAGAATCCCTGCATAAACATAGTTCAGGGCTAGAACCATAAGCATTTTCTCCCTCATTCATCCTGAAATAACCTGGGAAAAGGTTTGTGAGAAAGCAGATAATGAATTGACTACTCTGATTTGATTAGGTACGTTTACAAGCAGAGGCAGATAGTTTATCATCAGAGAAGCGCAAGGTCAAGCGATGGAGCTAGATGTTCCCCAGATGCTACTGGATTTTATGGATTACAGATTGTTGAATGAAAGCTGCAGAAATTATACAATCACCTGCACTGAATTACAGCCCAAAGAGAAGGGATGCTTAGGGGCTCCTCCCCTCCCTATGTGACACTTCCTCCAGGTTTGGACCCTTTAGTCATGTTCAATTTGCTGCAGCGTATCATGGCTTGTAAAGCTGTAGCAGCATTTTACTGCTTACGGAGCTGTTCAGATGGTGAATTTGTAGCTGGCAAAATCGGCTAGGAGAAACGGCCCTAGCCAAGGGGAAACACGATCAGACTTCACAAACAACTGTCATTCAGTTATTACAAAACTGTTTCCTCCTTTCTGCTTTTCAAAGACTCAACTTGCGGCTTTGGATATTTCCAAGACTCTGCTGACCAGAATGATCAAAACTGATGAGTATGAATCTGATTTAACTAAAAATAATTCTCTTTTCTCCTTAAGTCTCTGTAAAAATATGACCAAATGTGACTGATTTATAGTAGCTTACTGAGTTGCTGCTCATTTATGCCTCGAGCATGAGGATTTGCTGGAGAACAAGATTTGTTTTACAGCATCCACAATGACTTCAGTTAAAACATGCCACACAAAACTCTTTGCAGTTTGGCAAGACTGTAGCTGAGACAACTCAAACACAGACATGCTCAGCATGAGCCCAGCTTCGAGAAATGAGCAAGACCTGTCCAGACTAGCTATACTGGGTTTGCGTGGCCAGGCTTTGGTAGCGGGTGGCTTCTGTGAGAAGGTGCCGGCAGCTGCCCCCCTGCCCAGTGGAGCCAGTGCCACCGGCTCCCAGCCGGACCCGCCGCTGGCCAAAGCCAGGCCCAGCAGCGCCGGTGGCAGCGCCGCTGGGATAAAGGATTTCAGAGAGGGGGAACCCAGGGGAACAGCGACTGAGCTGGAGAGAGGGGTGAGACTGTGTGAGAGGCAGAGCCCTGCAGCCCCCCCAGGGCAGGAGGGGCAGGGGGGCTCCAGGCGCCGGAGCAGAGATTCCTGGCAGCCCGTGCTGGAGCCCCCGGCCAGGCAGGCTGTGCCCCCAGCCCATGGAGCCCCCGGCCAGGCAGGCTGTGCCCCCAGCCCATGGAGCCCCCGGCCAGGCAGGCTGTGCCCCCAGCCCGTGCTGGAGCCCCCAGGGGAGCAGACCCCCACCCGCAGCCCGGGGAGGATTCTACACCGGAGGGACCCACGCTGGGGCAGTGTGTGGAGGACTGTCTCCCGTGGGAGGGACCCCGCTGGAGAGAGGAAGAGTGTGAGGACCCTTCCCCTGAGGAGGAAGGAGCGGCAGAGACAGCGTGTGATGGACTGAGCGCAGCCCCCGTTCCCCGTCCCCCTGCGCCGCTGGCGGGGAGGAGGCAGAGAAGTTGGGAGTGAAGTTGAGCCCGGGAAGGAGGGAGGTGTTTTGAAGATTTGGGTTTATTTCTCATTATCCTGCTCTGATTCAGTTGGTAATAAATTAATTTCCCCAAGTTGAGTCTGTTTTGCCCACAATGGTAATTGCTGAGCGATGTCCCTGTCCTCATCTCGACCCACGAGCCTTTTGCTGCATTTTCTCTCCCCTGCCCAGCTGAGGAGGGGCGATGGAGCAGCTTTGGTGGGCACCTCATGTCCAGCCTGGGTCAGCCCACCACACTAGCTCTCCATCTCCTGCATGTAAAGGCAGACCTAAAATCAGTCTTTGCAGCCGAAGGCAAAATCAGCATTTCTCAAGTGTTAGCTTGCTTTTCTTCTAGGAAAAGAAAAGCCTGTAATAGAATTGTTGGCTCTAATAAGAAAGCTCAGCCATAATCAAAGGAGTCTTATAGAGCCTGATTTAGCCTAGCAACTCCCAATGCCTGAATTCTGCAAAGAATTTACACTTAGAAATATTAAGTTTTCTTCTGCTTTATAAAAGCATTATTTGAAGGATGAGGTGAGAGGAGGAACTGAGGTGTGTGATCTGACAGTTCAGGAAGCGGGTGGTAAAACAGAAGCTGCCATGTGGCTGCAGGGTTTCTCGAAAGATGCTGTTTATATTATTCTGAAAGGACAGTTGTCCATAGCACAGAAGCCTCTGTAAGGAGCACCCTGGCAGAGAAGCCAGGAGCGGGAAGGGAAACTCCTTCCCTTTTGCTAGGGATGATCTTCCTTTTATAAAGGGAAGACCTACAGACCGACATCCCAGCCAGGTCCATGGAGAAGCTTGCACCCCACGCTTCTCTTTTGTAGCGGCTCTGTGGGGAGAGAATCATAGGCTCTGTGCCTGCCAATCCAGCAGCTGTGTGCTCGTGGTGAAGCTTGATTTTAAAAAAAGACCAACACAGAGAAAAAAGAATGAAGACGTCTACTCCACAGGGATGTAAGAACTGTACAGAAAAAGATGAAAAGCACGCCAAGATGAGGTTAGCAACTGCAGATTAAAGTGACTTCAGCCCCTAAAAGACGCATGGAAAATCCTGTTCTAATATTGTTCAAAACAGTGCTCAAACCAGAGTTAAGTTAGAGAAGAGACCTGTTGGCCTGAACTACTGCATTTTGTAGAACTTCATTTTTATAGAATTAATTTCATGCCTTTTCAATGTTATGAAATTCAAGCTATTTTTTTTCTTCATATTATTTGGACGATGAAGAAAACAGGAAAATTGACTTTAGACCATGAGAAATATGAAAAGGCTTGGTGAAACATTTTGCATCTTTACTCAGCTTCTGAAAATTGTATCTCTTAAGTAAGTCTTCCAAACTTGCAGGAAGTTTATCATCCATAACATACGGACTGGAAAAGTGTTCCAGCCTTTTTATCTGTAACACGATAATGAAATTGTTGCAATGAAGAATGAAAATTCTTCTCAAAACCAGCTTATATAGCATTTGTTTCAGTGTACGAGTTGCTTCTCAGTTTAGTTACTTCTAAGAATCCCCTAAAATGGTAAGTTGTTTGAAGATGGAAACACTGCAATAGCGTACATCATCAAAAGAATTCTCCCTTATCCCAGCAAAAATTTTGCATTAACAACGCCGCATCAGGTTTCCAAACACTATGAATTCCAGAAGATTATAGAATCATTATAAAAAAGCCATCTGTGGGGCTCAGTATGTAGAAGAATTACTTACACTTAAATCATGGCTTATGTTTGACTCTTAGTTGTGTCATCACACCATAAAATGCTGAGTGTTCCTGTCCAGCCTATCACTGTGATATCTGGCATATCACACAGACTGTGAAACAGCTGATCATTACAGAGACATTTCCAATAAACTCACCTAGGCTCAGCTCCTTATTCCTAGTTGTATTTAGGTAGCATGCAACGGCCCAAACAAGACCGGATCACTCCAAGTGCTGAGCAAACACAAAGCAATCAAGCCATGCAGCACTAGAGGTGCCCAAGGTGAAGGGCAGAGCACCTGATGTACTTTAAAGGGTTTAACTCATCTTTAACCAAGAGATTCATTTACAGACTGTAACTCGAGGGAAAAAACAAAAGGCTCCAAAAACCTGCAAATTCACCACGCGTGTTACATTGCTGCACATCAAGAACCAAACATCACTGGCTAGGAAGGAGTATTTTAATATGCTTAGCATAAATTTCAAAGCAAAGAGCAATTCTTTGGTGAGCCTCAGCATAGTGATTAGGCACCCAACTGTAATTCCCACTCTACAGAGCAGGAAGCAGTGTGTCAAGCCTGGGTGAGCTCAGACTGCTCCGACCTTACACTGCCCTTCCTCACTGCTGTGTCTGGCAGTCTCCAGATAGCACGAGTAAGCCAGCTTTACAAATTGATTATATGCTAAAAATGCAAATTTGCAAGAGTCTTTGAGATATGAGTGTCTTGGGGTTAAGTTATTCAGATAATGCTTAACTTCAGAATTCAGCTGTCATCGGTAACAGTGAACATTATATTACTTATATTTTGGGTTTTATTAATAGAGATAGGCTGAATAGTTGAACCTCATGCTTCCCCTGTAGTTATGCAACAATGCAATGCTCTCGGGGTTGCAACACTTTGAAGCCAAGTTCAAAACCCATCACATCCATTCACTGTTCCAGAGTAAGTTTAAGGATTTGTTTTTGAATTCTCAATGCAGTTGCTGTTCTGAACAGATGCTGGGGGGGGGGGCGGGGGGGAAGGAAAGAAAAAAAAAAGGGGGTGAGGGTATTACCTTTTAAACTTAGATGCATTGCTCTTTCCACAAGGATATTGACAGCAACCGTATTTTCCAGAAATACCATGTTGTCCTCTTGTGGTTTGCCATTGGTGAATTCTGAACTTATGATATCCACTTTCTGACTCTGATTTTCAAAGACTTGTTGGCTCAGATCAGGGGTGTTCTCTGCACCTTCATCTTCACTGTTGCTGTATTCCTCAGCACAGTGAAGTCTGCTGGACAGAGCAGCAGAAGTGGAAGAAAGGACGATGTGAACCCGTACAGCAGCTCCTGCTAGGTTTGCAGCATTGCATCTGAACAATGGATAAACCCCTGCAAGAGAATTCACAACCAACCAGCTCACCAAGCCAAAGAAAAACTAGAAGCTTGGAAAACAGCTGATCAAGTTCATTACAGTAGAGATCTCATATCAGACCAGCACAATGAATCTGGATTTTCAGTGTAATTTCTATACAAAGCATCACCCTGAAATATCAGCTTGTAAAGGTTAAAACCAGTGACCACTTCCCCAAATTGGGTACACCTTCATTTTCCCACTGGTAGCTCAGACTACTATCTTAAAGCACATCAACTGCCTGAGAGCCCTGGAAATAGTGCCTCTGCATCATTTTACATACATTGAGAATACAACATACACACAGCATAAAAACTTATTTTAACTCTTTTTCCTTCTCCCTTCCCTGAGCATACTCAAAAGAAAAGCCAATGACCTGCCCACAAATCTTCCTGCAAGCTGGTGGCTGATGGATGACAGAAGCCTAAGTAGATGACAGAAGCCTAAGTAACCTAACAAAGCAGAAGTTTCCACGACCTTCTCAGTGCTTAGTCATTTGCTTTGACTGCAGGCATTCAGCCTCCTTGACAGACATTCTTACTGCTTCTCACTCTATAACGGTGCCCAATCCATAGTGCTGAAGAAACATTCTTCAGCAATCCACATACGCTAACTGCTCTCCCTATTACTGATCATTATCCCAGTTTTTCACCCCTTTAAACTTGCTAAGTTTTGAATTCAGAGAGTCAAGCGTTTTAACCTTGTTTACCTTCAGTGAAAGGGGGAGCTGACAGTGTGCTGCACCCTGGACAAAACAAAACTGTAAACATTTTGCTTAAAGTGACTAGAGAGGTAAGCAAACTAAAACATCAATAAAGAGGGATGAAATATGACAATGCCCTTTTGGAACTCACCGCTAACACTTAGTGTTGTCCTTGACTTCTCTGCTAATGCTGCAAGGTCAACGTAGGCAGATCCAATAAGGCGATCTGTATCAAGTGGTCTTCCCACATCATTTTCTTTACCGTATGTCCACCACACCTGGATTTCTAATTTCTCCTCTCTGAAGAACCAAAGCAGTCCTTGGCTCCTTCTGAGAGTCACCTTGTTTGGTTTCTTAAAGTTCACCGTAACACCCTTTGCGTCGCCACTCAATTTTGGCCTCCTAAGCAAAGTCCACGTGGCTTCCTGATTATATAGCTTATACCTGAGGTAGCAGTAAGTGCTTTCATGTAGGTGCGTCTGGCCTGCAAGCAGCACACAGTGGACTGGCAGCCATACTCTCGGGGTTGAGATGGTCACAGTCACTGGACTGTCACTCTGCTCCCATTCGTCGCTGTCATCCACACTGTCTTCATGGGTCTCCTCACCGTTCCATCCTAAAAGCTTAGCCGCCTCCAAAACACGCTCTCGGTCATCCTGATGAGCAAAGGTAACAGAAAGTTCCAGCCCTCCCACAATGGTCTGCATGATGTTTGTGCAGTGTGAAGGCATTAAATCTTCAGATAGGGTAACTGGGTACCAGCCTGAAATACCTTCAGGAGAAGAGATCATAATTAGCCTTGTCTTACCTTTTGAAAAATGTCAATAAAGAATTTTCCGCTCTCTGGTCATTAGTCAAGGACCAGTACTTGAAGTGTTTATTTCTTGTGAAAGGGGAATTTGTCAAATCATTTCTAAAAGCAGCAAACTGTTACACCTCAGAAAACTTTGGCAGTAGTTCTGATCCCAAAGGCATTTTAGTTTCCATTTCATTAACAATACTCATTCTACAATGAAACTATATCCCATGAATCTCCAATTATAAAATCAGGCATTCTCATGTCTTTGCTCATCTCTCCCCATTAAACACAAAATGAAAATTGCATGTTGGAGAAAATGAGAACTCTACTGAAACTAAAGCAGAAATAACTAAGACTACAATGAAAACATCATTATTACAAGACATCATCATCATAAACTAACACTAGCTAGAGGAGGTATTTTATGTTTAGTTTAAAGAAAAAGGTAATCCTACTGCTTTCTAACTTATCTAAGCCTTTGTTTCCAGCTTTGAGATCTCAAAAGCAATCGTTGGTCCTCCACTGAGCACTACAGCTCTTGGACTTTCCATCTTAAGCTAGAAAATAAACAGCACTGAATAAAATACTAAAGAAGTATGCTGGTTTTAGCTGGGATGGAGTTAAATTTCTTCATAATAGCTTCAGGATATTCATTCATCTACCATACAGCGTACACCCTGAAAACGTATCTTCAAACCACAGCCTTTATATGAGATTTCTAATACAGGATTTTTAATGAA
Organism: Falco peregrinus; assembly: GCF_023634155.1. NCBI lineage: Eukaryota > Metazoa > Chordata > Aves > Falconiformes > Falconidae > Falco > Falco peregrinus. The sequence goes on from NC_073724.1 coordinate 121,680,924, forward strand.
GACATGTGCAGTGTCTGAAAGAACTTTGGTCTAAAAAACAAAAATTCCACAAAACCCCCAAAATGTGAATGAAAATTGTTTTAAGAAATTACAATAGCATTTACACAGAATGTCAGCAGCGTAACACTGCTGCACTACCTGATCTTCTTCTCAGCAGGTCTCTGGTTGGAATTGTGACTGTCCCAAGAAGACAGTCTCTTGATGTCCGAGCTGCCAATTTGTCAGCAGCTGGAAAAGAAATAATTTTGTAAATACACCAAACTGGAACACAAGATTTAGAAGTGATTGAGACAGTATCGCCTTTGAAAGAAAAATGTATTGCCTCAACAGCAAATAGCTCAGCCGTCATACTGAAAATATTTTTAACCCCTAAAAAAAAGATCCAAAGTCAAAACAAATTGTCCAGGATATATCAGGCCAAAAGCAATGAGAAACAGGGATGTGAACAAAAACCTGTCTGTAGGCAGTGCCAGTGCACATTCCGGACAGGGTACATACTCTACCACCGCTGAATGAGGAGAATCTTTCAGGGAGTATTTCCACAGATGAACACCAAGTAACCAGTGGGGAGCTGGTCATTAGTTATGCTAACAGCACAGCTTTTCTCCTGACTTTCCTCCCCCAGGTGTTAAAAACAATGTCATCTTGAGCTAAATTTTGTTTATAAAATAATTCCTGTGGTTATGTTGTAAAACAACACTGCCTATCTGCCACAGGACTGTTGGAGGATTTTAAGCTATCGTTTTTCTGAATCTCCATTACCTCTCATGAAGTGGAGGCAATAAGGCACGCACATACAGGTGACCAGCACGTTCGAGGGAGGGGGCTCTGCCCCTCTGCTCCTCTCTGCTGAGACCCCCCCACAGCGCTGCGTCCAGCTCGGGGGTCCTCAGCATCAGAAGGACCCGGACCTGTTGGAGCGGGCCCAGAGGAGGCCACGGAGCTGGTCAGAGGGCTGGAGCCCCTCTGCTGTGGGGACAGGCTGGGAGAGCTGGGGCTGTGCAGCCTGGGGAGGAGAAGGCTGCGGGGAGACCTTAGAGCAGCTCCCAGTGCCTGGAGGGGCCGACAGGAAAGCTGGGGAGGGGCTTTGGGCAAGGGCAGGGAGTGGTGGGACAGGGGGGAATGGCTTGAAGCTGAGAGAGGGGAGATTTAGGTTGGACATGAGGAAGAAACCCTTCCCCGTGAGGGCGGCGAGGCGCTGGCCCAGGCTGCCCAGAGCAGCTGTGGGTGCCCCATCCCTGGCAGGGCTCAAGGCCAGGCTGGAGGGGGCTGGGAGCAGCCTGGGCTGGGGGGAGGGGGCCCTGCCCCTGGCGGGGGGTGGGACTGGCTGGTCTTGAAGGTCCCTTCCAGCCCAAACACTTCTGTGACTTTATACAAAGGCAGGATGCTCCAAGAGTCAAGCACTATTATGCATTATCTTTTCATTTAAGAGGTGATACCGATCACCTGGAGTCTAAAAAAAACCTCAGCTCTTTGCACAAGGGGAACAGTATCTCCCAAAGCCTTCTCTGAAGACAGTTTAGCTATTAGCAATTGCACATCTTATCAGCCGCACAGAATAGTCCCTGGAAACATTCAGGGTCAGGCTGGATGGTGCTCCGACCAACCTGATCCGGTGGAAGATGGCCCTGCTCATCGCAGGGATTTGGACTGGACCATCTTTGGAAGTCACTTCCAACCCAAAGCATTTTATGATTCTACGCACAGTCTCTCTTCTAAACTAAAAAAATAAGGGGAACGGATCATTTTGCGACAGCATTCAGTCATTGTTCCCACTTGTCCTCCTTACCTGACCTGGTGCTCCGATGGTAGACAGAGAAGACGATACTGGCAGACTGCAAGAGTTCCCCCAGACTAGAGGCTTCTCCACTACTTTTCTGAATGATGAGGTTACAAGGAAACTCTACATGATGCTCGAACTCGGGGCAGAAAGTACAAGCCACAGCTCGTGTGCTGCGTCTCTCTGCCTCAGGTAGGAAGGAGAGGTTCACAGAGACATAAACATTAACTCCCACACCTGCGCAGTACTGGACCGAAGGGTTCTTCTGTCCCACAGCTCTTCATTTAGCATGTAACAAGAAAGGAAGAAAGACAATGAATCTGACGCACAAGGAATCTAGGAACCAACGCAATTAAATCAAGGTTTCAAGCCTTTGTGGTGAAAAATAGGACAAACCAGTGAATGTTGTAAGTCAAAGCAGATGTGGGTTCTGGCTGAATATTATTTTTCACCATTTTTTTTCCCCATCTGGACATACGAGGAACAGATAAGAAATGGTGAGAGTAACTATCACAAGGTTCCTCACTGGTGGCTGTGCTCTTATCACTGTCATGATCAAAGTGGTTGAGAATGTACTCAGCACCTTTAAAAATATCCCGTACCGCAGAAAAAGCTGTAGCATAACTTCCCAGAGAACCTGCTCTAGAAGGAAGCAAAATGCCAAGCCAAATCAATTTTACAGACTAGCCCTGACAAGCAAAAGTAGGTGAAATTAGCAGATGGAATTATTTACAAGTAAAACAGACCCAAGTATTACTATAACTCAGGCCCACAGACCTGAAGGATGAGGAGTCTGAGGCCATTCAATTTTAATTTCTCCAAGCACCATACAGTAGCCATCCTTATCCTACTGAGTCTACTTTAATGAAGCAGGATCAGGAGCTCAGCAACACTGAGAAAGGGCCAGTGAGCACTGCTCTCGAATGACAGGAGCTATCCTTCTCTTATGGAACTCACTCCCTCTCTTCTAGCCCCTTCTTAATTCTTCAAAATCGTATATTGGAACTGTTCAGGAATAAGTTCAGGTGCTAGCATGCACTTAGAGGAGCAGCCTCCGGATGAAAAGGAGTATGTTTCAATTACTAGTTTATCAGCGTTTCCACAGTGAAACACCGGAAAACAAATCTCAGCTAGTTTTTAGATAGCATCAGCAACACCAAGACCCAATGACCAAAGAGATACCATTTTACATCAGCCAATTTTTATAACAGCTTTTGGTGTAGCAAAATGTGGAAATGTAGAAAAATGTGCCCTTACAATCTCGGTCCTTCTGCAGAACGAATGCTACCACACTCTACTACAGCTTAAGGGACAAAAATAACCACTGGTGCTCTTGATAAACTTATGTTCGCTTCTGATCAGAACCCAGCTTGAATCTTGGTCTCTGCAGATGGAAAGTTGGCCAGTGACAGTTTGTTCTAATCTAATGGCTCAGCCTGCTGCCTGCCTCCAGATAAAGCTATTTTAAGAGAAAAATCTTCCTTTTTGAACTCAGCTTTACCTAGCTGCTGCTTGCAAACCAGATGCTCTGTGTATGTGTACCAAAAGAGAAACAGCTTGAGCCATTATTCCTGCTGCTGGTTTCACAGACCGTTGGTATCTCACACTCACATCAAGCAAGCCTGGATTAAAAGAGAGAAAGGAAAGAATAGAAATGCTCAGTTTTTTATACAGTTACATCCAACATAATCAACGCTTTGTTATACCTTTTCATACAAAACGTAGTCTACTACAAGCAAAAGAAGAATTCCATAGGTAATCCATTGAGATGCAAGATGCTAGACTTCAGCCAGAAGTTACAGCTTTATACAGGAGGCACAGAAGGAAATTTTCAGAACCTGACCTCCTGGCAGTCAGGTCGGGTGATCTCAATGGCTCCCTCTCAGCAGCAAATCTAGGGCATAGTAAAATTAGGAGAGGCTGTTTCACCCAGCCGTGCCCTCAGGTGTGCGTTCATCATAGTAGTTTTAAAATATCCTACTGCAGCATTTTAACACCTTTTTTTTTTAATAGCACTGCAAGTGACAAAACTTTCCAAAAAAAGACAGATTTTCTGTTGCTGCACGAAGCTAACTTAGTACAAAATAACCATGGCATACTGAATTCCCTCTCCAGCCACAGCTTTTTGTATGGCCTTTTTTCCAAGAAGCTGCCTCAGATTTCCTCAGCGGCCTTCCCAGAGCCGATGTTTATATGACTTGAAAGACCCACAAGGGAACAGAAAGACGTTTCTGCTCATGCTACGCCCCATAAACAGCCCTTCTTCGGGTCTCCCATTCCTTGCTTTGCATGAGAAGTGGAACCACAGACGATGGCTCATTTGGCAACTAAGCCGTTCAAAACACATGGGAATAGCTTTACAAAACTTGTTAGGGGTGTGAGGGCTGCTCACGTCTGTCTAATCGCTGATTCTTCACTAGGTACGGTGATAATGAAAGCTGAGATGAAAACCACTCAGGGTTTATATCCGTTGCCAACACAAGTACATATTTTTCTTTGCCTTGGAGGGAAATACATAGGCTCTCATTTTTACACAGAGAATCACAGAATTGTTTAGGTTGGAAAAGACCTTTAAGATCGAGTCCAACCATTAACCCGGCACTGCCAAGGCCACCACTAACCCATGGCCCTGAGCACCACAGCTACACCTCTTTTAAATACCTCCAGGGATGGCAACTCCACCGCTTCCCTGGGCAGCCTGTGCCAGTGCTTGACAATCCTTTTGGGGAAGATGTTTTTCCTAATCCTCAATCTAAACCGCCCCTGGCGCAGCTTGAGGCCATTCCCTCTGGTCCTGTTGTTGTGTAGGCGATGTTACGTGTTACATGTTACAATCTGTTGCATATTTCATGTTTACAATGTGTCACAATGTGTCGCGTGTCACGATGTGCCAGGTGTCTGCATGGATGCCCATCCCCTACCCCCCGATGGCCGACCGCAGCCCCTTGCTGGTGTTCCATCCCTCCAGCACTGCCTTGCTGCCCCCAGGCTGCTCTCCCACCCGCCGGGTGTTATCCCACAACCATGAACACCCCCAGCCTTCCTTACCTGAAGCCCGCAGCTGAAATTCCCCTGAGCCATCAGTCCGGGGGACCAAGGGAAGGTTAAAAGTCTGAATCCCTATTTCTTCACGATGCTGCATAGTCGCCATGGCACACAGCCGTGACAAGGGCAACGTCCCTTTGGCAACCACCTGGTCTCTGACATTTGGGTAATAATACCTGGTAAGGCAAAAAGCAGCGGCATCAGTCATGCTGTTTTGATGACGACAGTGATCACCATTTCTCTCACGACTGCACGTAAGTCAACTTTAACTTGTGCGTCTTCAAACACTAGTATCCCAATAGCTAAGAGATAAACTCAAATAAATGAATTTCTACAGGAAAAAAATGCCCAGTAAGTGCTGAAGTAAATGATACAAATATACTTTTGCACTAGTCCTACCAAGTCAGCTAGCAGAAACTGCTAAAAACTGCCATCCCAAAGACAAACAAGAGAAGAATCTGGCACCAAATATTCTCCACTCCATTTTCCATTAATAAAAAATACTGCCAATACTTTCAGAACAGATTTGTGGTACCAGTTTGTGAGTGTAACAAATCCCTATGGACCATTTCTTAACTGCTCTACTTGGTTTCAGACTCATCCTACGCCGAGGTTTGGCACTGTATCTCCTGAAAAACGGGTAGATCAGGAGAAAGGCATCCGCTGTATTTTCAGTAGCAGTAACTGAACAACGTGGTAGCGCTATGACTTGTGTTTTCCTTTCCGTTTTAGGACAAATCCTGAACATTAATTGACCGTTGAGCCTTGGGTACAGCGCTGCCTGAAGAGTAGTCCCAACTTCTTGGAATATTACACCTGTTGGTTTCTACTTTTTCCCCATATACCTATAGGAATAATTCAAGATGCTGACAGCATCATAGCAACAACTCACTGATTTGGAACCTGCGGTGAGTATCTGCTCTCCTGTCTAATTACAAAGATCTGTCAGTAAGCTTTTTCCACTTTAAATATTACAAACTGGTAAGAGGATGTTTACAGAATTCTTAAAAGGCTTCCAGCTCCGTAATTTGCTTCTTTCACCCAAACCAGCCGAAATTTACCAGCCACTACCAGTGAGCGGTCAGGGCAAGATTAAACCAAGTATAACTATCCTCAGAAATCTGAGCTAAAGCACATTTTTGAAATGCCAGGTACTAACAACTGGTCAGTTCAACTGCTCTGGTCATTACCAACATTAATGTAAACACATCCAGCATGTAATAATTCTCAAGTGACTGTGAACTTTAGCTTGGTTTGTTTTACTACAGAATGAACAATTATAATAATTATGCTTTCCTAAAGCCATCTGTCTTCATGATCTCTTCATGGCCTTCCACTAGTAGTAATTAGCTTCAAACACCAAAAACCCCACAACTGAACTTACAAACATTTTATAGTATTTTTTCTGTAATTGGTGACTTGCATTAGAGAGAAAACCCAACCCCAAAACAATGAAATCATACTGCCAGGGTGCTATTAAGTAAAATTTAGATGCGCCAAGCATTTAAACGCTGCTTTTAGATCACTACGCTGATAACAAAGTGGAAGAAAGCAAACTAAGAGCACACACCTTCTAAGCAAGAAAAAAGTAATTAGCCCTTTTGGAAGGGAAAAAAGGGCTCGCATGTCTTAAATGGAATCTTAAATGCAGACTCATCACCAATGTTGATGAGCTCAACACTTTTCCACTTATTATTAAATATCCATCCCACAGCTAGAGATTTTTCAATACCAGATGTGTCGCTATTTGTATTGCTGTGACATCTAAAAAGAATACAATGTTATTCTGTACCTGCACCAGACTTCAAACTGGATTCCTCCTCCAGCCTCTCCTGGTGCCATATATGCACTGACCAGGAGCCTCTGGACTGGGACATCAGCAGGAACCAACAAAGAATGATGATGCTCATCATTAAAGACGGGATCGGGGACACACAGAGTGGTTGCTGTGCGAAATGGTTTTAATCTGATGCCTACAAGTCAAGCAGAGTTGGTTAAAAATGGCTGCATGCAGAGGTTTCAACCTTTTTTCATTTGCAGTCCTTCAGGAGGCAGGACCCATGGACAGTAAGTGACATTCTCCTGCCAGAAGGCTTGCTCTTCTGAGTTTCACTTCACAAATCTTTTACAAGCAATTCACACAGTCCCATTAACCTGTGAGCCACCAGCTGAAAACTACTGTTAAATGTGGCTGGAAGCTGACACAGTTTACAGGAGTTACTATGGTACAATGTTACTGACTCTTTTTTCAGAGGAAATACGTATTAGTGATTCAAAGCACAAGACTCCAGATCAACATTAAGTAATTTTCTGCAATTGCAATTATTTAAACACTCCTTTATAATCCTAATGATCTAAAGCAGACAAGTCTTCTCTGGGTGTATGCATGAAAAAGAGCATCTTGAAAGGCTCCTGTACGTAAAGCCTTTGTTGAAATTAACTGTATACAATCTGCGAATCTGTTTTTGCACCTTTGCAAGCTGGCAAAACCCTCTAGGATCTTTAACAAAAAGGTACCATGTGAAGGGATTCAGAACTAGGTATCTTTTTTTGCTGGGAACTTTGCCACCTACATCAGTCAAAGCAGGTCTTTAATGTACTGATGCAGCCCAAGTATGACAAGTCGCAGGCAGATCTTGTTGGGAAAGCAAGCACTGGCTGCATGGAAGCTCAGAAGAACACGCACCCTCTCACTTAAGCAGAGAGAACATTGCTAAACAATATTTAATTAAAGCAATGCTCTAAATAAAGACAGATTATAAAATAAACTAACCATCCTCATGCAATTCAGTTCCTTGCAGTGCACCGCAACCAGCCTCTTGAACTGGGAAACAGTACTGTACGTAGCAGTCAGCCTCTCCCCAGACGGTGGACTGTAAGGGAGTGAGTCCTTTCACACTCTCCACACAAATCTCAAAAACGTGCTCCACCAGTTCTTCCCCTTCTTGGTCTAACTGCTGATAAAACAAAGGAAATCCACATGAAAAGGATGACTCTTCAGGAAACAGCATACAAAAGGACTGGGAGCATAAGATTCTAAGAAGCCTGAGACAGGGAGCAGAACCATTGTCTGCCATTTACCTCCTAAAGTTCACAGCAACACTGAAAGTCTGATAGCACTTTTTTTTTTTCTGCAAAAGCCAAAAAACACAGCACATAAAAAGCAAGGAAGTTCCTACATATACAAATCAGTGGTAGGGGCAAAACCTGTATGGTACAGAATATGGCTGCGAGAATTAAGATTTTCTGTAATGTTGGGGTTTTTTTTACCAAACTTGTAATGAAGATAGAAGTACTGGGTATACAGAGCAATACAAAGAGCAATAAAGTCAAAGCCAGTGACAGAAAGCTAGTAAGAAAAGAGTACAAACAATATAATTCTGTGTAGATGTCCTGGTTTCAGCTGGGATAGATTTTTTTTTCTTCTTAGTAGCTAGTGCAGTGATGTGGTTTGGATTTGGTTTGAGAATAACATTGATAACACACTGATGTTTTTAATTGTTGCTAAGGAATATTAGTACCAAGTCAAGGACTTTTCAGTTTCTTGGGCCCTGTCAGCAAAACGGCTGGAAGAGCACAAGAAACTGGGAGGGGATGCAGCCACGACAGCTGATCCGAACTGGCCAAAGGGATATTCCAGACCACAGAATGTCTGGTTGAGTATGTAAGCTGGGGGAAGAAGGAGGAAGAGGGGAACATTTAAAGTTACGGTGTTCATTTCCCAAGTCGCTGCCATGTGTGATGGAGCCCTGCTGCCCTGGGGATGGCTGAGCCCCTGCCTGCCCATGGGAAGCGGTGAATGAATTCCTTGTTTTGCTTTGCTTGTACATGCACCTTTTGCTTTACTTATGAAACTGTCTTAATCTATGAGTTTTCCCACTTTTACCCTTCCGTTCCCCGCCCCCCCCCTCCCCATCCCACTGGGGGAGAGTGAGCGAGCGGCTGTGCAGGGCGTAGCTGCTGGCTGGGGTTAAACCATGACAGTAGAATATGATCATTTATAACAAAATCGGCTACAGCATCAAAAGAGATCGGGGATCACTGGTCCGTTAATGAACCCACTGGTAAAATCCTTTTCACATGTCCCTAACAACAAGGGTGAGGATTTACTGCGCAATACCGTTACAGGCTTTGTAGGAGGAGGGTCCAGCGAGTGGGAAGGACGCTGTGTGACAGGAGGCACCATTCCTTCTTCATTTTTTAGCCTTTGCAGTGCCACTATTTGATCAGCTGACCCCATCGCCAGAATGACCCTCAGGCTTCCACTTCTACTGCCAGTAAAAACATCTATCACAGGCATATAGCTGTCCACAGCAACCACTGGATATTGAGCCTGAAGAAGCAGGCGGGAAATCTTTGGATCTCTGGAACAGATGAAAATAAAAAACCTCTGGTATGAGAATGAGACATCTCAATATGAACATGATCACACAAAGCTCATTTTAGATGGGACTTTCAATGCAGTTAGAAACCAATCTATCTCCATTCCTCCAAAATTTGGCTCAACCACATTAGTCTTCACAAAGCACAGATCCATGAGCTGCTGAATGGAAAAGGCTATTTTCAGCAATGACAAAGTACAGCTTTCCAAAAACTAATGTACCCTTACTTATAAGACAGTCTAGAGATCTGTGAGCGAGGTGATGAACTGGAACAAAATTCCTATTAATATACTGTAGCCATATTATACTTCTATGAGGCAGTTACATGTCTTTGGGGAAGGACTTGGGCAGGAAGAAAAGAAGGAACAGGGACAGTCTCCCAGAGAAATGTAAAACCATCTAATAATACACTGAAGTTATACACAAGCGAACTACAGCGGATTACTGAAAGAAGTTATACAAATGACATGCTAATAATTAACGAAGTAGTGCCCAGTCAGTTCCAGCACCATCTGATTTCCACCTATCACTAGTCTGACCAAAATAAAAGCAATTAATCCTCTACAATAGAAAGAATCTCTCTGGTCCAGTATTCCCATTTTTTTTTTTAATTGTTTTAAGCAGGTATATTACTTGACTGCACTAGAAGCCAAAACATTCAACAAAAAGATCAAAGAGCTCTGGAGAGACCCATCAACTAAGACAACAACTAAAGCATGAAGTATTTAAGAGATCTTTTCAGTACTGCAAGCAGTGTCCTGTGCTGTGCAAACTGACAACATCTCTAGCAATGGGATCTATGCAGAGCATGATCAGGAACAAAATCATTCCACCAGTCACAGTCTTGGAAAATCACCAATGGAAAGCCACACTCAATCTTCCTCTACAGTTACTTCGGTCTCTTACAGTTTTACTCCTTCATGGAACCACAACTTAAAACTGGCTCCAAACCCGATGCAGCATGGTGTCTTTATTTCTTACAGTCCACTTGTATTTCTGTATAAGGACAGTGTAACTTACCCAGATACTGCTCAGTGTAGCAAACTGCCAGAGAAAGCTGGCAGGACAAAAAATGCCTTCTGCTGTCAAGTATAATTAAGAACCCTCCCACACAAATCCCAGACACCATCCCTCACGTCTTTCCCTGAGCATCAGTTAGGATATTTCCCAACCCCATAAAATATGGAACAACGATATTTACTTGAATGAGATGTAAAACTGATGCAAAGGAAGTTTAACTAATCCTAGCAATCTGTCACAGCCAGGGCTTCCCATCTTGTTCCATGCTTCAATAATCATGACATTGTTCTTCAGCCGCTCCAGGTGTTTGGAAGTCAATGAAAAAGGCATCACCTGAAAGAGTTTAATGCAGATTTAGAATACACTGGAAACTATTTGCTAAGGATAGAGCATTCCAGTAACACCACATCGTTCCAGTTTACAGAATTGTGCTCTTTAGAAATGGAAATTAAAGATGAAATGCATACCTGCCTAACAAGTTCCAGAAAACCGGCAGGTTTGGCAAAGAGCTAGCCAGGAAAATTAATGTATTTTAGGTAAATTTTAACGTAAGATCATATGCTACCTTAAGAAACATTGCTTTTATCTTTAAATGTGTGGTTACTAAACAGATAAATCATTTCAGACAACTTTCAGATGTCTTCTGCTATGTTTTTACAATTCACTCTTTCAGCTGAAGACTAGGAAGTCTCACAAATCACTAGCTATTGTTAAAAGTAAACCAAATGCATTTGAGCATCCTGACATTCCCAACGAAAAATGTCCAGTAAAAAATTACAAACTTGTAACACTATTAAATGCCTGAAATTTTGCTGTTTGCTGGGGGAAGGCTCTGGCCCATACTAGGACAGTAACCCACACTTCTGAGCTGCTATATCAGTTGAGAAAAAAAAAAAAAAAAAAAGAACTGCATTTCAAACTGTGCAATCCAGCCAAAACAATACTGAAAATACTTCTAATATACTGGACAGAGCCAAGTAGAGAAGCTCCTACATATATAAAAGTAACTTATCTTTGAATGATGTTTGTCAGTGTGGAATAGCTCATTTCAATCAGGGTTAAACGGAAGACATGTGACTTGCCTGAGAAAAATTAAAGGCAGGCTGTGTTGTGCCCCATATGACAGCAGATCGTGTCGCCTCCTCAGTGCTGAGCAGCTTGCAGTTTAAATACACGTTACAAGAACTGTGGAGCCCACTGTCTTCAGCAACAAAATCCTTTCCATCAGGCACCATCAACAGCACATGCAGTAATAACCCATCTTCTTCAGATGCCGTTATTTGCGTCATCAGGTTACGGGCTACAGGGGTTGGTACAGCCCGCGGTGGCTGCACGATATTCACACTGGCTGCTCCTGTCTTCTGTGCCTCCTTGTAGTTGTGAAGATTCAAGCAGTGAGGGCTTTCTGCATTTACGTCCTTCCTGTTGGGCTCCTGGAATTCCAGCCGGGGACTTCTTACAGCTTGAACTGGGACTCGCTGCAGAGCCACAGCTGACCTGGCAGCGGTGCGGGTGAAGTCTTTGTTGTCGCCTGCAAGCTCTAAGGATACCTGCATTGGGCAAAGCAGAGCGGGCTAATCGAAAGATGTTCCTCATACAAAGACAAGAGACTGCAGCATAAATTCAGGTAAATGCATTGCACATTTTGTTCAAGAGCTGTGTTAGATCATCACCCAGAAGGCTTACCTTTAAACACATGCTGGTTACAAGCTACAACTGTCACTGCAAATTAAACCACATGCGATTTTATCAAACACAGCAGTAACTCAAGTGCAAAACCATATAATTACAGCTGAATAAAGGAAAAACGTAAAACCAATTGCCAAGCTGACTGAAAAATAACACCTACCCAGCCAAAGCAAAAAGTACTGTGACAAAGTATCACAACTGTCATTTGCTCCACTCTGCTACAGCATGGGCTGCTTAAGAAAAATTATGAAAAACGAAATGTTTCTCTCCAAATGTTTTCTTTCACTGCTCTTTCACTTTTACATTCTCTCCTGATTTTAGCTGTCCCTAACTCCTCTCCCTTCTGTGGGCTCCTTTTTCTCTCCACTGGTCTACATATTCCACTGCATTTGTCTTTTTTTTTTTCCGAGACTGGCTTTTTTGGGTTTTGTTTTGTTTTTTAACACTGTCCTATGTTTGAATTGCCTCTTCACATTGTCAAGATTTGCAAGAGAAATAGTCAGATTGGTATGAATGAAAATGTGTGTGTGAAAGCAATGAAAGAAACACCAGAATCAAGGTTAAAGGAATTGCAAGTGTTAATTTGCAAGTGTTAATTTCTACAGAGCATCACAGATCTGCTGGATTCATTCACATGATGAGACAGCAAGAAGGGGAGAACAAACTGAAGCCCAGAAGATAAGGTAGCAGGATAAAGAAAAGGACTGGAGCCACAAAATGCCCAAATAAGGAAAACGAAATTTAGGCTCAAGAATTTTGCCTACGACTTAGGAGGGACAAGATACTGCAGCAAAAAATGCCAAATGGTATCTCCTCCTAAAGTGTATGAAGAACAACATGTCCAAAGATGAGAAGTTCAAGGGCATCTGTCAGAAAGAACCCAAGAAATGCAAAGTGGACTCAATAGCCGACATCCCTTTTCCTCCATGCCCTGGCCAGAACAGCTGGCCCCACATATACTGTGGGTAGGCAGGTATTACATTGAGCAAGTGAAACCTAGCAGACAGGGCAACCAAAATCACTTTTCTTTAATATTAGCTTCCCCTTCCATCAGCTCTTACCTCAAACTTTGGTTCATTAATTCCCCACAACACCTCCTTCCACTTTTCTCCTCTCACACCCTGTTCCACTGCATTCTCTCCCGCAGAACACACCATTTCTCCTCCCTGCCTTCAATTAACTTCTCCCACACCTAACCTCTACATTTTACGTTTCAGCCTTCTGCAGCTCCTTTACTGGCAGCTTCTCCACCATAAGTTTCCCATCCCCTGTGACAGAGGACATGGCTCATGCTGTGAACTACAAAGTGACAGAAGCAATCTGTGCTGACATTCCCCAGGAATAATATAGGAGCTCCGAATGTAAAATTCCCAAATACTCTCTTAACCCTTCCCTTGGTAATCTAGAGAGCTGTTTATCCTCAGAACTGCCAAATCTCTCAAATGTGCTGTGCAGGACCATTAATCCTCCTCAATTAAATGTTGAGCATGCTGGTAGAAACTTTGGCTGGAGAAGAGAACTCCTGAAGTGACCGTGTGGTACCAATGACAGGGAGCATCAGGCCTCTGTGGCAGGAGAGAACTCAGCTCATGGGTGGAGCAGAAGCCAAAGCTCCCAGCTTGAACATGTGCCACTCAACTGGCTTGTAGAGTGATTTCTGTATCCAAGCCTTAGCTTATTGACTCTCATTTTACCCTGCAGCCAGGGGAACATCACACAGCAAGATCCTAAAGACATGCAGGAGGTTCAAAATATTTCTCCAAAACCCTAAGGAAAAAAAAAGGTTCACGTTATCTTGTATTGGTCTTAAGAAACCTCCGTATCTGAGACCTGGCAAATTAAAACAGAGGAAAGAAAGAGGAGGGAAAATTTCAAAAAGAAGGAACATGCAGCCAAAATTAGTAATGACAGGTTGTTTAACTCGAAGTCTATATGGTAAAACACATACCTTTAGCGGTCCAACTTGTGTCTGATCTCCCTCTTTTCCCACAGGTATCTCGCAGCTGACAGTGAGCAACTCAGACTGAATAACCTTGCGTAACTGAAGCGCTGCTGAGCCAATGGCCACTGGCTGAGGGCAGAAAAAGAAACCATTTTGCAAGATTTCTGCAAGGTTGAAAGAACTAAGGGCGGGCATGTTGTGAAATGAAAGCCTTCTGGGAAGCCATGGCCAGCCACTCACCCTACTACTCCTATACCGTTAGTTGTACCTATAGGAATTTATAGGAAAGTTTCCCTTAGTTCTAATTTCAAGTCTAGGACAACAGTAAGGAAAATTACCCCAGTACCTACTGTAAACAGTTCCAGATTAATGCAAAAAAGAACATCTCAAATCCTAGTAACTGAACAAAAATTCCATACTTAAAGACACAATTTATTCACCCACCAAATCTCCTATTAGAACAGATGGGCAGATATTCTTGGTGTTGATTAAAACAAAACACGAGCTAACACCTCTCACTGTCCTCATCACATGCAGATGATTATGCAAATATTTTTTGCAAAAATATACTTTTTAAAAAAAATTTTTTTTTTTTTTTTTTACACTCATGCACCTACCCCCCAAATCCAAATGCACAAGTTGTACCGGTTTCTCACACCTCGTGTTGTTCTCCTTACCCTGGGCAGAGTAGTGGTATCAAATGCATCTACGTTAACTCATTCTATATTGCTAAATGAGCTGTGTTCTTATTGAAGACTAATGTTTGTAACTGATCCGATATGCTTACATAGTAAGAGATCAGTTTGGAAGAGGAGGGAAGGACAATTTTTTTTGCCTGTCAGTCTTGAACTCATAAAATCATTTAGTTGGGTGACCAGATTGAACAGCAATTAGCTCAACTTATAGTATCTGCACGTAATGTCATTTCCCTTGATAATATCCAGCAACGGTCAACTAAGCCGCCCAGTCAGGCCACGCTGTTTTGCCTCTGATGGATGAGGTGGCAGCAATCTCAATGAAGCATTGCAGAAGACTTTGAAAAGCCACTGCTGTCTGTGTAAGTATTGGAGGAAACAGAAATGCAAAGAACTTCTATAAACAACTTCTAATAAGTACCTTTTTCTGTGTGCTTTTTCTCATGTAGATTTTAAAAGCGAGGTCAGAGCTCCACCAGTGCTCTATCATTGTTCCACTAAAACGGACAGGGAACACAAACCGCTGCTGAAATTTCACCACTGCAAGGAAGACAGAGACTTGTGAGGTCTTAGCTGTATCCAGAGCTAACCTGTCTTTTGAGCCCGATCAGGAACAGAGAAATCCTCAGTCTCTGCAGAGAACGTGCAGGGCGAGTAGACACGGGAAGTTCAGAAGGTATGAGGAGAAAGTGATGCACTTCTGAGGAGGATGGAAAAGCACACAGCAAGCATTTGTACATCTGCCAGAATCACAGATCCAGCAAGGCTGGGAGCTGAAGGGGGAAGAGCTGTTGCTGGAAACCTCAACAAGAATCTCTCAAGGATTCAACCTAATAAACTATATCACAACTCTGTAGGTAATTCGCTACTTTGTTTTGGTTGCTCACAAGAGCAAAAAATCTTCCAAATTAACTGAATATAAATAAACTTTCCTGTGGAGATTCCTCTGTTACATGCACAATCATTTAATTCTGCATTACTTAACACCAAGCCCAAAGTAAACTGTTCTTCGCTTTCCAAGGCCAGAAAACAGCAGGCAGGCAGTACCACAAGCATCTAAATAATAACAGCATCTAAAGGCTGCAGTGGATTCAAAGTCTGTCATCCTAGAATGCAGTAAGACTTTCCATTCTTCAGTGGGAGAATATATATTTCTATATATGTTCTGTGGGAGATCAATATATTTCAAGACATATCTTGAGAGAGTCAAAGCTGAGCTGCAAGAGTAATCACAAGTTCAGGAGAAAAATGGCATCTGCAAGAAAAGACTGAACGAATTGGTGTTTACTCTAGAAAAGAGTAGTACAGCAGCAATGTTGAAGTAGTACACTTTCCTTGTTCACAATGGATAAAGTAAGTATTCCTGTGATGACAGAAAACTCAGGTTAGACATAAGAAAACTTTTCTAACAGGAAACACAGTGCTTCTACAGCTTGCCTAGGATGCCTACGGAATTATTCCCATTGGGCATCTTTAATAAATCGGATAAACAGCTCTCAGGAAAGATAACAGTACAGTGGACTGACTTGACGGCTTCTTCAAATTATTTTCAGCCCTACCTATTTTTCTGGGTTCCAAAGAGCTGGAGCTTAATCTCACAAGACGAAATCCAGGAGGCTGTATTATTTTTGCATTACAAAGAGCTAAGGTTAGGTAGAGTTAGATGGTTTTTTCTGGACACAAATGGAGAATATAAAAGAGAACTCAAAATTACTCCCAGATCTTTCAAGTGCCACCCAGAAAGATGCAAAGCCAATGAATGACCATATGGGAAAGGCTTTTGAAAGTCACCCTGGATTTCCAGTTTCTGGGAAGACTGGGCAGAGAGGACCTTGCTCATACAGCATTGTCTGCTCACTGAGGAGAGAAACATAGCATGAATTGCCCTCAGGGATACAAACACTGGTGACTCTCAGGAAAGAGATTTATGTCTACTGCTTTGAGCATGGGACTCAAGATCTCTTGGATCCAGCAGATTCTCTGAGCTCTTGCAGATGTTAAATGACACATTTCAGCATCTGAAAAAATTATTTGTTTGAGATATAAGTATCTCTGATATTTCTAAAAGTACTTTATCATCCTCATGCTATTGCAGAAAGGATATTGGTTTTACGTTGAAGTGAAGGAATGGGCTTACTGACCTGCTATTCTGTCCCTAAGAAAAGAACTTTTCAGCAAAAAAAAAAATTAAAATAATCATTTGGCTTCCTTCTTCCTCAGACAAGCATTCCACTACCTGCAGCGCAGCAGAGGTGCCACTAATCATACCATATTTTTCAGGCAGCAAAGAAAACACATAGGAAACACTATTACATAATTTCTAAGAGATGAAGGAGTCAACAAAACTAAATACAAGGGGGAGAAATTAATGCTCTTACCATCACCTGTGATTTTACTTGAAGCTATTCGAGTTACTTCTGTTGTTATGGAGACCTGTCCTTTTTCATCCTTGGAGGCTCCCACAGGAAAGTGGTACTCAACAAAGAAGGTACTATGAATAAAAAAGTGAATGCATGATCACAAACCATCAAAAATCTCATGTACATAATGAAACCAAACATACCATGCAAGTTTCATAGTCACAATTTCTTATTTTTTTAGAATAACTGAACTATCTATTTTATGAATCCCTTCTATACATTACGCATATGTCAGATTCTCCTCAAAAAGATAAACCCTTTTGTTTTCAATGTACTGCCATGCACAAAGCACATTTATACCTCCCCCAAATTCCCAGAAAAAGCACAACCTGAAGTAAACCCGCATCAGGATAAATTATTTGCATCTCTAACTTTTAGAAATTATGGTATACAATTTCCTGTGAGGAGCAGAGAAATGGAAAGACCTCAGAAGCCTGGAGAAGTTATGTAAACAGGACTATACAACAGAACTCAGAGAAATCTACCTTGAAGGCACAAGTAACAAGCTGGTGAGAAACAATCCCCCTTACCACTTATTAACTGAGGCAGGCCTTGGAGGCTTCCCCATTAAACCTTTCTTTCTTGGTGTGATCTGGATGGTCTCAGGAGGGATTTTCAAGCTTTCAATGATGACTCTGGCTAGGTGTATTCGCTCCAGTAATGCCAACCTGTCTGCACTCAAGGATGTGACATGAGCTTCTTCTGTGTGACCTTCTGCAGGAGCAAGTAGTCTAGTAGGAGAGCAGCTGAAGAGATAAAACTGAGAATCAGGACTACATAAAGATGGCCAGAGGGCTGGAGCCCCTCTGCTATGGAGACAGGCTGGGAGAGCTGGGGCTGTGCAGCCTGGGGAGGAGAAGGCTGCGGGGAGACCTTAGAGCAGCTCCCAGTGCCTGGAGGGGCCGACAGGAAAGCTGGGGAGGGGCTTTGGGCAAGGGCAGGGAGTGGTGGGACAGGGGGGAATGGCTTGAAGCTGAAGGAGGTACATAATTGGGAAAAAAAGAAAGTGCACATTCCACACTTGGAGTTTTGAAAAAATCTTATGTCTTCTAACTCTTCAAAAAGAAAAGCTTTGTTTAATGTCATATACCAAAGAAAGGGAGATGACAGAGTCATACACATGGACAAGTCAGTGCTGCAGAGGAAGAGCAACAGGATTTTTGCCATAATTTAAAATCTCACTTGCACTTTATTTTTAAGACTTGACTTGCAAATGTTTTTTTGTCCGTACCTCTGGAGATATGATTTTTACTTGAATGTAAAAACCGCAGCATTTGTAAGAAAAGGTTCAGAAATAATTGTTTGGAGCTGAATTAGGAAAAAAAAAATCCCAAGACCTTAATACTAACTGACATTGTACAAGTAAAGCTTTATAACTGGATATTTAGGGACACTGTTGTACTGGTTCAGGACTAATGTAAAAAAGGGAATAAAATTTAGATGATGTCAAAACAAAAGTTTATTTACTACAGCTACAGGAGAGAACACAAACCAGCAGAGAAACAGACTCTGCTGATGTCAACTCTGTCCCTGTCAAGCAGATAGAAATTTTATACACAGAGACATTGTGCAAAGGCAGATAATAGGGTGTGAGTTATTTTGTATGTGTTACATACACAAAGTCACAGAACTGCACAGAGCTTTTTTCAGCATGGGGACTAATCTATCATGAAGGTTACACAGTGATTATTGTTTCAGGAGGCAGGGCGAGAGTTCAGTTGAGAGGCCAGCTCAGGCCTTAGTGTTTCTCCGTCCACAGTTCAAAATGTTATTACTAGGCCTATTGCATTTTGGTCAAACTCATGTTTTTAACTAATTGCATCTTAATCTTTAACAACATATAGCAATTCCTAGGTGATGCTGATGCTCCATCAGTCCCAGTGATGCTATGAAAATTCCCCACCAAAATAGTTCAGTGAATTGTGTGATAATGATGGAGTGTGATAATAATCATAGAATCACAGGATGGTTTGGGTTGGAAGGGACCTTAAAAGTCATCTAGTTCCAACACTCCTGCCATGGCCAGCGACATACTGCGCTTCTTGCTAATACTAACTTACAACGAACAAGATGCTACAAAACAAGACACAAATGTAACTGTTTACCGGGGTTTAATCCTCGTCGCCTTCTGATCCTGATCAAACGCATTAGAATCCTGTGGATTCACTGGATCAGCCTTCTTAACAGTTTCTGTTTTGGTTACTTTTTTGGAGGAGTTAACATCATCATCAGTGAGGAAATCACTTAAACTGGAATCAGATTTCTGAAACAGGAATAATGTACATAAAATAAGAAGTCAACTACCATTGTCAACAAAGATACATAATGGTTACGATAAAGAAAAAGAAAAAACAATTTGTGGGTTGCATAATTTGAAACAACTAAAATCCTACCAAAAATTTTCAGAGGTTTAAATAAAAGTCTTCATGGGTAGCCTCAATCCTAGCGATTTCCAAACTCAATGCTTGACTCTGCAGTCTCAAATAATATTGTTAAAAGAATACTATTAAAGAAAACTAATTTTAAGCAATGTTCTCACAAGCTTCTGTATGATATTTAATGCTTATTAAGCCTTACTAATACTGAAATTTGTAGTCTTTTTTTTTATTTAAATGCAGATTTCTGGTTTTCTTCACTTTAGGAACAACATATTAAGCGCCTTCCTTTTGATCTCCACTTACAGGAAGGGTGTAAAAAAGACTCTCCAGAAGACTCTGGTCGTAATGGGGATCATTGAGTTCACTGTCATACACCTCACTCCCAAAAGAAAGAGAATCCAAAAGGGAACCTGTCCGATCCCAGAAATGCACAGGAGATAAATCAGCACTGTGGACACAACAGAAAGAAATGTAACTTAGTGTTGCAAGTTCTGCAGTCAATTTCTTACCAATTCTGACAACGCTGTCTATTCTGTACTGGATTTATGCTATATTAGCTCCATATACAGCCAAACTGTGCTTATACAGCACTGGGCTCAACCTACTACGTGTCTGCGGCCCATCCCGACGGGTTATCTTGTGATAACATCTCTGTGAAAAAAGTGCATGTGAAAATATATCCATATAATTGCAAAATAGTTTGTTGGAAGGGATCTCTGGCGATCATTTAGTCCAACCCCTGCTGAAAACTAGAAGATGCAAATAAGAAAAGTCTCCAGTCGGATTCTAAATATCTCCAAAGCTGGAGATTCCACAGCCTCTCTGGGCAACCTGTTCCAGTGCTTCATGACTCCAATCATAAAATACATCTATTAAGATCTACCTACAATTCTTATCCATAAGCACTTTGTAACTTTTGGAATGCTTTAAGATACCAGTAATACTTAAGGACAGTTTAATATAATATAAATTCAAGCTATATCCGAGTAGGTAAATACAAGTATCTTTAGAACATGGTTGGAACAAGTTGGGTTTTGTTTAAGGGTCTTCTACCTGTGCTCTGAGTTCAAAACCATTTTATGATCTGCAAATACTTCAGTGTTATCCAGTAATAAACCACAGGGCACAAGGCATACGGACTGAAATTTTAAACCATATCTGACATGGAAGCTGTATGCCTCCTACCCCTGATTTGGACACAATGTAAGCATCACATAAAATGAGAGAAAAAGGTCAATTTAATATTTGGAGAAAGATCTCTCTACTTTTAATTTACAAGCTGCAAGTTCTTCAAAGAAACACTATTTGGTTTATGCACTTCTTAGCATTTTAGGGCACAACAGTTACAACTATTAATTTTATCAAAGATCGTGGTTAATCCTTCTGACATCACTTTTACATCAAAGGACTCCGAGCTATCCAGGTTGTCATGCATTAAAGTTGAGTACAAGCAGAGGTATAGAACATCTCCATCACTTGCACGTATGGTTCACTAGTTACACTTCCAGAAATGTGGAGAACTTGGAGTCAAGAGACATTTTTCAGTATAAAGTGGTCAAATAAGGACAATTTTGCCGTAATCTCCAGTGCATTACACTCACCTGCCCAACAGTAACTGTATTGCTCTCTCTTCAGAGTTAAGGTCAAATTGCTGACCTGAAACTTCAGATGCAAAGAGATGGGGATCTTCAGGAGCTGGCACAAAATATGTGTTCAAGCCTTTTGGGCTCCTGGATAACAGTGATTGCAGCAGAGAGAGCAGTAAAAGGAAAAATAAAAATATTAAGGCATGTTCAAGATTAATCCATCATGGATAAAAATCAAAGGTCATGCACAGCCTTCTCCAGTTTGTAGCCTAATCTCTAGATATGCAAAAACTTTTTGTAACCCTGCAGTCTGCTGCAAGTCACATCCAAAATCTCATACTTCGCAATGTGTCATAGAATCACTGAAACATTTAGCTTGGAAAAAACCTTTAAGATCATCAAGTCCAACTGTAAAGGTTGGCCCAATCTTGCAAGTTAAGCACAGCTGCTGCAAACAAGAAGAGGGCCTGAGAAAACCAAGCAAGATGTTTATAAATGATGTTCTATCAATTTTTCCTGGAAAGTCCAAAGTCATCTACTTTTAAACAGATCAGAATAGTTTGAGGAGAAATAATTTAAATTCTGTTTGCAATAGCATCACTGACTGTCAAAGACAATGACATTATTTTCTGGCTTATAGTGGAACAAAAGGTAATATTCATATTTCCCAAAAAAACAGAAATGAAGTTTCTCCTGTAAAAAACATGCATATCTCTTAACGTTTCTAAATTTCAGTTTCACTGAATTGAGAATATTTACTAAACCTAGTACTAAACAAAGGTGGAGTTAGAAGCTGAAAAGGCTCAAACACTTATTTTTTTTTAATCTGGTAAGAAAGATCATATGGAAGAAGATAACGACTACTAATTCTGAGAACACAGTTACAGATGCAAATTTTCATGGGTATTTGGCACCAACAGATGCAAAGTAGAATATGCAAAAGTACTCAATTTATGTCACTAATTTCTTTAAAAACCTGTTCTCTGTGATGAAGTACCATATAATTTGCTATGTTCCTTGCATTACTTATTCCTTATCAACATTTAGTATTTCTATATCAAATAATTCTGTAATCAATACAAATATACTGCAAAACAAAACTAAAATCAATTACTTAAATTAAGGCTTACTACATGATGATTAAAATCAACTCACAAAATTTAGGCTTTTATACACAAGTAGAAATTAATTTCCTATTTGAATGAGAATCCTAAATTACATCACGTGAATCTCAGTATTTCAAGGTTCCTGATAAGGTCTCAAAATTTACGGTTTGAAACTTAATCTCACTTTCCCCTTTCCACACTCACTTTGCTGGTGCTTTGAGATTGTCTCTCTCTATAGAAGAAGGCACTTTATTCAGTTCAATCTCCATGTCCGGACTAGACTTCATTGCAGAAACCACCATGGCATCACGGAGTTTATTGCCTTGATCCAAAAGAGCTGAGAAGTAAGCAGAAGGATTAAAACTCAGCATTCAAATGCAATTTAAAAGCAATGTGTAAACACAACAAATGTGCCAGCTACAGTCAAGAAACTTCTGTTTTCTGCTGTTACGAAAAGATCTTGACATACTGGAGATGAAGTGTGTGCTATACATCATAACAGATAGCACAGCCAAAAGTGAGAGCAATCCTCTATCAGTCTCCCGCTCAGAGCCGCACAAATAACTCATCTGTGCACACCGAATCAGGCACTAAGGGGCATTATTAAGATGCAGCAGCAAGATTAATTTACAGAGTAGCCTGTCACCTTAGGATATCTCAACAGATATCTAATTTTAGGTCTGTAAATATAAAAAATAACTCTAAAGACAACACCTAAGGAAACGTGCCCTAATTTGATGATCATTTGAATCCGGTCCAAGTGGATGCTAACAGGCACGTGGTGGAAAATAAACCATTTTCCATCTGAAAATGCTAAGGGCATAGAAACCCTCCTAAGAGTTTTTTCAATATGACTGGCACCATTGATGGCCACCTCAGAGTGCATGTCAGTGATGAAACAGCCTGTGAAAGTGAGCTTCCTTTTCTTTTACCCCTCCAGGTCAGAGCTCAGGCATGCCAGGACAGCACATCTTGCCTGATCTGGATAGTGAAGCCACCTTCCAACAAGACTGAACCAGTAGTTTTTAAGTGAAGACTTCTTTGTTGTAATTTTCTGTTTGAAATAATACAGGGAGAATGTGTAAAGTATCACTTCCTTAAGCCTTTGTCTCTGGATAAGCACCTGAAATATTATCAAGAGCTATTTGTTGTGAAAGCTAAAGATGGTGCCAATTGTATACAAACCTGAAAGCAAGTCTTTTGTAGCTGGGTTATGCAAAGAAAGCACCCGCGTGTTCGTCCTATCCAGCGCTTCAGGATCAGTGCTGGTGAGAAACGACACTTGCTGATTTGAAGGATTCACTTGCAAACGTTCATCTGGTAAAATCAGACGGTGATGAGAAGTAGAAAAAGCATCCTTCATGTTTTCACAGTTCTCTTGAAAGACCAAACGGTCCTCTCCTCTATTGAAAAATGAAACGTTATTTCAGTAACAACTAAAGTGGATCGGTAAAGGGATTCAAACCTCTTCAAATTCTTCCTAGCACTGCAGCTGCCCACCTCAGTACACACTCCAAAAAGAAATGCAACACATTATTTTAATGACTCCTCATCTCCCACTTACACCATCAGAGAGACAGATTCAAGCTGCAAGTACAAGATTTGTGGCATCTCTTGTGTCAACTAGCATAGCTTGAACTAAGTCAGTGTAGGATGCAAATTTATGAGGAGTTGTCCCTGGAAGCTCTGAAATGCTGAATGTTCTTCTGGATTTCATACAAAATGCACATTCAAAAAGATCAAGTAATCCATAACTCACAAGTGTATAGCCATTAATTAAGAGTGTGCAGCTGCAAAATAAACTAGAATTTTGTTATGGGGGAAAAAAGATACCTGGGAGCTGTGGCTCTGCTATCATTAACAGACTCTTGGTCAGCAATAGTCACCCGTGTTTGCCTGGACTGCTGTGATGGAGCAGGAAACTGGGGCTTGCTGCTTCCCTGAGCAGGAGCGGTATCTAAACTCGCATCTGTGGTTGGGATAGAGCTGCTGGTGTCATACAGCTCTGGCAGAGGTTCTAAAACCAGTGAGACCTGAAGGACAAAATGTGAAAAGTCTTAGTTAAGTGCCACACATACTGTATTCAACTTTACTTGTCATGCTATGGAAAACCACTGCTTTTCTACACAAAGTAATATTTAGATTTTATGACATAACGTCATAAAACTCTCACATATTTACTACCACTTATTTCACATTCCATGTTTTTCAAATCACAGGCAACTGTCTTTCAGCATAAATTGTCCAGAGCTGAGGCTGTAAAACACCACCTTCTTAGTCCCAGATTTCAAAATCTTCTACAATTTCAGCCCAGTGAGGCTCTCGAGAAGCGTTAGAACCGAGTATCCGTTTTTAAATACGCTGTTAAAACTCACTCTCAGCCCAGAGACTACAAATTTTCTTTATCAAGTTGAACTACCAATGCCACACATCCTTCTAAACAAAAAAAGAGTCATCACCTTCGGTATTCATTTTTCATTTGATAACTTAGCTCACTAATGCCTTGGACAGAGACCAGGTCTGCAGTGTACCTAGTAAAGCTTGATCCTGGCACTTGATTATCCTGCTATTACAGCAATACAATTTATAATAAAGAGCAAAGACAGAAGGACTACCTGCAGCTCTCCTAGTTTATCAGATGTTGGTGAAACTATTGTAAAAAAACCATTGATTGGATGGCTGGGAGACAGTTGGGACAATCTGGTGATTTCCACTCTGCCAATAGGAAGATGGTCACGTTTGCTCATTACCTCCAGGACAAGCACACCCATATCTGCAAAAATTAGGAATGGCTTCGTTGCAGTCTCACACAACATAGTCACAATTAAACACAATTAAAACATTTCTGTTAAAATGACAGAGATGCTAGAGGTTAACATAATGTCATATCATGAAATTATGATAATGAAGCAGCAGGTAAGGAAGTGTTACACTGATAATAAATTATGATAAGTAAGTACAAGATTACCATAAAAAGGACTACTTATGATAGGACAAGGGGTAATGGTTTTAAATTGACAGAGGATAGGTTTAGGTTGGACATGAGGAAGAAACCCTTCCCCGTGAGGGCGGCGAGGCGCTGGCCCAGGCTGCCCAGGGCAGCTGTGGGTGCCCCATCCCTGGCAGGGCTCAAGGCCAGGCTGGACGGGGCTGGGAGCAGCCTGGGCTGGGGGGAGGGGGCCCTGCCATTGAACAGGGGGTGGAACTGGCTGGTCTTGAAGGTCCCTTCCAGCCCAAACCCTTCTGTGATTCTAAGAGTATGTAGCAGGCACAGGTTTTACAGGCAAACTCTAGACATCAGGCTTGCATTAATGTCCTCCAGATCTTTCACTAAATTAAGTACCTTAACAACATTGCAAGCTCACCTGAGTATCTTTTTATTCCTCACATTCTTCGAACACTTAAATGCCTATTTAATACGCTATGTATAATACTAAAAATCATCTCATCTTAACTCTGTGGGGACTACAGCAGACTTCAACAGTTTGCAGACCTGAACACTAAACCTTACTACTAGAGAGCCTGATGTCAGCAGTCCCAGGCTGAGATCAAAAGCCTCTCGGATCAGGAAAACGACCTAAGAAGCCGTGAGAACCGGACGGGCGTTCCTTGGCAGGTGAAGAACCCCTAGGTTTTTGCGGGCCTCCCCGCAGCTCCGGCCCTGAGCTGCCTGACCAGGGCGAAGCGGCTCTACCTGTCAGGTAGGCAGCGAGCTGCCTGGGCCCGCAGCGCACGGCGTAGCGGGCGGTGGCTCCCTCCGCCGGCTGGCCCGGCCGCCAGGCGGGCTGGAAGACGGTGCCGTCGGAGGTCTCCCCCCACCACCGCAGGCGGACGAGGGCGGCGGCGAGCGGCCTGGGCGCCGTCCACAGGACTCGGGAGACGGTGCAGCGGAGGAAGCATCGCAGCGGGCCCTCCACGAGCGGCGGCAGGCTGGTGGAAGCGGGGACGTCGCCGGTACCTGCGGGGAAGTGGGAGCGAGCGGCCTCAGGGGCCCGGCATCCCGCAAGCCGCGGGCCCGGGCACGCTCCCGCCGCCGCCGCCCCACGTGTACCCCCCAGCCCCGACCCTTCCTTCCCACCTGGGAGCGGCCCACCGCCCCTCCGCCGGGACCCTCCCGCCGGCAGGGCGAGCGCCCTCGGCTTCTTCTGCCGCATCCCGCCTCGCCTCAGGCCGCGCCGCCGCCCGGCAACCGCCGCCTCGGCGGGAGCGGGACGCGCCCCCACAGGGCGCCGAGCCGCACTTCCGGGACTACAGCCCCCATCATGCAACGCTGCGCCGCGCCGCTGAGAGGCGGACTACATTTCCCAGAAGGCCACGGGAGAGCGCTACGGGTGCCCGCGGCGGTGGACTGCGCTTCCCGTGGTGCCGGGCGGCGGCGTTGTGACGGGCCGCCGCTTCCGGTGGGGCGGTTGCGGAGTGGAGCGGAGCGGGGGCCGGTGGCGGCCGCGGCGCTCGGCGGGGGCGGTTTTCGGGGGGCGGTTTCGCGGTGTGTCCTTGTGCGTTAGCGCACCCTTCGCCGTCATGTCGGCTCTGGAGAAGCAGCTGCATCTGGGCCGTCTCCCGCCGCGGCCCCCGTTGCCCGGTGGCGGCGGCCAGTCTGGCTCCAAGATGCGTATGGGGTAGGTGGGGGAAGGGCGGGAGCGGCTGAGGGGACGCGGTGGGGTGGGGGCGTTGGGGAGCAGAAGGGGAAAGAGGCTAACAACGGCGGGGGAGGGCTCTGGGGGGCCGAGGGGGGCTCGTTGCTGTGGGCCTGGGGGGGTCTCGCTGGCAGTTTGGGGGACGGCTTGTTATTAGGGGGCTCTGAGGGGAGGGGGAGCTCGTTTTGGGGGGGGGGCTGGAGGGCGGGGAGCTCGTTACGGGGGGGGGGGGGGGTAGGGGCAGGAGGCCCTCTTTGCTGGAAGGTGGCAGCAGAGGGGAGAAGGGCCACCCTTGTGTGGGCAGGTTGGGTTGCCCTGTGCAAAGGGGGTGCTCTGTCCTGAGTGGAGCTGGGTGTACTTTGGGGGTGAGTTACTTGTTGCTATGGGGGGATACCGCCGCTGGGGTGTTTGCTGCTGAGGTATTTGAGGGTGGGGGTGCCGACTGCTGGGGGAGGGCTGTGGGAGAGGGGACTTTGTGGATGTGGGACAGGGAGAAAAGTGGGTGTTATTTGCTGGGAGGATAGGGTGAGGGGATCTTTGAGCAGGGGTGGCAGCCCAGTGGAGGTGGTCAGCAGTGTGGCGGGTCTCAGTAGAAGATGATACGATGTGAGGGACCATCCAGCCCCTGTGCTGGTCCTGCTGTGTGCTGGATTGCTTCCCAGTACCCCAGGACAGCAGCATCTGGACCGGGCTTTTCCAGCCGGCTTTCCCTGGCAAGGAGGCAGGCAAAGGTGTTACTACACAAAGAGAATCCTCAGAGCTGGGGGAAGGTGGCTGGTGCTGGGATTAGTCTTCAGCAGCCCTTTTCTCTGAGTCCTTTTGCCATCTGTGTTGGCAAGGGGAGTCAAATGTGTCGTGGTTTGTCGGGGTGGTACCTCAAAGTCGGTGGAAGAATGGTTGGGGAGAGAGGTGTATTTAAATGCTATTTCTCAGCAGCAGACACTTAGTGAACCTGTACGGTAGGTGTATTCTGCCAGATGAGTTAAGTTCCTGCTTCAGATGATGTAAAATCTGGGATAGTTCAGTGCAGATGCTAAATCTTTTAGGCAGAAGTGAGAACACATTTTGGAAGCTGTGAGAGAAGATTGACCGGTGTCTAGCTGTGTAGATGGCAACTAAAAAGGACTGACTGAACAAGAACAACCCCAGCAAAAGGGTTATTCTCTAGCAGTGAGTAAGAGGGAGAAAATGGGTTGCCAGTGGGATGGCTTTGAAAGGGAATTTAGTAATTTCACCTTCAAAGGTGCGAGGGAGAAGCTTGTCTTCCAAGCAGCTACCTAGTTCTGGTAAAAGGAGAGCGAGATGATCTTGCAGCAGGGTTCTGGGTAGATTGTAGGAAGGGAAGTTATAGTTGTGGAGTGAAGCAATGGAAGTTGGCAATAATAATGGGGACTTGAACTCAGAAGAGGTGTGGTTGCAGGATGCTGGACAGAACGCTTTGGCAGCCCTGTGCAAAGAATGGCAGAAGCATGGAGATTTCATTAAATCTAAAGAAAAGGTGTTGCAGGGCTGCGTGACTTTTTGTACATAGCTGATCGTTAAAGTATGAAATCTGAGGTCTGGCTTGTGACAAAGACCAGGGATCAGCTGATCCTCTGTAGCAATGCCAGCTTCTGTGCAAGAACTAGCCTTTGCGAGGTCCAGGTGTGTGCTGCACGATTCCTGCATGAGATGAAGTGCTCTATTTGGAGGATAAAAATATCCTACAATTCCTACAGGAAATCTCCTTTGCCTTGATGCATGAAATCAGATAACTAAAAGAAATAATGAAAAAGACAGCTACTCCACTATGGCTGAAATAAACTGTTTAGCTATTTATGGATAGCAGAGGACTATTTTTCCTCTCTTTCAAAGCATAATTTTAAAACATTTATTATACATTATTTATATTACATTTGGGTAGATACAATACAATTGATCAGTACTTGGTATATGAACTAATACTAACAAATCTTAAGAAAATACTTAGTCTTTTAATAAGAATTTAAAGCTAAGCTTCATGAAAGTGTTTAATGACATGGCTTTGAGGCTAAGAAAAATGTATTTAAGGATTAATTTGCACAGTTAGTATTGAAATAGGCATAGAAATTGGAAAGAAGCAGTTTTGAATGATTTTTGGAGGAGGTTGGTCTCTCAGGACTCTGCTGTCTGCTCTCCTGTGTGCCTTAGTTACCTGAAATTGAGAGTTGGGAGTCGTGGGCTCTGTTTCCTCATGTTGTGGTGAACCGTGGGGTTATAAGCAAGTCACTAAACCTGACCTGTTTGTGTTATGGAGAGCCTTGTATTTCACAGCAGTGTGCTGAAGGTTGTATGGTACATGTAAGGCTAGATTTAATGTTAAATATATTATTTAATTATGCTGGCTCTGTTCAGAACAGAGTTAACCGAGCAAACCCGAATGCTGCGCAAAGTCTGCCAAACACAAATTTTCTCTTTTAGGTGAAGAAATAAAGTTTTTATTTCTTCCTCTTGTTTTATCGTGTTTAACTTAAGTGTCTCATCCCTTGCAGTTATTTTGTGTAATTCTGAATGTACTTCATACTGGTTTCATGCACTGTAAACTTCGTTAGTAGCCTGTCTAATTCTTCCCATACAGCAGTGCATACACCTATGGCACCATGACACATTGCTTGTTCAGTTAGGTATTTTTACTTTAAGAATAAATATAAAAACTTCCATTGTTAGTGTTCATGTGGTCTTAAACAGGATGAAAATCAGTTTGCAGTTTGTCTTGTTGCTAGTATCAACTTCTGTCAGATATATCCTGAAGGCAGGTGCCTCCACGTTAAATAAAAAGACAAAAATTAATTTCCGGTGACATAGGAAATCTGCCTCTGCTGCGAGACCTCAGAGTCGGTAAGCTAAAGGAGCAGATGTGTTTTTTCATATGCCTTTAATTGGGCTGTGTTCTTGCAAAATGATGCCATGCTGCAGGATTTATTTTCCACGTCAGTGCTGCTGTTTCTGAAAATCCATCCTTGTAGTAATTTTTATTAGAAAAATAGACAAAGTAAAGGCATTTAAGTTACTGACTTAATGAGGTGCTGACAAAACCCCCATGATATTTGTTGCTTTACTTACTTGTTGCAGGTAAACAACTTACAATTGAGCGTTTGGGAGGATTTTAAAATGGATTTTATGATGTGTGCCTGTGGGGTGGTTTTGCAGTTCAGTAGTATGTATGCTCGTGCAGTGCTTACATTACGGTGCTTAGTAGCAATCCTATGTAGTAATTTATATAATGCTTCCTATCTTGCTGATCTTTGGAATGTTTTTAAACTCTGTCCGTTAGGGAAATGATTAGGAAGGGAGGTTTGTTTTCTATTGTTCTGTAAGGCTATAAACATTTTTTTCCCTTTCAAATACTTTCTGAAAGCACTGGTATGAAATCCAGTCTTGCGGTTAAGGATCAAGAATTCCCAGGTCCTTCCCCTTTGAAGCAGTGGGGACTAGTTCATAATCACATGAAGCTGCATGCCGCAGTTGTATTTTTGGTTTACTGCTCTGACATCAAGTAAATCCCTTTATGGGTGATGTTCCTGTTGTGTGAGGCGCTGCACATCTGACACGAGCATGGCCTTATCGGAGAGACTTGCATAAAAAGGAGACAAGAAGTGGAATACAGAGACAGCAAAGTGCAAGTAATGGTGAGGCAAAGCTGTTGTGCTGTAGACGCTTTTATATCTGACTTGTTGCAAAGCGGGGCTGGGAGACCTGGCAGGGTGGTGAGGTGGCTTTTTAAATAGGTATTGACTGTCCTTCCCGCATGGGTAGGGTGGTGCGTAGGAGAGCTCCAACATTTATCTGAAGATGGAGTGTGGGTAATGGATGCTGGTGTAGCAGAAGCTTTGGCTCAGATTTTTAGTCTGCGTGTTCAAATGCCAGAACTGCATGGGATCGAACTTGTCAGTCTGTGTTTGTGTGATTGTATCATTTACTTGTCTCTGGTTGATGAATCTCACAGGAGATGAAGGTGGCTGGATGTCAGCGTCATCTAGACCCTTGCTTCTGAACCTGATCAGTCTGTAGATTAAATACTTTGTTCCTTTATCGTTTATTCTTCCTCCAAGGTCTCTGGTCTCTTCTGTTGATCTCATTCTAAGCTGTGTTTTCATTTTTGGACAGCAGTGCCCAAAACTGGATGTGAAACTTCAACAGAGGCTTTCACATACCTGTGAACTGGAAAGATGTTTTCATCTGTGTTTGTACATGATAACTCATACACTTCAGCAGAACTGTGGGGTTTTTTTGGTGGTACGACTCTGCCTCCGTGCTCATGTTGTGGGCCACAGTTCTGCTGTGTGGCTGCTTGCAACTTGTCTGCGCTGTTGTGAGTTATTTCTACCTAGGTTTAGCTTAGGCTTTGCAAAGTTCAGCCTTATCAGGATTCAATTCAATGAAAACAAGTGCAAGATTCTGTAGTCAGGCCACCAAAAGAGAATGCAATTAGCTGTATAGAGAAAAATGAGTGTGACTGTAGGTGCTGGCAAATGTACAAGGTTATACTGAAAAGTCCTTTAAAATTCCAACTTTTACAGGGAACAAAAATAATTAAATTTAGAGGAACAATTGTTTTCTGTGTTAAGCACCTTGTGTTTATGAATCTATTTTATTTCTGTGCTTTGAATTTCTTGAATTGGAAACAGGGCCATTAAAATAGGTTCAAACATAGTATCCAACAGTGCTGGCAAGCTGATTTTTTCATGGCTGAATGCTTTGCTTCGTATGCAGTGGTCCTCTGGCTAGTTTGTTGGACACCTTTTTTTCTTTTATTATTCTCTTTTTTTCTTTTTTTTATCAACTAGGCGGGCCATTGTTAATGTGACTGCGTGGTGTGGTTGAAAGCAGATAGTAAGAAGCAGAGGATGGAGCAAGTGAGATTGCTATAGGAAAATAGAAACATAATATACTGCAGCACTGAGATTTCTCAAGCTTCAGTCACCCTTGACTGGAAGGGCAAGTTATAGGGTAGGATGCTTTCTTTAGAACATTGTTTTCAAGCTTACTCTGTGATTATTTGTTTTGAAAAGAAGCTTTTGCCATTTATGCGGAGGATGACATCCTAAGTAAAGTCTTGCGTCTTTTTGGAAATACATTGTTAAAAGGTTAATATGTGTTTCAGTAGTTTGTAATAAAGTGGCACGTATTACTGCATTGAAATAGGTGAAAATAGACTTGTTTCTTTTTTAAAAAAAATATTTTATTCTTTTTTGCCATTTTCTAGTGCAATCGCTTCCTTCTATCTATTTACTGGAGAGTCTCATTTGAGAAGCCAAAGTGGGTGAAGCAAATAGCTGGGCTGTGCCCATGGGACTGTCACACTAGGCAGAGTGCTCTGCTCCGTCGCTGTGGATCTTGGCTCTGCTTGCAGCTGCAGCCTCTTCCACGCTTCCTGTTGTAGATCAAAGTAATGACACGTGTGCAAATGCAGACGGTAGGAATGTTGAGTCCTTGATTGCGTGGCACACTGATGTTAATATTTAAGTAAAACCACTGAATAGTTAAAATAGCTGCTGCAACATAGTTTTGACCGGCTTTTGCGGTAGGACAAGATGTACACGTGGAATTTGATTGCATTTCATGGCCCATTGCATTGATTTCTGTACCTTGCTTCCTCTAAATTACAGCCCCTCCTGCCTGCAGACACACACATCTGCGTGCACTGCTCCAGCAATACCCGCCTTTGCTAGCATAGCGCTTTCCTGCTGGTGTTTAAGTGCTTTCCGACAGAATTGTTCAACTGAATGATGTTACCAAAAGGCTGTTTTTAAAGGAAGATGCAGCTTCTCTTTGACTTGAGCAGTATGTGAGAAGTACGCCACTGAGAGGGACTTGAAGTTCATTTTTCAATGTCCATTTATTTTAAGGAGCAAATACATCAAACACAAACAAAGGTTGTGTTTGAAATTGCTTGCATATTGAAAGCGATTCACTTGAATTGCTTGGTTGAAATGGAAATAAAATCAAACTTGATTCTCAGAGTTCTTTGGGGAAATCAAATAATGGAATTTGCAAAATCACTAGTGAAGCAAAAGGACCAAGGCCCACGGCAACAGCTCCTGACAGCTGCAGCAGCTGCTGCATTTGCCATCTTATTTTGTGTCTTGAGCTTTTCCACTAGCTTGCTTACAGAACTAACTTGTTCAGAATTAAGGATCAGGATGGGATTTGAAAATGAAAGTTTGCTATTCTTTTCCAATATGTGAATAAAAATTACATACTGTCTCCTATGATCTTTTAATTCTCTACAAGGGCTTGACTGGATCAGTTCTGTGTAAATCAGTCATGACAATTCCAACTAATCTCTTCCTTTTCAATCCATTTTTTCCCTGAAACTTTATTTAAAAAGAAACATTTTATGTATTCAGCGTCCTTAAAACAGAACTTAAAATACTGTCCTTGTCAATTCTTAGAATTTTTAAATACAACTTGTCAACCATGGCAGTTCCAACATAGATTGCTTGATTTGCTTTGGTTAGGCTCATATGTGATGCAAGAATTAAGTATCTTGATTCATGCATGTGATGTAGAATTGCTGTAGCTTTAAGTAGGACTCAGGAAAAAAAAGGAATTTCTAAAAATGGTTCCCCCTGCTTGGTACAACCTTTTTGTTGTTTTGTTTTCTTTTTAGGAAAATACCTGAAAGAAAACCCCTTTAAAAATTAGTGAGAGATTTGTAGAGCCACGTGGGCTTCTTTTGCTCTGGAATCACTTGCAGTATGTGCACATTTTCAGTATGTGATGAAGAGGACAAACTGCACAATAGGATAAAACTAGCCGTAGAGGATGCCCAGAATTTGTTTTGTGATTCCAGTTAATATGCTGGCTGGCTGGCTTGGAGTTTAAAGATTGTTCTAGAAGAGTTATTATGTTGGGTCCGTTTCTGTTTTGGTCTGCTGGATACTTTAAAAAGCAGTAATTAGTTCTGTCAGTTTAAATATTTGGTCAGCAAAATACCACTTCAGCATAGGAAGGTGAAAAATCACAGCTGCTGTTTATTTGGCTTGTTTCTAATTTTGAACGTGTGTTGATGTATTGCTAAAAAAAAGAAGCTCTAGAAAAATACCAGATGAAAGATACTAATTCTTCAGAGAAATGTTTCTCTGAAATCAGTCACTGCCCAGCCTCCTGCAGTCACCAGGTGTTTTGAGGAAAACGACACATTTATTCTGCCCTTTTGGGAGTTCAGTATTAAATCAGAGGTCACTTGTGTTCTCTCAGCATTGTTTGGAGGCAAGTAT
The DNA here is from genome assembly GCF_023634155.1 of Falco peregrinus. Classification (NCBI taxonomy): domain Eukaryota; kingdom Metazoa; phylum Chordata; class Aves; order Falconiformes; family Falconidae; genus Falco; species Falco peregrinus. Next base: position 121,714,845 of record NC_073724.1, read on the forward strand.
TTTGCTTTAAATTACAATCTACGTGTATTTGCATCAGACGTGACAGGTGTTTTTAATTCCCAACTCCACTTTCTGCTCCAATTCCCCTGCAAACATGGGAGTTCTGATATATATTGTTCCCCAATATTTCATACATGACACACAACTGCTAACACTTTCTCTGGAGGTGTTAACTCTTATTAAGCTGAATTTGAAGCATTTGCTAGTACCACTAAATCAACCCGTATGGCAAGAAGCAAGATGAAAGAGGATATGAGGGAGAAAGTACTGCGAGGGTGGTGAGGCGCTGGCCCAGGCTGCCCAGAGCAGCTGTGGGTGCCCCATCCCTGGCAGGGCTCAAGGCCAGGCTGGACGGGGCTGGGAGCAGCCTGGGCTGGGGGGAGGGGGCCCTGCCCCTGGCGGGGTGGGGGGATGAAACGGGATGGTCTTTGAAGGTCCCTTCAAACCAAACCATTCTGTGAGTCTATGAAAACCATTTTTGTTTTCAACTAGATCTGTTCACAGGGAGGGGTTAAATCTGGACAAATGGGGAAGGATGGAGATGTCGTCTTCACTAGCCTTGCAGGTTTATTTTGCCTTACAGTGACGGTGTAGCAGTGCGCTCAGGAACTGGAAGGTCGCCTTTTCTGTTTGTCTACCAGTTCCAGGAGAAAGAGCTGCATGAGGTCAACTGAAGAAGCCTGAGACTGATACCAAGTTCTCCAGGTTATCCGATCTTATGAAGACATCTACTTGAGAAAACAAGCTAAAATTTCCCTTCAGTCTGAGCAATTGAGATTAAATTATCTTGGCTAACCCCTTCTCCACCCCACCCCCCACGTCAGTCCTGGCGATGTATTTAACCAGATTGGGCTCTGTGAAGCTTCTTGCTATGTGCCCTGTTTTCCAGTCTTGATTATTTCTATATTTCTTTGACTTCTCTTCAGTTATATCCATAAATTACTGATCCAGCTGCAGGTACAGTATTCCAGACCCACTGGCACTGGTGCCTCATGTAGTAGTAGTATAGCCTGTGCTTCAAGTTGGGGTTGTCCTTGGATGCCTGAGGATCACGCTGCGCTGGGTTCACTGTGCTCTCACTTTGGTGCATGCAGTCAGCTGACGAACCGCTGGCTTTCCAGAGACAGTGCGTCACAGGACCGTGTGCCCTGTCCTGTTAATGTGGTTTCTTGCCTTGTGCCTGGGTATGTGACTTCACTTGGTTCGTTTTGAAACCTGCTCTTCGTCTGTCAGAAGAGGAACGGCGCCGAGTCCCTCTATAACTGCCCTTGCCCGTGTAAGATTAATGTATGTTTTCTGTGTGGCCTGGCTGTTGGTAGCTGATTTTGGTTAGTGCCTTGCTTATTATTCCTCTGGCAGATACTTAAAAATCTGCACTTACTGGTAGAAACTCTGACATGGGTTTTGCTGTTTGTGACGGACTCTGAGCCCAGTTGTGGCTATGTCTCGAGCTAGCTCAGCGGCGTCGGTGAACGAAAACCAACCTTGGGAGAGAGACACAGTTATGCTTGTTGGAAGGAAGCCATGGGAGCAAGAAGAGAAACTTTTAAGATCCCGAGTAGTCTGCAGAGCTTGTGGCCTTGTAGCTAAAGGGAGTTGCTAAGCTGCTGGGTCTGTAATAAAAAAAGAGCTAAGAGTGGAAAAATACTGAGCATAGTTACAGGCTGACACGTCAGCCCTCTGTAAAGGTATAAAAGACTTGCTTGATTTTAATAAAGTGTCTTCAAGGTGTCTTCGATCCGCTCCTGGAGTCCGTGCATCATACATCACACCCAGTGTCATCAGTGACAGTTGAAGCTTGTAGCATTGATGTGCAACTGCGAGAAGTTCATTTCTTGCTGCTTGTTATGATGAATTTTGATGTTATATGTTGCAAACTTGTGCTGCTGCTGATTCGTGTGATCTCATACCTCTCCTACACAATACAGCTTTAATGTCCTTGCATTTAACGTCAACAGGCTACTGTGTTCCCTTGCCTCGTGTAATAGTGGCTGTCCATACTGTAACCCCACTTTCACAAAAGCAGATTAATTTTATCACACCACCAAAACTTGATCCGGCGTGATAAAATTAATGAGCAACTCGCTCCAGAATTTCACCATGATCTGCCTCCCTTATGGGTAAGAGAGTCCACTTACAAACTTTCTGGTCTCACAATGCCAGGGAGCTCCTGCCGTTTACCATTTTTATGGATTATGTTGGAAGGAGTGTAGCCAGGCAGATGACAGTATTTGGCAATCACCTGGAATTATTCAGGACAATCAAACCTAAGACCAGGCTGTAATGTGGCATGGGAAAGTCTGACTGCGTTGAAATGCTGCGTTTTAAAAGGGTGATGAAATTTGTTGTCGCTGACTGCATATCCTACCTGTTCAAAAAACGGAGAAGGGAAATCATCCAAGCTGTGGGCAGATCGCTTCATCTCCAGAACCAGAAATCATATGGAGAGAGAGCGTGATCAGGGCTGGGATGGTTTCCAGGTAAGGAGGCAATCAATAAAGTAGGACTCTCCGCTTGAAAAATACATGGCTCAGGCAAGGGAAATATGATAGGGGTGTATACAGTCATTAATATTGTAGAGAAGACCAGGCAAACATTATCAGAGTGTGGGCTTAAAAGCAAACAGAAGAAATCCTTTTTGCTCAAAGCCTAATTAAATCGTGGCACTGTTGTCACAGATGCTGTGGAAGTAGCTTTGGCTGGAAGTGACACCTATTTTATGTGACGAGCTAATGGAAAGTGCCCTCCCTTAAAGCAACACAGTGCTGAGGCTGTAGCCTCTGGAGATCCCCCTCCTGCTAATAGTGAAAATTTGGAAGCAGATCATACCCTGTTTCCCTACTTAACCCTTTCCAGAGCACTTGCTGTGCTGGTGGCTTTCCGTGACACATTGCAGAGCGGGATGGTGCTTTTCTGTCTCGTACCAATTCTTGCAGTCCTAGAAGATAAACTGATTGTAAGCAAGGTAGCCTGAAGCTCTGATCAATAATATGAGTTTGCTGTATTTCATACCCAATTCTTGCTTATGAAATTCAGCATTAATTCTTTTTTTTTAATCTTGACCTGCGCTGGGAGTTTTTGTGTTTATTTTTTTTCTTAGCAGGTTGTTATATTGGTGTTGCAGCTAATGTTGTCTCCCTTCCTTGGGTACTTGGCCACCTATGCATGTGGGCTTGGTTCTTCCCAATATTATCACAACTTTCATCTTTTTATTACTTCACTTTGTTCTTCCTGATCTACAGCATTCTTTGGAAGGCTACAGTTTGAATGTGATATTTTTTCTTTAATTGGAGAATGAGATTAAGCTGAGGCGGTAAAAGAGATTAATATTTTCTGGATTTATATAGGTGTGTGATATCTCATCTTATTTAATTGAAATTTGACAAGAACAATACCAAAGTCTGGAAATCCACACAAGTGAATTTGGACTGTTCAGGGGATGGTTGTTTTATGTTTCATGTTCTAGAAATATCAGGGAAATAGGAGCTTTGTTTCTACAAATTTGAAAAGCTGCTTTGTCTGTTCTTTTCTATTTCTTTAGGAAGCCAGGAATTCAGGAGAAACTTCCTTCAACAGAGATTTTTCTTCTGTGAAGGTCTTTCACCCCCCACGCCCATGCTTGATTTTAATATTACCTGCTGATTGCCTCCCCCAGAAGAGCTGAAGTGCAAAAACACTGTTAAAATGGTGCACTGTTACTCATCCTGTATACTGGGCTTGAATCTAGCCTAATTATGCCGCTGCCAAAATTAAGCACTACTCTTTTAGCCTTACTGAGTGCATATCAGCCTGAGAAACAGATTTTGCATCAACTGAGTCATCAGGAAAATTCTGATTGCAGAGCCTTTTGTTAGTAATGGGTATACAAGGAGAGGGCACAGCTGCACCTTTTGATGGAAGCAAAAATAAATTGGTTTGTCAACTGGGCACCTTTGAGAGTCCTGGTGTATAAAGTGTCCACAGAACAGGTCTTCTGTGTTCACCTGATAATTTAGGGGAATTGCGTTCCCTAAGGTGCTGGATATGACCTGAGATTAGTCCTGCAGAAGCAGCTAATTTAAGGTGTAATTTGTTGCAGTGCTTTGTGATGTACCTGTCAACAAACTGCAGCAGAAATTAGCCTTATTATAAAGAGGAGATGAGTCTCGCTAGTTATAGGGAATAATGGCTGTGATTCATGTTTTGGAAATTTGTTACTGGGAGAACTGGGCTTTTTTTTACCACCTCTGCTCAGGTATTATTTCCTGGGCATGTGGAGCACTGGCAGGAAGATGCCAGCTTATACAAAAGGACGAAACCTCTCCAGGTAGAAGCAGTTACTAGACACGAAGCAGTCCACAGATAGCACTGATGTCCAAATCTTTCATCACGCTGAGCCCTCTTAACACAATAGTTTTGGTCCATGTCCAAAATACCTTCTCTTCCCCCGGTGTCCACTGTTAACAATTTTCTTGCCTGTGCAGTGCTTGTTCATCGGTATTTGGCAGAGGATGTGAGAGAAAAAGAGATACTGCTTCTGGGCACTAGCTCACTACTTTGTCCTGGATAGAATTGGGGATCCAGAAGTCTCCAGTGACTGGGATGGGTTTGGCCAGATCTTACTTTTCTGAGTTGTTTGGGGGGTTTTTGATGACAGTAAAGCAGTGTTTCTGTGTGGGTAGAGTTCTAAAGTAATTACAGCAACCTGGGAATAAGCGCAAAGCCTGGAGCAAACTGGAGCCTGAAAGCTCATCCTCACGGGGAAATATTCTGCCAGCATCTGTGTTACACAGTCTTGCTGTTGTGATCCTTAAATTAAAATACAGCTTTTGAAGATTCCACCCTTAAAAAGAAATAATTTTGTTTTAATAACTATAGTCTTTTGGACTCACTGCCTTTTACTTACATTGCTGGACTTGTTAGCATCCTTCCCAATGAAATGTTTTTGTTATAGGATGTTTTCAGAATCACAGACAGTTGCCTGTGTAGCTCTTAAGAACACAGAAGAAGGCAGCTTGAGGAGTGTTTATTGATCTCTATTGTTCCCACGGTCCTTACATTTAACTGCGACAGGAGAGATATGGAAGTATATACTGAATTAATTTGGTCTTTTCCTTCACAGTCCTGATGTTGCCCTACGTACAGTATTTAAATACTAGATCTGTTTACAAATACGTTACTTTTAACCATTGCACTAAATTCCAGGAAACTTGAGCTGTGATTGAAACTTGCGGCTGCTAATTTAAACCTGGTGAATTTTATTTATTCTGCTCCCAACAGTGTTTCTAAGTTTCTTCTATGTACCACACCATTAATTCCGTCCACAGTTTTTCTGCCAGGCCCTCAGCCTTCAGGACAGGTTGACTCTCTGTTTGAATGATATTTCTTCCAAAAATTAGAGGCAATTTCTAGGAAAGTTGTAATCTCATGTCAAGTAGTACGTGGTAAATTAGTAGTGACCTTCAGTAAATAGCTGACACTCTGCTTTTCGGTGCTATGGTGTCAAGGTGACTTCCAAGAGGGACATAGTCATTTTTTTAATTATGATTCATGGGCTGACTCATAACTTTAGGATGGCTTCCTGTATTCCAGGCACTGGAGTGCTCCAGTCATGTCAGCATCAGGCTTGCTTTAAGGCTAGAACAAGACCATTAAATACAAAGGTGTTGACTGACTTCTTGACTCTGACTTGTGGAGCGCCTGATCTGTGGGTCATTGCAGATTGGGAGATTGTACTGGGACAGTATCACTGTGTGCCCTGTTCTTTTATTTTTCCCTCGACTTAGGTCTGTGTAGTCCAAACCACTATTGTTTAGTCTTCCTTGGTATTACTTTATGAGGAGAATACTCCTCTCTGTGTCTCCACTAGTTTTCCTGTACATCTTTGTAATCTTCTCAATAGGAGCCACAAGTGGGGGTGGGGCGGGGAAGGGGGCGATTTCCTTACTGACTATGAAGTTGCTAGTATTGTAGTTGTGTGGGATTTTCACTAACGCATCGTTCGCTTCCAGTCCTAAACTACTGTGTAACACCAGCGTGCTCTCTTCAATGTATGTGCTGATGCCTGTATGCCAGTTTAAGTGAAAGATAATACATCTTTCTTACTGATTTTTTTTCTCTTACAGCCCTGGAAGAAAGCGTGATTTTTCACCAGTGCTTTGGAGCCAATACTTTGAATCTATGGAGGATGTCGTGGTAGAAAATGAAACTGGCAAGGATATATCCTTTTTTTTTCAGATAGAACTTTTCTTATTCTCAGTGACTGGGGTCATGTCATGTGTCATTTAGTTTATTTGGATTCCCTTCAGCTTTTTAATGTCTGTGTTCTTTCATTTTTTCTTTTGTAGGGATCAGTATCAGTAGCTAGAGCAATCCCTTCTAAGCTGACAGTGAAGATGTACCTGGCAAGGTCGGTTCCTGGCATTGCTTCTTTAGTAATCATTATTGTAAAAAAAGTGCTTCCAACAGTTCAATAACGTATTTTGCAAGGAAATACTCATCAGTTCCTGTAGTTTAAACCACATCAGGATCAAAGCTGTTTATTGATTTTTATTAACAAGTAGTTAGCTGCCAATTGTTGAACTGTGTTCAGGATCAGTATCAGCAGTACAACAGATAAACCTCAACGCTAAACACTTAGATGTTAATAAATACTTGCAAATTCCTAAACACCTTTCTGCGGCTAATCCCAGGGAGTTCTGTTCCTGTACACACACAAACAAGCATACGTGCATAGTCGCATGCACCCCGAGAAGTGTGGGTTACAAGCACACAGCGCCTCTTCGGGGACTGCAGGATCTCCTGTGGGAGTTGTGGATGCTACCCATGCTGCTCCCACTGATGCAAATGACACTAAGAAAGCACCACACAAAGTCACATACACACACCTGAGGTGTGGGTCCCTGTTTGTCGCACCCCAAATTGTTAGTCCACTAGCTGGTGTGCGGACAGGGAAGCTTCTCGCTCTGGCCAAGGCCATCTCCTGTCTCCTCAGAGAGTCTCCTTGCAGTGTCAGACCAGGTTTTCCTCTCCAAGATCTCCCCCTTTGCAAATGTTCATGTTTCTTTTATACTTCTTTTCAAGCTGACTCCTCTTTGCCAGTCTTGCAGTTACTGTTTAATCCAGCTGATGTCAGTCATCCCCTTTGACGTGCTCAAACCGCTGTTTTGTCTGGGCCCTTTGCTAACCGGGAATGTCGCAACAAGTGCGGTGTGTGAAGGTGCAGGGACAAGACTTCCCATCAGTCCTGCCTCAGCCTACAGCTCTGACAAAAGCAGGTTTGAGAGGTACTTCCAGGTTTTCTGACCTAATTACAAAATGAAAACATTTTAATCTGTGTTTAAATAACACAACCTTGTAGTTTAAATAGTTGCATAGTTTTTAAGCGTGCGTATTCTAATTTGGCCATTAGGAAGACCAAACTTTCAAGCTATTTTCTTCCAAATACCAATTTAGTAATTACTTCTCGAATGCCAGTAGCATATGATTGAGAAAATTCTATGTCCCTGTTTTGCTCAACTTGTCATTATTTTGTGTTTATTATTAACTGCATTTGTCCGATTGATCCTATGAATTTGTCATGTGCACCATGTGTGCCTCTGATGTAAGGGGCTGTGCACACCCCTGAGGCTTCATAAATAATAAAATAAAAAGGATAATGGACCTACTTGGCTAGGTGGTGTACATAAGCATCCCAAATTTAAGCAAATCTTAGTTGTTTGGGATTTATTGTGCTACCAAGCTTGAGCTCCCATATGAAAGGTTGTGGACAGCTGTGGAAGCGGCTGAATTATTTATTGCATGGAGTTGGTGCCCACTGGTCCACCCCAGCTAGCTGTTACTGCTCCAGCAGGTCTCCTTGTGTGGATAAACCCCAGCTGATGACACTGTTTAAGCTGCGTAGGGAGCACCCGTGTGAACTGTTGGCAGCCAGCAGGTCCAAAGGGCACTGCGGTACGCAGCAGAAAAACGATGAACAGCCTCAGCGGTAACCACAGCTAGTATGCGTAGATTCAGAGGAGCGGTTTTGTCCACCCCGAGAACAGGAGGAGGGGGAGGTGCAGTGATTGTCTGATCTGTTGGTCACAGTTTCAGACACTGAACACAGATCTCACGACTCCCAGTTCTGTGCCCTTCCCTAAGTGACATTGGTTTTAGTGGTAAACTGATTTTTCTGTATCTTAATATATACTGTAAGGGGACATTAGCTATTTAGTGAAGCATTTTTGCTGTATGTATTCCAGGGATAAATTATATTGCCTTAAAAATCTTGTTTACTGACTTATCTGACGTTTTTTCCTTGGAAGTCATTAAAAAATAAACCAAATCAAAATTACATGCTCCAAAGTGCATGCTGATCACGGTTTGGTTTCTCTCTTAGTTGTTTAATTCTTTTTGTGCACAGGGGGGAGAAGGGTGTGGGCAGGAGATAACATGGGATATGGGAAGGAGGAGACTTGGGCAGCAGGGAAACAACTCTTGAAGCTTAAATAAAGTTAGTTACATTTTGTTCAGGTTATGCTTGCAGTGCCTGTTGATCAGAGGGAGAAACCAGGCGTTGGGTACACAAGGGTAGAAACAAAACACTGTTGGGTATTGCAGACTCCAAAATACATGCAACTAAGTAATTCATAACTGTGAAATGTCCTTAACTGTTCATACACTTTTCGAATTTACAAAAGCGGATTGGAGGGGCCTGTCTTACTGCTGTTACACGGTGGAGGCCATTCTGCTCTTTCCTGGGCTGTATTTACTGTAAGTAAGCTGCTGCTTTCTAGAAGTATGTATGTACGCAAATGCGTGGAAGGCAACTAACCATTCAGCTATGTTAAGCACAAGAGAATCAACTCGGAAAACCGTCTTATAATCTCCGGGTATGCACCTGACTCAAGTCTTACATAGTTCAGGCAGTGTATTTATTAAATAGGCAAAGCACATGCAAAGGTTTATTGTCTAGGTTTTAATTATCAGCAGTAGCCAAAACTACATCTGCCAAAAGTAGCTTGCGTGTTTTAATGAAGTGCCAAGCCATTTCTCATCATATCGTATCCTTTTTTTTTTTTTTTTTTTTTTTTTTTTTTCCCCAGAAGGCTGCTTTTTCATGACTACCAGTGAAAGCTGAACAGCTTTACCTCATCATGACAATATTATCTTTGCATGGTTGAGGTCCTGTTTGACTTGTTGATAAATCTCATTTGCTGCTCAGGCAACAATCTGAAACACAAACTGAGGTGGTGTCATCAGGCATGAGCATGGGGACTGACCAAACCAAAATTCTTCCCTCCCCCCCATTCCCTTTAAAAAATGAAGGGAGTTAGGGAAGAAAAAAAATTCTGAAGGATTTCAAGTAAAGTAAAATCACTTGCAGTGTGATCTTTTTATTATTTATTTGTTTTATTTGGGACCTTTTTAATACAGGAACTCTTTTGAGTTGTCTAGTGCCCTTAACAAAAGGATGCTGTAGGATGACTTTCATGGAAGCGTGATGGATAGATGAAGTCTCTACATCTCCCCTGTGCATTTGTGTCGTATTTGTTACCTTTTAGCTGTTTGGGTGGCTGTAGATCATTTAGCTTTTAAGCTGGGATTCAAAGGAGTAACAAGAATGAACGTCTTGCAAGAGTCACCACCAACTGTTCTGCAATTCCCAACGTGGCTACCATTGAATAATCTTGATGGTGTAATCATAAACCATCTTGTAATATGGTGAGACGCATTATAAAAATACTTTGCCAACTGGGCTGTAATCTTGGATTTGAGTAGTAGTTTGACACCCAACAGTTCATTTGTAACTCTACCTGACCCAGAGCCTGGTGCAGATATGCGTCTTCTGAAACTGGTGAACTTTAAGTCTTAAATCTCTGTCTTACTAAATCCTGTAGTTACTTGCTTTTAGCTCACGAGTTGCCAAGGTGGATGGATGTCTTTTCCTCTGCTGGTCTGGTGTTTTTGTAAGTGGTATAAAAGTACCTTAAACAGATGCAGTGAAGGTCGTGGCTTTTAATTGGAGGCAGAGGTATGAAGTCATGTGTTTCTGAATTAAGGAAAAGGGCTTCTTAGAAGTCACTTCCCCACTCTCTAGAGCTCCTTATTTCCAGTAGCAACACCAATACCGTTTTTACATTTAAAAATCTCCAGAGTTGAAGTTAGCAGAGCGATTGCAGTCATAACGTCGCACCCTACGGTTACTGGCTTTTTATGTTACTGTTGGCAATTAACCAAGTTGGCTCACATACAAGATTCACATAGATTTATGCCTTGCACTTGAGACCGTGTCTGGAGAAAGAAACTGTCACAACAATTAGCTCGTGCCTTTGTGTGGCTGCTATAGATTTGTTTCCTTTGTGCATTTTGAAATGAAAATTTGTCCCAAGCAGGCAAACGTTAAATTTTTGGGATGAACCAGAACTTAAAAAAAAAAAATAATTCCAAACAACCCCTCCCCCCAAAAACCAAGAAGAATCCCCAATTGGGAGGCATTGGGAGTAACCATCTGTAAATTAGAAAAAGCCCGCGGGAGTGGCATGCTCCTTCCTTCGTTTGCTTGTTGGCCTGGTCACTTCCTGGGTGATGTGTTTGTACTTCTCTTGACCAAAGCACTCCTGTTTGGATAAACCTCAGCCCACTAGATCGCTTCCCATTCTCGCACGTCATGTTGATGATCCTCTTTCCTTATTCCCTACTGACAACAGTTTGATTTTTAGCAGCGGGCTGCTTCTCTGACTAGGTATGCTATTGCTTAGGTGCTAGAACGCCTTGCAGATCGAGGTTTAGGGTGTCTCTGGGGGCTCTAAAGTATAAACTTGTGGATTCAGTGGTTTGGGGGGAGAGCAACTGCTGTAGCCATTTAGGAGCTGAATAGCCGAACAATCAAAATGAGAGGACTGGGTAGCTTTCGGATCTCTGCCCATTATGTAGGTGGTTCTGTTAAGAATCCCTCAACAAATTCCCCCACTTCTGCAGGCTGTTATTTAAATAATCGATGATTCCTTAACACAAAAGTCTTCCTTTCAACAAAGAACGCCACTTAAACTTAGGTAAATTGAGCTGTCAGAGACAAATAGAACGATAATTCGGCTCAATAGAGCCAAAATAATATTGCAGCTCTACCTTACTTGAAAAAGATTCCTCACTTGTTCCCCCCAACCCCTTTAGACTAATAATTTTTAGACATTTCAGCCTTCCTGTAAAATTCTGTTCTTTGAGAGCAAATCGAGTACGTGCTGGAAAGCAGCTGCTTCATCTTCGTCTGCTGTGTAGCCAAGACTAATTTTGTAGCCTGTGGGGCTTGGGGAAGGGGGGCATCGCTTTGGTGTCTGTAATCCCAGTGCTGCATTTCAATTTTCAGAGGTGTTAGAGAGCTTGAATTTATTATCCAAGGAAACACACGTAATGTCTTATGCACAGTGAAATAAATGTCCTCGGAGACAGCGTTAACAATGGTAGAAAGGGTGGAGCTGTGGTTAGTTAAGGGTAGTTTATATAGAACCTTCTTGCTTGCTTTCTGCGACACTGCGTGCAATCCATATTCTGCTGCGTTGTTGACAGTAGAGGGGTTTTGTTGCACCATCCGAGCCTTTGCTGTTGTTTCAGGGAGTGCTTAATGTTGCTAATCCTTTTGAAGGTGAGGTGTGGCACTTTGCAAATTATGTTATCTTTGTCTCTTCTTGCAGTCTGCGATCATTAACAGGATTCAGTGTAGGATTGTGGCTTTAGATCTCCGAGGCCATGGTAAGTAAAATAAGTAAATTTAAAATCACATAACCATGCTACGCACTCTTGTCTTTTAAAGAAGATGTAATGAACCCCTCCCAGGATGACTAAGAAAGCATCCTTAAGGCGTCCCAATTTTTCTTCAAAAGCAGGGAGGGAAAAGTGGCTTCTAGAGCTCCACAGCCACCTTTCCTCACGTGCCAGAAGCTGAGACGTTCTGCACCTTTGTGAGAGGCACTGCTGGACTTGCTCCTTCCTATGTATTGGCACCCCACCCCACCTCCCCCTTCATGTTTTCATAACCTATGGGCAGTCTTTACCATTAGAAATAAGGTCTGTTCTTTAGTTTTAAGATGCATTGCAAATACGGAACAGTTATGGGGAGCATTTCCTACCCGTAAGCTATAACGCGATAAAGTACCGACTGTTCCTATTAATTCTGGGTTTCTTAATTATTCATGTTAACTGCAGTTGGCTCACTCTTAATAACTGTGCCAAAAAGCTTTGTGCAGTGGCTGCTCTGAGCCCTGAGAGGGGTCTGAAGGTTTTGAGCTTACGTGAACTTAAGTTTTTTTGTTCTTTCAGGAGAAACAAAAGTTAGGAATCCTGAAGATCTGTCAGCAGAGACTATGTCAAAGTAAGGAAGTCTATGCTGTCTCTTCAGTATTTCTGTTTTCACAAACCTTTATTTTCTTTCCTTGATTGAACAGTAAACTACTTGAGGACACACAAGGGAGCTGGAAGATTGTTTCATTTCACATGGTTCTGGTAGTTATCCCTTCTTTTCCTGCTGTTTTGGGACAGTTTGAAGTTTATTTGAAATTACATCTCCTCTAGCTGAGCCAGGGGCCAAGCTGGAGTCGTTTCCTCGGTGCCCTCGGTTCTTAAATTCACTTCAAAGATCAGTGGCTTCATTGCAGTGAACACCTTAAACCTGCGACATGCTATAACGCTGGCTAGACCGAGATTTCCCAGGAGAAGGGGAACGCTTTCCTTGGGCATTTGAGCTTGAGAGCACCAGTTTGGTTTTTCCTCGAGCGAGTCCACCTTGGAGTGGCGGCATCCCCAGAGCTGGGTCACTGGCTGAGGCTTCCAGGGTGGAGGCAGTTGCTTTTTCATCTGTCACAACCTGCTTTGGGATGCAAATCCCCCGCCCCTCCCCCGCCCCTTGACAAAGCTGTAAGGAAAACAAATACCCACGGCTAAGCACATTACTTTATGTCCACATGTAGTACAAAGAGACTCTTTGCTGTGACCGGTTAAATCATGACGGATTTTGTAACCTTAGTATGAACAAATCCCCTTGGTTTGTTGTGGGGAGGCCATGTGTGAAATGTATTCTGACTTCCATTGTGTACCTCATTGCTGCTGCTTATGGCTTGTCAGATCCTGATGTGTTGTTGTCCTGAGGAGATGCTGTATGAAATTATTAGAATTTTTTAGATCTGGAGCAGCGCTGCTGTGGGGGGAAAACAAGTTCTTTTTGGTTTTAAACCTTTCTCCTCTTAGCAATGAGCTTGAAAGTTATCCCTGAATAGCCTTTAAATGGGAGCCTTGAGTTATAGCTGGTTTTCTTTACTTATAGCTGGTTTTCTTTTTTTTTTCTTTCTTTACCAAATCCTCAAGCAGTTTTCTCTGATAGAGCAAATAAGCTGGTCAACTTTTTGTTGTTGTTGTTTTTTTGGTTTTACTTGTTTTCCATTTTCTAGTTGCAGCATTGCTCAGGTCTCTGGTTCCTCTGAATGGTTTTAGTCAGGAAAGTCAATCCGAGTGTCTTAAACCACAGTGCTCTTCAGTAGATTCCAGTCATTAGCTCTGCTGTGGGTTTGGGGTTTGTGGATCATACGAGCCAGCTTTCACGCCCTGCAGTGACAGTGGCAGTTTAAAGTAGGTGCCTTATGGAAAGGATGGGGAAATTGCCCCTTGCCTCGTAGTATCTGTGCTCACGATCTGGATCTTCCTGCTTGCACTCGGTGGTGTTCAGCTTTGCCTCGGTCAATAGGGCTCAGTTACTTTCTGTCTTTAATTGCAAATGGTTTCTCCTTTTAGAACAGTGAATTTCTTAGTGTGTGCTTCCACGTAAGAGGATTTGACAGCTTATTCTCACCTTTTATTTAAAATTCCCTCCAGCTACTGTCTGTAAAAAATGCTCTCCAGGGTTTTCTTTTAGATGAGCACTTTCTGTTAGTAAAATGGGAAATTACGTGCTTGTTCAGCAAAATATTGGGTTGCATGATTTCCTGTATTGGTACCTAGATGAAACAGTGATAAGAGAATAAACTTGTCTCAATTCCTGTGGATTAAAAAAGCATACAGGCAGGATTTGGAGCTAGACATCTGTCTTGGATCTGGACTTTCTGCTCCCATTGTACAAATCTGCTTCGGAAATGTATCAGGGTAGAGATGCTGACCATGCTTTTGTCTGGATTTGGCAGAGACGTTGGAAACGTGGTTGAAGCTCTGTACGGGGACCTTCCTCCCCCTATCATGCTGATTGGGCACAGCATGGGGGGGGCCATTGCAGTGCACACGGCGGTCGCAAATTTGGTGCCAAGTTTATTGGGTCTGTGCATGATCGATGTTGTGGAAGGTAAGTGCGTGCCCCCTTGGATAGGCTTCTGTCTTCCATGTTGATCTCTGTCTTTTATCCCAGATCCCGGAACACAGAAAGTTTTGCCTGGTTTTTAAGTCATTGCCAATTCCTTCCTCCTGACAGATGCTGCCTACACAAAAGTCATTCTGGTGTGACTCCTCCTTTTGCTTTTCCCAGATGGGCTCTCTGTTTGCCACTTCCCTGATAATTTCTTTGCAATACTTTCTTGTTAGCAGGGAGGTGGGTGGCTTTTTATATAATTCATGGTGCTTCTCTTACTATCTGAATTTCCTACCTGTTCAAATAGTAATAATTGTTTAATGTGGGAGCAGGTGTGACTGTGGGCTTAGGAGTACCAAACTATATTTTCCTTAAGAGCGTTAAATCCCCAGTGAGCTCCAGCTCTCTCTGAGGGTGTTCCCTGGTAGCCAGTTCTGTATGGAGGGATGTGGCAATAATTTGATCGGATGCCATAAAGTTAAAATACTTGATTTTAGGTACAGCCATGGATGCGTTGAACAGCATGCAGAACTTCTTAAGGAGTCGTCCCAAAACGTTCAAGTCACTTGAGAATGCCATTGAGTGGAGGTAATGCATGGCCTTACAGGGTCACCAAAATCACCTGTCTTTGTAGCTTGACTCCCCAAGGAGAGAAAGTTTATGTATTTTGTGTGGTTTCTCCATTCGCACTCGCTTCCCCAGCTATTGTCACCAATTCCTTGGCTGATTGGACAGGGAGACATAGGTCTCAAAGGTAATTTAATTTCTTGAGGGAGTTGGCGAGGCAGCTGGAGAAGGATCCTCTGAGAGTTTCAACTAATGGAAAGCTTCGTGGTATGAATTGCAGCTTCCTTGTAAGTGTTCTAGTTATTACTGAAGAGGCTTGAGACATCCATCCCTCTTCTCCATAACCTGGAGACAAGAAGACTAAGAGGGGACCTCACCAATGCCCACAAATATCTCAAGGGTGGGTGCCACGAGGACGGGGCCAGGCTCTTTTCAGCGGTGCCCAGCGACAGGACAAGGGGCAACGGGCACAAAGTGCAAGACGGGAACTTCCATCTGAATGTGAGGAAGAACATCGTTCCCCTGAGGGTGACGGGACACCGGGACAGGCTGCCCAGAGAGGCTGTGGGGTCTCCTGCTCTGGAGACATTCAAACCCGCCTGGACGCGGCTCTGTGCAACCTGCTCTGGGAGAGCTGCTTCAGCAGGGGGGTGGGCTGGGTGGGCTCCAGGGGTCTCTTCCCACCCCGGCCATGCTGTGACTCTGTGTAAGATTCACGTGTAAGAAACAGGACCTACTTCTAGAACGACGTGCACATTTGACAGCTGCATTTGAAAGGGAGAGGCCTCGTGGTTAAGTCTGTAGACGGGACCCCAGAAAGCCCAGTTCTGTTGCCAAATACCCAGGTCGTTTCTGACCTCTCCCTGTCCCCTGCAACAAAATGGCTATAACCCTATTTCACTGTTTCCCCACCAGCACTTCTCCCACGTGTCTTTTAAATTCACAGTTACAGCGACAACGGGGGGTTCAAGCAAGTCGGCGTGTGGTGCAAGCCGCTCGGAACGCCTCCTGAGAACAGGAGGGTTGGAGTGGTTGGGGGAAATTGTGAGCTGTAAAGAGTTTTTACTCCTCTTTCTGTGCCTGCTAGTTCCTGAATCTGTTCAGTAAATATTTCTGCTCTCCTTCTGATTCTTTCTTTTTTTTTTTTTTCCCCCCCTGCAGTGTAAAAAGTGGACAAATAAGAAATCTTGAATCTGCCAGAGTTTCTATGGTCGGTCAAGTCAAACAGTAGGTGGTTTTTGGTTGTTGTTTTTTTTTTTTAAAGCTCTTAAAATCATCTTGTCTGTTTTACAATGCTGTTACTACAGAGCATAAATGCACTTGAAAGCAAAATACTTCTAGAAAACATGAATTTGTTATCATTTGATCCCTGTTGATATCGGCAGCAGTACTGAATCGTACTTAGGGGACTTGGAGAAAGCCGGGGAAAAATTTCCCTGGGGCAAAATCTGCCAAGAGCCGTGTTTTAAAAAGCTTAACTACTGCTGGTGGTATGTTCCTTGGTTTGTCTGCCTTTCTGCACGCATGATGAAATGAGTATTAGTCTGATACCTCTTCCGAAATTTTGCCCTGGATTGGGTTGGTTGCCTGGGGACGGTATCTTTCGCTTCCTTTCAGAAATTAATTATCGGTTGCATTTCGGGAGTGATCTGAGGTGGGTTTGGTAGGATCAGAGTAACCCGCTTGTGCCGCTCTAAGCCACGAAGTACCCGGAGCCTTTACAAATGTCTCGTACTTGGTTAAGAAAAGCTGTTATTGATTGTTCGACCGCTTTTGCCTCCCTTAAGTAGCTGTTTGCATTTGTATTTGCGCTGGGATACAAGTACTGCGCTGGCACTCGGTCCCACGGTTAGTCACGACCGTGCCTTTTATCCACAGCTGCTTTTAAACTGAAGGGTATTTTTTTCAGCCAGTATCTGAAAAACTGCTAAACGCTTTCATTTAAAACCTGTTTGTTGGGGGTTTTTTTGTTTGTTTTTGGCAGGGAATCAGTTGCTGGTTTTTTTTTCACAGGTGTGAAGGGGCTGCTAGTCCTGAATGTCCTAAAGCCATAGTGGAGGGTATTATTGAAGAAGAGGAGGAGGAGGAAGAGGATGAGGAAGGGGGAGGCTCTGTTAACAAAAGGAAGAAAGAAGACGACACAGAGGTAGGGACTTTCTTACTTGTGCTTTCAGCTTGTATTTGCACAATGCTTCCCTGCAAGAGTAGCTGCCAGTAGTTATCCGAATCGCTCTAATATAAAAGGCAGCAACTCCAGGGACCAAAATCTTTATATTGTGACTGTTGTTGTGGTTCTTCATCTCATGCCACTGATTCTATCTTAGACTGTTACCTGAAAGCATGTGTTTGGTTTTCTTTACTGAGGTGCTCACAAATTTAATGCGTATGGGCTGAAATGGGGCTTCTGGCCTGAGGGAGGAATGCTCTTTTCTGAGTCTTTGTGGTATTTTTGTTTGTTTCCAAGGCACAGTAGCATTCAGGAGGTCTTACAGGCAATTGCAACCACCGAGGAATGTAAATTCCTCGAGGAACATCGTTGTAGCCAGCTTATCCCTCGTATCTCTGTGTCACCTAAGTGAGAGCAGAGTTGGAACATACAATTTGTGAGCTATTTGTGCCAGGAAAAAATAGCAAGTTGAGTGCCCTGAATGCTGCAGCCTTCTCTTGATCTATAGGTATAGCCCCACTGACTTTCTTGTTCCCTGCTCGTGTACTTTGGCTGTGATTTGGAGAGAAATTTCGAGCAAGGATAGTTGTCCCCTGAAAGTGTGTGATCCACCAGAGGGAGCCAGTATTTTTTTACATATATGTAGATATATTTCTTTTTTTAAAATGGAAGTACAGACTTCCAAGTGACACTCTGAGTTCAGCTTTTATTCCAGCTGTTTTACTGATCGCTAATGCAGAGCTCTGTCTCCTCCCTGCAGACAAAGAAGGAGCTCTTATACACGTGGCGAATTGAACTGGCGAAAACAGAAAAGTACTGGGATGGCTGGTTCAGGGGTTTGTCTAACCTCTTCCTAAGCTGTCCAACTCCAAAGCTTTTGCTTTTAGCCGGTATGTGTCTCTTCCAGTCCTGTCTCGGTTCAGTGGCTGTTGACTTCTGTGGTGTCCCACTTGTATTTTGGAGAATAGGGTCAGCGTTTGGCTAATGTCTGTCCGAGAACAGCAGACCTGTCTCTTCCACCCTGGCTCTTCTGTGTATCTTGAAATACCATTAAATGGTCCATTTGATCCGTGCCGATCTAGAATTAGTTCAGAGCCTCTAATACCAAAACAGCACGTAATGATACTGTGTATTGCTGCTGTTGGACGGGTGTTTCTGTTCTGTGATGTGGAAGAAGGGCAAACAGGACAGATCCAAGCTGCCCTTCAGCCCCGCTACTATGACATTTTCCTACAGATATGGGCATGATTTGAACTTTTCAGCTGAAAGTCAGATTATTGATGTGCTACAGCCAGCTGTAGCCCCTCTTTGTCCTTTAATAGGGAGTACAATGTGTGACAAAGATAAATATCCTTTCAAGTTGTGGGGAGGGATGTGTTCTTGCATTTTTGGATGGGATCCTTTCCTGTCACTTTACTCTTGTCCTTACGGTGGGTGTCAGATATCTCTTTTGTGTTTTTCAAGCCAAATGTCCCTTTCAGAATACCTTAGGCAGGTTCTCTCTGGCTTTTCTTCAGTACATCTGTTTGTTTGATTGTAGGTGTTGACAGGCTGGATAAAGATCTAACAATTGGACAGATGCAAGGTAAATATTTAATATTGTTACTCTATCCTTACTGTAATGCTCTTTTTGGATGAGAGCTTGTTGCTATGGGTACGTAAACGAGGGACAGCTGGGATGGCCTCTTACCAGGTGCAGTCTATATTGAAACAAATGCATGAAAGAATGAGTCTGTCCCAGAGTGTTCTGTAACTGTCTGTGGTTGTAGCAATGGTGGAAAAGAAGGGAAAGGTTGAATTAGAAGTCATTAAGGGCTGTTGCCATGGTTTTTCTTCAGTCTGGTGTTCAGTGTTTCCAGCCATGGAGCTGCCGTGCTTCTCTTGGATCAGAATGATTGTGAGGGCTTCTTTCTAATCTGTTTTTTCCCTTTCTAACGACGTTCCTGATGTTCCTAGCTAGAACAATTGGGACCATCCAAAACTCTCTGGTCTCCCCATGTTTCTGGCAGACATCGGACCAAGATTCAGCATCTGCATTAATGTTTTGGCATTTGGTTTGTGGCCTTTTTTTGCCCCCATCCCAGCTTCATTGGTCTCCAGAGCAACCAGTACTGGAAAGTAGTATTGGGTAGCAGGATAAACATTACATTAAGGCAGATCTGATTACGCTTCTGACTCTGAAAGGTAGCCTCACCTGTGTCAAGAAGCTCTTAAGAAGTTTAGCTTTGTTTTAACTCCTGGGAGCCTGCTCTAGTTACACCTGGGGCAGATGAATTAAGCAGCTGGTTCTTGCTTTCTTTGGAAACTGCTGCGTGTATTGTACGGTTTGCCCTAGAATTCTGTGCCTTCCCTGGTCCCTCGTCCATATAATGCATATAGTGAGATTTGGTGAGGTTTGTTCGTAAAGAATGTGAGGTCCTTTTTTAGAAGAGTTCATAAATGCACAGCGCTTTTTAGGGTGTAGTCATGTCTGATGTTTCCTGTGTACCCAAAAACTGTTTGCCTAAAACCGTTGCTGTTAGGAATCCGGATCACTTAAAAAGCAGCTCCAGTGATGATTCTCTTGGTTGCAGGGAAGTTTCAGATGCAGGTCCTCCCACAGTGTGGCCATGCAGTCCATGAAGATGCTCCAGACAAGGTGAGCCCCACTGTGGGGTTGAAGCTAGATAAGTCACGGGTTTAATGGCTTAAATGCAAAAGGGGTCAGTTCCTTACTGTGAAGCAGAGATTAGACTTTAGGGGCATTTTTTGGCACGATATCTTAACTAGCTGGCTATTCGTAAAACAGTTTGGAGTTTTAAGCTGGTTGGAAAGCCTGGGCTAAGATGTTACATGACACAGGGCTTGGCTAGGTTACAGATTTACCTTTCAGGCTAGTGGTGATAAACCAAATTCTTACAATGTGGACTGTGGATTGATCCTCCCTGATTTTCCTCCTGAAGTTCTCCAGTCTCCCTTGTACTAAGCTGCAGCTTTTGGGGTTGGTCTGTGTTTTGCTGAGTCGGGTGGCTCACATTTTCCAAATACAAACCAAATGTTACTGAAATGGTGTACAGGCTGACAAAGCAGTTGCTGCTTCTGGGTACTGCTGAACTTCGTGTCTAGATAGAAGCAGGAATGTGGTGCAGCCAGTGGAGCCTGTGGCTGGAAACGTGTCTGGTTTTAAAACTTGTCCTACACTGACCGCCGTCAGTGTAAAACTCGGCCTTTCTGTGCTTCACTTGACCAACCTGAAATAGGGATTTTTATTGACACCTGATCAGTTCTTCCATTGTTATCCTTTTTAATATACATTCTAAGCTGTATTATTACTGTCTTGATTGATTCTTTATAGAGATACCTTGCATCATGATTTTGCCAGACCTTTCTTCCCCTGCTAAACTTAGGCATTTTTTTAAGAATTACTGAAAGAGGTGGAGAAAAAGTTTGGTCAGTTCTTGAATGTGAGATCAGTGTTGGAGTAATGGTGGAGGCATGTAGTTCCTTTTTTTTTTTAATTTTTTAATATAAAAGCATGTCATAATGGAGCTCTTAGTTTTAAAGGAGCAAACTTGATTCAGCAAGAGCATCCTGAGGATGTGAACTGTTGTTGGCAGTGCTGCAGTCTTTGAAAACTGACTGGATTTCTTGTTATCTTTATGTCCCTGAGCAGATGATTTTTTTTCCTCCCCCCTTCCTTCAGGTTGCTGAAGCTGTTGCGACGTTCCTGATCCGTCACAGGTTTACAGAGCCCATCGGTGGATTCCAGTGGTAAGGCTCTGCGGGTGCTAAAGCTGGGCAGACCTTGAGCAGAGCTTTTGCTCTGAACTGCCTGCGTGTTTGGCTCTCGGTGCGGGAGGGTGGAGTTTTAGCATAATGCTAAAAACCACGTGTAAACAAACAGCTTTGAATCACAGCCAGTAATGTATTTGGTGTTTTTCTTCTCTCTAAACTTCTCACATATTTTGTCAGTGAAACCTCCTTCCTTGGAGGGGAGGAGCAAAGCAGATCCTCCCCAGCCGATCCTTTATAGCTGGCCAGAAGGCAGAATTACAAGTTTTGCAGTGCTTAGTTTAAAGAATATTTTAAGTAATCAAGGCCCTGTGTTTTTGGAAACAACTTGCACCGCACCAAGAAATACTGGTGAGATTAGACAGGGGAAGGTGCGTGCTTTGCTTCGCAGACTTTCCATGCTTGCCTCATGTGTTTTCACGTCGTAGTGAACTGTAGGAGCCTGGTCGCTGCGATCAGCCACGCAGTGGTGGGGGGAGGTTGTGACTCACGAGGCTGACTGGAAAAACTCCCAAAGCCTTCGTTATAGTACGAAGTTATATATAGTTTATATATAGTTATATATATAACTATAGTTATAGTACGAAGTTATATATAGTTTATATATAGTTATATAAAGCTAATAACTAAACTGATGCTTAGCCCTCTTGAATTTAAATTCTGGTTGAGCATCATCTTTCAGGCAAATGGTAAAATAAGCATGTTAGTCAAGCAGTCTGGAAAAGTCCTTCTGCTTTTAGCTGAGAATTCTTCAACAAGAGCTAGAAGCCCCAGAATGTGTGATGCTTTAGGACTGGTAATGCTAAGGAGGTATTGCTGGATGATCTCTTTCTGTTTTCCCCCTTTATCCTATGCCCTTGGGGATGAAATGCAGGACTGTGGACTTGCATATTTTTCATCCAGTGAAAGGATATAGTGTAGGTTGGTGTGTAAACGGCGAGAGAGGGAGAAGCCCAAAGGACTGTACTGCACCGCAGTGTTGAATCTCCCCCAGGCATCTGGCAACCTGTGCTGCCTCTGTGAGTCCTGAAGGAGCTAGCCTGTTGCTCCTGCTATTACCGTTGTAGCCAAAGCAGCTTTAAAACAAGAGGCTTGGAGAAAGCGAGGTGGCTTGCTGGCCTTATTGTGTCCTTAAGCCATAGAGATGACAACACGTTAAGCTTTTGTGCTTCTCGCTATTTGTAGAGCTCACAAGTGATTGTTGAATGTGGCAATGCTAATTGTAACCTGCATGATAGACTCCTTTTGGTCTTGTTTGATCTTGGGTAACCGATTCAATTTAGGGTGTTGCAGAGTCAAATACCTGTGGAGAATACCTCGATTTTAATGTGTGACCTTTCTTCCACTCTTCTTTTTCCCTCCTAGTGTGTTTCCTGCTTGTTAATACCCTGGTGTTCTCCAGCACTAAGTTCTGTTGTAAATAAACTGCACCAGAGGCCACTGTGATGTATCCATAACCTTTCATCTCTCCAGTTCAGCAGCAGTGAGAAGTTGGTGTGAGATTCATCCCCTAGAACTAGTTCTCCAGAATGTGTAAATGCTTAGGGACTTCCTTGCTGGGAAGCAGCTTGTACTGAAGACCATGAAAAGCTCTTCAGGGCCCTGGAAGTGGGCTCCTCTCTGCTGCCACAAGGAAAGACCTCCTGAAATCCCAAGTAGTCAGTCATACCAATCTGCATCAATTCTCAGGCTCTCTTGGACCCAACTGCAAAAGGGCCATTGGCGGCTCAGATCCACCGAGGGCATTGCAGCATAGCCAAAGGCTTCAGGATTTCTCTGTGGAATCGTCTAATCGTCTTTGAAGTGCCCCTTACGTTTGTTTTTTATATGCACGTTTCTTTCCCCTGAAGCAGATGAGGAATTGGCTTCCTTGGGAGCTCAGGTTTCGTCTCACCGATGCCAGCCTTGTGGGTTAAGCTGTGGGAAGAGCCTAGATGCTATTTTCCTGGGCAGAGTTGGATGGGACTGTAAAGCAAAAAGGCAAGGGGAGACCATGAGCTCTGTTTCTGCATCTTGCGGCTTTCTTAGAAACCAGCCTGGATAACTCCATCTACTGCAGACACATAACAGGCAGGGGACTTCGGGCCGACGTTTGTGGGGAAGACCTGATGTCACAGCACTCTCAAAACTAGCCAGCTGCAACAAGGTCTTTTACCATCACCTACCAAGTTAACTTCACTAAGTAGTTAGCACGCCTTGCCCCGGCACGGCCACCAATCCCCCACAAGGTCTCAAAGGTCCATCTACTTTTCAAGCTGTTCCTTCATGCTCTTCTGGCCAGTCCCTCTGCTTCTCACCTCTGCTGCCTTCTCCTTGTCTCTCCTCATCCAGGGCGCGCTCTCTCCTCCAGATCTCTCTTCATTGGCTACTCTTTTCTTTAGCTGCCCTCCTTAGAGCTATTTAACCACTTAACAGAACCAGCCACAGCTACTTCGGCCAACCCCCGCCCCTGAAGCCAGCCCACAGCTGTATATTATCAATGCTAATTAACGCAGCTTCATTCCTCTACAACCCGAGACCAGCAGTAACAACGTGCTCAGCAGGCGGTTTGCCTGTTTTGGCCATTCTCTGTCCCCGGAATGTGTTTATGCTTCCCTTCTTGTAGCTGCCACGTGCAACTGAACAGAGATCAGCACCTTCGGGATGAAAAAATGCAAAACGTGCAGTAGATAAAACCCTGGAGAGCTTGGAGTCAGTTCTGCTGATGTCGATGCAGAGATGTGGGCAGCTGCCGCTGTGTTATGCTCCCCCGGTACTGGAGGAAAGACCTTGTTTTCCCTGTTGTTTCCTAGATCGTTTCACTGCCTGCCTTCCAGATTTCCATGTAAATGCAGTAGTTACACAGTTTCTCTTCAGGGTTAAATTATCCACAGTTTGTCAGGTTGCTTTCACCTAAGAATTACTCTTGAGCCTAAGAGCAGACACGTTCTGGAGCAGTTTTCCTCAATATTTTGCTGGTGGATGTCTGAAATCATCAGGGGGGTTTGCCTTGTGTCCGTAACCCCCTCGATGCCGTGCGATGAAAGCGGTGGTCAGCGCCGTTTGGCTGAGGCAGAGTGCTGTCGTGTGCCTCTGCGCGTACGTCCTGTGATGAGCTGTCGTGAATTCTGGGCACGTGAGAGTTGCAGGTGAGGCCAAGGGAGACGGTGTGAAGAGCCGGCAAAGCCCGGTTTGACTTTGGCCTTTACCCCGACGCAGCCACTCGTCTCCCCTGACGCCTTCGCGTGCGAGCCCTGGACGCAGCAGTCACGGCCTTGCTCTGTGGCCCTTCCCTGTCCCATCAGGGTGGGAAATGCCTGAATTAGAGACAAGAAAGCCGCGTTCCAGGGAGCTGTGCTCTCTCCTGGTACTTAGGCCATCGGCATTTGGGTGTTAAAAGAGCAATTGCTGGCTCCCGGCGTTTCCCTCTGTAAGTTGCCACGTTCATTATTGCGTTACTTTACTGTGACCTCGATGTCATGTTCACCGCTGGTTTCGTTGCTGATGGGTTAAATGGATCTTCAGTAGTTGAGATGCAAAATAGCACTTTCCCCAGACTGTATCCTGAAGATTGGCGAGATTCTCAGTCCTTTCCAGGTGATTCCTGTGTTCAAATTGTTAGAGATTAAATAGTACAGTATGTATGTCCAGGGTCTCGCTTCACGGGTTCGTTAAGCATGTGCCTGTTGTCGTACTCATGAATGATCTCGGTAAAGTCACCTTCCTCCGTGCTGAAGTAACTTGGAGGATCTGGCTCCGAGTGATTCGTTGCGGTAACTCCTCATGTGTGTCCCTCATGTTATCCCTTTCATTTGCTTTTACAGTTTGTGAAATCTTTAAAAACCAACCAAACAACAAAAAACAAACAAAACCCTCCGTGCAAAGCCAATCAGTTTTGTGTTCTGTAGAAGCACCAGTGGAAAATGAATGACTGCTTCTGAATCCTGTGGGCTCCCCCAGCATTATATTTTGTTAACATTTGAGAAGTGAGTGAAAAAATAAATATTTCAATAGCCATTTTAATGTGGCATTGCTGCGTGCCAAGCTCTCGGTCCTGATCTGCACCGCGTAGGTGGCTGTTCAGGGCCTCGTGTGGTGCTGGCTTCAAAAAAGGCGGACGGAGCAGCCGCGGGTGGGTGAGTGGAGGGGGAATTCCTTCTGTCTCTGTCAAGCCGGGTACATTTTTGAGGCTGTGCTTTTGTAGGACAAATATTCATGCTCCTGTTGCAGTTTCTTCTCCCTTTTCAGGGAGCTGCTGGCAGATATAAATGGTATTTCGGTGAAGGGTAGCACAGACCATGGTAATAGTAACTGTGGAGAGAAGAAATGTTCTCTTTGACTCATGAAAAACGGGGGCGTCTAGAAAATCCCCCCGTAATTCCCAACTTTTCACTGCGTTTTTCCACAGCCTGCAGCATTGTCCTGTCTCTGTAAAAGCAGATAAACAGGGGGAGGCTGTCTAAATTGAAAGGATGCTGGCTTTATGCTGGCGCTTTGGATTATTTAGAAATCTCTCTTGCTTTTGTTCCAGTTGTTGGATTGAGGATCGGTGGAAACTTTCACAACGGAAAATCCTAAGGCTTGGCAGGAAGCAGAAGATGCAGTTTGGGAGGCCGGTGTGTTGCAGGATTTGCTTAAGTTTTTCAAATCAGCCCCAGGGAGGGTTTTGCCAGCTGCCAGATTACACGCACCAGGCAAACCCATCGGTGACCTGTAGATGACAGGAGCACCGAGAGTGTTGGAACAAAGGTATTCCCTGTATTGCCGAAGCGAGTCAGTTTGGTTCGAACACAGCTCTTGCAAATGCAGAGCTCGGCTGCGCGTGTTTGAGCCCGCACAGTTCCTCTGTGCTGGTGTTTTGGAAACACTGTTGGTGGCCGGGGCGATTGCTGCCCGCAGACGCAGCCCGTCGGTGTGGCTGGACTGAGCTCGCTTTTCGTTCAAGCCTTGTCTTTTTGTGTCTTCGGTCTGCCCTGGCCCAGATGTGAAGTGGGTGGGAGATGATACCGAAGCCAATTAAAAACACTGATGCTTATTGTGACTGGAGGTCTCTTTCTGTGCAGCTGAGACACCCTCTAAAAAAGAAAAAAATAGTAAAGAGTTAAAAATCCCTGCAGTGATACAGAGGACCTGGGGCTGTCCAGCTGCGTTTCTTCCCTCAGGCCATGATAGTGGGTTTTCAGAGATGATGCAGCTATAGGGTTTGGTTTTTTCTTTTTTGTTTCCCCCCCTTTTGGAGAGGGAAGCAGCTGGTCAGCCCGGGAAAGCCCATTCCAGCCCTGCTTTCCACCCCTTCGTGATTTGAAAGGCAGAGCGCTGCATTGCTTGGCAGCACAAATTCCCACCCCCCCACACACCCAAATCTGCTCTGGTGGTGGTGAAATTGCTCCTGCCTGATGACAGAGTGACTTCTGAACCGAGCTCACGGTCGGGGAGCTCGCAGAGGGAGTGGTGGTGTGATGGATCCCATGGGTGATGACACCAGCAGCCCAGTAACGCCATGCTGGGGCAGTTCAGAGGGAGCCTCCTCGCTCAGGGCTGAGCGATGGCCGGAGGGCAAAGCCGCTCCCCGGCTTCTCGCTCGCTTCGGTGAGACCATCCCAGGACACCGAGAACTTTACCAGTGTGCTGCCGCGTTCAGCAGGCTCTTCGGTGAGCAGGGGGGCACTGGGTAGGAGAGAGCAAACAGCTTCGTGCTGATATCCTCTACCTCCTCAAATCCAGCTCGGATGGTTCTCCCCGCCTCCGTCTTTTATCCTGGGTGGGGAAGGGACTGGGAAAAGAGATGTTGGGAGGTGTCTGGCCATCAGCCCTTCACTGCTTTCAACTGGTGCTTGACACTCCCGAAAGGCTAGACCTAGATCTTCAGGTAAGGTCAAAAAAGTAGTTGATGGGTTGCCATTTCCAAGAAAACTCGGCCTGGGTGCTTCCTAACACCCGTCTCTGAGCCTGGCGTTCTGCTCCCAACCTGAAACCGCTGTTTGTGTTCCCCAAACCCGCTTCCCTGGGCTGTATGGGCTCCCCGATCCATCCGGTACCGCCGTGCCCTCAGCACCTTGTCTGTAAGCATCGGAGACCTGCAGGATGCAGTGCCTGGGCGTTTGCTCCCAGCTCTGCTGTTGGGTGCTTTGCTGGTTTCCAGTCCCAGTCCGGTGCGGTGACCTCTTACCACGTGCTGCTGTTCCCAAAAGGAAAATGTGTGTCTGTTGGTTCTCCGGAGCACGCGCTCTGTGTCCCGTGTCAGCCTCATCCTCCTCGTGTCTCATTCGGTGTCTGTTTCTCTCGCCCACCAATAAAGCATTTGTGCAAAGCCTGGTGCAGGAGCTCCTCCTTTACCTTCCCCTGGGGTCCCCCTGGAGGAGGGGGGGGCGTCCTGAACGTTCCTGGGGCCAGACCCAAGTCCTGAGTTTTGCTGGTGACTCACAGAAGCCTCTTGTCATCCGAAATATTCCCCCATCCCTGTGCTCGGCTGGGGGGAGGAGGGGTAGGGGGGTGCTTCAGCCACAGCTTTTGCTTTTCCCCCCCCTCCCTGCCGTAACCAGCGGTGCCCACCTGTGCAGAAACACCTGAAAGTCATAAACCGGGGTGCTCCGGCTGCTGGGTAACCTGCGCTGGGCTGGACCCATATATATTTTATATATATATATATAGCTGAAGAGCAGGAATTTGAGGGCAATCTGCTCTGAAATTTTCCCTGTGGCATCTCCTCGCTCCTCCGGCTCCTGCTCCCCTGCCCAAGTGCTGCTGGCAGCTCGTCCCCTGCCCTGCTGTCGGTCCGGGGCTGGATAAACGCCGCCACGGGGTGATCGGGGTGTGGGTTTGAACCCCAGACGAGCAGGAGAGCCCTGGCAGAGCTCTGCCTGGTGGCTCCATCCCCTTCCCCAATTCCTGGCCTTCTTCCAGCTAGCCAAGAGGTGTCAGGGGGTGTCCTGGACGCCCCCGGGGGTCGGGTCTCTGCTTCCAGCCAGGAGGATTTTAATCCCATCCAAGCATCGTGTGGGTGAGGCTGGATGGGTGCGGAGTTGGGGGGGGTTCCATGACACCAGGCTGGAGAAAGGGACCTTGTCCACGGGGTCCCGGGAGAGCACGCTGGCGTGAGCGTGGTCCAAGCCCGGGCAGGCTGGGGGCCAGGGCAGGGGGGCAGCAGCCACCCTCTCCTTCCCCAGCATCCCTCCTGGAGCGGCTGCCCTGCCATAGCTGACACTCTCGGGGGTGCGGGGGGACCCCACGCTGGGGCGGGATGTGCGCGGGGTGTGGGGCTGCAGTCAGCTCCATGGTGTAGCCAGACGCTGCAGCGGGTTGGTTTGAGGAAGGTGAGTGTAACTGTCTTTGCTCTGGTCCTCTGCGGTCATGGTGTTCACTCTGAAGCCTACTGATGACCGCAGAAACGCCGCGTGGCTAACTGCCGGACCTTTTAACAGAGAGACTTTATCTAGGGCTGGAGGAGGGGGCTCGAGAGTACGTTTAGGGTCTGCGCTGGAATTGGGGTGGGGCGCAGACACATACACACACCCCCATCATCCCGTCGGGTACCGCGCCCAGTTTAGTGCCGCCAGACTCCAGTTTAGTGTCTTCCGACTTTATTTTGACCGGATTCGGCCGCGGTTGAGCAGGTGCCACTGCCCCCGGTAGCCCCCCGCGCCCCTGCCACCCCCTTCCTCCCTCCCCTTGCCGCAGCCTTGGGGACGCGCTGCGCCAGGGCGGCTCTGCCACCCATGGGTGCCACATCCTTGAGCCCACGGCAGCTCAGTCTTGTGGGTCAGCACCGCACGGCCGCCGAAACTCCTGCCCGTGCTCGTGGATCCACTTGTTCGCCACTGGAAGGGACAAGGACAAGGGTCCCCATTCGCCTCCCTCCCCCTGCCCCCGTCACTAACCCTGCTCCCGTATCGGCGATGTCTTTTCCCGATTATCCAGGATTTTTCTGAGTTCCCAGCCCCGCCAGCAGAGCTGCCCCTCCAACCCTGTGTCACCCCAGCTGCCTCTCACCCCACTTGTCCCCAGCCAGGACGGGGCAGCCGGCGTGCAGGGTGTCCCCGTCCCCGTCCCCGTTCCTCCGCAGGTTCCACCAGAAGAGAGCTGCATTCTGCAGAGCAGACAGGGGGGTTGGAACCCAAAAAAACAGAGCTGGGAGCCCCGGAATTGCCATTTGGCACCCCAAAAGAGAGCTGGGAGCCCTGGGGTTGCAGTACAGCACCCCAAAACAGGTAGGAGCCCAAGCACTGGGGTTTGGAACTCCTAAAACAGAGCTGGGAGCCCCGGAATTGCCATTTGGCACCCCAAAAGAGAGCTGGGAGCCTGGGAGCCCTGGGGTGGGGTTTGACATTCCAAAACAGAGCCAGGATCCCCCAAACTGGGATTGACACCCAAAACTAGAGCCAGGAGCCAAATGGACGGGGTGTGAAACCCCTAAAACAGAGCTGGGAGCCTTGGGGTTGAGGTCTTGGCACCCCAAAACAGAGTTGGGATTCCCGAGGTTGGATTTTGGCATCCCAAAACAGACGGGAGCCCCAGAGCTGGGGTCTGGCACCCCGAAACAGAGCTGGGAGCTGCGGGATCAGGGTTTGGCACCCCTCGAAGGGAGCCAGCATCCCCAGAGCTGGGGTCTGGCACCCCGAAACAGATGAGGGAGCCCCAGGGTTGGGGTCTGGCATCGGGGCTGGCTCAGCCACAGCGCCCTAGGAGAGACGAGAGAGCGGCGTCCCTCCCCTTCCCCACTGCCGGGGGGCCGTGCAGGCGCCCCTCACCTTAACCACGGGCACGCTGAAGTTGGCGTAGACGAAGGCAGTGGAGCCGCCAGCCTCCACCGCGCTCAGCTGGAAAAGGAGCAACAATATGAGCCGCGGCCCTCCCTGCCGTGGTATGGCCGCCGTGCGTGGGGAAACCGAGGCACGAAACCTCCCTGGCTCCCCCGCCACGCTGCCATCACTACGGCACGGCACGGCTCTTCGCTCCGCTGCAGAGGTTGCCATTTCGGAGCCCAGCACAGGCTGGTTTAGGGCTGCTCTCACCCATCTCAAACTCTTGGTCACTCCGAACCCTACTGATGACCAAGCAAGCGCAGTCTCTCTCTGAGCTTGGAAATGAGGGAGGACTCACGTAGATCATGACCGTGGCGATCCTGTTGCCCGACTTCATTCTGTAAAGGGGGCTCTTCCTGGACTGCCCCAAGAGCAAGGGGGGGGGGATGGTCAGTCCCGTGGGGACGTTTCCTCCAGGGAAATCCCTCCCTCCCTCCCCATTCTTTTCTCTCCCTCCCTCCTTCCTTCCCTCTTCCCTCACCCCCTTTCACCCTCCCTCCCTTCCCAGGAATATCTCAGACACCAACCCAGGGATCACCATCCCAGGCCTGCCCCCCACACTGCCCCAGGGACTATCCCAGGGTCCACCTCCAGGAATATCTCAGGGATCACCACGGGGATACCCTCAGGGACCATCCAGGGACCTCCCCTTGGCACCATCTCAGGAGAACCACGGCGAGCACCCCAGGACCCATCGCCAGGAACATCCCAGGGACCACTCCAGGGTCCACCTCCAGGAACATCTGAGGGACCACCCCAAAGACCACCCCCAGGAACATCTGAGGGACCATCCCAGGAACACCCCAAGGACCATCCCACAGGAACCACCCCATGGACCACCCAGGCAGCTTCCTGACCGTGGCATGGTCGAAGTGTGGCTCGTAGTGGCCCCCCAGCCCATAGTTGACCACCTGCAGGTACTCAGCGTAGGGTGGCCGCAGGTCCAGGCCGGTGACAGCAGCGATGCGCTGCTCCAACGCCCGCACCACCGGGTCAGCGGTGTCCTTCAGCCAGGCACTGCAGGAGCACCCCACACCTTCAGCCCCCCAAATTCACGCGTGGCTGAGCTTAACCCTCGTTAAGCGCTGCTGGGTGTGGAGAACCCAGGGACCCCAGCATGGCTTCACTGCCACCTTGGTGGTGGCAATGGGGTCATGGTGGTCCCACTGGCTAGAGGGTAAGGGAGGGGTGGCTACTACCTCTTGCTTATCCGGTACTCAGCTTTCTGCTGCTTCTCCCCAGAGGCGACCACGGACCTCTGCAGCTGGAGGACACGGTGAGGGGCTAATGTTGCTGCAGATGGGGACCCCCACGCCAAGCAGGGACCCCGGTTGGGGTTGAAACTGGTGGGTTTATACCAACCGGTTGCCAAACATCCCCCACCCCAAGATGTCCCACCAGGCTGATGGAGGCAGTGACAGCAGTTGGATCCAATGCAGCTGTGTGGTACCAAGCCAAGCCTGGCTGGGAAGCAGTTTAAGTGCATGCACGGACCTGGTTTCTCCCCAAAATCTTGGGGGGGGGGGGCTCAGATGGAGCTAAACTGGGCTCATCCCCCCGGGGTTTCGCTGCAGAAGGCTTTAGCTAAGCCCTGGCTTGAAACCCCGCCTATCTCTGCATGCTCAGGATAGTCCACCCTGGACCACCAGCTCTTGGGGCACTCTCCTCCGGGAGATGGACATCCCTGGGGATGGGGACAGCTCACCCGGGGCCCTGCCAACCCCTTGATGGTCTCAGCCTCGGCGTCACTGATGAAATCATGGTACAAAGCCACGTAGGGTTGGATCCAGACCACCTCCTTCTTGGCAGGCTGAAGAAAGAGGTAGGGGCTGCCATTGGTCTCGTAGGAGCAGCTGAGGCGCAGGAGATGCTCTGGGGCCAGCTGGGGAGAAAGAGGACCAAGGAGGGTGTGAGAGAGGGGGACAGTGGTGGGGTGGGGAACCACAGCATCACCCTGCCCGCCCCACCTGCCCCCCTGGGCGCTGGCACAGCTCCTCATAGGCGTCGCGGCTCTGCAGGCGAGTGCTGTTGGGGCGTTGCAGGGGTCTGGCACTTGCTGCTGTTCCCATCTCCAGCAGCTTCTCATACTTGGCCACGTTCCTCACCACCCTTTGGTTACTGGGGTCTGCCGGAGAGGTAGTGTCACCCGAAACGCCGTGTCCCCATCACCCCCCTGCCCTGGCATCGATCCCTGGAGAATTACCCCACATGGGGGCAGGAAACAGGGTGAAGGAGGCTGGTGCCATGCAGAGGTGGTGATGGAGACACCCCAAAACCTCTCCTTTCCTCCTGCTGTATCTGAGGTTGCCCCACATACCATAGTGGAGAAACTCCCTGGAGAGGCTCAAGGCGTGGGAGATGTTTCCAGCCTGGATGGAGCAGAGAGCCCGTGAACATCCCCCTGCCCATGGTTCAGCCCTACCGGACACAGCAGGGGGTGGGGACAGGACTCGTGGCCATACCATGAAATAGGAAAAGGCGAGATGGTCCAGAGCATCCTCCAAGCTGCTCCGGTCCTCTGGGTTCCAGCTGCCATAGGAGAGGCGGAAGAGGCTGACGGCCTCCTCCAGCCATGCAATGGAGTGGTAATAGTCACCCGTGTCGTAAGCAACCTGCAAGGCAGCACATTGTCCAGGCCCACTGACTGCAACAGCCTGGCCTGCATCCCACCCCCACCCTGTCTCATCCTATCCCATCCCATCCCATCCTCAACGTCGTCCTACCCTATCCCCACCACCATCTTCATCCCAGTCCCACCCCTATCCCCTCCATCCTGTCCCTACCCTGTCCCATCCCATCCCATCCCATTCCCATGCCATGTCAGCACAACCCATTGCAATTCCTACCCACCCTGTCCCACCACATCCCGTTGCTTTCCTAGTCCCATCCCCATCCCCATTACCCACTAAGCCATCCCCATCCTGTCCCATCCCTTCCTTTCCTGGCCCCATCCCCAACCCCACCCCATCCCCATCCATCCTGCTCCAGCTCCATCTCTATCCCCACCTCCGTCTCCATCTCCATCCCCACCTCCAGCTCCATCTCATGCCATGCCATGTCATCCCATCCCACCCCACCCTGTCCCACGCTATCCCACACTCGGACACTCCGTCCCAGCTCTGCAGCGACACTCGGAGGACTCTGCCCTGAACAAAAACCGCTATCAAAGCGCCCAGATCCCACCCCAGGGATTTATGGATCCACCTTTACCCCCAGGTGGGGGTCAACCCCACAGCCAGGATGCGGGGGCTGGAGATCTCCCCCAGGCCACCAGCTCAGCGCTTCCTTTCCCCAAGGCGCAACGTGGCCAGGAGCCCCGTTACTTGGGTGAGAGCCGAGAGGCGATGGCAGGCGGGTTGAGTCGGGGGGCCCCTCCGTATCCACGTGGGAAGGAAACCCAACATCTATCCCCACAGGAGCAACATCCCAGACTGGAAAAACTTTGTGGAGGGCTTAGGGGGCTCGCCCTCACCTTGCCCACGTGGAAGCAGTCGTCAGCCGAGAGGGAGACGCGCCGGCCGGGGCTGTAGAGCGGTGGGCAGCTGGCGCCGGCTCGCTGGAAGATGCCGTTGGCCATGCCCTTGACGCTGAGCGCGTAGACGTCCTGCAGCCGCATCAGCGCCCGGGCTGCCCCATCCAGGTCCTCGGCTCCAGGCAGCTCCCGCTCCACCTCCTTGAAGCCAGAATGGAGCGCTGAGGGCGGCAGGGATGGGGGGGCAGGAGGGGGATTAATGAGATTTTGGGGTGCAATCAACCTTATCAGCCCTTTTCCATCCCTGGGGAGCCCACATCCTGCTCCTCCACCTGTTCTCCTGCTCCTCCATCCATTCCCTCGCTCTTTCACCTGTTTTCCTGCTCATTGATCCATTCCCCAGCTCCTCCATCCACTCCCCGTCACCGCCCGGCTCTCCCTGGGTGACAGGGGGGACACGCAGCCAAACGCCCCCCCCGCCCCCCCCCATACCCTGGGTGTTCTCAGCAGCCTCGTCGCTGTAGATGACATTGGGCCAGTCGGAGTGGAGACGCTTGATGAGGCTGAAGGCCAGCAAGGGATTGTCCACCGAGGCCTTGGGGTCCTGGTGCAGCGCCTGGACCTTCTCATAAAACCTACGAGGCACCCACTGGGTGACACTTTCGGTGATGCTCCTGGGCGGTGACACCCCCCGGGGCGGGGGCTGGGCTCTGAGCCCCCCCATAGCGGCGTCCACTTTCCGGCCAAGCCAGAGATGGGGAAACGCCACCGGGGCTGGCAGCCCCCATCGCTGGGGGGTGCGGGGGGCTCCCCTGGGGTGCTGAGCCATGGCCCTGCAGCCCGGCCTGGGGCTGGGGGACCCACGTCCCCTCCTGGGACACGGGCTGGGGGGGGCTGGGCAGGGTCCGGGCTGCGCTACCCCCCTCCACCCACGATGCCTCAAGCTCTTATTTAGGGGCACCCCCAAAAGCTGGGGGCCGGGCTAACCCCCCTCCCCGCCAGCGCGGCACCCCCCGGGGATACGGGTGCCGGGGGGGGAGCGGCTGCTCCCTGCGCCCCTGGGAGCCCCCACGCGGGACCGCGACGCGCCGGGGGTGCGCCCCCCCCGCCCCCCCCGCGGCGGTACCTGGCGAGGCGGCGCAGGCGGGCGCCCTCCCCCCGCAGGTAGCCCCGCAGCCCCCGCAGCAGGCGGCCCTCGCACCGCAGCGCCCCGCGCACGCTCAGCATGGCCGAGTAGGTCTCGGCCGGGGCGGGGGGCGGCAGCAGCGCCAGCAGCGCCCCCAGCCCCAGCGCCCCCAGCGCCCCCAGCCCCGGCGCCCCCAGCGCCCGCATCCGGCACCCAGCGCCCGGCGCCCGGCATCCAGCCCGGGGAGCGGCCGGGGGAGGGGGGGAGGGGGAGCGGGGGGCGAGAGGCTCCGCCTTGGGGGGGAGGGGAGGGGAGGGGAGGGGGTGGGGGGTGACCCGGAGCCGCCACGCTGGCTGGGGGGGGGCGTGGTACTGCTGGGCTCAGTCCTGCCTGGCCCTGCCCCCATCCTGCCTGGCCCTCTCCCCATCCCATCCCGCCGGTCCCCATCCCATCCCACGAGTCCCCGTCCCATCCTGCCCCCATCCTGCCTGGCCCTCTCCCCATCCCATCCCGCCGGTCCCCATCCCGTCCTGCCCCCATCCTGCCCAGCTCCATCCCCATCCCATCCTCCCTGTCCCCCTCTTGTTGGTCCCCATTCTATCCTGCCTGTTCCCATCCTGCCCTGTCCCCATCCTTCCTGGCTCCATCTTCCCTGGCCCCATTCCATCCTGTCCCCTCCTGCCCATCCCCATCCTTCCATGTCCCCATCCTGTGTGTCCCCTGCTGCCTGTCCCCACGCTGTCTTGCAGTAATTCCATGCTGTCCCCACCCCATCCTGACCACCCCCATCCCCTCCTGGCCCCATCCTGCCTGGCCCCATGGGGTGAGGGTGGGGGAGTCGGGGATGTCCTGCTGGGTTCCCACCAACAACTAGAAAAAAACCCTTTTTTGGAGTAAATCATGTCAGAGCGGATGCTCAGGTGCCCCTTCTGTGGGGACAACACTGCAATGGCACCCCAAAATAGGCCCCCCCCAGCCAAGTGCCCCCGGCCCCTGCACCCCCACCCCTGAGCTTCCCAGGACAATGGGCCGGAACTGGCCAAATTCCCAAAGGAGAGGCCAGGAGAAGTTGGGAACTGTGGGCTTGTCCCAGGGCACCTGTGCTGGGGACAGCCCTGTCCTGCACCATGGGGGTGATGGGTGTACGGGCACAACGGGGGAAGGGCGCGACGGCTGCAGAGCTCGGGGTGGGCACTGAGCTGAGATCCTCTGCTCCAGGGTCTGGGTACCATCTTCCATCGCTCAACCATGTCCTATGCCCCTGTCACTCACCCATGTCTTTTTCCCGCATCGTTCCATGTCCCATTGCTCAGCCGTGTCCCATGTCCCCCTCACTGCATGTCATAGGTCCCCATCACTCAGCTGTGTCCTGTGTCCCCATCATACTCTACACTCCATGTCTCCATCACCCAGCCACGTCCCCATCACTCAGCCATGTCCCATGTCCCCATGAATCCATGTCCCCATCACTCTGTCCCAATGTCCCCATGACTCCATGTCCTATGTCCGCATCACTCAGCTGTGTCCCATGTCCCCTCCCCATCACACTCCACGTCCCGTGTCCCCATCACTCAGCCGTGTCCCATGTCTCCATCACTCCACCACGTCCCATATCCCTGTAACCCAGCCACGTCCCATGACCCTGCATCACTCCCCTGCCACCTCCTTCCCCACCCCAAGAAGCCAGACAAACCCCAGCACTCTCCTTGCCCCCCCTGCCCACCCTCACACAGGTCCCCTCCCCATCCCCGCGGTCCCCTGGGTCCCCACTGTCGCCCGTCGCTAAACCCCATCCAGCAGCACCCTCCGCAGCCAGACTCCACCTCCCCAGCACCAAACCCCATAAATACAAGCCCAGGTGCCACCAGCACCCCCGCACCATGCCTGTCCCACACCTGGCCCTGCTCCTGGCCCTGCTCCTGGCCACCGGCCCCTGGCACCCCATGGCCGACGTTCCCCTGGGACCCCCCGCCGATGCCATCCCCACCAGCGCCCGCGCTTGTGCCCAGCACACCGGCCGCTGCCGCCACTTCTGCTTCGCCCATGAGACCCAGCGGGGACATTTTGGTTGTCCCCGGCGCTACCGGTAATACGGGGATGCTGGGACCGACCCCCTCCCCAGTAAAAAAAACAGTAACCCCGTAACCCTGGGGGGGGGGTGTAATCTTCTCTTCCAGGTGCTGCGTGCCCAAAATGTAGCGGCGGGATGGAGCAGGAGATGGTGATGCTTGGGGCCAGCCCACATCCCTCCCCAGCAGGGTCTCCCCCCTCGGGATTTTCCCAGAATTGGCTGGATTTCACTTATTTTGGGAGGATTTTATTTGGCACCAGCACAGGGATGTGAGGTTGCCCTCACCGTCGGGATGCCACAACCTGTCCTCTGTGGAGCAGAATCCCTCTCTCCTCCTACGCCCCG